>NC_067414.1:15894231-17109856 GCF_009764475.1 Pristis pectinata
GATGCCCTTCAGGTCCCTTCTAAATCTTTCCTCTCTCATGCTAAATCTATGCCCCCTGGCTTTGGTCTCCCCCACCTTGGGGAAAAGACCATTACCATCCACCTCATCTATGCCTCACATAATTTTAAACACTTCTATAAGGCTGCCTCTCATTCTCCTTCGTTCCAAGGAATAAAGACCCAGCCTGGCCAACCTCTTCCTATAACTCAGGCCCTCTAGTCCTAGCAACCTTCTCGTAAATCTTTTCTGCACTTTTTCCTGTTTAACCACATCTTTCCTATAACAGGGTGACCAAAACCGTTCTTTTTAGATGCTGACACAAGAGACTGCAGATGCTGGAATCTGGAGCAACATGCAAACTGCTTTACAGTTGTTGCCCTCTTTACAGATGTTCTTCAATTAACCCATCACTCTGCAAATGATGGGTTAATCGCGGAACTTTTATTAGGGCAATTGGCCATTGTAAATTGTCCCTAATGTAGGTGGATGGAAGGAGAATTGGGGGCAAACATGTTAATGGGCACGTGAGAGAGTATCATTTACAAGGAAATAAGTGGGGGAACAGGATTGATGGGATTGCTCTGACAACCAGCATAGACTCGATGGGCTAAATGGCTTCCATCTATTTCATAAGGAAATCTGAGAAGTCACAAAGCACTGCCACTTATTTTGGTTGAGTTTCTCTTTTGCAGTGCTCATGAACATGATACCATTGATGATCGTCTTCCCCTATCTGAGATGTCGGCTTGGAATTTCTTCTCTAAACCTCTTCCTTTCCACCACTCTTTTTTCCTTTCAAACATTCCTTGAACAACTGCATCTCTTTCAAACCACTATTCATCACTTATTCAGAAAGTTATCTTGGCAAAAATGATTTACTTCCCTTCCCAGCTCCCTGCCCTCTTCCAAATATATTGAAATATCAGCTGTTAATACAAACTTCAAATTCAACGTGAACCCTTGGGCAGAATGAGGGGGGAGCTCAACCCATCCTCCCTGACAAACAATCTTCCTTATAAGATAAGACAAGATAAGATATCTTTATTAGTCACATGTATATTGAAACACACAGTGAAAGAAAAGTGCAAGAATCTGCGGAGAGTTGTGGACACAGCCCGGTGCATCACAGACACCAGCCTCCCCTCCTTGGACTCTTGTCTTTAACTCTCGCTGTCTTGGTGTAGCAGCCAACATAATCAAAGACCCCACCCACCCGGGACATTCTCTCTTCCATCAGGTAGAAGATACAGGAGACTGAGGGCATGTACCACCAGACTTAAGGACAGCTTCTACCCTACTGGGATAAGACTATTGAATGGTTCCCTTCTTATACAATAAGATGGACTATGACCTCACGATCAATCTTATACAATAAGATGGACTATGACCTTGCACCTTATTGCACTACACTTTCTCTGTAGCTGTGACACTTTACTCTGTACTATTATTGTTTTTACCTGTACTACTTCAATGCACTCTGTACTAACTCAATGTAACTGCACTGTGTAATGAATTGACCTGTACGATCGGTATGCAAGACAAGTTTTTCACTGTACCTCGGTACAAGTGATAATAATAAACCAATACCAATACCACTGATAAACCAATACCAATACCAAATGCATCTTTTGCGTAGAGTGTTCTGGGTGCAGCCTGCAAGTGTCGCCACGCTTCCGGCGCCAACGTAGCATGCCCACAACTTCCTAACCTGTACGCCTTTGGAATGTGGGAGGAAACCCATGCAGACACGGGGAGAACATACAAACTCCTTACAGACAGTGGCCAGAATTGAACCCAGGTCGCTGGCACTGTAATAGCATTACGCTAACTGCTACACTACTGTGCCTGCCCATAATGTCAGACACAGGAACCACAAGCACAGTTGAAAGGCAATTGTATGGGAGTGAGGAAGAAAGGTCTGAATGTGCTAAATGGGTTGTGCTAACTATAATGTTGACATTGAAGTATTTTGGGCATCTTCTAAACAAAAAGAATTAATAATTTTCTTTCATTCTTAGTTGTTTTGAATGCTTCTGAACATTATAGACATTGACCATAAGGCAAGGCTGGAGGCTTGACTTTGTTGTCTGTCAAATGGTTTCCCAGCTGTTTCCAGAATGGGGGTTTATCTCACTTGCCCACCGGATCAGAATACATCATACATGCCCCTTGAGCACCTCACCTCTCATATGCAGGAGCCTTTTGTCCAGCAAAGCCTTTCACAACATTGTGGGCCGAAGGGCCTGTACTGCGCTTCCTGGCTTGTACTGTCCTTCCCGAGGTGATTGTGCAGCCTTTGGGTATCTGAGCAACCAGTTTGGATGGTAGACTAGCTCAGCATAACCCTGACTATACAGAATTAATTGTGAAGCCCTTTGCAGCTATACACCCTGCCCACACTATGGTTATTAAAGATACCACAGAAATCAAGGGATATAGGGACACTGCAGGAAAATGGTGCTGAGGTAGAAACTGGCAGAGCAGGCTCGAAGGTCCAAATGGCCTGGTCCTGCTTCTATTTCCCACATTCTTACATTCCCGCCGCTGCCTGGAAGGAGTTTGTACGTTCTCCTCGTGTCTGTGTGGGTTTCCTCCGGGTGCTCCGGTTTCCTCCCACATTCCAAAGACGTATGGGTTAGGACCTGTGGGAATGCTATGTTGGCGCCGGAAGATTAAGGTTAAGATTAAGATATCTTTATTAGTCACATGTACATTGAAACACACAGTGAAATGCATCTTCTTGCGTAGTGTTCTGGGGGAAGCCCGCAAGTGTCACTATGTTTCCGGCGCCAACATAGCATGCCCACAACTTCCTAACCCGTATATCTTTTTTTGGAATGTGGGAGGAAACCCGAGCTCCCGAAGGAAACCCACGCAGACACGGGGAGAACGTACAAACTCCTTACAGACAGTGGCCGGAGCTGAACCTGGGTCACTGGCACTGTAAAGTGTTACGCTAACCACACAATTTCCTATCTGCAGATGACACAAAACTTAAAGGCCTGGTGAACCTCAAGGAGGATAGTCATAAATGTCAAGGAGATATGGATGGGTTGGTAGAATGGATGGCAGATGAATCCTAATGTTGAGCAATGTAAAGCATTCCCTTCAAGTGAGAAGAATGATAGGAGTCATTATATACTCGAGGGCACAATTCTAAAAAGGTGCAAGAACAGAGATTGGGGGGGATATGGGCACTCAAAGTCATGACGAGCCTTTATAAATTGCTGGCTCAGCAACAACTGAAACATTGCTCCCAGTTCTGTTTGCCCCACTTCAGCAAAGGTGTAAAGGCTTGAGAACGGGTGCAGGAAAGATTTACTAAAACGATTCCAGGGATGAGGGCCTTCAGTTTTGTGGATAGATGAGAGAAGCTGGGATTGTTCTCCTGGGAATGGAGGAGGTTGAGAAGACCTATAGAGGTAAACAAAATCATGACCAGTCCTGAAGAAGGGTCCTGACTCAAAACGTTGACCGCCTGCTTTTCTCCACGGACGCTGCCTGGCCTGCTGAGTTCCTCCAGCATCATCGTGTTTTTCATCTAGATTCCAACATCTGCAGTCCTTTGTTTCTCCCGATGTACCTGTTGGTTAGGCCGCACTTGGAGTATTGTGTGCAGTTCTGGTCACCACGCTCTAGAAAGGATGTGATTAAGCTAGACAGGGTGCAAAAAAGATTCACAAGGATGTTGCCCGGATTGGAGGGCTTGAGTTATAAGGAGAGATTGAATAGGCTTAGTCTGTCTTCTCTGGATCCAGGGTGGTTGAGAGGGGACAGGATAGAAATATGTAAAGTTACGAGAGGCATAGATAAGGTAGATAGCCAGTGTCTGTTTCCCATAGTGTAGGGAAGTCTAAAACTAGAGGTTATAGGTTTAAGGTGAGAGGGAGGAGGTTTAAAAGGGATCTGAGGGGTAAATTTTTCACACAAAGTGCAGTTGGTATCTGGAATGAGCTGCCAGAAGAGGTGGTGGAGTCAGGAACAGTAACAACATTTAAGAGGCATTTGGACAGATATTTGAATGAGCAGGGCAGAGAGGGATATGGAATTAATGCAGGCAGGTGGAAATAGTATAGAAAGGCACAATGGTCGGCATAGACACAGTGGGCCGAATGGCCTGCTTTGCTGCTGTACAACTCCATGACTCTATGACTAAGATGCAACAATCTCTCTCAAACAAATGATTTTCACAACTGCAAGACCACGATAGAAAAATTCAAGTTGTATCACAGAATCATATTAGCCAGAAGGCAGCAATCAGCCCATTGTGCCAGCTCTTTAAAAGAGCTATCGAATTCGCCCCAGCCCTCATGCTCATTCTTTATAGCTCTGTAAATATTCCCCCATCAAGTTCCCTTTTGAATTCCCTTTTGAAAGTTACTCATGAATCTGCTTCCTCCGCCCTTTCAGGAGTTGCATAACAGATCCGAACAACTAGCTGCGTAAAAAATGACCCAGCTTCTTCCCTCTGGTAATTTTTCCAATTATCCAGGCTCTGGTAAGTACCTTCAACTCATTCCCTCTCTCTGTCTAGGGGAATAGTACCAAGTAAAGATGCAATGAAAGTAGATTATAGCAAATTTTAGCTGCTCCGTGTATTTATGTCGAGCGGGCGTATGTTTTTCCAGAGAAGGTTGCAAGCAGCTACAGCAATCAGTCAGGAAATGAGCTGATGCCCTCAGTTTGTGCCTCTTAGCTTCGTTAATGCATTTGATGATCTTGATTTTACTCCTTAAAGACTCGAGGTCCATCAGGAATTGTGGCCTGAGGTTTACACGCTTCCAATTAAGTCTGCAATTCGTTGCAAAACCACATTCATCAAGAAGAAAGAAATAACTCAGATTCATGCAGTGTCTTTCATGGTATTGGGGAATCCTAAAAACCAAAGCATTACTTACAAACTTCAATCACATCTGTAAACTTGGGAGCACACTTGGCGACTTAGATATGGAATGCACTTATAAACAGGTGAATATAACCTGATCAACAAACTGCTGATGCTAAAGTAAAAATAGAAAGTGCCAAAAACACTCAGCAGATTAAGAAGTATTGGTGGTAAGAGAAACAGATATAAAGTTTAAGGCTGTGGATCATCATTACAATTTCTGTGCCCCTGCCACTGAGTTTGGCACGAAAACAACAATATGCTGGAGGAGCTCAGCGCATCGAGCAGCATCTGTGGTGGTGGGGGGGGGGGGGAAGGAATTTTCAATGTTTTGGGTCAAAACACTGCATCAGTAGTGAGCATGGAGAGGGAAGATAGGTAGTACAAAGAAAAATAAAATTTATGCTGGCTATCTTCGCTCTTCACACGCAGTCCTAATGCAGGGTTTTGATCTGAAACGTCGACAATTCCTTTCCCCCTCACAGATGCTGCTCGACCCGCTGAGTTCCTCCAGCAGATAGTTTTTGCTCCAGATTCCAGCGTCTGCAGTCTCTTGTGTCTCCACCTGGCACTGCCTGAATCTGAGCCGACTGCTTGCAATCTTGTTGTCATACTTAATCCAGAGATTAGCATTGGACTACATATCTCTGCCAACACTGACACTGCCTATTTCCATCTCTGAATCAATGCCCAGCTAGGCATCTGTTGACACCCTCAATTATGTCCTTGACGATTTTATTTGTTCTTGGTCAGTTTCTTATGTCTAGATCTCATACCTGAGAATGCCCATAATTCTGCTTCTTGTTCTTAAACATAGAACAGTACAGGAACTAAACTAATGACACCAAAGTAAACTAATCATTGCTGCCTGCACGTGGTCCATATTCCTCCATTCTCTACATATTCATGTACCTATTTAAGAGCCTCTTAAATGTCTCCATCATATCAGCCTCCACCATCAACCCTGGCAGTGCATACCAGGCACCTATTACTCTCTGTGTAAAAAACTTCTCCTGCACATCTCCTTTAAACTTTCCCCCTCTCATGCATGCCCTCTGGTATTAGACATTTTGACCCTCCCTGGGAAAAAGACACCGGCTGTCTCTCTCTGCCTCTCATAATTTTAGGAACTCCCATCAGGTCTCCTGTCATCCTCCGCCGCTCCAGAGAAAACAACCCAAGTTTGTCCAACCTCTCCTTATAGCACATGTTCTCTAATCCAGGCAGCATCCTGGTAGACCTCTTCTGCACCTTCTCCAAAGCCGTGACATCCTTCCCATAATGGGGCGACCAGAATTGAATGCAATACTCCAGACGCGACCTGACCAAGTTTTACAAAGCTGCAACATCACTTCCCGACTCTCAAACTCAAAGCCTCAACTAATAAAGGCAAGGCTGATCAAGCCTGCATCAAGCCTGATTTCTTTTATACATAAATATGTGAAGGGAAAGGAGGTTAAGGAAGAAAAGAGCAGCCTAAATTATGGAGGTAGAAAAAGTGTCTAATTCTAAATGAATACTCTACACAGGATGAGTTAGTCATTGACATTAAAGTGAACAATGTGAATGTCAGACACATAGAGAAAGGACATATTAAGGGATTTAGCATCCTCAAAAGTAAAAAATAATGAGGTCTGGAACTCACTGCCTCAGGATCATGAAATGGAAACCTTCAAATGTCTGCTCCCCGAGCTCTGGAATTCCCTCCCTTTTCTGCCTCCCTTTCCTCCTATAAGATTCATTTTGATAAACCTTCAGTTATTTCCTTACATACCCCAGATCCAGATTTTGTTTGCTAATGGTCCCATGAAATACTTGAGACATTTCGCTATGATGTAGGCACAATATAAAAACCAATCCGAAGCTTTCAGTCCACTGCTATTTTTGTACCAGTTACTTTCCTTGGCACCATCCATCCAATGGGTCAGTGGACTGGTACATTTAGGCTGTGTAAAGGAAATATCTGTAAAGGAGAGACAGAGTGTGAAACTAAATTCAATGCAATTTCTAACGTCTGTTTCAAAGACCAGACGATTTCTCTCTTTGATCGATGAGAAAGAGGCTGTTTAATGGACTTGTTAAAGAGACATTAAGATGTCACAAATATTATGGTGCAGTATGTCTTCTATTGATCTTCATGTGTGAAATATCGATCTGGCCGGAAGTTAGATTACCAGTTATGGGCTCTGGGAAACAAACTGCTCTGTTTTCAGATGACACCTACTATAATGGGTAGTTTCTGTGGTTTGTCCACATATTAACAATGTGTCAAGTTCTCCTGCACTGCTGAAGAACAACTGCAGATAACAGCAATCGAAAGAAAACAAGTGCTATGAAGATCTCTTTGCAATCCAGGATCCTATGAGTTAACCTTGGGGTCTTCTTCATTAACGAGTATTTACCACCAATATCACTGCTAAAAATTACATCATTAAATTAAGGAAAGAATCTTCATTTTCTTCGGATTGCTCTTTGCCACAAGGCTCCATTGTTTGTCAGGTTCGGTTCCTTGGCATCTGGCCACCATGCCATTCCTCATCTACAAGTTTGCAGATGATACAACCATTGTAGGCCGTATCTCAAACAGCGATGAGTCAGAGTACAGGAAGGAGATAGAGAGCTTAGTGGAATGATGTCATGACAACAACCTTTCCCTCAATGTCAACAAAAGAGCTGGTCATTGACTTCAAGAAGGGGGGCGGTGTACATGCATCTGTCTACATCAACGGTGCTGAGGTTGAGAGGGTTGAGAGCTTTAAGTTCCTGGGAGTGAACATCACCAAGAGCCTGTCCTGGTCAAATCACGTAGATGCCGCGGCCAAGAAAGCTCACCAGCGCCTCTACTTCCTCAGGAGGCTAAAGAAATTCGGTATGTCCCCTTTGACACTCACCAACTTTTATCGATGCACCATAGAAGGCATCCTATCTGAATGCATCACGGCTTGATATGGCAACTGCTCTGCCCAGGACCGCAAGAAATTGCAGAGAGTTATGGACACAGCCCAGTGCCTCACGGAAACTAGCCTCCCCTCCTTGGACTCTGTCTTTACCTCTCGTTGTCTTGGTGAAGCAGCCAGCATAATCAAAGACCCCACCCACCCCTGGTCATTCTCTCTTCTCTCCTCTTCCATCAGATAGAAGATACAGGAGCCTGAGGGCACATACCACCAGACTTAAGGACAGCTTCTACTCCACTGTGATAAGGCTATTGAACGGTTCCCTTATATCATGAGATGGACTCTGACCTCACGATCTACCTTGTTGTGACCTTGCACCTTATTGCACTGCACTTTCTCTGTAGCTGTGACACTTTACTCTGAACAGTTATTGTTTTTACCTGTACTACATCAATGCACTCTGTACTAACTCAATGTAACTGCATTGTGTAATGAATTGACCTGTACAATCGGTATGCAAGACAAGTTTTTCACAGTACCTCGGTACAAGTGACAATAATAACCAATACCAATACCAAATAGGTATTGTTAATGGCCCTAATGAAGGGATCTAACATGCATGAGCCATTGCCCAAGGGTTCACTCTTGCCTTTCACTCAGAAGAGTTTGACTTCAAGTCCCACTGCAGAGGTTTGAGCTCATAGTCTAGGCCGACAGAACGATACGGTGATCTCTTCCGGTGAGATGTTAAAATGTCTGCACTCTCAGTTAAGTGATCAGAAAGCACCAATACAAAGATGAGCAAGGGTGCTTGCCCAGTGACCCTGCCTACATTTATTCCTCAACCAATATCAGTGAAAAAAGTAATAGTTTGAGGGACTGGAGCTTGCTGGTTGAAAATTGTCATGTTCCATATATTATAGCATTTTATGTTCCATGTATTAGGGAGTATAGGCCTGATCTGCTTAATCTCTCTTCAGAAGACAATACTTCATACAGGCAATCAATCTCATGAACTTTCATTTCACTTCCTCTATTACAAGTATAGTTTCCTAAGGCTGGGAGACCCAACCTGTGGACAAGCTTCCAGATACGGTCTCACCAAGGGCTTTATGCAATTTCAGTAAGACGCCTATAATGCACTTTGGGATGTCCAGATGTTCAGAACGGTTCAATACAAATGCAAGTTATTTATTTTATTCTTGCTTTAACCAAGATTGACAGTGGCTTGTCAAGCCTGAAAAACAGTTTACTTTCTGCCAGCAATGCGCCAATTGCATCCATTTTGACTGCTGAGAATACCTCATATAACCTGCAGGTGTGCTTCGCATCAGTTTGATCCCAAGGAATCAAAGGTGCTCCAAAAAAGAAACAGCCCAACGGCAGCTACTACAATGTAAGTCCATTGGACTGAGCTACCAACATTACAACTAGCCATCAATCCAGCTTTTGAAAAAATTAACATTCACATTACTTCTCTCCTTTGCTGCAAGTGACATAGTTCTGCTCTTCTGTACCCACACTCTACCAAATAGACCCTGGTTTATTACTTGCCACTGTGCAGAGCCTAATGATTAAAAAGTATTGAACAAACCTGGCACCCACAGAGATCAATTACTGAAGAGTATACCACTCACGATTAACTTCAATAAACAATTGGTTTTACCTGGTGTATCAGGATTCATAGGATCAGTGCCAATGTGAACTTGAAAACAGCTGTATCAGCAATACATCTGTGCTGTAATGTTGAAACATTGATACTGAGACCTCTTTAAAGGATGTTGATCTTCTGATGCTAGTTAGAGCATAAGTTAGTAATTGTGCCAGAGATATTTGCAAGCCAAAATGTTTGGCATATATACTCCCAACAAATTCAAAGATGGTGTTGATAAAACAGTGGCTTTCTGAAACATCAAAATTATCAGATGAAGGCCAATCTCCATCTGGTTCTTGCATCATCCAACCAGTCAGATGAAGCAATGATAAATGGAATATGCCTTCTGATCAGAACAATCAATTGCCTTCAGTTTACAATAGACATGAGGCAAAGAAGTTCCTGTGTGGGGGAGAGCTTTGGGAGAAGGGGCTCCAATGTCATCCCTTTGTCCTGAGCCTGCACTCGTCCCATTCCGTGCCTTAGCTAGTCATTTACATATCCCAAGATTTTTGCATTTAACTCGTCCTTAAAATGTCAAAATCACTCAACAACACTTCGCTGCTAATTTATGTAACTATACTTAGTATTCAGGTAAAACGTTAACTCAGTTATGAGTACACAGTGGACGCTCTTTTCCAACTTTGAAGATAGATGGAAAACCATAATGGGTGTGGAAAACTAGCAGGGTGAGGAGAAGGCTTGCATATAATGGGCCGAATGGTATGTTTATGGACTGTAAATTTTACAAACCATTACCAAGTGTTTTTGGGGAGGTTCCACCTGATTCAATCCTGGCAGCAACAGAGTTACAAAACCCACCACTTACATGCGAGATTTCTGATACAGATCAATACTAAAAATTAGAATTCAGGTTAAGACCTGAGGTGAATCAACAAATGACTTACTGTGTTATTTATGTCTCAATACACCACAATTAATTATTTCCCAATTAAGAATAATAAACAGATGCATCCTAACTGTTTGAAACATTACATTGTTTTCCTGTTCTCTTCTACCTTACTGGGTTAAGGAGAGATATAAATTTCTTCGCTTGTCTTTTTTGGTTGCTGGTTGCAGAATGAGACTTAACCCCATTATCTGCCCTTGTCTCATCACCTTCTGTGTGGGCGGCCTTTTCTCCTCCAGCCTTTTCTTCTCTTGTTGTACACTCTCTGCAGGAGGGCAATCCCCAGCATCCTCAGCAGGTGTCTGAAGCACTTTATCTTTTGATGTAATGTAGTAATGGTTGGATTCCAGTAAATGTTGTCATTGCTATTAATAGCCATTTCCTTAAGTTGAATGTTATTGGGTTATACAGCAAGGAGAAAGACCCTTGGGCCCACTGAGTCCACGACAACTATCAAACACTATTCCAAAACTAAACCCATGTTTTTATTTTCCCCACATTCCCACCAATTCCCCTCCAGATTCTACGGGAGACAATTTATAGTGGCCAATTAACCAACCAACCCATACATCTTTGGGATGTGGCAGGAAACTGGATCACTCAGGGAAAACCATGCGGACTTGGGGAGAATGTGCAGATTTCATATGGAGATCACGAGAGGTCAGGACTGAACCTTGGTCACTGAAGCTGTAAGGGAGCAGCTCTATTGGCTGTGCCACCATGCAGCCCTTGTTGTTGGAGCTGCAATTATCCAGGAAAGTGGAGAAAGTGCCATCACATCCTTGATGTGCCTTGTACACGGTGGAAAGATCACATCACACAGTACATCCCTGCCTCTCAACCCGCTCTTGCAGCCATAACAATCTGTGGCTGGTTTGGTTAACTTTCTGGTGCATAATAATCCCCTGGGATGGAGGGGGATTTGACCATGGTAATACCATTAGGGTCACAGAGTCATAAAACACGGAAACCGACCCTTTGGCCTAACTTGTCTGTGCTGACCAAGTTGCCTAATTGAGCTGATCCCATTTGCCTGTGTTTGGCCCATATGCCTCTAAACCTTTCCCATCCATGTAACTGTCCAAGTGCCGTTTAACTGTTGTAATTGTACCCCACCCCCAACCTCTTCCTCTGACAGCTTGTTCTATCAACTCACCACCCTCTGTGTGAAAAAGTTGCCTCTCAAGTCCCTTTAAAATTTTTCCTGTCTCACTTTAAACTTATGCCCTCTAGTTTTGGACTCCCCTACCCTGGGGAAAAGACTTTTCACCTTATCTATGCCCCTCATGAGATAAGAGATAAGATAAGATATCTTTGTTAGTCATGTGTACATTGAAACACAGTGAAATGCATCTTTTGCGTAGAGTGTTCTGGGGGCAGCACACAAATGTTGCCACACTTCCGGCACCAACATAGCATGCCCACAACTTCCTAACCCGTACGACTTCAGAATGTAGGAGGAAACCGAAGCACTCAGAGGAAAATCGCTCAGGCATGGGGAGAACGTACAAACTCTTTACAGACAGTGGCTGGAATTGAAACCAGTCGCTGGCGCTGTAATAGTGTCATGCTAACCGCCACACTACTGTGCCTGCCTCTATAAGTAAAGGCTGCCTCAGGGAAGAAAGTCACAGCCTATCCAGCCTCCCCTTATAACCCAAGCCCTCCAGTCCTGGTAACATCCTCGTAAATCTTTCTTTCACTTGCTCCAGTTTAGTGACATCCTTAAGTGTCATGGGTAGATGTTTTGATTCTCTCTTGCTGGAGGTGGTCATTACTCTGGCACTTGTGTGGTGTGAATGCTTATTTGCTGTTTATCAGTCCATCTCTGAATATAATCTTGGCCTTGCTGCAGATAAGCCAATAAATCCTGGAGAGCAACGTACAACTCAACGTAAATGAGGCTTTATGCTCAAGGATGGGAGTTCATAAATGAATCAATTGCACTAAGGGAAATTCAAGTCAGCACCAATGCAACAGATCAGATATCCAACATTGAGGAAGAGAGGATAGATTTTATCCATCAGTTGTGTGAAATAATTGCTAAATTAATTTGTAAGTACAGACAGTAGGAAGTTTGTTCCTCATTAATCTTGAATTTGTGATTGGCAATATCAAATATTCCTTCTTTCCTTTAAAAATGACATAGAATACACAGTAATTGACAATTTCATCCCAACCAGTTTGTGCCAGTGTTCATGCCACAGAGAGATAGAGGGATTGAGAGATACAGTCAGGAAACAGGCCCTTTGGCACATTGGGTTCGTGCTGACCATCATGCACCCATTTTTACAGTAATTCTATCTTGACCCATTTTACTCTCCCCAAATTCCCATCAATACTCCCATGATTCTACCACTCAGTTACACACAAGAGGCAATTTACAGTGGCCAATTAACATGCCAACTTGCACATCATTGGGATGTGGCAGGTAACCGGAGCGCCTGGGGGAAATCCATGTGGTCACAGGGAGAACAAGCAAACGCCACATGGACAATCCCGAGGTCAGGATTGAACCTGGGTCTCTGGAGCTGTGAGGCAGCAGCTCTATTAGCTGTGCCACTGTGCCACATAAGCATCCTTCTCTTCATCTCAACCCTCAACACATCCTTCTATCCTGGTCTCTCTCACGTGCTTATCTTGCTTCCCCCTAATTTCACCTCACATCAGCCACTCCATATGGCAGCTTGTTCCATGTCCTCTCTATTTCTGGAAAAGAAAATTTCCTGAATTCCCTATTGGATTTTTGAATGACCATCTCATAATTCTCCTCCCTAGTCTTGGTCTCCCCTGAAGTGGAATTGCCTTAGCCATGTCTACCCAATCAAACCACTTCAGTGTTTCAAAGATCACTTTTTGGCCCCCACCTCAACCTACCCATCACGTTGCCCTTTACTGGAGAAGGTGACAATGAATAAAGAGCAGAAATCAAACCCACTGCAGATTTTGTCATGAATCGTTATTCTGCACAGCTTGAAAAAGTAGGGGTCTGCAGAAATATATTTTATGCACATTCCAAACTTGCAAATTCAAAATTCCTCATGACCCTGAGGGCTTTCATTTATACATTTAAGACTAAAGCCTTGAATCCAATCTGACGACTTACAAAATAGTAAAAGCAGAAATAAGCAGAGCTCCGGAATAGATAACTGACCTTTAGCTACAAGTATTTTCTCATTAAGGCTAATTGGATGTGATACCTAGGCTTCTCATATAACTATCTTAAGCTTGAACATACATCATTTGATGAGGGCAAATGCCATTTCCTTACATTCTCCTGGAGATATTGAGTAATTGGTATGGAGTTCTTGCATTATAAGAAATGTAGTGCATATACTTGTTCAGTGTAGCTTTAAGAATTGGCTTGTATCACGTGGCATCCATTGTTGTACCCAGATACTGCAGTTCAGGGTAGAATTATTGAATTCAATGAAGGATGCACTATTCTAACTCCACCTCTGTCTGATGGAGCATCAAAGGCTGAGGGGTGACCTGACAGAAGTATATACAATTGTGAGAAACATCAATAGGGTAGATAGAGTCTGTTTCCCAGGGTGGAAATGTCAAATAACTGGAGGGCAGAGGTTTAAGGTAAGAGGAGGAAAGTTTAAAGGAGATTTGCAAGGCAGGTTTTTTTTACACAGGGAGAGTGGTAGGTGAAAAACACTATGATGCTGGATGAACTCAGCAGGCCAGGCAGCATCCATGGAGAAAAGCAGGCGGTCAATGTTTCAGGTCAGGACCCTTCTTCAGGAGTGTGGTAGGTGTCTGGAACGCGCTGCTGGGGGAGGTGGTGGAAGCAGATATGATAGCAACACTTAACAGGCATTTAGCCAGACCAGGAACAGGGAATAGAGGGATACAGACCATTTGCAAGCAATTAGAATTAGTTAGATTGGCATCATAGTCAGACCAGACATGATGTGCTGAAAGGCCTGTTCCTGTACTGTTCTATGTTCCACATTCTATGATTGCACAGAAACATAAAAGACACCTGCAGACACTACACTAGCGACAAAAATTGGCCCTTATTGCTTGTGAGAGTAGCAGGGCGGAGATTCAGTGCGAGGAAACTGGAGAATGGAGCCCGTCGACTGTGAGTTTAGGTGGAGAGGAGATCAGTGGCCATGGCAGGCAATGGACGAATCAGATACATCAGGGAGCAGGAAAAGCATGAGCAGACGCAGCCATTTGCTCTGTAAATGGAATCAGTTGATTGTATTTCAAGGTTGACAGTATCAGGGGTTGTGGGTGAGGCCAGGGAGCAGAGTACGTACAAGAAACAGAGTTTGTTGCTGGCAGGAAGGTAGGAGAGACGAAACACTGGTGACTCCACTGGTGCCATGTAGAGGAGGTGCTGAGGGTTTGGGTTCTACAAAACCCACAGTATGGTACGGTATGGTAGTGTAGCAGTTAGTGTAACGCTTTACAGTGCCAGCGACCTGGGTTCAAATCCGGCTGCTGTCTGTAAGGAGTTTGTACATTCTTCCCGTGTCTGCGTGGGTTTCCTCTGGGTGCTCCGGTTTCCTCTCACATTCCAAAGATGTGCAGGTTAGGAAGTTGTGGGCATGCTATGGTGACGCCAGAATCGTGGCGACACTTGCGGGCTGCCCCCAGAACACTATGCAAAAAGATGCATTTCACTATGTGTTTCGATGTACATGTGACTAATAAAGATATCTTATCTTATTGATGAGTCCATTGGTGTCATGAACAACTACTGAGGTGTGTGAAATGGTAGGGCAGGTGCTGAGATGGTAGGATGGGGCTATAGGAAACATTGAGTCTATTGATGCCATGAACTGCTGAGGTATTGTGTGAGGACATAGTGCAGATGTGAGGGACAATTTCATGCTCTGCTGTTGCAATTTTTCAGGACTATCATCTTGCCACGTACAACCAGGGATGAAGTGCTTTGTGAACGTGGGGTTAGTTTGAATACACTGGCAAAATGGTGCTATCTCCAGACCTTTATACATCATGTTTTGTGGGATCACTTGGTGTGCATTGTGGCAGATGGGAAAATTTCAGAGAAGTTAGTTAACACGGTGAACCTGATGTTCAGGGGAGAATGGTCTGTTGCATGGAGACGGTGTTTCAAAACATGTGAGAGTTTTGCAGGATTCTGTGATGCAAGCAGGGAACAAGCTCACATCATCTGTGTGGTCTTCTCCTTTGTGACTAAGTCACATGGACTACAAGTGGGTTTGGTGAGAAACCAGTGGGTCACGTGAATGCAAAAGGCAGGAGGTCTTGTCAGCGATGTAACAGGAGTCATCTGGATGGCTTGGTGCTACCGTTGTCACCAGTGGGCATCTCACACAGGGCTGCAGGTCCCTGAAGAAGGTAACAGCCAATAAAGATGGTAGTATGCCAATGTCTCAGAGGGAGATTCATGGACAAGAAAGTGAGGACATGGGGAATGGAATGCTTACGTAGAAGGAAGCTGTTCGACTCATCAGGCCCATGTTGGCTCCCAGCAGAGCAATCGCATCAGTCCCGTCCCTCTCTCCGTCTTTTCCTGCGGCCCTGCAACTTATTGTCTCACATGCCCTTCAACTCCTCCTATTTTTCTGCCACTCACCTGCACCTTATACTATGAGGTAGTTTACAGCAGCTAATTAACCGACCTTGTCTCTGGCACATGGGAGGAAACTGGTGCCTGGTAGAAACCCACGTAATCAAAGGGAAAAGGTGAAAACTCCACGCAGGCAGCACCACAGATCAGACTGAACCGGGGCCACTGGATCTGTGTGGTAGCAGCATTAACTGCTGTACCACTGGGCCACTCTGTGAATTCTCACCTGGTGAGGCTGACAATAACAGTTTACAGAGGCACTGGGAAAGCAGCTGTGTCATAACCAGAGTCAGAAAGCAAACAATGAGCTTAATATTGGCTGCTGTTCTGAGGTGATATTAACTGGAATAAAAAACTGTAAATACTGGAAACCCTCAGCAGGTCAGCTATAGCAGTGTCTGTGGAAAGAGAAACTGTTAATGTTTCAGGTCCAGGAGCCTTCATCAGACTGGGAAAGAGAGAAAGCAAGTTAGTTTAAGGTAGTAGAGAGGATGGGTTAGAGGGATGGATAGAACAAAGGGAATATCTCTGATAGGGTGATCTAATGTGGCAATTAAGGAGCAGTTAAAACCGGATTAAGATCCTTTGTCTGTGCAATGTGTTGCTAATGGTATGGCTGTGGGACATGTCCAGTGGGAAATATTATACAAAAAAAGAAAGAGCAATAAAAAGAGAGTCTGCACAAGATGATACTGCACAAGTTCCAGTGAAAGAGTTTAGTATCCATAAGACTCTTGCTATTTATAGAAATGATGAATAGATTGAATCAAGTGCAGCCTGAGCTGGATTCATTGAGAGAGGACTGCATTACAAAGTGGAGACTGTTCCAAAGCTGGAGGATGTCAAAGCAGGCACGGGCTAATTAATGTAAACCTGATACAGCTGAGACAGGATGAGGCAGAACAAACTGAAAACAGGATTGCATACCTTGGCAACAATCCAGAAGGGGAAAGTCTGAAGAGGTGACTTTGTGACATCAAAGGTAAGAACAAAGGAAGGAAGAAAGTCCAGTGTCTACAGTGAGTCAGAATGGGAGTCAGGCACAAGGTGATGTGAAAACAGAGGCACAAAGATGGATAGTCTTAAGAAACAATCAAAGTAGAGGTTGGTACAATTGGGTTCATGATATCCCATAATATACCAAATAAATAAAAATGTCACTACTATAGTTATTGATGAATTATTAGATTCCATGTTATGTGAATGGTTTTATGCACACGGCGACATCATGAAGATGGCTTCCCAAAATAATGTATTCAAAGTCATGAAGACCATTCTGTTTGGGCAGCTTCTGTAGAACAAAACTGGAGAGTAATCCACTGAAATTACTGCACCTGGAGCGGATACTTCACAGGTGCCACGTGCAGCTTGCAGTGAAGAACTCTGAATGAAGAGAACAAGAAATTGTATGAATTCACAAATGGCTGTATTTATAACTGTACAGGAATGTATGTCATTAATTGTGTAAATTCATATACCTAAATAGTTTAATTCATTGAATGGGTTTATTTTCTTACTGAAGGGCAATAAGGCAATATACTGTATATAGTAGATAAATAATATATGGTTCCATTTCGAACTCTTTGGAGTCATGGTATGATTTGTGATACACTGTTGAACCCAGACACTGATGTTCCAGCTCTGCCTCTGTTTGCCTTTCTTTAAGGCAACATAAAATAAATCCACTGGCACAACCCGGGTATAGGAATGACCTACTGAATCTCAGAACCTTACAGCACAGGAGGCCATTCAGTGCATTGGGCCTGTGCTATCTCTTCGAAGAGCTGTCCAATTTGTCCTATTCCACCCCTTGCCCTTTCCCTACCATCCTGCAACATTTCCCTTTTATACCCTCTCAAAGGTACTTTTGAATCTGTTTCCACCATTCTTTGGTTAGTACGCTCCAGATTATAATCTCTCATTACCTAAAAATATTATCCCTCCCTCATCTCTCCTCTAGCCAAATATCTTACTGCTCTTCCCTACCAATAGTTAGCTTCACCTTATTTACTTTGTCTACTTTAGTGGCAGGCACGGTGGCGTAGCGGTTAGTGTAACGCTTTACAGTGCCAGTGACCCAGGTTCAATTCCGGCCACTGTCTGTAAGGAGTTTGTACGTTCTTCCCGTGACTGCGTGGGTTTCCCCCGGGTGCTCTGGTTCCCTCCCACATTCCAAAGAAGTATGGGTTAGGAAGTAGTGGGCATGCTATGTTGGTACCGGAAGCATTGCGACACTTGCGGGCTGCCCCCAGAACACTCTACGCAAAAGATGCATTTCACTGTGTCTCGATGTATAGGTGACTAATGAAGGTATCTATCTATCTAGTGTAAAAGTTGATGCTTAAAATGCCTAGCTCTATAATTGAACAGTTGTTCCCTATTTACACCACCAAAACTCTTCCTAATTTTGATCACCTTGTCTCAACCTCTCAGTTCTAAGGAGAACTCTCCACACTCCCTGGTCTCCCACAAAGCTACCATTCTAATAAATTTCCTCTGCACCTTGTCTAAGGCCTTGACATCCTTTCTGCTCAGAATTGGACACACTGCTCATGCTGGAACCAAATTATTCCGTTAAATCTGCCCTCTCAAAGGCCTCATACTTAACCTCTCATTAGACATACACAATCAGCAGAAGTAATTTTTTGCTCTAGCTCTCTGTTTAAGATGTTAGTGATTACCTTCCTCACAGAGGACTCCAGCTCTTCCATAGGGACAAATGCAGACGGGATCTCCAGTGGCTTTCAGCACACAGCTCGCACCGTGTACACATGGGCTCCCCTCGCATCCTGAGAACTGACAGAGCTTCCCGCTGTAGGGCTTAGGGCATTCACAGAACCAGCCTTCAGTATCACTAATGGAAGGAAAGTAATATTTAGAAAGACAGAAGATACAGACACCTGTTGAGAAAAAATGTAAAGGGAAAATAAATTCTTGACCCCGTTCCTTTTTATGTGCTGCTATTGCCAGTGGTAATTTTAAGCTTTGATCTACAGATTTACCTGAGGCTTGTTAATATTGTAATTTTTTTCCTGGTTCTGTTACCACCACTTAATGTTACCAATGGCTTCAAATCTTTCTGGAGAAGGGCACCATTAAATTTATACCCCCACCTTTTGGCTCAAAGTTATGTTGCGCTGTAACTTAGTGTGAGCCAGAGACAGTGCACTCAGGAAAACAAAGCATCTGCAGGTAGAGTGACTGACTGTGCCAACAAGAGATCTCCTTAACTAGAGAGACTGAAGGATTGTAACGCAGGAATGACGGAGAAAGGGACCATAAATTAGGGTTAAATCAGGCACAATAACAGAAAGGAAGGGAAAGAAAGTCCAGAATAAGAGGAAACAAAGGGACGGGAGAAGGTGAAGACCATTTCTAAGTGTCTGAGACCAGGTTTTTCTCAAAGCTACCCAAGGCATTTTTAAAAACAAAACCATATTAATGCAGAAAAAAGTAATTGCGTTATGTTGATTTTTATGCTGTTGAACACTTCTGGAGTCAAAAATCGTCATTTGGTGTGTCACTCTGGAAACTTGGCCAAGCACTTCCTGGATGTGTTCTATGAGTTATGTCCATTCTAAGTGATGACCCACTGCTCCCTGTTGGGGATTATTCTGGAGTTATGAAATTATGGATAGTGGATATTAACTAAAGTGAGAATCAGTCTTCAGGAAATAAACCTGTTCATAATTTAACTTCAACTGATACTTCAATGCTATTGAAACCAATCATTGGGTGTGGGATGTACTGATTCTGTACCATTGAAACTACACAGGGGAAGACAACAGATGAATGTTCATGTTAATTGGTGGTCAGTGAAACCTTCAGGATGAGATCAGGGAAGGCATTAAATGGCCATCTCCTGTTTTAATACATTGCTAAAGATGTATGCCTGCCACTTAATGCACAGTTCAGGACAGGTCTGTTTTGTCACTTAACATGCTGGCCAGTTGTATATTCAGGGCGCCATCCCTCTACAGTCTAACAAAAGAGGTATATTTTGGGTGTCCGGATTTTGTGCTTAGAAGCTCTTGGACCAGCTACTAGTATTTGAATATTCAAAGGGGTTCTGCAAGTTAGGACGTGTAACCATTGTAAGCATTAAATTCTGCAAAGTTACCTGTCTACATTCAAAATATTAAAGTTAAGTATGTAATTGTAGCCATTGAAACTGTAGTAAATCATTTATTATTCTTCGTGTTTAAAAGGTGAGGACAACTAGATTCTCTCCAGAAGACCTGCTGTTTTGAATAAAGCCTTTTATATCTCCCAGTTACTGCTTCCGTGCGGCTCAGTTTATTCAGTCATAACACTCCCTATTCCCCGCTCCAAGTGATGACCCACTGCTCCCTATTTCCCACTCTGTGATGACCCACTGCTCCCTATTTCCCACTCTGTGATAACCCACTGCTCCCTATTCCCCAATCCGTGATGACCCACTGCCCTCGATTCCCCACTCTGAGATGACCCACTACTCCCGATTCCCCAACACAAGCGATGACCCATTGCTCCCCATCCCTTTCACATCCACTGTGGTAATCTGAAAAGTGGTTCAATTCCTACTCCTAATTGAATTCCAATTCCTAATCGGATGACTTGCTCATGCACCCAAAATATGGTTGTTTATTAAGACTTTGTAAAAATAATATCAAATTTAATACCTAGTAATAAATAATGTATTTTTCTGCTTACTTACTAAAGAATTCTGTGATCTACGTATCCATGGACCACTCGGTAAGGTTCTTCCTAAACTATTCTCAACTCACTTCTTCCTACGTCAAAACCTATTACAAATACCAACAGTTGCATGGGGAATCATTGGTCTCTCCACAGATAAATCTAAGAGGGTTAAGGAAGTCAGTACCTGCACGTCCAAACCAGCAGTCTGAATTTACCAACAGATCCCAACCAGAGGATCAATCAGTAGACTCCCCATTTGGATTCCTCATGGTATCCCGTGGTGGGGCACAAATTTACTCACATTTCCCAGAACATGCTGGACAATCTGCCCTGGGTTAGACCTTTCAGTGGGCTGTGGGGAAGGAAGGCAAGAAGAGGACAAATTGCATTCTTTAATTGTTTGTGTTAGCAGTAATCCCAAGTACAATGCAAAACAGTTTAATCATCTTTTTAAATTCTCTGTCAATTACATCTTGCAATGAAACAATTAATTAATCAGTGTAGTGCTGTGTGGTGCTGGGCTTGTAAGACATTAAATCAATTTGGATTTACTGCTTGAAAATTAAGTCAAAAGGTTACCTGTTCTCTCCAACCCAAGAGAGGGAGGTTGAGTTAATTATAGAGTTAGTGTTTTCAGGCAATACGTTTTGCATTTTAAGTGAAAGAATAAACAGGGAGAAACTGTTTCCATCAGCAGGAAGGTTGGGAGCCAAAGGTCACAGACTTGAAATAATTGGTGAAGGAACCAGAAGGGAGATGAGGAGAAATATTTTTACTCAGTGGGTTGTTGTAATCTGGAACACACCAGCTAAAAGGCCGGTGCCAGCAGATTCAATAGCAACTTTCAAAAGAGAGTTGGATAAATGATTGAAAAGGAAAACTTCAAAGAGCCAAGAGAAAGCATGGGACCAACTAAATAGGTTGTTTAAAAAGCCAGCACAGTCATGATGAGACAAATGGCTTCCTTTTGTGCTGCGATATTACTTTCCAAGAGGGAGGCCAAAGGAAAGCACAGTAATATATTCAGGTTTCCAATGTTGGCCTCATCTGAGCAGTCTTCAGAAAAATGACATGAATTTATTTGTGCAGCTTTCACAACCTCAGGACATTTCAAAGCACTTTATAGTCAATTAAATACTCTTGAAGTTCTGTACAGTGGGAAGCACAGGTGCCAAGTACACACAGCAAGGTCACATAAACAGCAGTATGATAATGGTCAGATAATCTGGCTTTGTGATGTTGATAGATATTGGCTAGGGTACAGCGAGAGCTTCTCATTCTTCTTCAGAATAGCACCTTGGGATTTTTCTTGTCCACTTAAGTGGTCTGATAAGCCCAAAATAGAAAGTGCTGGTGACACTCAGCAGGTCAGGCACCATAATGTTTCAGCAACCAACAATCTGCTGGAGGAACTCAGCGGGTCGAGCGGTATCTGTGGAAGGAAAGAAATAGTCGACGTTTCTCGACTCAAAACGTTGACAATTCCTTTCCTCCCACAGATGCTGCTCGACCCGCTGAGTTCCTCCAGAAGATTGTTGGTTGCTCCAGGTTTCCGGCATCATGCAGTCTCTTGTGTCTCCATAATTTTCAGGTCAGTGACTTTTCACCAGAGCTGGGAAAAGTTAGAGATAAAAGAAGTCATAAGAAGCAGAGAAGCGGAAGGGCTGGTGGAGGGGATGGAGAAACAAGGAAGAGTAAAGTCTCTGAAAAAATGGAAGGCAGGTGGGAAGAAGAGCGAGTGAGCTGAGGCAGCCTCCTGATGCAGGGTCTCGACCTAAAATGTCGACCATCCCTCTGCCTCCACAGATGCTGTCTGACCTGCTGAGGTCCTCCAGCAATTCTTTTTTTGCTCCAGATTCCAGCATCTGCAGCCTCTTGTGTCCTTTTGTTTGCAAATGTTGGTAACTACTGTTGCTTACATTGGGTGACTACAAGCAGGTTCAAGACGTTAGTGCTTGTGTATCCACACCCTAATCTAAGTTTGCTGATGGATTTTTGGTGGCGAGTGTGCCAGTAGGTTTCATGTGTCCTGGAGTGGAGCACAAACCTGCTGAGGTGCCCCACTTCAGTGTGTGTTAAAGATCAACTGTGTTGGAGTGGGCGGGGATGGATGGAATTTGAAAGTCAGGTTAGGGTAAAGGTGGTAGGTCCCCTTCCCGAAGAATATTAATGAAACTTGTAACTTTTGCAGCATTCTGCTGATGTGTCCTGGTGCCTGTCCACAGTAGATTTTATATTATTGAGCACTGCAATTTGCCATGGAGGATTTGAAGTTGCAATTTCTTCAGTTACAAAATCTAGTCCCATAACTGTAACTGGGATATTATGCCTGGCATGCACGAGACTTTTAACAAGAGCTGGGTGGATTGATGACGATTTGGTAGATCACCATCCAAGTTCTCCATTACCCGGGTCTGGAAGAGTGACCAGGTTTGCTGAGAGCTTTGGTGCCCCACAAGGCTGCATCCTCAGCCCTCTACTCTACTCCCTATACACTCACGACTGTGTGGCCAGATTCTGCTCTAACTTCATCTACAAGTTTGCAGATGATACCACCGTTGCAGGCCATATCTCAAACAGCGATGAGTCGGAGTACAGGAAGGAGATAGAGAGTTTAGTAGAATGGTGTCATGACAACAACCTTGTCCTCAATGTCAACAAAACTAAAGAGCTGGTCATTGACTTCAGGAAAGGGGGTCATGTACATGCACCTGTCTACATCAATGGTGCTGAAGTCAAGAGGGTTGAGAACTTCAAGTTCCTGTGTGTGAACATCACCAACAGCCTGTCCTGGTCAAATCATGTAGATGCCACGGCCAAGAAAGTTCACCAGGGCCTCTACTTCCTCGGGAGGCTAAAGAAATTTGGTTTTTTCCCTTTGACTCTCACCAACTTTTATCAATGCACCATAGAAAGCATCCTATCTGGATGTATCACGGCTTGGTATGGCAACTGCTCTGCCCAGGACTGTAAGAAGCTGCAGAGAATTGTGGACACAGCCCAGTGCATCACGGACACCAGCCTCCCTTCCTTGAACTCTGTCTTTACCTCTCATTGTCTTGGTGTAGCAGCCAGCATAATCAAAGACCCCACCCATCCGGGTCATTCTCTCTTCTCTCCTCTTCCATTGGGTAGAAGATACAGGTGCCTGAGGGCACATACCACCAGACTTAAGGACAGCTTCTACTCCACTGTGATAAGACTATTGAACGGTTCCCTTATACAATGAGATGGACTATGACCTCATGATCTACCTTGTTGTGACCTTGAACCTTATTGCACTGCACTTTCTCTGTAGCTGTGACACTTTACTCTGTACTGTTATTGTTTTTACCTGTACTACATCAATGCACTTTGTACTAACTCAATGTAACTGCACTGTGTAATGAATTGACCTGTACGATAGGTTTGTAAGACAAGCTTTTCACTGTACCTCGGTACAAGTGACAATAATAAACCAATACCAATATCAATACCAATACCCGATCAGTGAGGTCTCAGTGCAGCGCTGGACCCTCAGTGATGTCACTGTGTCGTGCCATTAAGACCTTCCCACAAACATTTGACAGACAGCAAAGCTGCACCCACAGCTTTACCATATAAATCAAAACTGTTAAGAATCTGTAATGCTCTCCTGTCTCTGACATACAAAAGCATTCAAAAACTATTAAAAAATTAAAATATTAAAAATTATTAAATTAAACCAGGCACAAACACCTAAAACACTTAGAAATATGGCTTTGGAGGGGGTATAGAGAGAATAAGGTCACTATCCTTGATTGCAAAACAGAGTTTTCTTTTGAAAAGTATTACTTAGTATTTTTAATGGATATATCACAAAGGTCTTGTAAAATATTTTTTGTATTATATTAAAAGCTTTTTTTGATTTATGTATTTTTGAACTGTTTTCAGGGGTATTTAATAGCAGTTTAAAAGGCCTTTAATTGTAAAGAGCTATTAGCGGGACACCCAGGCATTCTGGGACAGGTCTTTGGGATCTGACATCTGAGGCCTAGTCCTCAGTAGTGGAACACTTCTTTGCACAATCAGAATCAGAATCAGAGTCAGGTTTATTATCACTGACTTATATGTCATGAAATTTGTTGTTTTGTGGCAGCAGTACAGTGCAAAGACATAAAAATTACTAATAAATCACAAAATAAACAAATAAATAAATAAATAGTGCAAATAAAAGGAATAACTAGGTAGTGTTCATGGGTTCATGGACTGTTCAGAAATCTGATGGTGGAGGGGAAGAAGCTGTTCTTAAGTCATTGAGTGTGGGTCTTTGGGCTCCTGTACCTCCTCCCCATTGGTAGAAATGTGAAGAGGGTATGTCCTGGCTGGTGAGGGTCCTTAGTGATGGATGCCACCTTCTTGAGGCACCGCCTCTTGAAGATGTCCTCGATGGCAGGGAAGGTTGTGCCCGTGATGGGGCTGGCTGAGTCTACAACCCTCTGTAGCCTCTTGTGATCCTGTGCATTGGAGCCTCCATACCAGGCCGTGAATGCTTTCCACCGTACATCTATAGAAAGTTGCAATTCTTTGGTGACGTATCAAATTTCCTCAAACTCCTAATGAGCGTGCCATCTTCATGCTTGCATCAATGTGTTGGGTCCAGGATAGATCCTCTGAGATGTTGACGCCCAGGAACTTCAAGCTGCTCACCCTTTCCACTGCGGAACCCTGCAGGCACGGTAGTGTAGCAGTTAGCGTAATGCTATTACAGCACCAGAGACCTGGGTTCAATTCTGGCCGCTGTCTGTAAGGAGCTTGTACGTTCTTCCTGTGTCTGTGTGGGTTTCCTCCGGGTGCTCCGGTTTCCTCCCACATTCTAAAGATGTACGGGTTAGGGAGTTGTGGGCATGCTATGTTGGTGCTGGAAGCATGGCAACACTTGCGGGCTGCCCCCAGTTCACTCTATGCAAAAAGATGCATTCCACTGTGTGTTTCGATATACATGTGACTAATAAAGATAACTTATCAATGAGGACTGGTGTGTGTTCTCCCGACTTCTCCTTCCTGAAATCCACAGTCAATTCCTTGATTTTGCCGAAGTTGAGTGCGAAGTTGTTGTTGCAACATCACTCAACCAGCTGAACTGTCTCACTCCTGTATGCCTCCTTGTCGCCATCTGAGATTCTACCAACAATGGTGGTGTCATCTGTGAATCTACAGATTGCTGCAATAGCCACACCTGGAAGACGTATCAATTCACCACAAACAAGCAAGTACTGCTCAGGAATAGTGACGGGGGCAAACAACTGGTGCAGGCCAGATCCAGCATGATTCAGCTCAAGACTAATTGGTCTGCTGAGAATCTTGTGACGTGGCTCCACATTGAATAATTTTTGCAGCTTTAGCCGTGAAATCCAGCTTGAACTTTTCCGATTTCCCATCACGACTCCTGTTGTGATGGAATTCCTCCCACCGCCTCCCCAAAAATGCAGAAAAGGTTATGGCAAGTAAACTTTCTGGAGTTAATAATGAAACAGGCTCATGCAAATAAGTAGCCCGTGCTTGTTCCCACCTTCCCTAGGGTGGCAGCTAATTTGTGTCCTTGAAGGGCCTGGGGACGCACGAAGTGATAACCGGATAACATAATCTTTGTTTGGTGCTCTCTCCAGTATTCTGGAGTCTGCTGAATATGGGCACTGCTCATTCTTTGGCTCAGAGTATCATAATCCTTTCTTGGGATTAAAACCCATTCCCAAGATGCAGGCACATAGTACAGACTCCAATGAGGGAGAAGCAACCAGAACCTGGTTTAGCGACATTGGCTATGGAATAATATTTACCTGTGCACCTGGGATCCTTTATGGCGTTGGAGTCAGTCTAAAGTCTCTCATCCAAAATGCTCACAAAAGGCTGGATTTTGTGTTGAAGTCCCTAGAGTAGACCCCTGCCATGGGAGAGCGGACAAGGTGGCTACCAAAGTGAGCCATGGCTGGCAATCCCTATGATGATCTGACGAAGATGAAAGCACATCTAAGGCAGGGGTCTGTGTGACTTGGTTTTAACAAGTGATTTTTCTACTGGTAGTGTAGCACTTTAAACCAATTTAACAATATTTTAGGGTGAGCTGACTGTCATTACTCTCCATTACAAATATGATATCACTGTTATAATTCTTTATGCTTCAATGCATACAAATTGCATAACATTCACAGACTGAGCACATTAACAATCATTAAACATTTGGGACAAAGAGCAGATGTATAACTGTGTTTAAGATGTTGTTTTTATATTCAAGGTACCATTTATCTTTCTGACTGAATACAGATCATCTTAAGCGCATGGTTTTGTACTAAACAGTGGCATCATGCGTTGATTTGAATGCGGTATTTGATGAATGAATGAATGCTTTGGGGAGAAATGAAGTCTCAAGAAAGCAAATGCAAATATCAGTATTATAAATTATTTAACGGCAGAAAAAGAGTCAGAACAGACAAATAAATTCACAATCTGAAGTGTTTTGGTATTCAGGAATCGATGCTCCCTGCTGCCCATTATGTCTTAGTCATGCAGCTTGAAAGGGGAATATGATTAACATTGATTTTTCTGACCTGGAATTTGCTACACTCTGTAATTAACTTGGGGTCCTTGTCAAGTCCCAACCGTTCTGAATATTTAGCAATAGGTAAGAATGTAATCATATTTAAATCAGCTATGAAAAATCAAGACAACCAGAATTCAGTCATCATTATTTGTGAGCTTGGAGTGACCTCTGTCCAAGTTCCCGGAGGGCCTGCTGTTATCCTCGATTATTATTACAGAAGGAGGACATTTTCTTCAAATGATTGTATAATAGCCTTTATCTCGCATTAACATTTCAGAGTTTGAAGCTTTGCTGTGGTCCCTGACTTGATTAATGACTGACCTTTCTCTTTTTTCAAAAAGTGAACAATTTTATATTTGGGTGAAGAAGGCAGCAAATAATTTCACTGCAATCCACCCCATTCTTTTCATGCCCTTTTCCATCCTGTAGCCACATTTGCCCTTGGGTGTGGTTGGGGAGATATCTCTGGTGGACCTGACCGATATTTATACCTATCGGTCAACATCACCAAAGCAACTCATCTGGTCATTGTTACAATACTGTTTGTGGGACCTTGCCATGCACAAATTGGCCACCTCAGGAGGAACATAAGAATAGGACTAGGCTACTTAGCCTTTTGAGCTTTTTTTGCCAGTCAAAGAGAAAGATCACAGTTATTCTGTGAACTAACTCCATATTTCCCATACCCCTTACTACCTTCGATGAGTCTCAGATTTCATACGAACAATCGAACCACAACTATTGCTGTTTGCAAAGTACTTCCCAGTTTCTACCATTCCCGATGTGTAAGAGTGCTTTTCAATTTCATTCTTGAAAGAGCTGACCTCTAATTTTTAGAGTCTGCCCCTTGCTCCAAGACTCCGACCCAGTGTAAGTAGTTTCTCATATCTACCCTGTCCATTCCCCTTGAAAAATTCAATTCAATCAGCCTTCAACCTTCTAATTTTATTGAGTCGTTGTGGCAGAGCAAGTCTATGCCACAGAACCTTAGTTTGTGTAATCTCTTCTAAATTAACCATTGGAAATCAGATATCATTGTGATAAATCCACACTGCACTCCCTCCAAGGACTATGTATCCTTCCTAACCATTGTATCCAGAACTGTTCACAGTGCTCTAAGTCTTCTGTATAGCTGTAACTTAACTCCATCTTATACCCCAGTCAAAGGCCAGCATTCCAATCATCTTATTCATTATTTTCTACACCTGCCAATAACATTTTTATGATCTGCATTCATTGACCACCAAGCCTCTTTAGGTCACTTCTTCAAAATTACTTTGTTCCATTCCTTTTAGATGCACTATGGATAATTCCTTTGCCTCACTTTTTCCCATTCGCTTAATCTATCGATACCTCTGTAATTTAATGCTCCCATCTGCACTGCATTGCCATTCTGCTTTTCTTTGCATCAACTGTAAACTTGAATCACACCAACCTGCCATTGGGTGAATGGTCTTGCAGCATGTTGAAGATGGTCAATACAGTGGTTGGGGCTATTGTTCCTTCTCTGAGGCTGATGGTGGGAAAGTCTTGGAAGACCCCATGAAAGCTGAGTTAAGCTATCCACCTGCTTCTAGGAGTGCAGTCATGGTGATTCTTGTCTAATTTTGTATAATTTATGCTGATGTGTAAATGATGTGTATCTGGTGCTATGTGCCTGCAATGCTGCTGCAAGTAAGATTTTCATTGCACCTGTGTACACATGTACTTGTGCATATGACAATAAACTCCACTTTGACTTTGTGGTATTAACAATGTTCTTCCTCTTTCAGGATGAGTATGACTGCCATGCTAGTTAACACATGAACTGTACTGAACTGTCACTGCAGTCCATCAATGGGACTTTGGCTGCACTGAATGCCAAACTTGTGAAGTTTCCTCCCTGTCACAAAAGGCAGCCTCAATATTCCCACCTTTAAAGCTTGTGTCAGCTTACAGCAATGGCCATGAGCAAACTTCAGCCGAACCCCATGTCACACAACATCCTCATCTGGAAACATGCCTTCCCCTCCTGTGTGCTTGTTCATTCCTCAGGCTTCAGCCTGCCTCCAACTGTGGATACACAAGGTCCTCAGTATGAGATCTGCAGTCCGTCAGGAAACAGGGCTCCCTATCAACATACATTGGGAAAAACCTTTACTTCGCAAATCAATCCCAATGAGAAAAGTCAAACCAAGATGCCACATTGACTGAGTTTCCATTAAGGTTCCTCCAGTTACTGATCTTTCCCAGTGCTCATTGGCAACACAAAGCACAAAAGCTGTAATCCTCTACAGCTGTAATACATTGTCTACATGCATACAATGCACATTATAATCAGTATGTAATCTTTTCGTGCATTCCATTTGTGCCCCTCTTCCAAGTGCCTCTTGCCTGACTTACTAAGTTCTATTCAATACCTCCTCTGTAGCTGCAGCCCAGCTATTGGATGTGTTCTCCCTTGTAGTGGAGTAGGATGGCACACGGATGTAAAGGATGACCTCATGTGGCTCTGTGCCTAGCTGGGTCACCGTGGCGTTGCAACTGCCTCACCGTGAGTCTGGCATCATTGTTGGAAGGCAACTGCAAAGATACCTTCAGAGTGCCTATGGTGGAACCTGTTGTAAACAGTGTCACTGTGAGAGAGGATAGCATGGACCAGAAGACTGAGCTCCAGAGGTAAGGTGTCTGCTTTTCACTACAAGACAGCACTTGTGTCAAGAAGACCTGGATTAATCAGTTCCTTTGTACATTTCCTTCTGCCTATGACTGGGCATTTTTATAGTGCCTCTGATGACACAAATCTCTTTTCATGCATAAAATATATCTCCTATTAAATTATTTCAGTTACCTATTGGCTTTTGTGTAAAGCAGCTGCAGTTCATCAGTAAGCTTGTTGCTTTATTATTTTACAATGTGACCTTTAGCTCAAACAAGCAACTTCCAGCTGCATAAGTACTCTGCAGGCAGTGCGGACTTAGAAGTTCGGAAACTTCTTCCTATTTACCTCTCTGTGTGTGGTCTTGTGGAATCTCATAGCATGGCAGAGAGCTCATCATGCTTGTGCTGTCTCTTTTAATGATCTGTCCAATTAATCAAACTACCTTGCTCCTTCCCCATAATCTTTCAAATTTTCCATTTCAGCTGTTTATCCAATTCCCTTCTACAAATTACTCTTAAATCTCTTATTCCTGAGAACAACAATTAGCTGCTGAAAAACAAAATCCTCCCTTTTTTGCCAATAGTCCATAATCTAGGTCCTGTGGTTACTGGTCCTCTTGGAAGTGGAAACTGTTTCTCCATCTAAAACCTTTGTTTGAAAGCTTTTCCATGAGCCCTTTAGATCTCTTCTTATCAGTGCTTAGCAAGTTGATATTTTTCTCTGGTGGTTTACTTCCCCACATTTTACAACAGCAGGAATCCTCAAAGAAGTGATGGTAATCAGTGAAAGGTCCATTACTGCTGTGTAGTGTTGCTTGCTGCCCTGTCCACTCTCAAGTTTTTCTTTTTATTAAACCAATCTCACTGACTAAAGAAAGAAAAGAACTTGTATTAGTATTGTGCTTTTCATGACCTCAGGATATCCCTGAAACATTTCACAGTCCGTGAAGTACTTTTGAAGTGGGGTCACTGTCGAGGCAGTCAAACCGTGCACAGCAAGCTCCCATCAACACCGATGTGTTAATGATCAGAGAGTTTTTTTAATTAGGTGTTGGTGGAGTGATAAATATTGGCCAGAGCGCAGTGAGGGGAGACTCTCCAGTTTTTCTTCAAAAGCTAGGTGAATGATCACTATGGACGAAACATGAGAATCGTGTGATTTGGGAAGAAATCCGCAACTTTGAAGCTTTAAGTCAGGAATGAATATTCTGCCATGGTCCTCAAAAACACTCACTTTGCTCATTTCCTCTGCAAAGCGCTGACCTTGGTTGCAATTTGTTCTCGAGGATGCATCCTAAGTGATAGTCAACAATATCAATTAAATTACCCATCCCTAAAGAATAATAGAAAAAACTAATGGATCTCATATGTGCAGTAGATACAAAAACAACCTTTTTTTCTTCAAACAGCTAGTGAGGTATTAAATCAGTAGCTTGAATGACATGGTTGCGTATTTCCCAGAAGCCTCAAGGCTCATTAATCTTGGAGTTACACATGCTCAGTTAATTTTTAATCAGGTCTTTCTACAAGGCATTTAGGTCTGATCATGAAATCAATGCTTTCAGTTAAAATGATGCAATCAGCATTGTATCACAGAGTAATTAAAACAAGCATTCCATCTAAATAATGCAATCAACACAACGTTAGATTCCCCAATTTTAATGGCTGACATTCACATATAATCTTATTATAGATGATATTAATTTCTAGGTACTGCAAGATTAAGTATTCTCCAGCATAGTCAATGCAATACTGAGTGTGATATGCAATCAGCTCATTACAGAGGAAGCCTTACACTGGTGAGTGATGAGATATTTTTCACAGGTGCCACTTGGGTTTGTTGCTCATCAGTCAGTGTGCTTAAACGGCAGACAATGCCTGGAGTCATAGCCATGACTTAGCTGATTGATAAATGTATGTAGGTGTAGTAATATTACATTGATTTTGTGTTCATTCAAAAGAAAGCAGCGAGGCTTGCATTTCGCAGCACCTTTACAACCTCAGGGCAAGTTCAAAGTGTTTCACAGCCAATGAAGTCACTTTTAAGGGTGGTCACTGTCGCAATATGTGAAACATGGTAGCCAATCTGGGTGCAGCAAGATCCCATGGAAAGTCAGAGATAATCACAGGTTTAATAATATTGGTCATCGAATAAAAGGGCATCAAGGGGGAGAACCTGCCACTCCAAGTGTTGCTGTGGGAAACTTTACATCTACTTAAAGGAGAAGGGAAGGCCCCAGCTCAACATCTGATCTGAAAGGTAGTAGTGTCAACAGCACAGCATTCCCTCTGAAGTGTCATCCTAACTTCTGTGCACAAACCTCTTGAGGCAAGTGCAAGCAATACAACTTCCTTTGATCACTATAAAAGGATAGGCAAGGCCAACAAGAAGAAGCAAGATCCACTGCCTGAGGACAGGGTGCGGAGGGGTGTATCATTTTGGATTGACATTCATACCAAATCACGATTGCTCAATCTAGACTAACTCAATGACAAAAATCTGATATAAGTGAATGAAGCATGGTCAATTTCTTTCTCTTTTTAGCCTAGTGTAGGCTGTATCACACAGATTATAACCTCTGGGAAGAAATCAACTAACTGAATATTGAATCCACAGCCTTCCTGATGAGTGTGGATTCAACTATTCCAATTTGGTTTGGAAACAAAATGGCACAACCTTAATAGAGTATGTTACTACATTTTGCTGGAATACTTCACTGGATCTCAAGATCCAATATTGAACAAATTACCTGCAATGCATTCTGTTTGCCTTCTTGCATAACCGGCTGAGAACATGGACATTAGTTTAGAAGGAAATTATTTCATTGGACTTGAGCACAGATGGTATATCATCATGTGCCAATTATCTTGGCAGCTCCTGCAACTCTATTATAACCTATGCCAATTCAGGGCGAAGAAGAAGAAATGATTGGAAACTCAAAGCCCAAGTAAAGATATATTCAAGATCATATAATATATCAAATGGAGCCAAGGCATGCCATTGTGAAGGGCAATCTTGCTCTTGTACGGAGAGACATTCAGCTACAAAGTGAGGAGCCTGCAGTTGTGAGGGAGCAGAGAGATTTGGAGGTCCAAACATGGAAATAATCAAAAGAAAGATGACAGATTCCAACGATAATTAAAACTAATGGAATGTTGATCATTATTGCAAGAAGACAGGACCACAAAAGGGATATAAATAGTTATAATTATTTAACTGTCTGGCAAAACTGCACCTGGAATACAGCCTTCAGTTCTTGGCATCACATCTCAGGAAGGATAGACTAGACTTGGAGGAGTGCAAAATAGATTTGCCAAAATAATATTGGGTTTTTTATTGTTAGGCTATGTAGAGGCCAGATCTGTACCCTTGAATACAGTGATCTAATACAGGACATAGGAGCCTGCTTGATAGGCACCCCATCCACAACCATTCATTCACTCAACCACCAACACACAGCAGCAGCAGTTTGTACCATCTATAGGATGCACTGCAGCAATTCACTAAGGCTCCTAAGACAGCACCTTCCAAACCCTTGACCTCTACAAGCTAGAAGGACGAGGGCAGCAAGAGCATAGGGACACCAGCACCTGAAAATTGCCCTCCAAGCCACACCCCATCCTGACCTGAAAATATATATTGTTGTTCTTTCACCGTCGCTGGGTCAAAATTGTGGAATTTCTCACTTACAGCATTGTGGGTACACCCACACCTCAAGGACTGCAGCGGTTCAAGAAGGCAGCTCACCACCACCTTCTCAAGGAAACTAGGGACAGGCAATTAAATGCTGGCTCAGCCTGCAAAGGGATATTCAAGGGAGGAATGAATATCCTTTCACCCCTTGAATGAATATAAAAAAATTGTTGTACTTATGCTCATTAATAGGGGCAGTAGTATGAATTTATGTCCTCTCGTATAGGATGCAGGACAAAGAAGTGCAACTTTTAATTAGACCAGACTTTCAAAGTGATATCAGAAAGCAACTCTTCATATGAAGGGTTGTGGAAGTAGCTGACTCTTATTCCTCAGAATCCATTAAGTCTGCCGAGACTGAAAGACTTTTCTTAGACCAAGATAGAATAGAATTACGAAACAAGGCCAAAGGTGATTGAAGATACAACATGATTAGCTGTGGCCTAATTGAATGGGAAGAGAGGTTCAAGGTGCAGAATGATCTACCCTGGTTGCTCTACAGCTCATGTTTGATCTTCTGAATATTATATTAGACAATGTCCACATCATGTGGACTTGGACAAAGGTAGCTGCTCTCTTTTTATTTATTTGTGGGATGTTAGCATTGCTGGGTAAAAGAACAGTTATTGCCCAAAGCTTATTGCTAATGAATTGTGGTTTGCTGGATCATTTTATTCACTCCTGGTTTGCATGCATGTAAGAGCCAACCATTTTTATGTGGGTGTGGAGTCACTTATAAAGGCAAATTTTATTCCAAAAGAATGTGAGTGAACCAGATGAATTTTTTGACAATTTATTTATTTTGTGGTCATCATTACGGATATAAATAACTCACATGTATTTGATAAGCTGATTTGGAACTCCCCAGCTGTCATGCAGTGAAGTAATCGGTCAGATTTTGATGACTGGAGCCCACTTCTTGCAGTCACCCCATCCCCACAATTACTTGCACTGCTTGTTGAGAGATCAGAAGCCTCTCTGTCTCCAGACTGAGTGATGGTACACGGACTCCAACTGTTGACTGTTGGACATGTCCTGCCCAGCCATGCTGGCTGTCGAAATGGTGAGAGCTTTAAACGCTACTGAATATCTCTGACATTCAAAGGCAATTAAAAACAGTTTAAAAATGAAGTAAACATAACAAGAAATAAAGATCAAAACACTTAAAATACAGGAAAATAAAAATAAAAGCAATTATAAATAATCAAACAAAACTGAAATAATTATGAAAGGAGCAATTTCTCTTCCATTGTGTTTTGCCATTTGCAACCTTACAATTTCAATTGAAAGCTGTGGGGTCACGCATCCAGCACTAGGTCAGAGTTGCTGTGAGATCTGACAGCAGATTCCTCAGTACAAATGCCAGTGAGCCTCAGTATGATTACACTTAGCCACTGGACTGGATGGTGCCCACTACTACCAAATAAGTCCAGCACTTGCTTCCACTCAAATTTTGAACCTGGGTCAACATTTTCCAATCACAGTGGCTTCCTTTTGGAACACTGCTTTTCTCCCTTCTGTGGCAGACCCTTATTGAAAATCCCCACTAGAGTTTTGAGAGCAGAGTTGCCAATGTCAAAGTCAAAAGTCAAAGTCGAGTTTACTGTCATATGCACAAGTACATGTATGCACAGGTTCAATGAAAAACTTACTTGCAGCAGCATCACAGGCACACAGCATCACATAAGCAGCATTCACAAGAAAAGCATTGATTAAACATAAATTATTACAAGAAAGAAACACATTAGAACAAAAAAAAGGTCAGTTTTAGTGCAAAGTGATCAGAGTGGTCATAGTGTTGCTAAACTGTAGTGGTGATTAGGGTTTTGATGGTTGGTTCAAGAACCGAATGGTTGAAGGGAAGTAGCTGTTCTTGAACCTGGTGGTGTGGGACTTCAGGCTTCTGTACCTCCTGCCCGATGGTAGCTGCGAAAAGATGGCATGGCCCGGATGGTGGGGATCTTTGATGATGGATGGGTTATTGGTGCATAATGAATGCATGCATTAAGCAGTGGCCTGAATTGTTTAAATAAATTTTAAAAAAGCAAGTATACTCTTGCTGAAATCACTTGGTAAGAGATCACATTAAGAACATGAAGTCCACAGCTCTGCTACATGTGGCACAGGCTGTTAATCTTTAAATCAGTGAATCTCTGCGGCACGGTAGAATAGCGGTTAGTGTAACGCTATTACAGTGCCAGTGACCCGGGTTCAATTCAGCTGTTGTCTGTAAGCAGTCTGTACGTCCTCCCCTTGTCTGTGTGGGTTTCCTCCGGGGCACTCCGGTTTCCTCCCATATTCCAAAGATGTACAGGTTAGGAGCTGTGGGCATCCTATGTTGGTGCTGGAAGAGTGGCGACACTTGTGGGCTGCCCCCCAGCACATTCTCAGTAATGCAAAAAGACGCATTTCACTGTGTGTACATGTGACTAATAAATAAATATCTTTCTTTTGCCCAACCATGACTCAGTTAGTTGCACCCTCACTTCTATATTAAGAAGTTGTTGGTTCAAGTTCCATTCTTCTTAATCAATAACTCCTGGTGCTCAGGCGTGATGGTCCTGGTGAGTTCGTGCTCACCCAGCCTGGAATATCTAATGGTGAAGGACCGCCCATACCACCTGCCATGGGAGTTTCAGCTATCCTGACGGCACTGTACATCCCACCCCAGATGGATGTGAAGCCTGCACTCAGTGAAATATACTCTGTGGTCAACAGCCTTGAAACAGGATACCATGAGGCCCTCTTCATGATTGCAGGTGACTTCAGCTTCAACCAGGTCAATTTCAAGAGTGTGTTACCAAAATATACCAGTACGTCTCCTGTCCGACCGGGGACTCAAACACCCTTAACCATTACTATACAACCATCAAGAGTGCCAAACAAACCATCCCCCACCCTCGCTTTGATAAATCAGACCACCAGGCTGTGCTCCTTCTCTCTACATACAAACAGAAGCTGAAACGGGAGGATCCAGTACAGAAAGTCATACAGTGCTGGTCTGAGGAAATAGATGAGCTTCTACGTGACTGCTTTGAGTCAGTGGACTGGTCCATGTTCAAAGCCTCAGCTGCCAGTCTAGATGAGTATGTTACCACCGCCATAGACTTTATCAGCAAATGTGTTGAGGACTGTGTTCCAAAGAGGGCAATCCGGGTGTTCCCAAACTGGAATCCATGGATGAACCGGGAGATTCGCTCCCAACTGAAGTCTAGGACTGCAGTGTTCAAATCAGGTGATTCTGACCTTTACAAGAAATCAAGATACCACCTCCATAAAGCTATCAGAGATGCCAAGAAACAATATCAGTCCAAAATCGAGTCTCAGACCGGCCGTCAGTTGTGACACGGTTTACATGCTATAATGGGCTACGAAACAAAGTCAGCCAGCATCGCCAACAACAGCGCATCCCTTCCCAATCGATGCATGTTTTGAACAGAAGGGGATTGGTATGTCACCACCCACCCCGACAGACTCCAATGCACCTCCAATGCATCACTGAGGATGTAAGATCAGTCTTCCAGGGAGTGAATCCGTGGAAAGCATCTGGCCCAGATGGTGTCCCTGGACGTGTCCTCAGATCCTGTGCAGGTTAGCTGGCGGGGGTATTTGCAGACATTTTTAACCTCTCCCTGCTTCAGTCTGAGATTCCCACCACCTCCTTCTGCAACTGGATCCTTGACTTCCTGACCAACAGACTGCAATCAGTGAGGATAGGCAGCAACACCTCCAGCATGATTATTCTCAACACTGGTACCCCACAAGGCTGTGTCCTCAGCCCTCTACTTTTCTCCCTATATGCTCACGGCTGTGTGGCCAGATTCTGCTCTAACTTTATCTGCAAGTTTGCAGATGATACCACTGTAGTGGGCTGTATCTGAAATAATGATGAGTCAGGTACAGGAAGGAGATAGAGATCTTAGTGACATGGTGTCATGACAACAACCTTTCCCTCAATTTCAGCAAAACAAAAGAGCTGGTCATTGACTTCAGGAAGGGGAGCGGTGCACATACACCTGTCTACATTAATGGTGCTGAGGTCAAGAGGGTTGAGAGCTTCAAGTTCCTAGGAGTGAACATCACCAACAGCCTGTCCTGGTCCAACCATGTTGATGCCACGGCCAAGAAAGCTCACCAGTGCCTCTACTTCCTCAGGAGGCTAAAGAAATTTGGCATGTCCCCTTTGACACTCACCAACTTTTATTGATGCACCATAAAAGCATCCTATCTGGATGCATCACGGCTTGGTACGGCAACTGCTGTGCCCAGGACTGCAAGAAACGGCAGGGAGTTGTGGACACAGCTCAGCGCATCACGGAAACCTGCCTCTCGTCCACGGACTCTGTCTATACTTCCCGCTGCCTTGGTAAAGCAGCCAGCATAATCAAAGACCCCACCCACCTGGGTCATTCTCTCTTCTCCCCTTTCCCATCAGGCAGAAGGTACAAAAGCCTGAAAGCACGTACCACCAGGCTCAAGGATAGCTTCTATCCCACTGTTATAAGACTACTGAGCAGTTCCCTTATACGATAAGATGAACTCTTGACCTCACAATCTACCTCGTTATGACCTTGCACCTTATTGTCTACCTGCACTGCACTTTCTCTGTAGCTGTGACACTTTACTCTGCATTTTGTATTGTTTTACCTTGTATTACCTCAATGCACTGCGTAATGAAGACAAGTTTTTCACTGTACCTTGGTACAAGTGACAATAATAATCCAATTCTAATTCCAATTCCATTCTGAAGACTTCGGGGTAGTCATCCAGCTTGATACTCCAGTGCAGTATTGAGGGAGTGCTGCACTGTGAATAGATGCTGCCATTTGGCCCAATCCCATTTTAGGTTGATGTAAAATATCTACAGCACTGTTTGGAGGAGAGAAGTGTATTCTGCCCAATTTTATCCTTCAGCCAAAATCACTGAAATCAACCTTCTGGTCTCTGGCTGCCAATCATATGACCTTGGTTTGTTTAAATTGGCTTCCCACATTAAAGCACTGTCTATCTTTTATTGGCTGTGATGTGTTCTGCAACGTCCTGAGGTCATCAAAGATTCTATTTTATCCTCAATATGTTCTTTTCCATCCATCTCTCCTCTTCCATCACCAGTGTATCAGATGCTGTGCAACTCTAAATCCCTTCTCTCCGTGTACTTGTCTAAAAGGCATAGGATAAGTAGGGATCCCATGGGATAGGAGGGGTTCAGAGGGACATGGGCCAAGTGTGGGCAAATGGTGGGCACCATGGTCAGCATGGGCGAGTTGGGCCGAAGGGCCTGTTCTCATGCTGCATGACTCTATAACTGTAAGTTATCCCCAGATTGACTTCCACAGCCTGGCTCAGCCCAGAGCCCTCCACCACCATAATGAAATGCAACAACGATACCTGGAAACCACAATCACCTCCAAAGAGAGCTGCCTGCTGACTTGGGTACATTACCACTAATTGCTTGTGGTGGTTTGGTTAAATTCCTGCACCTGCCCACCGAGCAATACTGGCAGTTCAAGAAATTGGTTCACGACCTTCTTGGTACAAAGCCCGGAACCAATCATAAATGCCACATCCCATGAACTTGCTCCTTATTAGAAAAGAAATTATTAAATGACTGTTCCTCCTTGCAGAGCACACTTTTCAGAGACAAAATATGAGGTTGTAACTCTATTGTCAGTTTTAAACAACTTGTTATGCAGCCATCTTTTTGGAACCCTCTTGAATTACTACCGAGAGAAGATAACTGTCTCTTAAAATAACACGAAGGGAGCAGGAGACTAACAGTCATTTCTTTTGTCTATCAGGCAACAGCCACATGACAGGCATATTATTTTGAGTGTAAGTTCAAAATTAGAAGTTATTCAATGGCAAAGTTGTCAGCTGAGGTAACATGTGAAGATTAATGCAGCAATTGATTGTCATCCTAAGATCTCGAGTTAATGGGAACCCGTCCTTACTGAGTTCCTTATTAATATGAATTGAAAACTGATCTAAGATGAGGCTCTGTTCTGTCTTCACAACGGTTACCATGGTGACGGTACATTGAAAGGAACAAGGTTCAGAATTATGGATTAAGGAATATTGTTAGATAAAGAGTGCAAAAAAGAAGCAATAAAATGATATTTGCTGTGACTGAGATAAGGGAGTTGAATATTTTCTGCAAGATTAACATCTATAAATTTTAACCAGGCTATTATCTTTGCCAGACTACATTTAACAACTACAGCGACAACTCATTTTAGGGTCAAATAAAACACTGAGGTTGCAAAGAGGGTCGTTCAGCCTTGTATAGTTGCCTGGGAGAGGGTTGAAGTTGGTGACTAAGGAACAGATCTGAAAATATAAATAAGCATCAGGCATTTATTATATTCTTTGTTACTTTTCTAATTTCATAATTCTTCATTTTACCAGCCATCCTTTATCCAAAGAACTTATAGCAGTAAATTAAAACAGAACATTTAATTTTCAAGGATTAACAATAAGCTTAGCCAGGATCATCTGTAATGAAATTCTATTCCTTAGTATTTTGCATAGTTTGTTAAAATCTTGTAGTGCTGCAAATAATCTAAAATAGTAGATCAAAAATAATGGCACGTTGACCGCTATATATACATATTCATCTCTTATTAAACTCACCATGTTAAGGTTGGCAATAAAGAGCTTAGTCTTATGATAATTGTTAATGTCATGTTGCTCAAGCTCTCTGGCATTGTCCATTCTCATTCCTGCATGCAAACAAATCTCTTGCAACATCTAACAAGTGATCTTTTTTTTCTTTTAAAGCAAATTTCCTTTTCTTTATTTCTTACATTTTGTTTCTGGCACTGCCATTTCATTTCTCCTTAAATCTCATGGCTTAAAGCCATTGATACTTATCCCTGTTTTTCTACCAAGGTTCATTTCCCTTCTCTGCCCGCTATCAGCTCACTTTTCCAGCAACTTTCAGGGCCCTACATTTGCGGAGCACATCAGTGTATCATAAAATGCCCTGTTTCATCAACCATATTTCCACAGAAAATACTTTTTCACCCTTTTTTTTGTACAGTGTTCAGGATTTGTGGCAGCTGTACAAAACATTGGTTACACCTCCCTTAAGGTATTGCATACAGTTCTTGTTGCCACAATACAGGAAGGATGTGGGAACAATAAACATTGACCAGAATGCTGCCTGGAATGGAGGACTGTAGTTATAAGGAGAGATTGGATAGTCTGGATTTATTCTCACTGGAACGTGGGAGGCTAAGGGCTGACCTTAGAGAGGTTTATAAAATTATGAGGGGCATAGATAGTCAGAATCTTTTTCCCAGGCTAGGGGAGTCTAGAACTAGAGGGCACGAGTTTAGGTTGAGTGGCGAACATCTGGAATAAGCTGCCAGTGGAGGTGGTGGAGGCAGATACAATTACAATGTTTAAACGATATTTGGACAGGGTACTTGGATAGGAAAGGAATAGAGGGATAGGGCCAAATGGGATTAACGTAGATAGGCATCATGGTCCGCATGGATGAGGTGGATCAAAAGAGGCAGTTTTGTGTTTTTTGATTCTTCAATTTGTTGGCATGAATGCAGACATTTAAAACATCTCTTGATGTTTTACCAGGGCACTTTGGAAAAATTTAAACAGTGATTATAAAATCTAATTCACACAATTTCACCCACAGGCACATGGGGTTCTGTGAGGTCTTTTACTGAGAAAGTTCTGTCCTGGAAAGTCAACTGATGTGAAACGGCTGCAGCTCACAGGTGCAGGGCTGGTCATTCACCACTAGGTGCTGCTGTTGGATACCATTTAACATCAGTCCTGGGCACTGAGCTGTGCGGTTGGATTGTGTTTGCTCCGCATTTCCTGAACAGACAGGGCAAATCTTTCTTTCTTTCCAAGCAACAACAAGAAAAAACAAAAGCTGAGTTTAATCCTAAAATGCTATTTTTGTTCCAAGGTCCCATTCTTGGCTGGTTTTCCTTCAGGATCGCTCAATCTATGTAATTTGCTCCTTGTACAACATTGCAAACTGCTTACCTTTATTTAGCACTTTCAATGTCGTAAAATGCCAAAGACACAGCAGAAGACCAGAGCAAAGGGATGAAAGGGAACTTCTTTTGTGACAACCCATCCCCATCAGTACTGTACGCCAGTGTTATACACTGACAGACCTGTCCCCACCAGTACTGTACCCCACAGTTATACAGTGACAACCCGTCCCCATCAGTACTGTTCCCCAGTGTTATACAGCGACAGACCTGTCCCCACCAGCACTGCACCCCGGTGTTATACACTGACAGACACATCCCCACTAGTACTTTCCCCCAGTATTATACACTGACAGACCTGTCCCCACCAGTACTGCACCCCAGTGTTATACACTGACAGACCTGTCCCCACCAGTACTGCACCCCAGTGTTATACACTGACAGACCTGTCCCCACCAGTACTGTACCCCAGCATTATACAGCGACAGATCTGTCCCCACCAGCACTGCACCTCAATGTTATACACTGACAGACCTGTTCCCACCAGCACTGCACCCCGGTGTTATACACTGACAGACACATCCCCACTAGTACTTTCCCCCAGTATTATACAGTGACAGACCTGTCCCCACCAGTACTGCACCCTAGTGTTATACACTGACAGACCTGTCCCCACCAGTACTGTACCCAGTGTTATACACTGACAGACCCATCCCCACCAGTACTGTACCCCAGTGTTATACACTGACAGACCTGTCCCCACCAGTACTGCACCCCAGTGTTATACAGTGACAGACCCGCCCCCACCAGTACTGCACCCCAGTGTTATACACTGACAGACCCGTCCCCACCAGTACTGTACCCAGTGTTATACAGCGACAGACCTGTCCCCACCAGCACTGCACCCCGGTGTTATACACTGACAGACACATCCCCACTAGTACTTTCCCCCAGTATTATACAGTGACAGACCTGTCCCCACCAGTACTGCACCCTAGTGTTATACACTGACAGACCCATCCCCACCAGTACTGTACCCAGTGTTATACACTGACAGACCCGACCCCACCAGTACTGTACCCCAGTGTTATACACTGACAGACCTGTCCCCACCAGTACTGCACCCCAGTGTTATACAGTGACAGACCCGCCCCCACCAGTACTGCACCCCAGTGTTATACACTGACAGACCCGTCCCCACCAGTACTGTACCCAGTGTTATACAGCGACAGATCTGTCCCCACCAGCACTGCACCTCAATGTTATACACTGACAGACCTGTCCCCACCAGTACTGTAGCCAGTGTTATACACTGACAGACCTGTCCCCACCAGTACTGTACCCCAGCATTATACAGCGACAGATCTGTCCCCACCAGCACTGCACCTCAATGTTATACACTGACAGACCTGTCCCCACCAGTACTGCACCCCAGTGTTATACACTGACAGACACATCCCCACTAGTACTTTCCCCCAGTATTATACAGTGACAGACCTGTCCCCACCAGTACTGCACCCTAGTGTTATACACTGACAGACCCATCCCCACCAGTACTGTACCCAGTGTTATACACTGACAGACCCGTCCCCACCAGTACTGTACCCAGTGTTATACAGCGACAGATCTGTCCCCACCAGCACTGCACCTCAATGTTATACACTGACAGACCTGTCCCCACCAGTACTGCACCCCAGTGTTATACACTGACAGACACATCCCCACTAGTACTTTCCCCCAGTATTATACAGTGACAGACCTGTCCCCACCAGTACTGCACCCTAGTGTTATACACTGATAGACCCATCCCCACCAGTACTGTACCCAGTGTTATACACTGACAGACTCGTCCCCACTAGTACTGTACCCCAGTGTTATACACTGACAGACCTGTCCCCACCAGTACTGCACCCCAGTGTTATACAGTGACAGACCCGCCCCCACCAGTACTGCACCCCAGTGTTATACACTGACAGACCCGTCCCCACCAGTACTGCACCCCAGTGTTATACACTGACAGACCTGTCCCCACCAGTACTGCACCTCAATGTTATACACTGACAGACCTGTCCCCACCAGTACTGCACCCCAGTGTTATACACTGACAGACCCATCCCCACTAGTACTTTCCCCCAGTATTATACAGTGACAGACCCATCCCCACCAGTACTGCACCCTAGTGTTATACACTGACAGACCCATCCCCACCAGTACTGTACCCACTGTTATACACTGACAGACCTGTCCCCACCAGTACTGTACCCAGTGTTACACAGTGACAAACCTGAAATAGGGTGCGGAACCCATGGCTACCAGGACTGTACGCTTGGCTTTAGAGATGGATATATCTGTAGATCTGGACTCAGACCCAGAAGATCAGACCAGCATGGTACCTGGGATCCCTGGTCAAGATATTGGGTGGATCCCAGGGCCTTGTGCAGCATCAATGAGGGTTCAGTCTTTCATCAAGTCATAACTCTGCAGTGTTCACCCTGGAACCCCCCATGTGCTTCTGCCCGTTGTCACCACAGAGCTATCTTTAAGGGACTATGTCTGTCCTGGGGATTCCAGGCCCTACCCTTACAGTCGCTGCTGGTTTTATTGGAAAATTGGTGCCTGAGCCCATGCCATATGGAAGAGATAGTTTCCCTCCATGATACCATAGAGGATACTAGTAACTTGAAGGCCCAGGAACAAGCATAACAGTGGCCTGCCTGGATAGAGGCCATGTTGGTGGGGGCTTTGGGAAGGGTAAAGCAGTGAGTCAGACAGTTTCAACCTACGGCTCTGCCGATACTGTGAATTTAACCATGTCTTTTCACAGATTCCCGCCTCCCCCTTTCATTCCCACATCTACAAACACATCCGCCATCCTGAGTGCATGGACTCTGCATCTTCCTTGCTCCTATATTTGCTGTCATTAAGGAATACGTTCCCCTTGATTCCTCCTTCTCCAGGCCCTGCAGTTGCAAGAAGTCAGGCTCTGTGTCTCACACACAACTGACAGCCACTCACCTGCGACACTAAACCAATTATTTTGGAAGGATTGAGGTTAGGCTGGGACATGTTAAGGAGCAGCGAGATCAAGCTATTGATTTTCTGTTTCCTGGCATGGTGTACAAAAGGTGAATGAGATTTAGAAGTTTCCATTTTATAGCCTAGAACTGGAACCTTGGTTAAAATAAAATAGAGCTTGGAGGAAAAAGAAAGATGTAACTGTTGTCTTTAAGTTATTTCCCAGCCAGGCTCCATGTATAACATTTAGGTAGCCCATCTAGCTTCTAGCAACTTTTCTGTATTCTCACTGAAGTTAGCCAGGATTGTCACAGATCTGTCAGTGGTATCTACTGAAATATATATCCCACAGGAGGGGAAGAACAAATGAAAGAAGGAAAAGGATGAAAAAGAAGTCCATGCTGTTAACAGTCTTAGTATGTCTGAAATTAATTTGCAGCCAAGAAAATACTTTATTGAAGACACTTCTGTGAAACAGGAAATGCAGCTGGCAAATTGCATAGCAGGATTTTTAGTTAAACTGACGTCTTTTGTAGTTGAACCTGACATGGGGGGAGGTTGTTGCCATTGTCAGAGCTTAATCAAAGCTCTCAAACCAACTCGGAAACCTTTGTGAATAGTTCTTTGCCCCTCTTAATTGGTTTCTTAGCCTATCACTTCAAAGACCTTCCTCTCCAAGAAGAATGTAATCATGGTCTAACCATGAACAGGCTCTTGGAAAGAAAAATAGAACATAGAACATAGAACATTACAGCACAGTACAGGCCCTTCGGCCCACAATGTTGTGCCGACATTTTATCCTGCTCTAAGATCTATCTAACCCTTCCCTCCCACATAGCCCCCCATTTCACTATCATTCATGTGTCCATCTAAGAATCTCTTAAATGTCCCTAATGTATCTGCCCCCACAACCTCTGCTGGCAGTGCATTCCATGCACCCACCACTATCTGTGTAAAAAAACTTACCCCTGACATCCCCCTTATACCTTCCTCCAATCACCTTAAAATTATGTCCCCTCATGTTAGCCATTGTCGCTCTGGGAAAAAGCCTCTGACTGTCCACTCGATCTATGCCTCTTATCATCTTGTACACCTCTATCAAGTCACCTCTCATCCTCCTTCTCTCCAAAGAGAAAAGCCCTAGCTCACTCAACCTAAAAATGATCTTGTAGAGTGATGGGATGGGAAGGGTTTCAAGGGATTTGAAGTAAAGCCAGCGATATTGTGCAGGACCAACATAATCCAACTGAATGGTGGGGTTGAGAGAGTTAATAGCCTACTCTTGTCACCTTGCTCTAAGTATTCCAAGATTCTTGCAGGTAAAGATTCCAGCAGTATCAATTTTGGTGGGAAGAATACTCCCAAGAATATAAGAGTTCCAATGGGTCAAAGGGGTTTCAGGAATCCCAGGGTGCAGATCAAATTGTGGAATTCTACAGTGCAGAAGGAGACACAAGAAAGACTGTAGATGTTGGGAATCTGGAGCAACAAACACAAAATTCTGGAGGAATTCAGCTAGTCAGGTAGTGTAGTGGTTAGCATAATGCTATCACAGCACCAGCGACCCGGGTTCAATTCCGGCCGCTGTCTGTAAGGAGTTTCCACGTTCTCCCCCTGACTGCGTGGGTTTCCTCCGGGTGCTCTGGCTTCCTCCCACATTCCAAAGACGTACGGGTTAGGAAGTTGTGGGCATGCTATGTTGGCGCCGGAAGCATGGCGACACTTGTGGGCTGCCCCCAGAACATTCTACGCAAAAAGATGCATTTCACTGTGTGTTTCGATGTACATGTGACTAATAAAAAGATATCTTAAAAAGATATCTTAATATCTATGGAGGAAATGAACAGTTGACGTTTTGGGCTGAGACCCTTCATCAGGACTCCTATTTGAGCACAGAAAGAGAACTCTTTCAAGGAGTTAGCACAACATGATGGGCAGAATAGCCTGAAGGAGGTCATTCTCTCCATCAGGCTTTGTGTTGGCTCTTAGAAAGAATCTTCCAATTTGCCCCTTTCCCATTTTTTCTTTCACAGCCCTGAATTTTTCTTCCCAAGTATTTATCCAAATTCCTTTAGACGATAACTCTTGAACCTGCTTTCCAGATCACATCAACTTGCTGTGTGAAGAAATTTCATCCCTTCTCTGCCTTGGCATTTTTGCCAATGGTCATGAATCTACGTCCTCTGATAATTAGCCCACTTGTTGATGGAAACAGCTCCCTCTCTTTCTATGCAAACAAAACCCCTCACAATTTTGAACACATAATAAAGCTCCCTGTCCTGATGCAGGGTTTCGACCTGAAACATCGACAATTCCTTTCCTCCCACAGATGCTGCTTGACCCACTGAGTTCCTCCAGCAGATTGTTTGTTGCTCCAGATACCAGTATCTGCAGTCTCTTGTGTCTCCAATAAATCTCCCCATAACCTCCTCTAATATATGGAGAAAAATCTCAACTATACCTGATACAAGCCATAACTGAGGCCTCTCATCATGTGTATCATTCTAATAGACCTCTGAATTGATTTATTCTGACCAATTCAATGATAAACATACTTATTTAGCTCACTGTTAGTATTAAAGACACAGGTGAGCAGTACTTGATACAGTTGTGAACACATAGCTGAATAGCTATGTAGGAATCCCTTTTCCTTGTCCAGAGGGAGATACAGGCGAAATAGTAAAGTTCAGGTCATCTGTCTCAGAATCACCTTCAGCTGTAATTAATCTAAGCTTGTACCTTCAATATAGCAGTATTGCCTGTAAATGCATTGACGTTAAGTTAAAGTGATGGCAAAGATTAGGGGAGGTTTGTTAATAGGACATAAATCAAAATAGTGGTGAAGTTATGCTGTGGGCAATAGAACAAAAAAGAAAGAGTGCTTACATTTCTGCTGCATCTTTCACAGCCTCGGGAAATGAGAGACTCATGGATGCTGGTGTTTAGGGGATCTTGGTGTGCTGATTCACAAGCCACAGCCATGTGATACAGGTTACAAGAGAGCACCTCTCCCACCTGGCTAGTTGAAACAATTCATTGCGGTCAACCAATGACATTCCACACATGCAGCCACTAGCTAAGGATTTCTGACTGCAGAATGGGGCGGTGAATGTTTGGAGAAGGGTGGGTGCGTGTGGGACGGAAGGTTGGTGGGCATGTGCGAGCATGCGCACTGGGGAGGCTGGGTGCATATGTGTTTGCAAGCACGGGGTGGCGGGTGAGATGGATGCTGAAGAAATGGAAGGAGAAGAGTTCATCACTGATTCCAGGAAGCATCATCGCAAGGTTAGGCCCTGTAGGACTGGGAGACACTTGGCACTAGTGAGCTGCAGTGAGGCATGAAGCAAAGCGAAGCTAGCGAGGTTCATCCCCACAAGGGAGTGCACACATCAGTACTGTCCTGGAGACATCAGATGGGGATTACAAAAGGCAGCTGTTTTTGTGAAGGCTGGAGCAGAGAAAGATAGGTGGTGAATTGACAGGGCTGGCTGACCAGGTGTGGGAGATGGTCAGGAGCAAGGGGAGCATCACTTCTACTCTGGAGGAGGCACAGAGTCCTATGCAAGGATCTGCCAGTCAGTGGCTATTGGCTCTGGCAGCAGCTGTCATGGAGCCTCAAGTGCTTTCTCCCTCAGTACGATCCATTTAGAGCTCTTTATCTGTTACATGGGAGTAAGAGGTCTCTTGGGTTCAGGCTGGCCTTCATCGTCAGGAGATATCTGCTCCTACAGAGCAGGCCAGCAGTCAGTGGAAAGTTGGGTTGTGGGACGTGTTTCTTTGATCTGGCACAGAAATGGAGGTTGTGACAATGGAAGTGTGTTGTGGGTCACAACAGATCAGCACACTATTGTCCATTCAGTTCCCTGACATGGTCCATTGGTGTTGGGGAGCGTGACATTGGTGTCACCCCTCTGGAAGTCAGCATTTGTCCTCCCACCATTGCCTCTCAGACAACAGGCACCCCTCCACACCACAGGCAGCTACCTCGGACCACAGAGCATGGTGCTCTGAAGGTGGCCCTGTCCACAGCTGCAGAGCCTCCAGGTGACAGGCCTCCTGGCTACAGGCGTTGGATGGCAGGTTTGGGTGCTGGTGGAGGGGTAGGGAAGGCCATAGCCAAATTGGAAGCCACTTATAAAGGATTTTTAAGAATAAACCCTTTGAAATTACGATCTTTAAGTTGAGTAAATCAAGATAAATGAAACCCTGCTATACGTTACCACTGCCATGAAGATAGTGTGCCGGGTAACGATAAGAGAACCAGAACATTGTACAATAACAGCTTGGAAGGGTACATTCTCCAGTCACGTAGGACCCCATGGAGGGCTGTGGAGTCCAAGTCATTGGGTATATTTAAGGCAGAGGTTCTTGATTGGTAAAGGGGTAAAGGGTTATGGGGAGAAGGCAGGAGAATGGGGTTGAGAAGAAAAGATCAGACATGATTGAATGATGGAGCAGACTCGATGAGCCGAATCCCCTGATTCTGCTCCTTTTTCTTATGCTCTTAAAGATATAATTATAACTTTTGAGAGACTGTACAAAATAACTAAGGCATGGGACCTAGTGAACTCTTTCTAATGAGAAGAATATATTGTCCAATGTTGCACTATAGCTGCAGTCATGTGAAAATAATATCATTAGTGTCTCTGAGCTGGGAACACACCTCAGCTGGTTCCCATCTCATTATGTCACAGCCTAAGGAACACCACAAGGAACTGACGGTTATTAACACTCAACATGCCTTTTAGCTGATGATACAAATTGATGCCATGAGTGATATCTTCATAGTTTGCCTTTCATTTGTTGAGTATCTATGGAGGGGTTCATATTCACAGTTCATTGAAAGTTGCCTTACTGGTGGAAAGAGCAATTGGCTTTCATAAATCGCGGGATTGAGTTTAAGAGCCGCGAGGTGATGATGCAGCTTTACAAAACTCTAGTTAGGCCACACTTAGAGTACTGTGTTCAGTTCTGGTCGCCTCATTATAGGAAGGATGTGGAGGCATTGGAGAGGGTGCAGAGGAGAGTTACCAGGATGCTGCCTGGATTGGAGAGTATTGAATATGAGGAGAGGCTTAAGGTGCTAGGGCTTTATTCACTGGAAAGGAGGAGGATGAGAGGAGACATGATAGAGGTATATAAAATATTGAGAGGAATAGATAGAGTAGACAGTCAGCACCTCCTTCCCAGGGCACCAATGCTCAAGACGAGAGGTCATGGCTTTAAGGTTATGGGCGGGAGGTTCAGGGGAGATGTCAGGGGGAGGTTTTTCACCCAGAGAGTGGTTGGTGCATGGAATGCACTGCCTGGGGTGGTGGTGGAGGCAAATACATTGAACAGGTTCAAGAGCTTGTTGGATAGGCATATGGAGGAATGTGAGATAGAGGGATATGCGGGAGGAAGGGGTTAGGTAGTGTGAGGGTGGTCTGATGGACAGCACAACATGGTGGGCCGAAGGGCCTGTTTTGTGCTGTATGGTTCTATGGTTCTATAGGTGTATTTTGTTAGCTGACAATGGGTCAAAGTCCTCCCAAATTGCCACAGCGGGGACATTTAATCTAAGTCAGTAACTAACAATAAACCAAACATGCTGCTGTGAAAACACTGCAAGTTCTGTACTCCAGATGCCTTTTCCAGAGGCTATGTTCAGTAACTGTGGCTAGGTGAATAGTGCATTGGCCCAGATGGAACACAGTAGCTCTGAACCAAGGACGAAAAGTTCACAGCAATGCTTGTAAATCTGGTATTCCATTTGATTGGTGTGAAAAGTGTTGATCTTTAAACCACATCAGTTGATGCCATTATGCTTTCAACTAGCATTAACTGGAGCAATTGCTTTAAGAGAATCTCATGGCTCATCTTCAGCTAGAAACCTGTGATATTTCTTGAAAGAAATCAGTCACCTTTCAAGGAGGTGCTCACATTGTGGATTAGAGAACTGTGTTGATGGAATTAGTTAAGGTCCTTTGATGGTAATACTTTTTCCCCAGTGAGGCAATGTGTCTTCAATGGTGCAAGTTGAGTGAATCCACCATGATAGAGTCATAGAGTCATAGAGCACTTCAGCACAGAAGCAGGCCCTTCGGCCCATCTAGTCCATGCCAGCCTGGTTTTCTGCCTAGTCCCATCTACCTGCACCCAGACCATATCCCTCCATACCTCTCTCATCCATGCACCTATCCAAACTTCTCTTGAATGTTACAACTGAACCCACATCCTCCACTTCTGCTGGCAGCTCGTTCCGTACTCGCACCACCTTCTGAGTGAAGAAGTTTCCCTTCAGATTCCCCTTAAATATTTCTCCTTTCACTCTAAACCTATGTCCTCTAGTTCTAGTATCAGCCAACCTGAGGGGAAAAAGCCTGCATGGATTCACTCTATCTATACCCCTCGTAATTTTGTATACCTCTATAAGATCTCTCCTCATGCTCTGTGCTTCAGGGAATAAAGTCCTGACCTATTCAACCTTTCCCTATAACTCAGGTCCTCAAGTCCTGGCAACATCCATGTAAATTTTCTCTGCACTCTTTCAAGCTTATTCATATCTTTCCTGTAGATAGGTGTCGGATCTGGTTATTTTCGAATCCACAGGTTCTTTCAGGAGTCCAGGAATGAATTGAAAACAACTTGGTGCATCACAAAGTTTTATTGGAAAGTTTAAAACAAAGAAACAGTCATAGAGCACATGATGAACCAAGACAAAGGGAACAAAAGATGAGCTCAGTCCAGGGGACAGGAAGATCAAGAGAGAGATTAACAAAAAGTGACACCTTTTATGCCTGAGATAAGAGATGCTCCTTAGCTAACAGTAGTCCAACTAGGAAACCTATTAGATACTTGTGGCCAAACCAACCAATGGCAAAACCACATACTCACTTGATGGACGAACCAATAAGCTAGTAAGTGGTGTTACGGACTCAGTGAAAGTCCCTTTAAGATAGAGAGTGTGTGTGTATGTATGTGTGGGGCGTGCTTACGTCAATAGAAGATAAAGGACGTAATGACGTTGTTGAAGAAGTTAGAAGAAGAAGGAGAGAGAGAGAGAAGGGAGAGAGACACCAGCCTGCTAGTTTTCTCTATCGATGGATGAGAAACAATAACTGTGTCTGCCACTGAAATCCATGTATGGAAGTTGGAAGTAATCCGGTGGAGTTCACTTTGTTGCTGACCTGTAGAAGGAAACAGGTATTTGTGTGTGTGGACGACCACGATTCGGATGCTTTTCGGGGTGAGGAAGTCACTACCGAGTAAACACTGAAGTGTCGCTGGGGTTCCATCGTGGAACGTTTGGATTTCGTATTTACTCTCTCTGTTTTTCTACATCTACGTCTTATCTTCTGACAACGGTGGTTGTTGAAGAAGCCCTTGCTCATGTTTCACCTTATGGCTTGCGGAACTGAACTTTAAGAACCATTCCGGAACTGGGAGTTTTGGACTTTGCCACACACACGCACACGAAGAGTTTAGTTTTGGGGTTAACGTTCGAGGTTTAACATTTTTGAATTCTAACATACTAACATTTTAACTTTTATTTTACGTATTATCATAAGTAGTGATTAATAAAATAGTTTTTAACACTGAATCATGCTCAGTGTGTTTCTTTTGTTGCTGGTTCGTGACAGTGGTCATTCCTTGTGCAGCCACTGGACGTATTAAACACTACACATGTTAAGAACTAATTAAAACACTTGAATCCAACATAGGTGACCAGAACTGCACACAATACTCTAAGTCTGGCCTCACCAATGTCTTATACAACTTTAACATAACATCCCAACTGCTGTACTTAATCCCCTGATTTGTGAAGGCCAAAGTGCCAAAAGCTCTCTTTACAACCCTATCTACCTGTGATACCACTTTCAAGGAACAATGGATCTGTATTCCCAGGTCCCTTTGTTCTACCACACACCTCAGTGCCCTACCATTCACTGTGCAAGTCTTACACTGGTTTGTCCTCCTGATGTGCCCTTGTTGGAGATTTTCTGGACTCCTTTCAGCCAAGGCAGTTCCACAGGGAGGCACTTTGGAGGTTATCATTCAAGATGTGCTCATCATTGATTTGGCTTTGGAGAAGATGGGAGACAAAAATGCTCAGTTCAGGACCGAGGTACTGCTTTCAGCCACATGATGCATTGTGTGATGTCCCATATCTCTGACTTTTCATCTTTCTCCTAGCCTGAAGTGATTTGTTTGAAGGGCCACCTAAAATGGTGTGCCTTTGATTGCTATGTCTCCAGTAACAATTCAGCTCTAGTTGTTGTCCAGTGTAAACTTTAGTTTTCAATTAGTTCAGATGGAGGACATGGTGGTGTGCTGCAGCTGCTCGATGTGGGAGCCCGTGGACCTTGCTGCGGTCCACGATGGCCACATCTGCAGTAAGTGCTTGAGGCTGGAGGAACTTTGGTTCAGAATTATTGAGCTGGAGTTGCAGCTTCAAACACTGCACAGCACCAGGGAGGGGGAGAGTTATCTAGATACTGTACATCAGGAGGCGGTCACCCCCCCTTAGAGCAGGTACTTCTGGAGTCCAGGAAGTAGATAGAAGGGTGACTGTCAGGGGAGGGAAGAGGAAAAAGAAAACAAACAGGCAGATAGAGCAGAGGACCCTGGAGGCTGTTCCCCTCAATAACAGGTTTTCCGCTTTGGAAGCTGTTGAGGGAGATGACCTGTCGGGGCCTAGTAGCAGTAGCCAGGTCTATGGCGCTGGGACCGGTCCTGCTGCTCAGAAGGGAAGGGAGGAGAAGAGGAAGGCTGTAGTGATTGGGGACTCAATAGTCAGGGAAACAGATAGGAGGTTCTGTGGCAGTGAGCATGAATCCAGGATGGTATGTTGCCTCCCAGGTGCCAGGGTCCGGGATGTCACTGATTGGGTCCACAGGATTCTAGAACGGGAGGGAGAACAGCCAGAAGTCATGGTTCATGTTGGTACCAACGACATAGGTAGGAAGAGGGATGAGGTCCTGAAAAGTGTGTTTAGCGAGCTAAGCAGAAGGCTGAAGAACAGGACCTCAAGGGTAGCAATCTTGGGATTGCTGCCAGTGCCGCACGATAGTGAAGGTAGGAATAGGAAGAGATGACAAATAAATGCGTGGCTGAGAAGTTGATGCAGGAGGGAGGGTTTTAGATTTTTGGATCATTGGGATCTCTTCTGGGGAAGGTGGGACCTGTACAGAGAGGACGGGTTACACCCGAACCTGAGGGGGGCCAATATCCTTGCAGCCAGGTTTGCTAGGGTGGTTCAGGAGGGTTTAAACTAGATTGCGAGGGGGAAGGGAACCGGAGGAGTAGGTCTGAGGAAGAAGGAGATGGGGAAAAGTCAGATCTGACAGGTAGAGAGGCTTTGAGGAAGGAGAAGCAGAGTACAGGCTATAAAAGTAGTAAGGTGGATAGGCTAAAGTGCATTTACTTGAATGCAAGAAGCATCAGGAATAAGGGAGATGAACTGAGAGCTTGGATAAGTACATGGGACTACAATATTGTGGCTATTACAGAAACATGGTTGACATCGGGGCAGGAATGGATATTGAATATTCCTGGTTTTCAGTGTTTTAAAAGGGATAGGGAGGGGGGGGAGAAGAAGAGGAGGGGTGGCAATACTGGTCAGGGACACTGTTACAGCTGCAGAAAGGGTAGATAATGTAGAAGTCAATATGGGTGGAAGTTAGGAACAAGAAAGGGGCAGTTACCCTCCTGGGAGTATTCTATAGGCCCCCCGGTAGCAGTAGGGATACTGGGGAGCAGATTGGGAGGCAGTTTTTGGAAAGATGCGAAAATAACAGGGTTATTATAATGGGAGACTTCTACTTTCCAAATATTGATTGGCAACTACTTAGTGCCAAAGGTTTAGACGGGGCGGAGTTTGTTAAGTGTGTATAGGACGGATTCCTGACACAGTATGTTGACAGGCCAACTAGAGGGAATGCCATATTCGATCTAGTTTTAGGTAACGAACCGGGACAGGTGACAGATCTATCAGTGGGTGAGCATTTGGGGGACAGTGACCATTGCTCCATAACCTTTAGAATTGTCATGGACAAGGATAGGAGCAAAGAGGACAGGAAAATATTTAATTGGGGAAAGGCGAATTATGAGGCTATAAGGCGAGAACTTGGGAGTGTAAATTGGGATGACATTTTTGAAGGGAAATGTACTATAAAGATGTGGCCGATGTTCAGGGATCTTTTGCAGGATGTTAGGGATAAATTTGTCCCGGTGAGGCAGAGAAGGAATGGCAGGGTGAAGGAACAGTGGGTAACGAGAGAGGTGGAACAACTAGTTAGGAAGAAGAAGGCAGCATACATAAGGTGTAAAGCAGCAAGGATCAGATAGGGCTCGTGAGGAGTATAGAGTAGCTAGGAAGGAACTTAAGAAGGGGCTGAGGAGAGCAAGAAGGGGACATGAAAAGGCTTTGGCAAGTAGGGTTAAGGAGAACCCCAAGGCTTTTTTCTCGTACGTGAAGAGCAGAAGGATGGCTAGAGTAAAGGTAGGTCCGATTAAAGACAAAGGTGGGAGGATGTGCCTGGAAGCTGTGGAAGTGGGTGAGATTCTCACTGAATACTTCTCTTCCGTATTCACTGAGGAGAGGGGCCTTGATGATGCTGAGGACAGTGTTGGTAAGGGTAATGTTCTAGAGTACGTAGATATCAAGAGAGAGGATGTGTTGGAGTTGTTAGAAAATATTAGGACAGATAAGCCCCTGGGGCCTGACGGAATATTCCCCAGGCTGCTTCATGAGGCAAGGGAGGAGATTGCTGAACCGTTGGTTAGGATCTTTAAGTCCTCGTTGTCCACGGGGATGGTACCGGAGGATCGGAGGGTGGCGAATGTTGTCCCCTTATTCAAAAAAGGTAGTAGGGATAGTCCAGGGAATTACAGACCAGTGAGCCTTACGTCTGTGGTGGGCAAGCTGTTAGAAAGGATTCTAAGAGATAGGATCTCTGAGCATTTAGAGAATCATGGACTGATTAGGGACAGCCAGCATGGCTTTGTGAAGGGAAGATCTTGCCTCACAAGCCTGATAGGGTTCTTTGAGGAGGTGACCAGGAAGATTGATGAGGGTAGTGCAGTAGATGTGGTCTACATGGATTTTAGTAAGGCGTTTGATAAGGTTCCACATGGTAGGCTTTTTCAGAAGGTCAAAGGCCAAGGGATCCAGGGAGGCTTGGCAGTGTGGATTCAGAATTGGCTTGCCTGTAGAAAGCAGAAGGTTGTGGTGGAGGGAGTGCATTCGGATTGGAGGGCTGTGACTAGTGGTGTCCCACAGGGATCGGTTCTGGGACCTCCTACTTTCTGTGATATTTATTAATGACTTAGATGAGGGGGTGGAAGGGTGGGTTAGCAAGTTTGCAGATGACACAAAGATCGGTGGTGTTGTGGATAGTGTGGAGGGCTGTCGAAGCTTATAGAGGGATATTGATAGGATGCAGAGCTGGGCTGACAAGTGGCAGATGGAGTTCAATCCAGAGACGTGTGAGGTGGTACACTTTGGAAGGACAAACTCCAAGGCGGAGTACAAGGTAAGTGGCAGGATTCTGGGCAGTGTGGAGGAGCAGAGGGATCTGGGGGTTCATATCCACAGATCACTGAAAGTCACCTCACAGGTAGATAGGGTAGTTAAGAAGGCTTATGGGATGTTAGCTTTCATAAGTTGTGGGATCGAGTTTAAGAGCCGCGAAGTGATGACGCAGCTTTACAAAACTCTGGTTAGGCCACACTTAGAGTACTGTGTCCAGTTCTGGTTGCCTCATTATAGGAAGGATGTGGAAGCGTTGGAAATGGTGCAGAGGAGATTTACCAGGATGCTGCCTGGATTAGAGAGTATGGATTATGAGGAGACACTAAAGGAGCTAGGGCTTTACTCATTGGAGAGAAGGAGGATGAGGGGAGACATAATAGAGGTGTACAAGATATTAAGAGGAATAGATAGAGTGGACAGTCAGTGCCTCTTTACCAGGGCACCAATGCTCAAAACAAGAGGACATGGCTTTAAGATAATGGGTGGGAAGGTCAAGGGAGATGTCAGAGGGAGGTTTTTCACCCAGAGAGTGGTTGGTGCATGGAATGTGCTGCCTGGGGTGGTGGTGGAGGCTGATACGTTGGTTAAGTTCAGGAGATTGTTAGATAAGCATATGGAGGAATTTAAGATAGAGGATATGTGGGAGGAAGGGGTTAGATAGTCATAGGTGTGGTTTGAAGGGCTGCACAACATGGTGGGCCGAAGGGCCTTTATTGTGCTGTATTGTTCTATGGTTCTATGGTTTATGTTTTACTGGGCACATAAAGTCACATTGAAGTGAAGGCCATGAAATGCAGTGTGATTATGGATTGGTGTCATAGAACATAGAACAATACAGCACAGGAACAGGCCCTTCGGCCCAGAATGTTGTGCTGAACCAATTACATTAGTAATAAAATGCCCAACTCAACTAATCCCTTCTGCCTACACAATATCCATATCCTACCAGTTCCCTCACAGTCATGTGCCTATCTAAGAGCTTCTTGAATACCCCTATTGTATTTGCCTCCACCACCACCCCAGGCAGCGCATTCCAGGCACCCACCACTCTCTGTGTAAAAATCTTGCCCCGCACATCTCCTTGGAACTTACTCCCTATCACCTTAAATTAATGCCTTCTGGTATTAGACATTTCAAACCTGGGGAGAAACTGGCTGTCTATCAGTGCCTCTCAAAATCTTATAAACCTGTCAGATCTCCCCTCAGCCTCTGCTGCTCCAGAGAGGACAACCCAAGTTTGTCCAACCTATCCTCATAGCTCATGCCCTCTAATCCAGGCAGCATCTTGGTAGATCTCTTCTGCACCCTCTCCAAAGCCTCGACATCCTTCCTATAATGAGGCGACCAGAACCGAATGCAATACTCCAGATGTGGCCTAACTAAAGTTTTATAAAGCTGTACCATAACTTCCTGACTCTTGAACTCAATACCTCGATGAATGAAGTCAAGCATGCCATATGCCTTCTTTACCACCCTATCAACCAACCTGTGTAGCCACTTTCAGGAAGCTATGAACTTGGACCCCAAGATCCCTCTTCTCATCAACAAAGGGTCTTGCCATTAACTGTGTGCTATCTCCTTACATTTGATCTCCTAAGGTGCAACACGTGACATTTGGCCGGGTTGAACTCCATCTGCCGTTTCTCCGCCCATATCTGCAACTGATCTCTATCCTGCTGTATCCTTTGCCAGTCTTCTACGCTGTCCACAACACCACCAATCTTCGTATCATCTGCAAATTTACTAATGCACCCATCTACACTTTCACCCAGGTCATTTATATACATCATAAACAGCAGAGGTCCCAGTACAGATACCTGAGGAACACCACTAGTCACAGACCTCCAGCCAGAATAAGTCCCCTTGACCAATACCCTCTGTCTTCTGCGGGCAAGCCAGGTTCAAATCCAAACAGCCAATTCACCGTGGATCCCATGCATCTCAATCTTCTGGATGAGCCTCCCATGAGGGACCTTGTCAAACACCTCACTAAAATCCATGTAGACAACATCCACAGCTCCACCTTCATCAATCACCCTCACCACCTTGTCAAAAAACTTAATCAAGTTAGTGAGGCTTGCCCTGCACAAAGCTATGCTAACTGTCCCTAATTAGGCTAATTAGTCCTCATGAAAATCCTTTAGCTATTAAAATACTTCTAACTGCTTGTCCAGATATAACCTGCCTCTGGGGCACACTGTGAGATGTACATACTAGGGTAATTGTGGCATCCTGGTCCTTCTCCTTCTCAGGATCATCGTCATCTTCCTTGTCTTGCATGGTCCCTCAGGCAAGGGCTGAGCTCCCAAGTTTGCGATGATGTGCAGGATGCACAAAGTATGCTGATCTGTTGGGAGTACACTGGGCTGGTGCAGGCAGCAGAGTCTCACCTTGAGAAGGCTAAAGGCACCATAATCCTGGTGGCGTTGCGGCCTTCTTGTGACGATGCTCTTCAGAGGTTAATGGGGTATGTATGGGCGGAAGGAGAGGCAGGTCTTTTCACCCAAGATCCAGTCCTTGAAGCAATGCTGTTCATCAAGAGATGTCTGGAAGTGTGAAGGTGTTATGTGGACGTGTGTCACTGTGGAGGTCCAGTCTTTAAGTGAGAGTACTTCTCTGCCTCCTCCCTTGGGGCTCCCGACCTTGCCTGTGTTGCAGGAGCACCACAGAACCCACCCTGACACACAGAGATACAAAACAATACATATTCCAATTCCCAACAGCAGATCTGTTCTGTTTGGGTGAACTTCAGCCTATTGTCCCAACCCCCTTGCATGCACATTAACTTCCTAAAATAACCTGCGATGGGAGTCAAGGTCAGTTCCAATGAGATTAACCACTCATGTAACAACATGGTTCACCGTCAGTGAAGCAGAATTCAGTCGGACAAACTCCATCATGAATCAGGCATCCTTGGAAGGTTGATTCTCCTGCATATTGATAAGCTCAGAGAAAACATTGATTCAATCACTCTGTCCTATTTAATTAGTTTTGAGAAGAGAAAAAAGAGTGAAGAGTAAAGGTATTCTACACCATGTAGAGATGCACAAATATATTACCACCCGAGCCTTGCATTTGTTTGCTTGCACTGCAGGTGTTCTCTTTCAAGATGCTTTGGATAAGATATGTGCAGACAAATTCAGAATATAAACTGCTTCGCGGAGAGTCTGCTTCTTTTATTAATCATATGTATACATGTATACATGAAGTAAACATTGCAGCAAAAACAGTGTGAAAGAAAGGAGTGTAGGGAGGGTTGAGACCAGGCAAGGGGCTTTGTGGATCAAGAACTTTCAGAACAAAACTACACATTGATAAATGTCTTCAATGAGGTTTACAGCAGTTCATTAGGTAGGAAAAGTATTGACAGCCAGGGGCCTTCAGTATAAGCTTGTTCTGTTTTTGCATTTGCTGATAACCTTTGTGGTATTATTTGTTTAGTCCCACTAAACAACACAGGAATATCAGCCAGAGTTCCAGTAGTGGACTGTGCTGAAAAGTGCAGGTGTGACAGTCAAAAGAAATAAAACAGAAAATACTGGTGATACTCAGCAGGTCGGGTAGCTGCTGTGGAGAGAGGAGTTAACATTTGAGGTGATTAACCCTTCTGTAGATAAGGGATCATTGATCTGAAATATTACCCCTATTTCTCTCTCCATAGATGTCTGCTGAATTAATGAGTATCCCTGGAATTTTTTATTTTATTTCAGATTTCCAGCATCTGCAGTTTTTTTTTGCTTTCCAATGTCAGTCAAATGCTCTGCCTGCATACAACCTGTCATCGTACTGTACTCAAAAAATCCCCATAATAAATGAGAGGAGGAAAGACTCTTTCGCAGGCCCAGAATGTTCAGAAGCACAAAAAGGCACATTAGAGACGTATTCACTGTAGTTCTCCCAACTCTGTTTCCTCTTTAATTCTCCAACTGTCTCATTAATTTCTCGATTTCTGCTCAACCTCTGTCCACATCCCTACATCAAGCTTCCAGCCACTTTACATCACCAAGTGTGGGCTGGGCAGAGGTGGGAACATTCCCAATTTTGATTATGACGTCCAAGCATCATTTGACCTTGTCCTCCTTGTCAACATGATGAATTATTTCTTTTATGCTGATCAATCACCAGGGGCTGGCCTCGAGTTCCCCAACCCCTTTTGATATCAACTCTTATTTATACACAGATGATGCCAAGCATTTTCCCTCCTCCAGTTCTCTTGAACCCTTTGTTATCTTCTATATTTCAGATTGCCCCTCAAGTCATGGTCAGTGTTGAATGGGCGATACCTTCAGGAGAGACTCACTGGGACTGAGATCACATCACATAGAGCTATATGTTTTTATGGCTAACACTGAGCTTTGGCTATCTCCTGATCTCCTCCTTGTGCCCCTTTCCCTGAAGGTGGGTACAACACCAAATGAAACAACCATGATGCTTCACCAGTGAGTTGCCTGCTGCCACCTACTAGCTTAGGGAGGTTAGGCTAGAGGTCCAGTGTTAGACATTCTCACATCTCACCGTTTGTGCATAAGGATTTATTCCCTTTACGTACCCAAACAGGAGCAGATACCTGAGGATAATTATCTTTGCTTCAGCTTTTGATAATGTAACTGGATAGATGAAGGGTAAACTCTTTTGGTTAGCTATTCCAGGTATTATACGTGGATTAAATCTTGCAGTTACTTAATAGGCCTTTACATTGCACTGGACCTATTTTATGAATGTAATTACCCTAAAATTGCGCAATTGTGTTATGCAGGACTCACCTCTTGACTCCCCAAAGCCGTTCTAAGGAACAAGTCAGGAGCATGTGGGAAAACTCTTTATTTGCCAAAAATCGAAAAGAAGCTTGACATCATCCAAGATGAAGCAGCCCACGTGCTTGGCATGTCATCCACCACTCTAAACATTCCCCCTCTGATACCACACACTCTGATAAGACACCCTGTTGCTTCTTGTACCAGTTAGGGGGACATGAGAATATCCCATCTGCAGGTTTCAATTCAAGTCGCACAATATCACGGTGAGGAAATATATCATATCATATAGAGGGCAGGCACGGTAGTGTAGCAGTTAGCGTAACGCTATTACAGCGCCAGCGACCCAGGTTCATTTCCGACCACTGTCCGTAAGGAGTTTGTACGTTCTCCCCGTGTCTGCACGGGTTTCCTCTGGGTGCTTCAGTTTCCTCCCACATTCCAAAGACGTATGGATTAGGAAGTTGTGGGCATGCTATGTTGGCGCCGGAAGTGTGGCGACACTTGGGGGCAGTCCCCAGAACACTCTAAGCAAAAGATGCATTTCACTGTGTGTTTTGATGTACATGTGACTAATAAAGATATCTTGTTATGTTATATTCTTTCACCACTAGTTAAAATTCTGTATAAGCCCAACTGGACTGTGGGAGCACCTTCACTCAGTAGGAGGGGCAAGATCTGCTGAAGTGCAATTGGAACAAATAACTGTAGATGCTGGACATCTGATTTTTAAATCACAGAGAGCGGGAGGGATGGAGAGAACAGAGGGAACGTCTATTAACACTATTTGATTCTTGGCCTGTCGAAGTGTAATTGGGGCACATGCCTTGGCCTCTCACCGCCAACAAATGGAAGGATCTGCTGAAGCCCACTTTCCAACCAGCTTGTCCCTCCCTGACCTCAGGGACAGCAGTTCTACCAAACTGCCAACGTAATGAGGTACAACTGGAAAGCAGACGTGGCTTCATTTGTTATTAATCCCCTGATTCAGTTGGGCATCATCTTTTGGTTTGCAACATCATGTATAGGTTTTCAGTTATTATCTGAACAGTGATAACCCTCTCCAAGGGCAGCACTTTATAAAAACTGGTAACTTGCCTTGCAGTCTCCTCTGAAATATTTCTAACCTTTTCAGCCTAGGTACAGTGATGGGAGTCTAATCATACATCCCCTCAGCAGTCTCCCTGCTCTCAAACAGATTGATGTAACGCATTAAAGGTTTGAAATGATTAGACCCTGAAGCACTTTGCATGCCTGTGGAGGAGAACAGTGGCCAGTCACTTATTTTAATCAATAGGGTTGCTTTGCAAGAAGTTTGTACTCTGTCAAAAAAAAGTTAACACAATTTAATTCCTAGTTTGTTCTGAAGCTCAGCTCCTTCAAGCAACCAGCCTTTACTTTGTTTGTCTCTATGACAACAGTCAAGGCACTTCAAGCTGAGTGGAAAAAAACAATTGCATAAGAAAGTGGAATGACTGTTTTTCAATGTTTAAAAAGCCATCAAATCTCCGAATGTTATATGAAAGTTAAATCAGCTGCAGGTGCTGGAAATCTGTAATCAGAGCAGAAAATGCTGGAAACTGTCAGCAGGTCAGGCAAAATCAGTAGAAAAACACAGTTAACATTTTAGGTTGGAGACCCTTTGTCAGATGTTTTATGTCCTCTTTATAAATAGACTGATTAAATAAACATGCTCTGGTCTAGGAATTGCTCCACACTGTTTTTGGCATTGTGGATCATGATCATACTGCTTGTGAAAGTCACATGAAGAACAAGAATTTTAATTGTGAGGTTCACACAGCAGCATTGTTGTTTCCCTGTGGAACTCACACTGAAACAGCCATTGTCGGTTGTCGTTTTAGCACCCTCTTTCGAGGTGTTGTCTTCACAACATAGCATTGCAGGTGCGATCATTACAGCCGCCTCTTCAGGGACAGACCACTATACAAGCAATACGCTTCCAGATACAGGGGTGGGAAAGTTCATTCAGAGGTCTGAAGGATTTGGACAACTTGGTGGAGGAGGCACGTTCCATGGAGACTCTCCAGTGCCGCAGCTGGGCACTCCTGGCAGGAGGATGCCAGGATAGATAGTTGCCTGTCCCCCAGCAGAGGTGTTTGTGCCCAGACAGCTTAGGTTTAAGGTAAGCAGTATGAAATGTAGAGGGAATCTGCAGAGAAATTTTTTTCACCCAGAGAGTGGATAGAATCTGGAACATATTGCCTGAGGAGATGGTGGAGGCAGGTGCCCTCACAACATTTAAGATTGGATGAGCACTCGAAACATCAAGACTTATGGGGCAAGTACTGGAAAATAGGAGTGATATCAATTGGTACTTGATGAGCAGCATGGGCAAGATGGGCTGAAGGGTTTGTTTCCATGCAATTTGACTGAATGACTCTATGAGATCTCTGTGCAGAGCATGGATGCGGTCTCTGAGTGCCTGCGCTTTGGAGAAGCTGAAAGTGCAGGCAAAAACCCATGGATCCTCTTCCTCACAATCAGACTGTTTGCAATGCAATATAGAACTCCAAACAGTCCAATGAGAGAGAAGAGCAAATCTCTGGGAAAGGGAAAATGCATAAGGGCGCTTACAGTAGGGAATGTAAAGGATCTCAGTTACCCTAATATTAAGGGAGATAGTCAATGCAAAAGGTGCATAGGGCACAGATTTCCTGAATTGCCTAATAACCATTTTTAGTTAGGTTCAAGGAGTGTCAGAGTATTTTTGTGAGGATCTCAATCATAATTTAGTTGGATATAGGTTTTTAATTAATATTTTGAAGCTTCTTCCATAATGCCATTGTTACAACTAAGGAGAACTGGTGTGAAGTTTTCCATGGGATAAACACAGAAAAAGAACAGATTTAGCATCTTTGGAAGTGGATAAATCACTAAGCCTGTTTGAAATATATCCCAGGCTGTTGAAGGGAAAAAAAGGAAACTGCAGAGACCCCAACTACAATTTTTCAATCCGCAATGACTATAGAAGTGGTACCAGAGTGTTGGAGGATTGCCAATGAGGAAGGGATAAAGCAGTAATTTAACGTTAGTGTTGGCCAATTGTTGGAATTTATTCTAAGAGACAGTATAAACCTTCATTTGGAAAGGTGCAGATTAATCAGAGGCAGACAGCATGGATTTGTTAAAGGAAAGTCATGTCTGACTAGAGTAAGTTTATCAAGAGGTTACTAGTAGTGTTGATGAGGGCAGTGTTAGTCCATGTAGTCTAAATGAATCTTAGCAAGGCTTTTGACAAGGTCCCAGGTGGCAGGCTGGTCAAAAAATTAAAACTCCATGGGATCTAAGGAAGAGGCAAATTGATGAGTGCTTTTGTGACAGGAATGCTGTTAACAGTGGGGTTCCACAGGATTCAGTATTCAGACCCTTGCTCTTTACTATATTAATAATTAAGACTTAAATAAATCAGACATGACAAAGAAGATTGCCAATAGTACAATAACTGGCCGTATGGTTGACAATGAGGAGGAAAGCTTCAGACCAACGTAAGAAACAGCTTGTTGACCCCTACGTCACTATGGGAAATTTACAGAAAGGATTACACATTTTTGCCCTACATGTAGAACTGGTTAAATCCTCACAGATTTTAATTTTCTCCAGTAATGCTTTAGTTAATGAATTCCAAAAAAATTCCTTTGTGGGATGTTTGGTGATTCAATTAAATGGGTTAATGATTGAGTTGAAATATCACATAATTATAGTCACAAGAGCAGGATCAACAATTGTTAAACTGGCTGGAGTTTTCAAATGTGCATAACGGGCAGAGTTTGTAAAACTTACTGCATTTTCCACAACACCACTTCACATTTCAAGAGAGACAACTTGAATTTGGGTCTTATAGAACAGCATTTTAAAATCCAACAGTAAAAGAAAATAAAAAAAATGCAACTATGAAATAAAAACAGAAAATGATGGAGATACTCAGCAGGTCAGCCAGCGTTTGTGGTAAAAGAAACGGTTAATGTCTGGGACACTTTGTCAGATCAGACCAAGACTTGAAATGTTAACTGTTTCTCTTTCCATGGATTTTCCTGACATGCTGAGTGGCTCCAGCATTTTTGCTTTTATTTTAAAATTCAAACTTTATGTAAAATAATAGAAATTTAGTGCAGATGTTCGGTCCTCAATAAAATATTTAGATATAAAATGCTCATATTCTTGTGTCTATTATCCTTGACAACATCTTACCATTTGAATATGACTCTCTAGTTGCTCACATATTTCCCTGAGAAATCTCTGCTATATGCTCCCATGGTTATTACTTTCATGCACAATGAATTAGAAGTTCATTCACACAACTCCCAAACATCAATGTTGTGCTGTTGAAAATCAGGTCAACCCTCAGCACAGCATTTTTCTTGGTGCCTTAGCATCTGTACCATATTTGCCATTATGTTTTTGATGGGATTTTCATTGCACATAGCACTATTTTTCCTCAGGATAAAACTACCCCAAATGTCAACATTGCAACTTGTTGTGCAACTTGCAGAAGAATCAGCAGTGAGATTTTTGATCTCACTAATCTGAAAGTAAACATGCAAAGAACTATCAGTTTTGCATCTTAGATTACTTTGCACTCAAATTTTTGTTCTAATTGTGTTCTTTCTTGTAAAAAATTGTGTATAATTTATGTTTAATTTATGTTTTTCTTGTGATTGCTGCTTATATGATGCTATGTGCCTGTGATGCTGCTGCAAGTAAGTTTTTCATTTCACCTGTGCACACATGTACTTGTGCATGTGACAGTAAACTTGACTTTGACTTTTGCTAACCCAGTTTCACTTGAAACTGTGCTATCTAATGGGCCGGCACTCAAATTGGACTCTTCCAGATCTTGACTTTCTATAACCATAATTATAATATTACATTAGTGGTGAGAATGCTTTGGGCCATGGAGATCACTCTCCACTTTTCAGCCTCAGAATTATTCCAGGCTGCTTCTGCTGATCTCTGCCACCTTGCACAGTTTACTGCACTGAAGATATACTCCATGCTCAAGGACTCTTTCAGCCCACTAGAGCAGGTAGGATTTTCCCGAATTGTAGTCTTCTCCAAAGAGTAGGCATTCATTGTTCACACTCATGTAATATTTCAAGACCTTGCTGGCAACCTCCTGCTGGAGTGACTGGCTTTAGCCCTCAAGGATCTCCACAGCCCTCCTGAACAAAGAACTTGGCTCCTCTGGGTTACAATCTTCACTAGATAGTCCAGGGGCCTCTGACCCCATGAGAACATTCTCCCACATCACATCCAATTATTGCAGAATCTATTCATTCGCTGGCAACACTCCCCAGTGGCTGGAAGAGTGTTGCTTATATATGGGCTTATATATATGCTTACATATGTCTCTTATCAATGCTATGTGCTGACAGCTGTGATAAATTAACAAAGAATGCTGTGCTGAAACAATGATATTAGAATTGCACAGGAAAACCCCACAGTGCTCTATAATTGAACATATCTATCTTTGTGTAACTGCCACAAACAATATTTAGGATGACCTACCATGCTCTTTTAACACCAGTAAATTAGCCCAGAGATCCCAGCATGCCAGCTTTGCTGGCGTGATTCAAAAATGCCTTTCAAAACTTTTTAAAATTATTAGCCTGAGGCTAATTCTCCTGTATGCAATAGTGCTCAAAAGACAGGATGCTCAATTTTTAGAGAATCATAAAAAAGATGGTTGTCATGGGTTTTGTCACTGGTTCATGAATATTATTAATCATTTCATTTTCCCTTAATTCCTGATTCTCACATAGAAAATCCCAGACCATTACTGAAGGGATGTATACCAACTCCCGAGTGGAAGGCTTCTGAAATAAAGCACACACTAGCAGTCATTCCCTTAGCACTGAAACAAGTGCGCAGCAGAAAGCTGGCTGCATAATTCAGAATCGGAATCAGGTTTATTATCACTGTCCTATATGACATGAAATTTGTTGTTTTGCAGCAGCAGTACAGTGCAAAGACAAAAAAATATAAATTACAAAATAAATAAATAGTGCAAAATAAAAGGGACAATGAGGTAGTGTTCATGGGTTCAGGGACAGTTCAGAAATCCGATGACAGAGGGGAAGAAGCTGCTTCTGAATCGTTGAATTTACTGTGCAATTGCCTGGAAATGGCAAAGGATATGTCATTCTTTTCCAATTTATATTCCACAAAACACAGCAGCAAAAGATATACCAACAGGGAAACCTGTTTAAGAATGATTGGCCAGAAACCACATGGTCCCTTTAATGCATCAAGCTGCCACCTTCTTACAGATTCCTTCCTCTTCCAGACAGCTTCAGTCATATTATAACTTAATACACACTGGGGGAAATGTTGGTGCAGTGACATGGGGTGTAACCTTTCAGAGTTCAAGGCTGCCTCCTGGTTTGAATATCTTCTTAGGTCAGTCAATGCCATCTTCTGGGATGGCTTCTCTGTGGAACCAAGTGTAACTACAAGTGGAAGAGCTTCACTGCCTTGAGGCGAGGATAAGCTCTGAGGAATATTACCATTTCATATTATTACTGTGTTACATTATTATTTCTCATGAAATAGAAGGAAGCCTTTTGGCCCATTGAGTCTATGCTGCCTCTCAGATCAATCGCATTTACTTCTGCATTATCTATTCTCTTACCCATATCCATTAACTCCATCTGATTCTCATACTGCTCATCTACAAGCGGGGTAATTTGCAGTGGCCAATTAACCTATCAAGATGTAAAAAAGATACCGCTTCCTAACATCTTACAGAAAGCTTGAACTAGTTCACAAGAAGATGATCGACTTTGAAGTACTCGCTAATGCTATTTAAAAGAATGTGGCAATTACTTAGCGTGTGATAAGATTCAACAAACAGCAACAAGGTGAATAACTAATCACCCATTCATTCTGATGGTATTGACTGAGGAAAGAGCAGAGACAGGAAGAATTAACCTTTTTTAAAATCAAGAACCATTACTCACCCTATGGAGGAATTACGAGGGAGATCAGTCCATTTGAAGGGCTCCAAACAACTGAATAACATTAACCACTGGAATTCTAATGCTGCAGGTGTAGGGAAATGGGTCCAACTATGGTAGAATGTAACTTGTGAGCTTCCCTTGCTTACAAACCTAACTCCATCAGAATCCTGGGAATAGTTAGGGGATTAAGTCAGTGGAGTTTCTAGGAAGATCAGAAGGCAGATTCAAGGCTGATACAGAGGGAGGGAGATGTCGGGGTGGCAGAGGGAGTGGAAGTGGGGTGATGGTAGGGAAATGGGGGAATGGGGGGAAAGAATTTTCTTGGGATGAGAAAAAGACAGATAATTATTGAGCGGAGTATGCCAGGTTACGTAATTCCATATTATACAGATACGATAGTGGTGCTTAAGGGGATTTTAGACAGGCACATGAACATGCAGGGAATGGAGCAATATGGATCATGTGAAGGCAGAAAGAATTAGTTTAATTTGGCACAGACATTGTGTGCCAAAGGATGTGTTCCAGTGCCGTACTGTTCTCTGTTCTACCTTGCCTTAAATTACCTTGTGCATTTATGAGTGTAAGTATTACATACCTGCCTTTAATAATCACCAGGCTGAGAAAGGGCAGAAGTCTGATTATGGAATCTGCTCCAAGTTTTACCCCATTATTTCCCCTTCACCCTGGTCAAAGTCCTCCGTGACTCTGGGATTCAAGGTCCACCCAGATTTTACACAGAAGCAGCTGAAACATTGTTGTGCCAAAGTAGAATATTCCGCAACACTGGGTTGAAACAAATGGAAATGATTGCTTTTTGTTGATTTTACTCTTCTCATTAACATTGGCTGTGTTGTTGCAGAAGGATGAGTCGAAACTGGCAGGAGTACTGCTTCAGCTGTGGTTTCCTGCCAATGTATATGCATGAAGTAGCTCTCAGCTGTGAATCACAGGGAGCCAGTCTTGAGAACATATACTGTAAATCCAATGGTTTCCTCCTGATATAACTTTGCATCAACTCACTGGATTGAAAATGCTGAACACCATGCAGTGAGGATCTCTTGTGATTAGTGGTGATTAGAAAAATAACATTTAGTTATAGTTTGTGCACTGGGCTTTGCAGTCAGCACTGCTCAACTGTGGGTTGAGGCTTGCACCTGATCCTCAGTGGCCTTAGCATTAGCCACAGTGATGTTAGTCTGCTTACAATGCTTTTATCTCTCTTCTTTAACAGTTCTGCAGCACTCATCTAGTGATTCAGCTATGACCGGTCATTCTGATTCTGATAGCTTCTGCCTGATTACATATCCAGAGTCATAGAGCACTACAGCACAGAAACAGGCCCTTTGGTCCATCCAGTCCATGCTGACCTGATCTTCTGCCTAGTCCCATCTACCTGCACACAGACCATACCCCTCCAAACCGCTCCTATCCATGTACCTATCCAAACCTCTCTTAAATGTTACAATTGAACCCACATCTATCACTTCCTCTGGCAGCTCGTTCCACACTCGCACCATCCTCTGAGTGAAGTAGTTCCTCCTCAGATTCCCTTTATATATTTCACCTTTCACCCTAAACCTATGTCCTCTAGTTCTAGTCTCACCGAACCTTAGGGGAAAAGGACTGCATGCATTCACCCTATCTATACCCCTCATAATTTTGTATACCTCTATAAGATCTCCCCTCATTCTCCTGCGCTCCAGGGAATGAAGTCCTAACCTATTCAAACTTTCCCTGCAACTCAGGTCCTCAAGTCCTGGCAACATCCTTGTAAATTTTCTCTGAACTCTTTCAAGCTTATTGATATATTTTCTGTAGGTAGGTGACCAGAAATGCACACAATACTTCAAATTTGGCCTCACCAACATCTCGTAAAACTTCAACATAACCTCCCAACTACTGTACTCAATGCCCTGATTTATGAAGGTCAAAGTGCCAAAAGCTCTCTTTACAACCCTACCTACCTGCTGAGTTCCTCCAGCATCATTGTGTTTTTCATCTAGATTCCAGCATTTGCAGTCCTGTAAATATTACTGCCCTCAATTCCCAGGTCCCTTTGTTCTACCACACTCCTCAGTGCCCTACGTTTTACCCTGGTTTGTCCTCCCAAAGTACAAAACCTCACACTCGTCTACATTAAATTCCATCTGCCAATTTTCAGGCCATTTTCGTAGCTGGTCAAGATCACGCTGCAAGCTTTGATAGCTTTCCTCGCTGCCCACTACACCCCTAATCTAGATCTGAATCATATCACGCAGTTGGCAGTATGTCTTTGAATTCCATAGCCACAATTAGTTTGGCATTTTCTTGATCATTTAAGCTGCAGTGCATAGATATTGTTACTAATCAGTAATGAATATTACTGCAGCGGAATATTTTCCAATCTATATTCAGCCCTTTACAATACTACACTGAAGTGAATAAGTTCCTTTGATCACTTTTGTTATGTTTTACTATTGGCAAATGGTTTGGGTCCTTTTCGATGTAATGTGCCACTGAAAGACACACAAAGTGGCAGAACCAAAGGACTCTCTCATTCTTCTGATTTGCTTCAAAAAGATACATTCGATTCCCATTCACATTATCCTTGTATTATTTAATATGATACATTCTATTGGGAGTTTCCAGATGAATGAGCATGTACTCGATGGAGTTCAGAAGGATGAGGGGGGATCTCATTGAAACCCACCAGATAAGGAAACACCTGGATAGAGTGGACATAGGGAGGATGTTTCCATCAGTAGGAGAATCTAAGATCCGAGGGCACAGCCTCAGAATAAAGGGTTTAAAACATATAAGGAGGAATTTCTTCAGCCAGAGGGTGGTGAATCTATGGAATTTGTTGACACAGAGGGCTGTGGAGGCCAAGTCACTGGGTGTATTTAAGGCAGAGATTGATAGGTTGTTGATTGGCAAGGGGGTTAAGGGTTACAGGGATAAGGTGGGAAAATGGGGTTAAAAAAGAGTCAGCCATGATTAAAGGGTGGAACAGACTCGATGGGCCGAATGGCCCAATTCTGTTCCTATATCTTATGGTCTTATGAATAAATATTGAAAACCTCTGTGCCAGCTATTTCAGGAACCTCACATTCTCTGTCCAAAGAAAAAAAAACCTAACTTCGGCTTTCAGGAGTGTTTCTGCGAAAAGCGCTATCAATGTGCACGTGAAAGCTGGAGTGGAATGCAATGTCTTTTTTCCACGCCTGCCAGGTTCTGGGCTTTTTGTGCAAATACTGTTCCACACTTAAATAATCAGCACGTTCACTTGCTCCACAAACCACCAGGTCGACCTTTCTCGTCGCTATTACGAAACAGTTCAATTCCTTCAGCTGAACACTCTGTATCCTGGTCTGAACACTGAGTAAAGAACCGATCTGTTTCCTCGATTTTCTTGCCAATTTATCTCGCTTACATTCGACTATGTTTATCTCTGTTCTAGAACTCTTTACTTCAGTTACATCAGCTTTCTACCACTTTCCCCTTGTTACTGATATTCCTTAAAAGCCGCCTCGGTATCTCCCTTAATCATTCTCTAAGATACTGAAAATTATCTATAGTTTAAACTTTCACCAAATGTATTTTAGTTATGAAACAGGGCACTGGACATGCCCACAAATGCTTTCTTTCAGCTTCTGAAACTTCTGTCCTTACATTATTGCAACCAAGCCTGCAAATCGTCAGATGATACAATCCTTAAAGTGGTGACAGCATCAAATGCCAATATTACATATGACACACATGTTATAAAGTGTGCATTTATCTAAATTTCTGATGAAGTTTTATTTATCAATTTTATTCATTTTCATTGACAATCCCCTTTGAAATGTTTTGGGGTACCTTGCTACATTAAGAAGAGCAAAGAAAAATGTGTGCTGTTGTTGTTGTTGCTACCTTTTGCCAGATTCCTGTCTGCCTTTAGCACGGATGCAAATTATCCCACTCTTAGCATCTGAGGAAGCGTTCCATCCGGCATCCGGCATTAGCCAAGGTCAATCAAACAGATCATTTGGTGATTAATGCACTGGGGGGAATCTGTTGCTGACCCATGAGAAGGCAAGCTCTGCTTCTGCATGCCTTGAGCCTGTAAACCCCAGTCTTGTTGGCTGGCAGGTGAAGCAGCTTCACCAATGACTACCAGACAGATCACAAATATTAAACTGTACTAAAATGCAGTGTCCTTAAAACGCAACTACTGAGTAAATATTACTTTGTCAACATATACAATTGTGATTACCAACATTATTTTCTCAATTGTTATTTTAATCTTGAAAGCTTCTGGTAATAACCCTTTGGAAACCAAATAGAAAGTCACTGAATACCAGCATATTAAAGATCTATTTTGTGTATTTAATGCAATCTAAATTCATTCTCCCTAGTTGAGCCCAATAAACAGCACTGAAGAACTTGTGGAATATTATTCACCAAACTGAACTAGTATTGGTTAAGTTAGAATGAGATCCTAAAGGTTATTCACCTGCAAGGCTAAGGGAACATATTGCTGAGTACACAACTTCCTTGTTAGATTCTTTAGCATAGAACTTGAATTCATTACCATCTAGCGCAACTTAGACCAGATTAGAATGTGCTAATGATCATTTACAGATGAGATTGTGCACTTTGGAAAATTTTACCAGGCACTTCTGTTCACTATTCACATCAACAAGCCTCCTGATCTTATGGTGATGTGAAGATGTCACTATACCTGCAATGCACACCACATTTACCAGCACAGATTCAAGCTCAAATGTGTAGCCAATAAGCTCTGTGGATCTGTCACAGAGTGAAAAACACATCATACTCCTTTGTTGTTTCTCTTGCTACTTGTAGGAGTACTTTGTTAACACCAGGGTACCTGACTAGACCCTTCTGGACTCACAGTGGGCTGCTCAAACATCTGCTCATATCTTCACTGTGTCCTCACACTGGCAAGGAATGCTTTCTCCAATACTTAGTCCTTGCATACATCACCACTGGCAGCACTCCTGTAGCAACTTTTTTAAGTGAGGAGTGGCAGGATCTGCAGGAATACCAACTGCTGCCACACCAGTGTCACATATCTCTGGACTGGCATGGTGGTGTAGCGGTTAGCGTAACGCTATTACAGCTCCAGCAACCCGGGTTCAACTCTGGCCGCTGTCTGTAAGGAGTTTGTACGTTCTCCCCGTGTCTGCGTGGGTTTCCTTGGGGTGCTCCGGTTTCCTCCCACATTCCAAAGACGTACAGGTTAGGAAGTTGTGGGCATGCTATTTTGGCGCCGGAAGCGTGGCGACACTCTACGCAAAAGGTGCATTTCACTGTGTGTTTCCATGTACATGTGACTAATAAAGATATCTTACCATCTTTCCATTTTCACTACCTTCTACATGGGTTTCAGAGTACTGGCATCATTTCACACTGTCCCCATGGTAGCTACAGCCTGGCTGCTGGAAGACTGCTCCCTTTCCCTTAGACTCCACACAGATGTAGTTGATGAAATATTTGTACCTCAGATGGGTTGGCCTTAGACTGCTGCCCAAGGCAATTTGAAGGAGCAGACTAGGAAGGCTGTTTGATTCTCTCTCTCTCTCTCTTCTTCCCTCTCTCTCTCTCCCTCCCTCCCTCTCTCTCTCTCCCTCCCTCTCTCTCTCTCTCTCCCTCTCTCCCTCCCTCCCTCCCTCTCTCTCTCTCTCTCTCTCTCTCTCTCTCTCTCCCTCCCTCCCTCCAGAACAGTGCATGTTCACATGCAGCATTCCTTTCATCAAAGTGGCTGCAGTGTGGATGAGATGGTCTTCCACCCTCTCATGAGTCTTTACCAGGAAGGTCAGTAAAGGGATGCAGTGGACTTTGTCCGAGTTTCTTTTGAGCATTTGCATTAACACGGGACTCTGTGTTCTATGGGCTGTTCCAAGGACATGTATTGAGACAAACTTCAGCTGCTGCTGGTTAGTCTGAAACTAATTGGTTTTCCAGTGCAAGGAGCTGTCTGCATGTGAATGTTGTTGACTGGCACATTCCCAGGTGCAGGAATATGTGCTGAGGGATGCACTGAGGTTTGGTGCAGCCACACTGCAAAGGCTCTGTGGGGAAAGGCCAGTCCAGGCCCCTCCCACTGCTGGACATTGGGCAACTGGGCCCTACATAATAACCTTCCAAATGTTTCACTGGTGCAACATTTTAGAATGAAGTGTTAATGGTGCCATGGCATAATGAGAATATTGTAAGCTAATTCCTTGTCCTGTTTGTGTAACTGTATAATCCATGAATAAATCACACTTCTGGAAAAAAATCGCTTTGTCTCAGAAAACCTCAAGATGGTCCCAGGCACATTCATGAGTTCATCAAGAAGAGTGAGTGACACCTCTGTGCTTCAGGGAGACATTGGGCTGCTCCTTGGTGGCTGAGACCAGGCCATCATCTAGTTCAGGGTGCTCGTTGTTATTTCCACTGGCCAGGTACATTGACACAGGATGGGTGGGGGTGGTCCACCTGAGTGCAGTGCCTGATCCAGCTAGAGCAGGTTTACCTTCAAACAGACAGCTTTCTCACCATCTCACGTCTATGAGCAGGCACGGTAGTGTAGCAGTTAGTATAATGGTTTACAGTGCCAGCAACCTGGGTTCAATTCCGGCCACTGTCTGTAAGGAATTTGTACGTTCTCCCTGTGTCTGCGTGGGTTTCCTCTTGGTGCTCTGGTTTCCTCCCACATTCCAAAGACGTACAGGTTAGGAAGCTATGGGCATGCTATGTTGGTGCTGGAAGCGTGGCGACACTTGCGAGCTACCCCCAGAACACTACGCAAAAGATGCATTTCGCTGTGTGTTTCGATGTACATATGACTAATAAAGAAATCTTATCTTATTTATGTCTTTATCTTTATTAGATAAAGAAGGGTTGGGGTTACTGTAAGTTAGAGAAATCTATGTTGAGGCCATCAGGTTGGAGACTCCCAAGGCAGAATATGAGGTGTTGTTCCTCCAACCTGCTCAGTAGAGGAGGCCGTGGATAGACATGTCAGTATCCAGTTTCTAGACTTCTATGTGCGCGGAGACGGAATGAAGAATACAATTGCAACAATGAAAAGAGTCAAGTAAATTATACCGAGGAAAAGGCTAAAGGCGTAAAACCTGACTTAATAAGACAGGGAAGGTGATAAACAGTACTGATAAGGCTAATTCAGAAAACTATCAATAGGGGAAGTGAGATAACGGAACACAGGATCAAACCAGTCAAAACAACTTTAGGACTAGAGTCAGGCACTCTTTTCTCAGCCAGAGATTGATTAAAATTGAAGTGTTGTCTTTCTGATTAGACATCAGATCAAGGCTCTGCCAGCCTCTCCTGCACAGCACTTTGATATGCGTACATCACATTTATGCACGGAGGCTGCTGGGCACACTTGATTGATGTCGATCAGTGAGCAAAGCATATTTGGCATCACTCTTGAGATTATACCAACCAATGCCAATATCTTTATTAGTGACATGTACGTCGAAACACAGTGAAATGCATTTTTTGCATAGAGTGTTCTGGGGGCAGCCCGCAAGTGAGGCCACGCTTCCGGCGCCAACATAGCATGCCCACAACATCCTAACCCGTATGTCTTTGGAATGTGGGAGGAAACCAGAGCACCCGGAGGAAACCCATGCAGACACGGGGAGAACATACAAACTACTTACAGACAGCAGCGGGAATTGAACCTGGGTCGCCGCCGCTGTAATAGCGTTAGGCTAACTGCTACACTATGGCACTGGCCCTGACTGCAGGAGAGATATCTTAAATGGATACTTGGGATCAGCTACATTGTTATTCATGGGGCCTGCTCGCATCTGAACCACTGCTGGAAGTCAGGCACGGAAGATTTCACTTTACTTAAAAGGATGGTTCCAAAGACTAGCCTTTTGTAGCTAAGTGCCTGTGCTTTGACTATCACCATCCCTGCCCTGAGTGCCCACCAGTGACAGTTCGATGACCAATTGAAAGCCAGAGCTAGGTGACACATGTCCCCACATCCCACAATGTCACTCGAGCAGAAATCCATCTTAAAATAATCAGTAGTAATGAAATCAATGATTCGATCCCATTTTGTACATTTTACATATTGCTGTTCTGTCCTTCTTGATTGTGAAAACCTGCAACTTCTACTTTTTTCCATCATTTTAAGGTCATTTGGTGAGCTAGCAAGCCTTGGTCTCAGGCTGAAGCCTCCTCTTGACCTATATCTGAAGTTAAGTGGTTGAATGGTAGGGCACTAGGCAGTGTAATGGATAAGATAAGATATCTTTATGAGTCACATGTACATCGAAACACACAGTGAAATGCATCTTTTGCGTAGAGTGTTCTGGGGGCAGCCCACAAGTGTCGCCACGCTTCCGGTGCCAACATAGCATGCCCATAACTTCCTAACCCGTACATCTTTGGAATGTGGGAGGAAACCGGAGCACCTGGAGGAAACCCACACAGACACGAGGAGAACGTACAGACTGCTTACAGATCGCTCCTAGGAGTACAAGTGCATAGTTTGTTGAAAGCGGTGTCACAGATAGACAGGGTGATGAAAAAGGCGCTTAGCAGTCTGGCCTTCATCAGTCAGGGCACTGAGTATAGGAGTTGGGACATTATGTTGCTGTTGTGTAAGTCATTGGTGAGGCCACACTTGGAGTACCGTGTACAGTTTTGGTCACCCTGTTATCGGAAAGATGTGGTTAAACTGGAAAGAGTGCAGAAAAGATTTATGAGGATGTTGCCAGGACTAGAAGGCCTGAGTTATTAGGAGAGGTAGGTCAGCCTAGATCTTTATTCCTTGGAGCGTAGGAGAATGAGGGGTGATCTTATAGAAGTCTATAAAATCATGAGAGGCATAGATAAGGTGGATGGCAGCAGTCTTTTCCCCAGTGTAGGGGAGTCCAAAACTAGGGGGCATAGGTTTAGAGTGAGAGAAGAAAGATTTAAAAGGGACCTGAGGGGCAATTTTTTCACAAGCTGTCAGAGGAAGTGGTTGAGGCAGGTTCAATGGTATCATTTAAGAAGCACTTGGATAGGTACATGCAGGGGTGGGGCTTACAGGGATATGGGCCAAACACAGGACATTGGGACTAGATGGCTGGGCACCATGGTTGGCATGGATTCATTGGGCTGAAGAGCCTGTACCTGTGTTGTACTGCTCTACGACTCTATGAAGCTCTGGCCTCATAGTTTGCTGATCCCCTAAACATGGTGCTCTCCCACCCATCCACTCTGCAGTTTGATAACCTCCCACTTTCACATGTTATTGGACTGGGAAATTTCATTGTTCTTTTCTCTCGCAGGAGCAGACAGGAGGCCAAGCAACTGAAAATATCCAATTGTCCCATCTGCAACCCCCTACTGCACTTTAAACAGATTAGAACAAAGGAAATGACTGAACTTACATCTGTTCAGCAACTTTAACACAGCCAGGACAATTTTATCAAACAAAATTTGCTGCTGAGCAATTTTAGGACGATTGACTTTTGGCTGCATGGATACACTATATAGGCATTATGTGCCTTGGTGGCTCCCTCAAGCTTCACTTTACCACAGAATTTGCTCCTAGAGTGCGGCACGCACTCAGTATTCTGCTCAGTCTCCTTCAGAACCCAAAGGTACAGCCACATTAGGCTAGTTTATTCAGCACTATTTGATCGGATATCTTTCTAGAGTGAAATAAGGTAATATCCATGTTTGGGTGGCCTTGTAAAACTTTGGAAATTCAACTGGTCTTTCCAGTTGTGAAACCGTCTTGCACACCCAATGTGATTTCAGAGTCGGGGCACACAGGATGACGCCACTCTCTGTGCAACATTCATGTTGGCAAATTGTCAGCGAATATTGAACACCTTGAGGGTAACCATGCTGGTCACTGGTACGACAATCTGTGCATCCCAGCGTGGCACTGAACTGGAATCCTGATCAAGTAAGTACTCTATTTACCTTTCATCCTTCTGGCCCCACCACCCCACACTGCAGCAACTTCCTGTCCATCCAAAACCCCCTACTCGCTAGCCTTAAGTCTCTCCCCCCCTCCCCCCATAAAGGCCCTTATCTCCCTCCCACCTGCACCCTTTGAGGCACCAATTCCCAATGAGGCCCAGACCCCAAATCTATGATCCCTTGATTCCACAATCAGAGGCCTTGATCAGCCCCATCTCACCCCTGCCACTGACCTTGTCCTTGGCCTGATCTCTCCCACCCTCCACCTCATCAACCCTCCATGCTGGACTTAAGGCACTGGCCTTCAATGTCTCTTGCCTCCCACGCTTTCCTGACCATAGTACAGAATAGGTGCATTAATCTTCCTTCCCCACCCCATCTGTCACATCACTACAGCAGCAGAAGGTCAGTGCCCCCTCACCAAGAAGTGGCAGCACCAGCCAAATTGAGTCTACTGTCACTGGCCTGAAACTGAAGCAGGACCAATTACCAGGCAGTACATTTCGGCTCAGGCAACATGCTTTGCTTGTTTACCTGTGTCCTGAATGCAACCTAAAGTTTGCAGTGGGTGTCAAAAAGTCATTTCCATGGCTCCTGGGTGCATGTAAACTTCCAGACCAGAAAGTCATATAATTCATCCCACAGAAGCAGATCCTTCAGCCCATCATGATTGCACAAGACATTTGAAACATCGATCCAAGTAGCTCTGCACACTTCTCTTTCTCCCCAGCTCTGTATCTTCCTCCACTTCATCTCCAGTTTTCTTTTGTAAGTTATCATTGAATCTGCCTCCAGCACCCTTCCAGGCATTCTCCTAGATCACAGAAACTTGCGACATTGAACAAACATTCCCTCATCCTTGCACATTTGCTGGTTATTTAAAACCTGTGCCCTCTGAAGTTTGAGGCACCAATCATCTTACTCTGAGGTACCCGAGTCACTGAATCAAGACTGACTTAAATTTGCAAGCCCTAATACTCCCAGCCTTCTGCTTGCTCTCCCAAGGAATGGCCAGCTCGTGCATGATCGCTTACCTGACGCAGGTAGCACCATTTCTGCAGGGTTGGTAGTCGCAGATTGGAACATCGCAGTTAATTATGTTCTTCCCACTTATTGCCTCCTCCAAAAGGAAGAGTTCGTTGTTGTTCACCTGCAGCTCACGGATGCAGCCCACGTAACTCTGCACCTCTCCCATTTCTGGAATAACTTCATTTTCCATTGGAGCACCACCAAGATAAACAGGCCCAAAGCTTCCCTGGATAAGAAGAACAGGGACATGGATTATGCTCATTATTCAGAATCTGTGCAGTCGCAACTGAGGAGTCAATGAAGCAAGAGGACTCATGGAGTCATAGAAAGATGCAGCATAGAAGCAGGCCATTTGGCACATCAACATGCTGACCTTCAAGTTACCCATTTTTACACTAATCTTTTGGGATTGGTATTGGTTTATTATTGTCACTTGTACCGAGGTACAGTGAAAAGCTTGACTTACAAACCGATCGTACAGGTCAATTCATTACACAGTGCAGATACATTGAGTTAGTACAGAGTGCATTGATGTAGTACAGGTAAAAACAATAACAGTAGAGTAAAGTGTCATAGCTACAGAGAAAGTGCAGTGCAATAAGGTGCGAGGTCACAACAAGGTAGATCGTGAGGTCATAGTCCATCTCCTTGCATAAGGGAACCGTTCAATAGTCTTATCACAGTGGGGTAGAAGCTGTCCTTAAGTCTGGAGGTACGTGCCCTCAGGCTCCTGTATCTTCTACCCGATGGAAGAGGAGAGAAGAGAGAATGTTCCAGGTGGGTGGGGTCTTTGATTATGCTGGCTGCTTCACCAAGACAACGAGAGGTAAAGACAGAGTCCAAGGAGGGGAGGCTGGTGTCTGTGATGCACTGGGCTGTGTCCACAGCTCTTATACTATAATAATCTTACCCTAATCTATTTTATGCCCCCAACATTCCCATCAACTACACCCAGATCCTACCACTCACCTACACACTCGGGGCAATTGACAGTGGTCAGTTTACCTACCAACCCACACACCTTTGGGATGCAGGAGGAAACCTGGAGGAATCCCACATATTCACAGGGAATACGTGCAATCTTCACACAGACAGAACCGGAGGTTAGGATTGAGCCTGGGTCACTGGAGCTGTGAGGTAATATCTCTGCGAGCTGCACCGCTGTGCCGTGAGAAACTGACAGCTTTGGTGCCAGCACTGGTCAGTGAATAGCACTCTTGCCTCTAAATAAAAGGTTCAAAAACTGCATGAGCCTTGTGTACTAAATCAAGGCTGCCATCCCAGGCAGTCAAGGATTCCGCACAGTCAGAAGCCCACTACTCACACAGGTATTCCGGTTCCCTGCCCTCCCAGGTGAAAGTAACACCGCCAACAGCAACAATAAAGACATTTTTAAAGCAAGTTAGGTCCTTTTCTCAAAAGGATCATGTGCCACTGCCTGATTACCAAAGCCTAAATATCCCATAAATTTATCATTGTTGGAAATAATTATAGTAATTCATCTACGTCCTATCTAAACATGACTGTCCTTACTTATCACCAGGTGAATAATTTAACTGGACATGTTCATCCTTGTGGGCTTGTCAAATCAAGCTATCCATCTGTTTCATTTGTTCATAATCCATGTTCTCAGGGAAGGTTTGGTTTAGAGAATGCACGGACATTTCACTTCTGCATTATTAATCTGGATCCAAGGAATTACAGACCACAAGTGCATTCATGTTTAAGTTGTGGCAAACTTGTTTGACTCATGAGACAGGATAGCTACAGTTTTCTTTTTGATCTTTGCACCTTCTTAAGTAACAGAGTTTTGAAGGAAAAAAGTTACAATTAGTATTTAATCTTATCATCTCATCATTATCACTTCACACTTAACACACACTCTGTAGATCTGGGTTCCAAGGGGGAACATTGGTTCCAGAGAGTGCATGTGTCTTGTTATTGTGGATGTTTGATCTGCTGTTACAGAATCATAGAGCAATACAACAGGAATACAGGCCCTTCGGCCAACGAGTCCCACGCTGACCATGGTGCCCACCCATCTAGTCCCGATTTCCTCTAAGCCCCTCCCCTGCATGTACCTATCCAAGTGGTTCTTAAATGATACTATTGTACCTGCCTCAACCACTTCGTCTGGCAGCTCATTCCATATACTCACCACCCTCTGCATGAAAAAGTTGCCCCTAAGGTCCCTTTTAAATCTTTCCCCTCTCACCCGAATCTATGCCCTTAGTTTTGGACTCTCCGACTCTGGGGAAAAGACTGTTACCTTTTCTATGCTCCCTCATGATTTCATAACCTTTATAAAATCACCCCTCATTTTCCTGTTCAGAGTGGTAAACTTGTGAGTGCAAATAGCTCAGATTGTGTGTGTGTTGTGTGCACATGCATGTGTGTTCATGTGTGCAAGCATTATATGTGAAGTGGCACCCATATAAATGAAATAGGGTCCAAGAAAGACCAAATACCACTTACTGAATGTAATCTTGTGCACGTACAGGCACACCAGCAGAATAGCCACAGGGATATTTTCTTAATGATAAATACTGTCGTGCTCCAGAAGGTGTGCCCAAAATACTGCAGAGCTTAGTCGCAGCCAACGCTCATCTGACAATGTAACGAGAGCAAAAGATGCCCCGTGAATTGAGAAAAATTATGTGGTTGAACATTTATGCCACCATGCTGTTACTTTTGTCAGCTCACTATCAATGTCTATATATTGCTGTGCTTTTGTCTTAATTACACATTAAATCCACAGTGGAAAGTTAACAGCAGAAGTACCTTTTAATGAAGAGATTTTAGTTCCTGCAATGGTAAGGAAAGTCTTAAACAGTGACATCTCATGGATACCAGTGGTGAATTGTTTGAGATTTATTTAAAAAAAACTGCATTTTATAAATTAAACATATAATACACAAGCTCTGGAGATCTCTGGGGGACATTAAATCTAGTCTCTCTCAGAGTAGCAAAAGTAGTCATGACAACACGTCTGTGACTTCTGAGGGATTAAGTGATAAGAAAGATTTTGTACTTATATCTCACATTTACCGGATGTAAGGGCATACATTTTATTATCTCATTGACGCAGTCTAATATGAGACGTTTCACTGTTTATTAGGCTTGGCTTATGACAAGATCCTATAACACCTCCACATAAAGGACGAACCCAATACTCCATTCAGGAACTTAACTGAAGGTTCCTTGCAAAGAGGATGAGGAAAGCATTTGACTGAGCATTTTATTAAATCAAACAAATACCAAGGTCTCAGAATCTATGCATCCCTTGAATTGCAGTGTATTCACCAAGGTATAATACTTCCCTAATAAAAGGATCAATTTAAACGAAGACGTGGTAACACACAGTCCTACCTGTGAGACACGTTGTGAGAAAAACTCTATTTGTTGTACAGGCATGGCCCCTGCGACACTCACTTCAATCAGACAGGATCCGTCCTTGGAGGCAGGTGGAAGTCGATATCTGAAAGGAAGAGCTTCAATAAATATTTGATGTTGCTCTGGAGAGTAATATTGCTGCTAAATGTGGCAGTTCTGGTAATTAGAGCTGCACTACAAAGGTGTTTGGGATGATTTTAAGGTTCATTAGAACAGGTGGAGAGAAATTAATTCTTTTATTGTGGTTGGGTGTGAGATAGTCAGTCCAAAACAAGGTCGTGTCAGTTCAAAATTACACTGGCCTATTCAGGGATTCAGACAAGTAAATAGAAATGCAGATATTGGAAACTTGAAATAAAATGCAAAAATTCTGGATGTTTCCAGCATTTTCTAAATTCAGTCAGGCAAGTCACTGACCCATTGTCTTCTTCTGCCCTAATATTGTGAGGTACTGGATATTCAAAAATTCCTGAGTGACACATGTGCACAGCATTTTACAGCTTTTATCTGCATAAATATTATCTTGTTATTAACATACCAACAACAGGGTCTCATTATTCCTTGGTGATGTTCAATAGCCGGTGCATTTTAAATCACATAAAGAAATGTTTAATTTTACAAAAATTATGCTTTGGCGTGTTGCCTGCAGTAGGTGTGCTGGAAATATTTGCTGGCTGTGCACAGTGTGCAATATTAATTGGCACCAGCTGATCTACCATCTGTGGGTATAAATTAAATCCGAGGGCATAGAGAAGAAAGGAGCTCCACATGTCCCATCCTGGAAGGAAAGGAAGAACTGAACACAGAGAATAGAAAAGCTACCTTGCTTGGAGTGACAATTGACAAAAAAATGGTTACAGTCTACTTGTTGGGAACGGACTTGTCATTCCTTACACTTACCCAATGAAAAGTTTACAGACTACTGAAAAACCCGACATGCAAGATGTGGATTCAGAACACATGCAGTTGACTGGATTTTCCAGCATGCAGTGTGCCTTCTGTGTATGTGTAATTGACTGAATATCAAAGCATTCAATGTGTACCTTCTAAGCACAGGCAGTTAATTGAAATTTTCACTATGTATCATGTGCATTTTGAGTATGTGCATTCAGTTGAATTAGCCTGCGTGCTCTGTGCACATTCTGAGCACATGTAGTTGTCTTGATTTTTTAGCATGCAATATATGACTTCTTAACACATGCATTGAATTATATTTTCCAGCATGCAATGTGTGCATTCTGAGGGCATCCAATGGGTTATATTTCCCAGCATACAGAGTTAATGCTCTGACCTGAAATGTGTTTTGTCTTGCTCATATAAAAATTGAGGTCCTGCGTTTTATACCAAACAACCCTGAAACAAATAAGGGTTCGATCTTTCAGCACTTTATTTTCAGGCAAGTCTCACACAATATATTAATATCTATGCTGTTTCTATTACCAATTACTCACTTATCTGACACCTGTGATCAGCACCCCCATTACACCTTTAGATGAAAAATAAAACCAAGTTATTTGCTCGGAGGAACTCAGATTGTTTATTTCCAACTGATTTGAATTTAGCTGCTTGATGCATTTGAAATAATTAATTTCTCCTGATTGGTTGCTATGCCAACTATGGTAAGCCCTGGCTTCAAGGTTCTGATTGGAAAATGAGAGAAAATAAGGTACTTTCTTCTCCAAAGCATATTTGTAACAGGAGGCACTGCTGCTAAAGGTAGAAACAAGGGATACAAAAGAATCCAAAAGGGGAGGAAAGCAGAATGTTTCCGGGGTTCTAAGGAGATTACAGAGATAGAATGAGAGAGAAAGCAAAGAGAAAAGAAACTACCAAATCATGAGGTGCCACCAGCAATGGCTCCCACTAGAAGGAAAGAGATAGAAAATTACTCCTGTACAAGGCTTGTCATCTCAGAGTGATTGCAAAATTAATAGGGGTAAGGCACAGAAGAAAGCACTTATGAAGGATTTACATGCACTGGATAATAATTGACCTTAGCTTGCAGTAATTAAACTAAAGCACGTACATATTTGAATTATAACATCTTTTAAACAAAATTCTTGAGTGGAAATGATAGATTGCATTAATAAACTAGTTAAGCAGAAATATAATTGGTATTAGTATCGGTTTATTATTGTCACTTGTACCGAGGTACAGTAAAAAAACGGCTTGTATACCGTTCGTACCGATTAATTCATTACAGAGTGCATTGAGGTAGTACAGGGTAAAAACAATAATAGAATACAGAGTAAAGTGTCACAGCTACAGAGGAAGTGCATTGCTGGTAGACAATAAGGTGCAAGGTCATAACAAGGTAGATTGTGAGGTCAAGAGTCCATTTTATCATATATGGGAACCATTCAATAGTCTTATAACAGCGGGATAGAAGCTGTCCTTGAGCCTGGTGGTATGTGCCCTCAGGCTCCTGTATCTTCTGTTTGATGGGAGAGGGGAGAAGAGAGAATGTATGGAGCTGGTGGGGTCTTTGATATGCTGGCTGCTTCACTGAGGCATGGAGAAGTATAGACAAAAGTCCATAGAGGGGAGGCTGGTTTCCATGATTTGCTGGGCTGTGTCCACAACTCTCTGAAGTTTCTTGTGGTCTTGGGCAGAGCAGTTGCCATACCAAGCTGTGATGCATTCAGACAGGATGCTTTCTGTGGTGCATTGATAAAAGTTGGTGTGTGTCAAAAGGGACATACCAAATTTCTTTAGCCTCCTGAGAATGTAGAGGTGCTGGCAAACTTTCTTGGTCATGGTGTCTACATGGTTGGATCAGGACAGGCTATTGGTGATGTTCCCTCCTAGGAACTTGAAGCTCTCAATCCTCTCAACCTCATTGCCATTGATGTAGACAGCTGTATGTGCACCACCCCCTTTCCTGAAGTCAATGGTCAGCTCTTTTGTTTTGCTGACATTGAGGGAAAGGTTGTTATCATGACACCATGTCACTAAGCTCTCTATCTCCTTCCTGTACTCCGACACATCGTTATTTGAGATATGGTCCACTACGCTGGTATCATCTGCAAACTTGTAGAGGGAGTTAGAGCAGAATCTGGCCACACAGTCATGAGTATACAGGGAGTAGAGTAGAGGGCTGAGGACGCAGCCTTGTGGGGCACCAGTATTGAGAATAATGATGCTGCCTATCCTTACTGATTGCGGTCTGTTGGTCAGAAAGTCAAGGATCCAGTTGCAGAGGGAGATGTTGAGTCCCAGGTCTCGGAGTTTGGTGATGAATTTGCTTGGAATTATAGTGTTGAAGGCAGAGCTGTAGTCAATAAACAATAGTCTAACGTAAGTGTCTTTACTGTCCAGATGCTCCAGAGATGAGTGTAGGGCCAGGGAGATGGCATCCACTGTAGACCTGTTTTGGCGGTAGGCAAATTGCAGTGGGTCAGGGTTTTCCGGGAGGCTGGAGTTGATGTGTGCCATGACCAGCCTCTCAAATCACTTCATGATGGTGGATGTCAGAGCCACTGGTCGGTAGTCACTGGATAAATGAAAGTTTGTTCTTACATAAAATATTATACAATAAACTGGTATAAGAACGAACTTTCACTTATCCAGTGCCTTTCACAATTTGAGAATATTGTAAAATCCTATAATTAGTACCTTGAGGTGTGGCTACTGTGTGATATAAAATTACATCTTAAAGCAGTTTATCTGATCACTTTGGTAATGACTAGATAATCTGCTTTAAGATGCTAAGGGATACATATTAGCCAGGAATTGGGAGAAATGTCTTGCTATTTTGAATAATTCTGTGGATATCCTTGCAATATAATGGATAAAGTGTATAAAATATAAAGAAATCACAAATAAATGATGCAAATCAAATAAGAACCCTGCAGAGGCCAGAAATCTGAAACATGCCGAAGAAACTCCAGCACCTGCAGAAAAAGAAACAGTCAACATTTTGGGTCTGTGATTCTTCTGACTGTTTTTCTTTCAACAGATGCTGCCTGAACTGTTGAGTTTGTCCAGCATTTACACAAATAAATAACTTCTTGTTCCTTTTTTTATTTTGATTAGCTATTGAGATAAAAGTTTGCCTTCTATCTCACTTGGTCCATTAATGCCTCATTCATGTGCTTGGGTTTGTCCAATTCATTGTCCCTCCTTACCTCTGTAACCACCTAAGGCCAAAAGGAATCCCCTGTTTCAATTCCAATTCCAATTCCTGGTCTCTTATTCAGCCATCACTTGGTGTCACTGCCTTTAACTCTTTAAGACTTAAGGTCCAATCTCTGTCGTGGAAAGAGATTACTGTGTAAACAGAGAAATTGAATTGAGGATATGTTCAAGGCCTGCTTGAAGAAATACAACATCCCAATTACCCTGGGAACCGCTGGCTCATAACAGTTCAAAGTGGAAAAGGAGCATTTGGGATGGCATTGAGAACCTTGAGGCCACACATCAGGAGTATGCAGAATCCCCACATGAGCTGTGGAGGGAGTGGACCACCTCACAAATCACCCATCCACCCTCTCCGCCAGCCATGTCCTGCCGCATCTGTAGTTCCCACCTTGACCTCATCAGCTACCTCAGACCCTAGAATTCCAGGATGGGAGCAGGTCATTCTCGATCCCGAGGGGTTGCCTAAGTACAAGAAGGAGAAGAAGTAGTGCCAAGATCGGATATCCCTCCTGTCTTGAGGTATAAAATGCAAGTTAGTTCTTTCTATCTGTCCAGGATGATGCTGAAGTTCTATCACTGCAATTTCAAAATGAGTGCTAAATGATACCCACAGGACTTAGCAGCAGCGCATTCACAATACAAAGTACTTGCTCAAATCAGATTTAACATTACCAACTTGGGACCATCTTCACCACATGGCCTGCAGATGAATTGACATCAGCCTGTCTACAAGCTGTGGAGCTGAGTCAGGCTGAATGGCAAAATGATTTTGGTTTTCTGGGCAGTGGTAAATTAAGCGAGCCTATCAGCAAGATGATGACCTTAGATGTGTGGGTAAATCCACTGGTGCAAGTTGGGCTGCTCATCTATTGGTCTGATACTCATTATATGAAACTATCCTCAGCTAGTTTTGAATCTGCAGAACTGATGAACTATGGCAGATCTGACTGATTCACTTTGGAAGGTCGAATTTGAAGGCAGAATGCAGGGTTAATGACAGGATTCTTTGCAGTGTGGAGGAACAGAGGGACCTTGGGGTCCAAGTCCACAGATCCCTCAAAGTTGCCGTGCAAGTTGATAGGGTTGTTAAGAAGACGAATGGCATGTTGGCCTTCATTAGTTGGGGTATTAAGTTCAAGAGCCGCAAGGTAATGTTGCAGCTCTATAAAACCCTGGTTAGACCACACTTAGAATATTGTGTTCTGTTCTGGTCACCTCACTGTAAGAAGGATGAAGAAGCTTTAGAGAGGGTGCAGAGGAGATTTACCAGGATGCTACTTGGATTGGAGAGCATGTCTTATGAGGATAGGTTGAGCGAGCTAGGGCTTTTCTCTTTGGAATGAAGGAGAATGAGAGGTGACCTGACAGAGGTGTACAAGATGATAAGAGGCAGAGATCGAGTGGACAGTCAGAGGCTTTTTCATAGGGCGGAAATGGCTAACATGAGGGGGCAGAATTTTAAGGTGATTGGAGGAAGGTACAGGGGGGATATCAGAGGTAAATATTTTTACACAGAGAGTGGTGGGTGCATAGAATGCACTGCCAGGGGTGCTGGGAGAGGCAGATCCATTAGGGACATTTAAGAGAATCTTAGATAGGCACATGGATGATAGAAAAATGGAGGGGTATGTGGGAGGGAATGGTTAGATTCATCTTAGAGTGGGGTAAAAGGTCAGCACAACATCGTGGGCTGAAGGGCCTGTACTGTGCTGTAATGTTCTATGTTCTATGAAGTAATTTTTGTAAGAAGCAGCATACATTTTTAAAGATTCAGCTGTATTTAAGTGCATCCTGGATAAACACATGAGGGAGTAAGGAAGAGATAGCTACTTTGAAAGAATGAGATCAAAAGAAATGAAAGGAGGTTCAAATTGGACATAAATACTTAAATGGACCTACTGGACAGTATGGCTGTTCTGAACTGTAATTCTACTTATCAATGTCCTTTAATTCAATTATTCTTGCTGCAAAAATACTTCAAACTGATTTTACCTCCCATAGAATTATTAAATATGAATTAGAATAAAAAAACATTTACATGACCTGTTTGGTCTCTATTTGTGGGTTGTGTGGTGAAGGGGGTGCTTGGCATAATTGAGAGATGAGATGGCAATGCCTGAATTATTTTGGATGCAGTGCGTTTAATTTTTCTAGAGATATGTTGCATTAACAGTGGCCAGCTACAAAAGGAGCTGGATTGTATGGAATCTTGCTCCTGGAAGGCTATTGGATCAAAGTGGGTTTCTTTTCAACGTAGACTGAGAAAATTAAAATGGAAGAGAAAAGGTTTTGCAAAACATGATCAGCAAGTTACAAAAGTAAAAGATAATCCATTTGAAAAGAGGGAACAAGCAGACTCTGAAAGCATCAAGGGGTATGGGAAGAGAGCAGGAATATTATATTGAGAAAGAGGATCAGTCATGGAGCAGGCTACAAACGCAAAATATCTATTCCTAATCTTATTGTTTGTGTTTCTGTCACAGATTTAAAGATTTAATCAAAAAGGAAAAGGAAATCTGACAACAACCTCATGCAGACAAAAATACCAGTTACATTCATTACACTTAACTTACTTTTATCTAGAAATTTGATTGCATTGCACTGTTTGTTCCAATGCTGGGTGATTGAAAATCAATTTAATTGGAGTAACTAATGGTTGCGACAACTTCTCAAAAACCATGTGCTAATCTTGAAATTAAACTATATACTTCCAGTCATGAATTATTCTTGTGACTCGAAACATTTTGCATTTTGCATTTAGAAAATTAGGGAGAAATTTGGAACCTTGAAGGTCAGTCCAGGGACAATAGGTTCTTAGTTCCACACAGCCGGAGTCGGTGAACTGCAATAAGATGAGAAACGTACTTAAGTAGCACAGCAGTTAGAGCTTATTCCTCACAGCTCAAGCAACCTCCGTTTGTTCCTGGCCTCGGATGCTAACTGTGTAAATTTTGCACATTCTCCCTGTGATCATGTGGGTTTCCCTTGGGTGCTCTGGTTTCCTCCCACATCCCAAAGCAAGAGGGTTGAAAGGTTAATATAGGTGTGTGGCAGGAGAATTGGGGGGAATTGATGGGCATTTGAGAGCAACTAGGTTATGGGGAAATAAATGGGGGAATGGAATTGATGAGGTTGCTCTGAAAGCAGGCATAAACTCGATAGGGTGAACGGATTGTTCCTGCTTCTAAAGAAAATATGGGGTATGAGAAATCGTAGCCCCTCACCAGTTCTCATTCTATGGACCCACTCTTGGTTAATCCCCCCTACCCTTCCCTCCCAGTTGCTGATTCCAACCCCACTCCCTCATTCTGATGTTGGTCCACTTGATCCCCAATCTGCCTGCCTCTAACCTTGACACTGACCTCCCGGATCCCCCCTCTTCCCTAATTCTGATCCTAAGCCTTGCCTGGATGAGTCCAGCTTCCACAACACTCAAGAAGCTCGACACCATACAAGACATAGCAGTCTCCTTCAGAGGCACACCTTCCACAACCATTCACTTACCCCACCACTGGCACACAATAGCAACAGTTTGCACCATCTACAGGATACACTGCAGCAACTCACCAAGACTCCTTAGCCAGCACCTTCTAAACCCTGACCTCTACCAGCTAGAAGGACAAGGGCAGCAAAAGCATGGGGAACACCACCACCTAGTTGCCCTCCAAGCCACATACCATCTTGACTTGGAAACATATCCCATCCCTTCACCGTCACTGGGTCAAAATCCTGGAACTCTCTCCTTAACTGTATCTGCTCCTCAAGAAATGCAGCAGTTCAAGAAGGCAGCTCACTACTACTTCCTCAAGGGCAATTAGGGGTGGGCAATTAAATACTGGTTCAGCCTGCGAAGCCCATAACCCTTGAATGAATTCTCATGTCCCAGGATCCTGGGCCCGGCCACAGGAGGACAGAATGGGTGGCACATTTTAGAGCAAAATGATGTGCAAACACCAGTAAGTTGCAGCTGAGATGGAACATTGACTAAACGGGCATTGTTGTAATGCTTAAAGCCATTGCAGCCACCCTTTAAACTGCACTGAAATTTCTATGCAATTGTTCTGAAGTTATTAGGCATGGTTCATATGCTGCTTTGTCACTTACATCCAAACTTTTCTTTTGTCACAGGCAGATTTTGTTTAAGTCAAGTGATTATTTCAGCCCCCAACTTATTTTCATCTTGAATGTTTAGAGTAAATTTTCCAGTTCAGTTTAAATTGAACCATCTGCTTCCAATTACCTTCTACAAGTCTTCTGAGCTGCAATTGCATTCTCAAGGGATGACAATATGTTCATGTCAGATTCTTAGCTGCGGCACCTGGATTCCCTGCATTTCAAATTTCAGGTAACCTGCTCCCCCTCTGTCCCTTTTCTCTCTCCTCCTGACCTACCCAGTTCCTCCTACACCCACCCTGCCCCCCCCCCCCACCTCCCTGTCACCCTGTTTCATTCCCCTTCTTTCCCCTTCTCCATCTGCCCATCACCCACACACTCCTCCCACTGGGTCCCCTCCCCTCATAGTTCCCACCTGACCACCGCACCTTCCTTATTTGGTTCCATGCTCCACCTTCACTCCCCATTGGATTCCATCAAGTGCAGCCCTTTGTTGCCTCCAACTATCACCTCTCAACCTTTATTGCTATTTTCATTCTCCTCACCTCCATCTACCTCTTACCCCTCCTCCCCTGGATCTACCTATTGCTTGCCAGTTCTAGCTCCACCCCTACCCATCACCTCTTTATACTGGCTATCTCCCCTCTATCTTTCAATTCAGATGAAAGGTCTTGATCTGAAATGTCGGCTGTCCATTTCCCTCCACAGATGCTGCCTGACCCGCTGAGTTCCTCTAGCATTTTGTTTTTCTCTCCAGATTCCAGCATCTGCAGACTTTTGTGTCTCCCTAGATTTACGTTGGTTAGTTACTGATCCTGCATTGGCTAAGTAAGGGGAAGATATTAGTTATTGGTTTCTAGAACTAAACAGGTGTAAGAGAATCGGCTGCCAGATGTATGTTGCTCTCCACATTCGGTTCTGTTCACTTCAGGGGAACTGAATATGTGGATTTGATGGCAACTAACAGCCAATGGTCTCTCACTTGTATGTGTTAACACATATCAGCATACCGAGCTTGACGCTGTGGGTGTTACATTTGCATTGAGATGTTTTCTTAGTTAATCTGTTGTGGCTTGTTCCTTAAAATGCCATTCATTTGAATTATGCTGCATTATATTTTCTAGAATAAGGTGACACCCTTTCCTGTATACAAGCCCATCCAATGAATGTTCGTGACAACAACAATTTTCATTACTGTTGTACCTTGAAGGCAGTTATATGTTCCTAAATCAAAAAACATGCAGTGGTTGGAAATCTGAAACAAAATCAGAAAATGCTGCTAAAACCCAGCATCTTCAGAAAGAATTAGCAGTTCAGGTCAAAGACCAAAGGCTGACCTGCGGAGTGTTTGCAGGCTTTTCTGTTTTTATATGTACCAAAGTTCTTCTAAGGAACTTAAATGAACAGAGTTTTACATTGAGCCACATAAGGAGGCATTCCGACTGGCAGCTATGTAATTGGTTAGCGCAATGGACTTTATGGAACATCTTGTAAGAGGGACTGTCAGAGAGTTTTTGGGAGGGAATCTTATGCTAACAATGGTATATTAAAATGGGAGCTGCCCAAGGAACCAGGATAGCCAGGCGAAGCAGAGGAAATTTGGAGGGTTATGGATCTAAAGGAGTGACTGATAACAGTCAACAGTTTAAACTTGCAAGAGTACCATCCCAACATTTAGATATGGGCATAATTCCCATTGGATTGGGCCTTTGGGGTAAGTGCTATGATTAAGCACTCTGCAATTTGGAGCCATGCCAGCAAGCCAGACACACTTGTCAACGAATTCTGTGATAATGCAAGGTAAATTGTGGGATATAAGTGCATTGTCATGATATTGGTTCTTGGGATGGCTGGAAGGACAGAAGTTTTGCTAGACAGAGGCCTCAAGATTCACCTTAGTCCTACTGTGTTTTTCAGGCTCCGTTAATGAAACCCAGTGAAACCAGTGCAAAGGATCGCAGCATTTTCAGGGCATTTTACACTTAGCATCAATCAAACCTGTGATCTATGCTGCTAAGAGACATCATAGACTGTCTAAAATTGGCCCCACTCACAGATCTAATTAATCACCTTTGGGAGTTTCCATAATTGCACCCATTTTTGGGCCTTCAAGGCATTTCTTAAAATTCAGTTGGTCCTTTTGATCATAAAGAAACTAATGCAAATGTTTAAAAAGCTTCCAAATATAAATGTTATTTAATTAACTCAGACTACAGGACCCGAATATAACCAAGAAATGATCCTTAACCCATTTTCAGTTATTCAAAGTCAGGTCATTCACAGGTAGTGAACAAGAAACTCCGATTTTTTTGCTGCCTAATAAAAGTCCATCAGGTTCCCATCCTTTTGAAGAATATTAAAGCAAGCAAAGGCTTTTTTTCAAACAAATACTGTTTTACTGTACTGCTCCACTCTACAAGTTCAAAGGAGATTCTGTTTTGCCCAGCTTAATCAAAATATATCTCTTTTTTCATACTTCCTATTGACAAATCTATGCTGGATCACAGAAAAATCCCATTTCCCTTTAATCTATTCTCCCTCACGTGCCCATTAACTTCACCAGATTTTCTTGCCACTCACCTACACTGAGGGGTTATTTATAGTCAGTTTACCTACCAGCATATCTTAGGATGTGGGAAGAAACTGGAGCATCTGGTGCATTTCAGGATGATCTTAGTTGCTAACAATGGTATATTAAAATGGGAGCTGCCCAAGGAACCAGGATAGCCAGGTGAACCAGAGGAAATTTGTAGGATTGTAGATCTAAAGGAGTGACTGACAACAGTCAACAGAAAACCGGAGCATCTTAGGATGTGGGAGGAAACGCCATCGCAGGGAGAATAATCCAATCTTCACACACAGTCTCTGAGGTCAGGATCAGACCTGAGTCCCTGGTGATGTGAGGCAGCAGCACTAAATGTTGTGCCAAAACAAAATTGCACCAATTGACTTCAAATGTAAAATACTGCTTCTGACTATCTTGTTCTTGTGTTAACACGCACATATGTATATCAGTAAGGCTGAGCGTGTCTTAAGTAAACACTGGATGAATTCATGTGGGGATCCAATGAGAAGCAGCAGACTTTTGGGCCTTGAGATTTTCTTCCTTCATACATGGCCATAGTAATCTGAGGTAGTCAGGGAAGTCCAATGGATGATAAATGTGAGGCAACTATCCAGCATTAAGTATGTGTTCTGGAACAAAAGGAAAACAGGACAGTGTGTGCATTTTCTGTCCATTTTAACAGATTTTTTGTGTCGCACTTCCTGTTACAGCACAGAAACAGGCCCTTTGGTCCATTGAGTTCACAGTGACCATCTAGCATCCACTCACACTAATCCTCCACTAATTCTATTTTATTCTCCCCACGTTTCCCTCAATTCCCTCCAGATTCTACCACCTACCTACACACCAGGGGCAACTTTCACAGCGGCCAATTAGCCTACCAACCTGCGCACCTTTGGGAAGTGGGAGAAAAACGGAGCACTCGGGAAAACACATATGGCCACTGGAAGAATGTGCAAACTCCACACAGATAGTATGAGAGGTCGGGATAGAGCCTGGGTTCAGTGGAGCTTTGAAGCAGGCACACTACTGACCACACCACTGTGCTGCCCACATTGATTCAATGGAACATTTACTTCAGCAAATTTCTTGATGGCTCATTCAACGACATGCAAATTGCACAGTATAGCAGAGTCTCACAACAAAGGATATTGGTGGAGGAGGGGACATCCGATGGCTAATGTGAGGGGCATAATTTTAAGGTGATTGGAGGAAGGTATAAGGGGGATGTCAGAGAGTGGTGGATGCATGGAATGCACTGCCAGCAGAATTTGTGGGGGCAGATACACTAGGGACATTTAAAAGACTCCTAGGTAGACAAATGAATGATGGAGAAATGAGGGACTATGTGGGAGGGAAGGGTTAGATAGATCTTAGAGCAGGATAAAATGTTGGCACAACATTGTGGGCTGAAGGGCCTGTACTGTGCTGTAATGTTCTATGTTCTAATGAGGAGACCATTCAGCATTTTGAGCCTGCCCCACTATTTAGTCAGATCCTGGGTTCTCAAAGTTGGGGTGTGCTCCCTATACAGGGTGGGGTAAAGTTAGAAAGGGGTGCAAATGGTTTTTACTCGATGTTTAGAATTAATGTAAAGATGAGGGAGAGTGGAAGAGAAACAAGTGGTTGATGGGGTGGGTGGTTGGATAGTTTGTGAGGTGGTCTGCTCATTCTGCTGCTTGTGCTGGGCCTCTGTGTGCTCCTGATGCATGGCCTTGAGGTTCTCTGCACCGTCTCGAACACTCTTTCTTCATTTTGAGCAGTCATCAGTCAGACATAACCAAAGGTCAGTGGGGACTTTGGAGTTCTTCAAGGAGGTTTTGAGTACGTCCTTGAATCTTTTCCTTTACTTGCCTGATAATCTCTTCCCATAACAGAGCTTGAATAGAGTATATATTTTGGGAGTCTGGGATTGGGAATGTGAGCCAGCTCAGGATAAATAGGCCCTCAGTGATGGGGATATTGGCTTGGTAGAGCACATTAATATTGGTTTGTTTGTCATTCCAGCGAATTGGGAAGATTTTGCAGAGGCAGTGTTGGTGATAATTTTCCAATGCCTTGAGATACCAGCTGTTAGTAGTTCAGGAAGTACCCAGGAGGGCAGTGATCACTGCTGCCCACTAAGACCATGAGTTCTGTGACTCAGTCTTCAAATACCCATTCCCTCCATTGACGAATGGCTGTGCTGGTGCATTGAAGACATAGGTGAATTTCATCATCAATGTCTGCCTTTGCCAAGTGGTGGTTCCCGAGAAAAGGGAAGTGGTCCATGTCTTGCAGGGTCTCACCATGAAGCTTTAATATCAGAGGGCTGAGCAGTGCAACATGATCAGGCTGGTAGAGGAACTTTGCTTGCCAATGTTACGTGTAAGGCCCATCTTCTTGTGTGCTTAGGTGAATGAGTCAACCATGGCTCCAAGCACATGCCAACTAAACATCATCTGCAATCTGCAGCTCAGCTACTGAGGTTCATGTGACCTTGGTTCTAGACTGTAGTCACATGATTAACTCTACCCTTATGAGAAGTTTGTTGGAGGTGAGGTGCAACATTCCAGTGAGAAAGGTTGGCAAAAGTGTTTGGATAATAAACTCTAAGAGTATAATGTGTTTCACTCATACTTTCCAACACACCCACTGAAACTCATGGAAAATGTATCCTCCCAGCAGACACTAGATGGCAGTGGAGGAACATATCAAGAGGTACATCATCGATGATCCGCTAAAGGACAAAAGCTCCCAAATCGGATTCACACTGACAAGGCAGTTTACCTTACTCCTCCCTTTCTGCTTATGATCAAAGATTAAATACTTCCACAAATCTGCTGAGATTAATTACATATTGTAATATGTCCATGAATGTAATGCATTAAAGAAATCCACAGAGCTACTGATTTGCGTATCAAATAGTAACTTCTTTAATTTGATGCAATCATAAAAAATGCTTCACAGTTTCAGTCGGTTTGAAAGTGCTCCCACATCTCCTAATTGTAGCAAAGAACCAGCCAATGAATCTTTCATAGTTCCTTCAAAGATGCTGTAGTGATATTTTGTGGAAAATAGAGCCGCAGTTTGTAAGCATACCATGTGGCACCTTGGCACACACTTTGTGCTTAACCATTCAAAAAACAACACTGAAAATATAATTTTAGTGGTTTCAAGACAGATGTCCAAGAAGAGCCAAAGGATCAATGCTGAAAGCATTAAGGAAGTGATGCATTTTAAGAAAGTCTTTGTAAATGATTCTGGGTGCGTATTGTTAGACAGTGACACAGTGCTTGCTGCGGATCCAATGCTATGATAACCGATACTTGCAATCAGAAGTAAAAGTGAACAGAGACAAATATTGGCCAAAAGGTTTTTGTGGTTTGTGATTGTCAACAGGGAATTGATACAGATTCTGCAAAGTGCTTGCATCCATTAAGTATTACAATGCACCAAGATAATCAACATCCCTTCACCCATTCTTCTCAAAGACTGATATATTGTTGAAAATTAATCTTACTATGAAATAATAAGAGGTGTGTAGGGAATATTTCCTCTCACAACTGTCTGTTGTGGTGGTTACAGTAAATGATTTGTTTTGGTTACAAGATGATCAAATTGTAAGCATAATTTATAATCCTGTTCCTATTTAAATGAGATACTATCATAACAGATAAAATATATGCTTTATACATAAATTCATAGATCATTTACAAAGCAGAAGGAGGCTATTCATCCCATTGAGTCCTGTCTGGTCAAAACAAGCTTCCCAGTCTAATTCCACCTTCCAGCATTGGGTCTGCAGCCCTGCAAGTCACATCTCTTCAAGTACATATCCCAGCACCATTCTAATGTTATGAGGGTGTCTGCCTCTCCCAGCTCAGACAGTAAATTGGAATTATTATTGTCATATGTACCGAAGTACAGTGAAAAACTTGCCTTGTGTACCCTTCATACAGATCAATTCATTACACAGTGCATTGAGGTAGTACAAGGTAAAACAATAACAGAATGCAGAATAAAGTGTAACAGCTACAGAGAAAGTACAGTGCAGGTAGATAATAAGGTGTAAGGTCATAACAAGGTAGATTGTAAGGTTAAGAGTCCATTTTATCGTTTTAGGGAACCCTTCAATAGTCTTATGACTGTGGGATAGAAGCTGTCCTTGAGCCTGGTGGTATGTGCTTTCAGGCTCCTGAATCTTCTACCTGATGGGAGAGGGGAGAAGGGAGAATGTCCAGGGTGGGTGGGTCTTATACTGACTGCTTTAGCGAGGTAGTGAAAAGTATGGACAGAGTCCATGGAGTGGAGGCTGGTTTCCGTGATGTGCTGGACTGTGTCCACAACTTTCTGCAGCTTCTTGCGGTTACAGACGGAGCAGTTGCCACAGCAAGCTGTGATGCATCCGGGTAGGATGCTTTCTATGGTGCATCAATAAAAATTGGTGAGGGTCGACGGGGACATGCCAAATTCCTTTAGCCTCCTGAGGAAGTAGAGGTGCTGGTAAACTTTCTTGGCTGTGGCTTCTATGTGGTTGGATCAGGACAGACTATTGGTGATGTTCACTCCTAGGAATTTGAAGGTCTCAATCCTCTCGACCACAGCACAGTTGATGTAGACAGGTGCATGTACACTGCCCCCTTCCTGAAGTCAATGACCAGCTCTTTTGTTTTGCTGACATTGAGGGAAAGGTTGTTGTTATGACACCATGTCACTAAGCTCTCTACTTCCTTCCTGTACTCTGAGTAGTAATCTTGAAATGAAATCCATGTTCCCATTTGAGGTGAGTACATTTGGAACCCTTGGATTCTAACAGCACAAGAGGAGGTCACAGCCACATCAAACCTGTGTCAATCTTGAAACAAGATATCCAGCTCATTACATTCCCCTGCTCTTTCCTTGTAGTTATTCCTCTTCAATTATATGTCCAATTTCCCTAATGAAAGTTCCCACTTCCAGTGATCTTTGAAGCCACACTTAGACACTCACTCCTCATCTCACCACTGGTGCTTTTGCTAGTTGCCTTAAATCTTGCCTTCTCTGGTTTCTGACCTGCCTGCCAATGAAAGCAGGCTCTCTTGATTTACTCCATCAAAACCTTTTATGGCGTTGAACTCCTCTGTTGGATCTCCCTTTAACCTTGTTGCTCTTAGAAGATTAATTCCTTCTTCTCTAATCTCTCCACATCACTGAAATCCCTCATATCTGGCACTTTTCTCGTAAATCTCTGCATCTACTCTAAGACCTTGACATCCTAATGCTGCTTAGTGGCATTCAACTCCTCAGTTCGGCTGGATTCAAAGGAACAATAATGAAGAGTATTTGTCTCCATTTGATCTAATTCGCTTGGATTCTGAAAACTTATTATTGATATTCATGATTCAACTTGCTGTTAAGGATAAATCTGCACAAAACATGAAGCAACACAGTTAGGGACAGAAAGTGCAAGAACAGGAACGTAATCAGTTGAAAGGCACCAATGCTTATCTTTGTTTTATAAGGCCTTTCTATGTTATAAATAATCTGATGATCTTGTTTTGAAATTTCAGTGACAAAAAATACTTTTCCTCCTCGCTCTGTGGCTTTTGCATCAAGAACCCCAAACTCCGATATTTCATAAATTAAATACAAAGTAAAATTCAGATTGCAATACATTGCTCCAATTGGCATATTTTAATCTGGATTTCAGAATCATACATATGACTACACGGGTCACATTGACTCATAGAGAGGTGCAGCACAGAAACAAGCTCTTTGGTCCACTTCGCCCACAGCCAGCTTTTTACACTAATCCTTCCCTAACCCCATTTTATTTCCCCCACATTCCCATGAGCTCCACTCATCCACACATTAAAGGCAACTTTAGAGTAGTCAACGAACCCAGCAAACTTCACATCTTTGGGAAATGGGAGGAAACTGGAACACCGGGGGGGGAGAAACACACTTTGTGCTGTGAAAACATGCAAACTCCACACAGACAGCACCCCAGGTCGGAATTGAACCCGGATCCCTCGAGCTCTGTGGCAACAGACTACCAGCTGCGCCATTGTGCTACCCAAGGCATTTTTTAGGCTGATTTGTATTTAATAATTTTCAGGATGGTGAACTCTGACAGTATTCAATGCCCATCCCTAGACTCCCTCGAAAAGGTGGTGACAGGCTGCCTTTTAACCACCTCCCAGTTTCTGGCACTATCCCCACTCTCCCCTCCCCCATCTATGATCACACCCACTCCCCCCACCCCCCACACCCCACCACCTAAACTGGATCCACCTATCATCTGGCAGCTCTTACTTCATCCCTTTCCTCCACCTTTTTATACTGGCTATCTGCCCTCTATCTTCTAGTCCTGATGAAGGGTCTCGAAACGAAACATCGACTGTCCACTTCCCTCCACAGATGCTGCCTGACCCATTGAGTTCCTCCAGCTTTTTGTGTGTTGCTGCCTTTTTTTTAACCACTGCAGAGCAGTGCTGTTAAAAAGGGAGCTCCAGGATTCAGACCTAACAATGGTGAAGGAACAAAGATGTATTTCAGCGAGGATGATATTTGAGGGTGGGGTTCCAAAGCATCTATTGCCCATATACTTCTTGGCAGCAGAGATAAGTGTTTGAGAGGTGCTGTGAATCTCGGGCTCAAGGTAGCTACCGTAGTCACAGTGTTCCAGTGGTACAAGAGTGAGTGTTTAAGCTGATGGATAGAGTGCTAATCAAAACTTGTGTTGTTCTGGAAGTATTTTATCTTTTATTCTTTCACAGGACTTGGACATAGCTGGCAAGGCCAGCATTTATTCTCCACCTCTTATTGTCCCTCAATTAACATGTTACAGAGGCTTTTTGGGGTGGGGTGGGGGGGTGGGTGCAGGAAAGGGTCAACAATTCTAGTGGGTCTGGAGTTACATTTAGGCCAGTCTGGCTAAGGATGGCATATTTACTTATTTATTACCGCTCAGAAGGCAGCCATTCAGCCCATCAGGTCCATGCCTGCCTCCTGACTGAGCTGTACTGTCGTATGAGTGGTACGTAGTATTTCTCTGCAGCCCTGCAACTTATTCTCTCTTCCATGCCCATCAACTCCCTTTCGGTTCTTTTGCCCCGATGTACACTTGGGCTAATGGTCATGGGGAGAATGTGCAAGCTCCACACAGGCAGCACTCAAGTTCAGGATCGAACCTGGGTCCCTGGAGTTGTGAGGCAGCAGTGCTAACCACTGTGCCACTAGACCACCTACAAGTACATTAATGAGCCAAATGGCATTTTCATCCTCACCACTACAGAGACTAGATTCAAATATAGCTGGAGTAATGCTAGGTCTGGATTTGAAGGAGTTTCACTGAGTGATGATGAAGCAATGATGATTTTGATGTGCTATTTGAAGGTAAACTTGGAGAAGGTGGTGCTCGCATTTATCTCCTTTCCCTGTTCTTTTAAGTGGTGGAGATAATGGATTTCAGAAGCCTTGGCAAGAAGCTGCAGTGCATCTTGTAGCTGCCTCACTGTACTAGTAGTGGAGGGAATGGTATTGGTATTGGTTTATTATTGTCACTTGTACTGAGGTACAGTGAAAAACTTGTCTTGCATGCCGTTCGTACAGATCAATTCATTACAGAGTGCATTGAGGTAGTACAAGGTAAAAACAATAACAGAATACAGAGTAAAGTGTCACAGCTACAGGGAAGTGCATTGCAGGTAGACAATAAGGTGCAAGGTCATAACAAGGTAGATTGTGAGGTCAAGAGTCCATCTCATCGTATAAGGGAACCGTCAATAGTCTTATCACCGTGGGATAGAAGCTGTCCTTGAGCCTGGTGGTATGTGCCCTCAGACTCCTGTATCTTCTGCCTGATGGGAGAGGGGAGAAGAGAGAATGACCTGGGTGGGTGGGGTCTTTGATTATGCTGGCTGCTTCACCAAGGCAGCGAGAGGTATAGACAGAGTCCATGGAGGGGAGGCTGGTTTCCATGATGTGCTGGGCTGTCTTACAGCCACAATTCTCTGCAGTTTCTTGCGGTCCCGGGCAGAGCAGTTGCCATACCAAGCCATGATGCATCCAGATAGGATGCTTTCTGTGGTGCGTCGATAAAAGTAGGTGAGTGTCAAAGGGGTCATGAAAGCTGAAGGTGGCTGATCATTCTAAATATAAACAACAGCATAAATTAATTCCCTGTTTCTATGCTGTAAACCCATAGAATGCCATTTGTTACTAATATAATAGTTTAGCCATTTCATTCCATGAAAGAAAAATCTGATGTATCAGGGAGTGCTGTTCAGAGATCAGGATTAATGCAAAAATGAAATGCTGCAGGAACTCAGCAGGTCAGGGAGCATCCATGCAGGGAAATGGATAGTCGATGTTTCGGGTCGAGATGCTTCATCTGGACCGGTCTTTGTCTGTTGTAATTGATACACATTGCAGACACTGCAGAGGAACGGCATCTATTTCCAAGTCAAGATTGTGCATTATCTGCAAGGAAGCCTGGACGAGTTGGTGTTCCCATTCAAATACTGCCCTTGACCTTTCAAGGCAGCGGGGAGGGGGGGGGGGGAGGGGGAGTGAATACTTAAGGTGGACTAGATGCTTTATTGTATTCATTCACAGGATGTGGCAAGGCCAGCATTTATTGCCCATCCCTAATCCCCCCTAAAATAAGTACCTAGCTAGTCCATTTCTATTAAAGGACCTCCACATTGTTGTGGATCTGCTGTCACGTAGAGTACAGACTGGGTAAGGGCAGCAAGTTTCTTTCCTTAAGGACATCAGTGAATCTCACATATTTTTAAGAAATTTGTTTAAGGTATTTAGATATTTCTTTTATTAGTCACATGTACATTGAAACACACAGTGAAATGCATCTCTTTGCATTACTGAGAATGTGCTGGGGGGCAGCCCGCAAGTGTCACCACTCTCCCGGCGCCAACATAGCATGCCCGCAACCCCTAACCTGTAGGTCTTTGGAATGTGGGAGGAAACCGGAGCACCCGGAGGAAATGCACGCAGACACGGGGAGAACGTACAAACTCCTTACAGACAACGGCGGAAATTGAACACGGGTCGCTGGCGCTATAGTATACTGCCTTTTAATTCCAGGATCATTTAATAATTTGAATGTAAATTCCCCATGAACTGTGGTGGGATTTGAACTCCTGCCTGTGGATTATAGTCCAAGCCTTTGGATGCTAACTAATAGAACAATTTATCTGTCCAGGGGAGCAGACTGCTTATTCATTCACCTGTGTGACAGTTTTGTTATTTGATGCTGATTCTACTTTTGCTTTGGGCTCTGGAATGACCATTGTCTGGATTCATTTTGCTCGTGCTCCTCTGCTCAGTGATGTGAGAAGACTTTCCCTCCCGAGAATTCACCAGACTGGAAGGTTTTCAATCCAGGCTTCACAGGTGAGTGGGCAGCATTCAGACCTACTGTGCCAATTAAATCCTCCACTAACAAATATTTTTATGAAGCTGCACTTCACAGAATGTGAAGATCCATCTAATAACGCGGCAAATAATCTGATCCCTTTTGACAAGCTTTGTCAGGAGGGACTTTGGGCAGCATGACGTGCTGCAGATATTGTAGGAATGAGCTATTTCTTCCCAGTTCCTGATCCAGCTCGCAGCTGTGAACTTCCCATTTATGCGAAAAATTACCTAGTCAACGCCATCTTCTCTTGACAGAACCACATGCCACATGTGGTGACAGATTTGGTAAAGGATGGAAATTAATCAAGGTTGCTGGACAACAATTTTACATCACACAATTAGCTCAGTGTGTGTACTGGAAATCAGAGCAGGTTCCCCTCCTTTGACCCTTATACTGACTACTGCCAGCACAAACCTGCCATTTGTAACTACAGGCTCCCATCTGTGGCAACGTTGTGGTGTACATCAGTGCCACGCTCCCTTCTGCAGGTTAGCACTCATGCTCGACCAACCTTGCTTCCTCTGCGGCAATATATTTTGCTATTTAATTATAGGTGATCATTTAAAATCAAAATTTTATAAGGCCAGATGAGAATGCATCCTTTAAAAACTCAAGCTCATCCAAAAATTTCTTAATTGGACCAAGTTATGTTCACCTTTCACCTGGTGCTTATTGACTAAATTTCTTCCAGATCTGCAAATGCTCCAGATTTAGATTTCTCACCTGATTTTCAAATCCTTCCACCTCAGAGTTCTCCCCACTGCTGTCTGTAAGGAGTTTGTACGTTCTCCCCATGTGTCTGCATGTGTTTCCTCTGGGTGCTCTGGTTTCCTCCCACATTCCAAAAACGTACGGGTCAGGAGCTGTGGGCTTGCTATGTTGGCGCTGGAAGAGTGGCGACACTTGTGGGCTGCCCCCAGCACGTTCTCAGTAATGCAAAAAATTTCACTGTGCATTTGATGTACATGTGACTAATAAATAAATATCTTATCTTGTCTGTAACCTCCTCCAGGAGGACAGTGCTGTAAAGTTCTTGCATTTCCTGTAGTTCTTCAGTGTGCACACCTTTGATTTTTGTCCCCAATTCCCTGCCGTGGGCTTTGGCTGACTGATCCTAAATTCTGAAAATCCCTTCATAAACCATCGTCTCTCTCTTTTCTTTCGCTTAAAACACACCTTAAAGCCGACTCTTTTGAGCAGGCCTTTGTTCATGTGAAAAATATCAGCATAGAGTAGTACATCACAGAAATAGGCTTCTCCGCCCATCGAGTATGCGCCGGCCATCATGCACCCACTTAGCCTAATCCTACACTAGTCGAATTTTTTATCCTCCTATCAACTCCGCCCCAGGTTCTACTAACCATGCACACACCAGGGGCAATTTACGACGGCCAATGCAAATTTTGGCATGTGGGAGGAAGCCAGAGCACCAGGAGGAGCCCCACACCATCACAGGGAGAATGTGCATTCAAAGACGACCAGATCAGGATTGAACCCGGGTCGCTGAACTGTAGGGGAGCAGCTCTTCCAGCTGCCCCACTGTGCTGCCCACAGTGCCAAATGTTGTCCAATAATATTCCTGTGAAGTGACTTAAAGAAATTTACTATGCTAAAGGCGGCACATAAATGCAAGTTGCTTTTAAAGATCTGAATTTAAAATGTTCTTGAAATACGTCTGCAGATCTTGTGCTGTTTGTCCTTTACCAAATCTGTCACTATATGTGGCATGTGGTTCTATCAAGGGAAGATGCCTTTGACTAGGTAATTTTTCACATAAATGGAAAGTTCACAGCTGCGAGCTGGATCAGGAACCGGGAAGAAATAGCTCATTCCTGCAATATCTGCAGCACGTCATGATGCCTCAACCTCTTCACATTTGGTTTTAATTCCCTACAAACAAACCAATAACAATAATAACATGCATCTGAATTACAGAGAGTCTGGATAAAAATTGTTGTTAGTTTTACTCTAACAGCTTATAAATTTATCCTTTTCATCACTGCTCAATCCAATGCACAAACTTAAATTCCACCGATCGAATGCTCCCCTTGATATTTATCAATGACATTGTCTAGGTGCTTTGTGTACTTTTCCAACTTCTGTTTCTTCCTAATGATATCATTTCAGTTATTAGCTTAAAATTAATTTACCCCATTAGCTAGCAAACAGGAGTGGAATATTTCAAAGAAAATGGCATCTTTAATGTAGCTTTAATGGTTCAGCATTAGTGCAATTATATAGAGCTTATGATGGAGAGGGTCAGACTGAAATGCTAATGGGTTGAGTAATAAGTAATAGTGCAAAGAGTACTGAAAACATTAACTATGTCCCAGTCATCCAAACAAAATCGGGTGGGATCCATTTCCATCTAATTGTTTTGAAACAAATTAGTAGATTTTCCTCGATGACGAATAGACTCATTATTGGTAAAAACAACAGCAACAGTGAGGTATACAGATGGTTTGGGAATTCTTGGCAATAGAACAAGTTTGGAAGTGCGAGTAAACACTCAATTATTCAGTTGCCTGCTCAGCTTGTTGTCAAATGAAAAACAGGTAGAATAGGAAAATCGGCCACCTCCTACTTCTGGTGAGTCCAGACTATTCCCAGGATCTGTTAAACTATTCCAAGAGGAACTTTCCATGGTCTGGGCCAACATTCTTCCCTAGACACAACCATGTCCAGGAAATACAGATCAATGAGTTAGGCATCTCCATGCTATGTCACAGAATCTTGCTGTGCCTGATCATTACATGTGAAGTGTGTTGAAACCTTTTTGATAGCAACAATAGTGTGTCCTGTTAATGCATATCTTTCTTTTCTGTTTCAAGTATGTTCTATCCAACAATCCCATGCAACTTATTTCAAGGATAGTGCACCGTATTAGTTAGTCTCTGGAATGGTAATGTCAGTACATTAAGAGACAATCACATGCATAAGCTGGGTTAATCAATAAAGGTCGCATATGATCAAATATGATCATATGATCTATGTGTTTGTAGAATAAAGACACTTGTAAAAATTTGCATCATTTTACTTAGGCTCAATTTTGGAGCTGAAATCTGTTACATAGGCTCAGGTGCAAGGTTCACCCAATTTTAGGACTGATTTAGATCCAGAATTACTGAAGCACAGTGAAAGGTCCAAGGACATTCTTGGTCCCAGTAATAGTCCTGTACTGGATCAGGCCCAATGCCTGCCCAATATTGTGATTGACTTCAAGCACCTCATGAGACTTTCATGGTCCTTGGTGCCTCAGTGGCAATCTCACCCACTGCAACAGTCAGTCATGTTGTAGGGGTGGAATTAGTCTTCATTTTGCCCATTCCTCATTGAAAATGGAGCAAGTGTGGTGGTGCTGACTGTGGGGGAAATACTCTGCACTGCACTCCTCAACAATACCTGAGCAAAGGTTGGTGGCATTGGGAAGGTTTTCAGACCTGTTTTCTTCAGATCTGCTGGGCCTGGGGTAGCCTGGAAACCCGATGTGTGCTGTGGGCAAGGCAACAGGCACGAAGTACTATGTTATAGAAGTGTGTTTTTTCACAACTAACAATCTTCTGCAGGAACTCAGTGGGCTGAGCAGCATCTGTGGAGGGAAAGGACTTGTCGACATTTCAGGTTGAGGCCCTACATCGTATCCTGATGCAGCGTCTTGACCTGACATATTGATAATTCATTTGGCCCACAGATGCTGCTCGACCTGCTGAGTTCCCCCAGCAGATTGTTTGTTGCTCCGGGTTCCAGCATCTGTAGTCTCTTGTGTCTCTCTTTTCATTACAATTTGTGTTTGTGATATGTGACATACAGACCCAGCAATATTTATAGTCCATTAATGCTCAAGGACATTAGACTGAAATCATGGGGAGGTTATGACAAGCTGGAGTCAAGATACATTATAATAGCCATTAATAACTTCCCTGATCACATTTTATGAGGTAGGAGGTATTGTTCTTGATGCGTTAGCAATGAGGAACATGCAAATTTAACTTGGCTTTCTGGAGATTTGAACTCTCAACCCTTGGCTTCTAAGAAATAGTGCAGCTTTACTTGTGAGGCCACCATGCAACTCTGTTGTCATGTTACCGAATACTCTCTGCCACTGCAAAATAACCCCCCAAAAAGGTTGTGTAGCACCAAGGAGAGGCCTTGGTTAGACATTCTTCCTGAAAATAACTGTCTTCAGCTACCTAGAAACTGCTTAAGGTGTGACTCTTTTAAACTGCAATGTTGTCTAAAAGCTGCACAACATTCTGAAACTGCCTTACTGGGACTTCTGATTGATCTTTTTGATCTCTCAGGCGCTCTAACAAGCATGGCTGTTTATATTCATAGCTCCTCCAGACCGATTCTGGAAGGTCCTGCAAACAATGTCACAAAGCCAGGGAACAGACAATTGTACTCAAAGAGGTAGCTATCTTAAAGCGATAATTGCTCTTTTACAACCAATACCACATTTACTACACTGCTCCAGTTTAACATAAGAGAACGATCACCAATAATTACATTTGCTAATGAGGAAGTGAAGGGTTAAGAATTGCAACCATACCTATAACTGGTAAACAAAATATGTACATATATATATATATATATATATATATATATATATATGCATTTATACTTCTTTAGCAAGGACTAGCAAGCTGCTGACCCACTAGTTAGGTTGGAATGTTAAGTATGTTAACTGCCTTTGTTTCGAGTAACGGACCATTCCGATATGTCAGACGGTGGCGATACTGGGTGTAATTAACATCGAGGTGAAGGCTTGGTCTGAACAATGAAGGGTGATACCTGCCTTTGAAAGCCTTGATTATAACTCAATTATACTAAGACAAGAGGTGTGATAGCTGTCTTGGGATCTCCATAGCTTGACTGAAACTCGCGGCACTGTATGCATGGGATGTGCGTGACAATTCCTGTATAAGTGTCTGTCTGCCCTTTGTTCGGGGAGAACTCGGGAAGTGACTCTTAGTGAGTGCTGAAGAGAATTCTCCTCGCGGTGCACTGCTAATAAAGGTATTTGTTCGAATCGACCTCGTGGCACTGTGTTACCTACAGCGGACAGAAGGGGAAAATTAATTTCGGGACGACACTAAGATATTTAGATATATATAAGTGTGTTTGGCCTCCCCACAGGTCTCCCCATGTTCTGGACCCTCTCAGTGGTCTTGGTGTGACTGATATCTCAGCTTCCATCCCTGGATGATGACCAACTGTCCACTTCAGGATTCACTGTGTAAATGGGTCAATGCAGATTCAGTGGGCTGAAGGGCCTGTTTCTGTGCTGTAGCACTCTATCACTTTATGACTCTAGAATTAGACACGAATTAAAATCCAATAAATGCAACTGCTGGAAATCTGAAATAAAACCATGAAATGCTGGAAATAGCTGAGTGTTTCTAGTTTTAATCCAGGATTAACCTTGTTCTGAGCCGTCATTTCATCAGCATTGTGTTGCCAGAGGTGGAGTGATGTGTTATCAAATAGGTCAATGGGGAGACTAAAATTCTGCCCTGCTTGGATAGAACATAGAACAGTACAGAGTTGGACAGGCCATTCAGCCCATGATGTTGTGCTGATCTTGATGTCAATTCCTTTGCATCATCCATATCCCTCCATATGTCTATCTAATAGCCTCTTAAACTCTATCAAATTGCCTGCTTCCACTACTACCCCTAGTAACCCAGGAACCTACCACTCTCTTCGTAAAAAACTTGCCCCTCACGTCACCTTTAAACTTCCCCCTTCTAACCTTAAAAAGGATGTCCTCTGGTGCTCTCTACACTAGGATAAAGATTCTGACTGTCTACCCTATCTACGCCTCTCATAATTTTAAAAACCTCAGTCTCCAACGTTCGAGGGAGAACAACATATCCTCTAATCCAGGCAGAATCCTGGTAAACCTCTTCTGCACCCTTTCCACAGTCTCCACATCCTTCCAATAATGGGGTGACCAGAACTGCATGCATTATCCAAGTGTGGTCTGACTAACCTTTTATATAGCTACAGCATGACTTCCTTTCTCTTACACTCAACACCCTTACCAATGAAGGCAAAACATGCCATATGCCTTCTTTACCACCTTATCCACTTGCGTAGCCACTTTCAGTGAACTATGGACCTGGACCCCAAGTTCCTTCTGCACCTCAATGTTATTAAGGGGCTACCATTAACTGTATACTTTCTCCTTTCATTTGATGTCCCAAAGTGCAACACCTCACACTTGCCCAGATTAAGCTCCATCTGCCACTTCTCTGCCCATATCTGTAACCGATCTATAACCCACTGTATTCTTTGATAGTCCTTTACACTGTCCACAACTCCACCGATCTTGGTGTCATCCGCAAACTTGTTAATCCACTCATCTACATTTTCATCCAAACCATTGATATATATCACAAGCAACAGAGGTCCCAGCACCGATCCTTGCGGAACACCACTGATCATGGACCTCCAGCCAGAATAGCAGCCTTCCACCCCTACTCTGTCTTCTATGCGCATGCCAGTTCCAAATGCAAACTTGCAATTCACCCTGGATCCCATGCATCTTTACCTTCCGAATTAACCTGCCATGAGGGACCTTATCAAATGCCTTACTAAAGTCCATATAGATAACGTCCACTGTCTTACCCTCATCAAGTACCTTTGTCACCTCCTCAAAAAACTCAATCAAGTTTGTAAGGCATGACCTGCCCTGCACAAAAATCCCCATTTTAAAGATCTCCCAGTTTAGACTGCCCCTGGCTACAACCCTTCCCAGTATAGAGTGCTGCTGGCTCAAATTGCTGTCAGTTTAAAGAGCCACTGGTTTAAAGTGCACCAAACATAAAGAGCTCACAGACATCACCGCTCCTGATTTAAGGTGCACTTAGCTAAAAAAATGCTGCCATCATAACTTGCTCCCTCTGTAAAGATTCCCTCACACAACATGCTGCTGGTATAAAGAGCTCATAGATTAAAAAGCTCCCACCTAAGAGTACCTGGCCAAATTGTTCCCAGCATAACAGGTTACCGAAGCAAAATTGTTCCCAGCCAGAAGTGCTCCGGGTTTAAAGTGTTCCAGACATGAAATACTCTCGGTTAAAAGTGCTCTGGGCACAAAGAGCTCCTGGACTAAAGTGGTTCTGGATTAAAGAGCTCCATGTTTAAAGAGCTTTCAAAGTGATCCTGGCTAAAATTGTACTGCATAATGTAATCTCAGTTTCAAGATTTCTGAGTTTAAAAAGCTTCCAGCTGAAAACATTCCTGTTTTAGAACTTCCATATGTAAAAGCTTCAATTTAAAGTGCTTCAGGTTTAAGGTGCCCTATGCTAGGATTGCTCCTGGTTTATACACTCCAGGCTCCCAGCATAAAATGTTCCCAGCACAAAGTGCTCCTGATATAAAATGCTACCAGTACAAAGTTCTCCCAGTTTAAAGAACTCCCTGTATCACATGCTCCCTGCTTAAAGATCTCCTGGTTTTTGGATGAGAATTTTATAATCTAGCTGTTGCTGGGATCCATTGTAAACCAGCGACAACAGCCCTGTTGGGTAAACAGGAGGTGGTGTGAGATTGGATTGGAGATGCAGAGTTCAAATAAACTCAAGTATATACTTATTCCCCTGATCTGTGCTCTCAATCCACAAGGCCATGATATAAAAATATATTCCAGAAAATAAAATGCTTCTGATGGTTGAAAGACATTTTTCTCAGTATTTGACTCAATTACAGGACTGATCATTTAAACTAACAGGCCATGTCTGGTTAACCCATCATTTGAAGTCTGTTTTGAGTTTTTGCAGTGATGAACCATATCTTTACATTGCTGCAGCCATCCAAGCTTTCCTTTCACAGCTGAGCTGGATTTGTCTTGTCTAATTGTGATGAATTAATTAGGCTGTTTGCATTTTGCTTTTAATGAATTTCTAATTACACTAGTCCATAGTGTTAAAGTGATGTACCACAATTAACACTGCAATTTAATAGGGCCTCAGAATATTGACCTCAGCCGTTTTACAGTTTGCTTCTTTTGGGAGTTTGTCGTTACTCTAACTTCCAGAATAACACTTCTGACCAAATGCCTCCTGCCTTGAAAAATTAGTCACTCTTCATTTATTTTACACACTAAGCTCCCAGGCCTGCTGTTGGTCTGTTAGGTTGCTATTTGTTTATTGCAATGGAAGCTAAATGTCTCTCTATATTAGCGCACTTTTACTTTCCCATGTGCCAGAGGATGAAACGCAAGTTGTGTGACACAGACAACTGTGAGCATTAATGAATGTAAGCTGTGATGTATTGGGTAGACAACACACAAGTTTGGATCCACCAGCCTCCTGTTGGTGTTTAAACTCCTCCATACTTGCTGTACACCTCAACCCTTTCATCCATATCCTTCAATACCAGCCAACAACCATTTATACCACTGAGGCATGAAATGGCAGCATGATCTCTGCTCCAGTCGCAACTGCACAACCCTCTGTAGCAACAAAGCACTTAAATATCAGATTCATACTTCTCCACTGTAATGGAGACACAAGAGACTGCAGGTGCTGGAATCTGGAGCAACACACAAAACACTGGTGGGACTCAGCCTGACCCGTTGAGTTCCTCCACATTTGTGTGTCTCTCCATCGTAATGTCTGATGTGGCTCAGTGGGCCGCACTCTCCCCTTTCAGTCAGAAGTCGCAGGTTCAAGTCCCACTTCAGAGATTTGACCTTAAATCTAGCTGAAACTGTAGGTATTTTTTTTCCTGGATTAGAAGATAAACTAAGGTCCTGCCTGCTCTCTTGGGTCCCATAGCACTATTTACAGAAAAGTAGGACAGTTTTCACAGAGCCTTGCCCAACGTTTATTCCTCAATTAACATCCTGGGATTAAAACTGGTCATTATTACATTGGTGCTAATGGGAGCTTGATGTGCACATCTCGGCTGCCACATTACCTACATTACAACAGCAAGCACTCTCCGAAGTTAATTAAGTACATTGAGTTAATTAAGTCTCTTTGGGACTTTTAAGACACTGGGAGAGTGCTAAAAGAATGTGGCTGGTACTTTCTTTAATTCCCCTCTGCCACTGAAAACTATCTGGAGGTGAAATTGGTTTTGCCCATTTTCAGGCCCAAATTTTGTTTGTGCACTAGAGTGGGCAACGTACAGGTCTCTGCTGAGAGGCTGGAAATGGGCTTTGGACCTGATTAATATTAACTATGCATGTTTGCTGTTGTGAGTCTGTGTTTGCTGTTTTAGTTCCATTTCATTGTTCTTGCAAAGTCAGTAGATTTTAGTTCATACAGGGAGGGACCTGTTTGACCACACATTGAGAATGAATTTACACAGCACAGCTGCTGGCTTCATTGAAAGAAATTGCAACTGTATTATTTGGGCATAAGAGGATAATAATTGCTTTAAGGCTGCTATCACATTAATTACAGTATCAGGTGGTATAAATGCTCCGATCAGCCCACTGTTTCCATTGGAAAGAAGTAGGCACATAGCATGAGTCTCTGAAGGCAGACAAAACACATTGAGCACAGTTTGCAGCAGCACATCAATATCCAAACAAAGATCCATTAAGGTTCGTGTACAGACTCAAAACTACCATGGAGGGTAAAAATTTACCTACATCTTCCAGGCTGTTGTGGACCTGACACCACAAGTCAGTTCTCATAGACTCTGTAATCAAGGCAATGTATTGATTGCCACAGTACCTGAGAAATAGCACAGGGGTATGAATGACCTGACTCTCAGAAATCTGACTTTTATGCAAATACCCCCATGTATTTTAAAGCATTTTTCAAGGTAGTTATAAGAATAATGAAGTGCTTCATGGTATTCATTAATGACTGGATACCGTATATAGATCCTCCTCAGGTTATGGAAGGGTTCTGTTCCTGTGAACTGTTCATAACCCAAACAGTTTGCAAGTCAGAACTGTGGCTGAAAAGAGAGTTCCTACCCAGCAGGAGAAGCCTGCAGCCGCACAGCAGCCAGCAAGTCCATACCGCCGGTCTCCCAAATGCTCGCTTGTATGTACAGGCTGCACATAAGTCGGTGTTTGTAAACTTGGGAGGACCTGTATATTACATTGGTTTAATTATGGGTAGTGTTTGGGTGATTATTCAATGAAATAAAAGAATAATAGCAAGTGTATCTCGAGCAATACCATATGGGTAACTATCGGAAGCAGAAGTTTCTCATTTATGGAGAAATGGGCTTATGGACTGTTCTCAGGAACGGGACCCTTACATAATCCAGGAACTGCCTGTACCTGGAGAGGGCTTCCAGAGGCTCCATGGATACAATGTCATTGAAACAGAGAATGTGTACTTTCCTACAACAAAAGATTGTGTATCTGTGGATGAGAATGGTCTACGGCCTCTCAGAGTGAGGTTGGCAGAGACACCAAATGCCTGCAGAGTAGGGAGACATCACAGAGCTTAGGTCCCTCCTTAGCATGCTGCAAAATTAGCCAGGCTTCTACCAGACCTTGCCGTAATGTTAGTGCCTCTTCACCGGGAGGAGGATGAACCCTGGCACTGGGATGGAGAGCAACAGAGAGTGCATGATTGGTATAATGCAAACCTTGGTCTGCATAGACACAATAGGACAATAAGATTTTCCTATGTCAAAGATTATGGTGTTAGATTTATCATCGCTTATATTATGGATACAGAGTCAGGAGGGACATATACCATGTGCTTCTTGCACTTTGACAAAATGCAAGAGTTTAGCCCAGATTGAAAGTGTCATTAGCAACCACCTTCAGAGTTACTCGTTTTCACATGTTCCTTTGAGGACAGCCCTTTACAGACGGTGACCATTTTCAGGCCAAAGTCAGTGATCCCTATAATGGCAGACTTGAGACTGCAAAGATTGGTCTTGTTACTCTCGTCATTATGACTATAACACTTCAAAACAGGACACTACCACAAATGGTCTCTCAAGGCTTTCACACAAAGAGACGTGGTGATTTTGAAAATAACATTTTTACGCCATGAGCTGTAGGTGATGATTTCCTAATGAAGGGTGACGGAAGTGCAAGGACCACTCAAGAAGATTCTGTTGTAACACAAGTGCGTGAGTGCACTTTGACCAGGAGGACCAAACCTGATATTGGCATCACTGAGGACGTTCAACCACTCTACCTCAGAAGACATGGATTTGACAAGAAATCAAAGCACAACTTCCTCTTATCTGTACACCTCCACTCCATGTGGTTGGACGTGCAACCAGTGGGATCCTGCACCATGACTGAAAGGATCATCAATGAATTATACTTGATCTTTACAACCCAAGGATTACCGGAGGAACTGGTGTCAGGCAAAGACCCACAGTGGTGGGTGCATGGAACACGCTGCCGGCAGAAGTTGTGGGGGCAGATACATTAGGGACATTTAAGAGACTCTTAGATGATATGATTGATGATTAGATATGATAGATTAGATGAATGATAGAAAAATAGGGGACTATGTGGGAGGGAAGGGTTAGATAGATCTTAGAGCAGGATAAAATGTCGGCACAACATTGTGGGCTGAAGGGCCTGTACTGTGCTGTAGTGTTCTATATTCTATAAGTTCTGTTCCAGCCAACTTGGGGAATTTATATGCATATAAATAGTCTCAGTCCCCATGTCAATCTGTCTCAAATTGAGGTGCAAAACAGACTGTCCAGTCTGTCATTTTCCAGAAACAACTAATGGATAACAGTTTGGGAGGGTTTAAACTAGAGCGGCAGGGGGTTGAGAACCACAGCAGCAGGGCAACAGGTGGTGGGGTTGAGGGCAAGAAAGATGGTATGACATGTAAGACTGAAAGGAAGGACGGCAGGGGACAGGCTCATGAACACGGTGGGGCTGATGGGCTGAAATGTGTTTATTCCAACACTAGGAGTATTATGGGTGGGGAGGATGAACTTCGAGCCTGGATCAGTACATGGAATTATCATGTTGTTGCCATTACAGAGACTTGGTTGCATGAGGGACAGGACTGGAGGCTCAACGTTCCTGGGATTTGTTGTTTTAGATGTGATCGAGAGGGGGGTAAAAGAGGTGGAAGGGTTGCACTACTGATAAGGGACAATGTGACAGCAGTACTCAGAGAGGACATACCGGAGGGCTCATCCTCAGAGGTAACTTGGGTGCAGCTCAGAAATAGAAGGCTGCCATTATGCTGATGGGATTATACTGTAGGCCTCCCAGTAGCCACCGAGAGGTGGAGGAACAGATATGTAGACAGATTATGGAAAGGCGCAGAAACAACAGGGTTGTCATAGTGGGGGACTTTAACTTCCCCAGTATTGATTGGAACTTCCTTAATACAAGAAGCATAGATGGGGCAGGATTTCTTCAGTGTATCCAAGAGGGGTTCTTGAAACAGTGTGTGGAGAGTCCAACTAGAGGAGAGAACATACTGGACCTAGTTTTGGGAAATGAGCCAGGCCAGGTGACCGACCTGATAGTGGGTGAACTTTTTGGGAATAGTGACCACAACTCATTATGTTTTAAGATAGTTATGAGTAAGAATAAAATCAGATCTTGTGGAAAGGTACTAAATTGGAGGAGGACAAATTACAACAGGATAAGGCAGGAGCTAAGGGGCGTTGATTGGGAGCAGCTGCTGTTGGACAAGTCCATGTCTGACATGTGGGAGTTGTTTAAAGACCAGCTGTTCAGGATCGGCATGTTCCAGTAAGGAGTAAGGACAAGGATGGTAAGGTAAGGTAAGGGAAATGATTGTGATATCTCCAAAGACCATGCCCCAATCCGTGTTTTCCTGTTTCACCACCCGCCATGAAATGAAAAGATCATGTGAAAGAGACTTTTACTTGTTCTTCGAAAAGTGTCAATAGGATGAAGTGTACACGGCTCACTCCAACTAAATCACTACCTTCCACTGATATGCAATGATATGAAGCATATCCAATGGACTTGAAAGAAGAAAGATATTCAGTGCTAACTGTAATGCTCCTAAATATCCTCCTAGCTCTTTGCAACCATCACAATGATATTGAGAACCTCAAGTCCATGCATCAGGAGTGCACAGAAGCCACATCTAAGTGACAGAAGGACTGCATCACCTCACAAACAACCGTCCTATCAAGCACTTTTTGCCTCATCTCTGGAAGTCAATGGGTCCCTCACTGGCCTCATCAGCCACCTCATAACCCATGAAACAAAGGAAGTTATCCTCAATCCTGAGGGACTGCCAAAGAAGATTCATATTTGACCAGTCGACGGGTAAGGTGACCATATCATCATGGCCCAACAGCATTCCACAGAGGTTTAAGCATCTGTACTTGCAATCTCTGAAATGATTCCAAGCATCAACTTGTTCAACTCATCAGTATTTAACTCATCTTTTCCTTCAATGGCTGCTCTGCACCATTGCAGCTGGTTTATTGGGGAGTATGTCCAACAGTTGCTTCTCAACAGTAGCCATAGGGTCACAGAGTATGGAAATAGGCCCTTCGGCCCAACTCAGCCATGCCAACTGTGTTGCGCAGCAAGCTAGTCCCACCTGCCTGCATTTGGCCCATAGCCCTCTAAACCTCTCCTATCCACGTATTGATCTAGGTGGCTTTTAAACATTGCTAATGTGCTGACCTCAACCACTATTTCTGGCAGCTCATTCCAAATACGCACCACCCTTTGAGTGAAGAAGCTGTGCTGGAGTATGGGGCTTTGTTGAATCCAGAAAGCTATGGTGCTAAAGACAGAAACCGAAGCACCCAGAGGAAACCCACACAGACACGGGGAGAACGTACAAACTCCGGACAGTGGCCGGAATTGAACCCGGGTCTCTAATGCTGTAAAGTGTTACGTTAACCGCTACACTACCGTGCCGCTCACGGTTGTGAGGGGACAAATTCTTATCTTCTCATGCACTATGAGGGCTTGCGCTTGCCAATGGTGAAAGCGAGAGTGGGTAGAAATTTATCTTGACCCACTCTGCATTTGTTCAGGACAGAGGCTCATTTCGAATTCATCTCAGGCCGACTCAGAATGATTGACCTGCTTATGCCTGTCTGGCCTTCTACTCTTGTCACCTTCAAAACAAATGGTTAAACACATAAATATCTAATTTACAATGTTCTGGAAAACTGAGTACAGCATTGGAGGTTGTCCACAAATCAATATTATATGAGTAATCAAGTTCAACAGAATGAAACGTTTTGAAAGTCTGAATTCTGTGATTCAGAGGGTGCCAATATGAATCTGTTTAGTTACTTCATTGACAGGGATATTGCAAAGGCATTAGTTGTGCTACATCTGGGATCTCTTGATCACCATTATATTCACTGTGGTAAATTTAAATGGATTCATAGAATCTTACAGCAGGAAAAAAGGCCTTTCTGTCCATCTTTTCCACTGCTGGCCCTTTAAAGAGGAATCTAATTAATCCTCTTTCCGTTGTCTTGCACTTCCAGGGAACAGGTTTAGTTTGTAATGGAAGCTTATGGAGCAAAACAATGTAAAAGATTGCTGGAAATATTGGATCTCCATTTATGGATCAAAGCCAAGTGAACCATGGAGCCAGGAGAATTAAACCAGCAGATCAGAGCTCTGGTAAGATAATAACTTCAGATTTATTGCAGGATGTGTTCTGTCATGGGGAATGGGACTCTCTCCAGATCTTTTAGAGGATGTAATGTTCAATCACTGAAATATCTTTTATCTACAACACATCGAACTCAAATCTCACACGGACTACTGCGGATTATCATGCTTTACACAAGGATCCCGGAGACTATCCTGACAGTGGAACTACTGCATGCTTCTTTGTTGTGACCTGTAACTGCTTCACCAGGACCTTCTCTTTTTACAATTTTAAAGTACAAAAGGGGCAAATCTAAGGGAAGGTACAATCAAAATGCCATTTTGAAAGAACATTCATGGCTGAACTACTTCAGTTCTTTGTCTTGTGCATCTTGAGATTTTCTTGAAGTGAACTTGGTGTTTTCATTGCCTCAATACAAATGTGAGCAGTTTCTTGAGAAGATTGACCGCATAATAGAAACCAAATGAAACATAAAATTGATCCCATGATTGCAGCCATGTACTGTGATGGGGTTAAGTTTTGGTTATTGATGCCAGGCAGGGGGAGGATGAAGTTTGTCAGCAACAACAATGTGTTGCATTTATAAAATGCTTTCAAGGTGAGAAAACAGCTGGACTGGTTAATAGAAGTCTATGGCATTTAAAACTGGAGTGAAAACTATTTCAAAGTATTTGTTTCTTCACGTAGAAACATAGAAAATAGGAGCAAGAGTAGGCCATTCAGCCCTTCAAGCATGCTCTGTCATTCAATATAATTATTGCTGATCCTCAGTATCATATTACCACTCATTCCCCTACCCTCTGATGCCTTCAGATTCTAGAAATCTATCTACCTCATGTAAAATACATTCAGTAACTTCACCTCTACAGCTCTCTGTGACAAAGGATTCCACAGGTTCACCTCCCTCTCAGTGAAGAGGTTTTTCCTCATCTCTGTCCTAACTGTCCTGCCTCATATCCTAAGACTGTGACCCCCTAGTTCTAGAGCCCCAGCCAGGAGAAATATCCTCTCCACATTCAGTCTGCCTAGCCCTGTCAGAAATTTGAACGTTTCAATTAGATCACTTCTCATTGTTCTAAACCTTAGTGGACACAGGTTTAGTCGACCCAATCTGTTCTTGTAACAGAGTCCTGCCATCACAGAAGTCAATCTGTAGTGGCCTACCTCAGCAACAGAACACTATGGACCACCTCTTGCACTACCATTGACTTGTCTCTGATTGTGGTTTTTTTGTACTAATGTCTTGTTTCGTGCAGTCTTTTTTTTCTTCACTGTCTGGTATCATTTGTGTATACTTTATGTTCATTTATGTTCTGTGTGTTATCTACAATGCTGTGATGGTGCTGCAAGATTTTCATTGTACCTGTACCTCATCATACTTGTGCATAATGACAATAAACTCTAATTGACTTGACTTGTCAGTCATGTGCTGCACAACCTCAGCACCATCAACAATATGATGAGCAGATAGGGAGGGGAAACCTAGAGAGCTTCTGGCCCAGAAGTGGGATGGACCATTTGAAGAGGCACCCACTCCACTGAAGTGGGCACAAGGCCATTGAACTCTATGCGACACAGCATCCATGTCCTTGATCCTTGGCCACATTGCCATCAGCTCCCACTGCCTTTGGAGAATTCATCCAGACAGCCTCCTGGCTCCCCGTGGATTAAACAAGGCTCCACTCTTTTCTAACCTGTGCCCTCAGTATTCCGTCCTATCTTGAACCACCTTTCTCCTGTGTTGCACCAACTCTTGAGTCCTGAATGCCTGCCTACAGACAGAGCAATGCAGGGTTACTTTAACTGGTGCTAGTTGCTCATGACACTGGCCCATCCTCTGGTGCTCACCCATTCCACAGCATGGTCAGTGATGACAGGAAGCACAAGTCTGGCAGAATGTCTGTACCAGAAGCAATGAGGCAGGCACGGTAGTGTAGCGGTTAGCGTAACACTTTACAGTGCCAGTGACCTGGGTTCAATTCCAGCCACTGTCTGTAAGGACTTTGTATATTCTCCCTGTGTCTGTGTGGGTTTCCTCTGGGTGCTCTGGTTTCCTCCCACATTCCAAAGACATACAGGTTAGGAAGTTGTGGGCATACTATGTTGGTGCCAGAAGAGTGGCGACACTTGCGGGCTGCCCCCAGCACATTCTCAGTAATGCAAGAAGATGCATTTCACTGTGTGTTTCAATGTACATGTGACTAATAAAGAAATCTTACTTATCTCTTAATTGCATTATTTTCAGGAGCAAATGAAACTTCTCTGTCTCTGATGGTTCTGTCTCGGCCCTTCCCTCCAGAATTTCCTCCCTAAATCCTTCGGCCTCTCAACCTCCCCTTCTCTGTGTAATTTTACCAAAGCTTTTGGTCACCCTGATATCTCAGACAATATTTTTATGAAATGAAAGGTGTATTTTTTTAAATGCAAGTAGAAACAAAAGGAATTATTCTACCTGTTCCCAACAATGAAGATTGAGAATAAGCTGGATGTCAGCTTTTATATATCTCCATGCCCTTGATTTAAAAGGGTCAAGGGAAATTCAAGAGAGATGTTTTGTATAAAACCAGCAGACATCACCAGATGGGAGGAAATCACATTTGCGTTGATTCACAAGAGGCCAATTTGTATTCTGCAGCCGTTGATTGATATAGTCTTTTCCAGGAAAGACTTCATTCGAGGATTAGTAATTGCTGGCGGGAGCTGCCAGAAATCCAGGAGATTAGTCAGAGAGAATGCCTTGAGTGACAGGTGGACCCAGGAAGAAGCAGAAGAGTTTGCCTTCTGCAGTGGTTCTAAAGAACCACCATGCCAATCACTGCGGAATGCACATGTGCAGACCACACAATTATTTTACACAAGAAAGAATTTGCATTTTGTTCCACCCCTGTCACAACCTCAGGACCCCAGTGCACAGACAACCGCCAAATAAAATTCTGTAACAGAACCTCCAGATTACTGTGCCTGTCCCCAGAAAGAGCTGGCAAATTAATAGAGCTCCCCTTGCTGGGTGCTCTGGTTTCCTTCCGCATCCATGCTTGGTTACTGTAAACTACTAAGTGGAGGTAAGATGTGAAAGAATCAGACCGGATTTGGCAGGCATATGGGAGAGAATAAGTTGGAGGGTACAGGGAAATAAGAAGAGAAAGGAATGGGACTGATGGGATTGCTCTGCTGGGAGATGACATGGACCTGATGGGCCGACTGGCTTCCTCTGTGGCATTGTAAGAAAGAAATAATCTACCTTTTGAAAATATCTTTGATAATCCTGAGAAATCTCAAAACTTCTAATCAGTGAACCTGGAGTTCCCACCAGTATCTTGGTCAATATTTATTTATTTGTCAGCCTTCGTCAAAAGTGGATAAAATTTCTCATTATTGCATGATAAGATAAGATAAGGTATCTTTATTAGTCACATGTACATCGAAGCACACAGTGAAATGCATCTTTTTGTGTAGATTGTTCTGGGGGCAGCCTGCAAGTGTTGCCACGCTTCTGGCACTAACGTATCATGCCCACATCTTCCTAACCCGTATGTTTTTGGAATGTGGGAGGAAACCGGAACACCCGGAGGAAACCCACGCAGACACAGGGAGAACGTACAAACTCCTTACAGACTGTGGCCGGAATTGAACCCGAGTCACTGGCTCTGTAAAGTGTTACGCTAACTGCTACACTACCGTGCCTGCCCACTGTGACTGGGTTCCTGCTCAGTACACTTTGGCTGAGATTTTTCCCACATTACAGCAGCACTCGAATCACTATGAAGTGGTCTCTGACAGCCCAATGTGAAGAGTACCGTGCCAGTGAAAGTGTTTGTTTGTAACCATACCTAACGAAGTTGGTTCTTGGCTCATTCTTCTGACAAACACAAAGAAATAATTTGTACAGTTGAGGAATATGCATAACGTAACAGTGAAATCTGCTGATGGAGCAGGATAGACAGCAGCAAAGTGAATACAAAATGGGTAATCACAGTGGAAAGAGAATCAATGAGATTCAAGGACAGACAGTTTGTGGTCAAAGATGTTTAAGAAAAGGAAGGAATCAAGAGGTCGAGGAGATCCCAAGTAGAAAAAGCCGTAGTTAAAAGGAGAAAGAAACAGTCTATTTTTATTGAAAAGAAGGATTAACAGCCAATAAAATGATTAGCCATATCACAGAGGAAAAGTAGGAAATTGTTTGAGAAAGGCTAACGCAATGAATCAAAGTTGGAGGCAAAACATTCTTAGATATCTTTCAATGGAATAGATTGAAAGATTAACCCAAATAAAAGAACAAAAAAATAACTGGTATCACAGAAAGCCTGTGAAAACTGGGAGCTCAGGAAAGAGATATCAGAACTAATAACTTGGCAGAGACTTGGGTAAGAACTAAAATGGAAAAGAAAATTGCCTTTAAGATTCTACACATTCGTCTGAAAATACATGAAAAGCTTCATGGCAAAGCATTCTCAGGAAACTGGATCACCTGACAGAAATTTTAGAACAGAAAGCACAAAATACTAGAAATATGGAGCAAGCCAATCAGCATTGAGAGTAATTATTTCATGTGTAATAGAAAATAAAATTAGATAATCTTCTGAATAGGCAGCCAATGTAGACAGTGAAAATCAAAGAAAAGCTGCAGATGCTGGAAATCTGAAATAAAAACTGAATATTTTAGAGATACTCTGCAGTAGAAACATTGATTAGTTCTTTCTACCTATGAAAGAGAGACTAATAGAGTGGACAAAACATCAGAGGAAGAAATAAATGAAAGCGACATATAAGATAGAAACAGTGAAGGTAATTGACTAACACCAAACAGAAAGAGGATAAATCCCCTGGTCCAAATAGATGACATCTGGACTCTCAGCATGGTGCTTGGCTCTTAATTTCTCTAATGCAATGGTCCAGAAAGCTGTCCATGCCACTGCAGGTAAGGATGACAAACTTCCATCCCTGAAGAACTTTAGGGAATGAATTAAGCTTTTGTTAATATCTGATAGTGTTATGATCATGATTACTAGTTTTTAATTCCAGATATTAGAGTCCCCAGATGCTGTGATGGGATTTGAACCTGTCTCTGGACCATTAGTTCAGGTTTCTGGATTACAAAGACAGTTACGTGACCACCATTCCGCATAGGACATCACCATCTCCAGGAGATATTTTAATCCACAATCTATCCTGATCGGTAAATATATTCCCCTTCCCTTAATTTTGCGGGGTTGAAATTCTGGAACAATAGAACGTAAGAAATAGAAGTAGGAGAAGGCCATTCTGCTCCCCTGTTGCTCCTTCATTTAAGTCAAGTCAAGTCAAGTCAAGTCCAGTTTATTGTCATGTGCACAAGTGTGGTGAGGTACAGGTACAATGAAAAACTTGCTTGCTGCAGCATCACAGGCATGTAGGGTCAGACAACACACAGAATATAAATTACATATAAGTTATACAAGCCAGTGAAGAGAGCGAGAAAAAAAGACTGCAAAAGTAAGATTTTAGTGCAAAAAAAAGACACAATCAGAGACAAGTCCATTTAGTGCCAAGTGGTCACAGTGTTGCTGTACTGAGGTAGTGATTAGGGTTGTGCTGGTTGGTTCAAGAACCTGATGGTTGGAGGAAAGTAGCTGTTCCTGAACCTGGTGGTGTGGGACTTCAGGCTTCTGTACCTCCTGCCTGATGATAGCATGACTTGGATAGTGGGATCCTTGATGATAGATGCCACCTTCTTGAGGCAGTGCCTCCTGTAGAGCCTGTTAATGGTGGGGAGGGCTGTGCCTGTGATGGACAGACCTGCATCCACTACTCTTTGCTGCCTCTTGTGTTCCTGTACATTGGAATTGTCGCACCAGGCCATGATGCAACCAGTCAGAATACCTTCAACAGTACATCTGTAGAAGTTTGTTAGAGTATTTGGTGACATGCTTCTAGAGGTGCCTGCACACCTTCTTTGTGATTGCATCTACGTGTTGGGACAAGGACAGGTCATCTGATATTCAATGAAACCATGGTTGATCTTTTATTTTAGCGCCACTTTCCTGCACTAAACCTACATCGCAAGATTCCTTTAATTAAAAAAAAATCAATTGATCTCTGTCTTGAACATATTAAGCAACTGAGTCTCCACAGTTCTCTAGAGCTGAGAATTTGGAAGATTCACTATCTTCTAGATGAAGAAGTTTCTTCCAATATCATTGCTGAATGGCCAAGACAGTGACCTCTGGTTCTAGATACTCCAGCCTCAGGAAACATCATCCCTACATCTACTCAGCCAAGTCCCTTCTACTCAACAACAATGTGGGAGTACCTTCACCACGGGAACTGCCGCGGTTCAAGTTAGCAGCTTGCCTTCACCTTAACAAAAGCAATTAGTATGGACAATAAATGCTGACTTTGCAAACAAGCTACATATCCTGTGAATGAATGAAATGAAAGAAAATGTAACAACATGATCCACATTCTTAGAAATTCTTCCTTTAATCTGGTTAGGGATAATCTTATACTCACAACCACCTGTTTTGAGAGTGAAAACAGATTTTCTATATGCATCCCCTTCTTAGTTATGAAGACTTTTATTAGAATATCCCAGACTAACTTTGTCTGAAAAAAAACAATAAGTTCAAACATTGATAGTTGCAGGCTCTCAGTTCTGGTTTCTGCACTTTCCGCAGTGCCCATGTTACTGGTGAATGACTGCCCTGGTTTACTGTCAGAACAGGCACTCTGAGAACTGAGAATGATGGACATTGAAACATCCATGAACATTTTCTTAGATCATGCAAAGCCTTACTTTCCAACTTTAAGAACATTTGTATTAATTTGTCCTTCTCATGAGACAGTTTAGAATCTATTGTCCACAGCAACTTTTCATTTATATTGCACCTATCATCTGATGAAATGTCCCAAGGCTTTTCACAAGTGAATAATTGTAAACTTAACACCCAACCAAAGAAGGAGGCTTCAAGGCAAGTGCTGACGGTGCATTAATAAACAATCTGAGCTAGAAATTCTGCAATGTACAAAGGCATGCATTAAAGCAGCAGCACCATAAAGGATCTACTCTGGTTTTGTTCAAAACCACAATGGATCGATATTCTAACAGATTCGATGCCCAAAAGCATCATGCATTTGCCAGGTAGGCATTCCAAGATTTAGATCCAATGAAGATGAAGAAAGATTAACGTGCAACCAAATCGAGATGTTTCAGCAGGGAAGTCGATAGTGACACGTGTCAACAACTGCAGGTCTTACATGCATTTCTGCACACACACTGCATGGTAGACCATATCTTCATGATCTCTCCTTATGTTGGAGGGGGCTTAACCATTTGGATACAAGTTTGGAGCAGGGAAAGGTTGCAGGAAAGATCATGCAGAGGCAAAAGATTGAAGGGAGAGAGGACAGGAGGGTGAGGAGCTCAGAGATGGAAAGAGGTGGGGAGAAGATCCTGTGAGGGGAAGATATTGGAAAGAAGGAACATGTGTTTACTGTCACCCCTTGTACCTTGGTGAAATGAACCAGAATTCTTCAGATCCAACAATCAGAAACAATTTGATACAGAGTTACAGCAGGAAACAGTAAAATAGAGACAAAAATCTTTATTAGAGGTAGGTTTTAAGGAATAGCTTAAAGTAGGGGAGTGTGGTAGAAGGGGGTAGCTTGGCAAGGAAATGCCAAAACTTAGGGCCTAAACAGGTGAAAGCTTTGCCACAGATAGTGGAGTGCTGATATCTGGGGATACCTAAGAGAATTGGAGGTCTTCGAGGGTTATAGGCTGGGATTATGTTCCACAAATGAAAAAAAGTGAAGTCCTGAAGGGAGAAATAAACAAGGGCGAGAATATTACAGCGGAGGCCTTTGCAGACTGTAGGTAAGTGAACTCATGGGTGAAGGGTGAGCAGGACTTTGTGTGAATTGGAATAAGGTCAGAAATTCTGGAAATGAACAGTTTCTTGGAGGATGCAGTGTGGGAGGTTACCTAGGACTCCGTCAGATATTATCTGTGTAGTGTGAATGGTTATGGTCCCAAAGTAAAAAGCTGTCATTACACAACACTGCTTCATGCTAGACTAGCAACTGCCCTGAGGAAGTCCAAAATAATATGAAGGAGGCTGAGAAATATTACACCAACATGAAAGGACTTACTCTTCAAATTTTGGGACCCAGCCAAATCATTGGATAAGTTCAGATAAAGCTATGATTTTCAGCTAATCCTCTGAACCTGGCCCTGGGTATTCAAATTGTAAAGTATTATGTTCCTCAGCATTACCATCCTTTATCTTGGTGAAAAAGAAACTCTGAAAAATAAAATATCACTCCAGTGAAAATATATGTTTATTTCTATGTAACTGTCCAAATAATATTGGTTGTTTTTTGTTGCAGCTGTAACAACAGGTCTCTTGATTTACACAGATATTGCCAATGAATAATGTCTCCTGACTTTGCATAGAATCTGAAAAGGAAATTGCAAAGACTTCTGAAAGTGCGATTGAATTGCAAAAGGTTTAATTTGTCGGAGGTAACCATTAACCAGCTTATTCTGGGAAACTCTTCTTTTAAAATTGAAATGCTTGTATTTCTTCTTCATAGATCAAGATAAAATGATTGATTTTTAATTATTCTTAAACTTTAATTATTCTGAATGTTACAGTGTCATAGAGCATGGAAACAGACTCTTTGGCCCACAAAGTCCATGCTAACCATCAACCGCCCATCTACACCATCCTACACCAATCTCACTACATTCTCCCCACATTCTCACCAACGCCCCTCAGATTCTACCACTCACCTACACACTAGGGACAATTTACAGTGACAAATTAACTTACCAAACTACAGTTATTTGGGATGTGGGAGGAAACTGGAGCATCAGGAGGAAACCCACATGGTCAAAGGGAGAACATGCAAGTACAAAGAAGGTGCAGCAGCATCTTTACTTTCTTAGAAGGCATATCACCGAACACTCTAACAAACTTCGACAGCTGTATTATTGACTGGTTGTGTCACGGTCTGGTACAGCAATTCGAATGAGCGGGAACGTAGGAAGCTGCAGAGAGTAGTGGACTCAGCCCAATACAGCACTGGCACATCCCTCCCTATCATCGGTAGTGTTTACATGAAGCATTGCCTCAAAAAGGCAACATCCATCATCAAAGAGCCCCACCATCCGGGCCATGCCATCTTGTCCGGCAGGAGGTACAGAAGCTTGAAGTCCCATGTCATCAGGTTCAAGAATAGCTACTTAGAACATAAGAACATAAGAAACAGGAGCAGGAGTAGGCCATCTGGCCTGTCGAGCCTGCTCTGTCATTCAATAAGATCATGGCTGATCTGGCCGTGGACTCAGATCCACCTATCTGCCTTTTCCCCATCACCCCTACTATGGTCATTATATCCTCAAAGAACTCCAGTAAGTTTGTCAAACGGTACCTACCCTTCCTGAATCCATGCTGTGTCTGCCTGATGGACCCACTTCTATCCAGATGTCTCGCTATTTCTTCCTTAATGATAGCTTCAAGCATTTTCCTGACTACAGACGTTAACTGGCCTATAGTTACCTGCCTTTTGCCTACATCCTTTTTTAAACAGTGGTGTGACATTCGCTATCTTCCAATCCGCTGGGACCTGCCCAGATTCCAGAGAATTTTGGTATATCATCAAAAAATGCCTCCAGTATAACTTCTACTATTTCTTTCTGTACCCTGGGATGCATCCCATCAGGACCAGGAGACTTGTCTACCTTTAGGGTACTTCCCTTCAACCATTCCATTCTTAAACCAACCTGCACAACCCTAATCACAACCTCAGGATGGCATAATTATGACCATTTTTACCACTTTGTGCTAAAATGGACTTTGTTTTTTCTGTTCTAATTGCGTTCTTTCTTGTATAATTTATGTTTAATTTATGTTCTTCTTGTGAATGATGTGTATCTGGTGCTATGTGCCTGCAATGCTGCTGCAAGTAAGCTTTTCATTGCACCTGTGCATGCATGTACTTGTGCATGTGACAATAAACTCGACTTTGAACTCCGCACAGACAGCACCCGCGGTCAGGATTGAACCCAGGTTGCTGGAACTGTGAGGCAGTGGCTCTACTAGCTCTTCCATCATGTTGCCCCAATGGTACACATGCTGCTTAAAGAAAAACACTCTGGATCACAATGTTTTAAGGTCCCAGACCAGCTGAAAATGTTTCCATCCTGTGTTTGTGTTTTTGCCTTAGTAAATATTCAACTCTCTTATTTATTGAAGTTTCAGCATTTGGGCAGTGCTGGCAAAAGCAGCAATATATTTTTCCCTTAATTGTCCTCGAGAAGGTGGTGGTGAGCTGTTTCCTTGAAGTTCTGTAGTCCTTCTGGTGAAGGGACTCGCACGATGCTGTTAGCTAAGAAGTTCCAGGAATCCCAGTAATGACGATGAACAGCAAAATGGTATGTGGCTCTAGGAGAACCTTTTGGGTTATGAACCTTCAGTTTATGATGTTCCCATGGCATCTGTTGCCCACATCCTTCTTGGTGGTTGAGGTTGTAGTTTTGGGTGTTGTTGGAGTAGCTTAGCAGAGTTACTGCAGTGAATTTTTTAGATGGTACACTCTGCAGCCAATGTGCACTGGTGGTGAAGAGACTGAATGAGTAGTGGATGTGGTACGAATCAAGAGAGCTGCTGTGCCCTGTCAGTAGGACAGTACATACGCAGGGACAGTACATACACAGGGACTGTGATGGGGGAGCTCGACACATAGCTTGTGAGGTATTCCGTGAGGACAACTATGTCAGGCTGCTGCGTGACCAGTCTGTGGGACAACTCTCCCATATTAGATACCAGTCCCCAGGTGTCTGTGGGAAGACTTTGAAAGGTTGACTTGCACAGAGCAGGTTCGCTGCGCCTGAATTCAGTGCCAAGATGAGTGTCAAATGATCCACTGATTTTATTCAGTCTCTGTTTTAACATAGTGGCAATGGTACAACTGAACAGTTGCCAGGTCTCCCTAGAGACCAATTAATTACATTGGTGAACTTGGAGTCACATACAGGTCTAACCTGGTTACGATGGCAGAATTCTTTCCCTAAAGGACAGCAGTGAACCTGATCTATTTTTTTGAAATTCCGGTAGTTTAATGGTTATCATAGCTGTCCTTGTTTGAAATTCCCGATTATGAACTGAATTTAAATGTTGCATCGTGCATTGGAATTCATGTCTCAAAATTGGTTGTCTAGGCCTCTGAATGACCAGTTCAGTAACTTATACTGCATCATCCCCAGAGTGAATGTAATCATCTACTTAGATAGTGCAAATACGTTTCATGGTTGATTTCTCCAAGCTCAACATTTGATATTTAAGTCAATTCTACATTTTGGACAAAGAGCACATAAAACTGACTTTAAACATCCAATCCCCCCCCAAAACCAGCTCCAATAAAACTCAGGAAACTTAACACTATCCAGGAGAAAGGAGATGTTATCTGGGGAACCAACCACCAATTTAAACATTCACTCTCTCAGTTACTGGTACACCATGGCTACAGAATGTACCATTAACAAGATGTACTGGCTCAGCTCATCAGTAATTCTTCACCAGTACCCCTCAGATTGGTGACCTCCATTGGGTGTACAAAGAGTCATCTCCAAATTCTCTTCAGAAATATCATGACTCGGACATCCGTCATTGTTTCTTCATCATGACTAGGCCTAACACTAGCCTACCTATCCCCACTTTGGGTTCACCTTCACCACAAGAAAGTGGATTGCCATCACTCCTCAACATGGGAATGGGCAATAAAATCGGGCCTTGTCTGCCCATCTCTTGAAATTGAAGAATAAAGTTAAATCAAGGGGAACAGCAAATGGAAGATCTTAGAACAGTAAGAAAGCATCAAGCAACTTCAGTTTTGACTTATTTCTAATAATGTCCTAATTTACATCGAACAAGGGAATGGCTGTGTTGCAGATCTACAAGTTCAAGAAAAAAAATGGGAGTAACATGGCAGACTTCAGAACACCACTCATCTGAGCACCTAGTACAGTCGGTATTTCTTCACAGAATAAATTAGATACAAAAATGGTATTAACAAAAGTATTGACAAAGGACAATCGACATTCCCTTTCTTATCATTGTCAAATGGACCCATTTGGAGAAAGTTTGCCTGTGGCCAGGCTGAGGCCCAAGAGACTGAAGATGCTGGAATCTGGAGCAAAGAACAAACTGGTGGAGGAACTCAGTGGATCAGGCAGCAGTCCAGATGAAAGGTCTCGACCAAAAACGTCGACCGTCCATTACCCTCTGTAGATGCTGCCTAACCTACTGAATTCCAGTTTGTTTCTTGTCATGTCCTGTTGATACTCAGTGTCTAGGCTCACATAACAGTTGTGCCACCTATTTGAGGCACCAGAGAATAACAGATCCTAAGATAAGGCTACACTTGGAGGACAATTTATTCTGCATTCTCAGTTTCCCTAAGGGCATGGCTTGCAGAATGGAAGAAAACTGGACAAGAAAAAAATCAATACGCCCACCTATATTAAATATTTTGCATCTATATGCCTTAATTCCTACTGTCACACTTCTGTGACAACATGTTTCACTAGGAATTCTTCTTGTACTGATAACAGAGATTGCCTGGGCTTACACCATTCTTTAGTGGTGATGCTGTAGTATTTGCTGTGTTGCACTTAAAATGCTTATCCAATAGTGAAGTGAAACTAGGGGTTCAACCCATTCTATGCCTCTCCTTCCCTGGTTACCCAAAGTCCTACCATTAAACATCCACACATTATATTGAAATGACATGAAGAATGACGTTAGTGTGGGTACCTACTTATGACCAATCCATTTATTCCCCACCTTTCAACACCAATTCTACTAGAAAACCATCAAAAGATTCATGGCCTATATTCTAATGTAGCAAATGTGGCAGCAAATTCATGCACTGCAAAATCCCATGACCAGGAATGACATAGATGACCAGACAGTCTGATTTTTAGTGACGTTGACTCAGGAACAAGTATTAACCTGGGGACTGGAAAAATGCCTCTGCTCTTTTTTGAAAAGTGTTACGGCATCTTTTACATTGACTGGAGAGGCAGATGAGCTTTGTCTTAACATCTCACCCAAAATGGTACTTTTACATCATGAAAATATATTACCCGTTTTCTTGCAGAAAAAAAGACTCATGTTAAAACATACCATGATGCTGCCGTGGTATTGTCTTCTAGCTCCAAAGTGATGAAACAGATTTGAAGCTGACAAAATATATTCCACTCATTCTTTCTTCTCTTACCTTGTCCTACCGACTGTTACCTCTAAAACTCATGATGGTTTGGCATCTGGCTCACCATGTGCCGATTCCCACCCTGCTTTTAAACACAGCAGGGCTGTTTCCCACAACCCCTTTAAACACACTGGGTTTGCTGGGAAGTGTATTATACTACTGTGTAACTTCTTTAAAAAAGTGAATGAAAAGCATTTTGGTGTTAACATCCAACAGTTCAGAAAGTCTACCAGCCCAATACACCTTGGTCCCAAAGCTGCCTGGTTATTGGAGCATATTGATTCATATGAGCATTTTGAATGACAGCCAGGAAAAAGAACAGCCACTAAGTCAAACCCACCCACAATAAGATAGCTCAACTCATGGGTACAACTGTCCCCACCATCGTGGAGATCTTCAAGAGGCAGCTCCTCAAGAAGGCGGCATCCATCACAAAGGACCCTCACCATCTGGGACATGCCCTCTTCTTGTTACTACCATCGGAGAGGGTGTACAGGAACCTGAAGACACACACACAATGATTTAGGAGCAGCTTCTTCCCCTCCGCCATCAGACTTCTGAATGGCCCATGAACCAATGAACATGACTTTGTTATTCCTTATTTTTGCACTATTTATATTTATTTTGTAATTTATAGTAATGTTATGTCTTTGTACTGTACTGCTGCCACAAAACAACAAACTTCATGACATACGTATAAGTCAGTGATAATAAAACTGATTCTGATTCTCAATCATCACAAATAAACATTCCTTCGCTTCTTTCCCAACGTTTCACAACTGCAGTCATGTAACCTCCTGGAAGCAGTAACAAAAAAGGAAGCAGAACTAATCAGGGGAAAAAATTCCTGCAAGTTCTCTCTGTGATCCCTTCAGATGAGGGAAACCACTCCAGGAAATCAAGCACTAGCTATGAATACAGTTCCCTTCTGATCTCTACTGCAGTCAAGAATTGGTTGTGCTTCCTCTTCAAGCTGCACAGAGAATCACCCACTACCTATTGCAATTCTCCTATCGGCAAAACAGGTCTACAGCGGATGCCATCTCCCTGGCCCTACACTCAGCTCTGGAGCATCTGGACAGTAAAGACACATATGTTAGACTATTGTTTATTGACTACATCTCTGCCTTCAATACTATAATTCCAAGCAAACTTGTCACCAAACTCCAAGACCTAGGACTCAACACCTCCCTCTGTAACTGGATCCTTGACTTTCTAACAAACAGACTGCAACCAGTGAGGATAGGCAGCAATACCTCTGGCATGATTATTCTGAACACTCAAGGCTGTGTCCTCAGCCCTCTACTCTACTCCCTATACACCCACGACTGTGTGGCCAGATTCTGCTCTAACTCCATCTACAAGTTTGCAGATGATACCACCGTTGTAGGCCGTATCTCAAACAGTGATGAGTCAGAGTACAGGAAGGAGATAGAGAGCTTAGTGGAATGGTGTCATGACAACAACCTTTCCCTCAATGTCAACAAAACTAAAGAGCTGGTCATTGACTTCAGGAAAGGGGGCGGTGTATGTGCACCTGTCTACATCGATGGTGCTGAGGTCGAGAGGGTTGAGAGCTTCAAGTTCCTGGGTGTGAACATCACCAACAGCCTGTCCTGGTCAAATCACATAGATGCCATGGCCAAGAAAGCTCACCAGTGCCTCTACTTCCTCAGGAGGCTCAAGAAATTTGGTTTGTCCCCTTTGACTCTCACCAATTTTTATCAATGCACCATAGAAAGCATCCTACCTGGATGTATCACGGCTTGGTATGGCAACTGCTCTGCCCAGGACCGCAAGAAGCTGCAGAGAGTTGTGGACACAGCCCAGCACATCATGGACACCAGCCTCCCCTCCTTGGACTCTGTCTTCACCTCTCATTGTCTCGGTGAAGCAGCCAGCATAATCAAAGACCCCACCCACCCGGGACATTCTCTCTTCTCTCCTCCTTCATCGGGTAGAAGATACAGGAGCCTGAGGGCACGTACCACCAGACTTAAGGACAGCTTCTACCCCACTGTGATAAGACGATTGAACGGTTCCCTTATACAATGAGATGGACTATGACCTGACGATCTATCTTGTTGTGACCTTGCACCTTATTGCATTGCACTTTCTCTGTAGCTGTGACACTTTACTCTGTACTGTTACTGTTTTTACCTGTACTACGTCAACGCACTTTGTGCTAACTCAATGTAACTGCACTGTGTAATGAATTGACCTGTACAATTGGTTTGTAAGACAAGCTTTTCACTGTACCTTGGTACAAATGACAACAATAAACGAATATCAATTCCAATACCCCAGACAGGAACACACACCAGAAGCTCTGGACATCCAGTCTATTGTTAGTCCTGCACTGTTTCAGTCACCTGATCCTCCCAATCTGTGAAACACAAATAATCAACAGGAATACCATATGGCCTTTTGGTAATTATTGCTTTTCTACTCTGCCTTTCTATTATTTTATAGGTCTCCATCAGGCTGTTTCTCAGCTGAAAACAAAAACAGAAAATAGTTTAAATATTCAGCAGGTCAGGCAGCATCTGCAGAGAATAAAACAGAATTAACTTTTCAGGTCAAGGACCTTTCATCAGAAATGAAGAAGTGAGAAATCAATCTTTTTTTAAGATGCAGGGGGAGGGGAGGTGCAGAGAACAGAGGTAATGTCTGTGAAATGGTGTAGAACTAAGTTACCAAAGTACCAATTACTTTAAATCCCAGCAGCTGGAGACAGAAGAGAAAAAAACCAAAGGAACAAATTGTTGTGGAGAGAGGAAAAAACGCTGGTTATCTGAAATTGTTGAATTTATTATTGAGGTTAAACAGTTTGTTCCCTTTTTTGTCATGTTTTACCAGAGATGTTGCTGGATATTTCAGTTTTTAATTTAATTCTCTGTCAGTTTTTACTTTGACAACTCAGTTCTGCACCTGATCACAGATTTACCTGGATTGGAGAGCATGTCTTATGAGGATAGGTTGAACAAGCTAGGGCTTTTCTCTTTGGAGAGGAGGAGGGTGAGATGTGACTTGATAGAGGTGTACAAGATGATGAGAGGCAGAGATTGAGTGGACAGCCTGAGACTTTTTCCCAGCATGGAAATGACTAATATGAGAGGTCATAATTTTAAGGTGATTGGAGGGAAGTACAGGGGGGATATCTGAGGTAATTGTTTTACACAGGGAGTGGTGGGTGCATGGAACCCGCTGCCAGGGGTGCTGGTAGAGGCAGATACATTAGGGACATACAAGAGACTCTTAGAATGGGCATATGGATGATAGAAAAATGGAGAGGTATGTGGGAGGGAATGGTTAGATTGACTTTAGAGTCGGTTAAAATGTTGGCACAACATTGTGGGCTGAAGGGCCTGTACTGTGCTGTAATGTTCTATGTTCTATATTCCCTCTGTTCTCTCTACCTTTCTCTCTCTCTGTCTTTCCACTGTCCCAATTCTGATGGTGGGTGTTTGACCTGGAACGCAAACTCTGTTTCTGTCTCCATAGATGCTGTCCAACTCATTGAGTATCTCCAGCATTTTCTGCTTTTGCTTTGAGACAACCTGATAGGGCCCCATCACATAATGGAAGGGCAGAGAAGTATGTTCTATGTCTGCTTTTGTTTCAGATTTCCACCATCTGCAGGGTTGTTTTGCTCCAATTACCATCAGTTCTTATTTCTAGTCTGAGTGTCATGCCAAAAACTGTCTGACAATGAGTGTTCACTCAAATGTTACCATGACAATTCACTGAAATACAAATATCTCCAGCTCCATTCAGACTGAAGATGTCATTAAAATTACCACAAAGCTGTAACTACTCTCAGAACAAATGACTGAATTATTGCATGACAATTTATCTATAAACAATATTTTCTTTTTAGATCTTTATGTACCTCAATTTCTTTACTAGTTCCTCGCCCTGCTGTCTCACACATTGTTATCTGGCTGAGTTAATAGGGAGACAGTTTGTCCTTCAGTCTCTGCTAATGCTCTACTGCATTTGGTTGATGGAAGTTGTCTCAGAGCAGGTCAAGATAAGGTCCTTGTTCCTAATTGTTCCCTCAGAGTGAGGAAGGGTTGAGTTTCTGCTGCAGCTCATTCAGATGATTTGGGAGAGCTGGGGATGTGAAGCTTGTGAGTTTTCATCAGTGTTTGCTCACAAGTAAAGCTCAGTGTCTGGTCGGAAACAGCAAACAGCTCAGCAATCTGACAGAACCGTTCGTGAGAAGCAACAGCGATCGACATCACAGAGACAATGAACATGGTTGTGGAAATCATCAGACAATATGGCTCAACCGGAAAACTCCTGTCTATATTCACATAAATATGCAGCCGCATCATAGAATCAAAGTAAAACAGCACATAAACCCTTTGGCCCACAGAACTCGACCAGCCATCAAGCACCCAATTACATTAATCCCATTGTATTACACCATAAGACCATAAGACACAGGAGCAGAATTAGGCCATTTGGTCCATTGTGTCTGCTCCACCATTTGATCGTGGCTGATTTTTTTTCTCAGCTCCATTCTCCCGCCTTCTCACTGTAACCATTTACCCCTTTACCAATCAGTGGTATTGTCCCCACATTCTGCTCAACTCCCCCCAGAAATTACACACAGGCTCATGCACACTGCACTTATATGCTCATGCATGCAATGTCCACATGCATATAATGGCATACCTAAACAAACATGCATGCACACACGCACTCTCGCTCTCTCTCACTCTCTTAGATTATCCATTATATTCTTAATGACATCACAGAGAGCAGCCACACAGGGCAATGCACCCAAGTCCTCTTATTATCCTGTTTTCCTGTTAAGTGTGACGATTTCAGTAAAGAAATGCACACTGTTGGTGAGACATGAGTGTAGATAAGATAAGATATCTTTATTAGACACATGTACATGGAAACACACAGTGAAATGCATCGTTTGCGTAGAGTGTTCTGGGGGCAGCCCACAAGTGTCGCCACACTTCCGGCGCCAACACAGCATGCCCACAACTTCCTAACCCGTACGTCTTTGGAATGTGGGAGGAAACCGGAGCACCTGGAGGAAACCCACACAGTCACGGGGAGAACGTACAAACTCCTTACAGACAGCAGCTGGAATTGAACCTGGGTCGCTGGCGCTGTAATAGCGTTACGCTAACTGCTATCCATTTACACCAGAAGCATCAGGAGGGCACGAAATTCTTGCTTTCAGATTTTTAAAAAAATGAACTGCAACAGGGCCACTTATAGATTAGCATGGTTGTGATTTCTGAGAGCTGTGTGAATAACAGTACCAGGTGAAATAGAGAGGGCACTGCTCAACACATTGTTTTGAAGGAACTTTCACACATACCTTCTTATTCCTCCTCACCTGACAACCCTGTGTCAGGGTGCTTTTCCTGGACAATGGACATCTTCTGACTCTTGGTCCAAATGCTCATTCTTCATGCATGTGAGTCAGCAGTAATGGGTGCATTAACTACGGTGGAGTGGGTGAGGGGGATGGGGGACTTAACAGCCGAGATAAACCCATTCCCCAACAGATGTTCACACTGATGTATTGACTGGTTAGGGAAGGTGGTCACAGGCACAACTGCAGTGTCCCCATTGCTGCTCTAATTTAGATCAGCTCATTCAGCACATTAGGTGGGTGAACCTGGCCTCTCAGACATTATAGATCCCATATCCAAGTTGCTATATAAGGCCTTCAGTATGTATACAGCTCATGCTATATAGTGTATAGTTCTATGTCAATCAAACAATCATTTCTGACACAATCCTTTTCACAACTGACAACCAGCATGACTGCGAAATTGAAATATGGAGTTTAAAAAAAAGAAAAAAAAGCAGTTCTTTAATTTTACCAGGGTGATGCATTGGCCTCACTGATGGTTTTTCACCTGAGGAGAAATCTTATGCTTGCAATATTTCAGGAAACCTTTCATTTCTGCCAGGCAAACCTTTTTAATAACCGTGAACTCTCTCAACAAAACAATAGCTTGGCTTCTTAACACACAGAGAAGAAAATGAATGGATACAGCAGGCAGTGGGGAGGAAGGGAGATTCAAATATTTCTTGAGGACGTTTTACATAAGTAAACATGTACAACACAGAAACAGGCCATTCAGCCCACACTGTCCATGCCGGCATTTTTACTCCACGTGTGCCTTCTCATATTCCCTTCGCTCCACCCTATGAATATATTCTCCAGTTCCTCTCTCTCTTCCCCTATCCTGTTTCCACTTTAATATAACTATTATTTACCTTCAACACTTTATCAATTCCAAATTCTTAGCACTGTTAAATGTCAAAATGACTTACCGCACTGTGATTGAAGTCAGCTGGTCAGCAGTAATTCTTTGGTTGGCAGATACCACCAGTGGACCTTGCGACCATCCACATCCAAGTTTCACTGTCGGCTTTCCATCAAGGAGAAGCAGATGAAGGAACTGGCTTCCAAAATGTTCAGCAGTGGCTGGAAATGCAATTAATCCATTATTAATGATTTTAAAAATAGACTATCATTATAGTTCATAAATTGAAGAAAAATGATGGCGCCTGCTTTTGAAAATGTAAGTGACCTACCTCTGAAGCATCACAATTTGACCACAATGCAATATTTAAATTAGCTCCAAAGGTAACTCATTAAGAAATAATCTGAGATGTTTCAATGAGGTGAGGCAAAGGGACTGTAATTATTACTGTTATAAGGGATAATATCGGATGTTCTACATGCAGGAATGAAAACTCCCAAAACTTATTCTCATACACAGATCCAGTTCCGAATACATTTGGTCATGTAAAGCTTGTAGCCAATTAATTTTACACAGCAAGGTAGCAACATCAGTCCACAGATTCTCCAGATAAAAATGATGCCAATATCCCCACCACACTGCTCATTCATTGTTGGGTCTGGTTGCTAACTGAGCCAAACTGATCCACACTAGATGCATAGTTTTGACTTGAAATCTAATGAAAGAATTTCCATCTAATTCTTGGTGAGGCTCAGATTAGAACATAAAACCTTCCCATGGTTGAGACCAATTACCTCCAACTCACAGGTACCACAGGCTTTTGTGGTGGGAAATATGGCAGTGCAGAAACAGAGTCTCTTAGGGCTATGGCATATTATTGGAAGTGCATAAAGAGAGCTGTAGTTCATCTCTTGCTTGTCTCTACCTGAACTATTCCAGTTTATTACTTATACTGGGCTCTTGAAATGGAATGATGTATCATTGCTTCATTAGTAAACTCTCATCATTACAAAAATTGTTGAAAAAGTATCATGAGACCTGTATTTATGAACACAACTTCAGTGAATGCTGGATGAATGGACCATGACAAATATGACAAATCGACAATTTAACAGATTCTGCTTGACTCCAGCATTTCTGTTGTTGTTTTGGAATAAAATTATAGTACTAATCCCATTTCAGGAAGGATAGGTGGGATCCTTATGCAGATGGGATCCTTGTCCAGACAGGAGGAAGGGTCTCAACCCAAAATGTTGACTGTCCATTTCCCTCCACAGATGCTGCCTGACCCACTGAGTTTCTGCAGCATCTTGTGTGTTGCTCCAGATTCCAGCATCTGCAGTCTCCTGTGTCTCCTTATCCAGTCTGTTCCACCTGTGACTCTGTGGCTGACTCCTAATGGCCTTCTGCAAAGGCATGATTACATCACACAACTACAAAAAAGTAACCACATGGACACCAGTGATACATAGAAAGGAGTTCACCATCACCATCTCAAGTGTGATTAGTGATGTCTGACAAATTTTGGCCTTGCCAGTGATACCCACATCATACACAATAACTAAAATTATACCTAAAGCTCTGTGCTGTGTCTCTACTCAAATCTTGCAACTTGCCCTGCCAACTTATTCCACAATTTGCCAGTATTCTCTTATTTCCTTTTGAACTGGCCCTGAAGCTTATGTTCTGGGTTGGAATTGCAAAGCACAGTGGAGCTGATTTAATTTTTGAAACAATGAATCAAAATCCGATTTATTATCACTGACATATGATGTGAAGTTTGTTGTTTTGCGGCAGCAGTATAGTGCAAGGACATAGTTAATGTAAATAACAAAAATAAATAAATAGTACAAAAATAAAGGAATAATGAGGTAGTGTTCATGGGTTCCTAGACCATTCAGAAATCTAATGGCGGACGGGAAGAAGCTGTTCCTGAAATATTGAGTGTGGGTCTTCAGGTTCCTGTACCTCCTTCCCAATGGTAGTAATGAGAAGAGGGCATGTCCTGGATGGTGAAGGTCCTTAGTGATGGATGTTAGATTCTTAAGGCACTGCCTCTTGAAGATGTCCTCGATGGTGAGGAGCGTTGTGCCCATGATGGAGCTGGCTGAGTCTACAACCCTCTGCAGCCTCTTGCAACCCTGTGCATTGGAGCCTCCATACCAGGTGGTGATGCAACCAGTTAGAATGCTCTCCACTGTACAGCTATAGAAATATGTAAGAGTCTTTGGTGACAGACCACATCACCTAAAACTCCTAATGAAGTAGAGCCACTGGCGTGTCTTCTTTGTGATTGCATCAACATGTTGGGCCCATGATAGATCCTCCAAGATGTTGATGCCCAGGAACTTGAGGCTGCTCACCCTTTCCACCGCTGACCCCTCAATGAGGACTGGTGTGTGTTCTCCTGACTTCCTCTTCCTGAAGTCCACAATTCCTTGGTCTTGCTGATGTTGAGTGCAAGGTTGTTGTTGCAACACCACTCAATCAGCCAATCTATCTCACTCCTCTACACCTCCTCATCGCCATCTGAGATTCTACCAACAGCAGTGGTGTCATCACCGAATGGCTGTTCACTTTTAAGCAAAAATCAAGCTGCTGAAGGAACTCACCGAGCCAGGCAGCATCTGCGGAGGCAAAGAGATAGGAGACGTTTCGGGTCAAGACCCAGCATTCGGTCTGATGCAGCGTTTCGACCCAAAATGTTGACTATCCCTTTGCCTCCACAGACGCTGCCTCACTCACTGGGTCCCTCAGCACCTTGTGTGTTGCTCCATATTCCAGCACCTGCAGTCTCTTGTGTCTCCGCTGTTCATTTTTAACTTTGATTAAAAAGAAAACTAAAAATAGTTTAATCACAATCACGTGGTGTTTATAGCACAGAAGCAGGCAGTTTCGTTCAATAAACCCATGCTGGATTTCTAGTCCATGTGAGCCTCTTCCCACCCCTGTTCTTCTCAACTTATCAGCAAGTTGTTGATATAACACATGAGACTTCAACATCAATAAAAACAAGTTGCACCTTCTCATGGTGTTGAGCTAAACTTGCATGCTCCACTTAAAATTAACATTGCTCACTCTTTTAATTGAGACTAAATCTAGCAACTGTTGGAGATGGGCAGCACCAGCAACTTCAGGGACCACAGATGTGGTGGGGAATGGAGGCTCTGGGGAGAAGGTGACAAATTCATTGCCTGGTTAACCTGTGACTGGATATAACAGAGCTCACTGTGTGAATGAATCTATCCTCCAAAATCCCACATTTGATTGAAAGATAAAATTAAATGTCAACTGGTATTGTTTGTCAGGTAATAAAATGATGAAAGACCTGTCATAGTTAAGTGTGATTGTCTACATTCCCCTTGCAGACAGAAAGATAGCAGCTCCATGTCAGTGCACTCTACTGCTTGCTGTGATGCCTCAGTTCCTTCCAAATGGCAAAGAATCACCTTTATTAAGCCAGCAGTTCACTTGCTTATTGGAGTGTGACCTCAACTGGGGAACTGCTCCCAGCATTACAGCCTCTGATGTCCAAGGTACATCAATTCAGCTGATGCTAATCAAACATCTGACATGCCAACCCACATGAACTTCAAGCATCTCTCAATAAGCAAGGATGTCAGTAACTTCCATGGAAAATCCCAAAGCTATCATGAATGTCATGTACTTGTGCCAGTTGAAGGCTTTCATTGCGATTATTCTCAATATCTTCTTCCATTTCTTCAGTCTATCTTATCCCTATTTGTGACTCCAAATGTTTTTTTTTAGTTTTTCAGAGCTGAATAGTTTTTAGGAGCCGAGAGGTAATGTTGCAGCTATATAGGACCCTGGTCAGACCCCACTTGGAGTACTGTGCTCAGTTCTGGTTGCCTCACTACAGGAAGGATGTGGAAGTCATAGAGAGGGTGCAGAGGAGATTTACAAGGATGTTGCCTGGATTGGGGAGCATGCCTTATGAAAACAGGTTGAGTGAACTCGGCCTTTTCTCCTTGGAGCGACGGAGGATGAGAGGTGACCTGATAGAGGTGTATAAGATGATGAGAGGCATTGATCGTGTGGATAGTCAGAGGCATTTTCCCAGGGCTGAAATGGTTGCCACAAGAGCACATAGGTTTAAGGTGCTGGGGAGTAGGTATAGAGGAGATGTCAGGGGTAAGTTTTTTACTCAGAGAGTGGTGAGTGTGTGGAATGGGCTGCCGGCAACTGTGGTGGAGGCGGATACGATAGGGTCTTTTAAGAGACTTTTGGATAGGTACATGGAGCTCAGAAAAATAGAGGGCCATGGGTAAGCCTAGTAATTTCTAAGGTAGGGACATGTTCGGCACAACTTTGTGGCCTGAAGGGCCTGAATGTGCTGTAGATTTTCTATGTTTCCATGAATATAACTGATGGCGCAGCACAGATTGGAGAATGAGGTGTTTCAGCGTTGGCCCTTGTTGTCTGTGAGTGGAGTTCCCAGAGGACGTGCAGGATCACAGAATCACCTTTAACATCCCAGGAGTAATTGTACTATCTTAAAGTTGTCCTTTAAATCATTTGGAAGGAGCTAATTTAGGGGACTAAGGTGGTCTGTCCCTCCCAAAACAAAAACAGGCATTGTGATGCATAATGGAACATAGAACAGTACAGCACAGGAACTGGCCCTTCAGCCCATGATGTCCGTGCCAACCAGGCTGCCAATTTAAACTAATCCCATCTGCCTACGCGTGCCTCCATCCCTGCCTGTTCATGTTCCTGTCTAATGTTGCCGTCGTAGCTGCTTCCACCACCTCCCCTGACAGTGTGATCCAGGCATCATTCTCTGTCTAAGAAACTTGCCTTGCAAACCTCCTTTAAACTTTGCCCATCTTACCTTAAATCTAAGCCCTCTAGTATTTGACATTTCTACCCTGGGTAAAAGACTATCTACCCAATCTATGCCTCTCATAATTCTGTATACTTCTATCAGGTCACCCCTCAGCCTCTGACACTCCGGAGAAAAGAGTTCAACCTCTCCATATAGCTTATCGATGCACCATATAAAGAATCCTATCTGGATGCATCAGGGCTTAGTACAGCAACTGCTCTGCCCAGGGCCACAAGAAACTGCAGAGAGTTGTGGACACAGCTCAACATCATGGAAACCAGCCTTCCCTCCATGGATTCTGTCTTTACCTCTCGCTGCCTTGGTGAAGCAGCCAGCATAATCAAAGACCCCACCCACCCGGGCCATTCTCTCTTCTCGCCTCTCCCATCAGGCATAAGATACAGGAGCCTGAGGGCACACACCACCAGGCTCAAGGACAGCTTCTACCCCACTGTGATAAGATTATTGAACGGTTCCCTTATACGATGAGATGTACTGTGACCTCACGATCTACCTTGTTGTGACCTTGCACTTTATTACACTGTACTTTCTCTGTAGCTGTGACACTTTACTCTGTACTGTTATTGTTTTTACCTGTACTACTTCAATGCACTCTGAACTAACTAAATGTAACTGCACTGTGTAATGAATTGACCTGTACGATCGGTATGCAAGACAAGCTTTTCACTGTACCTCGGTACAAGTGACAATAATAAACCAATTCCAGTACTCTCTAATCCAGATGATGAGTCTTGACTCGAAACATCGACTGTCCATTTCCCTCCCACAGACGCTGCCTGATCCGCTGAGCTCCTCCAGTAGTTTGTTTTCCGTTTAACATTCAGGTGAACCTCTTTTGCACCCTCTTCAGAGCCTCCACATCCTTCCTGTAATGTGTTGACCAGAACTGCACGTAATACTCCAGGTGTGGCCTAACCAAAGTTTTATACAGCTGCAAAATGTCTTCCCTACTTTTATACTCAACACCCTTAATGATAAAGGCAAGCGTGCCGTATGCCTTCTTTACCACCCTATCTGTTTGTGTTGCCACTTTCAGGGAGCTATGGACTTGCGGCCTAAGATCTGTACACCAATGCTCCTTTGTACTCGAAGCTCTCCTGTCAGTGCCAGCTCCTTAGCCTCATGTACAACTGTACTATCTTCCTATCTTTTGCCTCACTAGCACATGGCATGGGGTGTAAACCTGAGACTACCACCTTAGGTGTCTTGTTTTTTAACCTTCTCCCTAACTCATTAAATTCTCTTTGCAGGACCTCATCTCCCTTCCTGCCTATGTCGTTAGTACCAATATAGACCACAGGCTCTGTCCACTCACCCTCCCCTCTCAGCATGTCCTGTGCCCATTCAGAGACATTCTTGACCCTGGCACCAGGGAGGCAACACATCATCCCAGGGTAACACTCGTGGCCACAGAAATGCCCCTGACTGAAGAGGCCCTATCACTATTGCTTGCCTATTTGTTCCTCTACTCTGTATTACAGAGCCAGTCCATAGAACCATAGAACCATAGAACCATACAGCACAAAACAGGCCCTTCGGCCCACCATGTTGTGCCGTCCATCAGACCACCCTCACACTACCTAACCCCTTCCTCCCGTATATCCCTCTATCTCACATTCCTCCATATGCCTATCCAACAAGCACTTGAACCTGTTCAATGTATCTGCCTCCACCACCACCCCAGGCAGTGCATTCCATGCACCAACCACTCTCTGGGTGAAAAACCTCCCTCTGACATCTCCCCTGAACCTCCCACCCATAACCTTAAAGCCATGACCTCTTGTCTTGAGCATTGGTGCCCTGGGAAGGAGGCGCTGACTGTCTACTCTATCTATTCCTCTCAATATTTTATATACCTCTATCATGTCTCCTCTCATCCTCCTCCTCTCCAGTGAATAAAGCCCTAGCACCTTAAGCCTCTCCTCATATTCAATACTCTCCAATCCAAGCAGCATCCTGGTAAATCTCCTCTGCACCCTCTCCAATGCCTCCACATCCTTCCTATAATGAGGCGACCAGAACTGAACACAGTACTCTAAGTGTGGCCTAATTAGAGTTTTGTAAAGCTGCATCATCACCTCGCGGCTCTTAAACTCAATCCCGCGATTTATGAAAGCCAACATCCCATTGGCCTTCTTAACTGCTCTTTCCACCTGTGAGGCAACTTTCAATGAACTGTGAATATGAACCCCCAGATCCCTCTGCTCCTCCACACTGCCAAGTACCTTGCTGTTTACCCTGTACTCTGCCCTGGAGTTTGTCCTTCCAAAGTGTACCACCTCACACTTCTCCAGATTGAACTCCATCTGCCACTTGTCAGCCCAGCTCTGCATCCTATCAATATCCCTCCGTAAGCTCCGACAGCCCTCCACACTATCCACAACACCGCCTATCTTAGTGTCGTCTGCAAACTTACTAACCCAGCCCTCCACCCCCTCATCTAAGTCATCTATAAATATCACAAAAAGTAGAGGTCCCAGAACCGATCCCTGCAGGACACCACTAGTCACTGCCTTCCAATCCGAGGGCACTCCTTCCACCACAACCTTCTGCTTTCTACATGCAAGCCAATTCTTAATCCACACAGCCAAGCTTCCTTGGATCCCTTGGCCTCTGACCTTCTGAAGAAGCCTACCATGAGGAACCTTATCAAATGCCTTACTAAAATCCATGTAAACCACATCCACCGCACTGCCCTCATCAATCTTCCTGGTCACCTCCTCAAAGAACTCTATCAGGCTTGTGAGGCAAGATCTTCCCTTCACAAAGCCATGCTGGCTGTCCCCAATCAGTCCATGATTCTCAAGGTGTTCATAAATCCTATCCCTTAGAATCCTTTCTAACAGCTTACCCACCACAGACGTGAGACTCACCGGTCTATAATTCCCTGGCCTATCCCTATTACCTTTTTTGAACAAGGGGACAACATTCGCAACCCTCCAATCCTCCGGCACCACCCCCGTAGACAACGAGGACTCAAAGATCCTTACCAGCGGTTCAGCAATCTCCTCCCTAGCCTCTCGAAGCAGCCTGGGGAAAATCCCGTCAGGCCCCGGAGATTTATCTGTCTTAATATTATTTAACAACTTCAACACATCCTCTCTCTTGATATCAACAACCTCGAGAACATTACCCCGACCAGCACTCCCTTCCGCATCATCAAGACCCCTCTCCCTGGTGAATACCGAAGAGAAGTACTGATTGAGAACTTCTCCCACTTCCGCCGCCTCCAGGCAAATTCACCCACCTTTGTCCTTAATCGGACCTACCTTCACCCTAGCCATCCTCCTACCCTTCACGTACTTGAAAAAGGCCTTGGGATTTTCCTTAACCCTACTAGCCAAAGCCTTTTCATGTCCCCTTCTAGCTCTCCTCAGCCCTTTCTTAAGTTCCTTCCTCGCTACCCTATATTCCTCATGGGCCCTGTCTGAACCTTGCTGCTTATACCTCACGTATGCTACCTTCTTCTCCTTAACAAGTCGTTCCACCTCTCTCGTCACCCACAGTTCCTTCGCCCTGCCATTCCTTCTCTGCCTCACCAGGACATATTTATCCCTAACATCCTGCATAAGATCCCTGAACATTGACCACATCTCCATGGTACATTTTCCTTCAAAAAGGACATCCCAATTTACACTCCCAAGTTCTCTCCTTATAGCCTCTTAGTTAGCCCTTTCCCAATTGAAAAACCTCTTGTCCTCTCTGCACCTGTCCCCGTCCATGACAATTTTAAAGGTTATGGAGCAATGGTCACTGTCCCCCAAATGCTCACCCACCAATAGATCCTTCACCTGTCCCGGTTCATTTCCTAAAACTAGATCTAACATGGCATTCCCTCTAGTCGGCCTGTCAACATACTCCTGGACACACTTAACAAATTCCGTCCCATCTAAACCTTTGGCACTAAGCAGTTTCCAGTCTATATTTGGGAAGTTGAAGTCTCCCATTATAACAACCCTGTTATTTCTGCTTCTCTCCAAACACTGCCTGCCAATCTACTCCTCTATATCTCTACTGCTACCGGGGGGCCTATAGAATACTCCTAGTAGAGTAACTGCTCCTTTCTTGTTCCTTAATTCCACCCATACGGACTCTAGAGATGATCCTTCTACAACATCCATCTTTTCCACAGCCGTAACAGTGTCCCTGACCAGTATCGCCACCCCTCCACCTCTTCTCCCCCCTTCCCTATCCCTCTTAAAACACCGAAAACCAGGAATATTCAATATCCACTCCTCTCCTGATGTCAGCCACGTCTCAGTAATAGCCACGATATCATAGTCCCCCATACTTATCCAAGCCCTCAGTTCATCCCCCTTATTCCTGACACTTCTTGCATTTAAGTAAACACACCAGTCTATCTACCTTACTACTTTTATAGCCTGTATTCTGCTTCTCCTTCCCCAAAGCCTCTCTACCTGTTTGATCTAACTTTTCCCCATTCCCTTCTTCCTCTGACCTACTCCTCCGGTTCCCTTCCCCCTCACAAACTAGTTTAAACCCTCCCGAACCACCCTAGCAAATCTCACCGCAAGGATATTGGCCCCCTTCTGGTTTGGGTGTAACCCATCCTCTCTGTACAGGTCCCACCTTCCCGAGAAGAGATCCCAATGATCCAGAAATCTAAAACCCTCCCTCCTGCACCAACTTCTCAGCCATGCATTTATCTGCCACCTCCTCCTATTCCTACATTCACTATCATGTGGCACCGGCAGCAATCCCAAGATTGCTACCCTTGAGGTCCTGTTCCTCAATTTTCTGCCTAGCTCCCTGAACTCACTCTTCAGGACCTCATCCCCCTTCCTACCTATGTCATTGGTGCCAATATGGACCACAACTTCTGGTTGCTGTCCCTCCCACTCAAGAATTCTGTGGACCCGATCAGTGACATCCCGGACCCTGGCACCTGGGAGGCAACATACCATCCGGGATTCATGCTCACTGCCACAGAACCTCCTGTCTGTTTCCCTGACTATCGAGTCCCCTATCACTACCGCATGTCTCTTTCCCACCCTTCCCTTCTGAGCAGCAGTACCAGTCCCAGTGCCAGAGACCTGGTAACTGCAGCTAGGCCCCTGCAGGTCATCCCCCTCAACAGCTTCCAAGGCAGAAAACTTGTTACTGAGGGGAACAGCCTCCCGGGTTCTCTGTCCTGTCTGCCTGCCTGACTTCTTCTTCCTCTTCCCTCCCCTGACAGTCACCATTCTATTTGCCTCCTGAACCTCAGATGTACCTACCCTAAGGGGGGTGACTGTCACCTGATGCACCGTGTCTACATAACTCTCTCCCTCCCTTATGCTGCGCAGTGTTTGTAGCTGCGACTCCAGCTCATCAACTCTGAGCCGAAGTTCGTCCAGCCTCAAGCACTTACTGCAGATGTGGCCATCTTGGACCGCAGCAAGGTCCACGAGTTCCCACATCAAACAGCTGCAGCATATGACCATGTCCTCCATCTGACTACCTTTTTTTCCCTAGTTAGTCCCACCTACAAATCTATAATGAACAAAAGGTAAACCTTGCCTTTACCTACTTACCAGCTACTTACCCTCCTTGCCCCTTCACGCCGAAGCCCCTTGAGTCAAAGCCCAACCACTCTGCTGCCTCTCACTCCGCTGCCCGCTCCGACGCTGCCCGCTCTATAGGCTGTTTGCTTTTTAAGCTGCCTGCGCCGCGCCTGCGCAGTCCAGCCCCCACTCGACTACTTAAAAAACTTATTAAAAAATCTAAACCTTACACTAAAAACCCTAACAAAAACTAACCCTTACACCCAAAAACCCTAATAAAAGTGATAAACAGAGAAAACACTTAGCTGCACTGAAGTCCTCCGAACCGAAGCCCGAGTCCTCCGAAGTTTTCTTTTCTCTCCTTTTTAAGCTGCCTGCACCGCGCCTGCGCAGTCCAGCCCCCACTCGACTACTTAAAAAACTTATTAAAAACTCTAAACCTTACACTAAAAACCCTAACAAAGACTAACCCTTACACCCAAAAACCCTAATAAAAGTGATAAACAGAGAAAACACTTAGCTGCTCCGAAGTCCTCCAAACCGAAGCCCGAGCCCTCCGAAGTTTTTTTTTCTCTCCTTTTTAAGCTGCCCGCGCCGCGCCTGCGCAGTCCAGCCCCCACTCGACTACTTAAAAAACAGTCGTGGTGTCACTGATCTGGTTGCTGCTGTCATTTTCTCCTGAGAAGTTATTGCCCAACAGTACCCAAAACATTATATTTGTTGAGAGGGAGACATCCACAGGAGACTCCTGCACTACCTGCCTGCCTCTCCTGGTGGTCACCCATCTCTCTAGCTGAACCTGCAGTGTGACCACCTCCCTGAAACTCCTACCTATAACACCCTCTGCCTCCTGTATGCTTCTCAGTGAGTCCAACTTCCGTTCCAACCAATCATGAGTGAGTCCAGATGAAGGGTCTTGACCCAAAGCGTTGTACGTACATTTCCCTCCACAGATGCTGCCTGACCCATTATGTTCCTCCAGCTTCTTGGTTGTTGACTCAGGTGCATCCAGACTACAGCATCTGCAGTCTCTTGTGTCTCCACATTGTATTCATTTTCTTTTTGCTTCTCCCTCCACCAGCTTTGTAACTGCTTCTCCACTTACTTCAATGTGATCCCTAACTTCTTCCAGTTCTGCTGAAAGACTGCCAGTCTGAACTGTTCCTCTCTAATCTATTCATTCCATTAAAAATTCTGTTTTAGTCTCACCTGCTTTGCCCTACAATCAACTCTTCAAAGAGCCTTACAATCCTACAGAAAAAAATCAAGAGACTATTTCTGTAAATAGAATTTGCTGAATATCTTGTACCTTTTGCTTCAAATTCTGACCAAGCTTTTGGTCACCTGATTTAATTTCTCCTTCGATGATGCTGTATTAGACTTTGTTTGGTAACACTCCCAGGTACAGCTTCCATGTGGCTCAGTCTGGTCAGTCACCATAATGATCAACCCTCTGTCCGAACTATTCAGGAAACCAAACAATAGATAATCTTTCAGGAGAAGCACAGCCATGCGAAGTTCTTCCTTCACCATCCCAAGCATAACTTTGAATATTGAATCAACCTTACCACATGTAGCTAAGGATCTGATTTCTTTTGAAACTATGGTCTTAGAAATACACTTCGTTTTGTCCAGTAGTTGACCATCTACTGTAATATTTATCCTTACTATCCTCAGTTATGGTCTCTAACAGACAGTCATGCAGTCCCAGGTCACTTTTTACAGATATTTTCTTACAACCATTTGATTCTTTCAAAGAAGTTAACGTACAAAAAAGGAACAGAAGCAGGCCACTTTCCCCTGAATTTGCTCTGTCATTTAGTATGATCATGGCTGATCTGATTGTAACTGGAACTCCAACTCCCTCCCACTCCTGGAAATCTTTCACTCCCTTGCTTATCAAGAACCTATATACCTCTGTCTTAAAACCATTCAGAGACTTTGTTTCCAGCACCCTTCAAGAATAGAGTTCCAAAGCTTCACCATACTCTTAGAAAAAAAATCATCCCAATTCTGCCTTAAATGGGTGACTCTTATTTTTAAGCAGTAATCTAGATTCCCCCATAGGAGGAAACATCCTCTCCACATTCACTCTGTCAAGACCTGTCAGGATTTTATATGTTTCAATCAAGTTAAACAATATTGTAATGTTAATCAAAGTAACAAGCTTTCAGATTCTGAAATCTGGAAGAACATTTGAGAACTGTAAAGAAAATGAAAGAAGTGCATTTGTATTCTGCCTTTCACAACCTCGGGATGAACAGTAAGTAAGGTAATCCATCACCGGCACAGCCCTCCCCACCACTGAAAGGGTCTACATGAGGCACTGCCTCAAGAAGGCGGCATCTACCATCAAAGATCCCCACCATCCCGACCATGCCCTCTTTTCGCTGCTACCATCAGGCAGGAGGTACAGAAGCCTGAAGTCCAACACCACCAGATTCAGGAACAGCTACTTTCCTCCAACCATCAGGTTCTTGAACCGACCTGGATAACTCTAATCCTACCTCACCAATGGAATACTATGGATCACCACTTGCACTACTATTGACTTGTTTCTGATTGTGTTTTTTTGCACTAATGTCTTGTTTTGCACAGTCTTTTTTCACTGTCTTGTACAATTTATGTACAGTTTAAGTATAATTTATGTTATGTGTGTTGTCTAAATCTACATGCCTGTGATGCTGCTGTAAGCAAGCTTTTCACTGTGCCTGTACCTCACCGTATTTGTCCACATGACAATAAATTTGACTTGTCTTGAGCAAGATGTGGTCTTCAAATCAGTTACTGTTGTAATACAGGAAATGTAGCATCGAGTTTACGAACAGTCAGATCCCACAAACAGAATCAATGATTGGATAATCCATTTTACTTATGTTAGTAGGAGGAACTTAGGCTTGTTTTTCTTTAACGGAGTGCCATGAGGTCCTTTACACCCACCTGAGGGAAATGATATAGCTGGTGATACACAGCAGCAAGAGGAAATAGGATAAATCAAATAATTATATCAGGGCCACCGCTTTATCAGGGAGGTTTGTGTGCAGACTTAAACAAAATTTGATGTACTAGCAGGCTTTGGGAATATAAAATGCACAAAGCAAACAATTCTTACAGAGGCTAAAGAAACAGACTGATTGATTTGATAACTTCAGAATTTCAGATTGGGGTCTCTTCGTTTAGTTCATGGGCTGCTAAAATACTGTCATGAAGAGGAAAGCTCTTCCAGGGTTCTTGGGAAAAAGTATATTTACAGTGTGCTTGTATCTATTTCAAAATAGAGCATTCATGGAGCACCCTTCTCAAATTACTGTTTAATTGTACACCATCATTCACAACTGGGTGTGACTGAGTGGATGGATGTGGGATCATGCACGTTACAGCTTTGCAAGACTGGCAATTCATTTTTAGTTATGTCTGGTGCTGCTACAGGCATTGTCCCAGTGTTGCTTCCCTAGCAGATGAGTGAGAAACATCCTTGGCCATGAGATTGCAGATTATGGAGAAACATATTTCTGGTGCTGATGGCTCACAGCCCCTCATGAATGCCTGGATTGGAGCTGCTGACTATATTCTGAATCAACCCAATTAGCATGTCAGTAGTGTCACACAGCATAGTGGAGGATGTCTTCTGTGTAAAAGCAGGCCCATGTCTCCTCATTGACTATGCAGTGGTCATTCCTACCACTACAGGCACGGTAGTGTACTGGTTACCATAACGTTATTACAGCACCAGCGACCTGGGTTTAATTCCGGCTGCTGTCTGTAAGGAGTTTGTACGTTCTCCCTGTGTCTGCGTGGGTTTCCTTTGGGTGCTCCAGTTTCCTCCCACATTCCAAAGGCATACGGGTTAGGAAGCAGTGGGCGTGCTATGTTGGCGCCGGAAGCATGACGACACTTGCGGGCTGCCCCCAGAACACTCTACACAAAAAGATGCATTTCACTGTGTGTTTCGATGTACATGTGACTAATAAAGATATCTTATCTTACCTTATCTTACATGTATGTGACTGTGCTGGCTGGATTTGTGAGGGCAAGGTCAACCAATGTTTTCTTGAAAGACACACCCAGCTCAGTCAGCACTGGTGTTATCAAACAAGTCTTGTTAATGGACATTGAAGTCCCCACCCAGAGTACATTCTGTGCTCTTATTACTTTCGGTGGTTCTTTCAGGTGTTGTTCAAAATGGACAAGGACTAACTCATCAGCTGAGGGAAGGCAGTCAGTGGTAATCAGGAGGAGGTTTCTATGCCCATGTTTGATGTGATGCTATGAGGCTTTGCGGAATTTGGAGTCATTGGTCAGAAGCCAGTCCTGATTATTCACCACTGTGTATAAACTGCAGAGCAGCTGTGGAGATACAGGAGACTGCAGGTGCTGGAATCTGGAGCAAACTAATAAACAGCTGGAAGAACTCAGTGGGTCAAGCAGCATCTGTGGAGGCAAAGGGATGGTTGACATTTCAGATCAAGACCCTGCCTCAGGACTAAGGGTATAGAGGGAAGACCACCCTCCCATTTAACTCCCCTTCCCATTCCCACACTGACCTGCCTGTCCTCAGCCTTCTCCACTGCCACAGTGAGGCCAAGCACAAGCTAGAAGAACAGTGCCTTTTAAATAATATCTGCCTCTTCTGGCAGTTTGTTCCAAATATTCACACCCTCTGTGTGAAAAACCTACCCCTCAGATCTCCTGTAAATTTCTCCCTTCTCACCTTAAGCTCTGCCCTCCAGTTCTAGATTCCTGTGCCTTGGGAAAAAGATTCTGACGATCTCTCCTATCTGTGCCCCTCATAATTTTGTAAACCTCCATATGGTTAGCTGTCAGCCTCCTATATTCCAGTGATAAGATCTTTATTAGTCACATGTACATTGAGAAACACAGTCAAATGCATCTTTGTGTAGAGTGTTCTGGGGGCAGCCCGCAAGTGTCTCCACGCTTCCGGTGCCAACATAGCATGCCCACAACTTCCTAACCTGTACGCCTTTGGAATGTGGGAAGAAACCAGAGCACCCACAGTAAACCCATGCAGACACGGGGAGAACGTACAAGCTCCTTACAGACAGCGGCGGGAATTGAATCCGGGTCACTGGCACTGTAATAGCATTACGCAAACCGCTACACTACCATGCCTGTGAATATGCCAATCCAATCTCTCCTTACTATTAGAGCCCTCCATTCCAGGCAACATCCCAAGGAATCTTTTCTGCACTCTCTCTATTGCTATCACATCCTTCCCGTAGTGTGGTGACCAGAAATGTGCACAATACTCCATGTGCGGTCTAACCAATGTTTTGTACAGCTGCAAAACGATGTCCCAACTCTTATACGCAGTGCCTCGGCCTATGAAGGCAAGCATACCAAATGCATTCTTCACTACCCTATCAATCAGTGTTGCTGCTTTTAGGGAGCTATGGAGTTGCACCCCAAGGCCTCTGTGTATCATTGCTCCTAAGGTCCTTGTCATTTACTCTGTGCATCCTAATAGAATTTGGCTTCCCAAAGTGGAGGAAGGGGCATAATTTTAAGGTGATTGGAGGAAGGTATAAAGGGGATGTCAGAGGTAAATTTTTTACACAGAGAGTGGTGGGTGTGTGGAATGCACTGCCGGCAGAGGTTGTGGGGGCAGATACATTAGGGACGTTTAAAAGACTCTTTGATTGCCACATGAATGATAGAGAAATGGACGTCTATGTGGGAGGGAGGGGTTAGATAGATATTAGAGCAGGATAAAATGTCGGCACAACATTGTGGCCAAAGGGCCTGTACTGTGCTGTAGTGTTCTATGTTAAGTGCATTACCTCACACGTGTGTGAATTAAATTCCATCTGCCACTGCTCCGTCCATCTTTCCAACTGATCTTTAAACAACCTTTTTCATTATCTACGACTGCACCGATTTTTGTGTTGTCTGCAAACTTATTAGTCACATCCTTTACCTTCTCATCCAAACAACAAAGGTCCCTGCACCAATCTTGCAGTACACCACTTGTCATAGATTTTCAGTCAGAAAAACATCCACCACTACCTTCTGCTCCTTTCACCCAGCCAGTTTTGGATCCACTTCACCAACATGCCTCAGATTCCTTGTGCTTTAACCTTCTGGGCCAGCCTAGCATACGGGACATTGTTAAGAGCCTTACTGAAGTCCATATCGACAAGATCTATTGCCCTGCCTTGGTTACTTCCTCAAAAAATTCATTCAAATTCGTGAGTCATGATCTCCCCTGCACTAAACCACGCTGACTCCTCCTAATCAGTTCCTCTCTTTACAAGTGAACATAAATCCTGTCCTTCAGAATCTTCTCCAACAACTTCCTACCACTGATGCAAGGCTCACTGGCCTGTAGTTTCCTGGCTTATCCTTCCTGCAGGGAGAAGGCTTTGGTTGGAACAAAGTGAAATTCTCCAATCGGGTGAAATAAAGGGCTAACTGGACTTTGTTGGGTTGTTACAGCAACACGAAGGTGGTATTCAAAGAATTACATAAAACCTAAACAGGTCAAAAACACACCATTTGGCCTGGTAGGTCATTGCTCGTTCTTATGATCCCAAGAACCTTCTCCCCCCCTATGATAGCTTAACCCTAGCACCACATCCACAACTTAATCAGCCACAACCACAAAGTGTATCATTTCAAGCATCACAAATACTCACTGTAAAGAATGGTTCCACTGGAAGAGGCTGTTTTTATTGTAAGATGTAGCGTCACATCCGTTTCAACTCCTGTTCCATTGTTAAGGTCTGAGTCTCTTCGTAGTATTGTTGTAAGTGATGGAAGCTCTAGGTAAGCACTTCCATTGAAGGACGGGAAAAACAAAGTGACATCTGAAAGAGAAGAGGCAGCAAATTATGCTTTGGCTCCAACAGTTGTGCAAACACTGCACCACCACAATAAATGAAACAGAAGTGTATAAACACTGTTGATACATTCCTGGCCCAACTCTCTAACTGAAAATAGCATCAGGGGTCACAATCTGGATCACAAAATGTGATAACCTCCTGAGTAGAAAAAAATATAAGAGTTCATTAATCTTAAATAAATTAGCTATTGGCTCCAAAGTGAATTCAGATTGCAAATGTCATCTTATAAATTGGTCATCTTCTGACCAAGCAAAGAATCTTGAAATGAGTGGTACAAAACTCACTTCAACAGAAACTATGCTCAGTAGCTGAGAAGCAATAATGACATGCTTTCAATTCCTTCAGATCCTTTCACTCTACTTGATTATCTTCATTCCTACTTGCATGATGTGCTCTTCTAATGACAACTGTGGCTCAGTTGATAGCACCCAGGACATCACAATAGAGTATGATTGTCAATTAAATACTTTGAAAGTAATATGAGAGATGTAGCAGCTAATCTGCACAAAGCAAGGTCCCATAAAGAGCAACATGATAATGACCAGATAATTTAGCAGACATCAGTCAGACATTATATTGTGTGCAACTGACCACTTCAGAAGCGTGGTCTGAAGGAAAACCGAATTACCCTACTTGGTTAGTATTAGAAAAGGAGGCCATTCAGCCCCTAGATAGTGCCTTTTCCCTGGAGAGCAATCAAATCTGTCTAATTCCTTCACCCATTTCCCTGTAGCCTTGCAAGACTCTGACATATCCATCAGCTTGCTTTGATTTTTTTTGACACTTGCCTGCATTAGGAGAAATTTACAGCAGCTAATTAACTAATAGACGGTGTGGCCAGATTCTGCTCTAACTCCATCTACAAGTTTGCAGATGATACCACTGTAGTGGGCTGTATCTCAAATAATGATGTGTTGGAGGACAGGAAGGAGATAGAGCGCTTAGTGACATGGTGTCATGACAACAACCTTTTCCTCAATGTCAGCAAAGCAAAAGAGCTGGTCATTGACTTCAGGAAGGGGGGCAATGCACATGCACCTGTCTGCATCAACAGTGCTGAGGTCAAGAGGTTCGAGCACTTCAAGTTCCTGGGTGTGAACATCATCAATAGCCTGTCCTGGTCTAACCACAGAGATGCCACGGCCAAGAAAGCTCACCAGCGCCTCTACTTCCTCAGGAGGCTAAAGAAATTCAGTATGTCCCCTTTGATACTCACCAACTTTTATTGATGCACCATAGAAAGCATCTTATCTAGATGTATCACAGCTTGGTATGGCAACTGCTCTGCCCAGCACTGCAAGAAACTGCAGAGAGTTGTGGACACAGCCTAGCTCATCATGGAAACCAGCCTCCCCTCCATGGACTCTGTCTATACCTCTTGCTGCCTTTGTGAAGCAGCCAGCATAATCAAAGACCCCACCCACCCTGGTCATTCGCTCTTCTCTCCCTCCCATCAGGCAGAAGATACAGGAGCCTGAGGGCACATACCATCAGGCTCAAGGACAGCTTCTATCCCATGGTGATAAGACTATTGAATGGTTCTTTTATATGATAAAGTGGACTCTTGACCTCACAATCTACCTTGTTTGACCTTGCAGCTTATTGTCTACCTGCAATGCACTTCCCTGTATTCTGTTATTGTTTTTACCCTGTACGACCTCAATGCACTCTGTACTAACTCAATGTAACTGCACTGTGTAATGAATTGATCTGTATGAACGGTATGCAAGACAAGTTTTTCAGTGTACCTGGGTACAAGTGACAATAATAAACCAATACCAATACCAATAACCTTGCAGCATCTCCTCGGGGTGTGGGAGGAAACTGGGAGTATCCGGAGAAAACACACGTGGTGACAGGGAGAAAATTCAAACTCCGCACAGATTGCATCCAAGGTTAGGATCGAACTGGGGTTGCAGGAGCCGTGAGGCAGCAGCACTATCCCGTATTCCTGTGATTGCATCAGTCTAGCTCTTCCTCACGTGGTTGCCAACTGATGCAGGAAATTTCCATGTGTTGTGGCCATCCCACAGTGGGAAGCTTTACTCCTGATGCAGGGTCTTGTCCCAAAACATCAATCTTTGCCTCCATGGATGCTGCCTGACCCGCTGAGTTCTTCCAGCAATTTATTTTTTGCTCCAGATTCCAGCATCTGCAGTCACTTATGTCTCCACAAGTGGTAACTTGGTTCCAAGTCTCCTGGTATTCTAATGTAGGCAGTGACCAATAAGGCTCCTGGAATGGATCTATTATCAGCACATTCACCACAGAGCAGAAGAATAAATTGCTCACCTCTCAGTATATGGGCTTGACGTGTTTCTGAGTTTTATGCACATCACTAACTCAGAACGGATTCAGTGATGATTGATATTCAAACTAGAGGTAATGGAAAAGATATATTTGCCATGTTGGTTCCTATAGTGAGACAGAAAACTTTGGAGGGAGCAGAAGAGGACATCATTTCAATTTTGCCAAAGATCTCATAAATTGAAAGGGCTCTGAACAAGTGGCATGGCAATGTTAATAGTGATGATACCATGTGCAGGAAGTGGACATTCAAATGTGCCAGATGTTTAATCTTTGCAACAGTATTTTAGCAAACAAGGGTTTAAACCATGATTCTGCCATTTAGACCATTATTTTTCAGTCTAAATGGCATCAGAATGAAAACTGATTCAGGTACAGGGAAATTGCAATCGCCATTTTAACAAGGGCTGCATAGCTATGATAGGTAACTTCCTCATCAGGGTTCAGATGAAGGGTCTTGACACAAAATGTTGACTGTCTATTTCCCTCCACAGATGCTTTCTGACCTGCTGACTTCCTCCAGCAGTTTGTTTGTTGCTCCGTTTTTTTAAAATTTGATTTGATTTGATTTCTTTATTAGTCACATGTACATCGAAACACACAGTGAAATGCATCTTTTGCGTAGAGTGTTCTGGGGGAGACCGCAAGTGTCACCATGCTTCCGGCACCAACATAGCATGCCCACAACTTCCTAACATACGTCTTTGGAATGTGGGAGGAAACCGGAGCACCCGGAGGAAACCCACGCAGACACACGGGGAGAACGTAAAAGCTCCTACAGACACTGGCGAGAATTGAACCCGGGTCAGTGCCCAGCATTTGCAGTCTCCTGCATCTCCAACTTCTCATCATTTTCAGACAGAGTACTGATGCAGCAACATAAGGTTCCAGGAGAATATGAGGTGTCTTCTTTATGGCATAACTCACATTCTATAATTTCTCATTTCTGTTGCAATACCTTTGGCTTCCTTTGACAGAAACCAGGAATGGCGCAGCAATTAGTGCTGCTGCCTCACAGCTTCAGCGACTTGCGTTCAATCCTGACTTCCAGGGCTATCTGTGGAGTTTGCAGGTTCTCCCAGTGACAGTATAGGTTTCCCCCGGGTGCTATGGTTTCCTCCCACACTCCAAAGACATCCTCCTCTTCCATCAGGTAGAAGATACAGGAACCTGAGAGCACACACCACCAGGATGAAGGACAGCTTCTATCCCACTGTGATAAGACTATTGAACAGTTCCTTCATACAATGAGATGGACTCTGACCTCACGATCTACCTTGTTGTGACCTTGTACCTTGTCTACCTGCACTGCACTTCCTCTGTAGCTGTGACACTTTACTCTCTACTTTTTTTTACCTGTACTACCTCAATGCACGCTGTACCAACTCAGTGTAACTGCACTGTGTAATGAATTGACCTGTACGATCAGTATGCAAGACAAGTTTTTCACTGTACCTCAGTACATGTGACAATAATAAACCAATACCAATACCAACTGATGACTGTAAATTACCTCTGGTGTAAGTGGGTGGAACGTTGAGGCTAGTGAGGGATAAAAAAAACAAGTGGGGGAACAGAGTTGATGGGTTTGTCTGAGAGCCAGCATGGACTTGAGAGGCTGAATGGTCTGCTTTTATGCCATAAGGAAATATTTATAAAATAATACTCCAGTGAAAACCTGGGTGAGAACAACAAGCTTCTTCAACAACAGAATTTCTCAATTGGTGTAGTAAGTCAGAGTAGCCAAGAGTGTTTGTCTTCAGTTACAGCATGATTATTGATGCAGGAGGAAGGTCTTTCTTTCACTGTGCATGTGGGGTAAGGGTTGGGATCCACACTACAGGGGAGCACTGAAGTTGGAAAGAGGATGAAAGGAGAGAAAAACTGTCTTGAAGTGAGCTGGAGCCATGGTAGCTCAAAACAGAAAAGCTTCCATGTTCATAACATTGTGCCGAGACACAGGAAAAGTTGTAAGTGTGTGAAGACAGAGTGCTGGTCACCCACAGAATCACGGGAAGGTAACAGCACAGAAGGAGGCTCTTTGCCCAACAAGCCCATGCCTGTTGTATTCAGGAGTAATCCCGCCAGCCCCACTCTTGGCCCCTTTCCCCACGGTGCTGTAATTTTATTTTGCTTTCAAGTACTTATAGAACATAGGACAGTACAGCACAGAAACAGGCCCTTCGGCCCACAATGTTGTGCCGAACCAATTACATTAGTAATCAAATGCCCAACTCAACTAATCCCTTCTGCCTACACAATGTCCATATCCTACCAGTTCCCTCACATTCATGTGCCTATCTAAGAGCTTCTTGAATGCCCCTATCGTATTTGCCTCCCCCACCACCCCAGGCAGCACATACCAGGCACCCACCACTCTCTGTGTAATAGACTTGCCCCACATATCTCCTTTGAACTTACCCCCATCACCTTAAATGCATGTCCTCTGTTATTAGACATTTCAACCCTGGGGAAAAGATACTGACTGTCTACTCTATCTATGCCTCTCATAGTCTTATAAACCTCTGTCTCATTCCTTATCTGAACGGAATGATTGAATCTACTCCCACTACTCGTGTGATCAGGTATATGCCCTTGTGGGTTCTACATTGAACTCAGAAGTCTGAAAGAAAGAAACATAGTTCAACTATAACTTCAAATTATTGATGTCATGGAGAGCTCAGAGATGTGGAAGTGAAACAATCAATACTGAGCACAAAAGAGCAAGTTGTACTTTCTTTGGAAGGGATATGTAAATTCTGCTTGAAAGTTACAAAACAGAGGACAAGATGTTCATAGAGTAAGAAGACAGCAGCTAGGTTCACCAAAGGTTACAAATGATCCACACTGGCCAAACTTCCATGAGAAATGAGGCAGCTTGCTTTCAGATCAAAAGAAACCTGACCTGAGATATTGTATTGATTTGATATGGAGGTGCTGAAGATGAAGAGATGGTACAAGGTGTTCTGACAGATGAATGAAGGACTTACCATTGTATGCTAGGTTTATCAATAATTTCAAGAGGCAACTAAACAGTTGTTATATGGGTAACAATGGGTAAAGGCACCAATGAGACAAAGAGAGAAAAAATTCTCATCTCTTCACTCTGGGGCACAATCATAACCAGAATCCAGAGATGAAAATGCTTCCCATGTAATTCAGACCCTTTATATTGCATTGTGGTTCACCTTTGAAATGCTGTAATGGAAAATGTGGAGTAGTTTATTTTCCCTGCAAACAGATGAAATTAAACTCAGTTGTACTTTGAAGGCTTTCAAAAGTATTCGTTGATCGCAGGTTAACTCAGAAGAAGAAAACACACATGTTGGCATATCAATGTAGGAGCAGTGCTGACCTTTCAGTGAACCTAATCGAATGCTGGCACCTGTTTCTGCACAGTTTTACAACAACTCCTCATTCTCTCATTACGTGTCCCTCCTGTGCTGCTTATGACTCTACTTCTTCAGGTTTATTTAAAGATAAATGATTTAAAATGCTCCCGTCACTTCCAGGTACAGTGCTGACCCCAGTTTATAGTGTGCTCTGAATCCTGACCTCTTCTGATTGAAAGTTCACATCACCAGGAGGTCAGGTCAAATTGAATAAAAATTCTCTTAACTCTGAGCCAACTGAATGAAATGTTGATAGCAGTAAACTTTCCGTTAGTTCAGATGTGATTACGTGAGAGAAATTTTAAAGTTCCCTCACTGCCTCTACATTTCAAACTGGTTAATCGAAGTTTCTGATCCTCTCAACATTTGGTACCACAGATAGTTTATCTTCTGATGACTCTGTACCTATTTGCCCTGGGCATTGCTTTTGTGTTGGGTACCTTTGTCCTTTCTCCAATGTTGACATAACAGTGAGATTATGGATGGATTCACAAAATTCTTCTCTTTTTCTCCTGTTCTGAATAAGTTGCTCCATAGTAGGGAAGCTTCACTCTAAACTTTGTTCAGTAAGACTACCTCAATGCACTGTTGTAATGAATTGTCGGTATGCCAGACAAGTTTTTCACCTGTACCTCAGTACATGTGACAATAATAAACCAATTTACCAATTTGGATACCATTGCAAGGTTGCAGCTGTGGTAGGGTGCTTGCCTCTTCAGTCAGATAGGTTCTAGTCCAGGCATCAGATCATGCAATGAAGGACAATACTGAAGTTCTGTACTGCCTTCTAGAGATGACAGTAAACTAAGGGCCCTTCTATCCTCTCTAGTGGATAAAAGAACAACCTGTAACTCTATTTCAATGAATGGCAGAGCAGTTCTTTCCAATTTATGTCCCTAAACCAACGGATTTTCTGGTCATTACCACAGTGGTGTCTGTGAAATATTGTAGGCTGTAGTTGTAGGTGGGCCTTGATAAGGGAAGAGAAAATAAATAGTGGATGAGGCAAAGAAGGGTGGTGCACAAAATAGGCCATAAATTCCATATAATTCTACTAAAACAAAACAAGAGGGTACTGTGCATCTACATGCGTGTTTCTGAATGTACAGAGAATCACAGATTATGCCTGCTTTCCAAGCATTGTAATATCATCATGGGTTGGAACATGCAGCTTCGTCTTTAGAGGGCTATAGTTTAACTGCACTTTTGCAAATAGATCACTACCGTTTTGGATATAGATATTAATACCTTTGTGAAGACATCACAAAGAGAGAAAGGAAGAAAAAGGAAAAACAAAGCTTGAGAACCTGGCTGCCTTTGGAAAATACTTCTACTACATTACTGCCCTCCCTGACCTTCAGATCCTTTAACCCTGTGGCTCTACATTATCTCACATGCAGGTGCAGACCTAAGTAATTTTTGCCAAGGAAGACACCACCCAGTTCCTTCCAGTAGTCAATCTTTTAATCAAACACATCTCGTAAATCAAATTTACAACTTTTAGAGCCCAATCAATAGGGTATTTCAGTCTGCAACCAAATTAGATACAAGGATGCAATAAGGATGCAACAGAGAGAGCATGTGCAAGTGCAAGCTGGTGTTCTACTGAGCCAGACGGGATTAATCTGTCAGTTTTAACAATGAATGATCCCTCCCTGGACTGCAATAGGTTTATGAAGACTGCAAGGTACATAGCTAATGAAGTATTCTAGGCAGACAGGATCAATACCATCTCAGCGAAGCTATTTTGTGCTCTATTTCTTCAACTAAGTGCAGTTGATTTGTCATGTGACCATCACATGTCAATCACATGACAAATGGATTCACTTGACTGTCTCCAATCCAACAGAAGACAAAATTAACTGAGAACTCAAAATGGAAATTGAAGAATATGTACTTATTTATTGTCTTCTCTATCTTCCTGATTGGCCATTGGCCAAAGGTGTTATTGTAAGTGAAGGATCATTTGAAATATATGTACTGTTGTATTGCAGGAAATGTATCTGTTGATTTTCACAATGTAAGCTTCTGCTATTGCCAAAGTTAGACTAAGAAGGTAACGTGTTTGTCAATCCCTCTGAATGGTCTCAACCCAAAACGTCAACTGTGCATTTCTCTCCACAGATGCTGCCTGACCCGCTGAGTTCCTCCAGCAGCTTGTTATTTGCTACAGACTTCAGCATCTGCAGTCACTTGTGTCTCTGTTATCTCAGTGATGTTGGTTGAGGGATAAATGTAACTGACACACTGAACAAAATTCCCTTGTTTTTGGATCTTTTACATCTATCCTGGGAGAATAAATGTGACCTTCATTTAATATTGCACACCCAGCACTGGAGTTCCAGCGAGGATTACATACTCAAGTCCTCGGAGTGCGTCAAACCCCCATTCTTGTGTTTCAGGGAGTTCTATCACTGAGCCATGGCCAATAAAGACAAAGCTAATTGTTATAACTAAACCTCCAGGAAATATGAGGTAAATTGCAATAGTAGGGCAAAACTTAAAGGCCTGATATCAGACTTTGTGAGATATTACCAATACTTCCTTAGAAGAGGTCTCATTAAAGTCAGCTACATCACATGCGTGTTCGCATACATACCCAACAAGACTCACCAACTTCACCATCATACATCAACGTGGAACTGAGTGAGATGAAGTGTCCTTAAGGATGGAGTTTGGGTGACCTCCCTAATGGAGTGGTGAGCAGCAAACTATGAGATGTGACAGGGAACCTGGACTGATCCCAAGGGTGGGAAGCTGCAAGTGGCTGTGGTCTTGATCTTCGTGGGCAAAGGAGTCCAAGAAAAGATGTGAGACTATATTTGAGGCCATAGAAGGTCACAAAACTCAGTGAAGACAAAATATGCAGTCTGAAAGTTGGTCTTTTAAACAGCAGTTTCAGGGGGAAATGGATTTAATAAAAGCTGGTTGTCTTGTGAGTAAATATGACCAATGTAGTTGAAAATTACATTAAAGAGATTCACTAGGCTAATCCCTGGTATAAGAGGGTTGTCCTGTTACAAATGGGTAAAGAAATTGGATCTGTACTCTGGTGTTTAGAAGAATGAGAGGTGATCTTACTGAAACATATAACATTTTAAGAGGCACGACAGGGTAATGTAGGAGAGTGGGGGAGACTCAAATAAGGGAGCATAATTATTGAGTTGAGTTCAAGAGCCGTGAGGTAATATTGCAGTTCTATAAAACTTTGATTAGACCATACTTGGAGTATTGTGTCAGGTCTGGTCGCCTCATTATAAGAAGGTTGTGGAAGCTTTAGAGAGGGTGCAGAGGAGATTTACCAGGATGCTGGCTGGATTGGAGAGCATGTCTTATGAGGATAGGTTGAGTGAGCTAGGGCTTTTCTCTTTGGAGAGAAGGGGGATGAGAGGTGACTTGATAAAGGTGTACAAGATTATAAGAGGCACAGATCGAGTGGACAGTCAGAGACTTTTTCCCAGGATGACAGTGGCCTTTTTACACAGAGTTTTTACACCAAAATTTTTTACACAGAGAGTGGTGGGTGCGTGGAACGCACTGCCGGCAGAGGTGGTGGAGGCAGATACATTAGGGACATTTGAGAGACTCTCAGATAGCCACATAAATGATAGAAAAATAGAGGGCTATGTGGGAGGGAAGGGTCAGATATATCTTAGAGCAGGATAAAATGTCGGCACAACATTGTGGGCTGAAGGGCTTGTACTGTGCTGTAGTGTTCTATGTTCTATAATTACAGGAAAAGAAGGTGATCATTTAAAACTGAGGTGCATAGAAGTTTCTTCTTGCAGAGGGCGGTGAACCTCTGGAATTCCTTACTTCAAGAGTTTGAGGAGTCTGGATAACTGGAGGTATTTAAAGAAGAGATTGATACTTTTTTGAAAGATTGGGGAATTGAGGGCTATGGGGAACCTGGCACATCAGAGGAACAGGAATTCAACGGCAGATGGCTTTCGGGGCTGGGTGGCCTACTCCTGTGTTCTTGTGTGCTCACTGCAGATTAAATGTGGGCATGGCACTATGGTTGGCATCCTGAGGGAGAGTTTTACACCAGAAAAAAGATGCCAGTGCAAACAAAAATGCTACCAGAAAATCAATTTCCCAACAGGCACTATGATACCGAGAAATGTAAGATGATTTTCAACTGCACAGAATTGTTTTATTTTGGAGTTGTGCAAAGAAATTTCTAGGCCGCAGAATAATAACTTCCATTTCAATAACCTCTTTAATGTAGTTCAGAAAGGTCCCGAGGTTCTCATAAGAGCATATTCAACCTATCTGACAGCAAGCCATGTTGGACGACATTTAGCCAAAGGCCTGGTCAAGGAGGAGAGTGAGGTAAGACGGAACAAAAAAACAATGGTGGAATTGTAAAAAAATGAAGCAAGTGGCCAGAATTAGAGGAATACTGAGATTGCAAATGATTCTAGAGGTAGGAGAGGAACAAAGCAGGGAGAGAGACTATGAATAGATCTGAACACAATAATTGGAATTTTAAAACTGAGGCAATGTCTCAGAAGCAGACATTGGGGTTAAGAACATAAGATGCAGGAGCATTAATAGGCCAAATCAGTCCTTTGAGCCTCATCTGCCATTCAATAAAATTGTGGCTGATCCAGTCTTGGCCTCAACCTCATTGTCTCACTTTCTCCCCATACCTCTTGACAGGGTGCACAATCAATTGATGCAGTAACCCAGATTCCTGCTGGCTGGCTGCTAAAGTGAAGGTTACAAGTTAGGAAGAGAACTCCCCTTTGCATACTCCATGGGAGAATCCTTAAATGTCATTATTGCAAAATACTTGAAAACAAGGACAACTGTGTTTCAATTTGCCATTTATATCAATGAGTGTGCCAGTCCCTTGGAACATGGTACACTTCCAAAAGCTTTGTACTTGCCAATCCAGAACCGGTGAAGACAGCTCCTTGATGATATTTCTGGGTGATTGTGTCTGCATCAAAGCATATGGGTTGGTGATGTTCCAGTAGAAGCAGCCAAACGGGGTAGAAATTTCTGATGAGGTTTCTGGCAGGATCAACGAGAACAAGTGACTGAGATCCTTCCAAGGAAGCAGCCGGCACAGTAGTTATTTACATGTTCACACATCTGAGGTGCCAGTGAGTTTGTTGTCCCTGATCCTTATGTGAGGTTGTGAATGCATTAGGTGCTGGCCAAAATAAAGCTTAAACAGCTTAAGAATTTAATAAGGGCATGATTAGGCCACTCAGCCCCTCGAAACTGTCTGCCTTTAAACATGATCATGGTCGATCATCTTTTTCAACACCATTTCCCTGCCCTACCCCTTCTAAGGACATTAGAAATAAATGGCAGGGCTGGTACAGGACCTCTTGCTCATTGAGCAAAATGAATAATCCAAAGCCAGAATTATACACACAGAACAATGAGCCACTGCTGATAAAACTCCATATCTGAACACAGATCTCTGGATTGTTAGACCAGACCCATGGCTAACTGCTTTTTACCACCACCAGACCATCTGAAGGCCTATGTCCAGGGGCTCCAGGAAGAGGGCCCAGAGCTTCTCAGGAAGAATCGAAGCTATTTAGAAATGCACTGATGTCAATAATTGTGTAGAGGCAAATAAACAAATTGGTTGCTGCAAAGTTCCAAAACACCAGAAATGGTTAAAAATTATTGGCGATTCAAAGCACGGTGTTGGCACTCATCATCAAAGCTGATACCTAATGGTTATGTGATCTTCAAATCAGTTATCACCTCAGCTTCCTCACCAGCAGTGTCAGACGTCCATTTTTCATCATTGTTTCTCCGAACTTCCACCTTGAGTGCAATAATTGGCATTTCCAACAATGTTGGAAATACTTGGCAATAGAACCACAGAGGAGATGAGAATCTGCTTTATACACCAAGTTGATGTGGTTTAGAACTCGCTGCCTGAGAGGGAGTTCAATAGTAACATGAAAAAGAGAACTGGAAAGTACTTGCAGGAAAGTATTTGCAGAACTGCAGAGAAAGAGCAGGAGAAGGGGTCTTACTGGATAGACCTTTCAAAGACCTGCACAGGGATGATGGGCTGAAGGGCCTCCAATTTGAACTATATCTTGTTGATGGTGGTCTTCACAGACCCACTTCCTGCCAGAAATCACACAACCATGTGGAGTTCTAAAGTATAACCATTTTAACCTACAGGCATTCAAGATTCAGTGTTACAACGTACAACTGACAGTCTAAATTCTATGATGTTATATATGACATGGGTTAGAAGCAGTCCATCTGTTCTGCCTTAAAGGTATTCCTTTCCAAATTTCAGAACGATGCCAGCTATCGTGGGACATTTCCCAACTTGCAACAACACTCAATCATCCTGTCACCTCTCTGAGGGAAGCTGCCATTTAGAACCAAAGTAGAGATGACTCAACTTCCTGGGTCTGTGCCCGTGAGAGGTAAAATTGCAATCCGTCAACTCATTTCACGGAACATCCAACTAATTGGGGCATGCTCAACCATCAGTCTGGGTTTGGAATTGACTCAGCAGTGAATGCTTGTGATAATTCATTATATCTCCCATGTTTGTGACCTTTCACTGTAACCAATGCACCTGCCACGTAATGCCAAAAGAGAGTTAACTGTGTAGTAATGCTTCATATCCCAATGAGTTTATCCAGAGAATTGTAAGACCAGGAAGAAATGGGTATCATCTGGGCTTTAAGCTGGGTTATTTGAAAGACAAATTTCTGGTCTCAGAGCTCCTAGGCTGTGGCAGGTATAACATTGTAAAAAAAAAGGAAGGATACAACTTGACATCAGGATGTCTCAAAGTGGTTACAGTCAATGACGTACTTCTAAAAGTATTGTCACTGGTGTAATGTAGGAAATGCAGCAGCCAAGCTCTCGCAAACTGCACTGTGCAAATGGTCATCTCATTTGTTTTTTTTGTGCTATTATTGTTTGAGAGTTATAACCGCTGCTCAGGTCAGTGGGAGAACAATCTTCACTCTTCACTGAAATTGCAACTGGGTTAAAGGTGAGAAAGTTTGGAAAATTAGTCATAGGGTACTGCTTAGTCAAAGATTCAGAAATAGGTAGAATCTGCTTCATTTTATGGTCTAGGCACCATTTCAGCATAATGGACGATACTGGCTAGGAGAATATAACTACCATAAGGAATAGACACAAGCAAACTGAAAAGACACCAGCTAAAGTTAAGAGTAGAATCTAGAATGCATAGGATATAACCGCTCACTTGCTGGTATCATGCTTAAATACTACCTGCCTGTCCCAGAGATGGGCAGATGCCTGATTCTGGAGAAATGCTGCCTTGAAAACAAGAACACTAAATATTTATGCTCTGCAGGGCATTCTACTTCTAAAGATTTCATGCAAAGCAGAAATCATTCATTTTGAAAGCTCTGAAGATGAAGCACAGCCTTTAGAAACTTAAGCATCTTTCACAGTCAGAGTTCTGACTCTGCACTGTTTCTCTGTTGGAACAGGCAGGTATATTTTTTTTCCAAGAATCCCACACTGCAAACACCACAAGGTCCCTGGATAACCTGGTGTTGACATCAAGGGGTTGTGATGAGAATTCCAGCAGAATAGACAGAAGCAAAAGTTGCTGGTTCAATGCTCTGCAGTTCCATTAGTGAGATAACATTTGACACTGAAATGTGAAATAGCAGAGCTTTTGAAATTTGTTTCCTGAGGATTTCTCTAAGTTTGAGGAAATAAACATTGACAACAGTCATCGGCATGGACTCGTTGGGCCGAACGGCCTGTATCCATGCTGCATTGCTCTATGACTCTAAACTTTAGAATGAAACATAAATGCTATTCTCAATGAGATTCATTCTGATGTATAGCCTCAAACCCAGCCACATACAGGAAAAACTGAAAATTTAAAGCATAGATACAGGTTGGGTGGGCCAGCAGGTTTGTCCTGGAGTGTATGATTCAAGTGACCTTTCTCCCACCCTAGTTCATCCAACCTGGCAACATACCCTGCCATTGATTTTCTTTCATATTTTTATGAAGTTACTCATTAAGCCCATTTGTAATATTTACTTCCACCACTCCTCATCATAATGATTCTTGATTCTGACTGGTCCCTTTGTGAAGAAGTTCCTGCTCAGTTCTCTGTTGCATTTATTGGTGACAATTTAATATTTACGGCCCTTGGCTTCGATCTCCCCCATGAGTGCATCCTCCTTTGTACATCTATTCCACTGAAATCTTTCAGAATTTTCTAGATCTCTATCAGGTAATTCCTAATCCCTTTTGATCTTACAAGAGAAAGGAGCCCCAGTCTGATCAGTCTTTCCAGGCAGCTATTCTGTATAATCTCTCTGTTCTGATATCATTTTGTAAATCTTTCCTGCACCTTCTTCTTTGCTCTACACAACTTTTATGCCAGGGAGGCCAGAGTTGTTCACAGTACATTACATGCGCAACATCTATCTTCACTGAGTGATTTGAAAAAAAACCTGTCCATTTTTAAAGCATTTAATTCTGTCATGTTAAAAATCCAAAAAAAAACCCTTGCAAGTGGTGGAAAAGTGAAATTAAACCAGAGGGTGCTGCAAATACTCAGGGTGTCAGGCAGCATCTGCAGAGAGAGAAATATGGAATTCACATTTCAGGTCAACAACCCTTTATCGGAATTGAGAAAAGCGGACTGGCGCTGACGAAGGTGGAGACAAGCTATGTCTTACAGGTTGATCTCATAATTGTAGACCCAATACCACTACCGCAAATCTATTTTGATGAGAATGGCAGGATGCTGTGGGCAGGGCTTGATTCACCTTCCCAGGAAGGATTCATCCATTAGCCATCGTGTCTGTTGGGGACCTGCCTGCGATTCTCAGTCATTCAACTCCTGTCCTGCCAGGATCTCAAACTGGGTGCCGAGGTCAGTAAAGTTATCTAGGAACTATGCATCCATTGCTGACATTGAATGGGGCAAAGAATTACCTCTCTAAAATGAGGCTTCCTGTTCACTGTAGGAACATTGGCAGAGAGGCAGGAAGATCACTGTCTGACTGTGAAGGTTAGCAGAGGGATATTATTCCTCTGCAAAAATTACTAAAAACAAACTACTGAACTAACTTTGTTTCGTGGACTTCAACCAACTACAAAATACCTGAAGGTGTTAGGCTTGAGTTGAGTTTCTCAGGCTGGACCTAAACAGTGTCCTTCATTAGCACAAGGCCAAGCAGCAACCTTTGGTAGCTCCCTATGATACCTGAAAAACGCCCGAAACCATTACATTGGTCTGTGGGTATGATTCTCGCTTTGAGTTGTTCACTTTTCTCGATGTGCGAGAGGGTCCTGGGTTCAAATCCTGGACCAGCCCCAGCGATTATATGATTCTATTGGGGTGATGGAGTTTGTACGGAAGGCTACCCACTGGTCGGCATGGATGAGTTGGGCCAAATGGTCTGTTTCCTTGCTGAATGATTCCATGATTTCCAGGCCTCCTTGGGTCTGTGTCATAAGCACTGTAAAAATGGTCTGGGAAGAAGGATGTAACAAAGACCAATTTCAACCCCTTTATAATATACTGTTCCACAAGCCACAAGCAGGGGCAGCACTGTAGCGCAGGGCAGGCACAGTAGTGTAGCAGTTAGCGTAACGCTATTGTAGTGCCAGGGACCCGGGTTCAATTCCGGCCGCTGTCTGTAAGGAGTTTATACGTTCTCCCCATGTCTGCATGAGTTTCCTCCTGGTGCTCCGGTTTCCTCCCACATTCCAAAGGCGTACGGTTAGGAGCTGCGGGCATGCTACGTTGGCGCCGGAAGAGTGGCGACACTTGCGGGCTACCCCCAGCACATTCTCAGCAAAGCAAAGCGACGCATTTCACTGTGTGTTTCAATGTACATGTGACTAATAAATAAATATCTAAAAAAATGATCTCAACATCAGGATCAGTGCATCAGAGCTTTTTGCCATCCAGTATTTTCACCAAATATCAAAAGTCAAGTGGTGCACAGTCAGATATAGAATCAAGTCCCCTCTGGAGCCGTAACTGGCCTCAACTATAGAACAGAATCTCATGTCACTCACAGCAGCCCTGTGACATTCTCAATTTCCACTTCAATTGTCCTTTTGACCTTTGTGAGCCCACATTCCAGGCAGCTTGGATCAGAAGGCTGGCACAGAAAGGAGTAAGCTGAGCCTATCCATTGTGGTTTAAAGAAAGCATTAAAAGGAATGAGAGATAGGGAGCTTTCATACTATCAACTCAATCTAAATCTCAGAGAAGAAGCCACAATTTTCTCACCAACTGTGTTGTTTCTTCTCATTAAGTGGCCTCCTGGGATCACAGAAAATTTGCTAACCAATTGTGCAACCAGTCCCCTGAAAGGGCAGATCCATTAACTGGTTCAATGGCCAGTAAATATTGGGTATTATGTGAAGTCATAAAATCCAACATTTATTACAAGCAGCTGAGTTCTCTTTTAAGGTTACTAGGTCATGGGTGCTAAATGTTATGCTTATTTTATGCAAAGTACCAGAAAATTAACTCCCTCTCACATCTTTATGATGTGCAAAATACTCCACTCCAAAGGACTGAAACTGAACGAGTGTGGAAAATTATCTGGAAGCCTGTTTGTTTTTTTCAGAGCCAAATTACATATTTCTTATCATATCTTATGAACGTGCTATCCCCATACACATGACCTTAGAACTTGTTGTGCAGCCATTTCAAGACAGCAGAAATGGGATTGCTTATACATATTCACTAAAAAAAATGCCAATGCATAAATTCTGCTTGAGTTATGTGAGGTATGGACTTTTTTTTGTCAACATTTTCCACACAGATAATATAATAAAGCACGGAGGAATTATTTCAGTACTTAATGGGCATCATTATGCAAAAGCTATTTAGAAAGTAATGCAAATAATATTCTGTTTGGGGGAGTCCAACTATTTTCCCACAGCCTCTGGGGAGAAAAAGCAGAAGTTCTAAGAGAGAGCTTAATGGACTGTAAATTAGCAGCAAACAGCACAGGTAGCAGAAGCCATGGCAATGCAAAGGAAGACGGTGCGTGGTGAAGATGGCGTCGGTTCTATTAGAACATTAATTAGTTAAGAAGCCCCTTTAATTAAGTACATATCTGGCCCTCAGAAAGACTTGGTGATCCCTCTGAACATCATTCATGGTAGAATAGGTCAAGAATTTCCCCTAAAATGCACAGAGCTCCCCACAAAGCACAGTCAGTAAGACTTTCTCTTCAAAAAAAGAAAATTGCCTCGAATAATTTGAAGAGCCCAATTCTTTATATTCCTTTTGATAATGTTAATTCTAAATTGTGGATTATCCACCACATAAAATTGACTAAATGAAAGGTAATAGCTATTTAGCATAATTATTCATCAAACCAATTATCTTAGTTTATTGGGAAGGAGGACGTGTTTCCTGAATAGCAAAGCACAGAGTAATTTAAAATATTCCACGGGCTTCTGTTAAAGACTGCACACAGCTTGGGTTAGTGCAAAACTATTCATGCTTCTGACTGAAGTGAAAGCAGCAATCTTAGAAAGATAGGACTGAAATATTAGAGCCTTACCTCAGCCATAACATGCAACTCCAGAAAGGCTTCAACATCCTAAGTGGTTTATGCTAAAATTGAACCCTAACGGCTGCAGTATAATTTGACCATGAAGTTGCCAAATTAGGAATTCTAGTGACAGAGTACAAAATAATACATAAAAAATGCTGGAAGAACTCAGCAGGTCAGGCAGCATCTATGGAGGGAAATGAACAGTCGATGTTTCCAGCCGAGACCCTTCATCAGGACTGGAAAGAAAGAGGGTGGAAGGCAGAAAGCTCATTCTGGCTTCTGCCCTCTTTCTTTCCAGTCCTGATGAAGGGTCTCAGCTCGAAACATCGACTGTTCATTTCCCTCCATTGATGCTGCCTGACCTGCTGAGTTCTTCCAGCATTTGTTGTGTGTTGCTCCAGATTTCCAGCATCTGCAGTCTCTCATGTGAGTACAAAATGATGTTTAGAAAGTTTCCAGTGGAGGTGCAGATGGTCAATTGGACATCATATTTTAAATGAAATAATTATCTCTCTGCCACCAGTAATATTTAACTTGAACTTGGTAAACAGAGCCCAAAATATGTAGGGCAGGCACAGAGCTGCCCTTCCTCGACTAGTGAAAGAGTGTGTCTGACCAATGCACTGTCCGAATACACACAAATCTAAAGCTGGCGCCTGTCAAATAACTGCTGTTCTTGCTGAAGCCCAGCTTCAAATACAAGTAGAGATCAAAACTTAGAAGTCATCATTAACTGAGCCATTGGGACCCAGGTGCAGATCCATTTCCCACCATTGTATGCACCAGATGGGGAGGAATGTTTGCCATGATCCCCTGTGCATTCCCTGTAATGTTAGAGGGAACATATTCATCATTCATGAGTAATTCCAAAATTGAACAGGATTATTTGGGATATTTACCTGCAAAGAAAAAAAAATTGCAGGGATGTAGGGATTGGGATAAATTCTAAACAGCTGGCACAAACATACACGATGGGTCAAATGGTCTCCTTCTGTTCAGCATTTCCACATTTTTAAGACTATCATTCATGTTGAGAAAGGCTTGAATGAGATCTATGCCAAAATGGCCTATCTTCATGCATTTAAACATTCTATCATGTTCCACGGCCAAATACCCCATCAATCCTGAGTGCAAGTGGTTGAACACCAGCCAAGACCAGGCAGCAGATATTGATGGCAGGTCAGAAGATTCAAACATATATGGTAAACTTTTAGACAAGATTAAAATTTAGCTGACAATATCTTTGACTCGATGAGCCTTACATAATTAGAAAGCAGTCTTTTATTAGATCTTTCTCCCATTCCTGACCACGAGAAGACATTTGTGATTTGAAAAGGGCTGCTATGTAATAGGTGTACCAGTAATTGCTACTTTGGTTCTTTTAAAGCATGTTATTTTCCTTCAGAAAATCAAGAGAATTATTTCAGTGTAACAGTATCAGCAAGTCTCAATTAAGACTACATCAGAGCAGAAGGGTCACGAAGTGCTATCACGAATAGTTTTTTTTAACCAGCAGAAAAAGCTGCTGGTCTCAGAACTGTGTGAGTCTCCGGTCTCTTCCAGGGCAAGGAAAGTGTCAGCTGCCTTTTTATCCATGCCCCTTAAGTGGTTCGGGAAGCCCAGCAGACAGAATTCATAAACTTTGCTTCAGAAATGATTGAATAGTATAAACCTGTTTATCATATTGGAACCAAGGCAGCAAAATGGAGTTAAGGTATATAGCAACCATAATCTTACAATATTGGAGCAGGCTCAAGGGGGAATGCACACTCCTGTGGTCTTAACTTATGGAGCTAAGATTTTAGTGGATGAAACAGAACCCTTTCTGCTCAATACAATTGCACACAGTTGCTGAAAGTGAAGGAAACATATTATGTATGTTGCCCAAGGCTTGCTTTTCAGATTCCTTGTGAATTTCTCCTGGACGTTATTTGGTATTGCCAACAATGTACATTAATATTTAACTTGAACTCGGTAAACAGAGCCCAAAGCATGTAGGGTAGACACACAGCAGCCCTTCCTAGACCAATGAAAGAGTGACCACTACACAGCCTGAATATATTATGTGAAATAAAAGACACAAAAATCAGAAAACTGCAGGTGTTGGGAATCTGAAATAAAGATATAACACTGCTGGTCAGGCAGCATCCGTGGAAAGAGGAACAGAGTTAATGTCTCTGGTCAGAGACCCTCTGTCAGAGCTGGGTTGGAGCTTGTGCTGCCAAACCCAGAAGGATTCTGGCAGTTGAAGGAAGTATCTCCTCAGTCAAGCGGAAGTTTTAGGAGTCACCAGTGAGCTGACTGTGCTGGCTGCTTACTGCAGACTCCAAGGCCATTGACTCAGTTGGTTGCCTCTGTGGCCAAATTGTATGCTGTCACCTTCACCTTGGGACTCGATCCATGTGTTGACTGCCCAAGTCTGGAAAACTATAAGGGAAAGAACGGCATCCAGTACTGATATCTTAATTTCCATTTGGATATGTGTGAACAGGCCAGTAAGGCACTGTTAGCAGATATACTGCTCTTTAATGTCTCCATCCCTCCTCTCTCCTTCTCAGTCTTTCTGATTCCTTCCATCCTCCCCATCTTTTTCCCCATTCACCCTCTCCCTAAGCCCCCTTCCATTTCTCTCCCTCCTTTCTAGAACTGCAATCCCCAGAAGTTAGATGCCAGCCTTTGACGAGCGGGTCGGATATGCCCCTGAGCCAGCCGGCTGTCAGAGGCGCACACCCAATTGGATGCTGCTGTTGTGGCAACATTATTGTGTATAGGATTTGTTGTGGGCGCAGTTTTGCCATGGGTTGGGCTTGTCAAGGACAGGGCTTGTTGAGGTGGGAGCTGTTGTCTTGCTATGGAAGATTCTTCTTATTGGTTCCCAGAAATTTCCACTGAGAAGATCTTTCGGACTTGAGTAAAGTTTCCTTTTATTTTTTTCAGTCATTGGGGAGCCATCATTGGGGAGCCTGTTGTTCTCTCTGCCGACTACCAACTTCTGGCCATTGGGACTTCCCTGGTCTTGGAATCCACCTTTCAGGGTAGGATAATCATGAGGGAAGTAGGGGTGTCATGAGTCAGTCTCAAACTGGACGGCCTGTTGCCCTTTGAAACACAAAAAACACCACACAACATGGCACTGCCGCCATCCACAGCTGCACTGACTGCTGTGGCACTCAGCTTGTCAAGCAGGCCCTAAAAGCCTGTCTGCTAATTAAGCTGGAAGTTGTTACACCTTGTAGGATTGTGTGCACAGCGATTTCTTATTGGTAGCATAAATCCACTTGGAAACTCAAAATATTTAGTAATTGACTGAGTGGGATGAAAATGACACACTTCCTAATTTGTGTGGAACAAGGAAGATTTGCACCGATACAACACCTGTCATAATTGTAGCTTTCTCTGCTGTCAATTAAGTGTCATCATGTTGCAAAGTAGGGAACTTGACAGCACATTTGCACACAGCAAGATTCCAAAAACAGTGATTAAATTATTATCACATTTTGTTTAGGATTTATTAGAGGATTAATTACTACCCAGCTTCTCTCAGGGTATTGCCATGGGATTGTTACTTGCACTTGAGAAGGCAAATCTTGCCTTACTTTAACAGATCATTAGAAAGAAGGCACCTCTGACAGTGTAGCGATGCCTCAATATTGTGCAGAAATGCCAGCATAGATTTGGTGCTCAAGTCTCATGAGTTGAATTTGAACTGCAAACCTTCTGACCCAGGAAGCACAGTAAGGTGGACATTTAGAGATGTTAAAAGTGAACAGATGAAAAGTTACTGAACCATGTTTGAACAAGGATTTTAATGTCTATCAACACATGGGGAAGAACTTTGCAATGCATTTTACTTTGACTGGGCAATTAAATGTAAGAAGTGTCTCTGAAAGCTTGATTCTGGTGGGCTTTATATGTTTCTTTTTCTGCCTATCATCAGCAGATTACCAAAGGGAGTTTCACTTTGCTAGGTTCTTGTAGAATCTCTTGATTCGCTTCCCGGTTTGAGATGACTGATCAGTCAATTAAATGTAGAGAGCTTTCATCTGAAATTCTGACATTGGTGAGCTTCGCATGTCTACAGCTGTCTGTAAACAGCAGAATAGCAAAGGTAACTTAATTTTGTCAGTTGCTATGAGAATCTCTTGCATCTGTTGTGGTTGGAGGGAAATTCCCATGAGTTGTACTGTAGGAACATTGTGTAAGAATACAGTATTTGCATAAGATGCTTTTAGCTACACAGCGAGGTTTCGAAAGACAAATCACAGTAAGTTTTTGTTATTTGCAATGGATAGGAGCACAGGCTTTCCCTAGATAACGAAGAAATGCAGATACCACTAAGACTGCTGGCAATGACATACAAAACCCCCAAAAATACAACAACTACTATGTATGTTTCAGCTTGTATGTATGCCTCCCCACAGTCCTGACATTCCTGAAGCTAACCCTAACCTCATGAGTGCATGGTAACTCAGAGGATATTGAGGACTAGGTGTAAACACCCATACTTGCTTGGAATGGGCAGAGAGAAGTGTGTTACTTAAACAGAAGAGGGTCTGAGATGAAGGAGAGTGAAAATGAAGCAAGCTCAGGTACTAACACCTGTGGAATGGAGATTTAGGCCAAATGAAAAGTCCAAAAGGAACAGGCAACTGCCATTGAAGGAGTTAATTGTATATACACTGCAAAAGCTAAGCCTGTGCGTCAAGAAAAGGAAAACACTACCTCCACTATCCTGGTCACAAGTACAAGCCCCAATCACACAGCATCTACTTGGCAAGTGTGGTACATTCTACACAGTGTGTTATGAAGTCACGAGCACAGTCCACGCCAACCACCGAGATTCAATGAGTCATAGGGTCATAGAGCAATGCACCACGGATACAGGCCCTTCGGCCCAACGAGTCCATGTCGACCACAGTGCCCACCCAGCTAGTCCCAATTTCCTGTGTTCGGCCCATAGCCCTCTAAGCCCCGTCCCTCCATGTTCCTATCCAGGTACTTCTTAAATGATGTTATTGTATCTGCCTCAACCACTTCCTCTGGCAGCTCATTCCATGTGAAAAAGTTGCCCTCCAGGCCCCTTTTATATCTTTTCCCTCTCACTCTAGACCTATGCCCCCTAGTTTTGGACTAGTTTCATTTACAGGAGGCCGGTACCATTTTCTTCCAACAAGCAATCTGCTGGAAGAACTCAATGGATTGGGCAGCATCTGTGGGAGGAAAGGAACTGCTGACATTTCAGGTCAAAACCCTGCATCAGGACTGCTGCTCGATCCGCTGAGTTCCTCCAGCAGATTGTTGCTCCAGATTCCGGCATCTGCAGTCTCATGTGTTTTCACTTACACTAATCCTATTTTATTCTCCTTGGATTCACATCAACTTCCTTCAGATTCTGATATTTGAAGTAATTTACAGTGGCCAATTAACCTGCCAATCTATACACCTTTGGGATATGGGAAGAAACCAGAGTACTCAGAAGAAACCTGCACAATCTTAAAGAGAACAATCAAACTCCACATAGACAGCACCGGAGGTCAGGACTGAACCCAGTTGTTGGAGCTGTGAGGCATTGGCCTGAGCAGAGCAGAATAGTTACAGTAATACGTATCTAATCCCTGTGTCCCTTGGTGAAGATCCTGGACCTTGCCATCTAATGGCAGCTTAGCAGCACCTTCATCACTGGAACTTGAAGGGTGCAAGTTCTTGTCACCCAAAGCATGAACAAAGATCTTGGAAAGGTAATGTCCTATTTGTGGCATTATAGCTGTGGGGTACAGGGAAATAAAATCAGACTGTTGCAGTATTGCACGTTGGTAATCAAAGATTAGTAAACTATGCACTAGAGTCAATAATTTGAAACAATTTGTTTCAGTCTCCAAATGGAAACTGCTATATCCAAAAGCTCAGCAAAAAGCTGATTTGATTTATTCCACCTAGACCTAGCAATTGACACCCAGAACCATTTAACTACTGGTTGCCAATGAAACAATTAGTGGTTGAACTGTTATATTACCTTGATCAACTGCCTCAGCAACTCTTTTAGAAATAAAGGCTTTCATTAATCGTCCACTTTTCATAACCACAGGACCTCTTTAAGTGTGTTACTTTCAATGAAGTACTTTTGACATGAAGTCATTGTGGCAATGAAGAATATCTGATGTATATGCACAGCAAGATCCCAGAAACAAACATGGCAATGACTGTTAGCGTTTATTTTGGGGTTATGGAATTATGTGGATTGCAGGCATAAGTTCAAATGAGAACCAACACCAAACATACACAATTTAACTTTCACTGATGCTTTTAAGACCATCGAAACCAATCATTGGGTGTGGAACATTCTTATTCTGTACCATTGTAAGTATTCAGGGGAAGAAATGAAATTAATGTTCATGTTAATCAGCCCTCATTGAAACCCTTATGATGAGATCAGGAAAGCATTAAGTAGCCATCTCCTATATTAACACATTGTTAAAGGCATATCCCTGCCACTCAATACCCGATCAGGACACGTCTGTTTTGTCACTTAATATTCTTGCTGTTTGTATACCTAGGGAGACATTCCTCAACACTGTAACAAGAGAGGTATGTTTTGGGTGTCTGTCATTTTGTGCTCCGAACCCTTCAGACCAGCCACTGGTATTTGAATATTCAAAGGGGTTCTGCCATTCGAGCTGCACTCTCATTGTAAATATGTAATTCTGCAGACTTACTTGTCTACACTCAAAATGTTAAGGTTAAGTAGGTAATTATAGCTATTGAAATTGTAGTTAATTGTTTACTGTTGTCTTTGTGTTTAAAAAGTATAAAACATTACTGTACTGTTGAGTGCCAGGAGAGGAAAAATAGATTCTCCAGAAGTTCTGCTTGTGATAAACAAAAACCTTTTGTATCTACCAGTTTCAGTCTCCATTGACTCAGTCAAAATCACAACAATGACCGGGTTGTCTGGAGTTCATCTAAACCAATTAACTGCTGACTCAAGAGCTGAAAGTGCAACCCTGGGTTGCAGGAGACACTGACCAAAATGTATAACAATTCAGAGCAAACCTGCAATAAGAGATAAAATCCAACCCCACTGCATAAATCAGAGACGTGACACAAAACTTTGAATGACAGTTACAAGCCTTCCTTGAAATTTTCACTAATTAAAGCTAGGTCCACCACTTGAAATGTGCTTATGCGTCAAATTCAATCACAAACAACATCATCAAGGAGTGCAAAATTGATTGACAGCTTCCAGTGTATCCGCTGCCCTTTTCAGGTCAGCAGCTCAGAATTCATATGAAGAGAAATTCTCAGTTTCACTGTTAATGCTTCGGTAAAACATGTAATAAGGAAGGTGGTCATGATTAATTATTTCACGATTGTATATTTCAATTCCCATTGGTCCTCAGAAAGTAAACTGTTACATTTGGTTGTTTCCAAAGATCTGTATCTTAATTTGACTATACCGCCCAAAACTAGGTTTACCTTGCGTTTATTTTCAAACGGCATGCTATATATCTGTAGTTCCGGTCACCGCATTGCGGAAAGATGTGATTGCATTGGAGAGTAATGAGAGATTGGGGATAGGCTGAGGTTGCTTTCCTTGGAAATGGGAAAGATGAGGAAAAACTTAATTGAGGTGTATAAATTTATGAGAGATAAATTAAATAGGAAGTTAAATAGGAAATTAAATATTTCCCTTAATTGAAGGGTCAAAACCAAGGGACATAGATTTAATATAATTAAAGGGGAGTTAAGGTAATTTTTGTTTTGCCATCCAGAAGATAATGAGGGTCTGGAACTCACTGCCTGAAAGAGGGGTAGAAGCAGAAACCCTTATCACATTCCCAAAAGTATGTGATGTGCCACTGAAGAGCTGTGACCTGCAGGGCTGTGACCAGCTGGATGGTGGGATGATGCTGGAGACTCTCTTATAATGAACTAACAAGTGTTTCAGTATGCAAGTACAAATAGTACACTTATGCCTGTAAGAGTATAGATCCCTATTTATTCTTGCAATGATCATAGAATCATACAGCACAGAAACAGGTCCTTTGACCACTGTGTCCACATCGACTATTATGTAGCCATCTATATGACTCTCGTTCACCAACACTTGGTCCATGACCTCCTATGTCCTGGCTGTTCACTGCTTATCTGGACAATTCTAATATGGACAATCCAAATTGCACTCAAGAAAGTAGAAAGGTTCTGGAAATGAATGCAATTTTGATAAACTCATTTCAACAGTGCCTTAATGGTAATAGAGAGGGCTTTGGAGAATTACTTAGAACAAAGAACATAGAACACTACAGCACAGTACAGGCCCTTCAGCCCACAATGTTGTGCCGACATTTTATCCTGCTCTAATATCTATCTAACCCTTACCTCCCACATAGCCCCCTAATTTTCTATCATTCTGTGTCTATCTAAGAGCCTCTTAAATGTCCCTAACATATCTGCCCCCACAACCTCTGCCAACAGTGCGTTCCATGCACCCACCACTCTCTGTGTAAAAAATCTTACCCCTGACATCCCCCTTATACCTTCCTCCAATCACCTTAAAATTATGTCCCCTCGTGTTAGCCATTGTCGCCCTGGGAAACTTGTCTGTTACAGTTTGGTTTAAAGATGGGAAGTGGTATATACTACAATATCTTGATATGGAAATATAGCAAGAAAGAAGATTATATTCAAGAGAGTCAGAGGAATGTTAAAAAGCAGGAAGAGGAAGCAATAGTGAGGAAGGTTTATAACTGGGAACGCTGTTATGCACAAACTTCAAATTGCTATTATACCACTGGTTGAACTCCTGTTAGTACCCAAATGTTTGCTACACTTGCAGTAACCTTATTACACCAAAGATATCAATGTCATTGTATATAGCTTGTGGTTTGATGTGTAAAAATGCCAACAGATATTTCAGAAGAACCTGCCAAGATATTATTGCATTTGAATAACATGAATTGAAGTGATGTTGCTTTTCAAGTGCGTTTTTCCCACCTTTGTAATGGACTTTTTGTGAATTTCATCAACACTGCAATGTGGGTGCTTTATAATGAGAGTTCTTTTCATTAAGTCAGGTGCTTGTCCACAAAATGTCAAGATGACTATCTCATGCATTGTTAAACCACACACCACAGGGAGAGGCATAGTCAGACACAAAGAAAAAGTGTGAAAGTGGAATAGAAATCTAGTAAAACAAGGGAAATAATAAAAAGTGAGAAAAAAAAACAAAAAGAAGAGACAGTAAATGAATCATAGAATCACTGAATGGTTACAGCACAGGAGGCCTTTCTGCAGCTCTGCACCAGGGCAACTTCCCATTTCCAAATCCCCACATTTTCTCTATAGCCTTGCAAGTCTTTCCTCACCATGTCTTTTATCCAATTCCCTCCTGAAGACCACAATGGAACCTGCCTCCTCCACAATCTGCAGGCAGTTGGTTCCAGATTCCAAAACTTCCAAATTGCATAAAAATGTATTTCTCTCCCGTTTCCTCTCCCTTTTATTTTATCCCTGAGACCTCTAGTCCTTGATCCCTCCACCAAAGGGAACAGCTTGTTACTAACTACCCTGTGGAGAACCTTCATTGTTTCATACACATTTATCAAATCTTCCCTCATCCCTCGCTAAAGAAACCAGTCCCACCTCTAATCTATCCTTGCAGCCACAGTCCCTCATCCCGGGAGCCATTCTCATAAATCTTTCCAATGACTTGTGCACAAAAAAACCCAGGATCCTCTGCTCCTGCACCCATTTTAGAACTGTGTTCTTTATTCTATATTGCATCTTCTCATTCTTCCTACAGAAATACATAACCCCACCTTGCTCCACGTTAAGTGTCACCTGCCACTCCTCTGCCCATTCCACAGCCTCTCTCTATCCTGCTGCAATCCATCACTATCTTCTTTGTGGTTCACAATGCAGATCCTCCCAGGTTACAGCTGGGCTCATAACCCAAGCAGTCTGCAAGTCAGAGATGCAGCTGTGAACTGAGCCCCCCCCCGGCAGAAGATGCCCCACAGCACCCGGCAAATCCATACCACCAGTCTCTCAAATGCTTGTTAGAATGTACAAGCTGTACACAAGTCAGGCATTCATAGGCTGGGGAGGATCTGTACTGCTAAACATAGAACATTACAGCACAGTACAGGCCCTTTGGTCCACAATGTTGTGCCGACATTTTATCCTGCTCTAAGATCTATCAAACTCTTCCCACCCACCTAGCACTTCCTCCCCCCCCCCCATTTCTCTATCATTCAGATGTCTATCTAAGAGTCTCTTAATTGTCCCTCATGTATCTGGCCCCACAAACTTTGCTGGCAGTGTGTTCCATGCACCCACCAGTCTCTGTGTAAAGAACTTACCCCTTATACCTTCCTCCAATCACCTTAAAATTACGTCCCCTCGTGTTAGCCATTGTCGCCCTGGGAAAAAGTCTCTGTCTGTCCACTCAATCTATGCCTCTTATCATCTTGTACACCTTGTAAGGTTTAGAAATTTAGTGATTGTGGCTTGCACCACCAAGTTAAGATCAATAATAGATTAACAAAGACAACAGGCCTAAAACTAATCCTTGGGGAAAGTTACTATTCAATTCCTCCAGTCTAAAAAGCAACCTTCTGTTATGTGTTATTTAGCCAACTTCCTCTCCATGCTATCAATGTTTTTTTTACACCATTTGATCCAACTTGGGTAAAAATCCTGTTTTATGGCACCTTTCCAAATGCTTGCTGGCAGTCTATGTATGCCGGATCAACTGCATTCCTCTCATCATCTCAAGCTTTTACCCCATCCAAAAAGTTCTATCAAATTGTCTAAACATTATTTGTCAGTAAAAGAATCCATGCTGGTTTGTCTTAAATAATCCATTTTCCTCCAATTACTCCTGTCCTGAATCAATGTTTCTAAAATCTTTCCCACTAGAGGTTAAACTAACTGGCCTGCAGTAGCTAGCCTTCCTTTTTGGAGCAAGGCGGTAACATTTGCCACTTCCCATTCCTCTGGCACCATCGTTCTAGCCAAAGACCTTTAGAAGACGATGGTTAGTGCCACGTTATTTCCTCCATGTTCCATCCAATCCTGGTGACTTACCTTCTTTAAGTTCAGCCAGTTTATATCTCCATGCTCTCAATGCACTAGTGCCTCTACTATCTTCCCTCTTTACTATTCCCTGCTGAAGGCAAATGCAAAGCAGTCATTTAGTACTTTAATACTGCCATCAGCAACCATATGTAAGTTTCCATTTTTGTACTTAATGGGCCCCTCTCCTCCAAATACTGCCCTTTTATTACTTATATACCTTTTGGAGAGCAGAGAAAGAGATGAGAGAAGAAAATCGAAAGGAAGTAAGGAAATAAAGTAAGTGTGAGAGTGAAAGCAAGTAAGAAAGAAATGACTGATTATGAATGATGATGAAAATAATTGTCTTTAATATTTTTCATATTTCTGAAATACATATAAGTTTAGAAATTGGAGGAGCTATAAACTGTGGTGTGCAGCTCACCCTAATCTATCTTGTGAGATCATGAAATTTCTCTGATGCTCCGCTGTGAGTGGATTCTCACTCCTGGAGGATAGAACTGTAGCTGCCTCCTGCCAGGCTTTTCTTATGGGTGGGTCTGTGGTGTCTCATAGGACATTCCACCTGAAATGTATCTGGTTGACCAGGCCTTATAATGTCTCCGCGAGTGAGTGCGGGAGTCTCCCCATCCCCCTGCAGTCTCTCTTTCTTTCCCCTGTATGGCAGCCAGTGTGTGCATTGCTGTTGTGTGGTTAGCACGGGGAATGTTCCTTTAAGGGCTGATCCCCTTCACTGATGCTGCATAGCACAGCATTGGCAGATGTGCAAAATTAGGTGAAGTCCCGTCAGGAATTACACTAATCCTGTTCTAATGCTTATTTCATTGTGTAAACCACCACAGCAACATTTCAAAACAGAGCATTGGCCAATTTCCCAACTTTTTGCTGGGGACCCAATTGAATGTTAGCACCAAATACAGGCACATTTTAGCCCAGCTGAAATAGGTGCAATCCAATTGTCAGCCAATACTATGTTGCCTAGCATTTAATATAAGACCCTAGAAAATGGATTTGATGCTATTAACAGATGTTTTGTATGTCACCTCCCCCCCCCAAAAAAATTAAAAACTGGAGAATATTTACTCTTGCCAAATCCTTTTGCAAAGGATTTTCCCAAAATGGGGGAAAACATGAGGGTGGAGGTCACATGTGACCCAGCATCTCCCCCTCCCCAAGATTATTCTCATCGATTGATTCTTGTGTGGTGAATTGCCCCTAAGTTATAGCAAGGAGTGTGCTCATTATTCAGGCAGTGTCCAAAACATATCTGTGCTGTGTGTGATTTTAAGAGTCTGCAATTAGCACTGTGAGAACCGGCAATAACTTAACAAGTAATAGCACTGGAAACTCAGGCAAGTGTATATAGACAGTAATATGGTTAGGATTTGCTCTTTGTTATACTGGGAGTTATAAATGAGGTTCTGTGTTATTGCTCCAGATTCTTTTGGGTGGGTAGAAATGAGGGCCATGCATTGAAGATAACATCGTGCATGAATGGTGGGGTGTAGTGGCACAGCACTTAGTGCTGCTGATGCACAGTCCAGGAACCCAGTTGGTTTCTTACCTTCAATACCTTCTATATGGAGTCTACACATTCTCCCTGTGATCCTGTATGTTATTTTTGAGTGCTTTGGTTTCCTCACATATTCCAATAAAGTGTTGGCTGTTAGCTTAATCGGCTACTGTAAAATAGCCCTCAAGTAAGAGGTGGTAGGAGAATCAATGGGAGTTGATGGGCATGTTAGAAAGAATAGGTCCCAGCGAAATAAGTGATAGCTTGCTTAATGAGCTGACATGAACTTGATGGGTGGAATGGCCTCCTTCCATCCAATAAAGAAATACGAAATAATATTAAATATGAATGACACTGGAAAAGCAGTGTTAAGGTGAATAGTGCTGAGAACTGCCCGGTCCAATTTCTGAATTCGTGATTCTTCCATTGGCATTGTTTGCTACCATGTTGAAGTATCTGCAAAATGGCAACACACAAAAAAACTAGCAAGTGAGTCCAATTCTCGGTATAATTCTTTAAATATGAAGTGTCTGTAGTGGCAGATATAGTGGGCAACTGACATAGCACCAATTATTTACTCCTCAGTGTATAAGACTGGCTAATCTAAGTCAACTCAGCCTAACATAGTTTTGAACATCCTGAAGCTGTTATTGGTGCAAATGAAACTCAAACGAGTTATTATCTTTAAATTTCTCTTCAACATATGTTACTAGTTGGAAAGACTTCCCACTGACTGATGTAAAAATGTACTGTCAAGGAAGTTCTTTAGCTCTCAGTGTCCTACTTTACATCTAAGTTATATTACAGAGCAGTTCATTATCAGTAGAAGGTACCGTTTTCACAGAAGTGCCCAGCAAAATGCAGAGGGCAGTCACACTGAAAGGATCCTGCACCATCGGGCAACCAGATGTCACGGCAAGTACCCCCGTTCTGGCATACGTCTTGGCAGCTGGAGATCTTTGGGGTTTGAACCCTTGTGGCCATGATTGGGAGGAAAGATGTTGGCAGCATTGGAAGCAACAAAGAGGTGGCACCGTCACCAAGTGTAGTCCCCGGTGTTGCCGCAGAACCCGGGAAACTTGTATCGACCCCAGGAAAGCTGCAAGAAAGCAGAATTATTATGAGTAGCTGCAATATCAAATGTGGCAAAGCTCTTATCTGTGAGTGAGATTTAATCATCCATGAGTTTTTTAAACATTCACAAAAATGAACACATGTGACTGGAACACAAGAGGTAAAAAAAAGGTCCTATCTTCCCTCTCTTACTCCAAAGATCCCTCTATTTATATCCTGAGCATCAAATCAGACAGGACAATGCTATTCTGCTGGCCTCCACTCTTCCCTGTATCTGCTCTCTGAAAAAGCTGCTAATTAGCCTTATTCTAAAGTGCACCCCTCCCCTTTCAAGTGTTTATCCAATTACCTTTCATGAGTTATCATTGAATCTACATCCACTGTCCTTTCAGACATGTGTTTAAATAAAACATTGCCTTCATCTTCTGTCTGCTTCTTCTGCCAAGTATCTGTTTGTGTTCTTTAGTTATAGACCCTCTCGCAGGTGGAAACAAATTCTGGAGGGATGTAGGTCATATGCAGGCAGAAGAGATTTATTTTTAATTTGGCATTGTGTTCGGCGCAGACATTGTGGGCCAAAGGGTTTGTTCCTGTGCTGCATGTTCTATGTTCTATGCACCCGGATCACTGGAGCTGAGGCAGCAGATTTACTAGCTGTGTACTCATAAAGATTGATCAAGTTGACCGTGGTGGAACTTGTAGGGTTAAATCTGGAGTTTTGGACTCACGGTGAACTTTCTATGCACTATGCCGACACAGAGTTACAACATAGTCGATGATTCTTTGATCGTCTCTTTCTACAAGGCGTGCTCCCTGCTAAATTGTCTTTTTCTTAAGCGAAATAAAGGAAGTGGGAGCTTGGGAAATTAATTAGCAGACTTACATTTATAGGCATCATGGGTGTAAAGATAGAGGAGCAGCAATAATTTTTGATGTGATGGGGCTTTCACGACACAGTGATCATTACACCAGTGCATTTTAAGCACAGTCAGCAGTTTTATCGACCTCAAGGGTCAAAACGTTTGAGGGTACAAGTCCCTTATCAGTACTTAAGCACAAAGCCTACACTGCAGTTTTGCCTTATCAGAAGGTTGGCCTTTCATTTTCCCGTTATTTGTGCTCCCAATTTGGACGATATTGGCAAAGCTGCATTTATTGCTCATTGTTAATTTTCTTAAGAATGTTATAGTGGGTCTTCTTACAGCATTGCAGACCTATTGAGAAGTTATAAGGCAGTGAATTGCAAAATATATCCAATGAACAAATTTTAGGATCCCTTGGGTCTTTGTTTTCAACACAATAAATCTTTGTTTGTGAGCTCTCACTAGGACACATTATTGATTGGGACAAGAACTGAAGAAGCACCAGATATTCCCTTTACACCCATTATGACTGAAGTTCACAATCACCAATCAGATTTATCTTCTCTCAGATTTCAGAGATCAGGCAACACCTTCACCGGATTAAGAAGTAATGGCTGAGATCTGCACTAGTGATCATTAAATGCATCTTTCAAAGTTCTGCAAACAATTACACTGTACAGATGACACAATGAAAGGCCCACATTTTAGCAAGTAACAGAGACATCCTGCTGTGCACTACATAACAAAATAAGACAGGCAGAAGAGTTGACCCTTTTGAAATACATGACTTAAAGCCTGCACTAAAAGAGCTGAGCGAAAAATTTCACATCAAATCTGCTCATCGTCAACTGCTGGCTACATTTCCCATGTCATATTGAAATGCCTTTCACATTATAAACTGTGCAGAGTTTAGCTGAACATTTACTTGCAGTTTTAGATGCACCTATCACTGAGTGTGCGGAATGGAGGGTTTTAATGCCCTCCTGGCTGATTTCCTGTCTTTCACCATCAGTAAATTTAAGCCATTCAAAACTCTGTTCCCCATAACACATCCTGCACCAAACCTCTCTTGCTCTTTGTCAAATCCACAAGCCTCCACTGTAAATTTAAATCCATTCATGGACTCATTCTCTTTTATCCCTGGAACTTCATTCAGTTTTCACTATCTCCCTGTTCCCCTGAACCAAACCAGAACAATCCTGATGAAAGATCATTGTTTATCTCTCCATAGATGCTACCTGACCTGCTAGGTGTTTCCAGCTTTTTCTTTGGACTTTCACACCCACAGTATTTGTTAAAAGATCGTTACACAATCTTGTTGACCTTTCATAACACATTGGACACAGTAACAGATTTGCAATGTGAACTTGGTGTCCGAGTGTTACAGTCCATTAACAAATGACCATGATGCAGGATGGCATGGAAAACACGATGCAATGCTTGTCCACTCAGGCTGCTGTACTAAGCTGAGGCTCGAGGTGTTTGGCTGGACACCATCGAGAACTTTATGTTGCATTTGACTACAATTCCCAAACTGGGATCATTTAATTCCAACACTAGGTCCCTGAACTCTTCCAGTTCGAGTAAAACCATTCTTCCTTTGAATGGTAAGAAAATTCACAAAAAATAAAGGGCAGCTTTGAGGTGAAATGGAAATGTGAAGAATTATACTGCAGATTGGAGGCTTGTAAACAGTATCTGTAGAGGGCTTTTTCTCAACCTCTCCTTTCATCTTCATTGGAAGACTGAAAAGCACCAAAGATTAAGTGTAAATGACCATTTTCAGCCATTTATATCTTTTCTCTGGGGACTGCACACACTCCTACCAAAGTTCCAGTGGCAGATTACATCCCAGAAGCAGCTGGTCATTGCCAATGTGCACACTCTGAGGAGGATTCCCTACATAACATGAGAAAAGGAGTAGGAGTAGGCCATGTGGCCCTACATATCTGATCCCCATCGAGATCAGGATTGATCTTCTACCACAGCTCTATCCCCATAAACCGTGAATCCCTTAATGTTCAGGAATATAGCAATATAATTTGGATGAACTGAGTTTCCACAGCCGTCCAAAGGAGAAAATTCCAAAGACTCATTCCCCTCTGAGTGAAGAAATTTCACCTCATCTCAATCCTAAATGCTTCCCCCTTATTCTCAAACTGTGCCCTCTGGTCCTGAACTCCTTAATCAGGAAAAACAACCACCTGCATCCACCTTGTAAGCTCTTTGAGAATTTTGTGAATTTCTTGAGATCTCTTCTCATTTTCCAACCTCCAGAGAATGCAGCCCCAGTCTACTTAACCTTTTCTCATACTACATCCCAGCAATTAGTCCAGTGAATCTTCCCTCTAAGGCAAGTACATCCTTGCTTCGGTAAGCAGACCAAAATTGTACACACTATCTTACTTCATGTCACCGATCAGCACATCCTGCTACTCCTCTCCAACCTGTGCTTTCCTTGTGTTTGTGCTGTCTCTCAAATGCAAGTCATATGCAAGTGAGAAAAACCTCTTGGCTCTTCAGGGTCAATGGATCTAACAGGTTTGAGGATTTTTGATGAAATATAAAGTGTGAGATTAAAGGTAATTAGAAAGTCCCGCAGAAAGGATCTCATGGCAAGAGTTATCCCATAAAAGCTCAAAGAAAGAAATAGACTCACTTTTATATTCAAAACATGGAAGAACAAATAATAAATTATTAAATAGTTATCTTGGACAAGAAAGAGAATGGAAAGTGAATCACGATTTCTTGGAGAGAGTGTGTCAGTATATTTTGCAACTTTGTCTGATATTTAAGTGAATTTATTAATCTCAAAAGATATTGTTGGGGTTTGAAAAATGGCTAAAATACTTCAGTTTTCTAAATATGAATCCAGGGACATGTCTGAGAGGTAGAAACCAGTTTCAGAGATTGCCTTTGCATTTACTTTGAAAGATTTAGCTGGAGAACATTTATAAAAGCATAGCTTGTTAAGGAACGGTCGGCATGGATCCAAGAAAGGGAGGTCATGTTTAATTAACCTGCTGGATTTATTGTAGACAGGCTGACCAAGAGAATGCAATGGAGATTACACACAAAGTTTGTCAGAAGACCTCGGCACCTTTGCATGGTGGATTTTATATTGCCTAGGGTAAGGAATCATGCAGAGAGAAGCAATAATCTGTGTTACAGAGAAAATCATCTTAAAATGCAGAATTATAACAAAGCATAAATTACAAAACATTGCAGCCAGGGATCTATCCTGTTTGGTAACAAAGTACCAGATTTGCATATTTTAGCCAAATCTCAGTGGTAGCCCTTCTAAATCTGAGTCAGTGTTCTAGATTTGAGACTCACCCAAAGGTTGAACACATAATTAGGGTGCCATTCCAATGCAGTATGAAGGGAATGCTGCACCCCTGCAGGTGACGCATTTTGGATGAGATGTTAAATCAAGGTCTTGTCCAGCCCTTACAGATGGAGGTAAAAAAAAAGCTCAGTTGATTACTTATAAAAGAGCAAGCTGGTCCTGGTTATTATTAATCCCTCTGCTAACACCATTCTATAGATCATTTGGTCATCACTACGCTGATATATTTGGGATCTTGCTGTGCACAAATTGACTGTCTTGTTCCCTGCACTTAAAGAAAAAAATCACTGACTGTAAAAGGCTTGAGATGTCAGGAATAATGTGATCTAAACTCCAACCAGAAGCAGTGGCTGAATAAGGAAAAGCCTAAATAGGACTCAGGGCAAATATCGAGAATGAAGTGATTAGATTAAAGATGACTTGACCTTAAGATGGCCTGAGACACTCTACAGCCAATGAAATACTTTCTTTGGAAGTGTAGCCAATGTTGTGATGTAGGGAACAGAACAGCGAGTAGGCTGAGGAGTAGTACACAAAATCTACTGCCACATTGAGGCCAGATGCAGGTTGGAGGAACAACACCTCATATTCCGCCTTGGGAGTCTCCAACCAAGGAATCTATTTCTCTAACTTCTGATAACCCCACCCCTTCTTGTTCTCCCCCCCCCCCCCCACTTCTTTCTCTTCCCTTATTCTTGTATCTCCCTTCCCCCACAATGACCAGCCCATCTCCTCTCCTCCCCTCCTCCATCATTTATTCCATGGTCCACTGCCCTCTCTGACCCTATTCCTTCTGCTTCAGCCCTTTGCCTCTTCTACCTATCACCTCTCAGCTGATTACATCTTCTCCCCCTCCCCCACCCACCTATCTTCCCCCTCTCACCTGGACTCACTTATCACCTGGACTCGCTTATCACCTGACCTCACCTATCCCCTGCCTGTGTGCGCTCCTCCCCCTACCCCGACCTTCTTATTCCGGCTTCTGCCCTCTTCCTTTCCAGTCCTGATGAAGGGTCTCGGCCCAAAACATCAACTGTTTATTTCCCTTCATAGATGCTGCCTGACCTGCTGAGTTCCTCCAGCACTTTTTGTATATTGCTCCAGATTCCAGCATCTGCAGAATCTTTTGTATCTAGCTTGAGAAGTAGCTCTTGGCCAAGACAATGGGGAGAATTCCACCATCCTTCTTCTTAACAGACCTGTTGTTTCTTCTGGAGTGGGAAGACAAGATTCAGCTTCTTGTCTTATTCAAAGGACAAAGCTTTCAGCAGTTCAGCACATTCTTTGTACGACTCACGAGTATCAGGCTAGATTTTGTATGCTAATTTCGGGGGTAGGATTTGAACCCACAATTTTCTGATTCAGCAAAGAGAATGCCAACTACAGTTGACATGATCAGAAGGATTCAGATCTCCCAGGGAATAGCCAGGGTAACTCGGTGTGGACAACAGTCCAACAATTAACACGGAAGAAATGCATGCTGAGTTGTACTGATCAGGTGATAATGGTTCAAAAAAAGATGCAGTCAGAATAGTTGAAAGCTGTTGTTAATAAAATAATTATAATACTTGGCTGCCCTGGAAAAGAAATGAAAGTACCAATTAAAAACATTGCTCTCTTGGAACTGTATTAAGTACTGGTTGGGTCTAAGTCATTAGATCAGCAGAAGATAGAAGCTACCAGTAAAAATGAACCAAGGTCCATGAAGCAGAAAGATGCCCACATTTTGACCCACTGCTTTATGCGTGGATTTCCTGTTGTGCACAAGTATTACTTCCTTCTGTTTTGCAAGAGTTTTCTTGGGAGTGGATCATGGAGTTTGGAGGGATGATCATGAAGTTGGAAGTATATTAGAAAGAGGGGGCTTGAAGAGTAGATCATTGGCTGAGAGAATGGTCAGAGTAAGAAATGAATCCAGTGGGGTGGAGGGGAGATGACTGAGGTGAGATGGGGTAGAGACCTAACAAGGGGTCAGAAAGAGGATTGGGGTGAGGCAGGTTCGGAGGATGATGACATTGACGGTGAATGAAGGGGACTATATGTCAGTGGCCCAGATGAGTTCAGGCCCTCCCAGCTATTGCCAAAGCAGGCCTCAGCTCTCCAGTTAAGACATGTGTCAGCCTATATTATTCACAACTCTTATGCAGATGAAAGAATCTGTGCAAAAGGCTACAAACAGATGTGGTATGGGCAGTATTAGTGGCTGCAATGCCATCTCATCCAGTACACAGAAGTGGCAGAACAACTTTGGCTTAGGGTCTTTTGTTCTGGTCCAAATGCAGACTTCCAGTCCAAGGGTGTGAGCATGCCTGATCTGGTACATTTTCCACCATCCTGGTACCTAACATTATGCAATGATAATGGTGTATTGGCAAATCATTGCCATTCATTGTCTATCAAGCAATCTACAGCAGACCCAGAGATACGGCAAAGAAGATCTCCTGGTTCATGAAAGACCATGGAAGGACAGCTTTTAAAGTCACAAAGGCTCAAAGTGGTCTGTAGTCCCAAGTCTTCTGCTCATACCACAGATCATCTCTATTTACTTGTTTATACAATGCCAAAATCTGCATAACCAGATGATTATTATTCTTCAGAGCTTACAAGATGAGCAACATAGGGGATCTAATGCAGTAAAAATATAATTCACGAGGTAAACTAAGCAGGTGTAACTAATTTTCTTTGGACAAGAGGGATTGGGGGAAAGGGGGGACAGAGGTGACCTATTGAAAGTTGAAGATTATGAATGGAATTGACATCATTAATCTCGGCAAGTTGCTCACTGAGATGAAAATGTCAGACAAGATATGTTAAAAATGTGGGAATTAGAAGTACAATAAAAAGCTGAGAGAACTGCAGGATTAATTACTGGCAAAGATCACTGAGGAAGAGAGGGTTCAAGAGACAATTAGATGCATTTTCAGGGAAGGGAAGGGATTGAGGCACATGCCAGAAGATAAATAAGCAATCTATCATCTTGATAAGCTTTGTGACCTTTTCCTGTTTCAGCTCCTGTTCTTATGATGATATCTCAAGTGTTACGCTTTCACAGTTCCAGAGGAGGCTCAAAATGATTTGCAATTCCCATATCTTCATGCTAAAGCAAACCAGAGAAGGAACAATTTGCACACACTGTAATTAAATACAAAAAATACATCCAGTGGGATTGTGGAAATTGGAATAAATTAACAATATTTTTGCAGCAGCCTGCTCCAGTACTGTGCATTTTCCGTAGGATGAGGCTCTGTTTATAGACTAATTATAGGGTGGAGTAGATTCATCCAGTTAAATGAAAGTTGAAAAGGAACTGAATTTTGATACCATCTTCCCAAACCTCCTTTTACCATTATAATACCATTGGCCAACACTTGGCATTCTCTTCATACTCACGGGCTGACAAGGTGTACACTGAATTCACTGGAGCATTAAAGAGAAAATAATGTGAACAGATAATTATGCACATCGTTTTGGGGAGGGGAGCCAGATGATCCTGTGAAGCACATCTGAGGACAGCTCACTGGAATGCAGAAGTCATTAAACTCCCTAAGAGGTCTTCACTGCTGTTAATCTGACTGTGAATTCTGCACTCCTTGGTGGTGAAGCCAGCAGACTGCCGCCAATCTGCCTCCAGACCTGTCCATGGTAGACCAGAAGAAGGTCAGATCTTTGCCACATTTGACCAAGAAATATAGAAAAATAGGAGCAATATGCTTTTGGTCTTTTAAATCTGGTTGACATTCAATATGATCATGGCTGGTCATCGAAATTCAATATTCTATTCCAGTTTTCTCTGCATGTCCCTTGATCCCTGTGGCCCTGAGAAAAATATCCAACTCTTTCTTGAGTATATTCAATGATTTGGCTTCAACTGCTTTCTGCATTGAAAATTCCAGAGGCTCACCACTCTCAGGGGAAGAAGTTTCTCCTCATCTCAGCCTTAAATGGCATATACCTAATCATGAGACTCTGACCTCTGGTCTAGGATTCCCTGTCTATCAGAGACCTCCTTCCTGCATCTAACCTGTCCTGCCCTGTTTGAACTATGAAGGTGTCGCTGAGCGATTGGGGTTCGATTCCTGTCGCTGTCTGTAAGGAGTTTGTACGTTCTCCCGTGTCTGCGTGGGTTTCCTCTGGGTGCTCCGGTTTCCTCCCACATTCCAAAGACGTACAGGTAGGTTAATATGGGTTTAAAATGGGCGGCGTGGACTCATTGGGCCAGAAGGACCTGATACCATGCTGTAAATAAAATTTTTAAAAATTCCCCCTCGTAATGCTGGTGAATATAAGCCGAATTGATCCCCATCTCTCTTCTTGTGCCACGTTAGATCTGTGTCAGGCTAGTCCATTGCCAAATAACATCTGAAACAGGTAAGGCATGTAGCATGCTGGATTTAAAACTTAAATGCCATGTTAGATCTGTGCCACCTTAGTCCTGAAGCTAGTTTAGCCTGTGCCATATTCGACCTGGATCAGGCAAGATTATCGTTTAAATCCTGAAGCAGGTAAGACCTGTGGCATATTAGATCTATGCTATTATTGGACCTGTACCATGTTAGACCTGAGGTATGTTCAGTGACTCCATTCCCTTCAACAGAAAGTAAACCCCTCCAAGTCAGATGGGTAAATTTCAAGTTGTTTACATTTTCTGAATTAATTGGGTTAATATTAAAGTACTTAATTGCTAACAAATGTATTTAATTGTTTTGCATGTTTGCTACAGTTTAGCTTTAGTTATTATTATTCATAAAATTTAAATATTTGAAATATTTACATCTTGCACATTTTTAATAGGATTAATCTTAAGCAATTTTATTTAATTTTTGAATGTTTGTAAGTACCAGAGACCTTCACAGCCACTTAACTATCTGTCTGCATAGGCCTCACCCAATCAGGAGTCTGTTTAGGAGGTCAAGTTGTCATGGTAAATATCTTGGAGGGGAAAAGGAAGATAAATAAAAATAGAAAAAAAAAACAAATGAAAGTTGCAAGAGTTTTCTTTTCCTCTTGAGATCAGTTTTAGACTCACATGAGCAACCACTGTCAGCTTCCGTAAATAGTACCAATGAAAGAAACAAAGAGGCAGACACGGCTAGGAGCAGCAGACTTAAAACTGTAAATCAGTTTCAAATCCAAACTAGATGAATATTTCTTCTCCCAACCATCTGGAAGATCCCGATCTAACATGGACATGGCAATGCTTAATCATATGCATACAAACCCGATGACACTTGTGGTCCCAGGATAGCCAAGGCAAGGAACAAAACTAAACATTTGCTTCAGTGACTCTTGGGGATGTGTCAGAATACAACTACTAAGCTGCACCTCTGACCTTTGCCATGTGCAGCTGTGAGACTGGGAAGCATCCGCTCTCTGAGGTGGGTTAGATCCTGCCAATGCCCACATGCTGTGCACCATGGCTGAAACCTTCGGTGCACATTTGCTCAGAGAGCTGTAATTTAAAAATAAAATCCTCACGTTGGAGAGCTGAAATTAGTAGGAGAGGTTGTACTTGTCCAAAATCACATTGGTATATTTGTATTAAAACTACCTGCCAAAATGTTAATATCATATGGGGTTGTTTGGGAGTAATTTCCATGCACCTGTGATGTGCAAAATGTTGTGCATGTAAGCACTTTGCAGGTGTCTGAATTTCAGGAGCTGTGTACAAGCCATGAACGACAATTTCAGGAGTCATGTACCATCCAATGTCCACCATGGCTTGAGCTCGAAGAGAGGTGGCTCCCAGCCAGGGCAGCTGCTGGCGGAGGATTGGGGTGACCTAATGTAAAGGTTGACTGGTCAGACCCAGCAATATCTGACCTGCTTCTCAATTTGATGTTCTGACAGCAGAGGATCAGAACAGTTGGGCACCTTCACCTCGAAGGCCTCTCCTGTAAAATGTTGTGGCTCTGGGAACTGAATCCATTGTTGCTTCCATAGCATACTACCTACAACTGGTCAACTCTGACTCCTTAATTTGTACTCGTGAGCCCACTTCTTTCAGTCAGGGCTTGATTTCCTGTTCGTGGCCCAGTGTTTCCTAGTCATTGATCCAAAGACTGATGCTGTGTCCATGACGTGTGCTGCATGATGATGACATGCTTACTGCATGCCCTGTATGTTTGTGTGAAGATTCACATGCACATTCACAGCATGTGCTGAGTGTGATATGAAGGCCAAGCCACAAGAAGCCATTGATTCCATATCCAATTCAAATACACAACATGTGCAACGCAATCAAAATTCTAGGCCCTTGCACCCATGGAAAAATTGGGGAATGACTTGGACATTCATTATTTGTGCATTGATCTATATTTTTTCTGCATGCAACTCTGCTCCCTATAGCTTGGTGCATTTACACAGATGCCAGGTTTGTAGCAGAAGAGCTATAGGGTAATTGCATCAGTGGCTAAAATCCATAGTTTTCTCCAAACTAAATTTCTGCAAAGTACAGCAAAGATTTAATAATAGACACACATCATTTGAGCATGCATGCCAGACGGTGTACCGAGATAATTCAATCAAACCAGATCTCAGAGAAAAAAAAGATGTTTTATCAAAGGTATGCATAATTAGTATCATCGCAATTGAAGCATTGTTGCATTGCACAATATTACTCCAAGGCTGTTTTTGGGGAGATTTGGAGAGCTCTGGTTGACATCAGCATTTTCCTCCCAGTCCCGGTTACCTTTGAGAAGGTGCTTATGGGTCACCTTCTTGAACCACAGCAGACCATCTGGTGGATGGACTCACACTGGGCAAGGAATTCTCTGGCATCACAGGGAAGAAGGAACAGCAACAGATTTCTAAGCAACCATGAGATGAGGCACAATGCTGGGTGGGAGTGGGGGCTGTAAGGAGAGGCAGAGAGACTCCAGTGCGATTTGGACAGGTTGAGTGAGTGAGAAAGTGCACGGTGAATGCAGTAAAATGTTGATAAATGTAAGCTTATCCACTTCAATGGCAAAATGTAGAAAGGCAGAATATTATCTGAACAGCAAGTGATTAGGAAAGACATGGGTGAAAGTAAGCATGCAGGTGCAGCAGACAGTTAAGACAAATGGAAATTTGGCTTTTATAGCTCTGAGTACAGGAGCAGGGAATTGTACAAGACCTTGGTGAGATCATCCCCTGACTACTGGGTGTAGTTTTGTTTTTCTTATCTGAGGAAGGATGTTCTTGCCTTCGAGGAAGTGCAGCAAACAATCACCAGATTAACTCCTGGGATGGCAACACTGACATATTAAGAGAGGTCAGGTATATTGGGCTTGTACACATGAGGGGTCAGAAGAATGAGGGAGGACCTCATTAAAATTTACAAAATCCTGGCAGGACAGGATAGACTAAATATGGGAAGCATGTTCCCAAGAATGGGGAAGTCCAGAACTGGGATATGGGGTAGGCCATTTAGGACTGAGATAATGAGAAATTTCTTCGCCCAAAGAGTGGTGAACCTGTGGAACTCTCTACCATAGAAGGCACTAGGCATAGTTCTAAAGGCAGTCTACTCCCAGCTCTGGAATTGGAATTGGTTTATTATTGTCACTTGTACTGAGGTACAGTGAAAAGCTTGTCTTGCATACCATTCATACAGATCAATTCATTACACAGAGCATTGTCCATTCCTTGGTCGCACACAGAAGATCAGCATAAGTGATGGAAGGAGTACACCACCTCACAAGCTATACACCACCATGACCCATCAGCAGCATCCTGCACCATCTGTGGAAGAGTGTGCTGCTCATATATTGGCATCATCATCCACCTCACAACGCATAAATCTGGGGTGGATGCAAATCATCCTTGATCCTGAAAGACTGCATGAGAAGAAGGCACTCACTACAATCTACCACCTGCCACAGTCACAGATCCAGCCTTGAACCTCAGGAGAATATGGAGCACATTGTCAATGGCTGACAGGATGACCATGCTAATGAACAATCAGGCTTCACCCAGGTTTGAGCTGGCAATTTGCTGTCTACTTCTGCACATGGGAGATTATTGATGCTTTTCATTGAAAGCGGACTGGCTACATTTCATTGCCTCTCTCCAGACGACAAGTGGAGACACCAAGGAGTGGAAAGGGTAACGAGTGGAGAGACTAACAGATGTAGAGAGTAACGTGTGGACACAGCAACGAGCAGAAACAGCAATGAGTGGAGAGTCGATGAGTGGAGAGAGTAGCGGGTGGAGAGAGGTTAGAAATTAATGAGTCAATAGTGTAATGAGTGGAGAGAGGAGTGAGTGCAGAGAGAAGAGAGTGCAGAGAGAAGAGAGTGCAGAGAGGGGCAAGTGCAGAGAGGAGCAAGTGGAGAGAGGGGCGAGTGGAGAGGGGCGAGTGGAGAGAGGGGCGAGTGGAGAGGGGCGAGTGGAGAGGGGCGAGTGGAGAGGGGCGAGTGGAGAGGGGCGAGTGGAGAGGGTAGCGAGTGGAGAGAGGGGCGAGTGGAGAGGGGCGAGTGGAGAGGGTAGCGAGTGGAGAGGGGCGAGTGGAGAGGGTAGCGAGTGGAGAGAGAGGCGAGTGGAGAGGGTAGCGAGTGGAGAGAGGGGCGAGTGGAGAGGGGTGAGTGGAGAGAGAGGCGAGTGGAGAGAGGGGCGAGTGGAGAGGGGCGAGTGGAGAGAGGGGCGAGTGGAGAGGGGCGAGTGGAGAGGGGCGAGTGGAGAGGGTAGCGAGTGGAGAGAGGGGCGAGTGGAGAGGGTAGCGAGTGGAGAGAGGGGCGAGTGGAGAGGGGTGAGTGGAGAGAGGGGTGAGTAGAGAGGGGCGAGTGGAGAGAGGGGCGAGTGGAGAGGGGCGAGTGGAGAGAGGGGCGAGTGGAGAGGGGCGAGTGGAGAGGGGCGAGTGGAGAGAGGGGCGAGTGGAGAGAGGGGCGAGTGGAGAGGGGCGAGTGGAGAGGGGTGAGTGGAGAGGGGCGAGTGGAGAGGGGTGAGTGGAGAGGGGCGAGTGGAGAGAGGGGTGAGTAGAGAGAGGGGCGAGTGGAGAGGGGTGAGTGGAGAGGGGCGAGTGGAGAGGGGTGAGTGGAGAGGGGCGAGTGGAGAGGGGCGAGTGGAGAGGGGCGAGTGCAGAGAGGGGCGAGTGCAGAGAGGGGCGAGTGGAGAGGGGCGAGTGGAGAGGGGCGAGTGGAGAGAGGGGCGAGTGGAGAGGGGAGAGTGGAGAGAGGCGAGTGGAGAGAGGGGCGAGTGGAGAGAGGCGAGTGGAGAGGGTAGCGAGTGGAGACAGTAATGAGCAGTGAGAGTAACTAATGGAGAGAGTAATGGGAGGAGAGAACATCAGGTTGAGAGCGTATCAAGTGGAGAGAATAATGAGCGAAGAGAGTAACGAATGGAGAGATTAACACAGGGAGAGAGTAACAAATGGAGGGAGCAAAGAGTTGAGAGAGTAACAAGTGGAGAGGATAGTGGGTGGAGAGGGTAGTGAATGGAGTGAGTCATGAGTGGAGAGATTAACACATGGAGAAAGTAACGAATAGAGAGAGAAATGAGTTGAGAGAGTATTGACTGGAGAGAGTAACGAGTGGAGAGAGTAACAGGGAGAGGTAAAGGGCAGAAAGAGTAATGAGTCATAGTCATAGAATTATACAGGGTGGAAACAGGCCCTTCAGCCCAACTCGTCCATGCTGACCAAGGTGCCTTCCCAAAGGAGTCCCATTTGCCTGCATTTGCCTGTAAAAGGCAGAGAGAGTAATGAATGGAAGGAGTAACAATCAGAGAGAGTAATAATTGGCGAGAGTAGTGAGTGGAGATGGCAATGATTAAAGCGATGGATGAGTAGAGGGAGTAATGATTATAGAGAGCAACAAGTGGAGCAAGTAATGAGTAGAGAGACGAACAGGAGAGAGCAATGAATAACTCTCCTCAACCTTTGTCAACTACTGTCCCTTTGAAGCCCTCATCTGGATTCCCAGGAAGCAGAGCTACTCTACAACCTCACCCTCTGGTGACCAGACAAGACTGCTGCCTCTCACCTGTTATGGCTGCCTGGTCCCTCATCAGATGGCCAATGCCCACCTCTGCTGTCCTCCAAATTACCACAGCATGGTTATCTGACTGGTGTCCATGTGTGAAATTAGGCTGTGTCTTCATCATCATTCTTTTCTTGCTGCTTTTGTACTCCCTGACCATGTTCCCTGTGGTGTTGGAAATGAAAAAGACACAAAGATATTTTTTGTGTTCCAGGGAAGTGGAGATGGTAACAGGGGCATGGTCACCTTATCAACAGCTTGAATGATTTGGCTGTCACAGATGATTAGCTGGCAGGAGTGCAAATTGTGAGATGTGACTGTGAGGCTAACTGTGCGAAGAAGTGATGAAGTATGTGCACGTTAGCTACAAGTGATGACTGGCAGGGATCATTGATAGGTATGCGTGGGAGTGGTGGTGAATTGAAGTGTCTGAAACTAGTGGTACAGTTGATGGGATATGACACTTGAAGATATGTTCACTGATCTTGACCACTCATGTGAGGTGAAGTGCACTCCCTGCAGCACTGCATCCAGGACTTCGGAGCTTAACTCTTGGCACTGACTTCGCGAGATAACCATTCCAGCACTGTCTGTGGTCCTCTGAGCTTACAGGGCACCTCTTCCACTTTTCACACCCTATGTAAATGTCTTTGGAGCCAAAAACCTTGGAGCCTGCAGGCTTAGCACTGCGTTTTTCTTCAATGCCTCCCAAATCAGATTCACTCATGGAATGTGAGTCAAAGTGCAGTGCTGCTTCCTGAGGTGCAAGCTGGCATAAAGCAGTGTAGCTTCCCTTTAACCGAAGCTAGCCACCCTCACAACGGTTCTAGCCAATGAAACCCACGGTAGTTCTGACTGCATGCTGAAATCCTGGAAGTCCTTGATGTAGGCAGCGTGAAGTTGAATGCTGCCAGTGGTGCAATCAATGGGTGTGGGTATTCAGGCACCACGATGTCTTCTCCGCCTCGAGCCACCCATTTTCAAGAGCAATCAAATCAAGTCCCTCTCATCTGTCTCTGCTTCTGAAGGAAGGCAAACTGAATTCATTCTCAGCTGCTGCGATGGTCAAAAGCTTAAATTTTAATTGTGCATGGATTGATTAATAGGAAGGAACATTAAATTACACAGAATCCTTCACAATATTTCAAGCGCTTAACGTCCAATGAAGTCCACTTTTGAAGCACATTCAGGTTTGTACTGTAAGAAACTCAGCAGTATTATCGTTTTTTTATTTATTCATCTTACATGTCCCTGAGAAGTGGGCTGTGACGAGCCACCTCAGAGTCATAGAGTCATACAGCACAGAAACAGGCCCTTCAGCCTAACTAGTCCACGCTGGCCAAGATGTCTCTCCAATCTCCCATATGCCTGCATTTGGCCCATATTCCTGTAGGTCTTTGTTATCCCTGTACCTATCCAAATGTCTTTTAAACATTGTAATTATACCCACCTTTACAGCTTGCTCAGGCAGCTCATTCCATATACCAATCACCCTTCGCATGAAAAAGTTGTCCCTCAGGTTCCTTTTAAATCTTTCTCACCTTAAGTCTATGCTGTCTAGTTTTAGAGTCCCCTATCCTGGGAAAAAGACTGTGACCATCCAGCTTACCTACAACCTTCATGATTTTATAAACCTCGATAAGGTTACCCCTCAGCCTCCTACGCTCCAGGGAAAAAAGTCCCAGCCTATCCAGCCTCTCCTTATAACTCAAGTTCTCCAGTCCAGAAAACATCCTTGTGAATCTTTTGGGCATCCTTTCCAGCTTAATGACATCCTTCCTGTAGCTGGGCGACCAGAACTGCACACAATTCTCCAAGTGTGGGCTCATCAATGACGTATACAGTTGCAACATGACATCCCAACTCTTGTACTCATTGCCCTGATTGATGAAGGCAAGTGTGCCAAACGCCTTCTTCACCACCCTGTCTACCTACAGTGGCCACTTTCAGGGAACTATGTACCTGTACCCCTACAGTATTCTCCAGGGCCCTTACTTTTATTGTGCAAGTCCTGCCCTGTTTTAAATGACCAAAATGCATCACTTCGCACTTGTCTGAGTTAAATTCCATTTGCCTTTCCTTGGCTCATTTCCTCAATTCATCTAGATCCTGTTATAATCTTAGATAACCATCTTCACTGTCCATTACACCACTAATTTTGGCGTCATCTGGAAACGTACTAACTATGTTAACTACATTGTCATCCAAATTGTTACTATAGATGACAAACAACCATGGACCCTGCACGGATCCCTGCGGCACTCCACCAGTCATAGGTCTCCAATATGAGTAACAACCCTCCACTACCACCCTTTGACTTCTTCCACTAGGACAACCTTGAACTCCACTAACCTTGAACTGCTCTCATCTCACTGGCGAATGGCGTTGGTTAGAGAGTTCCAGGACTTAGCCCCAGCAACTCTGAAGGACTGGCAATATATTTCCAAGTCAGGATGCTGTGCAAGGAGATGAACCTGAAGGTGGTGGTGTTCCTATGCGCCTGCTGCCCTTGTCCTTTTTTGGTGACAGGGATCACTGTTTTGGGTAACTTAGTTTTGGTAGCTTAGATAGACACATGAATGATAGAGAAGTGGAGGGCTATGTGGGTGGGAAGAGTTAGCTAGATCTTAGAGCAGGATAAAATGTCGGCACAACATTGTGGGCTGAAGGGCCTGTACTGTGCTGTAGTGTTTTATGTTCTAGAACCTAAAGAGTAGTAATAGATAGATAATCAGTTTATCGGTTGCTGAAATTCAGCAGAACTTTTCTTCCCCTCTAAACAGAATTTTTGCTGTTCAGCTGAGAGGCGAGGCAAAGTCCTGGTTTGATTCTCACTCATCATTGTCATTCTCCTCTGTACTTGCACTGGGAGTGCCAAAGACTCCTTGTGCAAATTTCCTATATTGTCACATGAATAATAATTTAGATGCCCAGTGATTTTTATGCGTATTTGATTTACCCATTTACAGTTGACTAAGAGGCTCCCTGTGATTTTTATGAAGTGAATTAGCATACAGGCTTTTAGCACTCAAACCGAACAAACGGCACCTTATTTTCTCAAAGCAAAAATATTTGCGAGTTACCAGAGTGGATCACTTGAGATGCTGGAGTCATTGCCTGTTGTAACTGAATTAAACAGGTGGTAAATGTATGCAGAATTTATAAAGCACCAGTGAGTCACTGATAACCACGTCAACCGGGATTGATAGCAGGCTACAACCACAGAGTATTGTAGGACGGAAAACATCCTTCTGTAAATATCTATAGGGTCACCCACACGCTGCTGTTCACCATGTCCGCTACCTACATCATGCACGCCAGTCCTTTCATTCTTTAATAAACAATAAAAGCAGCTGCAGGGGGCACTCCAACACTGCATGAAAAGTAAATGCAGCAGTCATATACAAAAGTGGGCTGCTTCAATAAATCCCATTTTCTTTCCAAATAAGACCACATGTAGTTTGCAAAAAGTAAAGCACATTAACCCTACACGCTATACCCCTGGAATAAGAAAGACTTCCTTTTCTATTGCACCATTCTTGACCACAAAGAACATCATGACTAATGAAGTACTTTTTGAAGTGTGGCTACTGCTATCATAGACTGGATGGTGCTGGCTTTGCGTTCTGATCACAAAGCATGCAGCTAATCAAACTGAAGTAAGCCCTAATGAGCATGCACACACCATGAGTCCAGGACTCGCTGACTGATTCCGGGGGCTGAAAGTGTCTGCCTGCTCTACATGGTGGGCGCAGTCTTGCTGGGACTTTGCAGCACATGAGGGGGAATCACCTCACAGATTCTGTTGAGGTTCTGGCAGAGGATTTGAGACCCTATTTATTTCAATGGAGATTCTTGATTAACTTTAATGATTCTAGATCTTGTTTTAATTATTTCCAGAATTTTGATTAACTTTATTTTAAAATAAATTAACAGTTTTTAAAATACTTATTTCAGATTAAAAAATCTTTGAATGCCAGAAACATTTAAAAATTGGCTTACGGGCTTCGCAGTCATCAAAGCTCCATTCCCAGATTTGCTCTCTCTAAGGGGCCGTGAGGTTGCTTGTATCTGGGGTTTTGTTGCCGTTGGGACGTCGCTTATGAACTGAGGCTTCAGAAACTACTGAGATAATCCTCCGCATCTAACCCAGGTACACGAGGGTACATGGGGATTTCAAGCAGCCTCCTGGGCAGCAGGCTTGATCTAAAGCAATCTGACCTAATATACAAAATGCAGCAGTCAACTTCTATTGTCTTGTATTTGTAATGTTGAACCACACGTTTGGTAAAGAAAATGGGAAAAGTTTTTCTGAAAATTGGTATAAGAAGAAATCTGGCATATTGTATCTTCTGAAGGGTAGCACCTACAACAGAGCAGCATTCTCTTGGCAGTGCACTGTGGATAGTGCGAACTACAAAAAAACAGCTAATGGAGGAAACACTCACTGGGTCAGACAAATGAGTGGGGAGGGGGACATGGTGACCATTCGTTTTTAATTGTTTTAAAGAATGAACTGTAATTTTCAGCCACAAATGCTTCCAAGCTGTTTGAATATTTCCAACAATTTCTGTTTTTATAGGCTGAAATCTCTTAAAACTTCTGACTCAGAGGCATGAGTAAACCAGTAGGGGGAAATGATGTACAAGAAGGAAAGTATAATGCTTTGATCCTAGCTTGAAAATGGACTTTGCAGTTAGGATTATCACTGACTGGACATTAGGAACAACCACCATTTGCTTTAAACTGACAGCTCAAGAGCAGTTATTAAGTTTGGAGAGGAAGTGAGTTGTGTCTGTTTTGGTAATCGTCAATTAAGAAAGTCATAGAATCGGAGCTGCACAGCATGAAAATGGGCCCTTCGGCCCAACTTGCCTATGCCAACCACAATGTCTATCTATGCTAATCCCATTTGCCTGCACTAGGCCCACATCCCCCTACCCCTTTCCTGTCCAAGTACTTGTCCAAATGCCTTTTAAACATTGTAGTTGTATCTGCCTCTGCAACTTTCCTTGGCTCATTCCGTATAACCACCACCCTCTATACGAAAAACTTGCCCTTCAGATCCCTTTCACATTTCTCCCCTCTCATTTTAATCCTATGCTTCTAGCTTTAGACTCCCCACCCTAGGACAAATACTCTATCTACCCTATCTATGCCCCTAATAATTTTATAAACCTCGATAAGGTCACCCCCTCAGGCTTCTACATTTAATTAAGAATAAACCCAGCCTATCCAATCTCACTTTATAACTACAACCCTCTATTCCAGGTAACATCCTGGTGATTCTACACTCTCTTTATTGTTACCACATCCTTCCTGCAGTGTTGCGACCAGAACTGTGCACAATACTCCAAGTGCAACCTGATCAACATTTTGTACAGCTGCGACATGACATCTCAACTCTTACACAATGCCTCGGCATGTGAATGCAAGCATGCCGAGTGCCTTCTTCCCTATCCTATCCTCCTGCATCACCATTTTCATTGGGGCTATTCCTGGGATAGATGGGATCTAAACAAATGGGACAGGTTGCAACCTTAACCAGAGTGGGACCAACACCCTTGCAGGGATGTTTGCTAGTGCTATTGGGGAAGGTTGGCAGGGGAAGGGGGTTTAGAATGGATGTACAGATGGAGAGGTACAAGCACCTAGAAGAGAAGAAGTTAGTAAGTCCAGTGGACAGAACAAGTGAGTCAGTGAACGCAAGAGGAATTCAAAGCTAAATTTCATCTATTTTAATGTAAGAAGTATAATGAGTAAAGTAGATGAACTCAAAGCTTTAGTTAAGATGGAGGTCCAAGATATTGTTGCCATCATTGAAACATGGTTGAAGAGCGGGCAAGGCAAGCAACTTAAAATCCCAGGGTACAGAATTATCTAATTATCAGGTGAGACTGGGGTTGGGGGGGGGAAGTGAAAGGGCACGAGGCAGAGCAGTATTAGTTGCAGCGGAGGAGCTTAGGAAAGAAGATGACTGAGGTAGATAGAATTATGAAGGGTATTGACAGTGCAAATTGCAGGAAACTTTTCTCTTATCAGAGATAGATAAAACTAGAGGGCATATGTTTAGGGTAAGGACGAAGAGATTCAGAGGGGATATAAAGGGGCCTTCTTCACCCAGAGAGTGTTAAATGCATTGTCTGAGGGGGTGGTTGAAGCTGGGTCACTGGTAGTATTTAAGAAGTGTCTAGATGAACACTTGAATCGCTTAGGCACAGAGGGCTACAGCTCAAGTGCTGTGAGGAGGGTTTCATATGGAAGGATGCCTGCTACTCGGTGTGGATGAGTGGGGACAAATGGCCTGTTTCTATGCTGTACAATTCTATGATTCACCAATCCCTGAAGGTACACCACTGGTTACAGTCTTCCAGTCAGGAAAACACCCACCCACCACTACCCTCTGCCTCCTATCATCAGGCCAATCTTGGATCCAGTTTGTCAACACTCCTTGGATCCCATGTGCCCTGACCTTCTGGGCTTGTCCACTGGGTGGGACTTTGCCTTCATCAATTTTCTCAGTCGCCTCCTCAAAAACCCACTCATGTCTCTGAAAGAGGACAAACCCACATTGACTCCTCCTGATCAGTCCCTGCCTTTCCAAGTGAACATCAATCTTGTACCTTAGAAATTTTTCCCATAATTTCCCGACTACTGATGTAAGGCTCACTGGCCTGTCATTTCCTGGCTTATCCCTACTGTCTTTTTTGCATAAGGGAACAACATTAGCTATCCTCCAGTCTTCTGATACCTCACCTAAGGCTAACAAAGATGCAAAAATCTCAGTCAGAGCCCTAGCAATCTCCTCCCTTGTTCCCTATAGCATCCAGGGATAGATCCCATCAGTCCCTCAGGATTTATCTACATTAATGTGTGCCAATATTTGTAACACTTCCACTTTCTTGACAGAGACATGTTCCAAAATATCAGTGTACCCCTCCCTTATCTCTCCATCTTCCATATCCTTCTACCCGGAGAATACCGATGAACAGCATTCATTTAGGATCCCGCTCTTATCTCTCAGCTCCACATATAGATTTCCCTTCTGGTCCCTGAAGGGGCCTAACTCCCTAGCTACTCTCTTGCTTCTTTTATTACTTATAAAAGATATACATATAAAGATTTTGGGGTTCTCCTTAATTTTGCTTGCTAAGGCCATTTGTCCTCTTTTTGCCCTCCTAATTTCTTTCTTTTCTCCTACTTCCTCTATGAACCTCAAAGGACTCATTCAATACCAAACCCTATACCTGACAAGTGCTTCCTCCTTTGCCAAAAGCTTTGGCTTTTCAGGTGTTCAACTGGAGAACACTGGCTGTCCTGAACTAGATGTCAGATAAAGTGTTGGGAGTGATAGAGGAGAGTGAAAGCTGGGTGTCATTTGTACTCTGGCCTCTTGCACATCTCTGACCTCCTTCACTCTCTCACTAGCACCTGTGCTTCCAGCTACCTGAGCTCAAAGTTCTGAAATCCCTCCCCTAAACCTTTAACCCCTCTTAATTCCTTTAGCATGATTCCTAAAACCAATTTTTTAAAAAATCAATCTTCTGGTCATCTCTCCTAATATTTCCTTAATGGGTTCAGTGTGAAATTTTGTTTGATAACATTCCTGCGAAGCACCTTGGAACGTTTTGCTATGTTAAAGGTACTATTGTGCATGAGAACTGGTCCTTGTCAACACTCAGTCTTCCTTGGCATGTAGAGGAGTTCAAGAAGTCAACTGGGGAGATACCTTGGGCTACTTCAGAAGTGATCATGTGAGGAGGCAGGGAATGAAATGTCAGCTGTGGATATAGAGGGGGAAGAATACACAGACGAGGGCAATGTCCCTGATCTGAGGAACAATGGGGAAATGGTGCAGAAGTCTGGAGACATGAGACACTCCATGAAGTTGCAGGTGGGCCAGAAGACCTCAACTTCTGAGGAAGCCTTGCTGACATATTTTAGAGAAGGTGGGCATGCAGCTGGGTGGTACACCCAGCTAGCAAAATGCTCCACATACACTAATGGATAAGGTTGGCAGAGCTGCAGTACATTTTAAAATCTTGTTTCGTCTTAATTGAGAAATCATTAGGATCAATAAAAACATAAAACCGTCTTTACATGATGCATTTTCAATTACTGTAATTTAATTATTTACATTGCTTTGAACACTAGTGTCTATTGTATTAAAGGAAGGATTTAAATGTGATGGAAACAGTTCAGAAAAGTTTTATTACACTGACCTCTGGAAAGGGCATATTGTCTTATATGCAGAAAGGTTGGATTGGCTAGACTTGTAGTTACTGAGTTTAGAAGAGTGAGATTGAAATGTAACCAGAAAGGTCATTTCAGGGTGAATGTGGAGAGAACGCTACTTCTTGTGGGAGAAGGTAGAACTGTTTGACAATAAGGGATTGGCACTTAAAACAGAGATGAGATAAAATTCATTCTCTGAGTAAGTTGCGAGTCTTTGAAACTCTCTTCCTAAAAGGCCAGTTGAAGCAGAGCCTCTGAATATTTTTAAGGCAAAGGTAAATAGATTCTTGATAAGGGGGTGAAAGGTTACCAGAGGTAGGCAGAATGAGGAGCTGAGGTTACAATCTGATCAGCCACGAACTTATTAAATAGCAGAACAGGCTTGAGGAGCCTACTCTTCCTGATAATTGACTTGTACATTAACTTCTCAAGACAATCAGCCAAACCATTTTTTTTAACTGTAGGCTGCAGTTGGTATTTTTCTCTAAGGAACTTAAAACAGAAAGCCATTGAGCCTCATGAGCCTGATCTGTCATTCATTTAGATCATACTCACTTAGAGCCATACTTATCTTTACCGGTCCAACGTGGCTCAGTAACTTTGATATTTTTACCAAACAAAAATGTAAATTGCAACATTGAGGTTTTCAGCTGACAAACTTTCAACAGGTTTTTGTGGGAAAGAGCCCCCAAATTTTCATTGAAATTTTCACTCTTCTAAACTCAGCCCTTAGCTCCAATTTTAAGCCTAAGATTTTGAGCCCCAGCTGCTCCGTCTTTTCCCTCTACCAATGTAAATAGTTTCTATCTGCACTATTAACTCCTTTAGTCCCAGTAAAGATCTCATTTAGAACGTACTTAAATCTTCCATATTTAAGAAAATGTAGGCCCAGCTCATGCCCTGATGCAAGGTTTCGATCCGAAACATGGACAGCTCCTATCACCCCATCAGATGCTGCTCAACCCACTGAGCTCCCCCAGCATATTGTCTGTTGTTATGTCTATAAAATCTGTCCTAATAACTTAACCTTGCAATTCCCCGTGCTATTCTGTGTTATCATTATGCTACTTTCAGATGTTAATTTCTCGTCCTCGCCTGCACCAATATACAGCTTTAGAAACAGGACTATAAAGTCAAAAAAACTTAGAAGGTGGAAATCTGAAATGAAAACAGGCAATGGTCAAAATACACAGAAGGTCAGGGAGATTTGTGGAAACAGAAACTGAGCACACTGTGTTACTATGTGTTATTATGTAGTTATAATAAAGAACTACAGTTCCCAGTTGGCAATGCAAGGGGTCACATGGGGAACAGGAAGTGACTTTAAAAAGAGAGGGAAAGCAAGCAGTCTGGTGTTGGTTAATAAAAATGTTCAGATGTTAAACCCACGCGAGCTTTGTCTCTTAATGAAGAACAAACATAACACGATGTCAGAAGTCGGTGTGAGGTCTGAACAGGGAGAGTAGATGAATATTGTGCGCAATTGAGAAAGAGTCTCAGTGAGTATGAAAGAAAAGCTGTAATAAGACGGAGAAAAAGCTGGCCGATGTGGCGAGGGAGCACATTGTTCCTGAAGTTCAGCAGTCATTGGATTTGCCAAGAGAGAATCAGGTGAGAGGCCGAGAGTTCCTGTTATAGATAAACTAAGTCCTCCCATGCCTATGCAATTTACTGGCAATCTAACCGATAATTGGAAACGCTTCGTGATTCAACATATATTTAGATGCTAGTGGAGCAGGAGGGAACGATGAAAAATTGAAAGCATCTGTTTTTCTGCATGTGATTGGCAAAGATGCTTTGGACATCTATAACAGCTTTCAAATTGATGAGACAGCTTTTGAGTTGGGCACTTTGATGAAAAGATTTGAGGAGAATTTTATCCCAAGTAAAAACATCACATTTGAGAGATATAATTTTTTTTCCTGTGACCAAAAACAAGGTGATAGCTTCGACCAATACTTAGCTGAGCTTCACACACTGAGTAAGTCTTGGGAATTTGGAGATTTGAGAAACTCGCTAGTTAAAGACCGAATAGTTTGTGCAATTCCAGATAATGGACTCAGAGAAAGACTGTTGCGTGAAAAAGATTTGACCCTGGAAAAGGCGGTGAATATGTGTCATCAGCAGAAACCACACGAGCACAAGCTAAGGAGCTGCACAGGGCAGACACAACAGTGCATGCTGTGAAAACAGAGAAGCAGCACACAAGGCATTTCTGAAAGCAACAGCAAAGCAAAGAGGAAGGCTCAAACAGCAAATGCAGCAGATGTGGAGGTAGACACATTCCAAAGATGTGTCCTGCTTATGGGAAGTCCTGCCATAGCTGTGGGAAGAAGAATCACTGCAAGGTGCTGCAAAGCTGGGGCTAACAAGAGAAAGGTGCACATAGTTGATGAGGAAATGGAGGAATTCTTTGTGGATCCTGTACAGACTGTGGCTGCTGGTAAAACAGAATGGATTGTTCCAGTAACTGTGAATGAGACAGTAATTCCATTCAAGCTGGACACCGGAGCTCAGGCGAATCTGTTTTCCATGGATGATTATAAGATACAGTAAAGAGTAAGATTTACCTGTGAAGTTAAAAGTAACAGGCTACACTGGAGAGAAAGTTCCAGTAAAAGGGGGCTGTATGGTGACCTTTAAGCACAAGGGCCAGCACTTAAAATCACAGCTACTGATTGTAGAAAAGAGAGTACAGCCAATATTAGGTCTGAGTGCATGTGAAAAGCTCAACCTAGTGAAAAGAGTTTTCATAGTAGCTTCACATACCAAAGATGACCACACAACACTCATGGAAGAGTATGCAGATGTCTTTGAGGGGCTCAGATGCTTACCTGGTGCACACAAAATTCACATAGATGAGGCAGTGGCTCCTGTTGTCCATGCATGCAGTAAAGTTCTATTTCAACTTAGAGATAAACTTAAACAAGAACTAGCACGCATGGAATGGATGAATGTCATACAGAAAACTGAAGAACCAACAGATTGGGTGAGTTCACTGGTCATTGTGCAAAAGGAAAATGGAGCATTGCTGATATGTCTAGACCCAAGAGATCTCAATAAAGCCATCAAGAGAGAGCATTTTAAATTGCCAACATGGGAGGAGATCATGTCCCAGTTTTCTGGTGCCAAATGGTTTAGCAAGCTCGACGCATCGTCTGGGTTTTGGCAGATGAAGCTTGATGAGGCAAGTTTGAGACTGTGTACTTTTAACACACTACAGGGAAGATATCACTATCTTTGGCTGCCATGTGGGATCCTGCCCGCACCAGAAGTCTACCATAAAACTATCTACATGAATTTTGAGAGCATACCTGGTGTCGAGACCATGATGGGTGACATCATCATCTGGCGGTCCACCAAGGAGGAACATGATACTTGACTGAGACAAGTGCTTGCCGTGACAAGGAATGTCAATTTGAAATTAAGTAAAGAGAAATTTGAAATTGGTGTTAAGACACTGATCTTCATAGGAGATGTCATATCTGAAGAGGGAGTAAAGCCTGACCCAAGAAAGACGTCAGCCATTGAAAATATGGAGAGGCCCCAAAACAAAGAGGAAGTGAGATGTTTCTCAGGGATGGTGACTTACCTGGCTAAGTTCATCCCTCGACTGTCAACAGTGTCAGCACCACTTAGGTCACTCCTTGAGCAGCAAAATGAATGGATTTGGTCTCATGAGCAAGAAGAGTGTTTCCAGACGTTAAAAAGGGTTCTAACTGAAGAGTCCGTGCTGAAGTTTTATGATCCAGAAAGGTGTATCAGAATATCAGCTGATGCGTCCTGGCACGGCCTTGGATCAGTACTACTGCAGCAGCATGAAGGCACGTGGCAACCTGTGGCCTATGCATCAAGGGCTTTAACACGTGCGGAAGCCAACTATGCACAGATAGAGAAAGAGCTTCTCACCACTACATATGCATGTGAAAGGTTCCATCAGTACATCTATGGGCAAGCTATTGAAGTGGAGACAGACCATTGGTCTCAATTATGTCCAAACCACTGAATGACTGTCTCATGAGGATACAGCGCATGTTGATAAGGCTGCAGTAATATGATGTGAAGATGATCTACACACCGGGAAAATATATGTTTGCTGCTGATGCACTGTCTGAAGCAGTTGACAAGACAGAAAAGAGAGACCGACAGGTTAATGCAGATATACAGGCCCATGTTGACATGATTGTCACTCTCTTCCAGTACCTCTGGATAGAACAGAGCAGATTAGGAAAGCAGCAAGCTGAACCACTTACACCACACCCTGTACCAGACAACTGTATTTCAAAGTTGGAGTGGATTTGTTTGACTGTAATGGGACGAGCCATATTGTTGTAACAGACTACTTTTCCAATTACCCAGAGATGGCGACACTGCAATCAATGTCCAGCAAAGTAGTTATCATGTTCCTGAAAGCTGTGTTTGCGAGGCATGGAGTTCCGTGTGAAGTAGTATCAGACAATGGTCCACAATTTTTGAGCTGTGAGTTTGAATCCTTTGCCAATGTTTGGGGTTTTCAACATATAACCTCAAGCCCACATCACCCAAAATCTAATTGCCTAGCAGAGAGTTCAATTAAGGTGGTGAAGGGCCTCATGAAGAAAGTGCAAGGTGGACGAGAGGATTTCCATAGAAGTCTAATGATTTACAGAAGTGCACCGCTGCAGAACGGCCTTTCACCAGCCCAAGTGCTGATGGGTCAACGTATACGCACTTACCTTCCAATACATGAAAACCTGTTGACACCTAAAGGAGCACACTAGGTCAAACAGGCTAAAGAGGAAGGGAAAGAAAAACAGAAACAGAATCACGACAAGACAGCGAAAAGCCTACTAGTCCTGAAGCCTGGGGATCAAGTGCAAATCCGTGATCATGATTCTGGCACATGGTCCATGCAAGGAGTTGTGCAAGAGGAAGTAAATCCACATTCATACCAGATCCAGAAGGAGCGAGGGACACCTCTGAGGAGGAACTGCCTGGATCTACGACCACAAGCTCCAACCCATGGCTGTGACCCGTTTCCTGTCAGTACACCAAAGGGGCCAGCATATGGAGAAAATGAACATGTGGACCAGAGTTCCCAGGAAAACACCACTAGTAATGCAGCAAATGAAAGCAACACACCTGCGAAAACAAGTACCAGACTAAAAAGGACCATTAAACCACCTCAGAGACTGATTGAAAGCTGCTGAGTGGACAAGGGTTCTTGGCAGGTTTATAAGGACAAAGTATTGTGTTTGTTTTTCTTTAAAGGGGGAAGATGTGTTATTATGCGTTATTATGTAGTTATAATAAAGAAGTACAATTCCCAGTAGGCAATGCAAGGGGTCACATGGGGGGAACAGGAAGTGGCCGTAAAAAGAGAGGGAAAGCAAGCAGTCTGTAGTTGGTTAATAAAAATGTTCAGATGTTAAACCCACGCAAAGTTTGTCTCTTGATGAAGAACAAACATAACACTAATATTTCTTAAGTTAAACGCAAACTGTTTCTCTCCCCACAGACGATGTCTGACCTGCTGAATGTTTACACCATTTTCTGCTTTTATTAGACATAGGATCTCATCTTAGTACAAAGATTCCAGTAATTTACACAAGAGCTCTCAAACCTTTCCTTTTGGGTCTATCACCTGTGGTGTTGTTCTGTTAGGAAATTTTATGTTCATACATCTCTAAATTTCCAATTTCTTTGTCTATTGCTACATGCCTAACAAGACAGCATTCTAATTTACTTTTCATTTACAAGCATCCATGAATACTGAAAATTACAGTAATCCCCCTATTATAATTACAGTATATAGGCTTTCGGACAAAATTCTGGACCATTAGATGGAAAATACCAAACTCACACTCGAAGCACTTTGGGTTTAGAAATAATGATTATGCATTTTGGGGAAGTCCAGGACAGTGTGAAAAAAGTGCTCATAATTCAAGTCATCAGAGTCTTTAATTCCTGAATAAATATATATCCACTCATACCAAAGGCTACAACATTTGGCCTCAGTGCTCTTCATTAGCCTCATGCAAGCAATTAATTGTCATTACATTTACCCATGCCTTTATCCTATCAGGTCAACCTTGCCCTGGTAGCATTGTCTGAAAACACAGTGTCAGCTTCTGCATATAGTGTTCGTTAATATTTCAGGAACAGGGAAGGCCACCGTTTACTGCTGATCTCTAATTGCTCTGGAACTAAGTGGCTTGCTTGGTCATTTCATGGTGGTGGGCCTAGAATCACATTTAGTCCAGAGGGTGGCAAATTTCCCTTCCTGAAGAACATGAGCAAACCAGGTAGGTTATTGTGTCATCATTATATCATTGTCTCATTTTTTTTTAAATTCCAAAATACGAATTTAAATTCCACAGCTTCCAAAGAGGGATTTGAACTCGGATCCCTGGATTGTCAGTCCAGGCCTGTAGATTACTAATTCAGTAATTTAATGGGCTTGCTGTTACCAGCCCCTAGACTGACAGTGTTCAGCACACCTCTCCATCACCCTTCCACTGTCTCCACATGTCTGACATTCAGTTTGGTTAGAGCAGATATTTTCTCCAGTTGGGAAGATGGAAACCTTTGGTTCCTGTAACAATCTGTGTCACCAAACAGTGCCTCCATCCCTCTTCCTGACACCTGCTTGAAAATGAACCAGATCATTCATACCTTTGTTCTGACATTTGACCCTGAGGTGAGATCACAGTCTTCAAAAGCACCGTCTATTATCATGTACATAACATCACCCCGACTCTACCTTGCAGCAGCATGCCTTTGGTATCTCAAGAGTAATCCTAGAAGTTCCTTCCTTCTTCATTCCCCTTTGACTCTCACCAACTTATACCAATGCACCATAGAAAACATCCTATCTGGATGTATCACGGCTTGGTATGGCAACTGCTCTGCCCAGGACCACAAGAAACTGCAGAGAGTTGTGGACGCAGCCCAGCGCATTATGGACACCAGCCTCCCCTCCTTGGACTCTGTCTTTACCTCTCGTTGTCTTGGTGAAGCAGCCAGCATAATCAAAGACCCCACCCACCCAGGACATTCTCTCTTCTCTCCTCTTTCATCGGGTAGAAGATACAGGATCCTGAAGGCACGTACCACCAGACTTAAGGACAGCTTCTACCCCACAGTGATAAGACTATTGAACAGTTCCCTTATACAATGAGATGGACTATGACCTCACGATCTACCTTGGTTTCACCTTGCACCTTATTGCAATGCACTTTCTCTGTAGCTGTGACATTTTACTCTGTACTGTTATTGCTTTTACCTGTACTACATCAATGCACTGTGTACTAACTCAATGTAACTGCACTGTGTAATGAATTGACCTGTACAATCGGTTTGTAAGACTAGCTTTTCACTGTACCTCGGTACAAGTGGCAATAATAAACCAATACCAATACTGGGGGTTAGGAGCCTGGAAATTCTTATCCAACATCACTGAGAGTACCAATACCACACAGACTGCAGTGAATACAAAGAGCCACCAAAATCTCAATGGAAACCAAGGTATAGAGAGGAAATGCTGTCCTTGCTTATGATCCCATATCCCACTGATAAGTAAATAAAAATTAACATTTAAATATGCTTTGCTGTGGCTTTATTTCACTTGCTAATGATTGATTGGGAGTGAGATTATTCCTAAATGTGGAAACCGTGGAAGCCAAAGGGGGTGAGGTAGTTTTCAGACAGGATCTGGAGCAGAACGGCAGGAGGCAAGATCAGCATCTTGTTCTTCCTATTCATTAACTCAATGGCAAGTTAGCTGGCAGGACCACTAAAGGGAAATTGGTCTGTTCAACATTTGATCTGATCGATTGCAGAGTTATTCTCTCTGTGCAAGCTTGTTTCTAATTGCCATACCAAATGCAGTGCAAACTCTCAATTTGAGCCGGGGATTCGCCAAATTGTATGCAATTTAAATTTTTACTTGGACCCTTCTCAAGGAAGCATGCTGTTTAAATCTCTGATTAATCCTCATACACAAGGAACTTACATGCAGGGGTGAAATTTTTACTTTTACAGCAATGCCATTAGCAATAGAAATCCTCATCTTCTCAGGAAAGAATGCAGAATTAAAATTTAACATGCGTTTCATGAAGAATATTTAAGATATGCCACAGAGAAGGGCTTGTCTATCCAATTTTGCCATCTCTTCAATCCCACTATGAACTCCACTACAGAACTACAAATAAACACAGCTGGTGCTCCTTGCTGTGACATTTTCACTCACATTGCTCAGGTATATTCATGGAGATTAATGCACAAGTAGCTACATTTTTTATATTTGAAAGAACCTTCATAATTAGACAGCACCAGAATTAAAATGACATACATATCAGGAAAGAATCAATGAGTTGTTTTTTCTTCTTGCAAAGAGAGGATAAGTGATGAACTGAGAGAGGTCTTTACAATTAAGATATCTTTATTAGTCACATGTACATCGAAACACACAGTGAAATGTATCTTTTGCATTGAATGTTCTGGGGGCAGCCCGCAAGTGTCGCCACGCTTCCGGCGCCAGCACAGCATGCCCACAACTTCCTAACCTGTATGTCTTTGGAATGTAGGAGGAAACCGGAACACTCGGAGGAAACCCACGCAGACACAGGGAGAATGTACATACTCCTTACAGACAGCGGCCGGAATTGAACCCAGGTCGCTGGCACTGTAATAGTGTCATGCTAACCGCTACACAACCATGCCTGTTATGAACTAGTCTGACTAAGGACAGGTCTCGACCTTGTTTGTTTCTGATGGCATGGTATAAAAAAATACATGGACTCTCTAAAGAGCACTTCAACACATGTAAGTTTATCCTTTTGGTTCCGGACCAGGCCACACATGCTCACACGTACATAAATGTACCTGATCAGCTCTGAATTTATTGAGGAGTGGAGGAGACACCAGGGGTTGAATTGCCTGCCTGCTCTATTTCTTGTGCGTTCCTGACTCAGGTGACACCAAGAGGAGACATAGAGTCATATAGCATGGAAACAACCTCTTCAGCCCACTGAAGCCAGACCAATCATATGCACCAACCCTACACTGGAGTCATAGAGATATACAGCATGGAAACAGTCCTTGCGGCCCAACTCATCCATGACACCCAAGTTGCCTACCAGAGCTTTCATTTTATTCTCCCTACAGTTCCCTGTACTTCCTCTAGTTACATCTGCAAAATGGAGGGAATTCAGTGGCCTGAAACTATCTAACCCCTTCCTCCCACATATCCCTCTATTTTAAATTCCTCCATATGCTTATCTAGTAATCTCTTGAAATTGACCAATGTACCTGCCTCCACCACCGCCCCAGGCAGCGCATTCCATGCCCCAACCACTCTCTGGGTGAAAAACCTCCCTCTGATATCTCCCTTGAACTTCCCACCCATTACTTTAAAGCCAGGCCCTCTTGTATTGAGCAATGGTGCCCGGGGAAAGAGGTGCTGGCTGTCCACTCTGTCTATTGCTCTTAATATTTTGTACACCTCTATCATGTCTCCTCTCATCCTCCTTCTCTCCAAAGAGTAAAGCCCTAGCTCCCTTAGTCTCTCCTCATAATGCATACTCTCTAAACCAGGCAGCATCCTGGTAAATCTCCTCTGCACCCTTTCCAACACTTCCACATCCTTCCTATAACGATCATGTACAGAAAGCTCGACCCAAATGCAATGAAGCTAACTGCAGGCATATTCTCACAGGCCACTAAAGGACTACAAACACAACTGAGAAGCCCTGCGACTGAGCAGATATTATCACACGGCAGGGTGATCATAGCCTGCAGCTCTAGGTGCAAACTAATTATTTCAGTAGGAGATTCAGGACAAATTTCTTTGCCCATTCTGGTGTCACAAGAAATAATTGAGCAAGAACTAGGAAAATATGATGATAAGGTTAGAGGAAGAGATTCACATGGAGCATAAGGATCAGCCAGGATCAATTGTGCTAAATGGGCTATTTCTGTGCTGTCTGCTCAATGTAATTCTCTGCGAAAGTCTGAGCACTAACTGCAAAGAAGGGTTTTCTTCTTAAACAGAACATAAAAAAAAAAGTAGTTTTGTGTTAGACATTGCGGCTTCAACATACAAAGTTATCTTTTCTCTACCTGCAGCGGTCGATATTGTGTCTGCTGACAGCATTCAATAGGATTAAAGGGCCCAACCCATTGATTTCCGTTACTTCTAGGCAGCCAGTAAAATTGTTGAGTGGTTCAGCAATCTGCAAAACAAGGATCAACAGCTCAAAATATGTTGCCTCATATTTGCTGCTCAGTTACACCAAATTTCATTGGACATTCCATAAATCTCTTAATTCTCTGTGATACAGTACCTCTTACAGGAGAACAGGCTGTTGATTGAATGAGCATTGTTGTGTACACTGAGCATTTCCACAGCCAATTATAGACACTTGGGGCTGAATTTTAACTTGCAAGATCAAGCAAGTAGGGGGCTTAATACTTGAAAAATAAACTGGTATTGGTATTGGTTTATTATTGTCACTTGTACCAAGGTACAGTGAAAAACTTGTCTTGCATACCAATCGTACGGGTCAATTCATTACACAGTGCAGTTACATTGAGTTAGTACAGAGTGCATTGGGGTAGTACAGGTAAAAACAATAACAGTAAAGTGTCACAGCTACAGAGAAAGTGCAGTGCAATAAGGTGCAAGGTCACAACAAGGTAGATCATGAGGTCAGAGTCCATCTCATCGTATAAGGTTACTGGGAAGCCTGCTCCAACCCATCCCTCTGTAGCAAGCATCGTGTCCTGACTGCTCAGGACAGGTGAGCTGTCGATTTCAGTTTATAAATTGCTCAGTTACATGGCTTTTAGAGCCATAGTGTCATATAGCATGGAAACAGGCCCTTCGGCCCACCGAGTCCATGCTGACTATCAAGTAACGTTGACTCTCATTCCATTTTATTCTCTCCACATTCCTATCAACTCCCTCTAGATTCTACCACTCATCTATACACTAGAAGCAATTTACAGTGGCCAATTAACCTACCAATCAGCGTGTCTGAGATGTGGGAGAAAACCAGAGCATCCAGGGAAACCATGCAACCTCAAGGAGAAGGAGCAAATTCCATACAGACAATACTGGAGATCAGGACTGAACCCATGTCACTGGTGAGGTGAGGCAGCAGTTATACCAGCTGCACCACTGTGCTGCGCTTTAGTTGCAACAGATCTGTGGGTTCACAGATTATCCAGGTCTCTTGGGACTTGCTGATGTTGGCAAAATGGGAACTCAATGACAATTAGGGGGACTGGAGAAAAGAACAGAAAATATGTCAGTTAGTGCTGTCACCACACATAATGCTTCTGTTCACAGCTCTTGTGCTGAGAGGTTGATTTGCTGATTTTGAAGGTGAACTTGCCAATACTGGAGGGTTGTAAGTTTGGTTCGTACATTGTTGCTCTATCACAGCAACGTGGGCGTCCTTTATGATCTGTTTCTATAGGTCGCAGATGAAGGCCAGAAGATACAAGCACCACCAGATACGGCAGGAACAGCACTGGATGCACCAACAGCAGTGTATGAAGAGCAGAAATGGGCATTAACATCTCGGAGGATCTATCCTGGGCCCAACACATTGATGCAATCACAAAGAAGGCATGCCAGCGGCTCTACTTCATTAGGAGTTTGAGGAGATTTGGTATGTCACCAAAGACTTGCAAATTTCTACAGATGTACGGTGAAGAGCATCCTGACTGGTTGCATCACCACTTGGTACGGAGGCTCCAATATGCAGGATCGCAAGAGGCTGCAGAAAGTTGTAGACTCAGCCAGCTCCATCACGGGCGCAACTCTCCCCACTATTGAGGACATCTTCAGGAGGCGGTGCCTCAAGAAGGCGGCATCCATCACTAAGGACCCTCACCACCTGGGACATGCCCTCTTCACATTACTACCATTGGGAAAGAGGTACAGGAGCTTGAAGATCCATATTCAGTGATTTAGGAACAGCTTCTTCCCCTCCGCCATCAGATTTCTGAACAGTCCATGAACCCATGAACACTACCTTGTTATTCCTCTTTTGCATTATTAATTTATATTTTGTAACTTACTGTAATTTTTATGTCTTGCATTGTACTGCTGCCACAAAACAACAAATTTCATGGCATATGTCAGTGATGATAAACGTGATTCCGATTCAGAAATGCCAACAGATTATTCCTCATAGTCATGCAGCTCTATCTGGTTGCTCCCATACCCAATGCACAATCAGAAGAAAGTCTTCCTCAAAGAGTTGGAAAAGCAGGACCTCAGGAGGCTGAAGGTATTGGTATTGGTTTATTATTGTCTCTTGTACCGAGGTACTTGTCTAGCATCAGATAGTGTTGGTGCTCAGCACCGTTGGAACAAGACCTATTGCTATATGGATCTGGTGGATACACTTTATCATGCACTCTGAAAGTCATCACTGACCATCCCTCCAAAAACTGGTTCCCTTTAGATCCTTCAGGATTCTAGCAGAGACAAACTGGGTGCACACAGATGCATGGCAAAATGAAGTCATGTTTGCTAGGACAAACAAATACATCAATTTTGTCTGTGGTGATTTTGGTTAGAATGAGCAGATAGAACATAGAACGCTATAGCACAGTACAGGCCCTTCGGCCCACAATGTTGTGCCGACATTTTATCCTGCTCTAAGGTCTATCTAACTCTTCCCTCCTATATAGCCCCTTATTTTTCTATCATTCATGTGTCTATCTAAGAGTCTTTTAAACGTCCCTAATGTATCTACCCCCACAACCTCTGCTGGCAGTGTGTTCCACACACCCACCACTCTGAGTAAAAACTTACCCCTGACATCCCCCGTATACCTTCCTCCAATCATCCTAAAATTATGCTCAGTTCTGAAGCTCTGGATGGCTTCCCAGAGGTGCAAGTCCTGACCAGTTACATACATGGATATCAAAACTCCCTGGGTATCAGCATCTCAGGGGATCTATCCTGGGCCCAGCACATAGTTGCAACCACGAAGAAGGCGTGCCAGTGCCTCTACTTTCTTAGAAGGTTAGGGAAACTCGGCATGTCATTGAAGACTCTGACAAACTTCTACAGATACACAGTGGAAGGGATTCTGACTGGTTGCATCGTGGCCTGGTATGGGAACTCCAATGCACAGGAACGCAAGAAGCTACAGAGAGTGGTGGACTCAGCCAGTTCAATCGTGGGTACAACTCTCCCCACCATCGAGGACACCTACAAGAGGCGATGTCTCAGGAAGGCGACATCCATCATTAAGGACCCTCACTATCCGGACCATGCCCTCTTCTCATTGCTGCCATCAGGCAGGAGGTACAGGAGCCTGTACCTCAATGTTCAACAGTAGCTTCTTCCTGTAGTGTGAAAGGTCATAGCTGTCATGTGACAGTGACAACACTGATCCCTCTGGTCGGATGACAGCATTGCTCATCGGGTTGGTAGCGACACCACTGTCAATCAATGTTTGGCTCCACCCCACCCATCAAGTACACACCTGAACAATTGGCTCATTTAAGCACCTTTGTCCTTGCTGGCACCGAGCCATTGGACCTTTTGAATTACCTGGGCTGGACCACTCCCAGACCTCCAGCACTATAAAAAGTGCCGCATGTTCCTGGTTCTCTCTCTTTGTTTCTCTGAGGGATGTGGACGTAAGCTGTGCATTACTTGAGGGTAATTAGTTAAGGATTCCTGGGATCAAAGAGATGATGCTTGTCCAGATTCAGGGCGTTCAGGCACCATATTGCATTTTCCCTGATCGTTTGTAACTACTTCACTGTGTGTGTGCACGTGTGTGTGTGCTTGTGTGTGCGTGTGCGTGTGTGCGCGCGCGCACTTCACCCCTGTTGTGACTACCCTCATGTTCCGCGATCACCTGAGTGCGTGTGTGTGTGTGCATCCGTTCCTGTTCATTCTGTTCCCACATTTGTCTTTGAAAATAAATTCCTTTTTTAAAATACAAAGACTGTGTCCGGAGCCCTCTGCCTCGGAGACCCGAAAGAACCTTTTCTCATAACACTTCCCTTCTGCCACTGGGTTCTTGAACCAACCTGAAAGACCCTAATTCTACCTCGGACTACATTTCCCTCAACTTGCACTAATGTCGTTATGTTATTTTTGCTTATTGTGTCACATAAATTATGCATAATTTATGTTAAGTTTATGTAATTTATGTCCGTCATGATTGTAATGTACTGTGCTGCTGCTGCAAAAAGCTAATTTTTATGGCATTTATACCCTGGGTACGTATGCCCATAGCAATAAACTTGAAGTTGAACCTTACAGATCACCAAGGCATCTACACTAGCTAATAGGATTTCCACTCCAAGGAACTTTAGCTGGTCTATAACCACACAAAGATCTACAAGCAGGTGGTGCAAGATTTCTTTCATCCCAAGACAGTCCAGCCTCCCCGATTTCTTTTCAGCTCGAAGCAGACTAACCTGCCAGCTGCTGGAAGACATGACTAAGGAATTTAACCAGTGTTATGAATGGTGCAGAGTGAAGCAAATGATGAGCAGAGCTGAACATCTGGACAGGGCTGAAGGTGCCCTTCAGTACATACCATTCAGAGTCTGCACAACAGCTAAGGTTTGCTCCATTCTATACAATATTGTGCAGTGGTGAGAGTTGGACCTGCAGGAAGAACATTGTGCAAACCCGGCTTGTCCTCATTATTTAACCTTGGAGTCTATATATCATCCTGGTAAATCCATATTGCACTCCCTTCAAGGCAACGTGAACATGGAACTAGGTTCAAAGTGCATCCCCTTCACCCTTTGCCTACGACATCTCCCTACCTGTCAATTAGTACTCTGCTGCTAGAATTACTCAGTCCACCCTGGCGGTGTGCACAGTGTTCCTGGGTAAGCCCCTAAGCTCAGCGATGTCAGCCAAGAGCATTTCAGCTACCAGAGTAGGGATCTGTACAGCCTCTCTCAGCCGCTATTGAAGCCATAGGGTCTTCACTACATAGAATTGCTTAGAAGAGAATACATGATGTTTTGTAGTTGTGCCAAGGTATAGACATGGATGTATTGACCAATATCAGAGTGTTAGGTTTCTTCTATCAAACAAGTCATGTAAATATTATTTATTTACACTATTTTCCCCTCTTGCCCATTCATGGTTGCTGGCTGGCACGTGATTTTTACTTGCAAGAAACAGTAAGACACAAGAAGGAATGATGAGAGAGAGTTTGGTTCTTTATGGGGGTGTCGAGGGGTTTGGGGTGTGGAAAGTGTAGCTCTTATGTGTTGTTCTGATGGGGGGATTGATGACACATAAGGGAACCTCACAGGCAGATAGAGCTTCAGAGGGATCTTGGAGTGATTGTTCACCAATGCATCAAGCTAGCAGGACAGGTAGACAAGGTGATTTTGAAGGCATACGTAACAGTTGCTTTTACTGGGTGAAGCACAGAATAGAAGGACAATGGAGATGCAAGAGACTGCAGATGCTGAATCTGCAGCAACAAACAACCTGCTGGAGGAACTCAGCAGGTCGAGCAGCATCTGTGAGGGGAAAGGAACTGTTGATGTTTCGGGTTGAAACCCTGCATCATGATTGAGAGCAGAGAGGGAAAGATAACCAGTGTAAAGAGGAGAGGGGGGTGTAGTGAGACAGAGGCCAGCGGCGATTGGTGGACTGAGGGGGGAGGGGTAGTGAAGGATGACGGGCAGATTTAGCCAGATGAGAGAAGGGGAGTGATAGAGTTGGAAGACATAACAGATGGAGGCAGACAAAAAAAAAGGAAGATAGAGTCAGATCTCTCAAATTCTTTATCTTTCAAATTACTTATTTACCTCCACCTTTAATGTATCTAATGATCTGGCCTCTACCATCTTCACGGGCAGATAATTCCAGAAATTTACTATTCTCTGAGAAGAAATTTCCCTGTACCTCAGTTTTAAATGTCAGGCCCCTTATTTTATAGCCACATCCCCTTGTTTGTGACTCTCCCACTAGTGAAAACATCTCAACATCTATTCTGTAAACACCCTTAGGATCTTATATATATATTTGAATCAGGTTACACCTTATTCTTCTGAACTCCAAGGAATACAGGTCCAAACTACTCAGCCTCTCATGATGGTACAACCCTCTCATCCCATGAATTAGCCTGTTGAATCTCCTTTGGACTGCCTCCCTATGTAACTATATCCATTTTTAGGTTAGGGGACAAAAACTGTACCAAGGTGTGGCCTCATCAATACCCTGTACAACTGCAACAAAACCTCCCTATACTTCAACTCCTTCACAATAAAGGCCAAAACAAAAAGGTGGCATCCATCATTAAGGACCCTCACCATCCGGGACATGCCCTCTTCACGTTACTGTTACTACCATCGAAGAGGAGGTACAGGAGCCTGAAGACCCACATTCAACGTTTCAGGAACAGCTTCTTCCACTCTGCCATCAGGCTTTGAACGGTCCATGAACCCATGAACACTACCTCATTATTCTTCTTTTGCACTATTTATTTATTTTTGTAACTTATAGTAATTTTTATGTCTTTATGTTTTGCACTGTACTGCTGCCTCAAAACAACAAATTTCATGACATGTCGATGATAATAAACCTGATTCTGATTCTGAACATGCTGTTTGCCTTCGTAACTACTTGTTAGACCTGCTTGCTGTCATTTTGTGATTCATACACTCGCCTGCACATCCCTGCATAACAACTCCCACCACTTCAATTTGTAGGGCTGGAGTGTACAAGAAGGAGATAGAGAGCCTAGTGACATGGTGTCAAGACAACAACCACTCCCTCAATGTCAGCAAAAGAGCTGGTCATTGATTGCAGGAAGTGGGCTGGAGTACATGCCTCTGTCTGTATTAATGATGCTGTGGTGGAGATGTTTAGAGCTTCAAGTGTAAATATCACCAACAACTTGTCTTGGTCCAGCCACGTAGATGCCATCGCCAAGAAAGCACACCAGCACCTCTATTTCCTCAGAAGGCTAAGGAAATTCGGCATGTTCTCAATGACCCTCACCAATTTTTACAGATACATCATAGAAAGCATCCTATCTGGATGCATCACGGCTTGGTATGGCAACTGCTCTGCCCAAGACAGCAAGAAGTTGCAGAGGTTTGTGAACACAACTCAGTCTATCGCACAAACCAGCCTCCCCGCCATTGACTCTGTCTACACTTCCCGCTGCCTTGGGAAAACAGCCAACATAACCAAGGACCCACTCCACCCTGGTCATTCTCTCTTCTTCTCCCTTCCATCGGGCAAAAGATACAAAAGGTTGAGAACACATACACCAGGCTCAAGGACAGCTTCTATCCTGTTATTATATGGCTCTTCAATTGATTTCTTATACGATAAAGAATTCTTGATCTCTCAAACTACCTCATGATGACCTTGCACCTGATTGTCTACCTGCACAGTACTTTCTCTGTAACTGTATTCTGCATTCTGTTATTGTTTTCCTTTTGTACTACCTTGATGTACTTATGTATGGAATGATCAGTCTGGATGGCATGCAAACAAAAGCTTTTCACTGTATCTCAGTACATGTGACAATAATAAAGCCAATTACCAAATTGACCATAGCAAGATCTTATCTTGGCTGATCACATTGAATTTATTGAGAGTGCCAATGGGACCACAGTAAATTTGCATCATTTGCGTTTCTGCTGTCAGTATCCAAATCATCAGAGGGGAATAAAATGAGCCAACATAATAGATTGGGGAATATTAATGTTAGCTGTGACCTAAATAACTTAGATTTGTGTTTTTGACATCATCTACCTTGGGTCAAGGAGCAATGTGCCTGGATCAGTTCCCTCTCACCAAACAGGTGGAAATTCTGAGCTTCCTGGGGCACACAGATCTTGGTGGCTATGTATTAAAAGACGTCAAAAATATTTAATTGACTAAGAATGATCAGTGCACACCAAGAAACTATTAAACGATTCACTGTGTTTTTTTCAGTCATTCTCAGCAAATTTAAGTCAGGTTACTTACAGGTGAAAGACTCGATACCTTTATTAAAATGCCTATTTTTGTCATAAACTCATTTTCAGAAATATTAGTAAAACTCCATCAGGTTTCTGCTCTAAATATAAAATGGAATACTGTTTAATGGAAAGAAAAATCACCTACTACTACACCATTTAAATTGGCAGAAGATTTTACAATTGCTATTCTATAAGTTAATTTTAAGTCTAACCTCACCACAATTTTAAACTCAGCACTTCAGAAGTTTGTCTTTCTCACATTATGAAGTAATCACAATTTGTTTCTGTCATTGTTAACTCCTTCACTTTTAAATGTATTCCCCTTGCTCTCTCTTAATCTGCCTAAACCAAGTATTTGTTTAATGAGAAGGGACATGGAAATTAAGGATGTCCTGCTTTGTTTGATTTCTGCATGCAGTCATTAAGGGGTGTGGGGAGCATCACACAGGTTTATTTTCTAGCCTTCTCTATGCAGAAGCACTTGGAATCAGCTCTGTTTTCCCTCAGAAACACTCAGCTGAGAAGCAATTAGTGGCACAAAGTCAGGTTCCATCTCTCATTAACTCAGCACACTGGATGCAAAGCTTCACTGGGCCATCCGCAGAATTGCTGTGACTTTAAAGGTAACTGAATCCACTTATAAAAAGATCCGTTCATCAAGGTGATGGATTTCAGGGCTGAAAATGGAATACATTTCTATTATGGATATTCTCTGTTCAAAGTGTGGTCCTGTTCTAACACTAAACTGTATTTTTCATGCATGCGCTTTAAAGTAAGATTTGATGGTGAGATGGAGGCAGTGGGTGTGGGGGAGAAAGATGATGCAGTGCGACTTCCTGTTCATGGAAAGGAGTAGAGAAGATATTTTGTTATTATTATTTTGTGATTATTATTCACAAGCTGGCACAATGATTACTGCTTAAATTTAAAAATGGAAATCATTGTCTGTGGGTCAAGGTATTGGTCTACGGTGGATTTTGTACCAGAAGCCAATGTGTTGGTGTAGAAACTGAATCATGTGGCATATATTTTCTGTGCCCTATTGCTTTTCATTTGTGTGCGCATCCAATTACAATCTTGATTGCAGCTGACCCCCACTGTTTGTAACATTGAAGGAATGCTTGTTGGGCATTAAGTAGCCAGACTTTGGAGAATCCAGGACTGCTAAGTTTCATTCTCATCATTGACATCTTGGTTAAAAATGGGTGTTTTGATACTGTTCCTGCTGAGCCTCCAAGAGCACAGAAGCAAGCCCAGAAAACATCAAACGAGATCGAATTTATTCAGGATGAAGCAACAACACCCTTGGATGTGAAACCCGTCAATCAGCATCAACATTCACAGCTGGTGGGAACAGTAGGTGTGAGCGTACAGTCTTCGTCTAAGATCCCTGCTTCTCTGCTGGTCATGTCCTCTGACACGGCTGACCCCACAGTCAACTGCACCCACTTTTGACAATGATTTTCAGAAGTTGACTTCTCAACATTCACTCCACATCCCAGACTGCCCTTGAGAAGGTAGTGGTGAGCTACCTTCTTGAATTGCTGTGGTCCCACGGTGAATGTGCTCCCATGGTGCTGTTGGGAGAAAATCCCGGGATCTGGACAATACGGCTACAAAGGAACATTGATGTATTTCCAAATCAGGATGGCGTAATACCTGGGGGGAAAACGGCTGGTGGTTCCTGCTTTTCTTGCCCTTGTTATTGGCAGAAGACATACCTTTGAGAGGTGCTGTTGGTCTCTGTTGAGAGGTGTAGACTGATTGAGTAACTCATGCTGTGGTGAAGAGAATTTTAGGTGGTGGTCCAGTCCTGGATGGTGTTGAGCTCCTTATCATTTGTTAGAGTAGACAGCATTCCATCACACTCCGACTTTCCTGCAACTTCCCCCTCTCCGAATATATCACTATTCACATAATAATCTGGCTTCCTGTTTCTGCCACCAACGTAGATAACCTCACATTGAACCACATTTTACTGCATCTACCTTGAATTTGCCCATCACTCGACCTGTCTGAGTAACATTGGATGCCCTCTGCATCCTCCTCACAGCTGACAAGCCCACCCATCTTTGTACAATATGCAAACTTGGAGACATTACATTTAATTTCCTCATCCAGCTGGGGTCCAAACAGGAATCCTTGTGGTAACTCACTTTTCATTGTAAAAGGACTTGTTTGTTCCCACTCTCTGTTTCTTGTCTACCAACCAGCTCCTATCCATGACAGTGCATTACCCCCAATCCCATCTACTTTAATGTTGTCTACTAATCTCATTGGTGGGATCTTTCACAAGCCTTCAGTGAGTCCAAGTAAACCATGTCCATTGGTTCTCACCCATCCACGCTACTAGCTACATCCTCAAACAATTGTAGTAAATTAGTTAAGCCATGCTGACTTTGATCCATCCTGTCACTGTTTTCTAAATATTCCGCTATTATTTCTTCAATCCTGGATTCCAGCATTTTCCCTACTACTGATGTCAGACTAACTCGGCTGTAATTCCCTGTTTTCTCTCTCTGTTTTTTAAATAGCGAGGTTGCATTAGCTACCCTCCAATATATAGGAACTGATTCAGAGTACAAAGAATGTTGGACAATGACCACTATTTCTGGGACCACTTCTTTAAGTACTCTGAGAAGCAAACTGTTGGACCTTGGAGATTTATCTGCCTTCAATCCCATCAATTTCCCTAACACCATTTCCCAACTAACATTAATTTCTCCATCTCAATAAACTCCATTTGCCTAATGTTTCTGAGAAGCTATTTGTGTCCTGCTTTGTGAAGACAAACACTAAATATTTGTTCAACTGCTCTACCTTTTTTTTGTTCCCTGTTATACAGTCTTCTTTCTGACCGTAAGGGAGCTACATATGTCTTCACCAATCTCTTTCTCTTCATCTTTCTACAGAAGATTTTACAATGGGTTTTTATGCTCCATGATGGCTTACTCCCATACTCTAGTTTTCCCCTATTAATTAATCCCTAGGTCCTCTTTTATTGCACTATTCTAATTTCCCTTGTTAACCATGGTTGAGTTATCCTTCCAGTTTTATATTTGTCCCAGACAGCAATGAGCAACTGTAGTTCATCCATGAGTTGATTAAATGTTTGCAATCATTTATCCACCGTCAACCCCATAAGTAATGTTCCCCAATCTCCCTTGGCCAGCTTTTAGCTCATACCATTGTAGTTTCTTTTATTTATATTCCACACCTTTTCCTCATAATGCACAAGGAGTACTGGGTGACATGCTTCAGAAGTGGCATGCCTGCTTCTGTGTCTGGCTCATCATTGTGGTTCATGGTTCCCTGTGCATTGATTTATAGCGGTAGTTGTGGTCAGTGAGTACCTCCCCTTTCAAAGATGCAGACAGGACCTGAAATATTTCAGATATTCCACCAGTCTTCTGCGAGGACTCCCTGGTATTGTGCACAAATGCAAAAAGCTCTGTGATTTGCACTTATTAAATGTACAAACCATCGTAAGGGGCAAATGAACAAATTTTGTGTGCAAATGACATTGGAAGAAAATGGAGACACAGGGAACTGCAGATGCTGGAATCCGGAGCAACAAAATCTGTTGGAGGAACTCAGCGGGTCGATCAGCATCAATGGGAGGAAAGGAATTCTCAGTGTTTCGGGTCCTGATGCAGGCCTTAGACAGGTCCTCCCACAGATGCTGCTTGACCCACTGAGTTCCTTCAGAAGATTGCTTGTTGAAAGAAAATGGTACGGGTTTCCTGTAAAGTACTACTCCAGCATATTTTCCAAAGTGATCAAACATAAATTGCGCAAAATATCCAACAGGAACTGTGACACTTTACTTTGTATTCTGTTATTGTTTTTACCCTGTACTACTTCAATGCACTGTGTAATGAGTTGATCTGTACGAACGGTATGCAAGACAAATTTTTCACTGTACCTCAGTACAAGTGACAATAATAAACCAATACCAATACCAACTGCAGTGGAATTTTTCAACAGTGTTAGTTATAAAATGTAAGTAGGATTAATGGTCAGCTCAAGTGACTATAATAGTTACAATGCCATCTAGGCCTCAGTTATCCTAATTGTGGATAAAACTGGCATTTACTTCATTCCTTTAATGCCACAAGGAATTTCAAAAGAGGGATTTGCAAATACAATTCCAGCAATGTGACAAATGATGATATATATGAATGGAGGTGACATAAAGCTTTGATGAACACAACTTGGAGGGGGAGAGAGACTGAAGTTTAAGGAAGGTGAAAGGGAGGAGGTTGGCCAAGAGTGAGAAGTGGAACACACTTAACTTGTTAAGCTGCTCTCAGGTGCTCATCTGCTTTACATTTTAATTATCCAATACAAATACATTATAGTTGGCACTACTTAATAGGAGCATAGACATTAAGGACATTACTTTAAACAGAACATTTTTCTCAAGAGCTGATTGATTTCCAATGTATCTAAATCAGCACTGATGGTTTTGTTCGTAGAGATGACCTGATAAATGGGAATCTTCCCATTCCCACTGAAGTAGCCTAAGTAGCAGCTTTCAACTTTATTAAAAACCACTAATTTGTCCTGTCAGTTTATCAGATTTAGTGACAATGCCAAACAAGTATTCTTCTAATTTAATGTATGCACTTCAAGCTCTTGCTTTAAATGCTAGCACCTCATAAATGAAAACATGAACTATTGCGTTTTAGACTTCCTTCTCACTTTGGCACGCCTTGACTACATTTTATATCAGCTGATAAACATGTCTGTCCTGTTGCTCAGCAACATATCTGAAGTGTCTGAGAACTCTCAGGCGAGGCTTGCAGTACAAAGGTGGTCATTTTGGCTTAGAAATGAGTCTGAATCGTGAGATGAAATGATTGAGTATTGCAAGCCTCTAGATAAAATAAAAGGAAGGGATGTTTGTAGTTTTGAAAGTACAGCTGCAGACATTCTCCAAATGTCAAGGGCCATTCACTTTCCATCAGCGACTGATGAGACTTTTAGATGTTTTATCTCAGACGTGAAGAACTCATGGTCAATTATGCTGATAACAATGAGGTCAGTTTTTACCAAGCTTGTTATTCCTTACAGACCTTGAGTTTGTTTCAAGCTTTGCATAAGATCAGTAGCAGGAAAAAACAAATCACTTGCATAACTTCTGCCTTGCTCTCAAGATTCTGGAACCTCATGACAGCATGAGAAAAAAAGTGGCTGTTGCATGTCAAAGCTATATTATGGATACTTGCGATGAGGTCATGAAGCATTCTGCAATTGCCGAGATATACTGAAGGTGTCCAAAACAAAATCAGAAAATGCTTGAAATACTCAGCAGGTCAGGCTGTTACTTTGACCTGAAATGTTAGTCATTTCTCTCCAAGCCTGACCTGCTGAGCACTTCCAGCATTTTCTGTTTCTGTTTTAGATTTCCAGCACCTACAGTTTGCTTTTGCTCATCACACGCTGAAGGTGAATGTTTTGGAATAAACATTGCTTGGCCCGCTGTACTTGTGGGTGTCATGACAGGTGAAACATAATAGGGTGGAATTGTGTTTCAGCTGTACAGACCTCGAGCTAAACAATTCCGGGCACCACACATCGGAAAGGATAGACTGGGCCTTGTAGTGTGTGGAATACAGATTCACCATGATGATTAATCAGCCAAAGGACAGCATTTTGAAGATGGCTGCAGGGATTAAAATTCTTTCTTTGGAGTGTAAAAGATTCATGGGTGATCTAGCCGGACCAATGAACACAATTAAAGGAGCTGATGGACAGGTGGAGACAAGGTACTTCCTCTGGAGGAATTGTCCAGACCAGGGCTTGCCTTGAAAGTTTGAGCTGGGCTGTTCAGGGTTGTGAAAGGAAACATTAATACAATAGATGGCAGAGATCTTGGAAAGCACCTCGCCAAATAATTGTTGTGGGGTGGCAGGGAAGGAATAGGGGCATGTGCAATGGAAAATTTAAAAACTGGCATTAATTTATTTTTGTTAGGCATGAATAATCAAGGTGAGTTGATGGCACTGAGATACAGATTAACTGTTTGAATGAGGGCTGAATGGTCTCCTTCCTTCTGAACAATCAATCCAAAATAGCTGTTCAATGGGGTCACCAGCAAGATTTCAGCAGTTCTTTCCACAGCTCCCCCAAACCCTTACAATGACATCATTCAGAACATTGGAAGCACCCGGTCCACATCTCCTTTACAATACATTCAGCTTTCCACTGCATTGTTTATGTCTCCAGGTCTATAGTGATATTGTCTTCAGGTCTTCACTGTTCACATCCCCAGGACTACACCGTTCACATCCCCAGGACTACACAGTTCACATCCCCAGGACTACATTGTTCATCTCTATGATTGCACTCTTCTTATCTCTAAAATACCCCATTTTGCTTCATAATCCATGAAATAACTTTGGAGTGAGGACACTGTTCTAATGTTTGAAACAGAAATGTCAATTTTCACATAGACAAATGGTTTGAGTGCTGAGGTTTGGAGTTTAACTGTTGGTTTAGGCACTGAGAGACACTCCCCTGTGCCTCTTCCGAATTGTGCCATTGGAAATTTTTTAAAGATACAGGCAACCCCTGCATTACAGAGGGTTGTTTTCCTAGAAAACGGGCCATATCTCGATTTTTCTGTAACGCAAAGCCTTGTCATCTGCGCATACATCAAGAAACATGAGTTGTAAAATGACACATATTGTGTTGATTTATTTGCTTCTCTTTCCCACACAAGTTCTGTGCGAATGAATTTTGTTCCATATCTCTACATTTTGGGTCATGATTGGTGAAGTCTGCAAGGCTGAATTTCCATAATCCAAATGGCCAATACACCGGGGTCACCTGTAAGATCATGCTGCATATTTTATTCACTGATATCAGATGTCCATCACCATCTGGAGCATCAAGAATGCAATAAAAAAAAACTCTCATGTCACCATGGTTAGTGACTGAGAGCCAACGGTTGCCATACTCTCCCATGATGTAATCAACTTCATTAGGAATCAATTTCCTTCGTTTCTCCTTCCTTTTGCCCTCTGCAGTCTTCTAAATCCCAAGATTCCCATCACATTGATCACTGCTTTATATTTACCTCATTTAATGGACACTGGCTCATTACAGAGGCCACTTAATTTGGAAATAAAACACAGATGATTGATGCCCAACAAGCGTTACAAGCAAGATTGAAATGAAGAATAGAGCATATACTTTTGGTCATTTGCAATTTATATTAATCTATCACTTGTTTCAGCTCATGACTTTGTCATTGTCATCTTCTTCTGTAACTCAGAGTTACGTGGGTTATCTAGACTCTGGGAGACTCACTAACTGTTATCAACAGATGTGTAACAGAAGGGGGGCATTTGTTCCAGTCTAACATTGTTTACATCTCCACGACTGCACCGTCTCGACCCAAAACGTCGGCTGTTTATTTCCCTCCAGAGATGCTGCCTGACCTGCTGAGTTCCTCCAGTATTTTGTGTGTGTTGCTCAAGATTCCGTCATCTGCAGAATCTCGTGTCTCTCATTTGTTCCAGTCTGTTGTCTTCTTCAATTTTTACAGAATTATTCCACACCTTGCCTTTCCCCCATCCACTCTAGTTTTTATCCAATTCCCATGTGAAAGTTGCTCTTGGATCTATTTCTACCACCCATTCTGAGATCATTAAAAATTGCAGGTCAACCACATAATTCTGCACAACATGCCTCTGGTTTGTTTGCCAGTTAGGTTAAATTTGTCAAAGACACACCATTACTCAGCAGTGCATTGCTCCGAGTATACCACATTGAACAAACCATCACACTCACAGTTGGGCAATTCAACAAAAGCCAAACCAGCAAACTTGATCATACTACCAGCCCTAGAATGTCAATGGGTAGACTTTCATAACAACTATTTTACACTATGTTTCCCTCCTCCTAATCACTTGCTATAATGTGCAGGACTACTATTAAGGTTTCCTCAAACTTAGACTGTTTAAATATTTCATAGACTCCGATCTAATTTAGTTTATATCCATAGCAAATCAGCAAGAGCTGTTAAAGAGGGAATAGAGTGGGTCTTCTAGATTGGGACTAAGGATGATGGATGTCCATGGAGTGACGAGAAGATGGGTTCCTAATAGAGCTGATTATGTCATGGACAAGTATGGCAACTCAGTTAGTAACCACAGTGGCATTTTTTTAAATCTGCATTCTTGAAGGTCCAGAAGATGGAAGTCTGACATTAGTGAATAATATTAGCAGGATGATATTATCTGTACAAAAATTCCAATGGTACAATTTGGAAGAGGAACAGGGGAGTTTCCCTCAGTGTCTTAGCCAACATTTATACTGCAAACCTCAGCGCTCAAACAAATTGTCCAGTCACTGTGCAATTCCTGTGCATGGGACAATGCTACGTGAAAACTGACACTGTTCAAGTCTGGCCAAACACTTAAAGATGCCATGGTCACTGAGGGAGCAAGAGTAGGTTTGCTCTTTTGGAACCAAGGATGAAGGAAGTCCGTGGAGTGACTAGAAGAGTTGAGATTGTTTTCTTTCAAGCAGAGAAGGTTGGTGGAATCTTTGTTGAATGTCCAAAGTAGGGAAGGGCTTTGACAGAGTAGTTGGCGAAAACAGTTTCACTATTCGGTAACTAACATTCACACATTGACGATAACATGCATATAAAAGGAGATAAGGAAAATTTACATAACAAATTGTTACGTGATGCTGTCACTAAAAGGATGATGGAAGCTTGTTCAATGGTAACTTTTAGAATATATTGGGAAATGAATAATGTGCAGGACGCTGAAGACAGACCAAGGGAAGGGAAGTAATTGCTCGCTTTTTGAAAGGACCATCATTAGGCTGAAGATCTAAACTAGACCATAAAATCATAAGATATAGGAGTAGGATTAGGCAATTCAGCCCATCAACTCTGCTCTGCCATTCAATCATGTCTGATTTATTTTTGCCTCTCAACCCCATTCTCCTGCCTTCTCCCCATAACCTTTGACACCCTTATTAATCAAGAACTTACCAACTTCTGCTTTAACTATACCCAATGACTTGGTCTCCACAGCCATCTGTGGTAATGAATTCCACAGATTCACCACCCTCTGGCTAAAGAAATTCCTCCCCATCTCAGTTCTAAAGGGATGCCCTTTTATTCTGAGACTGTGCCCTCTGGTCCTAGTCTCTCCTCCTACTGGAAACATCCTCTCTGTGTCCACTCTATCCAGGCCTTTCAATATTCAGTAGGTTTCAATGAGATCTCCCCTCATCCTTCTAAACTCCAGGGAGTACAGGCCCAGAACCATCAAACACTCCTCATATGTAGCCTCCTACAAGTCAGAATTTCTTGATTCTGGATTAGAAACATACAAGAAGGATACAATATCTCACAGAGGCACGTTCATGAGAACCTGATTCCTTACCTGATTTGGGTGGTAGCTGACCGGTAGGCCACCTACAAAGACAGGTCCTGTCGTTTGATTGATGAGATGAGACCAGACATTGGAGGATGTGCTGGTCACTGTGGTGCCTCCAGATACTGTGACCACAGCATTACAAGGAAGCAGGTCTTGTCTGTGCAAAAAGTTGTAACATAAAATGAAATATTTTCACATTTAAAGCACAAATGTCAATAAAATCAAATTCAAACTCAACCCTTGACACTTTAAAATATGTGAGAAAATGTGTTTACATTTGTGTTGATTTTATTCTAAAATATAATGAATTATTTATTTCAGAATGTAGTTGTACAGCCAACATAGCTAGTTCTTTCAGTTAAATCATGGTAGTTCAATCGAAATTGCAAGTAATTTAAACCTTCCTTCATTCATCTTGACCTATTCGGATCACAGAAGCAATTGTAATATTTTGCAAAACTGAATGGGTTTACAAAATCAACAAATAACCTCTGCATTCCTAATGCATGCTCTGATTTCTTAAAACTGTTAGATGCACATTGCTCATTTTATATTCTACATTTGAAAATAAAAAGTGTAACTGTCCAATAATAATTTCTAAAGAGGAATTGGATAAATCATTACCTGGGAAAATAGATGTACAGGGCTGTGGGGAAAGAGTGATGTGCAGGACTAATTGCTTTTAATTTTAAATACCCAGCACAGACACACGGTGCTGAGTAATTCTATGATTCTGTGCAGCACTGACATATGTTCTAGTGATATATAGTGTGGCAATTGCAAAGTAAGCTGGAGCTTTAACAGGTTACTAGATACACTTCCAGTAGGAAGGCTCATGATTTCATCCATGGTCCTATCTGGCTTCCTAAAAGAGGGAGGTAAACCAGGCAGCTTTGTGACCCGATTACATTCACTGCATTGAGAGAAAATCCATCTGCAGCTCCCAGGACTTAGGAACAGACAAATTACAGAGGGCTGCAGAACTGAGCAGGGACTTGCTTGGGCACTTGGAACCTGATCCAAATGTTCACCTCTAGAGGAGTTGAGGCAGGCTACAACCAAAATTTGTCACACAGGAGCCTTGAAACTTTAGTCCACGTTGCAAGATTTTCCACAAAATATTCTGTGTAAACATTGACAGTAGGAAATTTCACTCAAATGAGACAGCAAGTAAAGGAAATGAACACTCAGTGATACCAAAACTCCAGCAGCAAGACAGCTCTTTGTAGTTAATGTGAAAGAGTTTCTATTTGTGTACGACTCCAAAAGGCTTCTCACCTGATGTGAATAACATAAGTCCTCCCATCATTGACTCTTGCTGAGGTGTTTACACTCTGTACTTCTCCTGAAGGGTTGCATACAAACTGGAACTGTTAAAATAATAATTTTTGACTTTAAGGAATCAAAGCCACAAGAGAATGAAAGTTTGGAAGCAAAGATGGTTGTTAATTCCAAATAGGAAATTTTACCTCAGTTAGGAATTTACCTGATATAGTGGGCTCAAAGTGCACCTGAAGGTACCTTGGTGAGGGTGTTAGTCATAGAGTCATAGAATCATAGAGTCCTACAGGTCTGAGGCAGGTCCCTTAACCCACAAAGTCTGCACCAACCATCAAACACCCACTTTTTTTCATTAATTCTTTTTCATCTATTCCATTTAATTCTCCGCACGTTCCCATCAGCTCCCCCCAGATCCTGCCACTCACAAACACACAAGGGGCAACTTACAGTGGCTAATTAACCTACCAACCCAAACAATTTTGGAATGTGGTGGAAACTGGAGCAGCCGGAGGAAACCCTCGCGATCACAGGGAGAAAGGGCAAGGTCCACACAGGCAGCACCTGGGGATCCGGATTGAACCAGGGTCTCTGGAAACCACGAGTTAGCAGCTCTACCAGCTGTGCCACCCTAACATCTGTGATGAGAGCACAGCACAAGGAGTTAACAAGATCAATTAATGTGTAATATCAGTTTGACAACTGCATTGACATTTTGGGTTAATAGTTGGTGGCCAGTGCACACTCTGTACTAACATCACATAGCTGAACAAGGATGAAGTAATTCTGGATGGGGGGGGGGTGGGGGGTATGAAAGTGGACAGGTGGCTGGAGAGAAAGCATTCTTGTGGTGGTGATAATAAATCAGAATTAGGACTGTTATAAGAAAGGACAAAGATTAACTAAGAGCAAAGGTCCTGCAAATGGGGAAAGACCAGATTTGATAGACTGATAAATGATTTAGAAAAAGTAAAAACAGCTACTTAAAGATAAATCAATCTCAGAAGATGGAAGGCATTCAAGAAAGGGATTCAGAAAGGAATGGATGTGTGGAGGCAGAGAAGGTGGGTCAGATCCCTAATGATATCCTTGCAACTGTTGACACAGAAAAGAGAAGGACAATGCTGGCCATTGTGGTGAAGTAGGAAATTGTGTGAGATTTTGGAAGGGATAAACCTAGTAAGGGAGGAATTATTAAGGAATTTAACATTTTCAAAAAGGGGACCAATATTCAGAGCCAGGCGAATTTTAGCCCAGGCTGTTAAAAGTGATGAGGGAAGAAACTACAGAGACTTTGATCATCATAATTCAATCCTCCCTGGCTACAGAAGTGATGCTGGAGAAGTTAAGGACTGCTAATATTGGACTGTGGCTTAAAAATTAAGGATAAGCCAAGTAATTACTGGCCAGTTACTTTACCTTCAGTGGTCAGCATATTATTCTGAGCGAAGGTATAAATATTCATTTCAAAAGACATGGGGTTACCAGGGATTTATTAATAGAAGGTTATTCCTGGCCAACTTGACTGAATTTTTTGAGGTGACAAGGAGGAGTGGGGTGGGGTGGGGATCAATGAGATGGGTGCGTTTGATGTAGACTACATGGATTTTAATAAGACAAGGCAGACTGGACAAAAGGATAAGAGACAATATGACTCAATTGAGAATGGCAAATCAGATTTTAAATTGGCTCAGCGGCAGGAAGCAAAGATAATGTTCAGCAATTGTTTTTAGAACTGGAAGGTTGTTAGCAGTGGGGTTAGTATTTTGTCCCTTGTTTTATTGTTGTATACATTAACGTTTTGATGCAGGAAACAGGAGGAAGAAATTTGCAGGTGATAATGGAAACTGGTTATGTGGTTGACAGTGAGGAGGAAAGCTTTGCACTATAGGAAGATATAAAACCTCTGAACGGGGGAAAATGCAATTCAATCCAGAGAAGTGTGAAGTAATGTACTTGGGGTGTTACAGGGCAAAGGACTACAAAATAAATGGAAGGATCCTGAAAGGAGGGACATTGGAACATATGTCAACACCCCTTTGAAGTCAGCAGGACAGATCGAAAAGGTGTTTATAAAGGGCACCTGAAATGCTTTCCTTTACTGTAGCTGAGGCACAGAATATAATAGCAGGGGGCTTGTGTAAGCACTAGTTAGACCACAACTTGAGTACAATCTACATTTCTGGTCACCTCAATATAGGAAAGATATGATTGCACTGGAGAGGGCTAAAGGAAGATAAATGAGGATGTTATCAGCACTGGAAAAATTGTTGCCGTGAGGTAACGTTGGTTTGGCTGGTGTTGTTTACGTTAGATTTGAGGAGGCTGAGGGGAGATTTAATTAGGTGAATAAAATTTGAGGGTATTAGACAGACTTAATAGGAAAGACTTATTTCTTGAGCAGAGAAGACAAAACCAGGGGGGATACATTTGAAGTAATTGGTAGAACGACTAGTGCAAGTATGAGGAAAGGATTTTTTCACACAAATGGAACTCACTGTTTGAAAGGACAGTGGTGGCAGAAACCCTCTTCACACTTAAACAACACTTGTACGCGTACTTGAAGTGCTGTGACCTGCAGGACTCTGCACCCAGCACTGGAAGAGTGTCCTAGAGAGTCATAGAGAGATACAGCATGGAAACAGGCCCTTAGGCCCACCACATTCACGCTGACCATTTACACTGCTCCTACATGAATCCCATTTTATTCTCCTCACGTTCTCCTCAAGCCCACCCTCCAAACAATCCACTACCCCCCACAACTTCTACCTCTCACCTGCACTAAGAGCAATTAACCTGTCAGTCCAAATGTCTTTGGGATACAAGAGGAAACCCACACAGTCACTGGGAGAATGGGCAAACTCCACATAGCTAGCACTGGTGGTCAGGATCGCTGGAGCTGTGAGGCAGCAACTGTCAGGGCTAAGCCACTGTGCTGCCCAAGAGGTCTTTTTTGATTTGCATGGACACAATGGGCTGTGTGCATCCTTTCCTGACATACATTTTTTCTGATTCTATGAGGTTGTAGGCTGGATCCCCCCTCTCCCCACCCGACTAGCAGTACTTAAAGGGATATTGGCAGTCCCGCAGAGTCAAGGATAACTTGCATCCACTCCTGTTCACTCAGATCTGATGAAGAGACCCCCGTGAGATCCGCAGACTTTTCTACAGATGGGGCAGGTGTTGCTTGTTGTGGGTGGTTTGGGATGTAGTATGCTCTTTTTACTGCAGCCTCTGCCTAGTCCCATTGTAGAGACTTGTGGAACTCAGTGCCTTCCCAAATGTTGCTTCTCTATTTTCAGCAGTTACAGACCAGGGAGTCTCATGAGCCATTGAGGATGTTGCACTCTCTCATTGAGATCTTGAGAAGGACTTTGAAGCATTTTCTCTGTACACCCAGAAGTTTCTCCCTTACGTAGTTCAAAGCAGAGTGGTTATTTTGAGAGTCTAGACCATGAGCTCAGAGCCAGGTATGAGGTCTAGGTCTCTGAATACCCCTTTTTTCAGAGTGGCCAAAGGTTGTATTGGCACACTGGACTGGTGGTGAGTTTCATCACTGATGTTTAACTTTATTGAGCGGTGGCTTGTGAGGTAGGTAAAGTAATGAACATTTTTTTGTTGTGGGACCTGGTTGTTGTAAGCAGTGTCAGACAGTGGGGTCAGGTTGGTGGAGGCCCCTTGTCTTTTGGATCTTTAACGCAAGGCCTTTTCCCTCATATGTTGCAAAGGAGGAGTCAAGGGTGACTTGAAACTTGGTCTCCAGGTGTGTGTGCATGGAATCATCATTTGCATACTGTAACTCAATTGTTGAACTAGTGGTGAAGGTTGAACAGTTTCCTCCTTATCCTGTAGTTTAACTCCACTGCAGTGGGAAGCTCGTTGGAGGTGCAGTACAGTTTTGTAGTGACTTGTCTGTGGTGAGTCCATCAGATAGGATCATGGCTGCATGTCATTGTGTGCCAGATGTAGAATGATAATGGATTTCTGAGGCAGCCGTATTTGAGAAAAATTCTCTATAATCCTCTCGATTGACAGAGTGGAAGGCTATTGTGAGGTTGAACATTCTTTTGAATTTGTTGCACAGTGACAATTTGATGATATAATTACATGGACCTTGAATGCTGTAGTTTTTCATTATTTAGAATGAATTCTGTTCCAGATTTTAGGTCTAAGAAACATAATCTCACATCTGACTTCAATGAAATCTATTCGTCACAATTTTGCCCATTCAAATAATTCATGAATGTATCTGGGTATCTTCTACTTCCATGTATGCTGCCTCTCATGCTGACTATCTTTGGATCAGAAAACTTGTATATGTGTCTTTTTTACCCACTCCTTCTTGGTTAGTTTTCCAAAAGATTTCTCTGGTTTTGCTAATGAGGGCAGCTTCATGATTCCTTGTAGATCCCTTGAAAAGTTGTTAGCAAATTAAGATGTTTATAAAACTCATAAAGACTAATCAGGAACTCCAATTTCTGGACAAAGTTGTAAGTAGCAGAACTGAATTGTTACTGAGACCAAACAGTGGATCTGCTAACAGTCCAGAAGGCTGTAACATGCAGTCGATCAGACTGTGGCCCCCTGTACTGTCACTGTGAGGCCCAATACACGGTTGAGGAACAGCACCTCATCTTCCATCTGGGCATGATGCAGCCTTCTGGACTCAATACTGAATCCTACTTTAGGTAACTGGATTTCACTGTCTGTATCATTTTTCCAGCTCAGCTTGTTTGCTTCTTTTTAACCTCTTTTTTTATTCTTTTCTCTCTGACAGTGGAGAATGGGGCTGACCTGCTGGCATGGCTTCCTGCTCTGCATTTCGCAACTCCTACATTCTTTTGTCTATGTTCTTGCCCTCCAACTGCTCCTATTCACTCACTGACCAGACCACCTTGTTTGCATCTTATCCCCATGGTCACACTGGTTTTACCCTTTCATAGACAACCCCCTTCCGACACCCTCCCTGCAGCTTAATAAGCTTCTTTCCTCCCCTTTCCAGTACTGATGAAGGGTCTTCGGCCTGAAATATTAACTTTGTTTCTCTTCCCAACTGATCTGCACGGCAGGCACGGTAGTGTAGCGGTTAGCGTAACACTATTACGGCGCCAGCAACCCGGGTTCAATTCTAGCCACTGTCCATAAGGAGTTTGTACGTTCTCCCCATGTCTGCATGGGTGTCCTCCGGGTGATCTGGTTTCCTCCCACATTCCAAAGACGTACGGGTTAGGAAGTTGTGTACACGTTATGTTGGCACCGGAAGTGTGGCGACACTTGCGGGCTGCCCCCAGAACACTCTACACAAAAAGATATATTTCACTGTGTGTTTTGATGTACATGTGACTAATAAATATATCTTATCTTGTCTTATCTTATCTGAGTGTTTCCAGCATTTTGTATTTTAGATTTATAGGATCTGTAGATTTGTCGATTTTCAATCACTGGAGCAGATAAGATTTGAAAGAAATCTCAGAGTTTTGTGGTGGGGGTGGCTCCCCTGGAAAGTAAATCTAATGCACCATGTATAGATTACAAGTTACTGAACGTGCCACCACATCACTGGATGACCAGCACTGGTATGGCACAGGTCCACTGGACAGGGTCACCATTTAAGTAATGATTGGTAATATAAATATGCAATGGCATCCTGAAGTTAAAACCTAGATAAATATCTCAATTGAAATTTGACTTAGCTGGTCTTGGAATAAATACAGAATGTATTAGCTATCTCAGTAGCTCTGAGGGGGGAGAATGAGGAAAAGGCACGTGAAATAGAATGCTTATCACTCATTCAGCACTAAGCAAGAAGTAGCAGTCACTCCAATGCTCAATGATCCACGTGAGCTTACAATCCTAAAATTCTCATCCCTCTTTTCAAATCTTGCTGTGGCTTCACATACTTCGCCCGGTCTTTGTGAGCTCCAGCCCTACAGCCACTGAGATCTTTGCCCTGTTGTCACCCTGGTCTCGTGCCAGAATTTGAATTGCTCCACTAATGGCAGGTCTGCCTTCAATTGAATGGTCCCAAACTCTGAATTTCTCTTCCTATGCCCTTCCCCATCCCTTCCTCGGTATTCCCAAGAACATAACACGGGAAGTAGGAGCAGGAGTAATCCATCTCCCATCCCCAGTCCACTCTTGCCGGCTCTGCCATTCAATAAGATCATGACTTATCTGATCTTGGGCTCACCTCCCATTCCCTGACAGTCCTCTATTGTGCCTGTATCGCCCACTCTGCCAAAGCCAACCTCTGCCTTAAGTGATTCAGCCTCCACAACTTTCTGGATAGAGAATTCCAAAGATTATGATGCATGGCGAGAAGGAATTCTCCCTCATCTTCATCTTGAACAGGCGACTGCTCATTTTGAAAATATTCTACCTAGTTCTAGGTTCCCCCACAAAAGGGATCAGGAATTACCTCAGCAAACTCTTTGAGATCTTAAATGAACTTCAAGCGAATCACCAATCTTCCTTGAAATGTTGAACTCTCTCATACCTCCTTATTCAACCAATTTTCTTGTTACCATTCCTAACATCTCCATACATGGCTCAATGTCAGACTTAGTGTGATTTCAGTCCCAGTAAAGAGTTTAGGGAGATAGTTTCTTACATTAGAGGCTGTATGCATATCAAATCTGTTGTGGTTTAAGCTCCACCTTTTATCTCAACCCATCTCCCTTGACAAGTACAGAACTCAGAAAAAGGCTTAACCTTGCTATCTTACCCTGCCTCTAGCCTAAAGTTAAGGTAGGCAATTGCAATGCCCTGCCCTACATTTCTAACCCATGCCAGAAACCAACCCCATTCTATACACACACCTCCAAGACCAAGGATGGATTAAAAAGTAACCACATGTTTAAAACCATTTCACTAAATTATAATACCCAAGACTAGTTTTACTTCACAAAATATGACAGGCCCTTTGGGAACTGTCGGTGGACAGTGCCGAATCTTCCATGTGAGTATATATAAAAGAAAATTAAACGTAGACAGGTAGCTTACAATCTATTTAAGGCAGAAATGAAAGATGTGACATAAAGAATCATAACCATTCATCACAGTTGGAATCACTTTAGACTGTACCTGCAAGAAACCTTGTTCAATAAAGAGCTTGAAGAAGAAAAAATCAGCTGCTGGGTGGCTTTGTGCATAGAAAAGTGTGCCACAGGGGCTGTAGGTCTGGAATCGAAATGAAATGTTGTTTCGAGGTAGCAGGTGGAAACCTAAAAATTCCAAGTGCGAATTCCCATAATATTGAGCATAACTGAAATGGGAACCTGTGGAGGGCGAGAAAGAAGAGAATGAGAGACAAATGACTGAAAATCAAAACAAAAATAGATGTTAAAAATCTGAATTAAAAACAGAAAACGCTGGAAACAGTGAGCCAGCAGGCAGGAGAGAGGAAGAATTAACATTTCAGATGAAAGGCCTTCCATCAGAAACAAATCATTCATCTTTTCTCATGAGGAACTAAAGAAGACACCTATGCTTTTACTATGCTCATGCACCAGATGTTTTGGCGATGGAATCAGCTTCGAAGCAACTTGCATTGGCTCTGAAATTTGATATGCTGAAAAGACATGGCTGGACAGTACAATGCAATGGATGTGAAAAAAGACCAGTGTCCATCTAATTTGTCTTCAACTTTCTTATTGCCTCCTTCATGGAGTTCTTCATCAACTGTGGCAATTTACATCTTTCCTTCAGATGACAAAAGACAGCCAGCAGCGGAGAGATTTTGGAGCCTGTTTTTCCCATGTATGCTACATGGACAATGCATGTAGCATATCACAAATCACCTCATATATTACATCCCAAAATACTATTTTCTATAATGACTGTACATTTGCCAATGTTAACTGTCATCACGCTGTTCCATAGATTGACCACTCTTCATATATTAATTTTGAATGTTCCCACCTCCCAGTTCCACTACAGGAGTAGATCACATTCTCTGGTTTTACTCTTGGGGATACATTACACCACATACCACACCTTCTGGTTCTTCTATCTGCTCCCCCCAACTGGGTTCATCTGCCCATTATCCTTCCCTTCTCTGGTTCCAATTATTGCTTTAATTATCACATCCCAGCATCTGCAGTCTCTTGTTTCCACTTACAGTATCACCTTCCAGCCCGTCTCCATCTTCACCCTCCCCTCACCCCATATGGCTCCATTTTTCCTCTTTCCTGATCTGTCTCTACTTATCACCCACCAGCCACTATCTCCTGACTCCACTCCTCCTCCTCCCACACCTGGCTTCATCTGCCCATCATCCCCCTCCTCACCTGGTCCCACCTGCCCACTGAGTTCCCCCAGCAGTTTGTAGTTTGTTCGAAAAGCTCTACGTGGTGCAATGTGTATCCTATCAAAAGCTGTAATATTTCAGTTCAAGATTAACCGTTCAACATACGCCAGTGTCTAACTTGCTTGACTCTCTGTCTTTATTGTGGTAGCCTCAATTTATTGGCAATTTGCCTTTGATTCCTAGGGCTAAACTGGTGTGATAGTGTTGGCTGCTAGTGGTATTCATCCTTTGACAGTCAATGGGATTGAATATCAGGAGGTGGGTCCAATCAGTAGTGAATACTCTCACACATGCTTAGAACTAGCAACTAATTTTTTGGCACATCTCTTCCATTTTCCATTACTGTAATAGTCCTTTCCTGGATTTTCTGTTCTAATGTGAAGCTCTTTGTGATATACTACACGGAATGTTATCCACCACCTGTATCACCAATTCTCTTACTCCTACTCTAACCTACCTTGTGGCTTGGAAATGTTGTCTTTCTAGCACCAACAAGTATGTCCTCTGTGTTTATGACTCCTGGTTCCAGATCTTTCATTACCAACACTATAATCTTAGTTGATGATAGTATAACCTCCAAAAGCGGTTTTCTATAATTTCCATAGATGTACGGTGGAGAGCATTCTGACTGGTTGCATCACAGCCTGGTATGGAGGCTCAAATGCACAGAAGCTGCAGAGGGTTGTAGACTCAGCCAGCTCCATCACAGGCACAACCCTCCTCATCGTCAAGGGCATCTTCAAGAGGCAGTAGTGTAGAGGGCAGTCACGGTATTGGTATTGGTTTATTATTGTCACTTGTACCAAGGTACAGTGAAAAGCTTGTCTTACAAACCGATTGTACAGGTCAATTCATTACACAGTGCAGTTACATTGAGTTAGTACACAGTGCATTGATGTAGTACAGGTAAAAACAATAACAGTACAGAGTAAAGTGTCACAACTACAGAGAAAGTGCAGTGCAATAAGGTGCAAGGTCACAACAAGATAGATCGTGAGGTCATAGTCCATCTCATTGTATAAGGGAACCGTTCAATAGTCTTATCACAGTGGGTAGAAGCTGTCCTTAAGTCTGGCGGTACGTGCCCTCAGGCTCCTTTATCTTCTACCAGATGGAAGAGGAGAGAAGAGAGAATGATCCAGGTGGGTGGGGTCTTTGATTATGCTGGCTGCTTCACCAAGACAATGAGAGGTAAAGACAGAGTCCAAGGATGGGAGGCTGGTGTCCATGATGCACTGGGCTGTGTCCACAACTCTCTGCAGTTTCTTGCGGTCCTGGGCAGAGCAGTTGTCGTACCAAGCCGTGATACATCCAGACAGGATGTTTTCTATGGTGCATCGGTAAAAGTTGGTGAGAGTCAAAGGGGACAAACCAAATTTCTTTAGCCTCCTGAAGAAGTAGAGGCGCAGGTGAGCTTTCTTGGCCGTGGCATCTACGTGATTTGACCAGGACAGGCTGTTGGTGATGTTCACTCCCAGGAACTTGAAGCTCTCAACCCTCTCGAGCTCAGCACCATTGATGTAGGCAGGTGCATGTACACTACACGGTAGTGTAGTGGTTAGCGTAATGCTATTATAGCGCCAGCAACCTGGGTTCAATTCTGGCCGCAGTCTGTAAGGAGTTTGTACGTTCTCCCCGTGTCTGCGTGGGTTTCCTCCGCATGCTCTGGTTTCCTCCCACAGTCCAAAGACGTACGGGTTAGGCAGTTGTGGACATGCTATGTTGGTGCCGGAAGCGTGGCGACACTTGCGGGCTGCCCCCAGAACACTCTACGTAAAAGGTGCGTTGTACATGTGACTAATAAAGAAATCTTATTAAGAAGGCAACATCTATCCTTAAGGACCCTCACCATCCGGAATGTGACCTCTTCTCATCACTACCATCAGGGAGGGAGTAAAGCAGCCTGAAGACCCAAATTCAATGATTCAGGAACAGCTTCTTCCCCTCCACCATTGGATTTCTGAACAATCCATGAACTCTACCTCATTGTTCCTTGTTTCTGTGGCATTATTTATTTTTGTAACTTATAGATTTTACATCTTTGCACTGTACTACCGCCGCAAAACAACCAATTTCACATCATACGTCAGTGATAATAAACCTGATTCTGATTCTGAAGTGTTGTGGGGCAAATGGAAGATGCCAAAGAAGCCAGAACTCAAGCGACAGTGGCACTGGCAGAGGTCACAGAGAAGGGGAGGGAGAAGGATGTGGAAGGGTTTGAACACAAGCATGGAAATCTTGAAATGATGGTGCTGCCAGAGCAGGCGCTGGTGTGAGTTAATGATCACAGGGGTAATGGATGAATATGAGAGTACGAGTTAGGAAGCGGGCAGCAGGGTTTGGAGAATACAGAGGGTGCCCACGCTTTGATTGGTCAATGGAAGCTCCATTCTGAATTGCACAGGGATCTGTTTATATTATTTCTGATAGCGAGACATTTTCAAGTTCTTCATGACTTTGTAATTTTAATACATTTATGCAGAGATGATCTTCCTATAAGTGCCTTTCAGGATTCAATACAGCTAAAGTGCAAAATAGAAGAGAATAGCAGAAGACAAATAAAGGAATGGTGGCTGATTTAATATCTACAGAATGAAGGAAGAGGAAGATTGAAAACAACTAGAACACAAACGCATCAACGAAATGTAATTTGATTTGAAACTGAAGTAAGCACATTGCCATCCAAGTAATATTGATGACAATGTTGGGAGAGAATTCAGATGTAAAGATCCATATAGGACTTGTTTCCCCTACATCTGTTCAGAGAATATATTCTCCCAGGCCATCTGGGACCCAAGTGAAAAGGGCAGGCAACTGAATACCTCCTTAGTTTGCCAAATTGGCTTGAAGGGCTGAATTGGCTTATTCTTGTTTATATGCTGCTGAGAAAAAAAGATCTTGAAGAATAAGCAGGGAGAAATTGCTTACATGGGCAGACGAGCTGCCAACCAGATTTAAGATAATTGGCAAAGAATCGTTAATTCTCATTGGTTCAGTTGGTAAACTATTGGCTGGCTGGTTCAAACTGCTACTGGGTGTTCTGTTTCATTTGCTGCATTATAATCAGCTCACACTTTCAGCAGATTTGTGGGGAAAAATATCTTGAATTGAAGAGCATAAGCTCAAGTAAAACCGCTACAGAAAATCCTGGCCCATTAATTTGGCTACTCAGCCAAACGAACTGACGGTTTATGAGCAGATCTTGAAAACTTACTTCCATGATAATTAACATAAATATGAACTGTAAAGATAAGCCTAGGATGTTGGAAATCATAAATTAACACAGAAAATGCCAAAAGCACAGCAGATTTACATTTATGCACCATCTTAGATTGCCCAAAAGCATTAAAGCCAATGAAATACATTTGAGGTATACTTACTGTCACTATATAAGAAACAAGGCAGTGAACCTGCATGTACCAAACTCCCAGCTTTTGTTTTATTCCAAAGTGGAGTAGTTTACTTTCCTCATGGCTAAAATTTTCTAATCCTGACTATTTCCCATAAATCTCCTCTCCAGAGTAATCGCATCTTTCCTGTAATGTACAGAACTGCACACAGTACACAAGCTATGCTCCAGCTAGTGTAGTATTCAGTTCTAGCACAACCTTCCTTCTCTTATATTCTTTGCTCTGGCAAAAAAATGCAAAGCCTTTCCAATCACCTTATTGTGTAAGGATCTGTGCACCATGCCGTCAAGGTTCCTCTGCTCCTTTGCACCTCATAGTATTCACCCTTGTCTTGATGCACCTTCCCAGGTGTGTTACCTCACATTTTTCTGGATTGAATTCCATTTGCCAATCTTTTCCTCAACTGACAAGATAATCGATATCTTCCTAATCGATATTTCCTCCTGAATGTCAAGCACCTAGAATTTTGGTATCACGTGTTAAATAGTATGCTGTAATCCAAGGTAAGGATATCAGAGAATCATCTGAATGACAGTACCTCCAACAATACAACACTCTCTCAGTAATGCATCGACAGTGTCAGTCTCTAGTGTGAGACCTCTAGCTCAACCATCAGACTCCATCTCTTGATGGGCGGGTGACAGCATAACTTCCGAGACCCCAGGCTAATATCTCACATGCAGATCTTTATCAGAGCTGGCATGTAGGATTGCATATACTAATAACTTTCAGCTTCAGCCAGTGTCCATGCAAAGCCATGCTTTTTTCTGGACACTACTACTATAAGACTTTGCAGTGTTTGAAACTGCAGCTGACCAGCTGCAAACATAGGACTGTAACAAGGCTCTACATTTTGAATTAAGATTAGGAAGTCTTCATGCTTGAGATGCATATCAATTACTCCTTCTAACTGTATAAAGGCCTGAACCCTAACCTTAAACAATTTGCATCATATTGTCGGCATCCTTTTTCCGATTAAGTGTTTATTAAATCAATAAAATTGTTTCTAATGTGTTGATCTTCTGTAGCCCAATAATCCTACATTAATTCAGCATCATTCCCATAACCAATTGGCCTATGACACAGAGTGTACGGAATATCAATTTACCAATAACAGTTGCACATAATAAATGAAAATGAACAAGGATTTCAGAAGTTTATTGTAATTGTAGTGTATCTTCTTGAACATAATCCTACATTAATAAATAGACTGGTATTTTCACAGTAAAAATAAAGGAGTGCAAGGCATGAGAAGAAGCCATTTGGCCCCTCAGATCTATTTCACCATTCAAATAGATCATGGCTTTCTAACAGTAACTTAACTTCATTTGCCCCACCTAGGTCTATGGTCCTTAACAAATAGTTATTTTATCCCCATGTAGAAATTCAGTGATCACCAGCCACAACAGTTTTTCTGGGAAGTGAGTTCAGGATTTTCCTTCCCCTTTCTGTGAGGAAGTACTCCATGATATTTCTGAATAGTTTCCCTCTAAGGTTAAGGTTATGCTCTCATTTTTCTGGACTCTTTCACCAATGGACGTAGTTGTTCTCTATTGTACCAAATTCTTTAATCACCTGAAATATATCTATTAGATCATCCTTTAAATGCCTTCTCAATATCCATATAACTAACATCTCTTACATATTGTGTTAGGGGGACCTCTTCAAATTCATGGGAAGCAGCACTATAATTTTAACCACTTAAACCCACTGCTCCAGACTATCATTCTCTCTCAGCCAATATCACAGTTGTCATTCCAGATTCTGTTCTTCTTTCCTCATTTATGGTCTTGTACATTGAACAAAACATATCCCTCCATTCTCTGCACATTCATATGACTTTCAAAGAGCCTCTTAAGTGTCCCCATTGTATTTGCCTCCACCACCACCCTTGGCAGCACATTCTTGGCATCCACCACTCTCTGGCCCCACACATCTTAGACATTTCGACCCTGGGAAAAAGATATCAACTGTCTACTCCATCTATGCCTCTCATAACTTTATAAACTTCTATCTGGTCTCCCCTCAGCCTCTAACACTCCAGAGATCTGAGTTTGTCCAACCTGCGCTTGCAGCAGATACCCACTAATCCAGACAGCATCCTTGTAAACCTCTTCTGTACCCCTCCCAAAGCCTCCACATCCTTCTTGTCTTGGGGTGACCAGAATTGCACACAATACTCCAAGTGCAGCCTAATCAAAATTTTATATAGCTGCAACATGACTACTTTACTCAAATACTCATTGAGTACAAGAGTAAAGAAGTCACATTGCAGCTCTATAAAACTTGTCCAATGAAGGCAAGCATGCCATATGCCTTCTATACTCTCCCACAAGGTCCATCTATAGCCACCTTAATGCTTAAGGAGTTGTGACCACTGTTTCCTAAATGTTCTCCCACTGAAAAGTCAGTCACCTGGGCAGGCTCATTTCCCAACACTAGATCTAGTGATGGCCTCTCCTCTCATTGGAATACCTACAAACTGATTTAAGAAACCTTGCTGGATGCACCTAACAAATTCTGCCCCATATAAACCTCTTGCACCAAGGAGGTCCCAGTCTATAATGGGTAAGCTGAAGTCACCCATGACAACAACCCTGTTGTTTTTGAACCTTTCCCTAATCTGCCTGCATATATGCTACTCCATGTCCCAGTGGCTATGGGGGTGGGGGGGGGGGGGTGCAGGGTGGAATCTGTAGTTTAATCCCATCAGAATGATTGCATCTTACTTATTTTTGAGTTCTACTCATATAGACTCAGTGGACGAGCCCTCCACTATGTCCCCTCTGAGTGCAGCTGTGATATTGTCCCTGATTAACAGTGCAACGCCCCCTTTTCTCTTACCTCCCTCTCTATCTTTTCTAAAACATCAAAACCGTGGAAAATTAACCTTCCAGTCCTGTCCTTCTCTCAACTAAGACTCAGTAACGGCCACAACATCATAGTTCCATGTACTGATCCATGCTCTAAGTTCATCATCTTTCCCTTTAATAGTCCTAGCATTAAAATAAACACAGTTCAACCCGTCCGTCTCACCGTCTCTATTACCTTGCTCCAGCCTGTCCTTCCTTACTGGTCATGGCATCTCCCTTCCTCTCAATTCTCTCCACTTTCTGACCTGGTGCTCTGGTTCCCATCCCCCTGCCAAATTAGTTAAACCCTCCTGAGTAGCACTAGTGAAACTCCCGGCCAGGATACTCATTCCCCTCCAGTTATAGTGCAACCCATTCCTCTTGTACAGGTTGCCCCTACCCTGGAAGAGGCTCCAATGATCCAAAAACCTGAAAACCTGCCCCGTGCACCAGTTCGTCAGCCACACATTCATCTGTCCTATCTTACTATTCCTGCTCTAACTAGCACGTGGCACTGGGAGTAATCCAGAAATTACTACCTTTAAGGTCCTGCTTTTCACCCTATTTCCTAACTCCCTATACTTACTGCACAGAACCTCATCCCCCTTTCTACCTCTGTCATTGATGTCAATGTGCACCACAACCTCTGGCTGCTCACCCTCCCCCTTGAGAATGTTCTACATTTCAACTCTGGCACTGGAAAGGTAACACACCATCCTGGTGTCTCTTTTGTGGCCACAGAACCTCCTGTCTGTCCCCTTAAGTATCGAGTCTCCTATCACTATCACTCTCCTTGACTTCACCGTTCTCTGCTGCGCCTCAGAGCCTGTCACATTGCCAGCGACCTGGCTGCTGTTGCTGTGCCCTGATAGGTCATCCCCCCTGCCCCAGCAGAATCCTTGTAACTGAGGGGAACAGCCACAGGGGAAATCTGCACTGTTTGCCTGATCCCTCTACCTTTCCTGGTGGTCACCTAACTATCTGCTGCCTGCATCTTAGGTGTGACCACCTCACTAAGACTCTTATCTATCATGCGCTCAGACAATCCTAAGTATGTCCAACTCCAGCTCCAGTTTCTTAATACGGTCAGTGGGAGCTGCAGCTGGGTGCACTTCCTACAGTTGAACTGACCTCTTACTCTGAGATTGTGATCCCTGGTTCCAGACACCTCTGGTTCTAGATCATCCTCTGTAATACCTTCCATCGTCAACGAGGTGACATCAGCAGACACATGTTCCCTTTCCCTCCCCTTTCAGCCATTTTGTCCAGGACCCTCTCATTCCATCTTCCATCCTCACCACTTCTCTCAGCACCTTCTCATGCAGCTGGCGAAGGTGTCAGACCTGCCTTTTGACTTCTCTCTTCCAAAGGTTCAGGGCCCCAAACACTCTATCTAGCCAAAGCCATGACTCCTTTGTATTTCTTCCAATGTATCATACTGCATTTGGTATTCTCAATGAGGTCTTACTTTCATTGAGCAAAACCAAACATAGAGTTGGTGAACGCACAAGAGTGACCCTGAGTTTCCAGTCACCTGTCACGTTAATTCTCCACCGTTTCCCACTCTGTCTGCTCAGTCCTTGGCTTCCTACATTCTTCCAACAAAGCCCACTGTAAGCCCCATGAACAGCTTTTCATCTGACTTGGAACATGACAGTTCCCTGAGCTCAACACCGAATTCAACAACTTCAGATAATCCATCATTCCAGACTTGTAGCTCATAGTTCCAGCATTCACAATTTATTTTCTCTGCTGGTAATTGAAGATACTTGTTCATTTTCACCTTGCTACACCTTCTTCAGACTTGCCTTTCATAATTTAGTAATCACTTTGCCACCCTCTTTCAGCCTGTTCCGCCTTTTCGTTTGTAATTTAATCTCACTTGCCCCCATCCTAACACAATCGTTTCTTCCTATTTGCACCATCCCAGTCATCTTTTCAATTTAAAACTTGCTTTATCTCTTATTTTTGTTCTGATCAAAGGTGCTTGACCCAAAACGTCAGCTCTGTTTTTCTCTCTGCACATGCCGCCTCACCTGCTGAGTAGTTTTATCTGTTTTTATTTCAGATTTCCAGTATCTTTTGCTTTTGGAGTCCTACTTCTCTGCTCTTTCCCCTGAGCCCTGGAAAATTTTGCACCTTTGAGTACTTATTGAATTCGGTTTTGCCTTTGGGTATTTATGCAATTCAGTGAAAACACCTTTCTACAGAATTTGCTCTTATCGCCTTCTTAGGTAGTGTATTCCTTACAGTTACAACTCATGATGTCAAAGTAAAACAACTTCATCACCCAGCTGGCATCTTTTGCCAATTATCCAAGCCCTGTGCCCTCGGGCTATTAACTCCTCTAACACTGGAAACTCTTTCTCCTTTTCTACAAAACCCAACACCTTCACTAACCCTCACACTATTCAGACTTTGCTCTATACATCAAACACTATTCTGTGAAGATTGGACTTACTCTTGGGTTAGAACATAGAACATAGAAAACCTACAGCATAATTCAGGCCCTTCGGCCCACAAAGCTGTGCTGAACATGTCCCTACCCTAGAAATTACTAGGCTTACCCATAGCCCTCTATTTTACTCAGCTCCATATACCTATCTAACAGTCTCTTGAAAGATCCTATCGTATCCGCCTCCACCACCATTGCCGGCAGCCCATTCCACACACTCACCACTCTCTGAGTAAAAAACTTACTCCTGACATCTCCTCTATACTTACTCCCCAGCACTTTAAACCTATGTCCTCTTGTGGCCACCATTTTGGCCCTGGGGAAAAGCCTCTGACTATCTACATGATCAATACCTCTCATCATCTTATACACCTCTATCAGGTCCCCCCTCATCCTCCGTCACTCCAAGGAGAAAAGGCCGAGTTCCCTCAACCTGCTTTCATAATGCATTCTCCGGATTCCAGGCAGCATCCTTGTAAATCTCCTCTGCACCCTCTCTCTAGTTTCCACATCCTTCCTGTAGTGAAGCGACCAGAACTGAGCACAGTACTCCAAGTGGGATCTGACCAGGACCTATATAGCTGCAACAATACCTCTCGGCTCCTAAATTCAATTCCTAAATTGATGAAGGACAATACACCATATGCCTTCTTAACCATAGAGTCAACCTACGCAGCCACTTTGAGCGTCCTATGGACTCGGACCCCAAGATCCCTCTGATCCTCCACACTGCCAAGAGTCCTACCATTAATACTATATTCTGCCATCATATTTGACCTACCAAAATGAACCACTTCACACTTATCTGGGTTGAACTGCATCTGCCACTTCTCAGCCCAACTTTGCATCCTATCTATGTCCCTCTGTAACCTCTGACAGCCCTTCAAACTATCCACAACACCCCCAACCTTCGTGTCATCCGCAAACTTACTAACCCACCCCTTCTCTTCCTTATCCAGGTCATTTATAAAAATCACAAAGATTAAGGGTCCCAGTACAGATCCCTGAGGTACACCACTGGACACCGACCTCCACTCAGAATACAACCCTTCAACAACCACTCTTTGCCTTCTGTGGGCCAGCCAGTTCTGGATCCACACTGCAATGTCCCCTTGGATCGCATGCCTCCTTACTTTCTCCATAAGCCTTGCATGGGGTACCTTATCAAACGCCTTGCTGAAATCCATATACACTACATCTACTACTCTCCCTTCATCGATGTGTCTAGTCACATCCTCAAAAGATTCAATCAGGCTCATAAAGCAGGACTGCCCTTGACAAAGCCATGCTGACTATTCCTAATCATATTATACCTCTCCAAATGTTCATAAATCCTGCCTCTCAGGATCTTCTCCATCAGCTTACCAACCACTAAGGTAAGACTGACCAGTCTATAATTCCCTGGGCTATCCCTACTCCCTTTCTTGAATAAGGGAACAACATCCACAACCCTCCAATCTTCCAGAACCTCTCCCGTCGCCACCGACGATGCAAAGATCATCGTCGGAGGCCCTGCAATCTCCTCCCTTGCCTCCCACAGCAGCCTGGGGTACGTCTCATCCAGCCCCGGCGACTTATCTAACTTGATGCTTTCCAAAAGTTCCAGCACCATCTCTTTCCTAATATCTACATGCTCAAGCTTTTCAGCCCGCTACAAGTCCCCACTACAATCCCCCAGATCTTTTTCCGTAGTGAATACTGACGTAAAGTATTCATTAAGTACCTCCGCTATTTCTTCCTAATCCATACACACTTTCCCACTGCTGCACTTGATAGGCCCTATTCTTTCGCATCTTATCCTCTTGCTCTTCATGCCTTGGGGTTTTCCTTAATCCTGGCCACCAAGGCCTTCTCATGTCCCTTTCTGGCTCTCCTAATCTCCCTCTTAAGCTCCTTCCTATTAGCCTTATACTCTTCCAGATCTCTAACATTACCTAGATCTCTGTACCTTTTGTATGCTTTTCTTTTTCTTTTGACTAGATTTATTATAACCTTTGTACACCACGGTTCCTGTATCCTCTCGTGACTCCTGTCTCATTGGAACATGCCTATGCAGAACTCCACACAAATATCCCCTGAATATTTGCCACATTTCTTCTGTACTTTTCCCAGAGAACATCTGTTCCCAATTTAATCTTCCAATTTCCTGCCTGAGAGCCTCATAATTCCCTTTACGCCAAGTAAACACCTTCCTAGACTGTCTGTTCCTATCTTTCTCCAGTGCTAACATAAAGGAGATAGAATTATGATCACTATCACCAAAATGTTCACTCACTGAGAGATCTGACACCTGATCAGGTTCATTTCCCAATGCCAAATCAAGCACAGCCTCTCCTCTTGCAGGCCTATCTACATATTATGTCAAGAACCCTTCCTGAACACACCTAACAAACTCCACCCCATCTAAACCCCTCACTGTCTGGAGATGCCAATCGATGTTTGGGAAATTAAAATCCCTCGTCACAACAACTCTGTTATTCTCACACGTTTCTAGGATCTGCTTCCCTATCTGCCCCTCAATATCCCTGTAACTATTGGGCAGCCTATAAAAAACACCCAGTAACGTTATTGACCCCTTCCTGCTCCTAACCTCCACCCACAGAGACTCCGCAGACAGTCCCTCCACAACGTCCACCTTTTCCGCAGCCGTGACACTATCTCTGATCAACAGTGCCACTCCCCCACCTCTCTTGCCTCCCTCCCTATCCTTTCTGAAACATCTAAAACCCGGCACCTGAAGCAACCATTCCAGTCCCTGAGCCATCCAAGTCTCTGTAATGGCCACTACATCATAGTTCCAAGTATCAATCCAAGCTCTAAGCTCATCTGCCTTGTTCACAATACTCCTTGCGTTAAAATAGACACACCTCAAACCTGTCTGAGTACGTCCCTTCTCTATCACCTGCGTATTGTACCTACTAGCTTTTTCTATTAGAGAGCCAAACACCTCTTCCCCAGTCTCTCCAGTTTGGATCCCACCCCCCAACAATTCTAGTTTAAACCCTCCCCAGTAGCCTTAGCAAATCTCCCCGCCAGGATATTAGTCCCCCTGGGATTCAAGTGCAACCCGTCCTCTTTGAACAGGTCATACCTGCCCCAAAAGAGGCCCCAATGATCCAGAAATCTGAATCCCTGCTCCTTACTCCAATCTCTCAGCCACACATTTAACCTCCTCCTCATTCTGTTCCTACACCCACTGTCGCTTAGCACAGGCAGTAATCCGGAAATTACTACCTTTGAGGTCCTGCTTCTCAACTTCCTTCCTAATTCTCTATAGTCTTTTTTCAGGACCTCATTCCTTCCCCTACCTATGTCATTGATACCGATATGTACCATGACCTCTGGCTGTTCTCCCTCCCCCTTCAGGATATCTTGGACGCGATCTGAAACATCCCAGACCCTGGAACCTGGGAGGCAAACTACCTTCCAAGTTTTTTTCCTGCATCCACAGAATCGCTTGTCTGCCCACCTAACTATAGAGTTAGCCTGAAGGTTTACTTAAAGCTTATACTAATTTTATGATGGCTGCATGTAATTCTCTTTAATAATTTTGGAGACTATTTGGTACTTCCTTTTTCTCAAAATAGTCTTCTCCCTGTCCTCTGAACCACAGCAGTTACTCTTTGCAATTCTTAACTGCAGCTGTGCTCCTAATGACTTTCCCAGCAGGTTAGTGTACATGCAGAATTAAAAGAAACAAGACTTAAAATGATCTGGTGCTTTGCAAAATAGAATGCTTATTTGGAATTCTTTGCACATTATCATCAACAAATTCCCAGCTGCAATGTGAAGGTCAATCTTAAAGAGTTATGGAAGGAATTCAGAAAGATGATTCTGTGGCAGCAAGGGATAGAGAGGAGACCTGGAATATTTAGCACAGAAACAGGCCATTTAGCCTACCCTGACTTTTAAAACATCCATGTCTTCAGTCGTCTCAAGAAAGAAGTCCAGAAGTCTTCAATAATTGAACAGGAAGAAAATCTCCTGCAGATTATAGACAGTAGTCTAGTTCTAAACTACAGTATGATAGGTTAATTGTCTTTCCCTACCTTATATGTTCACATTTTCTTCAACGCAAATATTTTTTCCCCAAATACTTGATTTTAAAAATACTGCAGTCTGACAGATGCTTCTTGCTGACTCAAGTTACCTCCAAAAACCATGGAATTCCTTAGAGGTAACTAAAATGGTAGAACTTAAAACTAAGATCACTGACGTTTCTGACATCGAATCAATGAGAAGCAATTGAGACTCTGCATTGCCTTAGGTATGCTTTCGGGCAAACTTATGGTTTGGGGATGGGTTCACATTGTGCCACATTATATTCCATCTGCCATGTTCTTTCCCATCCCTTTACCTGCCCATATCCTCCTGAAGCCTCCCTGCATCTTCCTCATAACCCAGCTCGTTTTGTACCATGGGTAAGCTTGGATATATTACACGATCCCCTTATCCAAATCATTGTTGTGGATTGTGAAGGTTGGAGCCCTGGTACAAATTCCTGTGCCACCCCACTAGTTAGAGCCTCCAAATCCAAAGTAACTCATTTATACTCAATCTTTGTTTTCTGTCTATACCCAGTCCTAAAGCCACAACAACCCTCAACCCAATGTGCTCTAATTTTGGTTCATAACCTCTTCTGTAGGCCTTATTGAAGGCCCTTTAAAAATCCAAACACACCCTAACCATTGGTTTCCTTTCATATATTCTGCAGTTACAATCTTAAAAAAAAACTTTAATGGTCTCATAAAACCAGGAGTTCTCTTTCAAAAATGTTGGAAAGGCAGGGAGGAATCAGAATGGGTTTGTGATGGGAAGATCATGTCTCACACATTTGACTGAGTTTATTGGGGAGATAACTAAGACAATTGATGAAGGCAGAGCATCTACATGGTTTACATGGACTTTAGTAAGGATTTGAACAAGGTCCTACATGGTAGGCTGGTCCAGAAGATTAAGGCACAAGGGTCTGAGCCATGTTGGCAAACTGGATCCAAAATTGGCTTGGTGATAGGAGGAAGAGGGTATTGGTGAATGAAAATCTGTAACAGAGATTGGTAATGAGACCTTTGTTGTTTGTAATAAATATACATATAGATGACTTCAATGAGACTGTAAGTGGTCTGATTAGGAAGTCTGCAGATGACACAAATACTGGTGGAGTCATAGACAGCGAAAAAGGTTGTCCAAGGATATAGCGGGACGTAGATTAGCTGGAAGGTTGGGTGGAGCAGTAACAGATGGAATTTTATCCATGCAAGTGCAGGTAATGCACTTTGGGAGGTCAAATTCTGATAGTACATATTGAGTAATTGGCAGGACCTTAGGAGTGTTGATACACAGAGACCTTGGGGTGCAAGTCCACAGCCCCCTAAAAGCAGCAACACAGGTGATAGGGTAGTGACAAATGCATTTGGTATGCTTGTCTTCATAGGCTGAGGCACTGAGTTTAAGAGTTGGGATGTCATATTGCAATTATGATGAGGCGGCATGGTAGTGTAGTGGTTAGCATAACGCTATTGCAACACCAGCGATCAGGGTTCAATTCCCGCCGCTGTCTGTAAGGAGTTTGTATGTTCTCCCAGTGACTGAGTGGGTTTCCTCCGGGTGCTCTGGTTTCCTCCCACATTCCAAAGAACGTGTAGGTTAACATGGGTGTAATTGGGCAGCGCGGGCTCGTTAGGCTGGAAGGGCCTGTTACCGTGCTGTATAAAGTTTTATTAAAAAAAGTGAAGTTTTATAAAATTGTACAAAACATCGGTTAGACTGCACTTGGGGTATTGTGTATATTCTGGTCACCATACAATAGGAAGGATGTGGTAGCAATAGAGAAAGTACCAAAGAGATTCACCAGGATGTTGCCTGGAATAGACAGTTGTAGTTATAACGAGAAATTGGATAGGCCTTACAGAGGTTTATAAAATTATGAGGGGAAAAGAATTGGATAGAGAGTTAGAATCTTTTTCCCAGGGCATGGAGGCTGGAACCAGAGGGCACAGACTTAAGGTGAGAGGGGAGAAATTTAAAGGAGATTTGTGGGGTAAGTTTTGCACACGGAGGATGGTGAATATCTGGAACGTGCTACCAGTGGCGATAGAGGCAGATACAATTACAATATTTAAAATATGTTTGGACAGGTACTTGGATAGGAAAGAAGTAGAGGGATATGGATCTAATGTGAGCAAATAGGATTAGCATAGATAGGCATTGCACTCAGCATGGACAAGGTTGGCCAAAAGAGGCCCTTTCTGTGCTATATGTTTCCAGGATTTCATGAAAATGCATGTTGATTCTGCCCAATCATATTATTGTCTAAGCACTCCGCTAACACTTCCCTTTTCCCCATCTTTTTCCAGGCTATTGATTTTGGCCTGACTAGTCTGTAGTTGCCTGTTTTCTCTTTCTCCTTTCTTAAATAGCAGGATTGCATTTGCTACCTGTAACATATGGGAACTGTTCCAGAATTTGTGGAAATTTGGAAGGTGAAGCCAGTGCATCCATTCTCTCTACAGCCAGCTCTTCTAAAACGTTGGGATGCAGGTCATCAGGTTCTGAGGATTTATCAACTTTCAGTCCCATTGGTTGCTCCAAAATTTTATTTTGCTATTTCCTTTCAGCTCCTCCTGCTCTCTTGACCTGTTGTTCTTCACAGTTTATGGACATGGTGAGGATTCTTCCATCTTCTTCTTCACTTTAAGGTGACATTAATTCAAGTCCTCACCTTAGACCATAAGACCATAAGACAGAGGAGCAGAAGTCGGCCATTCGGCCCATCGTGTCTGCTCCGCCATTCTATCATGAGCTGATCCATTCTCCCATTTAGCCCCACTCCTCCGCCTTCTCACCATCACCTTTGATGACCTGGCTACTCAGATACCTATCAATGTCTGCCTTGAATACACCCAATGACTTTGCCTCCACAGCCGCCTGTGGCAACAAATTCCACAATTTCTCCACATCTCTGTTCTGAATGGGTGCCCTTCAATCCTGAAGGCATGCCCTCTTGTACTAGACTCCCCTACCATGGGAAACAACTTTGCCACATCTACTCTGTCCAGGCCTTTTAACATTCAAAATGTTTCTATTAGGTCCCCCCTTCACTCTTCTGAACTCCAAGGAGTACAGCCCAAGAGCCATCAAACGGTCCTCATATGTTAACCCTCTCATTCCTGGAATCTTTTAAGTGAATCTTCTCTGAACCCTCTCCAACGTCAGCACATCCTTTTTTAAATAAGGAGCCCAAAACTGCACACAGTACTCCAAGTGAGGTCTTCACATCCCTGCTCTTATATTCTCCTCCTCTAGAAATGAATGCCAACATTGCATTCACCTTCCTAATTAATTGCAGAGAATATAAATCCTTAATACCCATCACCAATGAAGCTCATTTAACAGACCAGGACAAGGATGTGCTATTAACTAATCTTACTCAGATATGTGGTATTCACTCATGAAAGAGGGGAGAGACCGCCAAGGAAATTCAAAAGACTTATTTGTGAACAAAAGAGTTAAGGAGAGCAAAGGGCAGACAAAGTAGAACATAAATGCTAGGGAATGAACAGTTATAAGGGAAGTAAAGGGGAAGGTGTAAAAACAGTGAGAAGAAGTGGTCTATAATCACAATGTATAAAATGTCCATCACAAAATTAAAACTGGAAGCAATAATATATTATGAGCAAAAAGATGGGGAAGATAATACTAAAGTATGTTCTAGAAAAAATCTGAATTGGGAATGTAACATTGCAGAGGATAACATAGTTAGAGGAAGAGAAAGGGAGAAATAAGCTATAATTATTAGAGATAATATAATAGCAGTGGAAAGAGTGACGTAGCTATTATATGACAAAAGTAGAATGTATGTGGGTAGACATAAAAAATAATGAATGAACAATCATGCAAATAATCTACAAGCACCTAAACTGAGGAAGGGAGGTGGAGAAGGGAATGTCCAAAGAAGTACAGGGCAATGAGCAATTAACATGGAATATTAACTTTTGTGCGGTGAAATTAATTAGGCAGGAGAGATCACAGTAGGGGAGAGTGAAATAGAGTTCCAATAGTATGTACAGATCTCCTTTCTCTGACCAGTCGGGGATAAGTAACATCTTCTGCATTCACTCTATCCCCCCCCCCCCCCAAACATTTCAACAAGGCTGGGCTAACAGCAGGGAAGAACCAGAACAGATGAGGAAGTAAAAGGAAGGCAATAAAAAATGATTTTGTCTTTGCTCTGGGATATTAAATGAGAGGGTCATAAATATGATGATCAAGGTTACGGACTGGAAAAATTGATTTTCATACCTGGGCACAACACTGGCAAACAATGATGTAGAACACCAGTAGAATAAAGAAATAATCAAGCACAAAGTACAGGGATAATGGGGAGGACATGACAAGGGAGAACAGTAAAGGTAAGGAAAAATTAAAAAGACAGCAAGGACAGCAAAACAGAATAAAAAAATGTAAGTATTTAAATATTCTCCAGACACGGTAGTGTAGCGGTTAGCGTAATGCTATTACAGTGCCAGCGACCTGGATTCAATTCCAGCCACTGTCTGTAAGGAGCTTGTACGTTCTCCCCGTGTCTGCGTGGGTTTCCTCCGGGTGCTCTGGTTTCCTGCCACATTCCAAAGACATACGGGTTAGGAAGTTGTGGGCATGATATGTTGGCGCCGGAAGCGTGGCGACACTTGCGGGCGGCCCCTAGAACACTCCACGCAAAAGATGCACTTCACTGTGTATTTCTATGTACATGTGACTAATAAAAAGATCTAAATCTAAAATAAATAGAACAAAAGAAAGTCAGATTGGGACGAAGGTCCTGAGGGTGGATGGGATGGAAGTTGCAGATAGCAATGGCAAAACAGTAAAGATGTTAAACAATGACTGCATCATTTTTTTTCAGAGGGAAAACAACTCAGGTGGATATGGCTACAGCATACAACAGCAGAAATCAAATAATCACATTCAAGATTAAAGGAATCCATGGAACTACTAAATTAACTATTCTAACCCAAAGTTTAAAAAAAATCCCAGGTCCAAATGAATTACATTCAAGTATTCTAAAAGAATTCAGAGCAGAGATAACAGGGGCTCTGTTACACATGTGTAACTATTTGTTAGAAAACTGAGTGCTTCCAGAGACTGATAAACAGCCAACATAATACCCATATTTAGGAAGGGGGATGGAACATGTCTTGGGAACCCCAGACAGATCTGTTTAATATGATGGCATTAAATATTATGGAATACCTACTAAAGGAGAAAATAGAAAAAAAATAAGGAAGCAAAAAAATGCAATTAATATTTAACAAGGTTCTCAAAAGGGGAAGTTATGTTGGACTAGCCTGTTTGGAGAGGGGATAGACTGGCTATACAAAGTGAATACGGAAGATGTTGTTTATCAAGATTAGTGAAAGATCCTCAATAAAACACCACAAAGTAATAGATGCAGAGTAATGGCCAAAGTAGTAGAATGGAGAGATAATACTTTCAAAACAGAAAAGAATAAGGAGACCTATGCAGAGTGGCAGGATGTTGAAAATGGGACCATTATTGTTCACAATTACTACAAACAATTTACGGGGAGAAGGATGAAGAACACAGTCGACATTAAGGAAAGCTGCACTAAGTACAAGACATCAATGAATTTCCAGAATGAGTTGCCAAAATGATGTTGAACACTGTTTTATAATGTGTGCTAGCAAAAATAAAGAGATTGCATTTTACTTGGAAGCTAAGAATTCAAATAGGAGGGGAGCAAAGGGATCTCAGAGTATAAACACATAAATCAATAAAATTGTGACATCAGTTAATAAGATCATAAAAAAAGCAAGCTGATTCCTAGGGTTATTTCTCAAGGGATAGAACTGCTGTGGATAAGTTATTCTAAGTCCTTATCAAACCTTGGAATATTGAGACCTGTTCTGCTTTCTTTAATAGAGAAAGGATAGAGAGGCACAGGAGAGAAGAAGAAATGTATAGGCAGGATCCCTTTTCCCTTGTGAGGGAAGGCAGATGAAGAGAGCTCTCTAAAATTCTCAAACATTTTGGGAGAGTGAACACAAAGCAAATGTTTCCATTTGAATTTCTGAGCAAAATTGGAGGGCATCAAAGTGAAACATTCACTCAGGAAATAATAAGGAATTCAGGAGAAACCTCTTTACCCAGAGTGGAGAGGATGTGGAACTGTCCACCACTAGGAAGGGTTGAGGCAAATAGTAACTTGCATTTATGGGGAGGCCAGACAAGAATAAGTGAAAGAAAGGAATAGACAGCAATGCCGAGAAAGCCAGATAAAGAAAGATGGGAGGGAACTCAAGTGCAGCATTAATGGTTTGTAGCCTGCTCTAGTTCTGTGCTTTGTACCCTTATGAAAACTAAGTCAATGCTATTTAATAACGCCAATGATATGAATAAAGTGAATGATCTGACTTGTCTATGCAGAATTCTCATTGATTTTACCCACTCCTCTTAGTTTATGGACGTCTGTGCAAAGTTGTAGAAACTAATCTAGGATCAGTCAACAGACTGACATCTTGTGGCCTGTAAAAAGTTAATAATATAGTGGATAACCTTCCCTAACAGATCCTTAGGTTAAATTTCCTCTTGCGTTTTTAAAGTTAATATTTCAATTTAGGATCTCCCAAAATACGTTTGCACTGCTTTATTATGAAACCATAATAGTTAGGATTTTCAATTTTTAAAAATTTGGTTAAAGCTCCAGTGCAGATTTATTCACATTTTTAGGTGGACTTTTACACTTTTGTGAAACTGATTAGTCCTGAGATAAGTACAAATGGGCACAAGTGGTTTGATACTCCATGCTGTGGTACATAGGTTGGGAATTTGCATTAGTGCATGTAGGGCTTTCCATTCGTTTTCTGATCTCTCAAAAATGAGAGGACATTGCACGTCACTGACTATTTGATGACTTCTTCACATTCCTTGAAAGGAAACTAATATCTGGAGGAGATTACCTCTTTGGCAATCTCCATGGATCAATGATGATTTATTTCCAGTCAGTTTTGTGGGTTTTGAGGTAGCGAGGCTGAGGTGAGAACTGTAGACTCTTCTACAGGCAAGTCAGAAAGTGGCTGATGGGGCAGAAGGGTGGGTGGTTTATGAGGTGGTGCGCTGCTTCTGCACTTACACAGGGCTTCTGTGTGCTCCCAATGCATGGCCCTGAGCTTCTCAATGCCACTCCAAATGTTCCTTCTCTACTCTGAGAAATCATGGGCCATAGTTGCAGAAGTCAATGGAGATGTTGCATTTCTTTAAGGAGACTTTGAGCACATCCTTGAATTTTATTCCTCTGTTTACCTGGCAATCTCTTCTCTTGACAGAGCTCCAGGGTGTCTGTACAACAGGATGGTGATACCATGGTATCCATTTATCACCATCAACCAAAGATGAACTTATATTTCACTTTATCCTAGTAAGTTATGGCAAAGCTATGCAACAGTAAGCACTGCTACCTCACAGCTTCAGGGACCCGGGTTCAATCTTGATCTCAGATGCTGTCTGGGTGGAGTCTGCATTGTTGACTGTGTGAGATTCTGCTGCGTGCCCCAGTTTCCTGCCATAACTCAAGCATGTGCTGGTAGGTTAATTCCTCCTGTTAATTTACTTCTTATTGTAGGCAAGTTGCAAGACAATCAAAGTGGAGTTGATGGGCACCTGAAAGAGAATGAGTTGCAGGGCTATGGGGGAAATAAATAAAGAGTGAATGGGAGTGATAGGATTGCTCTGTTTGGCAGCAGCATGAGGCCAGATAGTCTCCTTTTGTGTTGAATTAAGTAAATTGTCAATGGCCCTGAGGTTATTGGCTAAGACAGGGTACAAATGAGAGCAGCAGAACAGCGAAAACTCAAAATTCATTGGGTTTTGTCCTAACTGTTCATTTCTCTCCATAGATGCTGCCTACGCTGTGGAGTTCCTCCAGCATTTTGTGTATTGCTCCAGATTCCAGCATCTGCAGTCTCTTGTGTCACCAGCGAAAACTCAATACAACTGGGATGAGCATGCCTGTTGAAATTAAATGCGGGAGCTCTTTCCATGACTGTAGAGGTGAGAGAGTGGCATAAGTGGGAACTCTCCACCAGGCCAGGACACCCGGGATGTGCCCTCTTCATGTTACTACCAGCAGGGAGGAGGTACAGGAGCCTGAAGACCCACACTCAATGATTCAGGAACAGCTTCTTCCCCTCCATCATCAGATTTCTGAATGGCCCATGAACACTAACTCGTTATTCCTCTTTTGCACTATTTATCTACTTTTGTAATTCATAGTAATTTTTTATGTCTTGCACTGTACAGCTGCTGTGGAACAACAAATTTCATGACATATGTCAGGGACAATAAACCTGATTCTGATTCAGGTAAATTCAAGGTCAATAATTTTTAAGGAGAGGGACAAGATTGAAGAGCAAAAGAAAATATCTCCCATTAGACCAAAACTCTGCTACCTGTAATTACAATACTAGATAATTTAAGAAATTATTCTCTGTGATTTAGGAGCTTTAGCACAAAAAGAACATGGGTTGTCTAGCATTTACATGCAGGCTTGGGTATAAAACTATCAACAATTGAGTACAAAGTATATTTGACTGTCATCTTTGGTTGAAATAGATGCTATGAATAGTTATTGCGGGAAAAGTGCTACTGATACCATTAATAACACTTCACTTGAATTTGTTGTTTGGTCTCTTTCTCTGGGAAACTTAGTAAATGAAGGGAGTTGACTCTACATTGGGCTAACATCTAGCATTGAATCAAGATGACACACAATACCTGCAAAGGGATCCCTGACTTCGCAAAGTAAATTATAGCTGCAGTGATTGGAGAGGATGCATGTGAAAATTTGGTCAGCTACTTTGTTCAGGAGAATTTTGGGTGTGCCTCTGTGGAAGCAGCAAACAAAGCAGCCTATCAAATGAAGTAAAAACAGAAAACATTAGAAATACTCAGCAGGTCAGGCAGCACACATGAAGAGAATAAAAAAGGTTGATGATCCTTTGTCAGTTCTGATGAAACAGAGAGATTTGCCATGTGCTGGAAAGCATGGAGGTTCAACTTAAAGTTATTAGTGAATCAACACTGTAGAATATGAGTGCAGTACATCAACACAAGGGGTGACAGAGAAAAGCTGCAAGTGCAGATTAAAACAATTCCAAGCTCATGGGAGTGTTGGAACTGTGGGAAAAAATTTGACTTTTACAAAAGAATATTGTGTCTTGCTTTTGGTAAGGAATGCAGAAAGAGCAATCATTCTGCAAAGAACTACTGAAGAAAAATGTTGCCTGCAGATAAATAGCAAGCCAGAACAATTGATGAAATACCAGGAACAAGAGTTTTTGTTGTCAACAAGGTCAATGCTAATGGTTTGGATGATGAATAGTATGTTACACTTAAATTACAGCCAGGCAACTTTGTGAGCTTTCAAATGTAATGTACTTCTGCTTCACATCCAGAAGAAAACAAAGATTTTCAACTTGCAAATGTGGAATTACTTAAATCTGGAAATGTAGCTTGCATGGAGCTGGTCTTCCTGTTAGACAACCAATACAAAGGGTTTGGTGTGTTGACTATAAATACGTTGGATTGTAAGCTAGTGTACAACAGGAATAAGATTTCTGCTGGACAGAAAGGTATGTCTGAGCATGGATAATATCAAGTGTCATGATAATGATGCAATTCATAGAACACGATCTGCAGGAATCATGATATTTAAGATTTAAGACATCTTTATTAGTCACACGTACATCAAAACACACAGTGAAATATATCTTTTTGCGTAGAGTGTTCTGGGGGGCAGCCCGCAAGTGTCGCCACTCTTCCGGCGCCAACATAGCATGCCCACAACTTCCTAACCTGTACGTCTTTGGAATGTGGGAGGAAACCGAAGTGCCCGGAGGAAACCCACGCAGACACGGGGAGAACGTACAAATGCCTTACAGACAGTGGCAGGATTTGAACCTGGGTCACTGGCGCTGTAATAGCGTTACACTAACTGCTAGACGATATGCCAAGAACCAAGGAGTGTTTAATTCAGAAATACCTTTGTGTGTTCAGTTATAGAATTGGACAAATTAAAGAAAAGTACTGAATCAGGCTGAATGAATCAGGTTTATCAGAATCAGGGTTATTATCGCTGACATATGTCGTGAAATTTGTTGTTTTGCGGCAGCAGTACACTACAAGACAAAGACATAAAAATTACTATAAGTTAAAAGAATATTTAGTGGATTAACTACTAAAGAGGAATAGATCTGGTGCAACACCTCTGTTGATGGAAGCCTGTGGCATTTAGAGGTAAACTGAAAGCAGCACAGAATGGTCTGGTCAGATATTCTAATTCCAGTAACAATAAGACTGCTTGGATTAGATCACTGGTCAACATCAAAAGGTTAATTTACTGCATATATGATTAGATCCAAAAGACTCAGATAAAGATATTAAAAGAGCAGTATCCACTGGAAGGAAAATGTAGTTACAACTTTTATGATTCCAGGTATTAGACATGGTTTTGGCACAAATGTTTAGATGCGTTTAGAACAGTTGTTATATTGAATTACTTTCCTTACACCTTTTGGAATTATTTTCCTTACACCTCTGCACTGGAGGTTTTCCACAGGAAAGTGCATGAGCTGGTGGAACAACCTCAGAGAATAGAAGTCATCACTGATTCATAGGATTCATCACTGGACTCTGCCCAATACATCATGGGCACATCCTTCCTCACCATTGGTAGTATCTCCAGGAGGTGCTGCCTTATGAAGGCAACATCCATCATCAAAGATCCCCACCATCTGGGCCACGTCATTTTCTTGAGCTACCCTCGGGCAGGAGGTACAGAAGCCTGAAGTCCCACACCACCCAGTTCAAGAACAGCTACTTCCTTTCAACCATTCTTGAACCAACCGGCACAACCATAATCACTAGAGTTTAGCAATGCTATTACCACTTTGATCACTTTGCACTCAGATGGATTGTTTTTTTTATTAATTGTGTTCTTTCTTGTAAAACTTGTGTTTAATTTATGTTTTTCTTGTGAATGCTAATTATATGATGCTAAGTGCCTGTGATGCTGCTGCAAGTATACACAGGTGCAATGAAAAGCTTACATGTACTTGTGCATATGACAATAAATTTGATTTTGATGATTGTGGCTGTAGGCTTTGGAAAAATGCTGGAAGTCAAGAGCCATAAAAGACATTTAACTGCCATTGAATTAGTGATAAATAAAGTAAACCAATTGAATCAAGAATTGTTTTCATCAATCATATTGTTACAGGTGAAGGACATTAGGTAGATCCAACTGACCTTAAAGCAGTTTTGGAGATACCAACACTGACACATGTGGCAGAAGTCCAATGCTTATTGGGATTTGCTCACTATCTGAGTACGTTTCTCCAGTATCTAATCAGACATGGCGTAACTGCTCAGGTACTTAATAGGGAAAGATAGATTGGTTCTTCAAAGAATCCCAAGAAGTAGTGCTTTCGAAACTTAAAAGTTGCAGTTACTAATATGCCAATTCTTAGATATACTAATCTTGGAGCAACTAAGATGCTGAATGGATGACCAGTCACTTATGCATCAAGGGCATTAACAGAAGCAGAGATATGACATGAATAAATCAAGAAGGTTCTCTCGGTAACTGTGATAAGCCTGAACGATGTATCTCTGGGCAGGACATGGTAAATGTTGAAACAGACCAAAGACCACAGGAAATAATTGTTCTCAAACCTTGAAGGAATGCTTCTGTGATCACAACAGCTTGGTTTGAAAATAGTGTACAAAGGAGGAGGAAAGAGTGTAGTGGCAGATACATTGAGCAGAGAAAATCTGGCAGAAGCTAGCACCTGTGATTTTAGAGGGGAGTTGGAAGAAACTGACCACCTAGGAATCTCTTCCAGTGGAGATCTGGAAGAGATTCCTGAATATCTGTGTCTTTAGTTTGATTTTCAAGATGAATTAATTCTACAAGGAAATCTAATATTCAAAGGACAACTTGTTGGACCAATTGTATTAAATAATGAGCTAATGCCAGTTTCTCAGTCAACACATTTTGGAACAGAAAATTATTTTCATAGACTCTGAGATCCTCTCTATTGGGGGAGGATAAGATCTGACCTTAAATAGTACTTTTCCAAGTGTTATATTTGGTGCATCCCAAGTTTTCAAATTCAGGAACTTTTACTCATATGACATTGAGGCTAGACCATGGGGGAAGGCTGGAGGTAATCTTTGTGAGATATATGGCAGCACTCGACATGAGCTGTGCGATTATTACAGTAACTTTATCATTGTGAGTGGACTTAATTTCGCTACTGGTGATAGAGCTTTGAAAGAATTTCAAGTAACGTTTCTGACAATGGGTCTTCTTTTCACAGATGCTGCCTGAACTGCTGAGTGTTTCCAACATTTTGTTTTTATTTCAGATTTCCAGCATCACCAGTTTTTTTGTTTGATTTTCAAATACTGCTTGTTATATTTATAGCAGACACCCTCATTACTGTTAGTGGACTGTAGACCTTGCAGGGTTTGCCAAGACATGACATTTCAGACGTATGATGTCATCACATCTATATCCACAATCAAATGGCGCAGCCAGGAATGCTGTCAAAGCTAGTAAAGGACTTTATATCAAATGGAAGGAGTCTGGTAAGTCTGAATTTTTAGATCTGTTAGATTAGTGCAATGCACAGGGTGAAGGCTTGGCACTAGTCCAGCACAGAGGCCACTGGGTCATTGATGCATGGCGCCACTTCCTACCCCACTACCGTATCGATAATCCACTGAGGAAGAGCAACCATGATTTGCTTTTCAGTAAATATAGAGGAGAAATATTCATTAAAAATCCCACCCAACTCCTGCATCTTGAGACATAGAAGGCCTTGCCACTCTTTTACTCTTAATATAGCTATAGAACCTCTTGGGAAAAATCCTTAACCTTACTTGCTAGGTCCGTCTCATTCCCCTCTCTTTGCCCTCCTGATTTCCCTCTTAAGTGTATTCTTAATCTTTTATAGCCATCAAGAGATTCACTCATCCCTGACCTAATGCCAATGTATGCATCCTTCTTTTTCCTGACCAGAACCTCAATATCTCTTATCCCTAAACTTGCCAGGTTTATCCTTCACCCTTACAGGATCATGCTGCCCCTGTACTCTTGATATCACACTTTGAAATGCCTCCCACTTGCCATTTGTTCCTTTCCCTTCAAACAGGCTCACCCAATTGACCTCTGCTAGATCCTGCCTCGTTCTCCCAAAATTAGTCCTGCTCCAGCTTAGGACCCTAACTTGTGGACCTGTCCTATCCTTTTCCATCACTATCTTAAAACCAAGAGAATTATGGTCACTAGACCCAAAGTGCTCACCAACAAACACTTTTGCCACTTGTCCTACCTCTTCCTGAGGAGGAAATCCAGTATCGCACCCTCTCCATTAGGTCCCTCTATATATTGACTCAGGAAACTTTCCTGGACATATTTCACAAATTCCACCTCATCAATGCAAACTGAAGCAAACTAAAAACCTGAAATTTTGTATGTAGGTTAGGTTTAGCATAAGGACGTGCACCACTTTCCTAGTTCTCTTAAAACTCCCATAGGAGGACCTCCATAGCCCAAAGCTAGTCTAATTTTAATTTTCCCCATTGAAAATTGGTGAGTGTTTTTTCAGATCTTGAGGTACTAAATATTTGGGTGGATCTGACCTAAGTACTTTTAGTCTCGATGCTCACAATCTACCTTGTTTGACCTTGCACCTTATTGTCTACCTGCAATGCACTTCCCTGTAAATGTAACACTTTACTCTGTATTGTTATTGTTTTTACCCTGTACTACCTCAATGCACTGTGTAATGAATTGATCTGTACGAACGGTATAGAAGACAAATTTTTCACTGTACCTCAGTACAAGTGGCAATAATAAACCGATATCTTTGATCTAGCTGAAGCACAAAGGGAAACTGAAAATTTGCGCATCGTGTTTCTGTGGGAGACCAGCTATAATTTAACTGAGCTAGATGAATATATCCAAGAGAAAGAACCAAGTTCAGTGAGGTACCAAAGAAAAGCTTCAGATACTATTACAGGTGCTGTTTACAATGACCAAGGAATTATATTGTTTTGGATGTTTCTGGTGGAACGAGAAAAACTTTCCTTATTAATCTACTTCTGGCTAAAGTTCAAAGAGAAAGTATGATTGCCTAATGATGCCATGGCGAAGGCAATGCTTTAAAACATTTGACATGTGGGTAAACTGCATATTTAGCTTCTAAGTTCCCTGTAAATTTGACAAGTATGGAGACTCCAGCATGTAACATTGGTTGGGGAGCTGCAAAGGAAGAAATTCTAAAAGATTGTGAACTTATTGTCTGGGATGAATATACAATGGCTCACAAAGCAGCTATTGAAGCATTAGACCAAACATTGCAAAATCTTAGACACAATAATAAATTAATGGGAAGTACTAATTGGAGATTTTTGTCAAACACTTGCAGTAATTCCACAAAGTGCCAACAATGAAATGAAAGCCTGTATTAGAGCATTAGATATTTTGGGAAATGTTAAACAATTACACCTGAAAACCAATATGTGAATGCATTTGACAAATGATCCATCTTTGACCCAGGTTCAATTCCGGCCACTGTCTGTAAGGAGTTTGTATGTTCTCTCCATGTCTGTGTGGGTTTCCTCTGGGTGCTCCGGTTTCCTCCCACATTCCAAAGACGCAAGGGTTAGGAGTTGTGGGCATGCTCTGTTGGCACCGGAAGCGTGGCAACACTTGCGGGCTGCCTCCAGAACACTCTACACAAAAGATGCATTTCATTGTGTGTTTCGGTGTACATGTGACTAATAAAGATATCTTATCTAATTTGCTTTGAATTTTCTCAAATTAGAAAATAGAGAAATTAAACATGAAGACTCAACAGGAATGAATTCAATGAAAAATTTGGGCTGAATTGTTACATCACTTCATGATGCTGATGCAAGCTGTTTTCCCAAATGTCACTCAACACATTTTGAATTACCAATGGTTGTGTGAAAGAGAAATTTTAGCATCAAAAAAATGACGCAGTGCAGGTCATGAATAGAGACCTTCTTTCAAATCCTCCTGGACAACCTGTGCAATACAAATCTATTGACAGTGTGACATACATTGAGGACTCTGTACATTTCCTGACCCAAAATGTCCCCCAACAAAAGCTACTCGACCCAGAGTTCCTCCAGCAGTTCAGTTTTTGTTCCAGATTCCAGCATCTGCAGTCTCGTGGGGTGTACATTTTTAAGCTATTGAATTTTTAAACTGTCTGTCACTTTCTGGTGTGCCATCACATAATCTTGAACTAAAGTCCCTTATCCGTAGAAGCAGTCCAGTAAATCTCTTCCTCGCCACTCTGCAAGCCTTCACATCTTTCCTGAAATGCTATATACAGTACTCCACTTGTGGGTGAGCCAGTTGTTTTATAAAGATTCATCACAGCCCACTTGTACTTGTACTCGATGCCTCCAAAAGCCCAGGTTCTTTCTTAGCAAGAACAATATTCCAAAAACAAAAATACAACAAATGGAGGAGGGAAAACTACCTAGTATTTGTGGGCTCCACCATCTACACCCAGGCCTTCCCGGAGCATCATCTTCCCCTGACTCCCAATGGAGTTGTTGGCTGATTTACCTGAAAATCTGCAGCTCGTTCACAATCACCCTGTGAGTTTCATGAAGCTGCAGCATCTGCATTTTAATCACCAATTAAATTCACCACAGAAAGTTTAGGCTGGTACTTAATGATGTAAGGAGCCTTTTAGTGTTAGGATTTATGGTTACGCAGTGCTGCTCAGGTTTGGAGGTTATTGTCTCATTTCTACAGATGGTAAATTGTTTTCAGACAAATTCATATTTTAAACTTTCTATTTTTCTTTTGTCTCTTTGCCCTCTCTTAATCCAATCTATCTGTACATTTTCGACTTTTTTTATTATATAGTGCCATTGCGTCATACAGCACAGAAAACGGCTCTTCAGCTCACCATATCGATGCTGACAATCTATCTATACTGATCTCATTTACCACTTTGTGCTGGTGATTCAAGTGCTCGTCTAGATATTTCTTAAATGTTCTGAGATTACCTGCCTCCACCATTCACTCAGGCAATGCTTTCCAGATTCCAACTCTGAGGGAGGAAGTTCTTCCTCATATTTCCTCTAAGCCTTACCCTGAACTTACACCTTCTAGTTTTCTTGTTTATATGGACTTTAACTCACCTATTTCCTTTCATGTCAGTCCACTGTTGTTCTATCCTAATTTCCTGCAGTCTTACTGATACTCCCTATTACTCACTAATCCCAAAGTTACCACATTGCCCCTGGCACTGGTATCAACTTGCAACATCAGCATGTTATGCTGCAAAAAAAATATTCTGAAAGAGATGAGAAAAGAAACCAATGAATCAAACATCTCCTTTTGGTATTCAATGGAATTATTATCGCTGAGTGCTCCACTATTTCTCCTAGGGATGACCATTGACTAGAATCTAAATTGGACCAAGCCATAGGCACTGAGAGTACAAAAGCAGGCCAGAATCTGGAGTAAGTGCAGTAAATGACTGTTAACTATCCAATGTTTTTTTTTATTACCTTTATAGTACAAGTCAGGATCATGATAGAATAGTCTACACTGGCCTGGATGAGTGCTGCTCCAATTGACTTTCAAAAAGCTTTGACACCATTCTGGACAAAATTCTCTACTTCATCAGCACCTCATCCAACACATTCCCTCCACCACTGGCACATGGTGGCTTCAGTTGAGTACCGCATACAAAGTGCACTCCAGTTACTCATCTAGGCTGTTGCAACAGCCTCTCACGTATCCATGACCTCAACCATCAAGGAGGACAAAGGCAGCAGGTGCAGGAGATATCACCACCTGCAGGTTCAACTCAAAGTTGCACATCATACTGACTTGTAAACATATTGCTGCTCTTCATCATCGCTGGGTCTAAACCTAAAAACACCAATCCCTTCAGCACTGTGGGAGTACCTTCATGAGAAGGGCTGCAATGATTCAAGGAGACAGCTCACATGCACCTTATCTAGAGCAATTAGGGATGGGCAATAAATGCTGATTGTTCAGGGTATACCCGCAAACTGTTAATGAATGAAAAAAAGGTACCTCACAAGATGCCCATTCCAGTAGATTTTAGGGCATTATTTCAGTGCAAGGGATCTCTTTTAAATCAGGAGTGTATATGTGTGTGTGTATTTTATATATATAAGAAATTAATTCCTGAAAATAATCATGCATCACCATTCCTCTGGTTAGCACAACAGAAATCAGAAACCGCTTTCATTTCTCATCCAGTGGCCTCTAAGAGGTTCAAAAAACAGGTGGAGGATGAACAAGTACCTCAACAAATTTGCTCGTTTATGAGAAAAGGTGTTTGACCTCTACTGCCCACTTGGTTACTTTGTCATAATGATACCACATTCATTGGCTCTCTGGTTAATTCATCACATAAGCAGATGTCACAAAATAAGATACAAGCAGAGCATTTGAGTTTAGGAAGGCCAATCCCACTTCCTATCCTTTCCTTATCAATCTTTCTCCCGCTTCATTTATTCAACCCGAGGTGAAAGTTGCTTCTACTACCCTTTCAGGCAAAGCTTTCCAGGTCATTGCAAATTGCTGCCTAAAACTAAACAGTTCCTTCATCTCACCAATGGCTTTTTCTCCCCCAATTAACTTACATTAATGTCCTCTGACACCCGTGATACCCCACCCTGACAGTGGAAACAGTTTTTGTCCATTCACAGTATTAAAAAGAATCATCACTTAAATCGAACATGGCCCACGTGGCTTGGAATTACTCTATACATCAGCATAGTTATTCTTTTAAAATATTGAGTACACTTTTTTTTAAAAATGCACTACTATTTTGAAAATATTGAAAGTCATAATCAGGAATAGGAAAACCCAGCTCATTTAGTAACACTCTATACTTTGACTGGACCTTGAGCCCATAACTTTCTAAATCAAAGATTTGACAATATAGTTAAGGTTTGTTACTTGAATGCAGTGCTGAGGGAGCCAGTAGTACAATCCTTTATGTTGGATGTTAAATTAAAGGCACTAAAGGGATAAAAATCAGCCATGGAGAATTCTCCTGCTCCTGTTCAAATTAGTGTTGCTGTACCTTTTATCGCATTGTGTAGCAGATGAGGTCAACAGTTAATGTCTCACTAAAAGGCAGCACCTTTAACAGCCCAGAACTACCTCAGCACTCTTCCGCAGTGGAGGTGCTCTGTGAGTGAGCACTGAAGAAATGGCTGAAGCATTTGCAATGTTGGTCAGCCACAAGTGACAAATATGTGATCCATCCAGGCTTCCTCCAGAGATCCTCCACAGAAGCCAGTCTTCAGGCAATGCAATTTATCTCATATTGAGAATCGCTTGAAAGTACTGGATACCCCGAAGGCTGTGGAAACAACACTGCACCTGTAGTACTCAAAATCTGTGCTCTAGGACTCAGTGCACCTCTAAGCCAAGCTGTTCCAGTAGAATTACAACACTGGCATCTACCCGGCAGTGTAGCAAGTTGCTCAGGTATGTCCTGTTCACAAAAAGGACAATATTAATTTGGCTAATTGTTACCCAATCAGTCTAATCTCAATCATCAGCAGAGTGGTGGAAGCTGTCACCAACAGCACCAATGTACTACTCACCAATAACCAGTCTCACCTGGATCACTCGGCTGCAGTCCTCATCACAACTTTGGCCCATAGACCAAAGAGCTACAGGCAAGGTGAAAGTGATTACTCTCGACGTCAATGCAGCATTTGACCAAATGTGCTAAGCAAGGTGCCCTGGTAAAACTGAAGAAGTCGATGGATATCAAAGGAAAAACAATCCATACGAATAGAGCCATAACTCTCCCGCAGAAAGATGGTTGTGGTTGTTGGAGGTCAATCATTTCAACTTCAGGACATCATTACAGGTGCTCCCAAGGGCAGTGTCCTGGGCACAACCATCTTTAGTTGTTTCATCAATGATTTTCCTTCATTCATCAGGCTAGAAATGGGGATGCTTGCTGATGATCTCACAATCTTCAACTCCACTTGTAACTCTTCAACAAGTGTAGCAGTCCAGATCTGCAGGCAGCAAGACTTATACAACATTCAGGCATGGCTGGTAAGTGGCAAATAATATCCATACCACAGAAGTACCAGGTCATGACTATCTCTAACGGGAGTGATATCTATCCATATTATTCAATGGTATAACCATCAAGTCTTCCACCATTAATATCCTGGGGCCACCTTTGATTAGAACCTGCCACATCACTACCATGATTACAAGAGCAGGTCAGAGGCTGGGAATCCTGTGACAAGTGACTTACCTCATGACACCCCAAAGCACTTCCTCCATCTATAAAGCATAGGATGGGAGTGTGATCAAATACTCTTCACCTGCCCGGATGAGTGCAGCTGCAATAATTCAAGAAACTTGACACCATCCAGGACAAAGCAGCCCCTCAATGACCCTAAACAACCAGTCCCTCAATCGCTGGTGCACAGTGGCTGCAGTATGCACCATCTACAAAACGTACTGCAGTTACTCACCCAGGGTACACCAACAGCATCTCCTAAACCCATGACCTAAATCACGAAGAAGGGCTAGGGCAACAGGTGTGTGGGAACACCTTCACCTACAGGTTCCCTCCAAGGTCACACATTGCCCTGATCTGGAAATATATCACCAGTCCTTCGTCATCACTGGGTCTAAATCCTGGAACTTCCTAGCCAACAGCGTTGTTAGAAATACCGTTACACAAGGACTGCAGTGGTTCAAAAAGGTGGCTCTGCTACGACATTCATTATGCATGTTCTATAAATGTTGGTCTTGGCTGAGACACGGAGAACTCAAAAATGAACATAAAAAAGCTCTGGTGACAACTCAGATTATGTACTGTACTTACTGGATCGCGTCGCCATCTGACCCAAAGACAGGAATGCTATGAATTGAGCCACTATCAGAAAAGCAGCTATAGCCTAGCCAACATTTCTTCCTCACTGCGACCCAGATTCCTGTCTACTTATTTAAATTTTGAATGGAGAAATCCCTGAGCGTATTTGCATGAATGCACTCAACGCAACTCAAAATAGTTTGTTAGATAGAAAACTTCTGTGATCACTCTACTATTCTACACAAAGTTAATTTCTCATCAAACCCTACAAAGTTAAGAAATGATTACTGGACATCTGAAATGAAAATGGATGTACTTAATCTGAAATCTATAGAGCTACTATCGCCACTTCTGGGGTTAGAAGGTTGTGGGTTCAAACCCTGTCCAAGGATTTGAGAGAATACCCCAGGTGATACGTGCTGTAGTTGCTGCTTTTGGATGTAATATTAAATCAAGGCCCATCTTCCCTCTCAGCTGCACAACAAGATCCCACAATACTGCTTTAAATAAGAACAGGGGTAGTTTTGCTGGCCTCCTGGCCCATATTTATTCTTCACCCAACATCAATTTAAAAACAGTTGAGCTGGTGATTCTCTTATTGCAGTTAGTGGGACCATGTTTCTTGCACTACAAAGGAAATCACAATTTTTCAAACAACTTCATCAACTTTCAAGTGTTTTGGATATCTTAATATTAGTTGTTAGATACAGATCAATGGGCAGGTTGCTTTTCAAAACATGCTAACATAAGCACCTTTTCTAAGGCCACATTATCACAACTGGACAGGGTGATTTGAATGTGTAGAATGACTAGTTGTAGGAGTTGCAGTTATGTAAGCCATGTAATTGTATCAGCTATATAGTAAAAGTAAAGTCTTCACTGTTAGAATGTTGTGGGTGTAACCTAATCCAAGGCCTGATGGGATACTTGACCAAGGTATGGCACAAGAACATGAATTACTTTGTTACCTTGAGAATTGGTGATAAGGGTGAAGAGGGGTCTGGATGAATGGGAACCATGGGGGGGGGGGGGGGCTCTGAAATAAACACCTTGTGTCCTGGTCTACGTACAGGCTGTTGAGAACAAAATGGAGGACACTTAGGGTGAGCTAAAGTGGTCACCTGTCCAACAGCAATACTCACATATGATCACATCTCTAGCTGTCAATTGTCTGTTATTACCTTTGTCTCAACTGCATATAAAACCTGTGCATGCCAACTAGCTGAGAGACCGTCTTGTCATAGATTCTCCCTTGCATGATCAAATCAAGAGTTGTAATCTAGAGGGACACCTCCAATCTGCAGCTGGATGCCCTGAAGTTGTGAAAAGTTCTGAAGATGTGTAAAATAAACTTCTTACTCCTGGGTACAGCAAGAGGACTTTCAAAACAACACAAGCCACACAAGGCCTTGAGCCTGCTCTGCTCTACAATAAAGTCATGGCTGATTCAGCGCTTGAAGTCTGACTATCCTTTGTGGTGCCATCATCATCTTGGCCGCTGATAGGAACGAATACCCTGGCAAGGACCTTCTAAACAGTAAATAAGTCTGAAAGTGAATGCAACAAGTTCATAACCCACATTAATTTTTTCACTGGGAAAGGAAGAATTATAAAACTTAAAACATATTATTATATCCACATTCTTGCATCCTAGATCACAGGGTGTCAATTTAAAATATCTACCCTTATTGCTGCTGATGTTTGTGCAGCTCTGGAGTTGCTGTTTGAACTATTGTTCTGAAGGATAGGCTTATTATACTTTTACACAAACAATGGCCCAGGTAATTAGATTGTTGCCCACACTTTCCCAAGATTAATGGCTGCTTACTGCATAATCAAGTGACAAAATAGGCCAGCTTTTCAAAGGAAAATTATGTTGAGACAGCTTTAATAAATCACAAACCATACTGATACTGTGGTCCAAAGGGAAAAAAAGGTAGTCACTGTCATGTTGTGGTCAAAATTACACCAGTAATTAACATATCAGGCAAAGTGTCATGTACATTTCAGAATGTATGTGTTCATGTAATAGGCTTGGGTGGGGGTAGTTGGGAGGTGATTGCAGTTAGTACTGCTTCAATTATCATCTCACAATAAATAACCAGATCCTGCTGTGAGCAAACACTTTCGTTGAACCTTGCTTCAAATTACAAAGTGTTCCTTTTGTGGCTTTTTCCTGCTGAGACTCGAGTTAAATTGATATATAGTGAAGTTAAGATAGAACATAGCTACTTTCTGAAAGGACTTATTTAATTTGTACTAGAATTGAACTAGTGTGTTTGCAAAACTGCCTGATGATTCATGCATTTGTTGAGATTAACTTGGTAGACTGCCCTGCTGAAAAGAATGTTAACTATTAGCTGCAGCTTGATCATCACTGAATCTAAATCCTGGAACTATCTGCCCAACAAGTGCCGTGGGAGTAGTAGTTCAAGATGGTCACTCACCACCTCCTTCTCAAAGGCAATTAGGAATGGGCAATAAATACCAGCATTGCCAGTGGTGTCTACACTGTATCCAGTGTTTTTCTCTGTGTTAAGTAAACTGATACAGTAAGCCATGTTAGGTCTGGAGATGTTGTCCAGAAGGTTCTTCCAAAGTCAAGAATGAAGTGCAAACCTTATGGTTACAGCCATTTTATTAGATGTTCATCATAGTACAGGTCAGACAGGGTCAGCCTGCACCAGCAAGCAAGGCAAGTAAAAAAAAAGTAATAAAGAACTTGACCACATGCTCTTTCTCTTTTCTGCAAACTCCTCTAAACTGGTTTAGATAAGGAAATAAGTACTGTCTGAGTCACAATTCAGCTTTGCAGACAAAAAAGCTATAGAAGTATAGAAACAAATACACTAAAGTTATTCAAAGTTTAGAGACAAACAGGTGATTATACAAACATATAAGCAAGCATAAAGAAAGTTAAAGCTACAAGGAAAAACACAATAAAAACAGCCTGGACCCTAAACCAACAAGTCAATTGTAAAAAGGTAATATCTAAAAAGAACAATTGATTTATGAAGAAATAAGTTTATAGTCAATGATGTAATTTTGAATTGTAGTCACTGTGGAACTTCCTTCCTTTAGTAAGAAAGAGGCAGGCAACTGTCACATAGGAAGCTCCCTCAAGCAGCAATGTAATAATGAACAGATGATTTGTTTAGTGCATTGGGGTACAGGATGTCAATCGAGAGGCAGGTAAGGCTTCAGTTATTAAGAAAGCTGTTGTGAGCCACATGGATGGTTTCACAAGTGTTCTTACTCCACAGGGCTCTTCATAACAGTAATTATGGATGTAGCTGGGCTTTCCTCTTCTGTTCTACCTTTAGATTCCGGCCATTTGTGCATTAATGTGAGGTGGAACTGCATGAGTGAAGTGGATGCCTGTCCCAATGATTAAAAGGCCCATTAAAAAATTGTGAAAAGCTTTTAGGCTTTTATCTTCAGGAAATCTTAAAGTACTACAAAAAGCAGAGAACATAATTGCTGATTATTCAGCTGTGTGCTTTATTTTTAATTAAAATAGCCTAAATGTATTTGGCAGTCAGGTTGCCATTAGCTACCACTCTTACCTCTGTGTCAAGAAGTTCAAGTCCCATTCAAAAGACATGAATATGAAATCTGGGCTAATGGTATTCTGTGTAATAGGGTGCAGAATTGAGGGAGCTCAACACTCAGATATTGTGTCTTTTGGATGAGACATTAAACCAGGGCCCTTGCTTCTCCCTCAGATGAAAACAAACAAATCTTAAATTGGAATTTCTTCCTAGTGTACTCATCAATATTTATTCCTGAACCAACATCACTACTAGACAGACCAGCTGGCCACTTTGATACTGCTACTTCTAGGAGCTTGCTGAGTGTCAACTGATTGTCACGTTTGCTTTGTTAAAAGGGTGAACATGGTTTAAAAATACTTAATTGGAGTTATTGCGTTTTGGGATGTTTGGAGGTCACATAAAGCAGTGCATTAATGCAAGGTCTATTTTTCTTATGCATGCATGTTAGCTTGAATGATTGTGTCAGATTCCTCAATACCTTTTGGTGTGGTCAGGAATTCATGACAAGCAGCCCCTGCAATTTACTGCAAAAAATAATGTAGTAATAGGCTAATTGTTAATTCTTAGGCACATTCCTCATATTTATAGCAGGCACGGGGTTATAAATTTCAGCTGATTGGATGTGAGTCTGCCTATGCAAACTGCACTATGTGACCATAAATCAAGAAAGCACACAAACTGCAACATCCATTACTCATTCTACTTGGGCTCATAAGCAGCCACAAGAGAAAAACAATAAGAGGCAGACAGAATGAGCTCAGGGAACGGGAACACAATGAGAGGCAAAGCAGAGATCAGAAGGCATCAGTTTGCACTTCCAGTTATACCCAGTGGCTTGCCAATCAAATGCCCACAGCACTGCACACCAGATGGTAAGTTTCTCAAGCTTCTTTCTATGTTCTTTCCCAACTCACCTTGTGAGAGTGCAGGGCAGGGGTCCCATCTTAGCTGGATACTTAATGACTATGCTGAAAATAGCAAGGCTCTGGACTGCTGGTTTGATACAAAGGTCTCATCAGTACTTAACACCGTTTACACTGAAAGCAGAACGCTATAAAAATCAGATTCCTCCATCAATCCACGGGCTTTTAAAACAGAATTTGCATTCTCTAATCCTTCCTTTTTCATTTAACTGTGGTATATTTCTCTTCTTTTGATTTGTACTGGTTTTAGAGTCATTGCCCATTCAGTCCATGCCAACCATCAGGCACCCACCTACACTCAAACTACAGCAATCCCATTTTATCCTTCCCCTCGATTCCACCACTCACCTGCAGGGACAATTCACAGGTTCCAAGTAGCTGACCAACCCACCCATCTTTGGGATGTGGGTGGAAACTGGAGCAGTGGGAGGAATTCCCATTGAGTGACAGGTGGAACATGCAAACTCCACACAGACAATTTGCATTTGTGCCCTGCAGACATCACTGGCAAGGCCAACATTTAATGCTCATTGTCAATTGCATGTGAGGAGGTAAGCAGTCAGAATTTCCAGGTGCTGTCACTACTATAGTGATGTCAGGTAAGGAGTCCTATGACTTTTGACCCAATGGAAAGGAACCGATAAATTTCCAGGTTAGAATGTGTGACATGGAAGGCAAATTGGAGGTGAAGTGTTCCCATGTACCTCCTTGCACTGTCCTTCTGGGCAAGCTGGCTGGGGTTGAAACCCACTTTGCACTCAGAACCATGCATTGAGGGGAATGCAGGGGGCCTGCTCATTGCCACAAATGTTATTGGAAGCCACTACACAGCTTGAGGAGCACTCGGAGCAGCTATATTAAGTCAGAGGTGGGAACAGATGCCGACTTCTTGGACTTTATCCTGGTATCATACTCTACTACAAAGATTCTGGGGGCAGAGGTTCTGTATTCTGAGGGGTGCAGTAAGCAGATTCTGCCAAACTCCCCACCCTTCTGAGTCTGACGTAAAACCACAGTGTGAGGAAGTTGCCAAGGAGATGATATCAGAAGTGATGCTCTCCCAAGACACATTACAGACTGGGAAGTAGTTTAACGATCTCATATGTACAGCTGTGGTCTATGAGCAAATATATTTCTTTGACCAGCAATTGGAGAACTGTACTCGCACACGGTGCCATTCACTGCCACTCCACCCCAAGATAATCCTTATTAATCAACTCTCCTACCAGACACTCAGAACCCTCAACATACACTTGCACACTTACCACACTCAAGAACATGGTGAGAAACCACTGACTGCAACAGCCCTAATCCTAACACACAGAAACAGGCCCAGCATATCCACGCTGATGTTTTTGCCCATCTAAACTCATCCCTTTTGCTTGCATTAGGACCATATCCTTCCATGCCTTCCCTCTAAGTAGCTGCCTGAAATGTCTCTTAGATGTAGTGATTGCAGTTGATTTCATCACCTCCTCTGGCAGAGAGTTTCAGCTATTCTCTATGAACTTACCCCTCAAATAACCTTTAAAACTCCATCCTCTCACCTTAAGCCATGTCTTCTCGCTTTTGATACCCCTACAAAGGGAAAAAAGATTCTGCCTCTTTATCTACATTATACCTCTATCAGGTCACCACACAGAGTTCTTCGCTCAAGAAAAACAAACGCTGCCTATCTATTCTCTCCCCATAACTAAAGTCCTCCAATCCAGACAACATCCTGGTGAATCTCCTCTGCACTCTCTCCAGTGCAACCACATGCTTCCTAAAGTGTAGCTTATGTGCCAACTCTCAAAGGGATGAGATTGCACCTATTTACCACCATGAGGACCATGATGAACCACCACTACCAGATCAACAGCTGCTTGGAGATTAAGGCAATGTCCAACCTAACCAAAAGACTCTGGGATATCTCAGATATCAGGGAGGTCCATCTGCAGAGTCTGGGCCCTAGCTCACACAGCTCCCATCCAGACACAGACTGCTGTCTTCCAGACTTAGACTGCTCCCACTGACTCAGACCACTTTGGTCTAGACTTGCACGGCTCCCGTCGAGAAACAGACCACTTTTGTTCGGACTCAGGCCTCTCCTGCACAGATTCAGACTGTTCCCGACACAGCTTCTGTCCACTCTGACCATTCCCATCCAGATTCAGACCCTTCCCACCCAGACTCACACAGCTCCCATCTCACACTCGGATCGCTCCCACCCCAGACTCAGATCGCTGTCAATCTGCCCCTGGTTTCCAGTGCTTCAGGACGCCTGAGTGTTCCCTGACACTCCCATCATCTGGTTATCAGGATTACTGATCCTGTGCCCTGGGGGAACAGCAGCTGCTCCAGTGAGTACGAAACTGCTGTGACAGCTTTTTACCCCCACCAATACCCCTCTGACAGCACCCTCACAGTTGTGTCATGCAGCTAGCCTAGACTGCTCACGGTGAGACCTTGCAGGATTTGTGGGCCCACAGCTGCTTGCTGTAGCCCAAGGTGGCAAGTCTGGTCACAGCCACTGAGGGAGCACTGCACAGAAAGGCAAAGTTACAGGGAAAGAACACGAGAGCAGGAGTAGGCCACCTGGCCGCTTGAGCCTGCTCTGCTAAATCTGCCTCAGATCTCAGCTCCACTTCTGGCCCTTAATTCTCCAATCTTTCAGAAGTTTAGCTGCCTCCTTTTTAAATACCTCCAATTATCTAACCTCCACAGTAGAGAATTCCAGAGAGATTCACCACCCACTGCAAGAAGAAATTTTTAGAGTACAGAGGCATGGTAGTGGAGCGGTTAGCATAACCTACTACAGTGCCAGTGACCCGGGTTCAATTCCGGCCACTGTCTGTAAGGAGTTTGTACGTTCTCCCCGTGTCTGCATGGGTTTCCTCTGGGTGTTCCGGTTTCCTCTCACATTCCAAAGGTGTACATGTTAGGAAGTTGTGGGCATGCTATGTTGGCACCGGAAGAGTGGCGACACTTGCGGGCTGCCCCCAGAACACTCTACACAAAAAGATGTATTTCACTGTGTTTTGATGTACAGGTGACCAATAAAGATATCTTATCTCATCTAATTTACTTTTTTTTGAATGAGATGTGGATGTGGTTAGTAATGCCAGCACTTATTGTCCAAGCAGAGCAGTGATAGGTGGACAAAAGAGGGGAGGCGGGGTGGGCACAGGGTGGTGATAGGTAGATGCAGGTAAGAGATGGTGATAGGCAGATGCAGGTAAGAGATGGTGATAGGCAGGTGCGGGAGAGGAGGGGTGAGCAGATCCACCAGGGGATGGGTCAAAGGTACGAAGGGAAAAGGGGGGTAGGAAAAAAAAAGATGGGCTAGGAAAGGGAAGAAGAGGCATAGTTGTGGGGATTACTTAAAGTGAATTCAATGTTCATGCCATTAGGCTGCAAGGGTCCAAGATGGAAAATGAGATGCTGTTCCTCCAGTTTGCGCTTGGAATTCTTCTAGCAGTGTAGGAGGCCGAGGACTGACATATCAGTGATAATGTGGGAGGGGGAGTTGAAGTGACTGGCAACAGGGAGATGCAAATCGCGGTTACGGACAGTAATCCCCACACCCCTGCCCCCCCCCCCCCCCACCCCTCCAACCATGCTTCTTCTTTTCTTCCTTTTCCTAGCTTCTTTTTTTTTCTACCCCCCCTTTCTCCCTCCTTACTTTGACCCATCCCCCAGTGTATCTGCTCTCCCCTCCTCCCCTGTACCTGCCTATCACTATCTCTTACCTGCATCTACCTATCACCACCCTGTACCCACCCCACCTCCCCTTTTTGTCCACCTATCACTGCTCTGCTTTTCCCTCCTATATATTGGGCTTCCCTTTTTCCTATCTTCAGTCCTGAAGAAGGGTCCCGACCCCAAATGTTGACTGCCTGCTTTTCTCCACGGATGCTGCCTGGCCTGCTGAGTTCCTCCAGCATCATCGTGTTTTTCATCTAGATTCCAGCATCTGCAGTCCTTTGTTTCTCTATTGTCTATTCCTAATTGCCCTTTTATCGAGGAGGCAGTTAAGAGTCAATCACATTGGTGGGTCCTGTACTGACATATAGGCCAAGCCAGTTAAGAATGGCAGATTTCATTCCCTGAAGATATCGATGAAGCATTAGGTTTTTACAACATTCCATTATTTTCCTGGTCATCATCACTGCAGAATCAGAGATATACAGCATAGAAACAGGCCCTTCGGCCTACCAAGTCCACACCAACTATCAAGCACCCTTAACAGTAATGCATTTTTAAAAATTCTTACAACATTCCCATCAACTCCCCTCAGACTGCACCACTTGCCAACACATTAGGGGAAATTTACATAGGCTAACTACTGAGGTGGGTTGCTTCAAGTTCAAGTTTATTTGACTTCTTGAATTTAAGTGAGCCAGGACTTTTCTCTTGGAGAGGAGGAGGATGAGAGGTGACTTGATAGAGGTGGAGATCGAATGAACAGTCAGAGACTTTTACCCCAGGGCGGAAATGGCTAATACGAGGGGGCATAATTTTCAGGTGATTGGAGGAAGATATAAGGGGGATGTCAGAGGTACTTTTTTTTTTAAAAAACAGAGTGGTGGGTGTGTGGAATGCACTGCCAGCAGAGATTGTGGGGGCAGACACATTAGGGACATTTAAGATAAAGAAATGGAGGGCTATGTGGGAGGGAAGGGTTAGATAGATACAAGAGCAGGATAAAACATCGGCACAACATTGTGGGCTGAAGGGCCTGTACTGTGCTGTAATGTTCTATGTTCTAAACTCTGCAGCTGCAGTGATGGGATTTGAACTTGTCCCAGGACTAATGGGCAAGAACTCTGGTCGCCAGGACAATAACTAAACCATTATGCTGCAAGATGCTGGCAAGGAAGCCTTGACAAAATGTTGCCACCAATTTGTAATGGCCATAACACAGCAGCCATGGTGGACAGCAGTGCATATCCAGGATGGTTGACGGGAATGACAGGGAAGATAGGAAGTCTTTGTGACAGTAAGAATACGTTGGGTGCTACATATTTTATGCAATTAACTCAATTCATAATGTCATAATGATAAAGTAAGTACAGGCCATCCCCAGGTAATGAACAGGTTCCATTTTTATCAATGTCCATAAGTCAATTTTGTCCGTAATTGGGTAAATACACAAAAATCACTCGATATGGCAACCACACCTCCATGGTATTGCAATGCATGGCATCTAAAGCACATGAAACTGATCAGAAAGAACAATTACAGGGTGAGGGGGAGGGGGAACTAGTTCTACCATTCATAGGAATGTCTGCACTTATGTCAGACATTTGAATGTAGTAATATTGTTGGAGCTTGTTCATACATTGGGTGTTTGTAACCTGGGAATAGCCTGCACGTGTTTCAAGTGGGGAGCTAGTCAGCGGTGATTTCCAGGACGTTGATGGGGCCTGAGTATCAGTAACACTGAATGCCAGGGGAATGGTTCATGGATATTACCAGGAAACTATCTATCTATCTCAGTATCTTTTTCTGACATACTGGAAAAATAATCAATAGTTCAAACTAACAACAGAGGTACTTTATTAAATAAAAGCTTAGAGTGCCAGGAGATCATTTCCTTACTGTTGCTTTTCCTCAGGGCCAGAGACCTTCTGGCAAGTAGTACATGAAACAATGCTGCAACCCAGAGAGCAGTTTGACACATGAACCACTCCTTAAAGTGGTGCAGCCTTAAAACAGCAACAATTGTTAACAACCAAAGTTAAATATGGTACATTTGTTGTACTGGTACAATGTTATTATAACTTGCTGGTCATCGCTACAGCTGCTAACAAAGTCTCGCTGATTGGGCATAAGCTGTTTTATCACGTGAACACCAAGCAGGTTGCTCAACCAAACAACAAGGCCATTAATTGAGCTTTGGTAGTACAGCCAGGGAGGGCCTCTTCATCTTCCTCCTACTACACTCCTTCCACTTGCTAATAACGAGCAAAAGTTGTGTCCTTCCAAGCCAACTTCATGGGTGATATAACTGTCAATGGAAAAGTTTCAGCCTGTCCTGCCACACTCCTGACTGTGTGGAGGCCCAGTGGGACAATAAATCATTCTAAACTTTCAACTGAGTACAAAAACAACTCTGCAACCTTGGTCACTGCAAAATGTAGCCTTGTGGGGTCCAATAAGCTCTTGATCATGGAATCATGCAGTGCAGAAACAGGCCCATCAATTCCATACTGACCATTAAGAATCTAATGCTGCTCATCCCATTTACAGTTCTTGGGCCTTAGACTTCTTTGCCTTGGCACTTCCAATGCTCATCTCGATACATCGTAAATGTAATGACCTGCCTTCACCACCTCTGCATCCAATGCATTTCAGATTCCATCTACACTCGAGGTGACCAAATACAAGTGAAAGATAAGACAAGATATTTATTAGTCACATCAGGTGAGCAATGAAAGAAAATGGAAGTCATTCTTCTGAACTTTCTGCTCTTTGGGCGCCTGTGGAACTGCTCAACATTAGTAGGTGAGGTGTGTGTTAATATGCAAGTTGCAAACTGCAATCAAAATTATCCAGAAATAGGGCCTATGGCACATGAAATGCAAACGGTACATGAATGAATTTCTATCTCAGTATTTAACTTAGAGGATTTTAAAAATTGTCAGCTCTTACTTCAGGCAGATCTTCCTTGCAAACAATGCTGCCTGCTAAGTAATGAATAGATCATCTGATTTGTGATTAAAACTCCCATTAGACCAATTTGAAGAAGACAAAGATTTGGAAATGGTTACCATGTGGTTCCTTATGAATCCTAAGGGTATGATAACCAATTAACTTTTAGTCCAAAATATTTTGAGCACACATTCATCCCACAGTTAAATAAATAAAGAACAAACACTTCAGTGCCAGGTTGCAAACTGTTGTCTTCCTCCACACAGGGGAAAGATTCAGGACGTACGACTGACAACCACTCACATCCACAAGCCCTCATCATGTCAGCTGTGGTTCAATGGGTAGCACTCTTGTCTCTGAGTCACAAACTTTCCATTCATGTCTCACTCCGGAGACTTGAGCATAAAATCACATGGACACCAGTGCAGAGCAGGTGATACAGCACTGCCAGAGGTGTCATCTTTTAGATTAGTCTTTAAACCAAGTGCCTGTCAGCTGGCCAGAAAAGATTGCACAATATTATTTCAAAGTCAAACACGTGAGTTCACCCCGGTGATCCAAAAGCAAGAGACTGCAGACGCTGGAAATCTGAAACCAAAAAAGTGAAAGTGCTGGAAATACTCAGGTCAGACAGCATCTGTGGAGAGGGAAATAGAAGCAATCTTTCAGGTCGATGGCCTTCTATCCAAATGAGTTCTCCTCAGTGCCCAAGCCAATATTCATTCTTTAATCATCTAATCTGTTTGTGGGAGCTTCATAAGGCCATGCTGGCCAGATCCCTTACAAACTATTAAGATCATGGAAAATGCTAAATAGATTCAAGTCTCTCTGCTTTCCACTGAGGTTGTGGACAGGTCAGAACAGCTGTAATGCCGCACAGTAGAAACGTGCTCCACTCCAAAGCAGTACAACTGACAGGACGAGGAGACTGCCGCCAAGGCCAAACAGTCACTATCTATGCATAAGTGCTCCTTAAAGTGAGACCATTTCAATTAAGAGTAAACCAGATTAATAGGCCTGGAGCTATATATATGCAGATGACAGTGCTGCTGCGTCACAGCACTAGTAATCCTCTTTCAGCCCCGACTTCAGGTGCTGTGTTGAGATTTGCGTGCTCCCTCCATGACTATGGGTTTCCTTCCACATCACAATGTGCTGGTCGGTTAATTGGTCACTGAAAGTAACCCCCAGTGGAGGTGGGTGGCAGGAGAATCAGGGTGGAGTTGATCGGCTTACGAGAGAGAATGGGTTACAGGGAAATAAGGGCATGGTACACCTCTGCAGGGAGCTGGCACAGACCAAGTGGGCTCTAAATGAGGTTTGGATTGGTTATTTGGCAATCCAGGCAAATACCAGAGGGGTATGGGCCAGTCTTCAGGGAAAAAATTTAAATAAACTGGCAAACGTAGTCAATCTCAAAATAACAGGCATCCTATCTTCGCTTTCCTTTTATTACATTTTATTCTCTCTGACGCATTGCTCATGACATTGTGGTGTTGCTGCAGCTTTCAACACCTTTCCACCTCATCCTTCAAGAATGTCACCTTGGGCTGGTGTGTTTGAAATGCTAGGGCCAATTTTTAGTCCCAGTTTGTCACTGCAAATTATCTGGACAATGCAAGGTTAGAAAACCTTGAGGGCATTCCTGAAGCAGATGGGTTCAGTAATTTCAGGGTCACCACGGCAGTAGTAGTACTGAAGGACATGCATCTTCAGTCACTTGAACTGGGCAACAACAACTTAGTTCCACACCCTTAAATGAGACAGGCCCGTGGTCTTGTTCTGCCACTCAGTGAGATTATGGGTGATCTACAACTCAAATCCATGTACAAACCATGGTTGCATAATGTTTAAAGTTCTTACCTGACCAAAGTTCATTAATCTCAGTATTAAAGTGGTAGGGACATTCAACAGTACTAAGCATGAAGGGTGAATTTTGCCACTTGCCAGAGATTTCCCCTGCAGTTTTGTGGGTAGGGCTTGCAATGGCCCACCCACATGACCCAGTGTGTCACACAGACCCAGGGTCTTGCTGATTGGATAAATGGATAAGCTCAGGGCTATTGGGTGCCTGAGCATAGTGTGTATGTGTGTGTGTGGTGAAGCCCACTCAACCAAATCAGGGCCGCTGTCTTTTCTAAATCTCTGGCCAAGAAGACCTGAAGTTTGAAGATGTACAAAACAAAAAGATGCATTTTCATAAGGTAATGATGTAGAACATGTACATAATAAAGCTCATTAATCAGCCATAAGTCACAATGCCACCTGCATAGTTAAAATGAACAGGGCAGTAATTTACATATGCTGTAGATAGATTATGTTTAAAAATACAGGACGCTGAGGGAACAGTATTGCAATTAAACTAAAGCTGCCAGATTCAGGTATTGTATCTTGTTTTACACAGTGCCTTTACCATTTTTGGAGACTATAACAACCTTCAATGTGTCTTGTGCACTTTCAGCAAGCTATCACTGGAAAATAAAAAAAGGCTTACATTTTCACTGTGGCTTTTTATGAACTCAGTATATCTCAAAGCACTTTACAGACAATGCAGTAATTCTGAAGTATTTTAAAGTAGAAACCACAGCAGCTGATTTTCACACAAGCTCACAAACACAGTGAGAGTGACCCAACCTGAACCTCCACTTTAGCGATGTCGTTTGAAGCATCAATAATGCCCTGCACTTCATCATCATTGTATCATGGGATCTTTTATGTCCACACAAGCAGGAAGAGAGGACCTTGGCTTATCGTCTCATCCACAAGACTGAAGCTTTGACAATGCAGCATTCCCTCGGCATAAGAATGATAGCCTTCATTACGTTAAGTTTCTAGAGTGGATTAGAGCTCAAGGCTGTTGGGCTCAGAAAAGAATAAGTAACCAACTGAGCCACACATGACACAATTAAACATGGAAACCCTTTCCATTGCCCATACCTCCTGATGCAGGGCCTCCCTACCAATTACATGGCTTGCTAATTTATCACAGAATGATTTATCACACTTTGCTAACTTATCACAGACTGGAACTCTTTTGTACCTGAGAACTATAGCTGTTTGCCCATTGTTGGAGAAGCTCCAATGCCCACCTCCCCACCCCGCCGGAGAAGTTTTACCTGGCAATTGTTTTGATATAGGAACTTGCTGGTCTTCTGCATTCGCAGCTCTGGAATCTGATAAGTGTTTCCAGCAAAGCATCCTGCTTTAGCTTTAACCATCATCATTCCTCACAAAAACACGGATTAAGGCATAGTGTTGGGATCGTCTTTTAAAGTGAGATGTTAAATCAAGACCCTGCCCACCTTCTCAGGTGCAAGTTATTCCATGATGCATTTTCAAAAATGAGCAGAGTCATTATCTCCGGAGTCTTGGCCAGCATTTATCTCTCAACTGACATTAGTGAAAGAGAACACTGGTCATTATCATACTTCTACTTTGGAAATATGCGGTGCTAAAATTGGCCACAGTCTTTACAGGTTACAACAGAGAAAACATTTCAAAGGTACTTAGAATTATAGAAATGGATTCACTGGAGGAGGACACTCGGTCCATTCCATCAAGGCCAGCTGCACAAGAGTTAATGAGACTCAAGTCTACTACCTACCTCTCAATCTATGGCTGGTTATGACGTAAAGTGCCTGTGAAATGTGATGTGGGTTTCCCCTTCGATCACCCTTTCAGACTGCGAGGGGTCCAGACCCCCACCGCTCTTCAGGGGATAAAGATTTGCCTCAACTATTCTAATCATCTACCTACTACTTAAAATCTGTCTTCCCTTCCCCTCCCAGCCCCAAATTCTTCAGTTCCCTGTCATAGGAAAGAGGCCATCCCTGTTCACCCTAGTCACATCTCCCATAATTTCATACATTGCCTTGGCTGTGAAGTGCTCTGGGATGAGCTCAGGCTGGAAAGACACTATGGAAATGTAAAGTGTTTCTTTCACAAGTTGAACATAATCAACAGTGGTAATAGTGCTGTGGACCTAACATTTTCCAGGGAACCCATGGTGTGGCAGTTCCATTACCACATTGCCAGTGTTGCTCCCTAAGGATATGGATTAACTGGAACGCCTCTGTGTTTAAGAACTGGGAGAGATTGGTGTGTAGCTATTGATAGAATTCAGCTCAGATATTAAGTTTTCTGCTGATACAAGTGTCATTGAGACTGGAGACCCTGCAATTGTTTGAACAGTATGGCCAAAGCACTAATAAGATCTAACGTTCACTGATATCAGCTAAGATGACTGGACGACAAATGCTTGGTCTAGGGGAAGGAAGGTCAGCCATCTCGATTGATCCACACTGATCCTGAATGAAAACTATTAATGAATTATCTTTGTCAAGAACTTATAGCCTTCTTTCTTAAGAAAATAGAAAGCTGAGAGATGACTTGAAAGAGATTTTTCAAATTATGTAGAATCATACAGCACAGAAACAGGCACTTCATTCCACCAAATCCACGCCAACCACTGATTTACACTAATCCCATTTTATTCTCCATATTTGTTCCCATCAGATTCTACCACTCACCTATCTACTCAATGCAATTTAAAATGGCCAATTAACCTACCAACCTGATTTTGGAATGTGCAAGGAAACAGAGGCACACAGAGGAAACCCACACAGTCACAGGGAGAACGTGCAAACTCCACACAGACAGCACCGGAGGTCAGGATTGAACCCAACTTGCTGGATTGTGGAGGTGCAGCTCTAGTAGCTGTACCATTGATAGAATAGATGCAGAAAAGTTCAGGGAGTTGAGCATTTCTCTGGAACCACACAGCTGATTGAAGGAGTTTTGTCATTTTTTTTAAATGCAGGGTTTTTTTTGGGTGAGGGCATTGCTGGGAGGTCCAACATTTATTATCCACCACCAGTTTCAAACGAGTGGATTAAGAGTACTTTAAGGTGCAGTTATCAGTCAACTGAACTGGTCACAGTTGGGGAAGACCAGGTAGAGACAGCAGGTGACTATCCCTGGAGTAAATTAGCTGGCTTATATGACCATCATGGTCACTTTTACTGATGGAAAGAGTTTTGACAACTATATTTATTTTAATTTAGAGTTTTTTTAAAACTAAATCCAAATTCACAAAATGCCAGGTAGTATTTGAACTCCAGTTCTCTTCCAGAACCATTAAATCACAATAATCACCGCCTACATTCTATATTTATTGAGAAAATCTTATGGGCAGTGAGAGGACCTCTCTTCTGAAGGAGGGCTGCTAAAATGAAGAATGCAAGTCATAGTATCATAGAAAAACTCAGCACTCACAAAGGCTATTCAGCCCATTGTGCCTATGCCAACTCCTTCAGAGGACTACCAGCTAGTCTTCGCTCCTTGCCCTTTCCCCACAGCCTTGGAATTATTTCCCTTTTGATTACTTATGCAATTTCCTCCTGAAAGTTAATAAATCTGCTTCCATGACCTTTTCAGGCAGCACGTTCCATATCATAACCAAGATATCTTCTCAAGGGTTGGGAAAATATTGCAAAGCAGTTATGTTGTAAACGAAAATTTAAAAAATCAAAATGATTAAACTAGTGAACCTAAAATTTTCTGGGGAATCCATGGTGCAGCAGCTCTGTTACCACTGAAGTAATAAATACAATAAATCTGTGTTTGTCATCCAACATGACTCATAAATCAGCTACCCATGCTGAGCTCAGATAATCTATTAAAGCAGCTGGCAGATGTTGTACCATTGGCCAATAATTCTTCATCCACCAAACCTGGCTGAACGTTTTAATTTGTCATGAAATCGCAACAAATTAAGTTCAGAAAGACGCACGTATAAAAATCAATAACAGTTTTGATAGTTTGAACTCAAAGCTGAAGAGAAGCAGATTTATTGTTTTTTTTAATCCCTTGTTAGATACTGTCTTCTGACAACTGGAAATGTGCTATCACATCAGATCTGCGATGAAGTACCCGTATTCAAAGTCACGTATCTTACCACTGGATAAGTTGGCTCAAATTCAATGATTGTAGCCTTCATGACTTGTCTCTCTCCATCCTGCTGTCTCCTCTACATTGTTATCTGCTTGTTTGACCTAAATTTTGACCACCTGTTTAAGTATCTCATGGTCACCTGGTGTCCAATTTTGTCATGTGATGCCCTATGGCATTCTTTGCTCTGCTATTGTCCAAGACCAGGTGATCAAGGTGTAATTAAAGAAGTAGGACAGTGTAAAATACAAGTGGGAAGAACTTCAAACACACTATCACAGTAAGTGGGAGGGACAAATAGCAAAGGTATATTTAAGAGAAAGCTGGATACATTTGTGAAGTAAAAAGGAACAGAAGAATTATGTTTGACAGGGCCAGATAAAGTAGATCGGGTCGGCTATCATTAGAAACCTGTCGTACAAACAACTTGTTTTCTGCTATAATTGGAAGATAGTGAGGAGCTTATTCTGAGGTTACAGAACAATACTAATTAGTTGATAAATTGGGGAGAACAGTGGCAGATGGAATTTAATCCCAATGTGTAGAGCAATGCTTGTTGGGAGGTCTGATAATGGTAGAACATATACCGTGAATAGTACGTCTAAGGAATATTAAGGAACAGAGGGACCTTGGTGTACAAGTCCATTAGTCCCAAAAAGTGGCAGCACAGGTAGATAAAATGGTGAAGAAGGCATATGGATACTGGTCATAAAGAGTCATAGAGCAATACAGCACAGATACAGGTTCCTTGGCCCAATGACTCCGTGCCGACCACAGTGCCCGCCCAGCTAGTTCCAATTTCCTGTGTTTGGCCCATATCCCTTCAAGCCCCTCCCCTCCATGTACTTATCTATGTGCTTCTTAAGTGATATTATTGTACCTGCCTCAACCACTTCCTCTGGCAGCTCGTTCCATATACTCACCACCCTCTGCGTGAAAAGGTTGCCCCTCAAGTCCCTTTTAAATCTTTCCCCTCTCACCCTAAATCTATGCCCCCTCGTTTTGGACTCCCCTACCCTGAAGAGACTGCTACCATCCACCTTATGCCTCTCATAATTTTTTTTTAAATTCTTCTATAAGGTCGCCCCTCATTCTCCTACATTCCGAGGAATAAAGACCTAGCCTGGCCAACCTCTCCCCATAGCTCAGGCCCTCTATTTCTGGCAACATCCTCAAATCTTTTCTGCACTCTTTCCAGTTTAACCACATCTTTCCTATAACAGCGTGACCAAAACTATACACAGTACTCCAAGTGTGGCCTCACCATTGACTTATACAACTGCAACATAATGTCCCAACTCCTCTACTCAGTGAAAAACACAATGATGCTGGAGGAACTCAACAGGCCAGGCAGCATCCATGAAGAAAAGCAGGTGGTCAATGGTTCGGGTCAGGATCCTTCTTCAGGACTGCTTTTCTCCACAGATGCTGCCTGGCCTGCTGAGTTCCTCCAGCATCATTGTGTTTTTTTTAAAATCTAGATTCCATCATCTGCAGACTTTTGTTTCTTTCCTGTACCCAAGCCCTGACTGATGAAGACCAGTGTGCTAAATGCCCTTTTCATCACCCTATCTACTTGTGATGCCACTTTCAATGAATTATGCACTTGTACTCTTAGGTCCCTCTGTTCCATTACAGTCCCTTATCCCCTACTATTCACAGTAGAAGTCCTACACTGGTTTGACTTTCCAAAATTGGTATTGGTTTATTATTGTCACTTGTACCGAGGTACAGTGAAAAGCTTGTCTTACAAACCGATCGTACAGGTCAATTCATTACACAGTGCAGTTACATTGAGCTAGTACAAAGGGCATTGATGCAGTACAGGTAAAAACAGTAGCAGTACAAAATAAAATGTCACAGCTACAGAGAAAGTGCAGTGCAATAAGGTGCACCACCTCACACTCATCTATATTGAAATCCATTTGCCACTCCTCAGACCACTTCCCTAACTGATCAAGATCCCCCTGTAATCTACGATAACCTTATTCCCTGTCAACAACACCTTCTAATTTTACGTCATCCACAAATTTACTGATCAAGCCTTGTGCATTTACATCCAAATCATTCATATAAACCTTCAACCACCACTCTCTGCTTCCTACCTCTGAGCCAATGTTGAATCCACCTAACTAGCTCTCCCTGGATTCCATGGGACCTAACCTTCCAGACCAGCTTGCAATGCAGGACCTTGTCAAAGGCCTTGCTGAAGTCTAAATGGACAACATTCACTGTCCTACCCTCGTCTACCCTTTTGGTTACCCCTTCAAAGAACGCTAAAAGATTTGTCGAGCACGACTTTCCACGCACAAAGCCACACTGACTCCTCCTGATCCGAGTCTGTTTATTCAACTGCTGGTAGATCTGTCCCTCAGAATTCCCTCCAGCAACTTCCCCACCACTGATGTCAGGCTGACTAGCCTGTAGATCCCTGGCTTGTCCTTGCTACCCTTCTTAAACAACAGAACGACATTAGCAACCTTCCAGACTTTGGGAACTTCACCAGTGGCTAACGATGCGGTAAATAACTCCGCAAGGGCCTCTGCAATTTCTTCTCTATGGTCTTCATAGACTGGGGCATGCAACTTGATAAAATTTTGGTTAGGCGGCAGCTGGAGGATTGTGTATACCTCTGATCACCACACCATAGGAAGGAAGCAAATATATTGAAGAAGGATTTGTCTGGGATGATGAAAGACTGGATAGACTTGACTTGTTTTCCTTGGAATGAAGGAGGCTGAGGGGAGAACCTGATAGAAGTTGACAAATTTTTACAAAATTATGAGGGAAATAGGGTGGAGAGTGAAAAACCTTTCCCCTTAACAGAGATGTCTAAAAGCAGAGGGCATAGGCTTAAAATGAGGAGCAAGAGGTTCAGAGGATTTCTTCCCCCTACAAAGCAGGTGGCTGCAAACTGGAACTCATTGCCTGAGATGATAGTGGACACAGGTACAGTTGGTCACTTGAATCGCCAAGGCATAGAAGGCTATGGACCAAGTAGTGGTAAATGTATATATGGATACCCTGATGGTAGACAAGGTGGGCTGAAAAGCCTGTACATGTGTTGCATGATTCTACATTCTTTGCAATTCTTTAGTGGAGATATTCTCTAAGAACAAGTGATTATTATTTACAACTGGGCAAATGCAAACAGCACAACATAATTACACATGCTATTTATCCTGAGTGAAACCAGTAACAGTTTGCAAACTTTTGCGCAAATTTCCATCTTTGCATTAAGTTTTCGATCCTTGTTCTTGACTCAAGTTACCTTTGAGTTGGTTGGTCGGAGTGACCTGTGCTCTCAATGAGATGACTAACACCCATGGAGCAACATCTTGGAAGTTCAGTTCATAGATTGACCAACTTGCACCCCTGATGAGACTGTCAATCACATCTGTACTGCTGAGTTTTCAATTAATCAGCAGCCGATTTTTGTTCCATCTGCTTTTTCTTACCTCGGAAGCAGATGGTCAGACCCTGGAGTTAAGAAAAGGACAACAAAATCATTTCTTGGCAGCTAACTTTCTGAGAAGCTGAACTATCTCACTCAATATCTGTGAAATGCAAATCCAAAATAATGGGCCAGAGTTTGTTGGAATAGTTTGCAGTTTGCCCTCTTCCATCCATTACTCCTCTCTGGCTGTTCATCCTCTCTCCCTCTCTCACCCATTGTTCATTCCTTTTGTCAAAAGGATCTTTCTTTTCTCCATCCTGTGTGCTTCATTTCTCCATCCATTCTGTTTCATCTCTCCATTCATTGACTGCTCTGTATTAGTGGAGCATTTGCATTTTCACTTGATTGACCATTCGTGTACTCTGTTGACCAAGTATTTCCATTTTACACAGATTTTTTTTTAGCTTATTCATTTTAAAGCTATGTTCATCATTGATGATAAATACCAGTATTTATTGTTCATCCCTATTCACCCCAGAAACGAGGAGACCGTTCAGACTCAACCACACTGGTGGATCTATAAACCTCCTGGGTAAGGATGAAGGATTTTAGCAAACAAAATGGTTCCATCTGGAAATTCAGTGACTTCATGGTTATTATTATTGATATCAGCTTTTCTCAGCTGCCACAGTGGAATTTCACAGTGCTCAGAACACCAGCTACTGTTCCAGGGATTTACATGCACTGCCATCGTGTACTCTGTACTGATTGGCCATTTACGCACTCTGACTGGATGTTTTGCGCTTTCTGCTCCTCTCCAACAAAATGCAAACTGAGACAATGATCTAGCTTATTTCCCTGGGTTCACTCCTGACTTCTGGTGATGTCTGCGTGGAGTTTACACATTCTCCCTGTGACCACGTGGGCTTTCTCTAGCTGCTCTGGTTTTCTCCCACATTTCAAAAACAGGCAGGTTGGTAGCTTAATTGACCAGTGTAAGTTTTCCCCAGTGTGTAGATGAGTGGTAAAACCTAGGGGCCAATTGATGGGAATGAGAGAGAATAAAATTGATTAAAAAGTAGGATTAATGTAAAAATGACTGCTTGACAGTCAGTGCACTTTGAGATATATCAGTGACTCTTTGAAAGAACGTTGCTTAATGGCCAATCAAAATGCTCCTTCATGGGACAGCCAATGACAAGTCACAAACCAGCCACACTGCACTCCAAGCCTTAAGCGGGCGCCATTACACTGACATTCCTCTGCTTAGCCTTCCAAAAATCACCTTAAAAAATCGCTCTTCAACAGTCAAGTTAAATAAAACTTGTAAAGCACTGCAAAATGTTCATTTCTATTGTCCAAGCATCCCCTTTTTTGTTTACAAATGTGTGTTGCAAGTAGAGTCTGATTCAAAGGTCAAAACATCAGAAAAACTACAAACACAAAACCCGAAACAGAAACAAGAAATGCTTGAAACACACAGCAGGCTGGGCAGTATTTGTGGAAAGAGAAACAATGAATGATTTGGGTCCAGAACTGGGGAAAAGAGAAAAACAAATTAGTCTTCAGTTGCACAGAAGGTGAGGCAGGGGTGGGTAGAACAAAAGGGAACCTCTCTGATCTGATGAGTAAATGTAGTGGTTAAGTAGCAGTTAGGATCAGATTACACTTCGTTGCTTGTGTAACGTGTTGCTAATAGCAAGGCTGTGGGACATGCCTTTTAGGCCTAACTGTACTAAAAGAAAAACTGAATGATAGGTAGAAGTGGTCATTTCTGATACAGACAGGAAGATAGAATGAGTTTCTGAAGTTGGAGATTTCAATATTGTGTTCTGAAGGCTGCAACGTGCCCAGACAGAAGATAAAGTTTTGTTCTTCAAGCTTGCATTGGGCCTCATTGTAAAGTGCAGGAGACAACAGAAAGATAGGCCAGAGTGAGAGTGGAATAGTGAATTAAAGTTGCAGGCAACTGGAAGTTCAGGGTCATTCCTAATCTGCTGAGTGTATCAGGTTTTCAGGACACTCACACAGAGGACCTCCTGTTGGAAGGGTTTCTTTTGGTGAGACCAACTAGCCAAGGAACATCCTCCTCCCAAGGTGAGTCAGGAAGCATGGTTGGAGGATCTGAGGAACTGAATGCCAGTTCAGTCATTCCATGATTGAGCGACAGGTGCCAAAACCTAACCAGATTGGTCAAGTAGTGCTTAAGAATTATATAAAAAAAATGATAATCAGAAGTTGACTGTGCAGTAGTGCTTTTCTTTAAAGAAAGGCTAAGGTGGTAAAACAAATTGTGCTTTAAATTCTGTGCTTGAAAAGGCCAGGACATCCAGGTCTCTTGAGCTGCGATATATTTATTTAGATTAGAGTAGAACCATCGGCAATTCAATCATAAATGCCTGTTGCCTGGGGAAACAGCCCTTTCAACGTTGCTGCTGATGACAGCTTCAAGTCTCTGAAAGATAAACACAGCTTAATTCCAATAAAAAGTTTCAAAGAAACCGCTTTTCTTCCAGAGGGATTAGAAGTCATTAGATCTGCTGAGAGACTCTTTGGCCTGACTCATCCATGCTGACTGAGGTACCTATTGATGATAATCCCAATCTCCAGCATTTAGCCCATATCTCTCTATTCCTTTCCATACACCTGCCCAAATGCTTTATATATATGCTGTGATTGTACCCACCTCTGCCACCTCCTCTGGCAGCTTGTTTCATATACCCACCATCTGAAAGCATGAAAAACCTGTCTCTCAGATCCCCTTTAAATCTCTCCCTTCTCACCTTAAACTTATGCCCTCTAGTTTTAGACCCCCTCTACCCTTAGTAAAAGACTGTGACTATCTTCACCCCTCAATTTTTTAAACCTCTATAAGGTCACCCCTCAGCCTCTTGCACTCCAGTGAGAACAATCCCAGCCTATCCAATCTTTCCCTGTAACTAAAGCCCTCCACTTCAGGAAACATCCTGGTGAATCTCTTCTGCACTCTTTCCAGTGCTGTCATAGGGAGTGATTAAGGAAGATAGAATTAGCAACACTTAAAGAAAAGCTAGGAAAATGAAGTCAAAGGATGGCAGGTGAGATGAAGTTTGGCAGGAGGCGGCTTATTTGAGGCAAGATGGACCTTGCAGTGGAACACAGAGTCCAGTATGTGCATGTACAGGTCTCCAGTCACCTCTGGGATGGTGGTGGGTTGGGCAGTGGTGGGGTAGCTGTAATGGATTAGAGTTCTGGGTAAAGAATGGGGAGAGAGAAGGGAAGTAGTGAAATTGGCCTGCAGTGAATGCAGGTCTATGAGCAGGTGAATTAATAGAGAGGCTGAATCAGGTTGGCTTTTTCTTTAAACTGAGGCAAGCAGAATCTAAACCAGGGAATACGTGCCATGTAAAACAATGTATAGAAGTTGAGGAAAGAAAGACAGGACTGAGATAGAGATGAGAGGAAGAAAGTGTAACCATTTTCCTTAAATCTCCAACACATTCAAATTTGAAGATTCAGTAATAGAGGTTGTTTGACAGGATATCAAGTTTATTATGGTGTTAATAGTTCATTAGACCTGATTAAAGCATCCCTCATTTTTACAAGCACGTTTAATAGATAACTACCAAAACTGGAGTTCAATGGAGTTTATTGGGAGTCATGGTTAGAGTGCATTATGTGGAGAAATAAAACAATTCTAACCATGATTTCCACATTTCCCATTTAACTCTGCTTGGCCAGACTCCAGGAATTGCTGCCCGATTTATTCCATAATAATGGTGAGAACCAACAGCCTCATTGTTATTTTCAGCAGAAAATCTGAGCCTCCATATGCAAAATCTGGCAAATGCAGAAAATTCCCATTGGCCTTTGCCAGCAATTTTAGACTGAGTGAGGAGACTGCATGATTCTCAGTCTCAGTGACAATATGGGTGAGACAGGGCAAATATCCCAACAAGTTAACAGGGAAAAACCCACACAATTCATTTGCTCTAGCATTTCCTGCAAATTTTAAGCTTCAGCAGGATGTTTGCTCTAAGTGTGTTATTAGTACAGTGCATGTCACCATCAAATTCCAGCCCAATAAGAACAGGAGAGAATGAAAATTAAAAACTGTTAAAATGTGACATATCAGGCTTTAAGTACAGAGTTGTGTTTAAGCTTCTGCTGCTATATACTCTGTTTCGGTACCAGCTTTCTGCAAATTGGCTGCCACATCCCCCACAAGAGTGACAACCCTCATTGGCTACAAACCACTTTAGGGTATTGAGGTCACAAAAGCCTCTTCTTATGGCTGTACATCAGAGCAAATAGAATTAGCAACTAAAAGTCTTTAAAATGCTTGGCAACAAATAAAGTTACACAGGCCAGTAACTGTGACAATTACAAGATACAAGAGCACATTCATCAAGCTCTACACTTTCTGGAGTCAGTTTTAATTTTCAGTTTAGCCTGGAAGCAAATAGTTCTAGGAGACAGTCCATGATAAATGTGTGCTCAGAATCACTGTGGTCTAACTAATTGCTACACTGCTCTCCACATTCATATTTCCTCTATTCTGTTACTTTACAATACGGAGAACAAGTTAGTAAAAATGTAGTTTATTTCTAGAACATGGTTGGTGTGTTCTGAAAACCCACTTTTTGCCTTTTGCTCCATGTCCTTTGATTCCTTACCCAGCAGAAACCTACTTATCTTCTATTTGAAAGAACTAGTCTCAGCAATCATGGCCTTTAGAAGAGATCACTGTTTAAAAATCTGTTTCTTGATTTCTCTCCACTATAACTGGTTCTTACTTTGATCCTTGATTTTTTTGATGAGAGAAATTCTTCCCCCACCCCAATCACCAAGTAATGTTTTTCCTCTAATCACCAGACATCAATCTGTCAAAGCACCTCAGAGCCCTCCTGAATCCTCTATACTTAAGGGTTTAGAGATTTATAATGCTGTTGAGTAACAGAGCACCTTCTTGTCCATGTGCCCTTGTCCATCAAGGTTCTATGATAACAGTACCTTATGATATTTGCCCATAATTGTAAACCCTGAGTAGTTACAGGTAACTGGATAAAGAGGGAACATTTATCTTATAACAGCTTTTTCATATTTAGAACTGTTGTAACATTAGAAAATGTGGTCAGCAAATGTGTAGTCATGTCCCACCAAAAATAATGCGATCAGTGACCAAATTATCAGTTTTAATGGCGTTGTTTGAGGAGAAATACTGATCAGACAGCAGGGAGGATTACTCTGCTTTCAATCCTCTTCTCTTCACCACCCCCCGCCCCCCCTCCCCGGGCAGGCACGGTAGTGTAGCGATTAGCGTGACATTATTACAGCACCAGCAACCCGGGTTCAATTCCGGCCACTGTCCATAAGGAGTTTATACATTCTCCCCGTGTCTGCATGGGTTTCCTCCAGGTGGTCCAGTTTCTTCCCACATTCCAAAGACGTACAGGTTAGGAAGTTGTGGGCATGCTATGTTGGCACGAGAAGCATGGCGACACTTCTGGCCTCCCCACCCCCCAGAACACTCGATGCAAAAAGATGCATTTCACTGTGTGTTTCAATGTACATGTGACTAATAAAGAAGTCTTATCTTATAGTGGCATGGAATTGCTTGTATGCCCTTCAAGCAGCTGTTGGGACCTAGGATTAATGTCTCATTTTTCCTTCAGTACTGCACTGGTTAGTCAGCCCAAACTTGTATTTGAGCCTCTGGTGAGGGATTTGAACTCACAGCATTTTGACTCGAGGGCAAGACTGCTCCCACCTGAGTAGCACTTGCAGCAAGCAGTGATATGTTCGTACAATAAAGGACCCATGGCCAACTGTCTAAGATGTCAGGCCACAAGGGATAGACAAGCATACACTGCTGCAGTAATTATTGCCATCACCCATATCTGAAAACACATAAGTAACTAATAATCTGTGTTATTGCCACTCCATTCCTCAACAACAGCTTCCTGTGAGCCTGAGGTACCTGATTAGGGAATTAACGCTTAAATATCAATGCTCAGTGGAAGCTTAGATCCTTGTCCTCTTGTTCTGCAGTCCCGGCTTAAACTGTCTGATTGTTGCCATGGTTATGAATGCAGAGTCTTTTGTTTTGATTTTTAGGATTTACTCTAAGAATAAACACATTTAGCTCTACCAGTCTTAAGGTATGTTTTAGTCCTCAGATCCCATGGTCAAAACAACAGGATGAATTTTGATCCACAATGACTATAACACAGAACGGCAGTGTAAGGTAGGAACCAATTAAGGTTACACACAAAGGAATTTCTAATTATTAGTGCCGCTTGAGAACTCCATGCTGGAAGCCATACTACCTTCAACCTTTACTGCAAAAAAGCAAAACAGAGGCAAAAGGAAATAATTTTGCATCCTCTTATCAAGTGAAATTATTAATCAAATAGCCTTATGTTGCTAGATTCTTAATAAATACACTCAGTCATGGACACATCCAAAGCATTTGGTGCCACAGTGGTTGCTAAGCACTTGTTTGTTAGAACATTCAGCAACTTCTGAAATGAAACCACAGGAAAATCTAAAGTAGTAAAGAGCTATGTGCTTAATCAAACCTACTTATTCCACAGAATGTCTCCCACTTAATCTGGAGCAGTTTTGTTTTCATTATAAACAAACATAAAAGTCCTGCAATTTGTTCTGCCCTGGGAGTTTGTGTGGAACGTTTCAGTCATTGGAAGTATTTTCTTACATTAACACCCATATATTTCAATTACACAGTCACCACCAGAATTAACTGCTGAAAGCAAAAAAGAAAGGAAGGTGCAATAAATCTCAAGTAAACACAGAAAAATGCTAGAAATATTCAGCAGATCAGACAGCATCTGTGAAAGGAAAGACAGATGCTTCAGGTTTGATTAGAACTGGGAAAGTGAGAAAACTAGTTAGTTTCACGTTGCAAAGAGTGGGGAAGGATGGTTTGGAAGGATGGTGGGGGGGGGGGGGGGGAGAGAAACATCCCTGATAGGGTGAGGCAAAGATTGCCATGGTGTTATGCTATTTGGTTGATAGATTAATGGGTGCAATGAAAGAAAATAAAAGATATCTTTATTAGTCACACGTACATCAAGACACAGTGAAATACATCTTTTGCGTAGAGCGTTCTGGGGGCAGCCCGCATGTGTCGCCACACTTCCAGCACCAACATAGTGTGCCCACAACTTCCTAACCTGTACATCTTTGGAATGTGGGAGGAAACCGGAGCACCCGGAGGAAACCCACACAGACATGGGGAGAACGTACAAACTGCTTATAGACAGTGGCCAGAATTGAACCTGGGTCTCTGTAATAGTGTTACGCTAACCACTACACTACTGTGCCTGCCCATGTAAAGGACATATTAAGCTGTGAAATGCAGGTCATGACTGTTGCAGATAAGTAAAACCAGAAATAGAATGTTGGAAATACCCAGCAGTGTCTATGGGGAGAGGAAAAAAAACTGGAGTTGATATTAATGGATGGAGAGCTGGCCAGTTCTGATACAAACAGAGAAAGCAAGTTACCTGAAAATTGTTGAATTAGACATGGAGTCCCAAGGATAGAAGATAATGTGTTGTTCCTCAAGCTTGTGTTGAACCTTACTGAAGCAATTCCAGAGGCCACAGCTGAAAGGTCCAAGTGGGAGTGGGAATAGAGAATTAAGATGGAAACCAAGGGGCACCCCTGCAGACTGAATAAAGATACTCCACAAAGCAATCATGCAATCAGTGGTCTCAAGTTTGCTAGTAAGTGATTCAGGGTTCAACCATGCCACCATCAGTTTCTGTGCCCAACAACCATTTTGTGCATTAATGGGTGTTTTGGGTGTTTCCATGAGAGGGGCAGGATAGATTAGTATGGGAAAATTGGGGGGGGGGGGGTTTAAGGCCTCCAAGGCTTTCACATGATGGACGATTCGACTGCTCAAGTATCTGTTAAATTTGGCTGAAAACGATGTTTAGTGAAAGAAGATGGAAATGTCAGCAAAAGGATAATAGAGAAAGAACAAGCTTTGCACGTAATAGCCATCGTTTAGAATTGATGCAATATACAGAATTAATTGGCAAGTTTACTTACACGCATTAGGATCCCAAGAGTAGTTAATTATTCTGCTCTTTACCCTTAAGTTTCAAACTGCAGGTGAAAAAAATAATGTCTTTGAATTTTCATTCAATTTGTTACTCTTACCAAGAAGCACAAAATGAGTTTACTTTTCTGTCCCATTGTGGAATTTGGCTTAGTTACAGAAATCTGTTGCAAAAAGATTGAGTTGAAAGGTTTTTGTTGTTGGCCAAGTGTTAGAAAGAATGAACCAAAGTGAGTGAAAGGTGGCAGAGATCCAGATTGGTCAATGATGACTTAATTGAATGATGAGGTTGATTGATTTCCTTCTTTTCCTATGTTTCTCTGTAGGCAGTGTTTTTTTTTCTGTAAATGAATAAATAGAGCAAATTCTTTGTTCATGAGATGCATCTAATTCCATTTCCTTTGTAAGAATACACATTCTTTTTCAGGGATAGAGTTATCATCATCAGGGTCCACATATTAACATAGCTACACTGCCTTAATGTCTGATTCCATTGGAACAAAATGAAATGCCAACTTATGACAGCTCAGTGCTGATTAGACTTCAGCCTTCAATATAGTTGACGCTTTCTTATTCATCATAAAGAAAAGTCAATACGATAAAATTATATTGCAATAGCTGGACTTCACAGTGAACTATCACTCGATTGATGGATAATGTTTTTATAGTGTTGCATCTGGCGCCTAGTGAAAAGATATGTTATTCTTTTCTGCTGGCACTATAGCAAGGATGAATTGGGGGATGAGGGGGAAAGAGAATGAAGAAGCTGACCCATATCAGAGAATCATGGAAAGTGTATGGCACAGAAGATGACCACTCACATCCCAGTGCATAAGTGGGGATCCAGGAAATTTTAGGATCAATTCTCATTCTTGTACAATTCCAACTTTGCCATGTATTTTTGTGCTTGTTGATTCATTGGATGAGTGTGTTGCTGGCAAGACCAACATCCATTGCTGTCCTTGATTGTGTGAAAGAGATGCTGGTGGACCTTCTGCTTCAACCACATGGTTGACATGTTCCTACAGTGCTGCTAGGTAGAGAGTTCAAGGGCTTTGATGGAATGCCAAGAGAGTAAAGAAATACAGAAGTTAAAAGGCAGCAAATGCTGGAAACCTGAAACGAAAGCAGAAAATGCTGGAAACACTCAGCAAATCCAACAGCATTTGTGGAGGAAGAAACAGAGTTAACATTCGAGGATGATGACCCTTTAGGAGAATGTCAGGAGCAATACATGCCCAAGTCAGGGTGGTGTGAGAGGTGCAGACCATTGGTCTGTGATTCATCTTTCTGATGAATATAGTTTGTACATTTGGGAGGTGCTGTCACAGTGTGTGGTACAGGCTAGAGCCATAATGATTCCAGAGAGAGTGATTCCAAATGGGGATGGGAGGCTGAGCAAGCAGATTATAATGAATGATACCAAGTTACCCGAGTATTGTTGAAGCTGTACTCATTCACTCAAGTGGAGAGTATGCTTGAGCAGAGCCTGGTGGGTGCCTGGGGGTAGTAGTGGAATCAGGCAGTTTGATATCTAAAGAGGCTTTTAGATAGACACATGAATACAAAAGGAATGGAGAGATTATGGATGCTAAACAGGAGGAGGTCATTTAATATAAATCAGCTTCAAGATCAGCACAACATCGTGGGCCGAATGGCCTGTCTGGTGCTGTTCTATGTTTGTGGTGGAGAGGTTCAGAGGAATCAGGAGTGGAGCCATTTGCTGCAGAATTATTAGCCCTGAACTCTCAGATCAACTATTTTAACCCATAGGGTCAGTGTTGTTAAGTTTCTGGTCAGGGTTTCAGAGTCAGTAATAAACACTGAATGCTAAGTGGTCATTAGGCTCTCTCCTGTTAGAGCCAGTCATTACCTGGCATTCTTATAATTGGTCTCCAACCACTATGGTGATTTGCTGTTGTATTAGATGTGGATTCTTTCAGTGGAGCACCTTCCTCCACATGATAATTAACAAAGTTTCTTGACACCTCATTTGGTTTATTAGGGATAGTCACTTTCACAATCGAAATTCACGTCTTCTGTCTGCATTTATACTAAGGTACGAGGAGGTCTGGAACTGAATAGTTCAAGCAGAACCTAAAGTACTGGAGAGCTGGTGGAGAAATATCATTTCACAGCATTGTTGACAACACTTCCAGTCACTTTGCTGAAGACTGGAACTTAGCTGATGGGGCAGTGGCTATCCAGACTGTACTCTTCCTACTTTTAATATGCAGGACATACCTTGGCAATTTCCTCCTATCTCTGCTCTTATTTTATCTTCTCATTCCTGCATTCTCCATCTAACCAGCCTCCATTTTCAACAGATCATCCTCTGCAATATGCTGCTGCTGGAAACAGAACATATCTACCTTTTTAAATTCCCTTCTATAAAAATCAGCTCACCACGTTCTTCAACCAACACGAGCCTAGATTGCCTGTCCTCTGCTTGTAATCTAACCTTTGGTATCCCCATCCCCAAGTCAGTACTGCTCCCCTCCCAATGTCATACACCCCCTGAAGGATATAGTACCCTGAAGTGTTCATAGCATCTACTGTACTCTAACCACAAGCCACAAATCTTTATTTTTATATGACGATTGCACTTTAGTGCTCAGTGTATATGGACCCTTTATGCTCCAAGGTACATTGAAAGTTTCATTGACTACAGCCACATTTTGGATGGAAAGGGTTCCAGATTCCCATTGGCCTTTTAGCAAAGAAGGGCTTCCTGCATCACACCTGAATGGCTTGGCATTAATTTTTAAGGTTATGCTTGCATGTTTTGGAGTCTCCAATCAAAAGGAATAATTTCTCTCATTCTATCCTATCAAGTCTTTAAATCATTCTTTAATATTCTGTGCTCAAGGGTACACAAACCTAGTCATGCAGTCAATGGGTTTCTGATCCTTTCAAATGTTGTGCAAGAAAACCTGCTGTCTTTGGCATGTGACCAGAGCAAGAGCACATGAATCATTTATTGGAATGTTGAAATACCTATTCTGATCGTGTAGTTGCCAGGATGTACAAATTACCCACATTGTACTAAACAGAGGAAAAGTGTTTTACTGTTATCAGGATCCTGCAAAGAGGATGCATGGTGGTAAACTGCTTCTTTACTAAAATCATTGAACACCTCACTAAGTGCAGACTTTAAATACTGAAATTGTACAACAGGTTGCTCAGAAGCAAGATCTTGCAAAATTATTAAGAACTGGTAGTTCTCCTGGTACCACTGGCATTAAGTATCCTTCAACCTACAGCAATCTACAGTGGATGCAATTTCACTGGCTCTTCACTCTGCTTTGGAGCACCTAGACAACAGAACAACATACATCAGGCTGCTGTTTATTGATTACAGCTCAGCATTCAACACCATCAACCCCACAGTACTAATCAACAGGCTTCAAAACCTGGGCCTCTGTACCTCCCTCTGCAACTGGATCCACCACTTCCTTATCAGGAGACCACAGTCAGTGCACATCAGTAGTAATCTCTCCTCATTTACAATCAACATAGGCACACCTCAAGAATGCATGCTTAGCCCACTGCTGTAGTCAACACATGACTGTGTGGCTAGGCACAGCTCAAACACCATAAATTCACTGATGACACCACTGTTTTTGGCAGAATCTTAGATGGTGATGAGGTGACATACAGGGGTGAGATAGATTGCTGTTGTGACACCATTCAGCCAACCAACCTTGCACTCAATGTCAACACAACCAAGGAATTGATTGTGGACTTCAGGAAGGGGAAGTCAGGAGAACACACACACCAGTCCTCATTGAGAGGTCAGCGGTGGAAAGGGTGAGCAGCTTCAAGTTCCTGGGTGTCAACAAATCAGAGGATCCCTCTTGGGTCCAACACATTGATGCAATCATGAAGGCATGCCAGCAGCTCTATTTCATTAGGAGATTTGGTATGTCAAAGACTCCTGCAAGTTTCTACAGATGTATGGTGGAGAGCATTCTGACTGGTTGCATCACAGCCTAGTGTGGAGACTCCAATGTGCAGGATTGAAGGAGACTGCAGAGGGTTGTAGACTCAGCCAGCTCCATCATGGGCACAACCCTCCCCACCGAGGACATCATCAAGCAGTGCCTCAAGGTGGCAGCATCCATCATTGAGGACCCTCATCATCAGGATATGCCTCTTCATGATACTAATATTGGGGAGGTGGTACACAAGCCTGAAGACCTGCACTCAACATTTCAGGAACAGCTTCTTCCCCTCCACCATCAGATTTCTGAAGAGTCCATGAACAGTACCTTGTTATTCCTCTTTTGCACTGTTGTTTATCTGTAACTTACAGTAATTTTTATGTCTGTCTTGCACTATACTGCTGCCACAAAACAAATTTCATGACATGCAGTGGTAATAAACCAGATTCTGATTCAACCAATAGCAGTAAAACAGATTATCTGGTGAACAATTCATGTGTCTGTGGGCCTTTGCTATGGCATGAAGGGGCTACCATATTTCCTACAGTGTTTAAAAAGGTGGAAAAACTAAAAACACTAGTTCATTGACTGTAAAGTGCTCTGGGACAGCCTGAGACCATAAAAGGCATTACATACCATAAAATCTGGGGTACAAATTGACCTTCTAGAAGTCAAAGTCATGCAGCACAGAAAAGCATGCTGTTTGGTCCACCATGTCCAACACTTGGGATGTGGGAGGAAACTGGAGTAGCCATAGGAAACACAAGCAAACTCCACACAGACAGAGGTCAGGATTGAACCTGGGTTAAAACCTGCAAGGCAGCAGTATTACCAGCTGTGCCACGCTGCTGCCATTTTTATTGAAGTGGCTTAAGAGTTTGGGGATGGACTACTTACACACTAGTACGAGTCATACACCAGTGTACATCTGCAAGCTTTCCCAAACTGCAAGCTGTCACATGAGCTACTACCACATTTGGCCTCAGATACGCCCAACCAACTCCTCTGCTCCCGAGGTCAGACCAGATCTCCCACACTGTTCAACTGCTTCTCCAATCATGCTTTGGAATCATTTATTATCACTTGTACTGAGGTAGTGAAAAACCCAACTTGTATACTGTTCATACAGATCAATTCATTACACAGTGCATTGAGGTAGTACAAGGTATTCTGCATTCTGTATTATTTTAAAGTGTCACAGCTACAGAGGAAGTGCAAGATCAAATGAGGTAGATCGTGAGGTCAAGACTCCATCTTATAGTACCAGAGGTGCTACCTCAGTTGAAGCATCCACTCTGCCATGACCCACAAACTGCAGGTAAGGGTGCAAGTTTCAAGTCAGGTTTTGCAAGACCTTGTGATCTCAACAGAAAGTTTTCCGATTCTGTGTACAGTTCAAAGTAGACAGCTCTTATTCAACTGAACAGAACAGTCTGAAAAGATCTGAAGAGATGCAGAGGCATTTCCCCAAACTTTCCTCCCCCCACCCCCCCAGAAAAAGTGTTTCTCAAACCAGCAGACCCAAAAAGGGAGTGCAACATATACAGGTTCAACTTGCATATAAAAAACAAATTTTTACAGTGAGTGCAAGTTACTTTTTGCTTTATGAAACTTAAGTTCCCAGTAAACTCTGGGTGTTTCTCTCCCTGCTGCTTGCTACAAAACTCTACAGCTGCAGAATTTCAGGAGAACTAGACGAGGAGCTTGGTTTTGACTGCTCAGGATTCTTCCACACCAGGTTTTTTCCAGCAGGGGTCCTCACTGTTGATCCATTCCAATTAGTGAGACTGGAAGTGAGATGTCTTCTGTGTACTTTACGTGATCTCAAACAACTCTGAACCTCATCAGGCAACAATTTCAGCCAAAAATAATTCAACCCTGGAAAAAAAAAATCTTGAAATTGCTGACCTTTTTTCAAAAACCCTTCATCCTGCTTCCACTTTGTCTGGAAATTATGTTCACAGCTCACTTTACACTGCAAAGATTCTCCTCAAATTTGAATTCCTGCCATTAAAAAGCAGGGAACCACATCGAATGCTTCCACCCTTCCCCTCCCAATGCAGGATCAAATGAATACATGAAGGAAAGATATGGCTTTTCTTTAATATAGTATAACAAAAATACATGTGCTTGGATCTCTAAAACAGGGCTGAACAAACCAGTAAAAGCAGAGGGCCCAGATTTAAAGTAATCAGCAAAAGAATCAAAGGAGATAAGGAAATCATTTATCTGTTGTGATATGTTACCATCATCAAGAAGACACTGTTGAAAAGAGTAGTGCAAGCAGATTCAATCTTAACTTCCCAAAAGGAATTGGATTTTTAGTTAAAGAGGAAAACCTTGTAGGGTCCTAAGGTACAGCAATAGAATGGCATTCATTACTGAGCCAATGTCAGAAACAGTGTCTTTTCTGTCAGAAACATCCATTTTCTACAGCTACCCATATTGTATTGCTCTACAAACATTTGCTACAATTCTTTTATAGAATATATCACACTACCCATAACTAAACTAATGCAATATATATTGTATCCATTTATTAATGAATACCATGAAGCATTCTTACAAGCTTGAAATATTCTTTAGAAGTGTATCAGAAGTCAGGTCCATAAGTCAGGTCATTTGTAACCTGGGGAGTCCCTATATTCAACTTATTTCCACATTCAACATTACAATCCTCATTTTAGGCTGGTTGGTCAGTTGCTGCTTAGAACAAACAAATAAATAAATACCCAGGCTCAATTTCATTGGAACTTTAATGATTATATACCAAGGCTTCAAATTAGTTTGTATTTTCATTCTTCATTTCAAATGGGGTCCTCCAACAATTTGATTTCATATTTATACTTGTGAAGTCTTTAATTAGAATACAACATTCTATGCAGATGATTGTTACACTTTGCAAAAAGTATAAAGCGGCACGGTAGCGTAGCAGTTAGCGCAATGCTATTACAGCGCCAGTGATTGGGGTTCGATTCCCATCGCTGTCTGTAAGGAGTTTGTACGTTCTCGTGTCTGCGTGGGTTTCCTCCCACGTTGCAAAGACATACAGGTAGGTTAATTTGGGTTTTAAATTTGTGGGCAGTGCAGACTTGTTGGGCCGGAAGGGCCTGTTACCACACTGTAAATACAATTATTATTAAAGTACAAGTGACAAAATCCTATCAAGCACCTACCCAGGGCATTGTAAAGAGCAGTATTAGGCCCAAGCAAAGCCTTCCTCCACTCGTTTCATAGTGCTGGAGCTGGTGGAAGAGATCAGGGAGACTTTGGGGGTTTAAAACAGGAATGACTTGAGTTACTAGTGTCACGAACCAGCAACAAAAGAAACACACTGAGCATGATTCAGTGTTAAAACTATTTTATTAATCACTACTTATGATAATACGTAAAATAAAAGTTAAAAAAAATGTTAGTATGTTAGAATTCAAGAATGTTAAACCTCGAACGTTAACCCCAAAACTAAACTCTTCGTGTGTGTGTGTGACAAAGTCCAAAACTCCCAGTTCCGGAATGGTTCTTAAAGTTCAGTTCCGCAAGCCATAAGGTGAAACATGAGCAAGGGCTTCTTCAACAACCACCGTTGTCTGAAGATAAGATGTAGATGTAGAAAAACATAGAGAGTACATACGAAATCCAAATGTTCCACGATGGAACCCAAACGACACTCCAGTGTTTACTCGGTAGTGACTTCCTCACCCCGAAAAGCATCCGAACCGTGGTCGTCCACACACAAATACCCGTTTCCTTCTACAGGTCAGCAACAAAGTGAACTCCATCGGATTCCTTCCAACTTCCATACATGGATTTCAGTGGCAAACACAGTTATTGTTTTTCATCCATCGATAGAGAAAACAAGCAGGCTGGTGTCTCTCTCCCTTCTCTCTCTTTCTTCTTCTGACTTCTTCAACAACGTCATTACGTCCTTTATCTTCTATTGACGTAAGCACGCCCCACACACACATACACACTCTCTATCTTAAAGGGACTTTCACTGAGTCCGTAACACCTCCCACCTAAAAAAAAATTCAAGAAAATTTTAACCGCGCATAGTTAGTAATGTTAATAATTATCATGTTACACAACTACAGACTATCAGATTAGTACAGATACATGTTTCCCATTTAACAGCGGGGAAGACAATCAGCAATCACATTATCTTTGCCTTTAATGTGAGTTATCATGAGATCAAACTCTTGCAAAATTAAACTCCAGTTTAACAGCCTTCTGTTCTTGTTTTTGACTCGGCTCAGAAACACCAATGGGTTATGATCTGTATACACAGTCAATGGTTTCTGAGCGGTGCAAACATATACACTGAAATGTTGCAAGGCTAAAACAAGCGACAGTAATTCTTTCTCTATGGTGGAATAATTCTTCTGATGCTCATTAAATTTCTTTGAAAAGCAAGCTACAGGATGGTCAATATCATCAAGGTCACCCTTCTGTAACAACACAGCTCCTGCAGCTTCATCACTGGCATCTACTGCTAATGAAAATGGCTTTTCAAAGTCAGGTGTTCTGAGCACAGGATGGTAGCATAAAATGGCTTTCAGCTTCTCAAATGCTTCTTGACAAGAATCTGTCCAAACAAACTTTACTCCCTTCTTCTGAAGATTAGTTAGGGGAAGAGCAATATCAGCAGAATTTTCGGTAATATCCAACCATTCCAAAAATCTTCTAACGGTCCTCGTACCTGTGGGAATAGGGAACTCAGATATTGCTTGAACTTTTGCCTGAACAGGAGCTTGCTTGCCTTGACCTACAACATAACCAAGATACGTCACAGTGGCATGGCCAAATTCACTTTTAGCCAAGTTAACTAAGGTTAGCCTTGGAAAGTCTTTCAAACAACATTTCTAACGCAGAGATGTGATCCTCCCATGTATCATTCCCAGTCACTAAGTCGTCAATGTAGGCATCTGTATGTTTTAACCCATGAATCACTGAATTAATCATTCTTTGAAATGTTGCCGGAGCATTTTTCATTCCAAATGGCAAAACATTGTATTCATACAATCCAGAAGGGGTTACAAAGGCTGAAATCTCCCTTCCTCTATCTGTTAATGGAACACACCAGTACCCTTTTAATAGGTCAATCTTTGTAAGAAATTTTGCCTTTCCCACTCTGTCTATGCAATCATCCACCCTAGGAATAGGGTAAGCATCTGACTTTGTTACAGCATTCACTTTCCTGTAATCTGTGCAAAATCTAACAGTTCCATCAGGTTTAGGTACAATAACACAGGGCAAACTCCAATTTGAACTAGAATGTCTAATAATATCATTTTCCAACATGTATTTTATTTCCTGATCAACAAGTTTACTTTTTTCCACATTCATTCGATATGGGTGTTGTTTGATTGGTTTTGCATCCCCAACATCATGGGTAATTATCGATGTTCTGTTTGGAACATCTGGGAACAGATTTTTAAATTTTAAAATTAATTCTCTCATCTGTTGTTTTTGTGAAACTTGTAAATGGTCCAACTTCGTTTCAAGGTTCTCCAGGTTATTTTGGTTTTTTTTAGTTTCGATGGAACAATATTTGGTCTAAATTGGCCTTCCTCAACATCAACATCAGGCATTCTAGAAACAACCTTTACACCATCCACCAAGGCCACAACTGAATCCCTCTCATAATAAGGTTTTAGCATGTTTACATGACAGAGTTGTGTTTTCTTGCATCTATCTGGTGTTTTGATTATATATGTTAGATCAGTCACTCGAGATTCAATAACATAGGGTCCAGAAAAACGAGCTTGCAAGGGATTATTTTGGCTAGGGAAAAATACCAACACCTTTTGCCCCACTGCGAATGTCCTAGGCCGAGCACGTCTATCAAAATATGTCTTCATTCTTATCTGGCTTGTTTTCAGATTCTCTCTCGCTAGCTGGCAGACTCTCTCCAACCGAGTTTTAAATTTTTGGACATAGTCCAACAGACTCAAGTGAACTTCCTCATTAACCCATTGCTCTCTCAACAACTCCAAAGGTCCTCTCACCCGATGTCCAAACACAAGCTCAAACGGACTAAATCCTATTGACTCCTGGATCGATTCTCTAATGGCAAACAAAAGTAAATGGATACCTTCGTCCCAATCCTTGGTGTTTTCAAAGCAATAAGTCTTCAGCATATTTTTGAGAGTAGAATGAAATCTCTCCAGAGCTCCTTGAGATTCTGGGTGATATGCAGATGATACAATCTGCTTTGCTCCCAGCTCAGACTATTTGTTGAAAAATTTTTGACATAAAATTACTACCTTGATCAGATTGGATTTCTTTTGGCAAACCAAACAAGGTAAAAAATTTTACAAGAGCCTTTGACACCGTCTTGGCCTTAATATTGCTAAGGGGTATTGCCTCTGGAAATCTAGAAGTGGCCCACATGATGGTTAACAAATACTGATTTCCAGTCTTAGACTTTGGTAATGGACCAACACAGTCCACAATCACCTTCGAAAAGGGTTCACCAAAAGCAGGAATTGGTTTCAAAGGAGCCACAGGGGGTTTTTGATTTGGTTTACCTACCATCTGACATGTGTGGCAGGTTCGACAAAACATCACCACATCTTTTCTCAAACCAGGCCAATAGAATTGTTTCAAGATCTTCCCTACAGTTTTATTCACACCAAAATGACCACCCAAAGGCATACTATGGGCCAGGTTTAAAATCTCATCCCTATAAACTTTTGGAACAACAACCTGATGAATAACTTCCCATTCCTCAGTAACAGGAACATGAGGAGGTCTCCATTTCCTCATTAACACTCCATTTTTGACATAGTATCCAGTTGGCACCTTTTCAATCTCCTCACATGAGAGTGCTTTTTCTTTCAATTCTGTCAACTCAGGGTCCTTTGTCTGTTCCACCATAAAATCCTTCTTTGACAAAGACAAATCTTTAAATTCAGGCTCACTATAAGGATGTTGATCCTCCAGTGAAGACAGAAAAGTCTCAGATAAGGCATCATAATTTTCTTCCTGTTTAGGACTGTCACAAGGAACCACATCAGACTGCACCGGACTGTCTGTCTTGGCTAATTCTCTAGCTCTAGCTCGAGTCACTGCACATGATGGGTAAACATCTGGATCATCCTCAGACTCATCAATCCTTGGTTTGGTCGTTAACCGTACCACAGGATCACTTTCTCCATTTGCAAGGTCATTTCCCAATAACAAAGAAACTCCTTCCACTGGCAAACTAGGTCTTATCCCTATCTCGACTGGTCCTTCTATGAACTTTGACTTTAAAATCACCCTGTGAAAAGGGACAGACATGGTCTCACCTGTAACACCTCGTACTAGATTTACTTCACCAGTGTCACTTTCTTCACCAAAATTTAAAACACTGTCCAGCAAGAGAGATTGACTAGCCCCAGTATCTCTAAGAATTTTCACTGGCACCTGGGGTGACTCATCATTCAGTGAAACAAAACCCTCTGATACATACGAACGGAATTCCTTTCTCACCTCCTCCAACTTTTCCGCTTTTCCCTCTTGCAAGGACTGATCTTTAACAGCATCTCCTAAACCTTTTTGATTTTTAATTGCCTGAAAGCAAGCATTGGGCCCAGCTTCCTTCTTTTTCTTCAAAAGGGCACAATTAGATATCACGTGGCCAGGTTTCCTACAGTAATAACAAGTACGCTCAACAGGTTTCTCCAGCCCTGGCTTCTTTTCATCTTTTCCTTTTTGATTACCTCCCAATTTAATCTCTGGTTTACCTGGATTGTCTTTGTAACTCTTTTGAAAGGTTTTAGGTTGTCCCCATTTGGATTTATGGGTTAAAGCATAATCATCTGCCAACCTAGCAGTTTCTTGTAAAGTTTCCACTGCCTTTTCATTTAAATATGTTGTTAATTCAGCTGGAACACATCTTTTAAAGTCTTCCACTAGTATCAATTCTGTCAATTTATCATAATCCCCATCTACATTTTTAGCCAGGCACCATCGTTCAAAACATATTCTCTTTCCATTGGCAAATTCCATATAAGTCTGATCTGCAGATTTCCTCAAGTCTCTGAATTTTTGTCTATAAGCCTCAGGGACCAATTCATAGGCCTTCAATATAGCTTGTTTTACCTTGGTATAATCAGCTGCATCCTCAACAGACAAAGCAGAATAAGCTTTTTGAGCTTTACCTTTAATCACACTCTGTACCATAAGAGCCCATCCTTTCCTTGGCCAGTTTGAACTCACAGCAACCTTTTCAAAATGTTGGAAATACTGATCAACCTGATCTTCTTCAAACGGAGGGACTAATCGAACCTCCCTGCTGACTGAAAAACCATCATCAGAATCAGATTCCGAACTCCTACGCTTCATTTGTAAATCATGCTGCCTCTTTTTCTCCTCGTTATCCAGCTCCATCTGCTTCATTGCTAGATCAGCCTCTATCTTCATCTGAGTTATCTTTTGTTCGGCCTCTAATTTCTCTCGCTCGGCCTCTATCTTTAACTGGGTTTGTTCTCGTTCAGCTTCTATCTTTAACTGGGTTTGTTCTCATTCAGCCTCTATCTTTGCCAGCTGCACCTGTGCCTCAGAAATTGCTATTTCACTGCCAGGAAACTGTTTTAACACTTCCTTCTCAAACACCTTCTTTTCCACATAATGGCCAGCTATCAATCTCTGAATATCTGCCTTTCTCATAGACTGCTTTACTTCTGTAAGGTTTAGCCTTGTAGCAATCTTTATCAAATCATCCTTTTTTGCCACCTCCAATCCTTTTTGGGTTGGTGACTCCAAAAATGCCTTAATATACATTGCTGCTGGTTTCCACACACACAAGCCAATTAAAAAAAATTTATCAGACCTCCCTCAAAATCTTTGGATTGAATCCCGAACAAATCTCGTCAATCTGGGGTACAATCCCAGACGACACTCGTTAACCTTGGGAACGATCCCGGACGAGCCCCCAATTTTGTCACGAACCAGCAACAAAAGAAACACACTGAGCATGATTCAGTGTTAAAACTATTTTATTAATCACTACTTATGATAATACGTAAAATAAAAGTTAAAAAAATGTTAGTATGTTAGAATTCAAGAATGTTAAACCTCGAACGTTAACCCCAAAACTAAACTCTTCGTGTGTGTGTGTGAAAGTCCAAAACTCCCAGTTCCGGAATGGTTCTTAAAGTTCAGTTCCGCAAGCCATAAGGTGAAACATGAGCAAGGGCTTCTTCAACAACCACGGTTGTCTGAAGATGTAGATGTAGAAAAACAGAGTACATACGAAATCCAAATGTTCCACGATGGAACCCAAACGACACTCCAGTGTTTACTCGGTAGTGACTTCCTCACCCCGAAAAGCATCCGAACCGTGGTCATCCACACACAAATACCTGTTTCCTTCTACAGGTCAGCAACAAAGTGAACTCCATCGGATTCCTTCCAACTTCCATACATGGATTTCAGTGGCAAACACAGTTATTGTTTCTCATCCATTGATAGAGAAAACAAGCAGGCTGGTGTCTCTCTCCCTTCTCTCTCTCTTTCTTCTTCTTCTGACTTCAACAACGTCATTACGTCCTTTATCTTCTATTGACGTAAGCACGCCCCACACACACATACACACTCTCTATCTTAAAGGGACTTTCACTGACTTGAGTTACTAGTGCCATAGTAATTTTAAACCATAGAGATTAAATTGGGTAATTGCTTGATTTTTCAGATCAACACTCAACTCCTAGAGGCAATAAGCTCCACAGGTGAGAATTACATGGAATAAATACTGTATCGTCATTAATGAACACCATGAATGATTTTATTAGGATTACCAGTTTAAAATAATCTTTAAAATGTATGGGAGAAGGTGCAAAGTCAGATTTCCATAGCAAAGTTCAGTTCATTGTGTAAATGATCCTTCACATTAATGGATATTTAACAGGAAATTTCAATAATAAAGAATGATAAGCATGAGAAGTGGAGATGTCTATAGTGGTGTAGCAAGATTTACTCTGCAAGAGTTCTTCAAAAGTAGTAAATCATTCTGTCTGTCCCAATATATCTGCTCTTAGAATATATCAAACCTGCATGGATGCATTTTGCTCAACAAAATAAGAGCAAAGTCTAGTACTTGTATCTCTCTTTCACAACAAGTCTTCCAAAGTGCTTTATAAATGAAGCTCTTCTGAAACATAGTCACTTCAGAAATGTTTACAGTTACCTTCTTGAAAAAAAAGCCATGTCATAATGACCAGTTGATCAGTTTCATTCATGTTGATTGAGGAATAAACATTGTGCAGAACTCCTACGCTTTCCTTTGAATAATGCAATCAATCTTTTCCAGACACCAAAAAGAGAAACGAGTTTTAGAACAATACAGGCCTTTTGGCCCACCATGTTGTGCTGCCACTCAAACCACACCCAAGACTATCTAACCCCTTCCTCCCACATATTCTCCCTATTTTAAATTCCTCCATATGCTTATCTAACAATCTCTTGAATTTGACCAATTTACCAGCCTCTACCACCACCCCAGGCAGCACATTCCATGCACCAACCACTCTGGGTGAAAAACATCACCCTTGAACTTCCCAACCATTACCTTAAAGCCATATCCTCTTGTTTTGAGCATTGGTGCCCTGGGAAAGAGGCGCTGGCTGTCCACTATCTATTCCTCTCAATATCTTGTATACCTCTATCATGTCTCCCCTCATCTTCCTCCTCTCCAATGAGAACATCCCTAGCTCCTTTAGTCTCTCCTCATAATCCATACTCTCTAATCCAGGCAGCATCCTGGTAAATCTCCTCTGCACCCTTTCCAACGCTTCCACCTCCTTCCTATGAGGCAACCAGAACTGGACACAGTACTCCAAGTGTGGTCTAATTAGAGCTTTGTAGAGCTGCATCATCACTTCATGGCTCTTAAACTCAATCCCGATTTATGAAAGCTAACATCCCATAAGCTTAACTACCCTATCTACCTGAGGCAATTTTCAGTGATCTGTGGATATGAACCCCCAGATCTCTCTGCTCCTCCACACTACCCAGAATTCTGCCATTTACCTTGTACTCCGCCTTGGAGTTTGTCCTTCCAAAGTGTATGACCTCACACTTCTCTGGATTGAACTCCATCTGCCACTTGTCAGCCCAGCTCTGCATCCTATCAATATCCCTCTGCAAGCTTCTACAGCCCTCCACACTATCCACAACACCACCTGTCTTTGTGTCATCTGCAAACTTGTTAACCCACCCTTCCACCCCTTCATCCAAGTCATTAATAAATGTCACAAAAAGTAGGAGGTCCCAGAACTGATCCCTGTGGGACACCATTAGTCACAGCCATCCAATCCAAATGCACTCCCTCCACCACAACCCTCTGCTTTCTGCAGGCAAGCCAATTCTGAATCCACACTACCAAGCCTCCCTGGATCCCTTGGCCTCTGACCTTCTGAAGAAGCCTACCATGCAGAACCTTACTAAAATCCATGTAGACCACATCCACTGCACTACCCTCAATGTTCCTGCTCACCTCCTCAAAGAACCCTATCAGGCTTGTGAGGCAAGATCTTCCCTTCACATATCTATGCTGACTGTCCCTAATCAGTCCATGATTCTCTAAATGCACAGAGATCCCATCTCTTAGAATCCTTTCTAAGAACTTATCCACCACAGACGCAGGGCTCACTGGCCTATAATTCCCTGGACTATCCCTACTACCTTTCTTGAATAAGGGGACAACATTCACCACCCTCCAATACCATCCCCGTGGACAACGAAGACTCAAAGATCCTAACCAATGGTTCAGCAATCTCCTCCCTCACCTCACAAAGCAGCCTGGGGAATATTCTGTCAGGACCTGGGGACTTATCTGTCCTAATATTTTCTAACAGCTCCAACACACCCTCTCTTGATATCTACATACTCTAGAACATTACCCTCACCTACACTGTTCTCAGCATCAAGACACCTCTCCTTGGTGAATACTGAAGAGAAGTATTCAGTGAGAACCTCACCCACTTCCACAGCTTCCAGGCACGTCCTCCCACCTTTGTTCTTAATCGGACCGACCTTTACTCAAGCCATCCTTCTGCTCTTCACGTACAAGAAAAAAAGCCTTGGGATTCTCCTTAACCCTACTCGCCAAAGCCTTTTCATGTCCCCTTCTCACTCTCCTCAGCCCTTTAAGTTCCTTCCTTGCTACTCTATATTCCTTATAAGCCCTGTCCAATCCTTGCTGCTTACACCTTATGTATGCTACTGCCTTATTCCTAACTAATTGTTCCACCTCTCATCACCCCCCCCCCACCTATTCCTTCACCCTACCATTCCTTCTCCACCTCACTGGGACAAATTTATCCCTAACATCCTGCAAAAGATCCCTGAACATCAACCACATCTCCATAGTACATTTCCTTTCAAAAATGTCACCCCAATTTACACTCCCAAATTCTCTCCTTATAGCCTCAATTCATCTTTCCCCCAATTAAATATCTTCCTGTCCTCTCTGCTCCTATCCCTGTCCATGATAGTGCTAAAGGTTATGGAGCAATGGTCACTGTCCCCCAAATGCTCACCCACCAATAGATATGTCACTTGTCCCAATTCATTACCTAAAACTATATCTAATATGGCATTCCCTCTAGTCAGCCTGTCAACATACTGTCAGGATTCAGTCCTGGACACACCTAACAAACTGCACCCTGTCTAAACCCTTGGCACTAAGTAGGTGCCAATCAATATTTGGAAAGTTGAAGTCTCCCATTACAATAACACTTATTTTTGCATCTTTCCAAAAACTACCTCCCAATCTGCTCCTCAGTATCCCTACTGCTATTAGAGGGCCTATAGAATACTCCCAGGAGGGTACCAGTATCACCACCCCTCCCTATCCTTTTTAGGACACTGAAAACCAAGAATATTCAATATCCATTCCTGCCCTGGTGTCAGCCATGTCTCTGTAATAGCCACAATATCTTAGTCCCATGTACTAATCCAAGCTCTCACTTCATCTCCCTTATTCCTGATGCTTCTTGCATTTAAGTAAATGTACTTTAGCCCATCCACCTCACTACTTTTATAGCCTGTACTCTGCTTCTCCTTCCTCAAAGCCTCTCTACCTGTCAGATCTGACTCTTCCCCTCCCACCACCCCCCCCCATCTTCCTGACCTGCTCCTCCCATTCCCTTCCCCCTCGCAATCTAGTTTAAACCCTCCTGAACCACCCTAGCAAACCTGGCCGTAAGGATATTGGCCCCCCTCAGGTTCAGGGGTGACCAGTCCTCTCTGTACAGGTCCCACCTTCCCCAGAAGAGATCCCCAATGATCCAAAAATCTAAAACCCTCCCTTTGCACCAACTTCTCAGCCACACATTTGTTTGCCCTCTCCTCCTATTCCTACCTTCACTATCACATGGCACTGGCAGCAATCCCAAGATTGCTACCCTCGAGGTCCTGTTTATTTTAACATCTCATCTGAAAGTCAATACCTTGGACTTTGCAGCACCCCTCCAGTAGTGCAGTGGGACTGTGCTCAGTTCTCTGGAGGGGGGACTTAGACCTACAATCACCTCAAAGACATTAGATCGCTTTGCTCAGCCACAGCTAATATCTCACAAGAAAGCTTGCCTTGTTTTCAGCACTCAAGGATTTATCTGCTTTTGTCCTTCCTTGTAAGGAAGGAGCTTCAACTCAAGGTTGTTCAGCTACTTTGCTGAATCTTAAAAGGGATGGCCAAGTAAACATGGTTGTTTCGATGGGAGCACTCTTGGAGAAGGCAGTTCACATAATGCTACTTCTGTGAAATTTGTCAAACAACAGGAGGGCTCAATGAGCTACCTTGCAGCAGAAACTGACTGAATACATCAGTGGAGGAAAGAGATAACAAATTGCAGCATAATGGCTATGGCCTACAGCAGTATGCTGATTGGTAAGAATTCCTTCCCGAAGTCAATTTTTCCTTCTCAAATGAATCAAGCAAAAGAATCCTGAATATGCCAGAGCCCATATTTCTTCCCATGCCACCACCCCCTCCCAGTTCAAGTCTGTTTGAAATAACTACACCAAATCTGTATCTATCTGTCCATCATCTTCATGCCAAGATTGGTGTTTTACCCCAGAAATCAAGGTCCATCTCCTCCTTAAGTGTGGAGACCAAGTCTCTGAATACATTCAAGGAGGTGGTCTGTAGATTACTTGAGACAAAGGGTATGGGGAAAGAGAACAAGAATACGACGTTGAGATACAGGATCAACCACAAACATATTGAATGGTGGAGCAGGCTAGAAAGGCCAAAAGGCCTACTTCAAATATTTTTGCCAGGCATATTGTACATGCATTGAAATGCAAATTAATATCTATTATAGTCTCTTTATTATGTTTTCAAAGAGTGTTTATGTTCTGAGAGAAATAAAAAGCACTGGCTTCAAGCTCATTGGAACCATCTAGCACTCCAAAAAAAAAATGGCAGGACGTCAGTCCTGAATTATGTAATTAGAGTCAGAACACTACAGCACAGAAACAGGCCCTTCAGCCCATGCCAGCCTGGTTTTCTGCCTAGTACCAACTACCCACACCATAGCCCTCCATGTACCTATCCAAACTTCTCTTGAATATTACAGTTGAACCTGCATCCACCACTTCTGCTGGCAGCTCGTTCCACACTGTCACCACCTTGAGTGACATAGTTCCCCCTCCAATACTTCACCCTAAACCTATGACCTCTAGTCTCACCCAACCTGAGGGGAAAAAGCCTGCATGCATTCACCCTATCTACATCCCTCAATGGTGTATACGTAAATAAGATCTCCCTTCATTCTCCTACACTCCAGAGAATGAAATCTGAACCTATCCCTATAACTCGGATCCCCAAGTCCCAGCAACATCCATGCAAATTTTCCATCCTTAAATAAAAAGCTTTGGTCTGTCAAGGCCCTGAAAGACAATTGCTGCTGTACGAATTCACAGGACATTCTACCTCAGGAAGGATAAAATGGTTTGCAGAGTATAATACTGCGGCTAAACAGTTACATAAGGCCTTTATTCCCTTCAACATTGAAGACTAATAGCTGTACCAAGGCAGGCACTTAAGATGATTAAAAACAATGTCAATGTCAGAGCAGAAAACAAGGGATGTTACCTTAAAATTAGAGCCAGGCTGTGCAGGGCTATTATCAATATGCATTTCTTCACCTAAAGGTGATTGGAAATCTGCAATATTTTTGTAACAAAATGCTGCTCAGGCTGAGAGTCAATGAATAGTTTGAAATGGAGGTTGATGGATCTTTTTATTAAACAAATACAATAGGTTTATGGATTTGGATTGGTTGGGGTTAAAATACAAACCAGTCATGATCGAACTAAATGTTTAGAGGACCTCATGGCTTCCTACTTTACCTGCATTTAGTGTTTGAAATAACATACACATTAATTAATGCATTACGCAATGACTTGTGGTTTAGTACTATAGCTGTACAAGTTAGAGGCTGCATGTTTAATACCTCAATACAGCATTAAGCTTTGCTCAGAGTCACTTCACCCCAGCCGAGCTGAAAATGAATTGTTTTACTAATTTTTGAAGGACAAGAACTTTGCCTTCTCTTCCTCACATGGTTCAAATAGAAAATAGATTTCAGCCAAATGTTTAATGAGAGTCTGGAAGATGACAACCTGACATGCTGGTTCCTCTTTAGTTTTGGGATTAGCACCACACTGCTAGAACTCTAACCTTCTTACATTTTCTGCAAATAACACTTTGCCTCAATTAATGCAGGGACAAACTCATTGTTTTATTCAGTTTCTAGATGACTAAAATGCAAGTTTGAAAACTACCTTGGGTGTTGGTATCCTATGAATGTGATGGAATTTTCCCCAAAACAAAACCACGTAGGCAGAAATCTTAAAAGTTGTTCATTAATTAACAAAACATTCCTCCTCCACTTCCCCCCCCCCCCCGCCCCCCAATGAACATTCATACTTGAAAGGTCAGTAAGGGCAGGAACCTTATGGTTCTCTTGCAGATGTTGGCTTCCAAGTCTCAGTGTAAAGAAATCCTGATAATTGGAAATAATTAAATCAAGGCAAATACATTCAAAAATACAAGTTGATCAGATCTGCTAATTTTGTTTGTTTCTTCCCCCTCCCCCCATGGTAAATGAGCACTGTGTGCAGTTATGAACAAAGTTGAATGCAGTAATTCTAATCCTTCGCACACTGGCTAGCTTCAAACAGCAGATTGCTGAAAAGTAATATGCCAGATTAAGGATTGTCACCTCACTTCAAATGTCCTTTGAAAAAAATCAAAAGCACAGGTGCTGGAAATCTGAAATAGAAAAAGAAAATTTTGGATACCTTCAGCAGGCGAGGCAGCATCTGTGGAGAGAGAAGAGTTAATCTCTCAGCTCAGAATCTTTTGAGTGTTCAAGTTAACCTGAAACGTTAATTCTATTTCTCAAAAATTCATTGGTGGCTACAAAAGGCAAGTAAATACAAATTCTTCCTTTTAAATGCCTGAGAAACTGAACCCAAATGTTTGTGATTTGCCAGGAAACTGTTCATGTTGTCAACCATTATTTAAGAAAACAATGTGTAGGAAAGGACCAGCCAGCCCATTAACGACTGCCCCTCTGAAACAGAGAGGATCATAAAATACTTTCCAGCCCATCATCTTCTGAACACGTGGAACCTGTCCTACAGTAGTTTCTTTCTCCACAGATATTGTCTCACCTGCTGAATGCTTCCAGTATTATTTGTCTCCAAGACCTGGGCCTCTGTACCTCCCTCTGCAATTTGATCCTCGACTTCCTCATTGAGACACCACAATCAGTGGGGATTGGAAACCTCATCCTCTCCTCAGTGACGATCAACACAGGTGCACCTCAGAGTTGTGATGCTTAGCTTCCTGCTCTACTCTCTATACCTACCTACACCATCTCCAAATTCACTGATGACACCACTGTTTAGGCAGAAGCACAGATAGTGACAATGCAGCATACAGGAGTGAGATAGGTCAGCTAGTTGAGTGGTGTCATGACAACCTGACACCCAACATCAGCAACACTAAGTCAGGTGAACATTCACTAGTCCTCACTGAGGAGTCTGCAAGTGGAAAGGGAGAGTATCTTCAAGATCATACCATCTGTTTTGTGCCATCAATTTGATTACCTTGTTACAAATGTTGCATACAGTCAATTAAAGTCTCCAATTTTGTCTTTTTTACTATTTTCCCTTATTCTAATTAGAGATTAACCCTTGTGTTTGTATACTGTCCCTTCCTAACACTTTCTGGTTATCCTCTATTTCACCACCCTTTATCCTTTCTATAACTTTTTAAATCTCTCCTCACTTGAACCCTTCTCCATTACTAATGAATGCAAATCCTCAACTGCAGCACCAGTTGTTTGAGTTACTAGTCCCAGTTTAATCCAACAGAACAGCTCTTCTTTCCCCAGTACTTGGGTCAGTGCCCACTAATTAAAATCCCTGTCTCCCTCACTAAGCTTTCAGCCACATATTCAACTCCCTGATCTCATTGACCAGATACCAAACTGCATGCCACCCTTTTGGCAATGTATTAAATAGAAACCTTGTATGTCCTTTTCTTGATGTAAAAGCAATAGTACTATTGGAAGAGCAGAGGGAATAGCCAAGTAGTCTAGCCAATACCTAGCCTTCAATCAGCATCACTAAAAAAATCTGGTGATTATCACAATGTCATTGTAAGATATCATTGTGCACAATTCAGTAACATTTCATGCTTTGTACCACTGACTTCACTTCAAAAGGAACCTCATTCACTCTGATTTGCTTTGAGATGGCCCAAGCTCTTGAAAGACATTTTTATATTAAAAAAGTTATCTTTCTAATTTCTACAGTACAAATGAAATGAATTATCAGCAAGAGCAGATTTCAGTGATACAAGTAACCATTTCCCCACCAACCACTGTTAAAAACATATCATTCCCATCTTTCCTTCTGTATGCATTACTCATCTCAATCTTTGTTCTTTGGTACCAAGCTGAGATTTAGCAGAATGGTGCAAGAAATGAAAGACTCAGACTAGGTGAAGAGACCAGATAGATTGAGATCTGTCAGTTTGCCTGTCTGGCAGCTTGGCTACTTCATTTCATAATTAGGTGCTTTACTACACAAGATACTATAGAAATACAAGTTGTCATGGTGCAACCATCTAACAAAGCACCTTCTAAGTGAAAATGCCCTCACCAGCAAGGAATTGGATAGATCTCTTAAAGGACAGCCCTGTAGAAAATATGATAGTAATGTCACTACTGACAGGTTAGGTGGTCTGCCTGAAAAGGTGATTTTTGCGGTTAATAAAACTACCTTCTGTAGGAAATGAACTGCACTGGACTTCAGATTTGCTGGACCAGATAAACCATTTGTCTTTTATTGCAGTTAATTGAAAGGACAATTATCTACTGTACTTTAGTTTAATAACTAGCAGTGCCTTTCAGAGTGACTGCAAACCATTACACATTAGTTCTGGCTCATCACAAGAAAGCAGACCTGATATAATTATAAATATTTCTGCTCATTATTTGCCTAAATCAGAGTCAATTATACAGACAATGGTGTCTAATGAAAGTTTGAAGCAACTGCATATCACTACATGAGTAAGATCATACTGCTTTGCCCTGCAGAGACTTGCAACCCCCCTTGGATTAACAGCATTATTAAGGAATAACAACAGTGAGGTATTTGTATAAACCACACTCTATTGCATATTAAATGATGCATTCTTTTGGTGATGTCTACAGTGAAAACTAGTTATTGCTTTTTGACAGACTATCACATGACTTGTGCTCGAGCTGGATGCGAGTTTCACAAAGAGACTCAAGCTGGACATAAAACTCAATGCACCATGACAGAATATTTCAGCAGCAGTGCTTACGTGCTTCTTGGTAGCCTCAGCAGTAGAACACTGGATAAATTGGGTTGCAATAAAACTCCAGCTCTCTGGGAACATTCGCATGTGTCCAGAGACTTAACCCATGATGTTCTGCATGGAAAACCTTGGCAAAAGATTAATAGTTCTCCTTTCACAGCCAAAGTCTGCAAAGCATCTCAATTCATCCAGCTGTTAAATCTAAATTGTTGGTTCACTTTTTAGTTTACAATTAGGAGAGATGGAGGGAGAGGTGAAAGTAATTAAAATCAGCAAAAGGAAGCATTACAAATGCCTCCAAAAACCCTCCACAAAAACAGCAAAGCTAAAAAACAAATTCATTGAAGAATGAATTCATAAGCCAGGAAGACTTGGAGAGAAAGGGTAGCAGAAAAGTAGAGACATGCCACTATTTCCTTCATGGCATGGAAATACAGCTTTGATTAAAAAAAATCATAGGATTTACACTGTCCCAAAATCATTGGGGAAAGTTTCATTGTTTTTTTTAAAAGAGTACACTACTTTCCACCACATCCAAGTGAGATCCTTTTCTGTTTTCCATTGTTCCAATTTTTAACCACTTTGCCACCAATATTAAATGCCACACCTTTTGACTCCTGACTTTGATGATGCAAGATTCAGTGTCCAAAGTGGTTCAATAGCCTCCTTAATAACAAGTTCTCACATCTCAAAATACAAGAGAAAACATCACTTCCCCAGCACACTGTACCCATGCATGTGGCTATAGCAAGGAGAGAGACGGGGGCTCTTTTTTGGTATGGTGGAAGTTAACACCACTTCATTCCTGCAAGGTCATCAACTACAGTGCTGCTATGCTTCTCAACTCTCCTAGAGTGAGAGTACAGCTGAAAGACTGTGCAAATGTACACCATTAAACCAAAGGAAAAGACGACCAAAGTTCTGGGCTACGTTCCCAAGGGATCTTGACAAGATGTTTCCTCTTGTGGGAAAAATCTAGAACATGGGGCAGTCACTGTTTATAAATAAAAGGTCATCCATTACAACAGAGATGAGATGATTTTTCTCTCCAGAGGATAGTGAGTATTTGGAACTCTCTTCCTTGAGAATAGTGGAAGTGGTGTCTTTGAATACTTAAGGCAGAGACAGATAAGTGTGGAAAGGTTACTGCACACATACAGGAATGCAGAATTCAGGTGAGAATCTGATCAGCCATGATCTATTTGAATGGTAGGACAGATTCAAAGGATGAGTAGCTTACTCCTGTTCTTACTTTGTATGCATGTTCAATAATCTCTTTTAGAAAAAGGGCCAAGTCCTTACAGAAGACATTAAAATCTGAGAATTTCTGACACAGTTGATTCAGAGAAGATGTTTCCAACCATAGGGGAGATCCAAAACTGGGGTCACTTACAAAATCCTTTATGGAATTTGGGGGGAAAAAAAACTTTCCCTAAAGGACATTGAGGGTATGGAAATTGCTACCAGAAATAGCTAAAGCAAACAGCACCAAGTGGATTTCAGAAGAAGCTGGACAACTACATTGAGAAATGGTACAAAATATTTTCAGAAGGGATAAATTGAGTGGGAGGAGGCTTGTATGGAATGGCAAGGGTCACTGAATCTAATGGCCTATTTCAGTGTTACAAATTCTGTGTAACTCTATGAACAAAAACCATCATATAGAATAAGGGTCAGAGAAGAGGAGTGAATTGTAATAACTCTCTAGCTAGCTGCCACACTGAGAAGGTGGTTTGACACTTAGAATTAGTGCACAACTCTGCTACAAACAGCAGTGTATCCTTACACTTAGGAATGGGGAATTCAAACTGGCAGGGTCAGGGAACTCACATTTACAAGGAAAGCAAAGAACTTTCAATAAAGGTGGCACTTTCTCTGACACTGGAGATGTTGCATAGAAAGGAAATGACTGTATCCACTGTCTTTCAGGTCCTGCATTTCAAATGTTGTCACTGAATTAGTATTCCCCATGCAATCTGAGGGGGCAAGGCTTGAATATCATTATGATCCTCCATTTGGAGCACTGACCCCTCTTCACCTATACAACTAAGGCAGTTATGTCAGTGTTCCTTCTTTTACCAGGACTGCCAATTAAAACTAAATGCAGAGATGGTATTTAACAGCATCAACTTGCATTTGAACCTTTATATTCCAAAGTGTTTAGCAGTGACATGATCAAGAAAATTTAGTGCCCATTTTGTTGAGGGGGGGGGAAGAAAAAGAGGGAGGAAGTGGTGGTGGTGGGTTGGGGCAGGCAGGGAAAAGAAATCTGACAGATTCAAAAAATTGGACATTTTAAGAAATTGATTGAAAAAAAGGGAGAGGCAGAGAAAAGATGTTGGAAATTCCATTCCAGGACCTTAGGCCCTGGCAAATGAAACCATGGTGACCAAACATGCAGCAAAATAATATTAGTGATTGATGAGAGGCAAGAAGTGAGAGGGCTCTGGGGCTTCGAGATTACACAGATGGTCAGGGGTTGGGATGGTTGTGGGAATGAGGTGGTGTGGCGGGTGGGGGGGGGGGGGGGGGGGAGAGAAACAGTTGGGTGCAGCTTAAAAAGCTGGTCAAGGATTTGCTAGAGGGAAACAAGGTCATTGCTCAGGATGGGAGACCTTGATGCCTTGGAAAGCCATCTGAGATCTTAAATAGCTGTGGGAGACCCTTCTGACCACAGTGCCTGAGAATGGCTAGAGAAAGCTGCAACTACAGACCCGTGAGCCTATGAACATAGGATGATGGCATCAAGTCCCTTGAGTGGTAAGAGCAGCCATTCCCAGACCTGGTGGTCAACACAGCACACACACTTGTTGCATGTGTTCCACTGAAGAGATCACAGATTTAACATGAATTGAATTGCAAATGCATTCATCTGTCCCTTTTGACATGTTAGCAGGAGAAATTTCACAAAGGAGCTGTATTCACAAGAACCTGGCAGGAAGACCTGGGCTGTCCCTCCCACAAAGGGAACTTAAAATACTACCAAGACAATGCAGCAAGCACCCACAAACAGCAACGTGATCACCAAGCAATCAATTCTATTACTTCTGTTTGAAGGAACAATGCTGTTCTGCACACAAATAATGCTTCTTTCCTTCAAAATAGTACCAGATCTTTTACATCCATACGAGCTTAGTTTAACATGCACTTGATTTAACATTTCATTGGAGAATGTAGCTCTCCCTCATTACAGACCTGGGTGCATCATCTTTATCTATATGCTCCAGTCTTTGGAAATGGGACTTGAGCCCACAACCCAGCCTCTGCAGTGGGAGCCACATCTGATGCAATAGATGGACAGTATTGCAAATGTCCTCTCCAAACAAATTTATCTCACTCATTCAGTTCCTCCTCAGAGGAAAAACTATACTGTCTGCATAAACTGTGGTGTATCAATGACAGATGTTTGGAACACACACACAGATTGGTAAAACATATTACACCTAAATAAATATTGCCACCAATTATGCTGCAGGTCATTGAAAAGGTACAAAGTATCCCAATGTGGTCCAGTTACTGCTTTGGAAGACCATAAGACATAGGAGCAGAATTAGGCCATTTGAGTCTGCTCCACCATTCAATCATGGCTGATTTATTTTTCCTTCTCAACCCCATTCTCCTGCCTTCTCCCTGTAACCTTGACACCTTTACCAATCAAGAACTGATCAACCTCCACTTTAAATATACCCAATGACTTGGCCTCTACAGCCGTCTGTGGCAATGAATTCCACAGATTCACCACCCTCTCACTGAAGAAATTTCTCCTCATCTCAGTTCTAAAGGGACATCCTTATACTCTGAGGCTGTGCCCTCTGGTCCTCGACTCTCCTGCTACTGAAGACATTCTCTCCACATCCACTCTATCCAGGCCTTTCAGTATTCAGTTGGTTTCAATGAGATTCCCCCACCTCATCCTTCTAAACTCCAGTGAATACAGGCCCAGAGCCATCAAATGCTCATGTGTTAACCCTTTCATTCTCAGGATCATTCTTGTAAACCTCCTCTGGATCCTCTCAAATGCCAGCACATCCTTCCTTAGATATGGGGCCCAAAACTACTCACAATATTCCAAATGTGATCTGACCAACACTTTATAAAGTCTTAGCATTGCATTCTTACTTGTATATTCTAGTCCTCTCAAAATGAACGTGAACATTGCATTTGCCTTCCTTACTACTGACTCCACCTACCAGTTAACTTTTAGGGAATCCTGCACCAGGACTCCCAAGTCCCTTTGCAACTTCAATTTCTGAATTCACTCCTTGCTTAGAAAATAGTCTATGGCTTTATTCCTTCTACCAAAGTGCATGACCATACACTTCCCAATGCTATATTCCATCTGCCACTTCTTTGCCCGTTCTCCCAACCTGTCCAAGTCCTTCTGCAGATTCCCTGCCCCTCCACCTGACACATTTGTGCTTTGCTCTGTCCCAAGATGTGGGCTTTGTTTAACAGGTATGATTCAAAAGACACATCAACCAAAGTTCATCCCCCTTTGAAAGGGCTGTTAATGTATTCTCATTAGAACCTTGTTGCTGCCTGGAATTACCAATCAACATCATGTAAACTGAACCTTTAGTAAAGATATTGCATTGCTGACGGCTTTCTTCCCAATATCCTGATGGACATGACTTGATTATTCCTGGATCTGCAAGCAAAACTGGTGTTAAGATTGCCAGTGTTGATCCCACTGAATACATGCCCAGTTATGTCACTACTGGACTAAATTCTTCCTTGGAAGTGGAAAGAGGTGTGCAGGGCCCATGGGGAAGGTTCAAGGAGGATTAAACTAATTTGGTCAGTCATTTATAGAATGGAGAAAGATTTCTATTTAAGAGAAACCACAACATTCTTATATTGTTAAAACTTCAGCATGTCCTGCAAGTGCATAACAACAAATGAGTTACACCACAATACTTTGGTGCTGATAGAGAAATCAATATTAAGCAGGCTACTCAAGAAGAACTCACCTGCTTTGTTTCATAATAATGGGATGGGACCTGTTACGTCCACCTGAGATGCTTGGCTTAACTCCTCATCTAAACTTTGGAGTAAAAGAGTGTAACAATCCTGAAATCTCAGCATAAATTTTTTGCACTTAAATCTCCAAAGTGGGATTTGAACACACAAATCACTAAGCCAGAGACATGGCAAATACCCACTCAGCTATGACTTGATACAAAAGAGCAACTCAATACCGTGGGCCCAGTATCATTCATCTGTTCCATGTAACTTTAAATTCTGGATTGTCTCTGAAATCCATCATTAGGAACCTGGGAAGTGTTGATAGCATTTGCAAACAGACATGAACAAATCTTAGGGAAGGCAGTGCTGACTGAAATAAGAGCAAAAAAATGCTGGAAACACTTTCAAACAAGTCTGACAAAGAAGTGGTTAATGCTGCAGGTTTTCTGGTGAAAAGTTAACCACCTCCCTCCACAGATACCACCTACACTGCTGAGTATTTCCAGCATCTTCTATCTTTTTGCCCCTTTCAGAGCAGGTTACCTGGAGAACCTTACCATGATTCTCCTAGAAATGGAAACAGCTTACCCCATGCACAAAAATTTGGCTGCAGCCACTGAAGCCACTCAGTAGCACATTATTCTTCCTCATCTTCTTTCTACTCATTGTCTGCTGTGAGGATACAAAACTCACTTCAACTGCACTATTCATCAGCCTACTAACTAATTATAGTGGTAGCCCCCTCTCACTGGAGACCAACTGACCCATTAGCACCAATAGTTCTTCAGGTCCAAAAACAAGCCCTTAATTGACATTATTAAGCAGCCAGCATTAAAGCAGCTGAAAGACATTAATGCTGATAGGTTCTAAAAAGGGAGAAAGCGAGGAATTCTCTGGCTGCACGTTTAGCAATTTATTCAAACATCCTGTGCATCTGGTTTGGATCTTCCAGACATCTGCAATAGAACACCAAGCTGAGAGAAGTATAAAGAGATTAAAGGCAGGGTCAGCAGATCTGATGGATTGTTAAAGACAGAGTGTATGCTGGGCTGCTGTGGATAGGGAATGGTGGGGGTAAAGATATGAAAGGAAGCAGTTGACTAGCAATGGGAAGATGGAATGGATTTAATGAATAAGAACAAAGATGGAGATGGGTGAAGTGCAGAAATGAATGGTGAAAGAGAGTGAATAGCACTTTTTTCCCCCAGATTCTGGCACAATGGTATGAGGATGCATTCAAATACAACTTCACTGGCATGACAGGTATTTGCATCAGACCAGTTATTTGCATCAGACCAGGTATTTGCATCAGGTATCCAGTCTGATGCAAATCTGGACACTACCCACAGTGGAGTTCTCCTTGAATACATCATCATATTGTTGTGCCAGACTCATCCAATGTACTCTAAAGAGTCAAGATGAGAAGGCATTGGATAAGTGGGAACAAAATGGTGTGCTGGTGAAAACTGATCAGAGTGAGTGGGCCACCATATTGGTGGCAGTGCCTAAAGCAGTCAAAACCTAGCAATTATGTGGAGAGGATGAAGTCATGCTAAACTGAGCTTTAACTGAAGAACAATATCTGCTATAAACATCACAGGATTTGTTCACAAAGTTATCAGAATTAAAAGTAGTCACAAAATTGAACCTCCTCCATGACTATACACAACTGAATATCAACAAAGATCGTCAGAAGTACCCAATCATCAATATGAACAAAGGAGGTTGCTTGTATTTTAGACTACCCCAGGGATATGAGATCAGCACCCAAGATTTTCCAGCTCACAGTGAATAAAATCTTGCAAGGAATGGATCATGGCTAGTGTTACCAAGGTGATCTGTTGATTGCCACAAGGACAGAAAAAGGACACCTGGTTTGGAGTAATTGTGAAGTCAAAACAATGCAAAGGTATTTTTTTACAAGAAGTAGCATTCCTTAGTTTGAAGCTTGATCCATTGGCTGATAACCACAGAAGAAATCTGTCAAAGAAGCCATCACCAATGCACCAAAGCCTGAAAATATCACAGAATTGAGATATTCATGGGGATGTTGCAATATTAAGCATAAGTCTTTCCAGATCTTGGGACTATGCTCAAACAAGTATGATGGATAGAGAAACCCACTGCTTTCGTTCTTTGCCCTCTTGCAAAGAACGAGTGTGATTATGCTTAGATGAAGCTGTCCTTGAGCCTGGATTCGTGTTTGGTTTGTAGAACTTCCACCGGTTTTTATCGGGTTGGTCTTTACCCAGGTAATAAATCATAAGCCAGTACGAGTGATATTAGATCCAAATCAGCTATGCCTAACATGGCAAGCAAAACAATGGGTAATCCTTCTCACTTCTAAGGCCATCCTTCAGGGTCATGGATGACTTGCTCCCATGCCAGTTGTCTGACTTGTTAGGTGATGATGAAGCCAATGTGGGAACAGCAAATTCTATGCAGGTGGTGCATAGGTGGCTAGTAGGGAAGGTGATCTCCTCCTTCTCCCATTGTTTTTAACTGGGTGCCCACATCCTCTCAGATGCTCCTCCTCCTTTTTTATCAGTCATGGGCCAAGGATTCTTGCAAGATACTGGATGCCGTGTATTTTTTTTCAAGGAGGCTCTTAGAGCATCTGTCTGTCTGTCCTTCAGGTAATCTCTTTGTACGACAGCTCAGATAGAATGCCTGTTTTGGACTCTGGTATCTAGCATGCAAATGATCGGGTCAGCTAGCTGAGTATAGTTCAAGCCTTGATGTTTGGGAGATACAGGAGACTGCAGATGCTGGAATCTGGAGCAACACACAAAATGCAGGAGGAACACAATGGGTCAGGCAGCATCTGTGGAGGGAAATGGACAGTCAATGTTTCAGGTTGCGACCCTTCATCTTGACTGTAAGATAGAGGGGAGATAGCCGGTATAAAAAGGTGAAGGGAAGGGGTGAAGCAAGAGCTGGCAGGTGATAGGTGGATTCAGGTGAGGGGGGGCAATAGGCAGATATGGGACAGGAGGGTGGGAATAGTTCCAGAAGCTGGGAAGTGACAAAGGACTGAAGATCTTGGAATCTGATAGGAGGGGAAGGTGAAGCATTGGAAGGAGGTGGGGAGGGGAACCAGTGGGAGGAGTGTAGAGGTGATGGGCAGATGGGAAGGATGGAGGAGGAGAAAGAGAAGGAGAAAAGGAAAAAAGAAAGGTGATGGGGGCCAGGTGGATCAGGAGGAGAGAAAAAGGGGACTGAGGGGGAGTAGTTACTGGAGGTTGGAGAATTCAATGTTCATGCTTCCAGGCTGTAGGCTACCCAGGCAGAATATGAGGTGCTGTTCCTCTAGTTTGAGTTTAGCCTCAACTTGCCAGTGGAGGAGACCCAGGACAGACATGTCGGTGCAATAAATAACACCAAGGCTATTTGCATGTGAAAGACTGCCTCACCTGGAAGGGCTGTTTAGGGCCCTGGATGGTGGCAAAGGAGGAGGTGTAGTGTAGACTACCCAGGCAGAATATGAGGTGCTGCTCCTTTAGTTTGTGTTTAGCTTCACCCTGGCAGTGGAGGAGACCGAGGACAGACATGTCGGTCTGGGAATGGGGAGGAGAATTAAAATGGATGATGTTGGGGACGTTGGCCTGGGAGAGGATGCTGACAGTGACGTACTTACTTTGCCAGTGGATTTGGAGGATTTTGTGGAGACAGCATTGGTGATACCTTTACAGTGCTTTCAGGTGCCTGCTGTAAGATAGTCCATATCTCAAAGTGTACAGCTGACTAGCAGACCGTGAGCTTAGTGTCGAGTCTGAAATCTGGATCTTCAAACACTCTTCAGACAATTGAAAGCACGTTGGAATCAGGGGTGAACTGCATCATCAATGTCTGCTTTTGCTGAGGGATGGCTCCTAATATATGGAAAGTGATCTGTGTATTCCAGAATGCAGTTGTGGACCTTTTGTTGACAAAGAACCATGTTAGTTGAGAGTCTTTGCAGATGTTTCGTGCAAGGTCCATTCTCTCATATGCATCAATAAATGAGTAGATAATGACATGGAACTTAGTCTCTGAAAGGGTATATATGCAAGTGTCATCTGCACGTCCTTCTATCACACTCTTTATATCAAATCAAGTACAGGAGGTCCAATCAAAACACCCGTGCTATATCTTCATGCATTCTCAAGATGTTACAATGTGAATTGTCAATAAACAACCTAGTTTTGGGCTACACTGCTTCAGATGATATAATGCATTAACAGCTCACTTGGCCACTGAGTCCATGTTGCTATTAATGCTCCACACATGCTTCGTCTTACCCAGCAACATATCCCTTCACGTCTTGTCCCCCTAGCATGTGCTAGCTTCTCTTCAAGACATCTACTGTATGTGAGTTCCCTTCTTACCACTCTCTGGATAAAAATATTTCTCCTGAATTTCTTAATGTTCTTATTTATGTCCTCAAGTTTTGAACTGAATTGGAAATCTCTTCTATATCTTATCAAACCTTTTTATCATTTCCTAAGATTGCATTTCTTTCATACCAAGTACCTTTAGCTCAATTGAACTTAATGTTCAGAAGACCATGACATGTCTCAATGTGGCCATGGAGATACTTCTGTTGCAAAATGTTACATCGCATCGTTGTGGTCATATACGAACATGTCTTTGACCCTCCTCAGACAGGCACTGTGGCCCTGAGATATTGTCTTGGGGTATGTAAGCTAACTTCTGGTGATGGTGTAGCTGCCAGCTTCAGTCTGGTGCTCAAACCTTCATTAAAAACAAAGAGAGCCATCAGCAAAATGGTGGCAATGACTTAGAATAAAGGACAGTATAACATTGGGTAGCAAGGGGTAGATAAAAGTTCAAAACTATAAATGGAACCCTTTTGCAAATTTGATTATGCTAGTGTTTTAATAATTAAGCATTCAAGAAAAAAGTTCCTATCAAATTTGTTGATATATTGTCATTTCTTGAAAAACAAAAAAAAATCTACCCAACTTCAAAAGCAGTATTCGATTCAGAGTTGAATCATCTACAACTTCTAAGCCTTGGTCAGAGTACCCCTTGAAAGTAAGATCAAATGCAACCTCCTCGGGGTGAAATTACTCGTATTGCCTTTGCGGTTCTTCAACGATTTTCTAAGGTGATCATAAAGTGTTTCTATTTGAAGGAGATGGGCATTCTTTAAAATTGTTGCCTAATTTGTGTGGCAAGCAGAGAAAAGAAAGAAAATATACTCTGAAGCCTTATATAATTGTACCTGCTTCACAACCTTCTCCTCCATGCTGTGATGAGCAGTGACATTTCACTTTTCCGATATCCAAATCCTCACAGGTTGCCCCAGCCAGGCAAGGACTATCTGCACAAGACACCACAGTTGCTATGGAGACAGTTGTCAGGGAGATGTCAGGGGCATGTACAGAAGAAGGAATAATTGATGGCCAGACATCTGGAACAATAGAAATGTATGTTAGGTGTCAAACATCACAGTATTAAAAAAAATGAGAACTGCTATTAAACAATGTCACATGGTAAGATCACTAAATGGAAACATATTTTAGCATGATATAGCTGTGAGAAAAGATAATAAAAATGAATAACCTCAGAGCAAGTTCTCCGATTAATCATTATCTCCCATCTCTACGTACCCAGCCATTTTTTATTCTCATGATTTATCACCAGGAGGAACTAATATTGCAGGGAAACAGGAGCAGATTAGATTAAATAAACTCACTTGCTACTTCTGGTTTCTAATATCTTCCTTCACCATGGCACTCTGAGTGAATATCAGAAAGCCGGACACAGATATTCTCACTTATTTAAACGTCGTTGCCAAAAGCATGTGCTAATGATAAGTCGGCTGAAAGTAGAGAAGTTCACTGAGGAAAGTCAGTGGGATCAAGCTTCTGCAGTACACTATAAAAGCAGTGATGGAAGGAGTTAATCTAATTTATTACTAAAGTCAGTGTCCCAATCCATGAATCTTGATTCTTGAGATACAGAACAGTTAGATTCATTGAACCCAGTGTTTGTGTTAACCGTATGAGTGATATGTTGGGAGATAAACATTCATTGGTGTTTTACAAGGGAGGATACAGCCATTGGCAGTTACACTATTGGAGTGGTCTGAGGAGAGGTGGTCCAACAGCGATGGCAATGATGAGGAGAGGGATAGGTGAGAGAAGGTGTCTGGGGAGAGATTTCTCAGGCAGTCAAAACTTGCAGATCCTCCACTTAGCCCCGTAAAAAAACTGACAACAATTACGAGTGAATTAAATTATTGCCCCCACTTCCGGTGCTGTCAATGTTTGACAGTAACAACAATCTGCTGGAGGAACTCAGTGGGTCGAGCAGCATCTGTGGGGGGGGGAAGGAATTGTTGATGTTCTGAGTTGAAACCCTGCATTAGGACTGCTCAACCTGCTGAGTTCCTCCAGCTGATTTCTTGTTGCTCCAGATTCCAATAGTTGCAGTCTCCTGTTTGACAGCGGATTTTCCTGGCCAGGGCACCATCGGACACTAGCCATGGACCTGGTGCTTAAATGTAGTCCAGATGTGACTGATATCTTCAGAACTTGACCTCTCACCATCCTGCAACACGCTTACAGTCCTCTTATTGAAGGTCAAAGTTACGGGATAGAGGAGGTGAAAGTGAAGCTCCACCTACGAGGGAAGGACACAGTCTTCATTTCAACCCTGCCTGGTACCTGCATGCCCCATTCTTGTTGGGCATGATGTTGGGGAGGGTCTGAGGGTGCATTTACAATTAACCTTTGTTTCCTTCTATCTAGAATCTTCTGTCACTTCTACTCAACTCTGTCCAAAAAACTTCTACATAGATAACAGTGAGCAAATTTTTTTGTTCATTTTCAGACTGTTTAAGTCTCAAAACTCAAACAAGATTGCACTTAAGTTGATGTAACCATAGCAACAATGCAGTATCCCACATGCTTTACAGTTACCAAGGTAATGACCTAACGTATTGTTCACCACAATACATACCTATGTGGTGTCTTTAACATTTAAAAAAATCCCAATGCTTCTCAGCTCCGCAATCAGATATTGATATTTGGTGAAAGAACAGTGATTGGAAGAATCTGCTATTAAGAAATGTTTTAATGGAAAAGAGAGAGAGGTGTAGAGTCAGAGGGGTTTGGGGAGAGAACTCCAGAGCTCAGGGCCAAGGTCCCCAACACACAATTGGCAATGGACAAAGGGAAAAAGTGGACAAAGTTGGAGGAGGATGGAGTTAAGGGTTATTGTAGGGTGACTGGAGGTTACAGAGGTAGGAAAGGGAACATTTGAAGAGATTTTTTTTATTTATATAGCACGGTAACAGGCCCTTCTGGCCCAATGAGCCCGTGCTACCCAATTACACCCATGTTAACCTACTGACCCAAGCGTCTTTGGAATATGGAAGGAAACCGGAGCACCCGGAGGAAACCCACGCAGTCATTTGGGGGAACGTAAAAACTCCTTACAGCCAGCGGCTGGAATTGAACTCCAATCGCCGGCGCTGCAATAGCCTTTACGCTAACCACTACACTACCGTGCCGCCAGCACTTAAGAAAGAAAGGTGACGAGGAAGTGACATGGTAATGGATGAATGGGATGGAGTATGTGTACTGGCAGCAAAGTCACAGAACAGGTAATTGAAGCATTAATTATAATTGTTTGTTTTGTTTAAGGAATGAACATTGGAACTGTGCTGTACATGTTTCACCTGTATGCCTTGGGAAATGCACAGAGCATATTATCTTAGAAGTGCCTCTGAACTTTGGCACCTCTGGTAATGTCATCTCCCTCGTTATTGCAATAGGGTGCCAACTTAAATTATTTGCTAAACTTCTAGCAAGGCTGAAGCCAACAACCTCTAGCTCTTGGACGTAAGCGTGGCGTCAATTGATGCAGTAAAGACAGCTGTTAGGTGGAGGATAGGAGCAGGGAAGGGAGTCAGAGGATTTGCTATGGTAAAGGCCAATACTTTATCACCTCATTATGGGCGACTATGTCTTCAGCTCCGTCTCTCCCACCTTCCCTCCCTTTAAGACCATCCTTAGAAGCCAGGACATTTAACATCTATCCTAACATTCAGCTCTATGCCTGGTTTTAGTTTACATTAAACTGCTGTGAAGTGTCTTCTGTGTTAAAGACAAGTTATCATGCGTCGTACAAATTTCTCTGCAAATTGACCTTCTAGCTTATCTACTGGATAAAAAGTATAATGAGATATCCTGAGGATGGGGAAGGTGCTATATAAGTATAGGTCACTTCCCCAGAACAGCACCACCTTAGTCTGTGATTCAAGGACAGAATAAAACTAGATGGTAAATGAAAATTAAATAAAGAACTGCAGGTGCTGGAAATCTGAAATAAAAACAGAAAATGCCGGAAACACTGAGCAGGTCTGGCACATCCTTTGTGAAGGATCTTTAACTTGAAATGCTAACTCTGTCTCTTTTTCAACAGATGCTGCTTGTCCTGTGGAGTGCTCCCAGTATTTTCTGGTTTTATTTTATTTTATAAAACCAGACAGCTTGCTTTTATTTGTTCCAGGATCTTGGAGAACACTTGTAAACCAATGCTTGGCTCTTGCAAGACAGTGGGGTAGACTTTTAAAATGATCCTGATTGGACTCTTGCATTGAAATCAGAAAGTCCTTGTATTTTGTTTTGGACCTTTCATGATCTCAGGATGTCCCAAAGCATTTTCCCACCAATGCCGAATCAGGAAACATAGTTTCTGATGTAAAGCAAGAAATGTAGCAGGCAATTTTCACCTAATCAGCAAGTTGATTCACTTGTGTATAACACCAATACCCTCTGAAATTGTCCAACTAGTCACTCGGTCCAAGGGCAATAAGAGATAGGCAATAAATGCTGACCTTACCAATGCCCAGATCCTGTAAAAGTAATAAATAAGAAGAAACAGACTGGCATATATCCTGAATAAGACCAGCACATTCTCCTTGGGATATGTTAGCAGTAAAACTCTTCCCATGCCCAATTTTCTGATCTACCTCCTTCAGGAGTCAGACTTCAAACCAACTGACTCAGTATCACATTTGTTTCTGAGCAGCACATCACTAACATATATACTTGCATTGGAAGGGGAATCGTACAGGATCACTCGAATGCTACTGGGCTAAAAGGCATAAAATATGAGACTCGGTTCCAAAAGTTCATCCTGTGCTCTCCTTGAAGAATAAGGGGTGAGCTGATTGAAATGTTAAAGATGACCAAAAGGAGCTGAGAGATGAGGTAAAAGTGATACTGTTTGCCAGAACAAGAGGGCACAAAAATGTAGAGTTAGACTGTTCAGGATGGTTCACAGCAGTTAATGGACATCCAAAAAGCTCTTCCCTCAAAAGTGTTGAATGGAAATTTCAGAACTGGGACCGGTAGATTCTTTGTTGGGTGTGATAGTAAGATCATGGAAGATGAAATCAGCACACTGTGAACTAAATGAATGGTGGTAGGTACAGGATCAAGAAGCAGAATAGTCTCCTCTTATTCCTTTTTCATCAATGGAGCCTTCTGGGCTTTGTGTGCCCGAGTTGTTTTCATTGCTTGGCATCTTACATTATGATATTTTGACCAATTAAATTCCCCTTTAAAAAATCTGTAAGTCGAATACATAGGAAGATGTCTCTGTGGGAATTTGTCCTTTACAGGGGAAATTTATTTTCTTTCAACTAATGGTCAGTGAACTGCAGTTTTCCTGACAGTTGTCATGCATTGCAATCTGACATTTCCATAGCTGGGGCAATTTTGAAAGCAAAACATAAACATCTTTCTGATAGGAAGCTTCTTCTGACTGGATTCACAAATAAAAATAATCCTGCAGCATCAAAAGGGAAAATGCCAAATTCAGAATAAGTTATTGGCCCTTTAAAGCAATAGCACAGGACCTTTTTATCTCAACAGATCAGGCAGCACCTGTGGAGAGAAAAATGTGTCAATGTTTCCCGGCAAACAGGGAAAGAGAGAAAACATCTGGTTTTAACTTGGAAAAAGGATGGGAGAAGAATGGATAGTTCAAAGGAACAATCTCTGATGGGGTAAGGCCAGGGTTGCCATGTTGATGAAGCCAGCTGTCTGATAGATTGAGGGCACTTAGAGAGAAAGAAAATGAATAAAGGAACAATACACGTCAGGCAGTGTTAGCAGAGAGCGAAAAACTGAGTTAATATTATAGATGTATGACCTGAACCATAAATTTTGTTCCTTTTTCCACAAATGCTCCCTGACCTACTGAGTGTTTTCAACATTTTCTGTTTTTATTTCAGAGTTCCAGCATCTGCAGTTTTTTTGATTACCATTCTCAATGTTCCGTACAGTATTGGGGGCCACAATCTCTCTCTCCCCCCATAGTCACTTTGCTTTTAGTCTAGGGACTGGAGAATCACCATTACTCATTCCTGTCCTCTTCCCTCAGTTGACTCTCAGAAAGTAAGCATTTCTTTCGTTTGAAGCAAAGGAATATAAGCACATTCATCCTGGAGCAATCCTCCCATCATCCGGATATTAAGAAGGGGAAACATGGAAAGAAACTCAGAAAGTTACCATGGAAAGGTAAAGCAGGTCATTAAAAATGTAAATGGAAGGTTGGTCTTGATTGCAAAGAGGATGGAGTATGTGAATAAGGAACACTTGCTTTAACTGTACCAGGCACTATTGAGACTATACCTGGAGTACTGGTTGCGGTCTTTGTCTCTTTATTGAAGGAAGGATACACTTGCCTTGGTAGAACTGCAGCCAAAGTTCACTTGGTTGATTCTTGGGATGAGCAGTTTGTCTTAAGGGGAAAGACTGATAGAATGGGCTAAACTCTCTGGAGCTAAGGTGAATGGGAAGTGTTCAGAGGGGTGTTGAGGATGAGTGTTGAGGGTCTGGAGATCACTGCCAGAAAAAATGATGGAAGCAGAAATTTTCATTGCAATTAGGCAGTATCTGGTAGATGACAAAGCTAGGGACCTATATCAGGGATATGGAATGAATATAAAGTCCATTTTTGGTTGGCTGAATACAATGGCCTCCTTTTGTGCCATGAACTCCTTTGAACTCAGAATACACTCAGGAGTCAATGTTCCCATTTGGTCCTGCACTTGCATTGTTTAAATTGAAAATTGATTGTCCTGTATGACTTTGATAGAGAAAGCCAGTTTTTCCATTTAACCAAGGTGAGGGTGAGGGAGCAGGACTGAAGGAGCCCCAACTCCCTCAGAGGAGCAGCTGAGGTGTCACGGTGCAGCTATCACTAAGAAGCCTTCACTGTGCCCTCACAGGAGCTACTGTGCAGTCAGTGACTGCAGAGCTGAGGTAGATCTCAACTTCCTCTACTCTCCACCTGCTCCGTGGGCCCCATCTGATGCCAGGATTGATCCAGGGACACAGGGTCCAGAATGTGACTGGCACTAGGAACTAGAGTGGCTTCAGGAACCAGAGTGGGCCGAGGGAAAGACTTGATAGGAGCTGGAAACAGAGTCAAACACCAGGTTTCGGACTGAGTCCAATATCAAGGTAGAAACCACAGACACATGCTGAGGGGCAGGCACAGGGAACAAAGAACCAAAGTCCATGTCTGATCTGCTGGGAGTGAGTACAGATCTAGGTCCATATCCACCTCAAGGTCCAGGGCCAGAAATGGCAGGGACAGTTCTGTCATTGTATAACACCAGGGAACAGTACCGGTGGGGGAAGATCTGTCACTGTACTACACTGGGGTACAGCACTGGTGGGGAGAGGTCTGTCACTGGACGTAGGCATGGATAGGAAGGCCATCCTGTGTATCCTTTGTCACTTAAGGGGAAAAGAAGACTGAAAGACTTGCATCAATATAGCACCTTGTGTGTCTTTTTTAAAATACATCAAAGTTCTCCCCTCGGTGCGTTTAAAAGATCCCATGGTATGAGTCCAACAATAGTAGATGTCATTGTCATGGGGTCATACACCTCCAAACCAGATCCTTCAGCCATCAGGTCTGCAGCCACCATCAGGCACCCATTTTTCCTGTACCATCCCCATTAACTTCCCCCATTACCTTATTGTCCAACCACCCACCAATGTTCAGGGTAATTTACAGTGGCTAATTAACCTACCAACCGGTGCACCCAAAGGAAGCCTGTGTGGTCATAGGGAGAACATGCAAACTCCATACGGATAACAACTGAAATCGGGATTGGACCCAGGATACTGGAGCTGTGAGGCAGCAGAATATCATGAACCACTGTGCTGCCCTGAGATGTGTTCTCCCTGGGATTCTGGGCATTATTTATCTTGCAGTCTATGCCACCAATACAGATTGCTGGGACATATTTACATATCTATTTGTGGGATCTTACTGTCTGATTTACACATGTCCTACATTATGACTGTGACTCCACTTCTGTCCACCATCACAGCATTCAACTATCTGAAACTGCATCCACTTCTGCACTGGAATCCTATTCCAAGAATTGATTAGAATATATCCTGATAAGCAGTCTGAAAAAAAATGAGCAGGCACGTAATGCTATTACAGCGCCAGCGGCCTGGATTCAATTCCGGCCACTGTCTGTAAGGAATTTGTATGTTCTCCCCGTGTCTGCGTGGGTTTCCTCCGGGTGCTCCAGTTTCCTCCCACATTCCAAAGACGTACGGGTTAGGAAGTTGTGGGCATGCTATGTTGGTGCAGAACTGTGGTGACACCTGCGGGCTGCCCCCAGAATACTCTACACAAAAGATGCATTTCACTGTGTGTTTCGATGTACATGTGACTAATATAGATATCTTGTTGTTTGTCAGTTTGAATCATTGACCTTGTTGTACTGTCACAGTTTAATATGGAACAAAATAAGTAAACAGTGCCCTTCACAATGTCCCAAAGCAGCTTACAGCCAAGAAGTACATTTAAAGTGTTATTCACTGTGATAATGTAGGAGATGTGTGAGTGCTTTCAATGAGTCATGGTTGGCATCATGACATGGAGGCAGTCTTTTGTCATTGAAAGGTGCAGAAATTCTCCTTGATTACTGAAAAGTGTCCTGGTTCCTTGCATTCAATTTCCAGTGGTGTTTCAAAAGAAAATGACTTTGTTTTCCAACGTATTATATTGAGATAAATGCCCCCTTGAATCAAGTAGCAGCACTCTAAGTTTTGATGCAGAAAGCTGTTGCTTGAAGTCCCTGAGAACATATGATTAAGGCTGACAGTCCAGTGTTAGACTGAGAGTGAAGTGCACCATTGTTCATTCCATTGCAGACATTTGGATGAGGTATCAAATGGGCCCCTTTTCTTGCTCCCTCAGCTGGTTGCACTATTCAAATTAAATTTTAGAGAATTTCCACTCCCATTCGCCCTACCCCACCACTCCAGTGAACAGTTATTCATCAGCTAACTGCACTAGATTACTGGTCATTATCAAATTGCAATTTGTGGGAGTTCACTGCACACAAATTAATTATGGCCTGTCACAGATTACAACTGTGACGACATTTCAAATGTACTGATTTGGTTCTAAAGCATTTTGGCATGTCCCAAAGATGTGCAAATGCACCTTGGAATTGGAATTGGTTTATTATTGTCACTTGTACCGAGGTACAGTGAAAAACTTGTCTTGCATACCGATTGTACAGGTCAATTCATTACACAGTGCATTGAGGTAGTACAAGGTAAAACAATACAAAATGCAGAATAAAGTGTAACAGCTACAGAGAAAGTGCAGTGCAGGTAGACAATAAGGTGCAAGGTCATAAAGAGGTAGATTGTGAGGTCAAAAGTACATCTTATCGTGCTAGGGAACTGTTCAAGGAAGGATAGAATCTGTCCTTGAGCCTGGTGGTATGTGCTTTTAGGCTTTTGTATCTTCTGCCCGATGGGAGAGGCGAGAAGAGAGAATGTCCTGGGTGGGTGTGGTCATTGATTATGCTGGCTGCTTTACTGAGGCAGCAAGGTATAGACAGAGTCCATGGAGTGGAGACCGGTTTCTGTGATGTGCTGGGTTGTTTCCACAACTCTCTGCAGTTTCTTGTAGTCCTGGGCAGAGCAGTTGCCACACCAAGCTGCGATGCATCCAGATAGGATGCTTTATATGGTGATAAAAGTTGGTGAATGTCAAGGGGGACATATTTCTTTAGCCTCCTGAAGAAGTAGAGGTGCAAGTGAGCTTTCTTGGCCATAGTGTCTATGTGGTTGGACCAGGACAAGCTATTGGTGATGTTCATTCCTAGCATCTTGAAGTTCTCAACCCTCTCAACCTTAGCACCATTGATGTAGACAGATACGTGTGCACTGCCCTCCTTCCTGAAGTCAATGACCAGCTCTTTTGTTTTGCTGACATTGAGGGAAAGGTTGTTGTCATGACACCATGTTACGTATCTCCTTCCTGTATTCTGACTCATCATTATTTGAGATACAGCCCACTATGGTGGTATCACCGCAAACTTGCAGATACCGTTAGAGCAAAATCTGACCAAGCAGTCATGGGTGTATAAGGAATAGAGTAGGGGTCTGAGGACACAGCCACGTGGGGCACCAATGTTGAGAATAATCGTGCTGGAAGTGTTGCTGCCTATCCTCACTGATTGCGGTCTATTGATCAGAAAGTCAAGGATCCAGTTGCAGAGGGAGGTGTTGAGTCCCAGGTCTCAGAGTTTGGTGATAAGTTTGCTTGGAATTATAGCATTGAAGGCAATAAACAATAGTCTAACACAGGTACCTTTACTGTCCAGATGCTCCAGAGATGTGTGTAGGACCAGGGAGATGGCATCTGCCATTGACCTGTTTCAGCAGTAGGCGAATTGCAGTGGGTCGAGGTTGTCTGGGACGCTGGAATTGATGCATGTCATGACCAACCTTTCAAATCACTTCATGATGGTGGGTATCAGAGCCACTGGTTGGTAGTCATTAAGGCACATTACCTTGTTTTTCTTAGGTACCTGGCTGATAATGGTCTTCTTAAAGTAGGTGGGAACCATAGATTGAAGCAGGGAGAGGTTAAAAATGTCTGCAAGTACCCCTGGCAGCTGATCTGCACAGGATCTGAGGACACGGCGAGGGACACCATCCGGGCCAGATGCTCTCCTTGGGTTCACTCTCCGGAAGACTGATCTTACGCCTTCAATGGTGACCATGGGTTCAGGTTCATTGGAGGCTGTCAGAGTGGGTGGTGACATACCAATCCCCTTCTGTTCAAAACGTGCATAGAATGCGTTAAGCTCATCGGGAAGGGATGCGCTGTTGTTGGCGATACTGCCTGACTTTGTTTTGTAGCCCGTTATAGCATGTAAACCCTACCACAACTGACGGCTGGTCTGAGACTCGATTTTGGACTGATATTGTTCCTTGGCATCTCTGATAGCTTTATGGAGGTCGTATCTTGATTTCTTGTAAAGGTCAGAATCACCTGATTTGAACGCTGCAGTCCTAGACTTCAGTTGGGAGTGGATCGCCCAGTTCATCCATGGTTTCTGGTTTGGGAACACCCGGATTGATCTCTTTGGAACACAGTCCTCAACACACTTGCTGATAAAGTCTGTGACGGTGGTGACATACTCATCCAGACTGGCAGCTGAGGACCAGTCCACTGACTGAAAGCAGTTGCGTAGGAGCTCATCTATTTCCTCAGGCCAGCACTGTATGACTTTCTGTACTGGATCCTCCCATTTCAGCTTCTGTTTGTAGGCAGGGAGAAGGAGCACAGCCTGGTGGTCTGATTTACCAAAGTGACGACGGGGGGGGGGGGGGGGGAGTGGGGTGGGGGGGTGGCTCGGTACACACCTTTGATGGTCGTATAGCAATTGTCAAGGGTGTTTGAGCCCCCAGTGGGACAGGAGATGTGCTGGTATATTTTAGTAACACACTCTTGAAGTTGGCCTGGTTGAAGTCACCTGCAATGATGAAGAGGGCCTCAGGGTATCCTGTTTCAAGGCTATTGACCACAGACTATAGCTTATTGAGTGCAGGCTTCACGTCCATCTGGGGTGGGATGTAGACTGCCGTCAGGACAGCTGAAATGAACTCCCATGGCAGATAGTATGGTGGTACTTCACCGTTAGATATTCCAGGCTGGGTGAGCACGAACTCACCAGGACCATCACATCCGAGCACCAGGAGTTATTAAGAAACAGACCCCTCCACCTCTGACATTGTCTGAGGACACTGTACAGTCCATTCAGTGAGTTGAGAAGCCCTCAGGTCGTATGGCGCAGTCAGGCGAAGCAGGTGTAAGCCACATTTCGGTGAGACACAGTACACAGCAGTCCCTCACTTGTCTTTGGTAGGTCAGTCTTGCCCTTAGTTCATCAACTTTGTTCTCAATGGCCTGGACGTTAGCTAGTAGTATGCTGGGGAGGGAGTCTTGAATCCATGCTGTTTCAGCATCACCTGCAGCCCAGCCCTCTTACCATGCTTCCAGGGTAAGTGGCTGCGGCTCATCGGTCTTGAAGTCTTGGAGTCCAAACACAACTTCTGTGTTTGATTGTTCTTTCGTGATGGTCCAGAAAGGTCATTGTGTATTGTTATCCTGAACACACAGGATAACAACCTGAACACACATCCTGAACACAAAGAATTATGTCACTGCACAACTTGGAGAATACTCAGAGTACTGATAGAAAGCAGAGACAAGAGCCGGCACCCTTCTACTGACAGAAGAAGTGGATATTAGAAGGGAAATTCTGCATGGTCAGAACCAGAAAGCCCATTAAATGTAAGATGAAGTATGAAAGTTGAAATATTCAAAAATATCCATATTATTTTTGTGTGTTTTTATGTATTTTAATTAAAATATATAAAAGCACACAGAAAAAGAGCTTGGCCCCAGTGTTGCCTTGTGCCAAGGCTGTCAGGGCATTCCAGGGATGGAAGCTCTGCACTGTGCCATCTGATGAACAGTCACCACTTGGATCACACTGTTGGACTCAAGCATGTGGATGTCCAACAAAATTGGTCCTTTGCACCAGGACAGGTAAGGACAGGCATTTAGGGGCCTGGGCAACCATTCCAGTCAGCAAGCTTAGTCCAGCAATGTTAGATCTTTCTTCTCTATTATCACTTGTAACCCACAGATCATCTTCTCTAAACATTCTCCCAGATTTTTGACACACCCTTTTATCTAATTGGTTGCCATAACAAAAGTTCATACAAATATTTCCTTCATTCTTGTGGCAATTCTCTTTCATGTTGCCATATATCCCCATGGAAAGCTTGTTTTTCAGACAAGTATACCCCCATCTTATTAGATTTTGGTGAGTTTGGAGCTGAAACCTTCTCCCAGCTTTGCACTTGTAACTGGATTAAAAAGCAGCAGGACATTTGACAGAAACCACAGTTACATCCTGGTAGGTTAACAGAAATAGGCAAAGAATAATGCATTAAGCACAAAGAAATCGTTCCTTTGGACTTAAATGAATTATTTTAGCAGATCAGTTATTGGTCCGGTTATGGCAGGGAAGATGATTACTGATATTTCTCTGTGTGAGTTTGGGATTTCCCCACAAATGTGCCCTGGCTCCATCAACAGTTTCCCAGCTTGCTGACGCTGCTTTGACCTTTACACTTCCTGTGTGGGCTCCACTGTCATGGCGATCCTCCTCCTCCTGTTAATTGTTCAGCAAATATTACAGGATAGCAAAACCGTCATCTGATCGACTGCTTTTTGGCATGTTGCTTCCACTGTTCATCAATTCTGACGAAAAGGTTCTAAGAAAGGTTCCGAAACGTTAACTCTGTTTTGTGTCAGATTTCCAGCATCTGCAGGTTTGTTTTTGATTTTCTTTTGCTCCAGCTATTTAACTTGCACATAACCTGATGTTGTAGTTTCATCATGTTGGTGTACCTGCTGCTATTCTTGGAATTCTCTTCAATGCTGATTAAACCAAGGTTAATGCCCTGGTAATGCAAGAGTGATGGATGGACAGAATAAAGGGAATATCTGTGATAGAGTGAGGCCAGGTCAACTGGGTTAATGAGAGCAGTTAGAGGGTGAATACACTTCATTTTCTGTGTTATCTGTTGCTAACAACAGGTTTGTGGGACACCTATTCCTCCTGTCACTTTCTCTGCAACTCAAAGCCACCTATTTTATTTCTCTTTTCCATTTCCCTTTTCACAGATGCTGCCTGACCTGCTGAGTGCTTCGAGCGTTTTCTGTTTTTATTTCAGGTTTTCAGCATCTGCAGCGTTTTATTTTGGTTTCCAACATCCAGGGAATTATTTTTTGGTACAACTAGGATTTTGAGAATTTACTAATACCTTTCCTTTCATCATCTCTGCTTTCAAAATCTTTCGCATTTTCACACTGGGCATGGCGATGAAAGGCAAAGCAATGAAAGAAAAGAAAAATAATGTTTAACAGCTGTTAATCCATGGCCCGGGGTCTAATCGGTGCTCAGCTGTGTAATAGTGATAGCTACTGTTCAGTCCCATGAGGTTTGCCAATGGAAGGCAGCTGAATAATGATTAAATCATGCCTCGTGACAGCTGGAATTAGCTCATGATTTCAGGTGTGTAAGAAGATATCTGGAAAAGCACACAGCAGCCTTTTCAAGGAGCTTGCAGACATGGTGTCAAGAGAATAGGAAGTGAAGGCAAAGGTAATGAAGACAAACCATAAAATAATGTGTTACTGGTAGCAGGTAATGATGGAAGGGGGGCGAACTGCACAATTGTATGACAGTGAGTCAACGTTCATAAAGAAATCATAAGAATCTACTGATCTTGAGAAGGTGGATTGTACCTGTGAGATTTGGCGTTCTGAGAGGCTGGGTTTGAGGTGCTGCAGCAAGGCTGTGAGAGGACTTTGAGGATGAACCAGCGGTACTTCCAGTGGAGGCAGCAGGTAACCACGGGAATCTCTCTGACGACACTGCTGCCATTGAAGGCGAGATGCCTGTTGAGAAAGAGAGGTGTCAATGGGTTGGGAAGTTAAATCAACTGCCACAGGTTACAAGCAAAGGACAATGACAGGACAATGTCAAACATTTTAAGCAGAAAAGAAGCACATTTGTCTCCAGTAGAATGGGGAAGTAGAAACTCCATCTCATAAATATCAAAGGCTGCAAACATATATTACTCTAGAAGGGATTTCATGAGTTCTCTTGCAGGGAATAATTAAGGAAGTAGCATACACATTTTATATTAAAGGTCAATTTAGCTAACAATGGCATTCTTTTTCCTAATAGTCTTTTGAAGGGCAGGCGCAGTAGCGGTCAGCGTAACACTATTACAGTGCCAGCGAATCGTGTTCAATTCCAGCCGCTGCCTATAAGGAGTTTGTACGTTCTCCCTGTGTCTGCATGGGTTTCCTCCGGGTGCTCCGGTTTCCTCCCGCATTCCAAAGACATATGGGTTAGGAAGTTGTGGGCATGCTATGTTGACGCCGGAAGGGTGGCGACACTTGCGGGCTGCCCCCAGAACACTCGACGCAAAAGATGCATTTCACTGTGTTTCGATGCACATGTGACAAATAAAAATATCTTATTTTATTTTATCTGATGGACTGGTCCAAAATTGATATTTTTGTAATTGTGTTTAGTGTGTAATTTTCATTGTCCTCTTTGCTCATCCCAAACTTTTGGCATGTCTCTGAAGGTTCCTTCATTCATCCAAACAGATGTCCCCAACTTTCTGCAGGCTTTTATCTGTTCTCTTTGGTATGGTAATTTGCATAACCCTAACAGTCCACATCAGCAATGAAATGAGAGGGGAAATAAAAAGGAATTTTTCTTTTGTGTTGAGCTGTTGTGATCTAGAATGCACAGGCTGAAAGGGTGGAGGAAGCAGATTCAACGATAACTTTGAAAGGGGAACTGGAGATGAAACATTTGCAGGGTGAAAGCAGGGATGTGGTGACTATCTGAACAATTTCACCAATTTTCTTCATAACTATGATGGCTTGAACAAAATTTGGGTGTTCTGCTAGGTTCTGTGACCAAAAGAATGAAAACACCTCACAAAGCTGAAATGAAGCAAAGGCCCCACATCATCCAGGAACAAGAATATCACTAGTAAAGATACTTCAAAGCCAATGACCTAGAAAAACAGAAAAAAAACCTAAGTCAAAATAATTCCAGATTGCAATCTATATCACTGCACTGTATGGACAAACAAACAGGCATAAGCTTTCACCCATGTGTTTTGCATCTTTAGAACATAGAACATAGAATATTACAGCACAGTACAGGCCCTTCGGCCCACAATGTTGTGCCGACATTTTATCCTGCTCTAATATCTATCTAACCCTTCCCTCCCACATAGCCCTCCATTCCTCTATCATTCATGTGGCTATCTAAGAGTCTCTTAAATCTCCCTAATGTATCTGCCCCAACAATCTCTGCCAGCAGTGCATTCAATGCACCCACCACTCTCTCTGTAAAAACTTACCCCTGATATCCCCCTTATACCTTCCTCCAATCACCTTAAAATTATGCCCCCTCATGTTAGCCATTTAGTATATTAAAGCATTATAAGGTGCTTAACAGGAATGATATCATTTTAAATTTGACATCAAACGAGATATGGGTGACCAAAGGTTTGGTGAGAGATAAGCTTTAAGAAGCATCCAAGAATAGGATAAAGGGAGGGAAAGGTGAAAAGGATTACATAAGAATTCCAGCTCTTAAAGCCAAGGCAGCTGAAGGCAGTGAAGGACGTTGGGGGTCCACAAAGGGTCAGGACTGTAGGACTGAGGGGGAGCTCAGAGGCAGCGAGGAAAGAAGCCAAAAAGTTCTTCACCAGTAAGATCAGAAAATGCTGGAAACACACAGTAGGTCAGGAAACACCTATGGGAAGAGAAACAAAAGTTAACAATTTATGTCAAAAATCAAGGCAGGGACTTTTTGTCTCTCCACAGATGCTGCCTGACCTGCTGAACATTTCAGGCATTTTCTGTTTTTATTTCAGATTTCCAGCATCTGCAGGTTTTTATTGATTTTCATTTAAGTTCTTCAGGAAACCCAAAATATATTAATCCACACGTGGAAGCTGAACACATGATCACACAGCAAGGTTAGTACATAAAATGAAAGCATGTGATGCAGCTAACTAAATCTGGCAAAAAACAGCAACTCTAAAAAGCCAAGGAAGATTCTAATATGTTAGAATTGTGCCACAAATGAGGTTTTTCTCTCTAAAAGGAAGCCCAAATCTAACAATGGCAATGCCTATAAATTCTAGCAGGAATAAATCACTGACTGAAGTTAAAGCTTTGCTGGTACGATATTCCTTCATTGATGTTAACTGGAAAATATGAATCACTTTCCATACCCCAGGAGCCACTTCTCAGTGAAGGCAGACATCAATGAAGAAATCCATCATTATCTCCACTGCTTTAGCACTGCCTTTGACTGTCTGAGGAAGACCAAGTGTGTTGGAAGACCAAGACTTCAAACCCAGCACCAAGCTTATGATTTATAGGCTGCAGTGATCACTGAGCTTCTGAGACTTGGATTGTCTGCTGTAGGCATCTGAAGACAGGGGAAAGGTACTGCCAATGCTACCTCATAATATCATTCGGATCCACTGGTAGGATAAGGAAATCAAGGTCAATGTCCTCTCCCAGATCACCAACCCCAGAGGCTATGATCATTGTTAACCAGCTCTGTTGGGTGGACCATATTGTCTTCAGGTAGACAAAAAGTTCCTGACACAAGCAGTCTACTCCACGCTTCATCATGGCAACAGATTTCCAGGAGATAAGAGACAACACACCAAAGATGTCTTAAAAGTCACTACAAAAAAAAAGTAACATCTCCAATGACTCACAGGAATCCCTGGTCCACGACAAGTCTAAATGCAGCATCTGAGAAGGCACTGAGGACCCATCATTAGACAGGTTAGTTTTATTCTACTGATGATGTGTTGTTGCAATAGTAATCCTGCTCTGTACGAGAGGTGCTGCATGTTTGGACATTGGACGTATGTGCTTGGCTGAGGAGCCAGTGGTGGGAAGCTACCATTCCCGGGATTGTGACTGAACGGCTCTAAGTCAGAATCCCACCTTGATGGAAGCTTGTGGGGCCCTTGTCCAAGCAACCCACCCACCCTTCCTGCCATGGACCACCTGTTCGGCCAATCGCAGTGTCTGTAGATGCCAGAGGTGATTCATCAGCACCGTCTGAACTGTAGTGGAAGCAAGTCATCCCGAAACCTGAAGGACCATTGAAGAGAAGTGAAAAGTAGAGGAGAATGATCGTCAACATGCCCGATCCAATGACCCACTGTGTCTCTGAACTGGAAGAAGATAATGAGAACCTGGAAGTAAGTGCCAATTTAGGTCCAATACAATGCAGTTGTGAACGTCTTGTGAACTAAGGTGTCAATATAGTTCAGTCAGTAGCATTTTTGGTTCTGAAGTCAAAAGGTTGGGGTTAAACTGTCTATAACTAAAAGCTGAAATAAAGGCCATAACGGGAATGGTAACTGAAAGATTTTTCCATGCTCTTAGGCCTGTAACTGCTTATTTTAAAGGATTATAATCTTTGTGACTCCCTGGTCCACCCTTCCATCTCCACTGACTACTCCCTTTCTCATGGCATTTCCCATGCAACCACAGGAGAGGCAACACTGCCTTGTTCTCTCTTCCCTTTCCACCATCCAGGGACTCAAACCACCTTTCAGCTGAAGCAACGATTCACTTGCATTTCCTCTGATTTAGACTATGGCTTTTGGTGCTCTGACGTGGTGCCCTTCTGTGGTATCAGGAGATGAGTCATTTGCGGCAGGATACCCAATCTCTGACCCGCTCTTATAGTCACAGTATTGGCTGATTCAGTTGAGCTTCTGATCAAAGATGACCCCCCAGGATATTGATGGCAGGGACTTGGTGACGGTAACGTCTTTGAATGTCATCAGTAGGTTGTTTGACTCTCTCTTGTTGGAGATTGTCATTGTCTTACTCTTTTATGATATGAATGTTACTTACCATTTATCACTCCATGCCTACATGATGGCTTGGTCTTTCTGCATGCAGACATGGATTGCTTCATTAGCTGAGGAATTGCAAATGGATTTGAATGTTGTGCAACCATCAGTAAACATCCCACTTTCTGCCCTTTATATCCTGAATTGGAATTTAACCTATATTTTAAAATGGGATGAATTCCTGCACCAACCATTGAGCCTTTAACCTTCAAATAGATTGAGAAGAGTGGTCTTGCTGATAAGTTCATGGAATGCACTTAAGACAGTTTCCCAGTAACATACATCATGAACCCACCTGGGAACTGGCTTTTTTACATCTGTTCATATGTTGTGAGGCAGAATTAGTTTATGATCTCTTACAAAGGATCTTCTGGGGAAAAGTGATCATAACATTCAGTATACGTTTTAAATATAAAATTAGATGGCAAGAGCAAATGTAATATATCCAAGTTTGCTGATAATAGAAACATTGTTGGGAAAGTTGCCAGGCCAGAAAAAAAGTGTCAACAAAAAGAATTAAGTTAAATAATAAGCAAAAAGATGGTTGATGAAGTATAATGAGGGAAAAGTAAGGTTATTCACTTTGGTAGAACAAATAGAACAGCAAAGTATTATTTAAATGGTGTGAAAATATGGAGTGTTGGTGAGAGCTGGGTGCCCTTGGATGAGAAACACAATAAGTTAGCATGTAGATACACCAAGTAATTAATAAGTTAAATGGAATATTGGCTCTTACAGCAAGTGGTTTGAAGGTTTTGGGGGTGGCGCAGAAAAGTGTGAGGTCAACAAACAGCTCAGCCATGATCTAATTACAAGGTGGAGCAGACTCAAGGGGCCAAAAGGCTCCTCCTTTTCCTATTACTTAAGTTCTTCCACAGCACAGGGTGAAATTTGGTGTCTTCTGCATAGTACAGAGGATTCTTTCCTCAGTGTGGCAATCTACAGGAACACCTTGAACTCCAGCAGGTCCTGTTGATTGAGCAGGTCAAAGCTAACAGGTGGATGTTCCTCAGTGCAGGAATTATGGGTGAGATTGGTGGGAGCCACTGCAAACAGAAATCTTGTGGAGAGTAAAGAATCAGCAACCTCTGAATTACCAGAGTTGTTCATGATCATAGGGAAGTTAAATTAGAAGCATAAAGGAGATAAAGTGATGAATCCTATAAATGAGAAGTGGGGGATATTGAGAGAGGATTCATCTGCATCTTGGAGGAGTGACTGGACAGCATATTCAGCAAAGTCCTTCATACACCTAGAAACTATTGATTTTTGCAAAAAGAAAACGTATTTCAAGATATTTTCAGTCATGTTGTTGGAAACAATACAATGAACACTCTCCCCTGCACCATCTTTGCCAGGATTGATGGAAAAGATAGCAATACTGATAATGAAGGGGAGTGGAAACCATTCCCTAACACCAACAGGAGTGTCTAGGTGAAGCTATCCCCTGCAAACTGCTTTCAGATGAAGGACTGCGCCCTGTTTCATTGGTAATCGAAGCTATCATAAAGGGCTGCATGGATAATTTTGTCATTTTTGGACCTAAGGAAAAAATAAAGAAATGAGGGCAGACGGGGAGGAGGAAGGTAAATTTTTCAGCATGAACAGCATTTTGCTCTGGGCTGTTTTTCTGAGATTACAGCAAATCGTACCACTAAAAGAAACCATTAATTCTTTCATAGGCAAAAAGGTTCTGTAGAGCAGATGAATACTGCTCAGTAAATCATATTCTTAATAAACGTGTAAGTGGAATTTTAGTGACCTCAAGAGCTTAGTAAATGTAAACCCTCCAATTATTCATAGCCTGTGTGAGGCCACTACTCAGAACAAATGGCATTGTTCAAATAAGGTGTATTAAATTTTCTAAATCAAATTTACTGCTCTGAATCAATATAAAATATATGAATTACAAATCTGTGTCCCTGAAATGTTCAGAGAGTCTTTTACATTCAGAATCAGTAGAGTTACTACCACAATTACATTTTCTAATTGAATCTCATACAATTTGCTTATCTCTGTCAGGAAGGAGTAGAACCCCTACAGGTACTTGTGACAAGTCCCACAAAGCCGCTTCGGTACTTTAAAACCTACTCTTTATTTTAATGCACCAGCTGACTTTAAACAAGAGAGTTTATGTTATTACATCTAACGGACATTTTTATTAAGTCCATTGCCTTCAACAGTTCATATTGGTTTGGAGGAAAGTTGAAAGCTGGAAGTAAGCAACTTATTAAGCTCCAGAGTTCAAAAAGTAGATAGCTTGCTAAACCTTTTATAGGTCACTAGTTATGACTCTATTGGAACATTATGTTTCTTCCTCTAAGATACACTTTAGGAAGAAGCTCCACCTTAGATGGCAACACTAGAGAGGTGCAACATCATGGTTAAGTTACCAGAATAGTGCTGGAGTTTCTTATTTTAAACATTATGAGGCAGCAGGAGGTTATTCAACCCACTGGGTGAATGCCAGCTGCTGTTAGTTACATTCCTCCTCTCCTTATTTTCCTGAAATCATTCCTCCCCGACACATGCTCATCAACTCCTTTTTGATTTTTATGCCACTTATGTCCACTAAAGTGTCATTCACAGTCACCATCAACCTACCTGCACATCTTTGGGATTTGGGGGAAATAGGAGCACCCAGAGGAAATTTGGGTAGTCCCGGAGCAAAGGTGCAAACTCTGCACAGCTGAGACTGGAGTTCAGGATCAAACCCAGGTCCCTGGAACTGTGAAGCGACAGCACCAACCACAGTCCTACCATTCTGGACTATTGATCCAAGGTATAAGTTCAAATCCCACCATGGCAGATGGGGAACTTAAGTTCATGTAATTATAAACTGGGAATGAAAACTAGTTTCAGCACAAGTAACCCACGTCATAAAAAGCCTTATGTTTCATTAATATCCTTCAGGGAAGGAAATGGGTCCTTGTCTTCCTGACCAACAGACAACAATCAGTGAGGATGGGAAGCAACACCTCCGCCACGATTATTCTCAACACTGGTGCCCCACAAGGCTGCGTCCTCAGCCCCTACTCTACTCCCTATATACTCACGACAGTGTGGCCAGATTCTGCTCTAACACCATCTACAAGTTTGCAGGTGATACCATGATACCACCATAGTGGGTTGAAACTCAAATAACCATGAGTCAGAGTACAGGAAGGAGATAGAGAGCCTAGTGACATGGTGTCATGACAACAACCTTTCCCTCAATGTCAGCAAAACAAAAGAGCTGATCATTGACTTCAGAAAGCAGGGGGGTTGCACATGTTCCTGTCTACATCAACGGTGCTGAGGTCAAGACGTTTGAAAGCTTCAAGTTCCTAGGAGTGAACATCACCAATCACCTGTCCTGGTCCAACCACTTAGACGCCTCGGCCAAGAAAGCTCACCAATGTCTCTATTTCCTCAGAAGGTGCTCAGAGAAATTTGGCATGTCCCTTTTGACACTCACCAATTTTTATCGATGCACCATAGAAAGCGTCCTATGCGGATGCATCCAGCCTTGGTTTGACAACTGCTCTACCCGGGACTGCAAGAAACTGTAGAGGATTGTGGACACAGCTCAGCACATCACGGAAACCTGCCTCCCCTCCACGGTCTGCACTTCTCGCTGTCTCAGTAAAGCAGCCAGCATAATCAAAGGCCCTACCCATCCTGGACATTCTCTCTTCTCCCCCCTCCCATCAGGCAGAATATAAAAAGCCTGAAAGCACGTACCACCTGGCTCAAGGACAGCTTCTACCCACTGTTATAAGACTACTGAACAGTCCCCTAGTATGATCAGATGGACTCTTGACCTCACAATCTACCTTGATATGACCTTGCACCTTATTGTCTGCCTGCACTGCACTTTCTCTGTAACTATAACACTTTATTCCGCATTCTATTATTGTTTTCCCTTGTACTACCTCAATGCACTGTTGTAATTGAAATTTAATTGAAACCTCTATTGATGCAAAACAAAGTTTTTCAATGTACCTCGGTACATGTGACAACAATAAATGAATTTACCAAAATTTACCAATGGGCCATCTTTACCCACACTGGCTGATATGCAACTCCAGATTCTTAACTGCCTCCTCAATTTGGGAATGATTAGAGATGAACTATAAATGCTGGCATTGCCAGTGACACCCACATCCCATGAATGATCAAAATTAAGAGATTTGCTGGAAATCTGCCTGAGATGAGGATCTTCAGGTATGTGGAGAGAGTGGAGAAACTGGGGCTCTTGCTTGTAAAGCAGAGATGATCAAGGGGAATAAAAGCAGAACATGCTGGAGAACCACTCAGTAGGTCAGAGAGGAACAGTCAATCTTTCAGGTCTGATAAAAGGTAGTTAACCCAAAACATTAACTGTTTCTCTCTCCACAAATGCTACCTGACGTGCTGAGATACTTCCAGCATTTGCTGACTTTTATGTCAGATTTCCATCTGCATTTTTTTGATTTTCAGGCTTAAAGGCAGATTTGATAGCTGAAAGTCACAAATGTTTTGTTAGAGTAAGTACTGCAAGGCTGTTTCTAATGACAGAACAGTCAGTAAGCACAGGTTTATGATCACGGGTGAAAAGAACCAGTGAGGAGAATGAGATTGTTTTTATGTGGAAGACCTTCCTGTGATGTTCACTGAGGCAGAATGGAGAGCAGGGCAAGTGGTTACATACTTTAAGGGTAAAATAATTGCAAGGTTACAGGTAACAGCCAGGAGAGTGGAACTAATTGGTGAACTCTTCCATCTCTGCTGCTTAATTCGACATCATGCAGAGAGATTATACCTTTAGAAAAATCTGTTGGCACCTTTTTTTCCACCGTATGATTTAAAACAATTTGAAGTCATTTTAATGCCTGTAGAAATAAAGGAAACTCAAGATTAATGGTACAGTACCAATAAAGAGAGGTGGGTAAGCTCAGACTGATGCGATGTTGGAAACAAAGTCCTACTGAGTGAAAAGCCATGGGGAAAGATTGGTGCTGACTGAAGCATAGCGAGTGATTTAGCAGCTTTCCTTGTTTTTCAGCTCTGTGGCTTAATAAATTGCTTATATCCTGCTCTCAACTTCCTAACCATCCAATAGGAGCTGTTGAAGACGATGGACTTAATAAAAATGTAGCTTTATAAATCACGAGTTGTGCCTCAGTTGGAACGCTTTGTTTCATTCTTCAGGGAAAGGATCCATTTAATGGAAAGAGCTGCAGATGTCACACTAAGAACATGAGGCAAGGTCAGGCAGAAGCCGCTACAGCAAGGCAGTCCTGGAGCGGCAAATTGTAAAGGTCTACAAAGCAAAATACACCAGGGTGTGCAAAGAGGCAATCTTCTGCACCATTGTGATCAGGTGCTGGGACAAGAGTTCAGTCCCTTACTGACGAAAGACGAAAGCACACCCATTCATTCTTAGAAGCATAGGATTTCATGTAAATTTCCAGCTCCCATCCACATCAACAACTAAGATCTGGAAGTTCAAATCCAGCAGGCTTGCTCTGGTGGCTCCAGGAATCAAAGTTTAAACTCCAGGAGTTAACTGTGATTAAACCTGACAGAATACTCATTGGGGCATTAAAAGTATATTTTTCATTTTCTTTGAACATTTGAACTACTAGCTACGGGAGATGTGGGAAAGAGGAACTGTTTGAACGGCAAGGTGAACCAAACAGAATATTTGCACTTTCCAGTGGGCAATGGGAAAACAGAACATGCAATGGATGAACCAGTGGCCAGTGGTCATGGGGGGGTGGTCAAGGATAATGGTGGGAGGCAAAAGGTCCAGATGAAGCCTCCAGAAGTTCATTCAAGCAAGCTGGCAACCCTAGCCTGACCTTGCTGACAAATACTTCAAAATTTTCCCAGGTTTGATACTCACATTGTATTACCCATTAGGTTAAAAAAAAGAAAGGACGATCATAAATTTAGGAGCAACGATCACTATCTAGTGAATGAAAATGATCTGGTGCTGGCAATGCTACTGAAGCTTGACTGCAACCTTAGACACTCTGAATCTTGAAAAAAAGTATTGACTTTCACAAGGTGCATCTTTATTCTCTCAAAGTTAATGCTCAAGAGAGAGGTTTAGGGTTGTAATTTATAACCCCAGACCTCTGCTCACTGCAAGACCTACTTGGTCATATAGATATAGATATTTATTTATTAGTCACATGTACATCGAAACACACAGTGAAATGCGTCTTTTTGCGTTACTGAGAGTGTGCCGGGGGCAGCCCACAAGTGTCGCCACTCTTCCAGCGCCAACGTAGCATGTCCACAGCTCCAAACCTGTACATCTTTGAAATGTGGGAGGAAACCAGAGCACCTGGAGGAAACCCACGCAGACATGGGCAGAACATACAAACTCCTTACAGACACTGGCGGGAATTGAACCCAGGTCACTGGCGCTGTAATAGTGTCACGCTAACCACTACACTACCGTGCCACCATAGTGCACTGGTTTCAGATCCATAATATTAAATACCTTCTCCTCAGTTCTAGCTTACTTTTATCTTCTTCCTGAGAAGGGAAATATTAGATACAAGCTCTTTTATGTACATTTTACACAAAATATCTTAATGATAGAAAAATAAACACTGACCTGGCAATAGACACACAAACGGAATCAAAATGTGTTAAATTTTGCCTCCCCTCCAATGGACTCTGTCTATACCCCTCACTGCCATGGTGAAGCAGCCAGCACAATCACAGACCCCACCCACCCGGGTAATTCTGTCTTCTCTCCTCTCCCATCAGGCAGAAGATACAGGATCCTGAGGGCACGTACCACCAGGCTCAAGGACAGCTTCTATCCCACTGTGATAAGACTATTGAACGGTTCCCTTATAATATGAGATGTACTTTTGACCTCACAATTTACCTTGTTATGACCTTGCACCTTATTGTCTACCTGCAATGCACTTCCCTATAGCTGTGACACTTTACTCTGTATTCTATTATTGTTTTTACCCTGTACTACCTCAATGCACTGTGTAATGAATTGATCTGTACAAATGGCATGCAAGACAAGTTTTTCACTGCACCTCGGTACAAGTGACAATAATAATCCAATTCCAATACCAAATTCCTGTATCATTAAAATACAGAAGGCCATATAATAAAAATGAAACATTCAGCCTATCCTCTTAGTGGAAACGTGTATGTAGATCATTCTAAAACCAGCTTTGAAATCCGTCTATCTCCTCATCACTTTGCTTATTCCTGTCCTTCAAGTGCCTAAAAGTTACAATGGTCTCTGCTTCAATGCCTCCCTGTATTAAAGCATTAATTGATCCACCAATGCTCTGTTTAAAGAATATTTTTTTGTATACTCTCCCCATCATCTGAGTGATAACCTTAATTTGATGACCCCTGGACTCTGACATCTTAATCAGAGGATATAATTCTTTTCTACTCATTGGAAGGAGCATAGGAACATAGTGAGGCCATTCAGCCCACCCATATTCCATTGTTCAGTCAGAACACGGCTGTTTTATGTCTTAACACCATTTACCCACCTTGGTTCCTTAAATCTTAATGCCTTTGCCAAAGATATCTATTAAGGAATTTTTGGTTGATTCCCCCTCCCCACCCAGCACCCTCCCCCCCCCCCCCGAGGTTGAGAGGGGTCCAGACCACTTTGTGTGAAGGGGCTCCTACTGACTCAGCCCTCTCCAGCTTAGCTCTAAGGTTAGGGTTATGCCTCCCTGTTCTGGCCTCCCCCCACAAGATGAGATGGTTCCTCTCACTAACACAAACAATTCTCTTTATCATATTTAAAACCTCAGTTAGTCACCTTTCAATCTTCTAACTTGTGGTTAACTCTATGCAGCTGGGATGTATGATTCCATCCTTCGTCCCAGTGTTGTTCCAGTGAATCTAATGGCCATCCATTCCATGACCCATATATCCTTTCTGGCTTGCAGCAGGTAGCAATGAATGTACTGTTTCTTTAACCCAAATCCTTCATAATTTGATAAAATATCACCTTGTGCTCCTCAGATGAGTGGAAATAACTCCTGTATCACAAGTCTCTGCTCTGGAGTTTTCCATCATTGGGTTCAGACTGCTGAATTGAATAAGCTCTTGATGGGTTATGTGACCTTGCTATAATGGACAAGAAAGCTGAGCTACTCTAACACTCTAAATGTGGTCTAATAGTAGCTGCTATAAATATATCACAGGTTCTGTCAGTATGCCCCATTTCTTAAAGTACATAATACATATGGTCTTCCTCGAGAGCTTTATTTACTCCCATTCTCAATAGAATACGTGTGTTTACAATGTTGGATTTAGGCAGAAATAAATAGAGAAAATCTATTTCCAGTAGCATCTGGGTCATTAACCAGGGGGCAGAGTTTAAGGTAACTACCAAAAGAACAAGAAAGAAGAAGGGGCAATTTCTTTTACTCTTATAATCTGGAATGCATTGCCTGAAAGCAAATTCAATAATAACTTTTAACAAGGAATTGGACGCATATTTAAGGAAAATATTTGATGGATTAATGAGGAAAGAAGAAGCCAATGGGAGTAATTGTATAGGTCTCGGAAAGGCTGGGTTTTCACAATGGTTTAGCCTTTGCTTGGCACTATCACTCAGTGATTCTATTTAATTCCTTGAATTAAATTCCGCAGCTCTCCTGGTGGGATTTGAACTTGTGCCTCTGGTCAATGGGCCAGAACTCCAGCTGCTACTGCAGTAAATTAACCACGGTGCTGTTGTGCCCATAAGAGAGTTTGTGAGATATGTGTAATGGAAGGTGGTTTGACATTGCCCACTGTGCACTATTGCAACATTACCTTCAGGTCTCCCTATACTTCCTTACCCTTCTGATAGACTGTACTTAAGTGTCGGGATATTGTGCTGTGCTCCTTGTCTGGCTAAAGTGCATTATTTTGTGTGTACCCTAGCATCTATTATATATACAATTTAATACACCGCATTGGAATTTGCTGATTTCCAGTTAAAATGTTAATATTTTATACCTAAGTTACCATTGAGTTTTTTTTATTCTTGACAATATCTATAGTAGACAAGGCATTATTTAATGCTTTGTCTCTCAGATAAACTGGAGTTATATTCAATATCCAAATTTGTTTCTTGAAAATCAGCTACGTCTAACTCAACCAGCACCTTCCCACCCCTCCTTCCCCCAACCCCTGCAACTCAGAGGAAGGACAAAACTCCAGTAGGAGGTGAGGTCGAGCAAAGCCAGGTGGAATTGAGCATTTCCGCTGGCATCTAAGAGAACCTGATTCACAGCCGCTCACTGGAGAAACCAGGTCATGGCCAGTGCATCACTGCAGAGATGCCAGGGAGCCCAGGCTGGAGCCTGCAGGAAAGCCAGGAAGCAGAGTGTCCCCAGCCTATATGTACAAATAAAAATAAGGGCAGGGGCCTACTCCACCACCCAATAAGATATTACTGCTCCAGTCCCTTGTCCACTTTACAACCAACTCATCATATCTCCTCATCCAAAAATTTATTGATCTCTACCTTGGACTCACTCAATGACCAAGTAACCACAGATATCTGAGGGAGAGAATTCTGAAGACTTACAACCATCTGCATAAAGAAATTATCACAGTTCTAAGTGACCGACCGTGAAATGTGAATTGCTGTCAAAGTTATGAGTCGAATTACAACATAGAATTTGAATTTCAATCACAGTAGCAAGAGAGGGAAACGTGATTCCAAAAATAAAAGTTCTGTCATCTACAAACAACAAGATTACAAAAACTTTCACCACTTTCACATACCTCCATTGTCAGATGAATTACTCTGAGATTTTCTGTCCTGATGACTCACGGTGCTGCCTGACACCACAGACACTGGTAAGGTCAAGGTAGGAGTGACATGGGATGTTGCAATAAGTGTTGCCATGACAGGGCTTTTAGTATCAGAGGTAGTGGAAACTGGAAGGCAGCTCACTTTGTTAAGTCCGTCAACACATTCAAAGCCCACCGGGCAAGAATAGATGAAACAATCATTGTAGTTTTGCTCACAATTTACTCCCTGAAACCAAAAGGAACAAAAATAGAGCTGTTTATAAACAATTTGGTCAAATATTTTCACAAGCTTTGTGGCAGTTTATATTCAGCACGAATTACTAGCTCACAACAGAATTCCCCTCTTCTACCCAGCTAATTGTTGTTTGTTTTAAAGAAAGGTCATCACTCATAAAGTTCATTTTCTTTGTAGATGCTGGCTGACCTACTGTGTAATTTCAGCATCTTCTGCTCTTATTACTGAGCCTTGGCTTGGTGCCTTGGAACCACTGTTTGCATTTATAAAAAGCTGTTTTAGTGTCATTAAGAGTCCCAAAGCATTTCACCACAACATGCTGAAACAAAAGTTGATGCTGAGCCATATAATGGGAGATGACCATGAGGGAGGATGAATGAGCTGAAGCCATTCTCACTTCTCGCAATGGTTTTATTTCAGTGTATACATTGACCATATGAACCATTGTGAGGTGGTGCGGGAATAAACTACAATGATTTCATGTTGAGCTTTAAGGCTATAGGTCTTCAGGGTCTATCAGGATATTTTATTCACACATATAAGTAGACAAAGATATGTCATATACTAAATTGTTACAGTCTTGAATTCAAAACTTTCAATCAAAATGAATGCTGTGTTCAAAATTATAAGGTATTTAAGTTTCTCAATTCTTAGTTCGATTTTCACTTTCAAATGATGCTTGAGTGCTTGAGTATTGTGCCTGTAATTACAGTGCTAAATCAGAAAGGCCATGAAAATGGGCACCAGGATCACAATGCGTGATTAGCTCAGAACACTTGACTGAAATGTAGGCAACTCATCAATTCTGTTCTGCTTACTTATTAGAAAGATTACAGCATGCAGACAGCACTAATCCTGCTGTTTGCTGGTTGTGCACCTCAGCATGGAGCCCATGAGTAACTTTTACACATGGTGGCTAAGTCTTAAGGGAAAGTGCAATGTTACTGGAGTAAGGTGTTGGGAGATGTGCAGGGAGTGAACCTGACCCAGGAAATGATTTGATTTGATATTTTTATTAATCACATGTACATTGAAACACACAGTGAAATGCATCTTTTGCGTAGAGTGTTCTGGGGGCAGCCCGCAAGTGTCACCACGCTTCCGGTGCCAACATAGCATGCCCACTGTTACGAGCCAGGTTGCTACGTGGTGAATGTCCCTTTAAGGCACCTGGACAGTAGAGTAGTAGTGTGTGTGTGGTATTACCAACAAGATGGCAAGAATAATTGGAGCATGCTGGCTGTTTGTACAGAGAGTCGGAGAGAGAGAGAGAGAGACACTGACTGCTGGTCTCTGCATCGATGGATAAAGAACAATAGTTGTGTCTGTCACTACGATTCATGTATGGATTTTTGGAGCAATCAAGTGGAGTCCACTTTGTCGTTAACCTGTACTGGAAAGCAGGTATTTCTGTGGGCAGCCACATATCAAATGCCTTTGTGGTGGCAGATACTTCGGAATAAAGCAGTGGAGATCTTTGGTGATTGAGGTGTCATATGGGTTCCATCCTGGAACATGTGGATTTCGTAAATTCTCCCTACATTCTCTCTACATTTTCTCTTCAGTCAACGTTGGTTTTGCAAAAGCCTTTGCTCACGTTCTACCTTATGACTTGCTGAACTGAACTTTGAGAACTATTCCTAGACTTGGGGTTTGGGAATTTGCCACACACACACTTCGAGTTTAGTTTTGGGGTTAATGCTTAATATCTAATGTTTTCCTTTTTCTTATTATTACAAGTAGTTATTAATAAAATAGTTTTTAACACTTATACATGGCTCGGTGTGTTTCCATTGTTGCTGGTACGTAACACCACAACTTCCTAACCTGTACGTCTTTGGAACGTGGGAGGAAACCGGAGCACCCGGAGGAAACCCACGCAGACACGGGGAGAATGTACAAACTCCTTACAGACAGTGGCCGGAATTGAACCTGGGTCGCTGGTGCTGTAATAGTGTTATGCCAACCGCTACACTACTGTGCCTGCCCAGTGGTAAAAATCAGCAACATTGAACAGCGCACAGTTCAAGGTTTCTGGATGCAATACCAGAGCTACGATGGAGGTGTAAAGAGAGTTATGTCTTATATCCTCGGGAAGTCCTTCAGAAGCAACTGGGGGGAACAGCCTGGGAGGTCAATGTCAGGGTCATACACCAAAGACCTGCAGCAATCCCACAATAGATTCAATGTCTTCAAATAAGTGATCACAGTCAGTGAGAGCATTTTCAAATTCCTACTGCCTGGATGACAAGCCTCAGACCCTGCTCAAATCACCGCACCCCATCACCCACCCACCAACAATATTTACCAGGAGACCATAAAGAACATAAGCAAGAGTAGGCCATTTGGCTCATTGTGTCCACTCCACCATTCTATGAGATCATGGGTGTTTTATTTTGACCTCATCCCAACTTCCATGGGCTAACCACATATCCCATCTTTTCCCTCTCTCCTTATCAGTCTAAAAAGTATAACAATCTATTGATCCCCTTCTTGGAGCTACTCAGTGACTGAACCTCCACAGCCCTAGAGTAGGGAGTTCCAAAGACCTACCACCCTCTGGGAAACAGTTGCAGTCTTAAAAAAAAGCCTGTCCCTTACTTCGAGACCATAGCCCTTGGTTTTAGACACCCCAACCCGGAGATTCAGCAACTCTGCACCTACCCTGTCAAGACCTATTCAAATGTAATATTTTTCTCATTGCTCTTAAATCAAAGCAGTTTGTGCTCATTCTGCTAGTTCTCTCCTCATATAAGAAACCCGCCATCCCAGGTATCAATATGGTGAACTTTTGCTGCATTTCCCCATTGCAAATACGTCCTTCCTTGGGTAGGGAGATCAGAGCTCCACAAAATGCTTCAAGCACAAAACTTATTGCAATAAAGGCCAACATCCCAGTTGCCTTACTAATTACTTGCTGTACCTCCATATTAGCTTTCAGTGATTCCTGCCCCAGCCAGGCATTTTGACGAATACTTGCATGCTTCATCTCATAAGATAAGATAAGATATCTTTATTAGTTGCATGTTTATCAAAACACACAGTGAAATGCATCTTTTTGCATTACTGAGAATGTGCTGGGGGCAGCCCGCAAGTGTCACCACGCTTCCAGTGCCAACATAGCATGCCCACAACTTCCTGACCTGTACGACTTTGGAATGTGGGAGCACCCAGAGGAAGCCCACACAGACATGGAGAGAATGTACAGACTCCTTACAGACAGCGGCTGCAATTGAACCTGGGTCACTGGCGCTGTAATAGCATTACGCTAACCACTACAGTCATTCCCACACAAAAGTGCTCAGCAGACAATGAAGTGTTTTTGAAATGTTGACACTGTTGCGATGTAGGAAACATTGCGGTCAGTTTGCAACAGGAATCTCCCACAGACAGCGAGGCACTGGAATTTCTGGGCTAGTTTGCCTTGTGGGCTTGTGTCAGTGACAATCATGCATTGCAGTTGGGTGATGTGGCTACTGTAGTCAAACAGTTGGCAGTACATGCCAACTGTGAAATCTGGGTTTGAAACTTGTAGCTGGGCTAAGTGTAGGAGGGTTTACTGAGTATCGTGAGTAACTTTAGAATGTTTGAACACTAAGTTATGAAAAGAAAATTGTTAAATGTTTCTGACAATCAGAAATGCACAAAACATTCAAAGCTGGTTAAAACCTATCAAATAATTTAAAAGTTATTAAAAGTTAAAAAAAAATACAAAATATCAAACACTTGTCTTTTACAATCCTTCCTCTCTGTTCCAGCTCTGCACTGACAAGAGGTGGTGTTCCTGGCATAAATTCAGCAGGTTGAACCCTCAGTATTAATGCTGAGGAAGTGCCATCAGTTCTCACTCTGCCATGAGGACATCACTGATAAAGAGTGAACTGATCATGGTGATCAACCTGCATTAATTAGTCTACAACAGACATCCAGGATCCAGAGGACAGAGGTTTAGGGTAGTTGGCAAAAGAACCAGAGAGGTGAAGGGAGGTTTCATGATATTGTTATGATAAGGAATATGCTGCTTGCGAGGGTGATTTTGGCAGATTAAAAAGTAGCTTCCAAAAAAGAGATGGATATATACCTAAACAGGAAAAATCTACTGGAAATGAATGGATCTAATTGGATTGCTCTTTCAAGGAGCTAGTATAGAGCTGATTGGCTGAATGATCTCTTTCAAATGCTGTATGATTCTCTGTGATTCATTCCAACTTTCTCTCTTCCCTCCTCTGTGTGGAAAGTATAAAGCCTTGTTATGAGGAGACTGTCATGTTGAGCTTCTTGCGTGATTGTCCACTGGTCACCTTTCAGATAGGGATTGTCTGCATATTATTTATCAGCACAGGGTACCACCCACCTTGCCATCAATGCGGCACGGTAGGGTAGCAGTTAGCATAATGCTGTTATAGCGCCAGCGACCCAGATTCAATTCCAGCCGCTGTCTGTAAGGAGTTTGTACGTTCTCCCCATGTGTCTGTGTGGGTTTCCTCCGGGTGCTCCGGTTTTCACATTCCAAAGACGTACGGGTTAGGAAGTTGTGGGCATGCTATGTTGGCGCTGGAAGTGTGGAGACACTTGTGGGCTGCCCCCAGAACACTCTACGCAAAAGATGCATTTCACTGTCTTTTGATGTACATGTGACTAGTAAATAAATATCTTACTTTAGATCTTATATGAACAACCAGGGGAAAACAACCGGGACAGGAGACACTGACACTTGCTTCCCATCACCCACACTGACACTGGCTACTCAACCTGAATCTGACCAAGACTGACACTGGCTATCATCATTACTAGTTGAACCAGCCTTGCATTCATGTATACTGAATTAAAACAAATCTTCAGAAATACTGCATGATGAATGACCTAGCCTGATTGCAGAGAACAAAGGTTTGACAAATAATGTTTGACAAAAGTGAGAAAAATGTTTTCTCCTTTCAGATGCTGATAGATCTACTGTGTTGTCTCCCTGAATTCCTTTTTATCTCTGATTTTCAGTTCTACTTGCATTATTATAGTTCTCCTGTGGTGACCCACAATACTGCTCTAAGCAACTTAGGCAAGTAGTTCTGTGCAACTGTAAAGGTTCATTTGATAATTTTAATTGGTCTCTTCTAATCTCTACCTCCTGGCTGTAACCTCTTCGTTAAACTTCTAAACAAGGCAAGATAAGTATAAATTAAACTTGGCATGACCTGAATAATACAATGATTGAGCTTCATAAACTCCACAGTGTAAGTAGTACTGGGTTATCTTTTTATTAACCCTATCTCATTTGTTTTCCTTCTTAACAAATTTTCTAGGATTAGCTGAGGATATTTGAATTTCTATTGACACGTTCTAAGCTGTCGGGATATGATGTACACCAACAGACCTCCATATTATGTGTGGTGGGGCTTTACTGGCCTACGAACAGGATTAGGAGGTATTATATGTGCATCTACATATCATGATGCATATTAAAAACTAAACTATTCTAGCTCTTTGGTAAAGCTTTTAATAATTGTGAAATATAATCTTTTCAGCTTGTTTGATTTGATTTAAAGTCACTCCAGTGTGGTTATGAATTAAGTAAAGAGGGAAAATGAGGTCAATGCCTGTGGTGTAGCGAGTAGAATTGCTGCCTCACAGCTCCAGGGACCCAGGTTTGATCTGATCTCTGGTGCTGTCTGTGTGAAGTTTGCATGATCTCCCTTTGACCATGGGTTTCGTCTGGGTACTCTTGTTTTTTCCCATATCTCAAAGATATGAAGGTTGTCAGATTAGTTGGCTACTGCAAATTGCCACGAGTGTGTAGATAAGTGATAGAATCTAGGCAGAGCTGAGGAGAAAGTGTGGAGTACAAAAATGGGATGTGCAGGATTAGTGTAGATGGGTGTTGATGGGTGACACTGACTTAGTGGGCTGTGGGGCCTGACCATGCTGTATGACTCTATGACAAACCACAGGCAATGTGAAAGGCAACTGGTCTGAAATGTTCCTTTCGAACTATTTTCCAGTAATTTTTCTTGTCTCGCAACTGGGCATTCTGCTCAATGGGCCTGGAGGATCTCATTAACATTCAGCATCTTCCCAAAGTGAATGCCTCATGGGGAGCAGAGCTTCACATTCTGGGAGCATGGCCAGCTACTCAGAAGTCACCGGGAGCCACATGAAGCTGGGTTACTGTTGATCTGGGCCATCGTTCAGACTGCTGCTTCAGATTGATCTTTTCTCTGGAACTCCAACTCAATGAATGGCAGGCTTGTGGCTCCATTAACTTGTTTGGCAAGTTAATGGAGTCACAAGTGAGGATGATGTGGGATTTAGTATGTGGAGATGTTTATCCTTAATCATGTCTGCTGGATGTCCAATACAGCAGCAGCCACGTCTTTCACTTCTCTCTGGAAATTCAGCTCCATTCAAAGAATAGAACTGAATTTCATAAGCAGAATACTCAATTGAATATATTGGGATGAAATTTTACCCTTCTACCTTCTCAACCAAAGAGCATGAAGGATTGAGAAAGAGTGAAATTACAGGGAAGGTTATCAGGGGAATTAGAATCAAATCATTCAAAGAAAATGAAATAAAGAGAGGGAAGGGAAAGTAGGAGAAGGAAAAAAAGACAAAGAAAATGTAGAGAGAAAAGGATTTCTGAGAAGAATTTATGACCTGTAAATTCTGGATCTGAATGACATTGCAGAAATACGACTCTTATCATTAACAGGATATTTGTGGTATTAATTACAAGAAAACTTTCTGCAGGGAGCTTAATTGGCTTAATTCAGCAGCTTAATGAAACCCAGAGGAGGTAATGGATAATCCAATACACAGGAACGCACTCAAGAGGCTGCAGGGAGTAGTGGACACAGGCACAGCCCTCCCCACCAGTGACAGCATCTACAGGAGGCACTGTCTCAAGAAGTCGGCATCTATCATCAAGGATCCCCACCATCCAGGTCATGCCCCCTTCTCGTTGCTGCTGTCAGGCAGGAGGTACAGAAGCCTGAAGTCCCACACCACCAGGTTCAGGAACAACTACTTTCCTACGACCATCAGGTTCTTGAACCAACCTGCACAACCCTAACCCAAACTCAGCAATGGAACACTATGGACCACGTCTTGCGCTACCATGGACTTGTCTCTGATTGTGTCTTTGTTTTGTACTTAGGTCTTGTTTTACATGGACATTTTTTTCTCTCTCTCTTCACTGTTTTGAATAATTTACATCTAATTTATGTATAATTTATATTCTGTGTGTTTTCTGTAACAACGTGTCTGTGATGCTGCTGCAAGCAAGTTTTTCATTGTACCTGTACCTCACTGTACTTGTGCACATGACAATAAACTCAACTTGACTTGGCTTGAGAGGTGCAAGTCATCCAGAATCTTGGGGTGATCCACAACTGTCTGGTTGTGAGGTTCTTTAACTGTTAATAATGGGGAAGCTGTTAAACCCACCATTACTTTGGTAGCTAAATCCAGGATTATATATTTTTGCTGACAGGACAATCTTCGTGCAGGCAGTTTTAGATGAAAATTGGTCCATATGTATCAAGGCAATGGACCAAGTGTTGGTTACATTGCTACAGGAGGCACTACAAGCAAATATGATTAGAATATTCCCATTATCCACACCTGCAAATATTCTAATAAAGACCAGATAACATTACCTTATGCCACTGTACTGCCATTACTGCTAATGTGTCTTAGATGAGGTAACACCTAATATACCATAAGTGTAGTCTTTCAATGGCTCCGGCCCATAAACACAAATCCAGGTATTTCAAAAGATGCTTCTATTGAGGGAAAGAATGCGATGCCTGACGTGAAAAAAGGACAAGGAAATAAGTGAACTTCTAAGTTTGGCTCCACTCAAAGGCACTGAATAGTTTTAATTGCCTTGTACGGTTGCACTTTTTGACAAGAGTTCAGGTGCCCAGTACATAACCTGTCACCTCAGCTGCTGAAAGAAAGAAATGAAAATACAGATGCTGGAGATTTGAAATAAAAACAGAAAATGCTGGAAACACTCAGCAGGTCAGGCAGCATCTGTGAAAGAGAAACAAAGCTAACATTTCAGGTCTGAGACACAGTGTCTTCCCTGCACCTGGCCTTCGGAATGTTTCCAGTATTTTCTGTTTTTTAAACTTCAACTATTGATTCTGAAATCCTCAAATTTAGCTGTTGGAGAAATAGGCCTCAAGTACTTCAGTGTGGAAAATCCAATTCATTAAGCACCAATATTAGAACATAGAACATAGAAAAACTACAGCACAATTCAGGCCCTTCAGCCCACAAAGCTGTGCCGAACATTTCCCTACCCTAGAAATTACTAGGCTTACCCAATAGCCCTCTATTTTATTCAGCTCCATGTACCTATCTAACAGTCTCTTGAAAGACCCTATCGTATCCGCCTCCACCACCGTTTCCAGCAGCCCATTCCACACACTCACCACTATCTGAGTAAAAAACTTACCCCTGACGTCTCCTCTATATCTGCTCCCCAGCACCTTAAACCTATGTCCTCTTGTGGCCACCATTTCAGCCCTGGGGAACAGCCTCTGACTATCTATCCGATCAATACCTCTCATCATCTTATATACCTCTATCAGGTCCCCCCTCATCCTCCGTCTCTCCAAGGAGAAAAGGCCGAGTTCCCTCAGCCTGCTTTCATAAGGCATGCTCTGCATTCCAGGCAGCATCCTTGTAAATCTCCTCTGCACCCTCTCTATAGCTTCCACATCTTTCCTGTAGTGAGGCGACCAGAACTGAGCACAATACTCCAAGTGGGGTCTGACCAGGGACCTATATAGCTGCAGCAATACCTCTCAGGTCCTAAATTCAATTCCCCGATTGATGAAGGACAATACACCATATGCCTTCTTAACCATAGAGTCAACTTGCACAGCCGTTTTGAGTGTCCTATGGACTCGGACCCCAAGATCCCTCTGATCCTCCACACTGCCAAGAGTCCTACCATTAATACTATATTCTGCCAACATATTTGACCTACCAAAATGAACCACTTCACACTTATCTGGGTTGAACTGCATCTCATATAAACAAATATTCATTTACATAAGGATTGAGATAGAAAGTCATGAATATTAATAATGGATGCTCCTGACTACATCAATAGTGCTGAGGTCGAGAGGGTTGAGAGCTTCAAATTCCTGGGAGTGAACATCACCAACAGCTTGTCCTGGTCAAATCACGTAGATGCCATGGCCAAGAAAGCTCACCAGAACCTCTACTTCCTCAGGAGGCTAAAGAAATTCGGTATGTCCCCTTTGACACTCACCAACTTTTATCAGTGCACCATGGAAAGCATCCTATCTGGATGTATCACGGCTTGGTATGGCAACTGCTCTGCTCAGGACCGCAAGAAACTGCAGAGAGTTGTGGACACAGCCCAGCGCATCATGGAACTCAGCCTCCCCTCCTTGGACTTTGTCTTTACCTCACGCTGCCTTGGCAAATGAGCCAGCATAATCAAAGACCCCACTCATCCGGGTCATTTTCTTTTCTCCCCTCTTCCATCAGGTAGAAGGTAGAGGGCACGTACCACCAGACTTAAGGACAGCTTCTATCTCACTGTGATAAGACTATTGAATGGTTCCCTTGTACGATGAGATGGACTCTGACCTCACAATTTACCTTGTGACCTTGCACCTTATTGTCTACCTGCACTGCACTTTCTCTGTAGCTGTGACACTTTACTCTGTACTGTTATTGTTTTTACCTGTACTACCTCAATGCACTCTGTACTAACTCGATTTAACTGCACTGTGTAATGAATTGACCTGTACGAGACAAGTTTTTCACTGTACCTCAGTACAAGTGACAATAATAAACCAATACCAATACCAATACAAACATCATAGGTTACAATGGTATTTGGATAGTTGAATGAATTATACAGAGCGGCTTGGAGGGAAGGTTGCATTGTTTAATGTGCCATCATTTTCTAGTGGTATGAAACCTAATCCCATCTGCTTCCTCAATTACACATAAAAGACCTGAGCAAGTTACAAAAAAAATGCCCTGGCCAATTGTTCTCTCACAGTTACGATCAATGCAACTAATAATCTGGTATTGTCAAATTTTCTGCTTTGTAGGAACGTGCTGTGCACAATTTGGCTGCTGTGTTTCCCACTTTACATCAAGCACTAACATTTCAAAATTACTTAATTGGCTGTGAAGTCCTTTAGCGAATGCTCTTGAAGACATGAGTGGTGTGAAACAAGTGCAAGCCTTTCTTTCTAACTAAATGGGTAGAACCATAGAGAGGGTCCAATTCACCTGATTTGTGGTTTTAGTAGCAGGTTTTTGTAGTAAAAGTGAGAACAAAGCACGATTGAACCGAGCTGTTGAATCACTCAGTGACTCACCACAAACCCTGGGCTGCAGAAGCAGGTGTAGCCAGGCCGGGGAGTCTTCTGGAAGCAAATACCATTGACGCATGGATTTGGTTGGCATTCATCAATGTCCACTTGGCAGTGGGATCCTGTCCAGCCTGTCAGAAACAAAAGAGACCAAGGACATGTAATATGAGAAAGATTTGAAAACCTAGAGACACACGTACAGAGAAGGAAGGGGTGGGGGTTTGAAGGACAGTTTGAGAGAGGCCTGGGTGAAACTGTCCTGCTGTAAGTCACTGTTAACTGGGGCTCATCCAAAACTCTGTTGCCCACCCTCCTAATGCGCACTAACTATCTGTAATCAGTGGTGTTCTCAGCTGGTTCATTTTAATATCTTTGTTTTCAGATTCTTCCCTGATTATATCTCTCTTCACTTCTCTGTAACCTTCCACCTGACTCTGCACATCCTTGATTGTCATTACTCCACAACTGCCAATCAGGCTTCCAGCTGACAAAACCTAACCCCTTCTACCTCTCTCCCTAAACCTCCCCTCTGCTCTCCTCTATTTCCTCCTTTAAGATGCTCTGTAAAACCTGCCTATTTAACCACCCTGCCCTCACGTCTCATTTTATGGATTTCTGTCTGGCTGTCTGATAAGGTTCCAGTGCAGTACAGTGGAACATTTAATGCATTCAATGTGCAGTACAAAAATAAATACAGAACAAATACAAAAATATAAAAATGATGTGCAGTCATCATTCCTTTACTTGCTCAATTGCAGGTAATATTTGTTAATGATTATGAAAAATCGCCAAAAAGGTATAAGACTGGAGTTAAGAAATAAATAAAAAGTTGAGTGGCTGAAATAAAACTAGATAAAAATCACTGCTGCTTTGAAGTCTGAGTTTAAATAGAAACGGTCCATGAAAGAAAAAAATATTAAATCTGCTTTCATTCACAAAACTCCAGAATTTTGATAAAGAATTGTAGCATTTGGATAATCTGCAGAAAAATATAGCCTCTGCAGTTTGAATCCTGTGGATGTGTTGATATTTTACCTTTAAAGAATTGTATTAATTTCTTAATGTAGCAAATTTACAACAAAGAACAAATTTAAATTACACTCAGGGTATACTCCTATGGTCTTTCTGACAATTCCTACTTCCTCTCTCCTCCTCCCCTACATAGCTTCATCTTCATCCTTTTCAGGTTTATTTATATAATGTCCACAAACCTCAGGTGTAATTGCACTCACGATTTTTTCCCCCTATTATATATCTTTACTCTGAAGAGCAGGTGGTAAATTGTATGACTTAGCTTTCACTTCAGATTACTGGAGTGTGGCTCGGTCAAAATGTCAGGGGGTTGTTCCTTTTCCGAGACTTAAATCTAGGATGACACTCCAATACTCTACCTGCTGCACTGTCAGGGAGACCTTTCATGACCTTGGGAAGTCCCTGCATGCTTTACGGCCAGTTAAGTACTTTCAAAGTGCAGTCACTGTTGAGATATAGGAAGCATGACAGCTAACTGCAAACAGCAAGACCCCACAAAAATAATGTGGTAACTCCAAACCATCTGTTGTGGTACCATAGGATCTTTTATACCCACGAGAGGAAAAGTTGGAACCAGATTAGTCTGCAAGACACATCAGCTATCTCCACCTCCGACACACCCCCAGCCACACAAAATAATCCATAAGAGCATATTTTGGGATGTGAAATCTAAATATATCAGGAGCCTAGATGGTTGTTACAAAGCTGAACACTTAATGACACTTCATCAAACTTCTAATCTGTATGTAAAATAATTGAGCAATTATGAGTTTTTGCAGGGAACTGAACAAGAATGTTTTATCTGAAGGAAGATATGCATCTGAACTATGAATCTGTCTCTGTCCGTTCAGAAGTTTCTGCAATTTCCAACAGTTGCAGTTTATCTTCTTAATTCCAACAGCATCATACTTTGATCGAGGAATGCACGGTGTAAATGCTGTTATATTACATGTTAAGTTTGTGGGAGCAAAGACAAGTTTGACCCCTTCATCCCATTATTAGATATTCATTGACAGCATTGAGCTTTGGAAGACACTTCTATAGAAGAATCTACAGGTTTTGATAATAGAAAGAAAACAAATTCCATGTATGTAGAGTTTTTTGTAACCTCAAATGTCTGAGGACTTGAACACATTATTTTCCGGAGCCATCCTCTGGTCATTTCAAACTTTACATCAGAAGTCACAAGATTTACCCAATGTTCTCTGAGTAAATCAATTAGAAGTACTTAATAAACCCTTTCTCACACATATAGTGAGGGCTATGGATATCTTAAATGTAACCAGAAAATAATTCAAAATCCACTTTGGGATTTGTTATTATAGTTTTTCCCTCACTTCAGGTTTTCCCCATCAAAGTATTTATCTTCAGGAATCCAAACTTATTCTCCTCTCTGATGATAGATTACATCTAATGTCAGCTATGGCCCACCTGGTAACCCCCTCAGCTCTGAGTCAGAAGGCTGAATCTTCAGATCCCTCCAGAGATTTATTTCTGAAGTCTATAATGCCATCCAACATCCCACTGCAACACTGAGAAAGTGCAGTGAGATTGTGGGCACTGTCCTTCTGATGAGATATATACCCAACCCTCCACTTTGAAGAAGAGCACGAGATTTTTCCCCCGTGGTCTGACAAACAGCTATTCCTCAGCTACCACCACCAAAACAGATTGCCTGGTCATTGTCGAATGGTTTTTGTTTGGGATCATGCTGCACAGAAAGTAGCAGTCAAGTTTACTCCCAAATAACAATGATTACAACTAATTGGCTGTCAGGCAGTTTAGGGCATCCCAAAATCGCAATCACTAATGTGCAAGACTTGCTTACCATTGGGCTAAGTGACTTTTCATTTTTGTCCAAGCCAGACTACCTTATGAACATTTATTTGTTTGTTGACAGGGAAAGGTTCACCTTATCTAATTTACTTGTCGATGAGCCCTGTAGGGTAAATCTTAAAAATACTCGAACTCCAGGATTGTCTTGGAGTCTCAAGGAAAGCAGGAAGAATTTCCTGGACAAGCAACCTGGAAGAAATATTGGGGAGCATTAAAAAAATCACTGCAGACTTTTTCGTTCTCTTTCCTTGTGGTTTTGAAAATATTAAACTTGGAGCTGAAGGGGTGATTGACTTTAATGGGGAGTTAAAATCGTCAGGTCACATGATAACATTGCCATTAATATATCTAACCAGAATTAGCTATCCTATGGGCAGCAATTCTCTTCAAACAGTTCAACATCCCAGAGCAAAACACAACACACTGGAGGAACTCAGCAGGTCAGACAGCATCTAAGGAGGGAAATGGGCAGTCGATATTTCGGGTTGAGCCCCTTCATCTAGTGAGTTCAAAATCCCAGACGCACCCCCCCCAACCCCCCACAACCCATATGTTCATTCATTTCATTGGCCAAAAGATGTTGGTTGCTTCAATTCATTGCTTTAATACATGGTCCTTCATACAGGCAAAATTTTACAGGTATCTGTGGTGTTTAAGAAAGCAATTGACAGCAAATCAGATGGTGTAAAAAGTAATGAGTGGTGGGGGGGAAGGAAAGCATTGAAGTTGGAATATTGGAAATCCAGCTTTCTGTTTTCTTCTATAGGTGATATTTTGAGTTCATAAGTTGTTTTTAAAGGAGTCACTTCTGGAATCTTATCTTTTGTTACGAACCAGCAACAAAAGAAACACACCAAGCCATGTATAAGTGTTTAAAACTACTTTATTAATAACTACTTATGATAATAAGAAAAATAGAAGTAAAAATGTTAAAATGTTAGAAGTAAAAATGTTAAATCTTAAACATTAACCCCAAAAACTAAACTCGTAGTGTGTGTGTGTGTGTGTGTGTGTGTGTGTGTGTGTGTGTGTGTGTGTGTGTGTGTGTGTGTGTGTGTGTGTGTGTGTGTGTGTGTGCGTGTGTGTGTGTGTGTGTGTGTGTGGCAAATTCCCAAACTCCAGTTCCAGGAATGGTTCTGAAAGTTCAGTTCAGCAAGACATAAGGTGAAACGTGATCAAAGGCTTCTTCAACAACCACCGTTGACTGAAGACAAAATGTAGATGTAGAGAGAAAATAAAGAGTAATTACGAAATCCAAATGTTCCACGATGGAACCCATACGACACCTCAGTGTTTACTCTAACCGTGGCCGTCCACACAAATACCTGTTTCCTTCTACAGGTCAACAACAAAGTGAACTCCACTGCTTTGTTCCGAAGCATCTGCCACCCCCAAAGGCATTCGAGACGTGGCCATCCACACAAATACCTGGTTCCCACTACAGGTTAACGACAAAGTGGACTCCACTGGATTACTCCAAAAATCCATACGTGGATTGTAGTGACAGACACAGTTATTGTTTCTCATCCATCGACAGAGACTAGCAGACTGGTCTCTCTCTCTCTCTCTCTCTCTCCTCTAACTGACTCCGACTGACTGCTTCAAAAACATCATTACGTCCTTTATCTTCTGTTGTCGTAACCACGCCAACACACACACACACACACACACACACCTCTATGCTCTATCTTAAAGGAACATTCACCAATAGTAACCCAGTTCGTAACACTTTAATAACCTCTGTTAATACAAGTGTTCTGTTATCAAAGGCATTTTTCTCAATCCCAAAGGAACTTTTGATGCATTCATTCAGGAAAATTGTGATTGTGGACTTCAGGAAGAGGAGGTCAGGAGAACACACACCAGTCCTCATTGAGGGGTCAGCGGTGGAAAGGGTGAGCAGCTTCAAGTCCCTGGGCGTCAACATCTCGGAGGATCTATCCTGGGCCCAACACATTGATGCAATCATGAAGAAGGCACACCAGCAGCCCTACTTCATTAGGAGCTTGAGTAGATTCAATACGTCACCAAAGACTCTTACAAATTTCTATAGATGTACGGTGGAGAGTATTCAGACTGATTGCATCACCACCTGGTATGGAGGCTCTAATGCACAGGATCACAAGAGGCTGCAGAGGGGTTGTAGACTCAGCCAGCTCCATCATGGACACAAGCCTCCCCACCAGAGACATCTTCAAGAGGTGGTGCTTCAAAAAGGCGGCATCCACCACTACGGGCCCTCACATGCCCTCTTCTCATTACTACCATCGGGGAGGAGGTACAGGAGCCTGAAAACTCACAGTAAATGCTTCAGATATACCTTCTTTCCCTCTGCTATCAGATTTCTGAACAGTCCATGAACCCATGAACACTACCTCGTTATTCCTTTTGTTTTGCTCTATTTATTTATTTTTGTAATTTATAATAATTGTATGTCTTTTCACTCTACTGCTGCTGCAAAACAACAGATTTCACGTCATCTAGTCAGTGATAATAAATCTGATTCTGATTCTGAAATCTCCAAACTCAGTGAGATAGGAACTGAGAGGGAGCAACACTGCCCTTGCTCAGCTGCAAACCAAGTTGACTGTACATATGTAACTGGAAAATCCGGGTCGATAATTAACATAGGGGACAACTGCTGCTAGGTACACGGAACAATGAGAATTTCCAACACAGTAATGGGCTATTTAGCCTATGCCAGTGTTCATGCTCCACACCTACCCCCACCTATCTTGCTTCAACCTAACATTATTTAAACAGTGCTGATCAGCTTCAAACCCTGCCTACATGTGGAAATGAAGACAGAAAGTTTGACCTTTGATATAACAGTTTCAAGTCTTTCCCAACCCCTCCACCCATGCCCAACCCCTATCACTCCGCTTTACTTTTTACAGCACCTAATTTGCTCATTTGTTTTCTTGAATGCTGAAGACACGGATAAAATTCTGCCCATGTAAAGGGCTTCACACACATACAGCTAACACAAACTGAACCTGGCAGGCAGACCTGCTCAGTACCTTTTATTGGTATTGGTATTGGTTTATTATTGTCACTTGTACCAAGGTATAGTGAAAAACTTGTCTTGCATACCGATCGTACACATCAATTCATTACACAGTGCAGTTACATTGGGTTAGTACAGAGTGCATTGATGTAGTACAGGTAAGAACAATAACAGTACAGAGTAACGTGTCACAGCTACAAAGAAAGTGCAGTGCAATAAGGTGCAAGGTCACAACAAGGTAGATTGTGAGGTCAGTGTCAATCTCATCATATAAGGGAACCATTCAATAGTCTTATCACAGTGGGGTAGAAGCTGTCCTTAAGCCTGGTGGTACGTGCCTTCAGGCTCCTGTATCTTCTACCCGATGGAAGAGGAGAGAAGAGAGAATGACCCGGGTGGGTGGGGTCTTTGATCATGCTGGCTGCGTCACCAAGACAGCGAGAGGTAAAGACAGAGTCCAAGGAGGGGAGGCTGGTGTCTGTGATGCTCTGGGAAGTGTCCACAACTCTCTGCAGTTTCTTGCGGTCCTGGGCAGAGCAGTTGCCGTACCAATTGATTTGGAGAGTAATCCCCAGTTCTCCATATATGACACAGCTCAGCACATCACGGAAACCAGCCTCCTCTCCAAGGGCATATGTAGATTATTCTCCAACACCAATTCATGTCTACACTTCTCACTGCCTCTGTAAAGCAGCTAATGTAATCAAAGACCACCACCCCTCCCCCCCGCCCCATCCCAGACATTCTCTCTTCTCATCTCTCCTCTTGGGCAGAAGATACAAAAGCATCATACCACTGGGCTCAAGGACAGCTTCTATCCCGCTGTTATAAGACTATTGAGTAGTTCCCCAGTACAATAAGATGGACTCATGACCTCACAATCTACCTTGTCATGGCCTTGCACCTTATTGTCTGCCTGCACTGCACTTTCTCTGTAAGTGTAACACTTTATTCTGCATTCTGTTATCATTTTCCTTTGTACTGATGTGATGAAAGGATCTGTATTGATGGCATGTAAAACAAAGTTTTTCACTGTACCTCTGTACATGTGACAATAATAAACCAATTTAGCAATATAGCATGTATAGAAGGGCATATGTAGATTATTCTCCAACACCAATTCATGTCATTACTCATTTAATCCTGACTCAAGGCTCACTAGGGAGATAGGTGGCTTTCCTGCCAGATAATGTCAGAAGGGTGAGAAAAGATCTAAACAGATGAGCCTAGCTACTTTCCTTGTAGAACCAGAATGACCAAGAGTTCTCCTGCCAGGACCTGCAAGGAAAGCTTAGGCCCTTAGTAAGCAGTTGGCCAGCAGGACTTAAAATCCAGGTTCTCAGGTGAGGCATCTTGCCAGCCTCAAAACCTGGCTGGAGTAATCTACAGAGTCTGAAAATTATCCCAGGAATGACTACTAGCAACACAGTGTAACTGGACCAGGATGTTGCCTGGATTGGAGAGCAGGTCTTATAAGGATAGGTTGAGTGAGCTAGGGCTTTTCTCTTTGGAGAGAAGGAGAATGAGAGATGACTCGATAGAGGTGTACAAGATGATAAGAGGCAGAGATTGAGTGGACAGTCAGAGACTTTTTCCTAGGGTGACAATGGCTAACATGAGGGGACATAATTTTAAGGTGATTGGAAGAAGGTATAAGGGGGATGTTAGGGGTAAGTTTTTTACACAGAGAGTGGTGGATGCGTGGAATGCACTGCCTGCAAAGGTTGTGGGGTTAGATACATTAGGGACATTTAAGAGACTCTTAGATAGACACATGAATGATAGAGAAATGGAGGGCTATGTGGGAGGGAAGGGTTGGATAGATATTAGAGCAGGATAAAATGTCGGCACAACATTGTGGGCCAAAGGGCCTGTATTGTGCTGTAATGTTCTATGTTTTATGAAATGTTTTGAAGGCTTACCTTGTGTACAGATGCATGAGTAACCATTTACATAATCCTGGCAGAACCCATTGTTGAGGCAAGGCCCAGACCTACATTCGTCAATCTCCTTCTCACAAAACTGCCCAGCAAAACCTGAAAGACACCTGCATGAAAAGAACAAAACATCTTCAAAGTCACTTCATTAGATCATTGACTGAATACCAGACCATTTTGTGAACCGCCAAGACAGTGTAGGAGCTGTAATGTCAAATTATGAGGACTGTCTTGCGTTCCTTGAACTATATAATATCGAGGAGTGATCTAAAAGGTTTTCAGAATAATTGAAGGAGCAGATAGGGAAGATTGAGACAAACTAATTCCTCTCCTGGGGGAGGGGAGTCCATCAAAATGGGAAGCATGACCTTCAAATTAGAACCATGCAGTCCCAAGATAATGACAGGAAGCAGTTCTTCAAAGGCTTGTGGGAAAATGGAACTCTCTGCCAAAAAGCTGCTGAGACTGGAAACCAATTGAAAATTTCAGAACTGATATAAATAGATTTTTGTAAGGCAAGAATACTGAGGTAATAGAACCAATAGAGTTAAGATACAGATCAGCCACGATCTAATTGAATGGCAGGACAGGATTAAAATACTAAATGTTCTACTCTGTTCCTATATATTGGAAATGTGACAATCCTGAAGTGATAATGGCCATACTAAAGATCTTTAAAAGATTCATCTCATATTTTATTAAACCTATAAAAGAATTATTATTTCAAATGGCTGTTGTCTCCATCCCAAAGGCCAAGATTTTACGTTCCTTTTCAAGTAGGATCGTACTATAATTTTTGATTTGTGTCCTATTTCACGGTTCCCTGATCAATCGTCTGAAGCTTTGGTTGGGTAGTTTGCTCTCATCAGAAATAGTTGGGATTTATAAAGGGCCAGAAATGTGACTGTACCACAGGAAGAATCGTTCATTTAATTTAGCACACTGAAATGCATCAGGTTCAAGCATGTATTATTTTCCTAGTTATTGGGAAAAGGCTTTCAATGGGTTTGAATTACATTCCATCTTTTAAGTTCCAGAGACAGTGAATTTGGGGTTTAGTTTCAAAAGTGGATTAGAGTTCTCGTGATGGATTCTGAAGCGCACGTTGTTGACAACAGTGAATCATCAGCTGGTTGTTCCATTTGCTGCAGATAGACCCAATGATGTCCTCCTTTCACTTTTTCATTGTGCTGCCTTTGTTCTGTCGGAGCAAGGACTTACAAAGGTTTTATGTGGGTGGTTCACAAATAAAATCAATCTTACGGTGCCTGAAGTTCCTCACTTTAGTTTGATGATCTTCAGAATCTTTGTGACCCATCCTTTGGTTTTGTGCGGGTAAACTGCCAGAAAAATTACTTTCAAGGCAAGCTTAACTAAAAAAATCAAAGCCTTTTTATCTGTGATGAGTAATGACCACATGAGCGAACTCACCCTCTGGACTATTGTTGTCTGAACAAGTGACAAAACTGGTAGGAAAATCTGACGTTAAAGAAGAACCCTTTGCAGAGTTTTGACACTACTTGTTAGTCTCGGAACTTTCCTTGACATATAAAGACAGCTCTTGCCTCGTGGCGAAGCCTTTGTTTAACTTGGTTTCAGTCAAACATTTCAGAAGGGATTATATTGTATTGGGTGTTTCATTTCTTCCCAAAATATAAAAAAGACAAATACCTGCATGCTTCCTTGAGTGCCAGCTGAGAGTAAGTCACTAACACACACTTGTGAGTCAGATTTAACTCTCAGCCTTTAGCAACTTGAACCCAATTTCTGGGCTGACTTTTCAGCACAGCACAATGACAGTCCTGCACTCAAAGGATAAAAATCTTGCCAAGGTGGAGTTTTGGTTTACGTGATGGTGATTTTGGTTTGCTAAAGCTATAAAATTCCAGTTTTAGATCAAGGACCACTGAGCAGAGGGGATCTTGGACCTAGATTAGATGATAAGACCGTGAAAGATTAGACCTGTGATTGATCTGCCAATTCATGGAAATAGTTGGGTGATGGGGAAATTATAGCTGCAACCAGAGACTTTGGTATGCCCATGGAGCAATGTTTTTACTGCAAAAGTTATATTGGACATTCTCTTTGATCCAGTCAGCATTGGAGTGAAAGGGGCAATTGTTTGGACAGAAGCGGAGTTTTTGTTTTATGAAATCCTTGATAGATTCCTTGTCCCAGCAAAGGCAGAGAGCATTCCACTGAAAGATACTCTTGCAGTCCTGAACCATTGGAAGCCACAGAAAGTTATTGTTTTGGGACAAGGAATCAATTCCAAATTGAGAAGATACATAAATTGATTATACCAATCAAAATGTTTCCAATCCATTGCTATTTTGGAAATGTCCATTATGTGATGGTTTAGCGTACGGGCTGAAGAATAAATGTATTTTTAGTGAATTGTTGACAATTCACAATTTGACATTTCATGAGGCTTGTCAATGTTCATGGGCATAGCCGATAGAAATTCATGTGAATGTCACATCCAGAATAACTGACAGACATCTGTAGAAGTGACTAAGCTATAGATTACATCCAGAGGTCAGGGTTCCCAGAGAAGTGGATTTAGCCATGTGCTAACAATGGCAGTGATGGAGCTAAGGTGAGGTCCTGATTTGCATATTGTGGTCTGCAGTTGGTGCAGTGTTGTCCATCCCTGAAGGCAGAAAGCTACATTGGCAAGAAGATGAGTCTGTTTGTAAGAAGAGCAGCATCAGAAGCATAGGAAGGATCAATCGCAAGCCATCCATACTACTGAGGAAGATCGGCACATGGAGGATTCACTTGAGATTTTGGAGCATAAGGATGTCCAATAGCAATTGCAGGGCATCGCTATCTGATTGGCATTAAAGGGAGCTTCTGTTATGATGGAGGTCAACATGGGAGCATCAGTTGGTGTCATTTCAGATTACTTTATTGTGAAGATATATGTAATCATAAATTGGAGAAATCACAGATGGAGTTACGTAGCTACAGAGGAGGGGTGTGTCTGTTCCAGTTACACACAAGAAGCAAGTTTCAAATCGTCCATCATTATAATAAATCCAGGGAAAGCAGCCTCAATGGGGAGAAATTGATTGGGCTCACTGAATGTAGATTACAATGAGATACGTTGCATTGGAGCATAATTCACATTATCAGACAACCAGGCTGTGCTCCTCCTCCCTGCGTAGTAACAGAAGCTGAAACGGGAGGATCCAGTACAGAGAGTCGTGCAGTGCTGGTTTGAGGAAGCAGATGAGCTTCTACGTGACTGCTTTGAGTCAGTGGACTGGTCCATGTTCAAAGACTCACTTGCCAGCCTTGATGAGTATGTCACCACTGTCACTGCCTTTATCAGCAAGTGTGCTGAGGACTGTGTACCAAAGAGGGCAATATGGTTATTCCCAAACCGGAAACCATGGATGAACCAGGAGATCCACTCCTTACTGAAGTCGAGGACTGCTGTATTTCAATCAAGTGACCCTGAACCTTGCAAGAAATTGAGATATGACCTCTAAAAAGCTATCAGAAATGCCAAGAGACAATACCGGTTCAAAATAAAGTCCAAGACCAGCCGTCAGTTGTGGCAGGGCTTACGTGCTATAATGGGCTACAAAACAAAGTCGAGCAGCATAGTTAACAACAGCGCATCCCATCCTGATGAGCTTAACGCATTCTATGCACGTTTTGAACAGAAGCGGAGTGGATTGTCACCACCCACCTTGATAGCCTCCAATGCAACTGAACCTGTGGTCAACGTCAAGAATGTAAGATCAGTCTTCCAGAGAGTAAACCCAAGGAAAGCATCTGGCCCATATGGTGTCCCTGGCTGTGTGCTCAGATCCTGTGCTGATCAGCTGGCGGGGTTATTTGCAGATATAATTAACCTCCCTGCTTCAATCTGAGGTTCCCATCTGTTTTAAGAAGACCACTATTATCCTGGTACCTAAGAAAAACAAGGTAACATGCCTTAATGACTCTGACCTCTACCATCATGAAGTGGTTCGAGAGGCTGGTCATGGCACACATTAACTCCAGCCGACAACCTCGACTCACTGCAATTTGCCTACTGCCAAAACAGGTCTACAGTGGACACCATCTCCCTGGCCCTACACTCATCTCTGGAGCATCTGGACAGTAAAGACACCTACATTAGACTATTGCTTATTGACTACAGCTTCGCCTTCAATACTATAATTCCAAGCAAACTCGTCACCAAACTCCGAGACCTGGGACTCAACATCTCCTCTGCAACTGGATCCTTGACTTCCTGACCAACAGACTGCAATCAGTGAGGATAGGCAGCAACATCTTCGGCATGATTATTCTCAATACTGGTGCCCCACAAGGCTGCGTCCTCAGCCCTCTACTCTACTCCCTATACACTCATGACTGCGTGGCCAGATTCTGCTCTAACTCCATCTACAAGTTTGCAGATGATACCACTGTAGTAGGCCGTATCTCAAATAACGATGAGTCGGAGTACAGGAAGGGGATAGAGAGCTTAGTGGAATGGTGTCATGGCAACAACCTTTCCCTCAATGTCAGCAGAACAAAAGAGCTGGTCATTGACTTAAGGACAGGGGCAGTGTACATGCACCTGTCTACATCAATGGTGCTGAGATCCAGAGGGTTGAGAGCTTCAAGTTCCTAGGAGTCAATATCACCAATAGCCTGTCCTGGTCCAACCACGTAGACGCCACGGCCAAGTAAGCTCACCAGCGCATCTACTTCCTCAGGAGGCTAAAAAATTTGGCATGTCCCCTTTGACACTCACCAACTATCATCGATGCACCATAGAAAGCATCCTATCTGGATGTATCACAGCTTGGTACAGCAACTGCTCTGCTTGGGACCGCAAGAAAATGCAGAGTGTTGTGGACACAGCCCAGCACATCACAGAAACCAACCTCCCCACCATAGAGTCTTTACCTCTCACTGCCTTGGTGAAGCAGCCAGCATAATAAAAGACCCCACCCACCTGGGTCATCCTCTCTTCTCCCCTCTCCCATCAGGCAGAAGATACAGGAGCCTGAGGGCACGTACCACCAGGCTCAAGGACAGCTTCTATCCCACTGTGATAAGACTATTAAACGGTTCCCTTATACAATGAGATAGACTCTTGACCTCACAATCTACCTTGTTATGACCTTCCACCTTATTGTCTACCTGCAATGCACTTCCCTATAGCTGTGACACTTTACTCTGTATTCTGTTATTGTTTTTACCCTGTACTACCTCAATGCACTGTGTAATGAATTGATCTCTACAAACGATATGCAAAACAAGTTTTTCACTGTACTTCGGTACAAGTGACAATAATAAACCAATACCAATACCAATACCAATTATAAGACAACATGGTAAAGAAGCATTCAAGGGTTTTCAAAGAAAGCAACATCTGATACATGGGTTCAAGTCCAGTTTAGGAGATGAGAGCGATGCAAGACCTGTTCATCGCAAATCACGTCCAGTACTCTGTGATCTCAGAAGGAAAATAGAACCAGAAATGGAAGGACAAGATCATGAACGTCATTCTCAAAGTTAAACAATGTTATTGGCCCACACCCACAGTTGAGATGCCAAAACCAGGTGGCAGTGCAAAAGTACTGTGACTATTAATCAGGTTCTTGAATGTAATCTACCTGATACTTTGCCAAATGGGAAAGATTGGTTCAAAAGGTTGACAGAAGGACAGGTCTTTTCAATGTTAGATCTGATAAACACTTACGTTCAACTCAAGTGAGATGAAGAGTGCAAGTCTTTCAGCCTCCATTCAGTGTTTCTTCCACCCCAGAATTTTTCAGTGTGTAAAAAATCAAATTTGGTGAGGAATCAGAGGGTACTGCATTCTCTGGATCGTATTCTTACCTCAGACCCAAATAGGCTGACCCATATTGGCAGGCTGTAAAAGGTACTCCAAAGTTTGGAAAAGCATGGAGTATGTGTTAAAGTACACAAATGGAGATGCTTCAGAAGTGTATGGAATATTTGGGTCACAGAGAGAACAGGATGGTCCACATCCCTCCAAGAAAAAGGTTGATGGAACCAAGAATGCACTTATTCCGAAGAAAATCTCTGAGCTCGGATCATATCAGGGTTAGTGAATAACTAACATAAATTAATACTGAGTTTGTCCACTTGTTGCACTCTCTATCAAATAATTGCATAATAATTGTAAGCAGTTATACTAACTGTGTGTGCATGTACATGCAAAATAATTCATAACTCTTCACTAGGGGTGAGGTGTAATATCACCCTCCTATGGACGGAGGAATATATTAGTTCACTGAACATTTATGTACCTGAAAGCAAGTTCTCCTCCAAGTCACACACCATCCTGACTTGGAAACATATTTTAGGTCCTTCATGATTGCAGGGTCTGAATCCTGGAGCTCTCCTACCACCAAAAGCACTGTGAGAATACCTTCACCAGAAGGTTCAAGAAAGTAGCTGATTATGACCTTCTCAAGGGCAATTAAGGATAAGCAGATAGGTCTTGCCAGTGATGCTTACATTCCAAAAAATGAATAAGTGAGAAAAACAATGAGGTCCTAGTGTGGTATTGGTTGTAGCAAGGCTCAGCAGCTGTGATAGGACTGTGAGCTGACGTCAGGATCCAATGAAGTAGAAGGCAAGACTTGTTTCCCAAGATGCAATCGTCTGGCTGCAGAAAGTGCCTGGCAGTCCATGATCTCTGAGGATGAATGTCTCATGCTGTGAACTGGAAGCATGGTATCACCAGTGAGGAAATTATCCTGATGATCCACAAACAACCTGAATGTTGAGAAAGAGTAAAGAAAGGCCCAGATTATTGATGGAAGCCCTTGTGGGAACATGGGTGCAGTCAATGGCTGGCGGCACTCATGGAAAATCAGCAATGCTGGTATATCCCAGCTCTCAATGTGGATGCACTGACTCATTCATGTATGTAGTACCTCTCTAATGTAGTGGTGAGTAGCAAACTGGTGTCATTTCAAGATCTTCTTTAGTTGCTTGGAAAAGTCCTGTGGCAAGGAAGGGGAGAGTGAAGTGACTTTGGCCTTCATGGAAAACATAATCCAGGCATAAAAGGGTGGCCAAGAACATCACTTATCTCAGTGATGAAAGCCTCGGAAAACCTGAGCTTGCAACTAGACTGTTTGTCAGAGAGGTCCAGGTGAGATGTGGGGTCTAATAAAGGCCTTTCACTGATGGGCCTCCTGTCCTGAGTTGCCAACCCATCCTGAGTAGCCAGTCATGACCATACCTACACCTTGAGGAATGGAGTGTTCCCCAGGGGTATCACCTGTTAGGTGGCCACTGAATTCATATCTCAGCATCTGTGAAGTTTTAAGTGCACTCACTGCAATAATGCAGCAGCCAGTTTGGACAAAGCAAACTCCAAAAACTCACATCGATCAGATAACCTGACTTTAAATGATGTTGTTTGAGATTAAGTATCAACCTGGGCCACTAATGCAAACTTCCTTGCTCATCTCAGATGGCAGACTGGGCTTCAGTCCAATGTTTCATTGGAAACAAAGGATCTGAAATGGCACAACTCTTTCTTAGTTCTGCAAGATGTGTGTGACATGTGAGGAATGAAAATGGTCCAGCCGACATGTAGAATGGCAAGATATTCTGACTATTGATATGTTTGAAATAAGTTTAACACAATAAAGTGCCCTCTCTACAAATACCATATAGAACATAGAACAGTACAGCACAGAACAGGCCCTTCGGCCCACAATGCTGTGCCGACATAGCTAATCCCTCCCACTTACAGAATGCCCATATCCCTCCATTTTCTGCTCATTCATGTGCCCATCCAAGGCCCCCTGAAAAGCCCCTAATGAATTTGCCTCCACCACCCTATCAGGCAATGTATTCCAGACATCCACCATTCTCTCAGTAAAAAACATACCCCTCACGTCTGTTCTGAACCTACCCCCCCCCTCACCTTAAATGCATGCCCTCTGGTACTGGATTGCTCAATAATGGGAAAAAAATATTGCTCGTCCACCCTATCAATGGCCCTCATAATTTTATACACATCCAACAGATCACCCCTCAGTTTCCGCCGCTCCAGAGAAAAGAGCCCAAGTTTGTCCAGCCTCTCCTGATAGCACATGCCCTCTAATCCAGGCAGCATCCTAGTAAACCTCCTCTGCACCCTCTCTAAAGCCTTGACATCCTTCTTATAGTGAGGTGACCAGAAATGCACGCAATACTCTAAATGCAGCCTAACCAGAGTTCTACAGAGATACATCATAACCTCTTGACTCAATACCTGGATTAATAAATGCAAGCATTCCATAAGCCTTCTTAACCACCCTGTCTGCCTGTGTAGCCACTTTCAATGAGCCACTGAGAGATGATCTACTGAGAGAATTTTCTTTAACATTAACTGTTATTAACATTTGAAGTATTTTATTTTTAAGGGCTGAGTACGCAAGGGAATGATTTAAATAAAAATTTCTAATATTAATTTTATGACCCAAAAATTTAATTTCTGATGACTAAAATGTAATTTGCAATGTCTTTCACCTCTGGATAATTGAGGCTGCATATCAGTTATAAATCAAAGTGAGAATCCTTTATTTGTATAGCTGCTGTTAATTACCAGAAGAACCCTTTGAATATTCTTGGATCCAAAAAAGCAATTTCTATTTACCTTAATCACATTCCTTGGCCAAATATGCATTTTATTTTCTCCTCCCTTGAATATAAATCTCGTTTACTACCTGTTTTTTTTACTGTGTCAGACTCATTTGCTCAAATTTATATTTGGACAGCTATACATTATTGAGGAGGCAAAAGGAAGCACAGGCAAAATGTCACTGAAGAGTTGAAATATGGCCATGTCACAGGATTTATATGGAAAATAGTTTTGCTTTAATCATCAGCCAACACAAGGTGCCCTGACATTAGAGATGTGCAGTTTAACATTTAGCTCCCTTTCTGATTGCCCTTCTATTATCCCAGCTCCCATTCTTCAGCTGAATTATGACAGATACTTTACCCAGCTAAATTAAAAATAATGAAATATTGATCAGCTTGATCATTACATCAATGTTTACAGAATTTCCTTGCAGTTCTGCCCATCCTTTATGGTTATGAATACAGAACGAAGGAAATGTTAAACTATTGTGTTTATGATTGTAGCAAGTAACGAGCCCCAATCAGACAGTCAATTGATTTTTTCCCATATTTTACTTTTTATGTATGTACATGGTTAAGAATGAGAAAAGGATGCTATGTGAGCCATTCCTCTATAGTGTGACAACCTTAAGAAAATGGGTGGAATATCAGAATGAGGAAAGGAAAGGTGATGTAGCCTGAAAAATACTTTTTTCAGCAGTTGTCAATTGGATAAAATCCTAACTTAGAAGAATAAAAAGGCAGGGAAATAGTTTGGTGAAAGGGTGAGGTTCTGAGATTACCAGGTTCTGAGAGGACTTTGGTTTCTGTTTTGTTTTTCCCTCAATATCTAAAGACAGAGTGTAAAGAAGCATCCAGCCAGCTCATCCTGGCCCAACATGTCGTCTGAACTCACCACTTGCAGTGTCTACCTTCCTGAACTAAGCTGTTTTAGATATGGAGGGCCAACTGAGCTGAACTTGAATGTCTGGCAGACCTCCCTTGAAGCTGAGTGTTCCACGAGCAGTGATTAGACCTCAGGCGGTGGAGCATGAGGTCTGGACTCAGATCATCCTGATGATCTTTTCATAATCAGAGACAAAACTATTCAAATAGTGTTAAGTAATTAAAAGATAACAATTATTAGAAAAACAATACATTTAGTTACAAACATGGAGTCTAGAAATTAATTAAAATGTTAAGATGAAGTAAAATAAAGAAAAATAATAAAAGAAACACGCAGGCTTTATTTTTACACAAAGTTGGGGACCACATTCAAATGAATGGGGTTGTGTTACTTACACCAACAACCCACTGCTCTACTCACTCCACACCCATGACTGTGTGGTTGGGCACAGCTCAAACGCCATTGAGAATTTCGACGATGACACCACTGTTGTTGGCAGAATCTCAAATGGCGATGAGGAGGCGTACAAGAGTGAGATAGATCGGCTGGTTGAGTGGTGTCGCAACAACAACCTCGCACTCAACATTATGCCCTCTTCACATTACAACGTCATGCCCTCTTCACATTACTACCATCAGGGAGGAGGTACAGGAGCCTGAAGACCCACACTCAAGGTTTCAGAAACAGCTTCTTGCCCTCCACCATCAGATTTCTGAACAGTCCATAAACCCATGAACACTACCTCGTTATTCCTTTTTTGCACTATTTCTTTATTTTTGTAACTTAAAGTAATTTTTAGGTCTTGCGCTGTACTGCTGCCACAGAACAACAAATTTTATGACATATGTCAATGATAATAAACTTGATTCTGATTCTGCACCCCTGGCATAAAGCTGATAGGCCACATTCAGTGGATTTGTCCTCTAAACTAGGGATATTAGTGCTCTGCCACTGGACTCAGGAGGTGACCTGTGCTGGCTTCTGACCTCCAGCTTACCTCTGACTTTCGTGTTTCCATTATCGGGCACAGAAGGGAGAGATGAACTTAACCATGAGAAGGAGAAAGATGGCAGTCCTCTCTGGTGCTACTGGTCACAGGTGAGCATGATCCCACTCACTGTGCTAGCTTTGGACAGTTGGTAATAAACCTCCATGTTGAATTGAGTCAGCCAGGCTGCTGTATGCAAGAGAATTCAGTTTCCCCTCAGTTTTGTAGGCTTTGTCAGTGCCTGGCAGCACCGTGGTATACAGATGGGAGGAAGTAGCTGAGGGAGTCCTCAACATTGACTCCAGACCCCATAAGGTCTCATGGCATCAGATCAAATATGGTGGGTGGAAAACTAATGACCATGGATAAGTACATGGAGGGGAGGGGCTTGGAGGATTATGGGTCGAACATGGGCAACTGGGACCAGCAGGGAGGATGCTGTGGTTGGCATGGACCAGTTGGGCCGAAGGCCCAGTTTCCATGCTGTACTACTCTGATTCTATGACTTGATAACTGGCCCGAAATTCATCTGTAAAATGTGTAAAAGATCGTGGAGTTTTGAAGACAAATTGCAGTCAATGTAACTCCTTTGCTCTAGTACAAAAAACATTGCTGGACTCTAGACTCTGACTAAACTGACAATGCTCTCAGAATGAATTAATTGCAACTGGGAGTTTCTGCTAGTTTACCCCTGGATTGGATTGGATAGGTTTATTATTGTCATATGTACCAAGACACAGTGAAAAACTTTGTCTGCATGCTATCCAGACAGTAAATGCCAATTATAAACACATTGAGGTAGTAAAAAGAAAACCAAATGCAGAATATATGGTTGCAGTTACAGAGAAAGCACAGTGCAGGTGAACAAATAAATCGTGAGGGCCACGACGAGGTAGATTGGGAGAACAAGAATTCATCTTTAGCATATGAGAGGTCTGTTCAAGTGTCTGATAACAGCGGGATAGAAGCTGTCCCTTTGTGAAATGTTGAGGAAGCTCCGAGGGTTATGCTGGATATTCTGCCTGGAAGACCATAACTAGCATGTTTTAGAAGCTTTAGAATGTAAGTAAAATAAATACAGAAAAAATGACTACACCAACATGACAGATGAATTGCCCCACATAGTCATTTTCAGTCATTTGAAACAAGTCTATTCAAAGTTGGCAGATTGACAATGTCAGTAAAATGTTTTTTTGTGATAAACTTTTTAAAATGTTGCCTGATTGCACTGGTCTATGGAAGATTTAGCATTCAGTGACATGCACACGAGGTTGAGTGGAAACTCTAATACAGCTTCTCAGAAGAGTGTAATTTGCACCTATTGTGCTCAAAGGAAGACAATCTCTTTCTCTGCCAAGGATTCACAACTGCAAATGTAGCATAAGTAACACTTCCAACAACAATCATGAAGCTTGAAACCATCCAGGACAAAGCAGTCCACTTGTTTGGTATCATTTCTACTACCCTAAGCATTCATTCCCTCCCAACTGGCACATAGTGGTTGCAGTGTGTACCAGCTACAAAATGCACTGCAGTTATTCCCCTGAACTACTCTGACAGCACCTTCCAAACTCTACTAGCAAAAGTGATAAGGCAGCAGGTGCCACCACCTGCAGGTTGCCACCAAGTCATACAGCTTCTGACTTGGAAATATACCGTCGGTCCTTCATCTACTCTTGGTCTAGATCCTAGGGCTCCTTCACTGTCGGAGTACTTTCACCAGAAAGACTGCAGTGGTTCAAGAAGATGACTCACCACCACTTTCTCAAGGGCAATTAGCGATGGGCAAAAAATGCATAAAGCAAAAAAAAAGCAAAATTATTCTCGCTAAACCAAAATACTGAAGACACTGGAAGTCTGATAAAAAAAACAGAAATGCTAGAAACGCTCAGCAGGTTTGAAGAGGAAAAAAGGATTAATATTTCAGATCTATGTACTTTCATCAGAAGGAGGAAAAATTAGATTAATGTGAGACTAAATTATTCTTGCCTTTCACTCCATTATTTCCAAATATTCTGGATTCAACGCAATCCCCAATGTAAATGTGCCAGGAAAACAACATGATTTTTTTCATTTGTATCAAGATTTATGCAATCCATTATGCTGACAACTTTGTCCTTCAACCTAGTTTGTAGGTTAATTGTCCATTACAAATACTCACCTTGTGTGTAGGTGAGCAGTAGAATCTGGGGGGAGTTGATGGAAATGTGGGAAGAATAAAATGGGATTAGTGTAAGTGCTTATTTGATGGTCAGCACAGACCCAGTGGGCCAAAGGGTCTGTCTCACGACTGTATGACTCCATAGCTCTATGTCTAAAAATGGTGGTTTAAAAGAAGCAGGAACGACTGTGTTGGCAATTCATGGCAATGTTGTTGATCTGAAGGGTGGCATGTAGACTTGAGTGAGCTTAGCTGAGTAAACAAGGAGAAGACAGCCACAGCTGGCATAATATGCTTCAATCTTGTGTTGAAGACATCACATGTAAGGGCCACAGCAGCAATGCAGCATCTGGGTTGGCTGGAAGGGAATGCTTTCTCACTCTAGTCTCCCATCTGTCCCTCCCACTTAAGGCCAACCCTTAGCCTGCCATCATGCCTCCTCCACTCATTTGCTCAGCCTCCACTTCCTCTTCCTTTTCCTCCTGTTCTTCAGCTGGAGGGAGGAGATGAGCCCTCTTGCTGATGAAGACCTGAGGCCCACAGCACACTGCCGGGATGTGACACCCATTCTGCTAAGTACTGCGGGACTGCTTCAGGGCAGTTGAGGCAGCTGAAGTATTTTTTTGATTTCAAAAGTAAACTTTATTCATAATAATAAAAAATATTTACAAAAGAAGAACTCCATAAAACCACAAGATATAGGAGCAGAATTAGGCCATTCGGCCCATCAAGTCTGCTCTGCCATTCAATCATGGCTGATTTTTCTTTCTTCTCAACCCCATTCTCCCACCTTCTCCCCCTAATCCTTAAGCCCCTTACCAATGAAGAAAACCTATCAATCTCTGCCTTAAATATATCCAATGACTTGGTCTCCACAGCTCTCCATGACAATGAATTCCACAGGTTCACCACCTTCTGGCTGAAGGAATTCCTCCTCATCTCTGTTCTAAGGTATATCCTTTTATTCTGAGGCTGTGCCCTCGGATCCTAGACTCTCCTACAAATGGAGACATCCTCTTCAAGTCCACTGTATCCGGGCCTTTCAGTATTCGCTAGGTTTCAATGAGATCCCCTCTTATCCTTCTGAACTCCACTGAGTACAGGCCCAGAGCCATTAAACACTCCTCATACATTAAGCCTTTCATTCCCGGGATCATTCTTGTGAACCTCCTCTGGAACCTCTCCAGAGCCAACACATCTTTCTTTCGGTACAAGGCCCAAAGTTACTCACAATATTCCAAATGTGGTCTGACCAATGCCTCATAAAGCCTTAGCATTACATCTTTGCTTTTATATTCTGGTCCTCTCAAAATGAATGCTAAATTGCATTTGCTTTCCTTAACACTAACTTAACCTGCAAGTTAACCTTAAGGGAATCCTGAACTGGGACTCCCAAATCTTTTTGCACCTCTGATTTCTGAATTCTCTCCCCATTTAGAAAATAGTTTACACCTTTATTGTTCCTATCAAAGTACATAACCCCACACTTCTCTATGCTGTATTCCATCAACACAATACAAAGTTCTTTACATTCTTAGTATTATTCAGTCTATACATTCAGTGTTGCTGGTTCTATACATAGTAGTGTTAGTGCATCATTTTTTTGTACATAGTACCATTGCCAATCATGTAGCCCCCTAGGGTGACATACACTTCCCTTGATTGAGGTACTACCCCACTGGACTCAGCCCCTCAGTGTCCAGTAGTGGAAAGACACTAGACAGTGGTCCTTATTCACAGAGCTTCTGTATTGGCTGTACCAAACTTCAGAGCCAGTCGGCAGCATTCCCTTACAGGCATCTCGCTGCACTGGGAGAGCAACAAGTTTTAGGAAGACCAAAAAGCATCTTTCACTAAGTTGATGATCTTCCAGCAGCACTTGATGTCCGTTGCTGTGGTGGAGGCAGCTGAAACACGGTTTCAATGGGCCAAAAGTCAGGTGCACATTAGAATCATGATATTCAGTTGCCAGTCTTGCTGTATTGGCTTACCTCCATCTGCCACAGTGTATAAATTGGTAAATTGTTTTATTATTATCACATGTACCGAAGGTACAGTGAAAAACTTGTCTTGCATTCCATTCATACACATCAGTTCATTACAACAGTGCATTGAGGTAATACAAGGTAAAACAATAACAGAAGGCAGAATAAAGTGTCACAGCCACAGAGAAACTGCAGTGCAGGTAGACAATAACATTAAAGGTCATAATAATGTAGCTTGTGAGGTCAAGGGTCCATCTTATTGTACTAGGGAACCATTCAATAGTCCTATAACAGTGAGATAGAAGTTGTACTTGAGCCAGATGGTTAGCGCTTTCAGTCTTTTGTACCTCTGCCCGATGGGAGAGGGGACAAGAGAGAATGTCCGGGGTGGATGGGGTCTTTGATTATGTTGGCTGCTTTACTGAGGCAGCAAGAAGTGTAGACGGAGTCCATGGAGGGGAGGCTGGTTTCCGTGATGTGCTGAGCTGTGTCCACAACTCTCTGCAGTTTCCTGCGGTCCCGGGCAGAGCAGTTGCCATCCCAAGCCATGACGCATCCCGATAGGATATCTTCTATGATGCATCTATACAAATTGGTGAGGGTCGATGGAAACATGCCAAATTTCTTTAGCCTCCTGAGGAGGTAGAGGTGCTTGTGCGTTTTCTTGGCTCTGGCGTCTACGTGGTTGGACCAGGAGAAGTTATTGGTAATGTTCATCTGTAGGAACTTGAAGCTCTCAACCCTCTCGATCTCACCACCATTGATGCAAACAGGAGCATGTACACTGCCCCCCGCCCCCTTCCTGGTGTCAATGACCAGGTCTTTTGTTTTGCTGACATCCTGAGTAGAATAAAGTGATCACTACTGGCAGATTATCAAGTGTTGGTCTACATGTTGTTTTGCCTTTGATCACACATCAGAAACACACTCAGGGTCTGGAATCGCTTCCTGTTCCAGTATGTGGCAGAGTTAACAAGAGCAGAACAATTCAATCTGTGCTATTGACAGCACTGATACCGTAGGGAGGACCACAAATGTCATAAAACCACAAGCATACTCTTCCTGTTGCTCTCTGGCAGGAGAGAACATAATGTGATCGGTTTTGTGTAGAGTGTCCATGACCTGTCATATGCAGTAGCGGATGACAATTACCTCCACATCCAACCAAGAGAGGGCAAGCTCATTGGCCTTGAAAAATTCTCAGCCACCGGCTGCGTCTAATGTTGCAGTTGTGGCTGAAACATGTGGCAGGTACCAAGGAAGACATTGTGTGGAAATGCATTGTTCATTGCTGATGTACAGGATAAAAACTCTTACTGACGGCTCTCCTTCCCATCCTCCACTCTCTCTTCCTCCTTCCTCCTCCCCCTCCATCCCCTCTTTCTCAGTCTCTTCCTCCTACCCTTCTTTCTCTTCCTCTTCCCCTCTTGCCTCTCTTCTTTCATCCCCTTTTCCTCCTTTTTCTCCTCTTCCTTCCCCTCTCTTCCTTCCCCACCTTCTCCAACCCTTCCTCCTCCTCCTCCCTGTTGTGTCACCTGCTCTTTGTTCATTTTCTCAGCCATATTTGATTCCAAAACCATTGCCTTCTAAGACGTACCTCTCTGGAAGCAATAGATTTATCTCAATGTCTAGAAGACAGCCTCAACTCATTGAGTCCCTCCCAACTCCACTCTAGACTTCTGCAATTTCAACCAGTTATAGAAAGCAAAAAGCACATAGAATTGTGGCAAAAGACAGAAAAAATTGACCAGTACCAATTAATTGGTTAATGATCCCTTTAGGTAGTGCTGGTTGTGGGGCACTTTAAGATAAGATCTTTTATTAGTCACATGTACATCGAAACACAAAGTGAAATGCATTTTTTTTGCATAGTGTTCTGGGGGGCAGCCCGCAAGTGTCGCCATGCTTCCGGGGCCAACATAGCATGCCCACAACTTCCTAACCTGTACGTCCTTGGAATGTGGGAGGAAACTGGAGCACCCAGAGGAAACCCACGCAGACACGGGGAGAACGTACAAACTCTTTAGAGACAGCAGCAGGAATTGAACCTGGGTCGCTGGCGCTGTAATAGCGTTATGCTTACTGTTATCTATGTGTACAATAGTTGTCACTTTAAAGCTGTTACTTCGTTAAGGAAGTGTCATGGACTAACTGTATTCAGAGCCATAGCAATGTTTATAAAAGGTTTCAGGAAGGCTGTCTGTGTGGAGCCCTTGAATTAAGAGGACATACTTTGTTTTAAGCTTCTTTTGTCTCATTTGCATTTGTCTACACATTCTGAAATTGGACTTTGTTGGATGTTGGCACTCCACAGAGAACACATATCCCACAACATGTTGTGGCCTGTATATTTAAGGAATGAATTTAGCTGAGTGAGTGAGTGAATGAGTGCTGAGTTCCAAAAAGGCAGCAGAGCGATCACTCAAGGCTGTGTGGTAATGGCTACCAGGAGCTGCCCACTGGGTTTACATTGGCAGGCTTTCAATGCACAGGTGCTGACTCCACTGAATGGAATCCAGCACATCACTTGAAACAAGTGTGGGGGTACCATGGACACCACTTTGCAACTCTAAAGCCTCTTATTCTGGCACCTAAAAGGCAGGCCTGCCAAGACCAGTTTCTCCATACAACCGAAATTATCCCATCGTATTTTGAAGAGAATTGCTGTGATTCTTTATTGCAAACAACAGTTCAAAGTTGTCAAGTTTTTTTGCAAACCATTTCCAATGGCCTCTTACAGGAAGCATTATGCTGGGTTCCTCAGTTTCCTGGGAAATCATTCTTCTGAGTCATGCAGCTAATCTTCTGTCCACAGGACAGCGGGTAAATTGATTGACTGACTGATTATGTCAAAGCAGAAGATGTCCACTTAGACTGAATCACCTGTCACAGTGCATTTACTGACACCGCTCAAAATAGTAAGTTCCATTGTACGTTTGCTTTACTAAACCTGCTCAATCCTCATGAGCAAGAAAATATGTATATATTTTTCTGTGTCACTGATTCTTTCTCCTGCCCAGAAGTGAATGCCCCCATATTTCCCAGCTCAAATCCTTTATCTCCCTCCTTTGTACATTGTGCTATTTGCTCACTGTGAATTATCTGTTAAATGTATCATCAATATCTCAGCAACCTAACTGCATTGCAATAACTCAAGCAGCTCTGTGGAGCGGTAAATTCATGACAGTTCAGACAATTTTTTGTTTCTGATGTTGCCCTCATCAGATTAATGATTGCTTGCAGAAGTTACATCCCAGATTTCTGTCTTAGGTTCAGCCAGCTAGATAAGTTCAGGCAGCTCAGGGACTATTTACTCAGTCTACTTAAATCACATGAAGTTTATGATGTGGATTAGAAGGAAATAGTAATGAATCGTCTGATGACTGCAAAAATGTCAATCCTTCTGGCAATGAGCACCAAAAGTGTTCCGTGACCTGCAGTCTATCCATTATATAGTAAGCTAATGATAGGATTACAAAGTAGTTATATGATAGGAAGGAAAGATTGTGGCTTCCCCCTCTTAGGCAGTCCTTTGGGATTGAGGATGTCACTTGCTGTCACTCACTCTGATACTGCGGTGACTGATGAGGCCAATGTGGGGAACTGCAGACTCTTCCGCAGAGCAGGTGCCTGATGGGCTTGCAGTTGGTATACAAGAGCATAAGTAAACAGGAGCAGCAGTAAGTAGGCTACTCAGACTCTCATGCCCCACCGTTCCACAATGATCATGGCTGCAACAAACAATCTGCTGGAAGAACACAGCGGGTTGAGCAGCATCTGTGCGGGGGAAAGGAATTGTCGACATTTCAGTTCAAAACCCTGCATCAGGATTTTGACCCAAAATGGTGACAATTCCTTTCCTCCTGCAGATGTTGCTTGATCCATTGAGTTCTCCCAGCAGATTGTTTGCTGCTCCAGATTCCAGCATCTGCAGCCTCTTGTGTCTCCATGATCGTGGCTGATCTGCCTCAGCAGGTCTCATTTCCTCTTCCATGCCAGTTCCCATTCACCCTCAACGAATTGGATATTGTGTAAGGTGGTGTGCTTAAGTGGGGTTTAAGTGGAGTTTCTCTGTGCTCCCAATGCAAGAACTCAGGATCTCAATCCTAGTTCAAATACTTCTTCTCCACTGTGAGTAGTCGTGCACCAGAGCTTTCCTTGAATCTTTCTCTCGATCTGCGTGTGAACAATGTGGCCTGTCCATGTAGCTGACTGAGAGCAACAAGGACCTGGATGTCAGGAATGTTGGCCTCAGAGAGGATACTAACATTAGTTTGCTTCCAAAGACGTACAGGTTAGGAGTTGTGGGCATGCTATGTTGGCGCCAGAAGAGTGGCTTCTTAGCAATGCAACAAGACACATTTCACTGTGTGTTTCGAAGTACATGTGGCTAAAAAATAAATATCTTAAATATCTTCTCCTTCCTCTGAATTTGGAGGATTTTGCAGAGACAAAGTTGGTGGTATCTTTCCAGTGTCTTGAGGTGCCTGCTGTAGGTAGTCCAGGTCTCAGAAGCATATCGGAGGACAGCGATCACTTCGGTCCAGCAGACATAGAACATAGAACAGTACAGCACAATACATGCCCTTCGGCCCACAACATTGTGCCGACCTTTAAACCTCGCCTAAGTCCATCTAACCCCTTCCTCCCACATATCCCTCTATTTTAAATTCCTCCATTTGTTTATCTAGTAGACGCTGAGTTTTGTGCCACCTCTGAGGTCTTGATCTTCAATGACCCTTTTCCTCAATGGATCAAAGGCTGTGCTAACATTCCGAAGGCAGTGATGAACTTGATCATCAAGATGTGGGTTCCCAAGATATGGGAAGTGATCCATACTTTCGAGGGTCTGTGAACTCTTATTATGGAAGGTCAGTGTTGTGCAAAAGAGGCAGATGGTCGAGGACCTTGGTATTGCAGATGTTGAGTGGTGACAGTATTATGAAAATATTATAGTGAATGAGTTGATGATATCTTGGAGATCACCTCTGAACATTCGCAAGGTAACAGTCATTAGGTGATATGAAATACTAGATACAAATTTGGGGTGAGTGTTATTTCATTAGCATTTCAAAATGCTGGAATAGAGTTAACTTGTGGAGAAATGTTAACTGTCCTTTGAGTTGGACAAAACAGGTCCTGTGGCATTATTATGACGAACAGTTAGGAAGTTATCCCTCATGTCATGCCCTATTAATCCCTGTGATTTTCAGTACTGAAAGATAACATTTAAGTGCTGATTTAATTGAGATATTGAAAACAAATTAACGCTATGGAGAAGCTTAGTGCAGGAAAATGTCTTCATCGGTCATCAGTAAGACAATGGATCACAGACAACGGTACAAAATGTGACTAGAATGTTGAGTAGTTGTCCAGACAAAGAAATGATGGAGAAAGCGTGGGATTCTGATTGCTGAAGTTTTTGTTATTCTGTGTTCCATTTTGTTGTGCTGCTGTAACCCACATTGTAAGTCCTGAAGGAAGGATTGAACCATTGTGTGCAAAGTGTAACCTTTCATACGTTAAGTGCCTTTTGGAGGTCTAAGTACACCATGTTAGACCGTTTTCCACTGTCCTGTTGAGCACTCACCACCAGAGAAGTCAATTGTTTCTCTTGGATCGGATCTCCCCCTTCCAAAACCATTTTCTTTCTCTTTCATTAAGCTATTGATGATATTGACAGTCCTCATGTTAGCATTGTGCATGCTGACCTCTAGTTTGGTAATGTCTCAACCTTAAAATTCTGATGCTTGTTTACATTCATCTCCATTCTCTTTAACCATCTCCCATCATATAAACCTGTATATTCTCAGCACTCCTTCAGTTCTCCCTCTTGCACATTCCTATTCACTTTTTATTTTCGGAGCTCTCTGGTTAGTTGCCATGCCTTCAGGCTCAGTTCTTTCCCCAAACCTCTTCACCTCTCTTCCACCTTTAAGAAACTTTCTAAAATCTATCTCTTTGACAAACTTTGCTTACAAATATTTCCTCACTTGGTTTACATTAAAATTCTCTTATGAAACACTTTGGGATATTTTACATTATAAAGATCTTAATATAATTAAACTATCTGACTATTAACTACCATTTCATACAAGGAGCAAAAGGGTTATCAAAATAATATTTTTCTTCTTGATGTCGTTACAAGGAAACATAGCATAATTGCAAAGGAACCTTAATTTGTTCATCATGTCCTTGAAAATTAACTGCTATGGCAGATTAATGTACCACCTCAGCCTATTGTTTTAGTAGTTAATTAAATCAGAAGCCATTTATTGTGCTGTGTGCTGTGGGACACAAAAGGCATTACTGTATGAAGAGGCATTAGAATAATGCACACTTGTTGTTTGCCATGGTTCTGAAGTATCTGTCAACATGCTTAAATTGATGATAAAATGTGCAGTGAAAACTTCAGCCAGAAACTATAACCAGGAATGGAGCAGAGATAAAGAACATGTGAGCTTCAACTTTTTATCTATTTTATTTTCAGTATCTTAAATAATTAAAAGATTTAAAAGCACTGGTACGAGCAGGAAAAGCTAAAGAAGCTCTGCTGATAGAAGACTAGGTATTTACTGGAGTAATATTACCTTCTCTCCAACATTTCAATTAATTCATTCACCATTGGGAGGCTTGACGAAGGAGGGATGGTATCCCTCTCTGCTATTTGGAGTCAACAAGAGGAAGCGAACATAAAGTGAATGCTGAGGAAGGAGATGTATATAATTCCAAGGTGTTTAGCAGAGATGCCAATATGCAGAGTTGGCTTTGAGTAGAGGCCTACATAGGTGAAAGTTAGTTTCTAATGGAATTGTGCTTTGTCAGATATTTGACTGATGGATGCATGCAATTCATCTGTGCAAAGTTGTGTAAATGGCTGTTCTCTACCTTACCAGGAAGGTTCAAAAGGGATTGGAGAAAATCCATAGCACTTGGTGTAATTAATTATCTTCTAGAATAGACTGGAAAGCCTTGCATTTCTAATAATGCCTTTCACAAGCTCAAAGCACATTAAGGTGTCTTACTTACAGTATATACAACATCGTATGTATGAACATACAAATTAAGAGCAGGTGTAGGCTCCTTGTGCCTGTTCTGCCATTCAATAAGATCAGATTGTAACCTCAACACCACATTCCCACCTACCCCAGGTAACCTTTCAGCCCTACTGCCAAGAAGGACTTTCCTTTCTTCTTGAGCTGCAGAATCTAATACATCTACTCAAGTGAACAGATGCAATCTTGGTTTACATCTCATTTGAAAAGTGGCACCTGAAGCTATGCGGTAATCACTGGAGCCCCAGCCTAGATTTTGAGGTATATAGAACATAGAACAGTACAGCACAGGCATGCCGAACTAAATAAACCAATGACTCCTAATTGATCCAATCCATCCACATTGACCATATCCCTCCCTTCTCTGCATATTCATATACAAGGTTAAAGGCAGGACTCTTAGCAGTGTAGAGGAACAGAGGGGTCTTAGGGTCCACGTCCATAGATCCCTCAAGGTTGCCACGCAGGTCGATAGGGTGGTTAAGAAGGCATATGGAGTGTTGGCCTTCATTGGTTGGGGTATTGAGTTCAAGAGCCACGAGGTGATGTTGCAGCTCTATAGAACTCCGGTCAGACCACACTTGGAGTATTGTGTTCAGTTCTGGTCGCCTCATTATAGAAAGGATGTGGAAGCTTTAGAGACGGTGCAGAGGAGATTTACCAGGATGTTGCCTGGATTGGAGACCACGTCTTATGAGGATAGGTTGAGTGAGCTAGGGCTTTTCTCTTTGGAAAGAAGGAGGATGAGAGGTGACTTGATAGACATGTACAAGATAATAAGAGGCATAGATCGAGTGGACAGTCAGAGACTTTTTCCCAGGGCGACAATGGCTAACACCAGGAGACATAATTTCCAGATGTAGTCTTCTGTTGGGAGGCTAACTCCTATCACATCAGTGAGCTGAAGGGCTTCTCCCAGCAACAGGCCAGCTGCAGTGACATGAATGGCATTGACAGCTCAGTGGCCTTGCCATTCTGGATGTCAGACCTTTTGTTTGAATTGGGGGTTTGTGAACCTAATTGAAATTCAAAATCACTTTGGATTTTTCAAAGATGATAAATGAAGTTTAAAAAAAAATTAAATCACTACTCCATGTGATAACAAGTTCCACATCCTCACCACTTTCTGTGTAAAGAACTTCCTCCAGAATTCTCCAGTGGATGTATTATTAACTAATTTAATTTGATGACAATCAAACAAAAAAACACAGACGGTGGAAATCTGAAATAAAAACAGAAAATGCTGGAAACACTCAACAGGCCAGGCAGCATCTGTGGAGAGAGAAATATAATATTTCAGGTCCAACACCATTTGTTAGAACAGTTCTAATGAAGGGTCCTGGAACTGAAATGTGAACTGTTTCTTTTTCTGCAGATGCTGCCCACCCTGCTAAGTTTTCCAGCATTTACTGTGTTTATATTGATGGCTTCTGGATATACAGGTTCCTACACAGAAACATTTTTCTCCATTTTTCTCCCATTATAAAGATTGTAGTTCAGTTACTATACAGCTTGCTCTTTACGAACAAGAAGCTGTCTTTAATTTTTCCTGATGGCTAAACCTTTCACTTCTGGGTATTGTCTTTGTGAAACATAAATAAAGATGCAATGCTCCTTTGAAGTACATTCAAATAATCAGACCAAATTATTGGTGCAATAGCTTAGTGTTACCACAATAAAGGCTGATTAATCACTGAATGGAACCATGCTCTCAGTGACCTTCATTTTTATTAATATGTACTCAGCACCAGATAAACTATGGAATTGGCAAGTGGTTTTTGTGTGGGGCATAATGACCTTTTAGCTAATTGATTAATTGATTATTATTAGTCACAGGCTCATAATAACTTGCTTTAAATGAAAGAACTTTCACCATATTCAGTCTGCTAAATAGAGCTTCATACATTAGGGCTTCTCTTCCCCTTAGCGCACTGCTCTCCCTGCTGCCTGCTACTTCTTCCCGCTCCCATCCACAGAGCCAAAGCTTTATTCACTTCCACTTTGGAAGATGACACAGCCGAGTGATGGGAAGGGGGAAGGGGGTCTCTTGTCTCACATGGTATCCGGGGGAACAGGAGAAGGTCATTCAGCCTTTGAGCTTTGTCGGACACTCCGTTAGCTCACACCAGATCTGCACCTCACCTGGAGCAACAAACAATCTGCTGGAGGAACAGCAGGTCAACCTCAGTGCACTGTGTAATGAATTGATCTGTACAATCGGTATGCAAGACAAGTTTTTCACTGTACCTCGGTACAAGTGACAGTAATAAACCAATACCAATACCAGTACCAATACCAATCTGTGGGGGGAAAGTAATTGTTGTTGGTTCAGGTTGAAACCCTGCATCAGGACTCCTTGTACTTCAGTCCTTAAGATTTAAAAGCCAGCAATCTAATATTCTTTACACTTATTTTCTATTCTTGTCCCTTACACTCTCATGATCTACATATAACAAATCCCCAAGTACCTTAGTGTCTCAACTGAGAATCCCCAGTTTTCTTCAGTCCACCACTGGTGACTGTGCCTTCACTGCCCAGGCCCCACTCTTTAATATTCCCTCCATAAAAACACTCCACTTTGCTCTTCTGGTGCTCTAAGAATTACCTGAGATGCCACAGCTGAGAAATTCTGAGCTGAGAGCATTCTTGTGGGTTACGTGACTAAAAGCCCCAGTGTTGTATTGTGCACTGATGCTCCCAGAGGTTTGGTCTGGGTCTCTTGTGCATGTGATGTGCCAGCATTAGGAGGCTGCTCTGAACACACAGTGACTTCAAATGGTGTACAGCAAGTGATTGTACAAAATTATGTCACAAATACACAGCCTGCAGGCCTTGGCCATGATACCAAATCCTAACTGGAAGGATGAATCTCTAATTAATTAGTTAAAGAGCACAACCCCTTACCACTGCTGAGGAATCCCTGGCATCCATCTTTTTTTAGGTATGTTCCTTCTTTAACTCCTCAGTGTTTGTGACCTTCACTTGACCTGCCCAATCAGCTCTCTGACACTCCCACCTGGCTCTCCTGAAACTCCACACCTATTCTCCATTTTCACCTGCATTACAAGGTCCAGCCCCCATACCTTTGTCCTAATCTGATCAGTAGCCTTAGTGAGGGTGAATGCATGATGAGGTCAGATAAGATAAGATATCTTTATTAGTCACATGTACATCTAAACACACAGTGAAATGCATCTTTTGTGTAGAGTGTTCTGGGGGCAGCCCATAAGTGTCGCCACGTTTCTGGCAGCAACATAGCATGCCCACAACTTTCTAACCCATACGTCTTTTGGAATGTGGGAGGAAACCAGAGCACCCAGAGGAAACCCACGCAGACATGGGGAGAACGTACAAACTCCTTACAGACAGCGGCCGGAATTAAGCCCAGGTCGCAGGCGCTGTAATAGCGTTACGCTAACCGCTACACTACCGTGCCTGCATGAGGTCGGACACATGGTGAAATTCAGGAAAGCTAACCTGATGACTCCTGACCCAAGGAGTTCTGTTGCTGTTTAGATGGTTGGCAGAAATTCCCCCGATCATATAGGATCGCAGTGACAAAAGAGTTGGTTCAACATTCATGCAACTGTGCCAATGAATGGCAGAAACCATTGGATCTCAAGAAAGCGAATCCAACATTTGTAAGCAGCTGAACAAACTGCAGATAGAATTGCACAACAATAGCACATAAATCAAAGCAGTTAAAATGTTCTCCAGGTGCTACCCTTCCCCCAGCCAAGTGTGCCCAGATCACAAAATGTAAATAAGTTGACAATGCTAATTCTGAAAAGCCGACTGGTTAGACCTCATTTGATTACACATCATGCTGTCCGCTCATTTCCTATCCCAAGGGATTAATTCTTGTGCTAATTACAATGCTTTTCCTGCAGTTATAATGTCTGTTAAATACACTTATCCCTAAATTATTTAAATTCCTTCTGATAATTTAGGGATAGCTTAAGGACCAGGTTTTATCTGGCTTTCTCCTTCTAAATTCATTCTTATGATTTCTGAGTAATTTTGTTCTGCCAATAATTATACCAGTTTATAACAATGATATTTCTGTGATTATTCTAATCTCGTTCATTAAATACTAGCAAAAGTAAAAAATGGTATACTTTTCACTCAAGCCTAATTAGCTGTATTATGAACAAACATACTTAAAAAGAAGTTTGCAGCTTAGAATTTTTGGTAGTTGGACCCCTTGCACGGTGAACTGTTCGACCTCCTCCCACAGCCTTTAGCTGGAAATTCTCGACTGCTGCAGACCATTTGGAGTGGTATTGGTATTGGTATTGGTTTATTATTGTCACTTGTACCGAGGTACAGTGAAAAACTTGTCTTGCATACCGATTGTACAGGTCAATTCATTACACAGTGCAGTTACATTGTGTTGGTACAGAGTGCATTGAGGTAGTACAGGTAAAAACAATAACGTACAGAGTGAAGTGTCACAGCTACAGAGAAAGTGCAGTGCAATAAGGTGCAAAGTCACAAGGAAGATTGTGAGGTCAGAGTCCATCTCATCGTATAAGGGAACCGTTCAATAGTCTTATCACAGTGGGGTAGAAGCTGTCCTTAAGTCTGGTGGTACTTGCCCTCAGGCTCTTGTATCTTCAACCTGATGGAAGAGGAGAGAAGAGAGAATGACCTGGGTGGGTGGGGTCTTTGATTATGCTGGCTGCTTCGCAGCTAGAGGTAAAGACAAGAGTCCAAGGAGGGAAGGCTGGTTTCTGTGACATGCTGGGCTGTGTCCGCAACTCTCTGCAGTTTCTTGTGGTCCTGGGCAGAGCAGTTGCCGTACCAAGCTGTGATACATCCAGATAGGATGATAGTGATGCCACTGCAAGGCATCTGGGGCACTTGGCACCTTGGTGGGCAACTGGACCACCAGACGATCTCTTCAGCCCGTAGAATTTAAGGTTCAGAAAGATTTAGAGGAACAGTGGGGGAGGAAATAGGATCCTTCAGAGTTAATTGAAGTACAGAAAGAAAAAAAATGTGAGAGGAAGAATCAAGAAACACATAACCACTTTAAATCTTAAAAAAATCCTAAGAATAACTTACTTGCTTCAGGACAGAGATTCTACATTAAAATTGTTCTCAGTCTGGGATGCAAAGATTGCAAGGAGACAAATCCCTTCAATAATGTACTTTTGCTCATGATTATTGGTCCTAAGTTTCTAAGGCATGTTTAGTTGGTAATTAATATACAAGTGAAGCATCTACATAAAATGAACAGGCAAATATCTGAAAGTAAAATGGCAATAATCACGCAATAACTGGTGGCTATCAAAGATCGTTCACTTTAAGTCCAGAGAACGGCTGCAGGAGCTCCGCAGGGCAGGTTTCATGGCCCGGACATCTTTAGTAGCTTCATCAGTGACCTCCTCCCTGCCCTAGGATTGTGAGTGGGTACTTCACCAATCATTTCATTGTGCTCATTTGCATTTGCAACTGCTCAGACAATGAAGTAGTCTGTGCCTGCTTGCAGCAAACCATCCACATAGCAAGTGAACTATCTGCAAGGAACACGCCCCAATCAGTTGTATAAATGAAGTTGATTAAATAATCAAGAAGATCAACACTCTGCTAGATTAGTACCACAGTCTCTTGTTCAAATATACCTGCTCTTCATTACCAACATACCATGGCTGCTGTCTGCATTCCCCAAAGTATGCATGCAATTAGTCACCAATACTATTTCAATTGCACATCCTAACCCTGCTACTTCTATCACCTTGGAGGGCAAAGACAACAGATAGAAAGACACTATTAGCTCCAAATCCCTAAGTCACACAGCCTGCCCTGACCAGAGAAATAATATGGTCATAAACAGAGAAACAAACTGTAAAAGCTTCTATACATATGAACAGGAGAAACTACATGAATTGTGGATTAATCAATGAACAGAAAGTCAAGAGTTAAGAACAAACCGTTATTTTGGGGCAAGGAGGCTGTGACTAGTGTGGGGTTACAGATATTGGGGCCAGAGCCCAGCTGTTTACAATCTGCACCAGTAATTTGGATGAGAGAACCAAGTGTAATATATCCAGGTTTGCTGAAGATACAAAGGTGGTCAGCTGCACAAGTTGTCAAGAGGATACAGAGAGTCTTCATGGGGAAAATGATGTTATTGATGCCTTGAATTTTGCATGTTAAGGAACAATGACCATATCACACATGGCAGGAATCACTTAGAAATAATGGAAGTGCACAGTGACTGACACCAGTTCAGGGAATTACACATGCTAAGTGAATGGACAACAGTAGGACAAGCGGAAAATAATATGGAAAAATGTGAAGTTGTCCACTTTGGTAGAAAGATAGGAAAACAGAGTGTCTTATTAATAAGAGAGACATTGAGAAATGTTGGTGTTCTGAAGAACCTGGGTGTCCTTGTACATGGATCATTGAAAGTTAACATGCAGGTGAATAAGCAATGCAATTCAAGCAGAATGTTGATTCTTATTGTGAAAAAAATTGAAGAATAAAGATATTTCAGTTTGTAATGCATTTTCTGAAAAGATCGTAGAAACAGATTCAATAGTAACTTTCAAAAGGCAATTGGACATATGGTTGTAAAAGAAATGTTGCAAGGTTCTGGGGAAAAAAATGGCAGGACAAGCAGAAGACAGCCTGTGAGAACAAGTTAAGTTCTTTACCTGTTGAACTGGATGCCCAACCTTTCAAATAAAGAACAACCTCTACTTACAAAGTACCTTTCTTAACCTCAGGTCATTCCTTGGCACTTTGTAGCCAATGTAGTATTTTTTACATGGTGGCCACATGGTGGGCAGGCACGGTAGTGAAGTGGTTAGTGTAACACTATTACAACGCCAGCAACCCAGGTTCAATTCCAGGGCTGTCTGTAAGGAGTTTGTACGTTCTCCCCGTGACTGCATGGGTTTCCTCCGGGTGCTCTGGTTTCCTCCCACATTCCAAAGACATACAGTTTAGGAAGTTGTGGGCATGCTATGTTGGCACCGGAAGTGTGGTGACACTTGCAGGATGTCCCCAGAACACTCTACACAGAAGATGCATTTCACTGTGTGTTTCAATGTACACGTGACTAATAAAGATATCTTATCTTACTATGTAGTAAGCACAGCAGTCAATTTGCATATGGGAACTCTGACAATCAATAACGTAAGAATGACAGATCACATGTTTATTGTTGTTGTTGATGAGAGATAAATATTAGTCAGGACAAAATCCCACTTTTGGAAAACTGTAGCCTCAAGCAAAGTATTTTGTTAATCAGCATTTCATTGAGTGCCTCCTCATCGTTTGGTGAACGTGTCATACACCCACTGCTTCTGCAGCTCCCCCAGTCCCAGGAGGGAATAACCATAACGAAATATAGATTGGCAGAAAATCTAGAATGACACCACAGCCCTGAAATGTAATGGAGTGCAAAACCGAGGAGGAAGTTTCTATTCCCTGTCCTTAAAGGGCATTGATTTTTCTTCTCTGGAAGCAGTAACAAGAGATGATTGTGTTGATGTTTAGGGTGACCTGATAGGGAGTTACAGATGCTATGCAGAAAGACAAAAAGAAACAATTTGGAAAGTTTAAGGGAAAATTTCCTCAATTAAGGGAGAATGGGCGGCCGACAATTCCTTGCAATAATGGAGGATTCTCTTGTGAGACATGGTTTTTTGTCTTGATTAAGGAACAGATCACTATGTATTGAGATGTCATAATCTAATGCAGTGTAATGGAGAGCTTAATGTGTTGTGACATGCCGGCTGGAAGTGCTGTAGGACCAAATTTCCTCAGAACATGATAACTAATGAATCACGAACAAAGAGAGGGCCTCTAAAGCTGCAAGTTGTAAATTATGAGAGACTTATAGTTGGAGAATCTCAGGACACGGAAGTGAGGAGGAAAAATCAAGAAGAAAATGATGTTATTGATGCACTGAATGTTGCATGTTAAGGAACAATGACCATATCACACATGGCAGGAATCACTTAGAAATAATGGAAGTGCACAGTGACTGACACCAGCTCAGGACAAAATAGCTGAAGTAGTTACAAAGACCAATGAAAACACTATATTACTGCAATTATAGATTTCTTAACTGGATGAAGTTATGAATTGAAAGGTCCCCGACTCCCCTGTTATGTCTGATACTCAGCTCATGATATCACTGGAACAAAACACCTTAAACATTATGTTGTAATTGTTTTATTTCATTAGCATTATCAAATGTAGATAATGATAACTGCATCCCTATTCTATCACATCTTGAAGTGTGGGCCAAGAAATTTGTCTGCACAATCCCCAAACAAATGCAAATGCAAGCTGGAAATTGTGTTAATGAATTTTGCGCACACCTCTGTTTGAGTTAAGACCCGCTGTTAATAGGTAAGGACTTTTTGATGCAAGCACTTCATGTCACCAAGCTCTGGTTTTTCACATGAAACTTCTCCAAATGATGTCACCAGTAATTTATGTCCAAAATTTGTCTCTGGCAAGATTTTCAGCCACAGTGGTCTGAATCACAAATGGCCCTGCTCTCACTAAAGAACTAGCTTTTAATAGAGTCATAGAGCAATGCAGCATGGATACAGGCCCTTCGGTCCAACGAGGCCATGACGACCACAGTGCCCACCTAGCTAGTCCCAATTTCCTGTGTTTGGCCCATATCCCTCTAAGCCTCGCCCCTCCATGTACCAATCCATGTGTTTCTTAAATGATACTATCGCACCTGCCTTGACCATTCTGTGTGACAAAGGCGCTCCTCAGGTCCCTTTTAAATCTTTCTCCTCTCACCCTGAACCTATGCCCTCTGGTTTTGGACTCCCCTACCCAGGGAAAAGACTATTACCATCCACTTTATCTATGCCTCTCTGAACTTTAAACCCTTATATAAGATCGCCCCTCATTCTCCTATGTTTCAAGGAATAATGACCTAGCCTGGCCAACCTCTCCCCATAACTCAGGCCTTCTAGTCCTGGCTACATCATCGTAAATCTTCTCGGCACTCTTTCCAGTTTAACCATGCCTTTCCTATAACAGGGTGACCAAAACTGTACACAGCACTCCAAGTGCGGCCTCAACAATGACTTACAGAACTGCAACATAATGACCTGACTCCTACACTCAGTGCCCTGACTGATGAAGGCCAGCGTGCTAATTGCCTTTTTTCACCACCCTGTCTACCTGTGACGCTGTTTTCAACAAACTATGCACTTGTACTCCTAGGTCTCTGTTCTATTACACTCCCCAGTGCCCTACCATTCATAGTATGTCCATAATATTTATGCTGAGACTGATTGCCTTATATAGAATTATACTTCAACATAATTCAACACCTAATCAACTGAACTGGTGGAAAACTGGCATCTGTGATGGTGGGGTCCCTTGCAAGAAGCTGAAATGGATCATTTGAAGATGTGCATATACACAAAGCCTCCTCCTGATTGTTGAACTGTCCACCAGCAACATTCATACCTTGATGAGGCAGCACTACAGGGCTTTAACCTGGACTGTTGGTTGTGGGAATGCTTGGGTGTGTCTTTTGCACGCAGACTTGTGTTGTTATTTCACCTGAATGGCCAGAAGGCATAATTTTTTTTAAATTTTAAATTTAAATTTTATTTACAGCGTGGTAACAGGCTCTTCCGGCCCAACGAGTCCGTGCCGCCCATTTTAAACCCCAATTAACCTACCCGTACGTCTTTGCAATGTGGGAGGAAACCAGAGCACCCGAAGGAAACCCACGCAGACACGGGAGAACGTACAAACTCCTTACAGATAGCGACGGGAATCGAACCCCGATCGCTAGTGCTGTAATAGCGTCGCACTAACCGCTACGCTACTGTGCCGCCCAACTAGGAAGAGGTTTACTGGACCACAATTAACTGTTATATATGAAGAAGAGAATTGCCAATAAGGTGCCATTGAGCAGGTTCAAGGAGTGTACTGACAAAATTCTAGCAATTAAAGGTGAGTGGGGAGGGGTGACAAGAAACTATGTGTTCTCAACTCACCCCCTACCCATCCCCTGCCGGGCTCAGTGATAGAATTTCATAATAATTAGCATTTACAATAATAAAGATTCCCAATAAACATCTGGTGATCTACTATTCAGTTGAATGAGCACTTCTGATCAAATTGTTAAAAGGAAAATCTTGCAATTTCTTTTAATTGGTCTTTGTGAGTTTTATATTTTACTCTCCTACACCCAACTGTTCATACAGTCAACTGCAATGACATTTGGCTTCAGGTGAAGCATTTTATGTCATGTGTTACGTGTGAGAGATGTGTAATAGCACACATTTAAAGAATTCACCCACAGGCATCTTCCACTCCATGGAACATCTACTCCGTAGATACTTCTAAGGGTTTTTGGACCTTTCAGCTGATGGCAAGAAAAAGAAGTTGCCTGTCTGATGGGATTTATAGTTTTGACTGCAGTTAATATCCTGCCGTTCGGTTCAAGGGCATTAAAGGTGGGTAGTAAATGTTAACATTGATGCCTGGATCCTGAAAAATGAATAAATAAAAAAGGTATTTGTCATCAGTTTACTTTATAAATTGAGCCTATCTCCACTTCCCCATTTGAATTTAACTCAGCTCACACCAGTACTCATCTCCTGATTCCTGAACGGATTACAAAATTGTATGAGTGCCACTGAACTTTGGATACCAACTCCCGATATGCACATTCATTACATGACAATCTGTGCATAACAAGTGGAATGCACTGCTATATCAAATGGTTTTGGGAGGTGGGGGGGTGCGGGTGGGAAGGGTGGATGCATTTAATGGGGAGTTTATGAGTGAGAGGAAGAGGACTGGAAGCAGGTTGTGGACCTAATGGAGTGATGGCCAATTTCCAAAAGAACTTGTACATTCAATTATATCATAAGAAAACTCATTTCTTTTAAATGTCACTTATCACCACTGAGAAAAACAGATTAGAGCTAAATTGTGAGGATAGTTTTAAAAATGATGGATGTCTTTTGTATGAATATTAATTTACTACTGTGCATCATTAAGGCAATTAGTTCCTTTAACAAAGCTCAGGAGGGACTTCAATAATTTTGAAGATTTCCTTTGAAAGAATTGGACCTTAGCTTCCATGACATGACACAGTTCCATTCAAATAACTCTGAGAGCGATGTGAATTAATTGACATTAGCTAACTAGCATGCAACTATAAAAATTAAACATAATTAACAGTCAGAGTACTCGAGGCCAAGAAGCAATACATCTATTGACTTTGAAGATTTCACTGTTTCCTCTTTCTTAGGTGCCTGACCAATACGGGAGCAGTTTCACGAGAGCAAGGAGCCCCCAAATGCTTCATCTAATTGCCTAAACAACAACTTATAGATTCATGCCATACACACGGCTGAACAGTCCTGTGTGTCTTTGAAAATGGTATCCTTCTGAAGACACTTCCCCAAGTTTCCCTTGGGGCCCTGAAAAATCTTCTCCTTTTTAAATATTTATCCAATTCCCTTTTGAAAGCAACCATTGAACGAGATTCTACTGTACCAGATAATGCATTTCAGATCAAAGCAATTCAATGAATTCTCCTAATTTGGCCCATGGTTCATAAACTACTATTGTAAATAAAATCCTTAGTTCCTGAATGACCTACAGGGAGGGCAAGCCGTCATTCTCACCCAGATCATTCTTATGCAGAGGTAAAGTAAGCTGGCAATTTCACTGGCTCTCCACTCAGCTTTGGAGCACCTAGACAACAGCAAAACATACATCAGGCTGCTGTTTATCGATTACAGCTCGGTGTTCAACACCATCATCCTCTCAGTACTAATCAACAAGCTTCAAAACCTGGGCCTCTGAACCTCCCTCTGCAACTGGATCTTCGACTTTGACCTATTGGGAGACCACAGTCAGTGCAGATCGGTAATAACATCTCCTCCTTGCTCACAATCAACACAGGCACACCTCAAGGATGCGTGCTTAGCCCACTGCTCAACTCTCTCTATACTCATGACTGTGTGGCTAGGCACAGCTCAAACACCATCTATAAATTCACCGATGACACTACTGTTGTTAGCAAAATCTCAGATGGTGATGAGGAGGCGTACAGGAGTGCGATAGATCGGCTGCTTGAGTGGTGTCACAACAACAACCTCACACTCAACGTCAGCAAGACCAAGGAATTGATTGTGGACTTCAGGAAGGGGAAGTCAGGAGAACACACACCAGTCCTCATTGAGGGGTCAGTGGTGGAAAGGGTGAGCAACTTCAAGTTCCTGGGCATCAACTTCTCAGAGGGCCCAACACATTGATGCAATCAAGAGGAAGATATACAGCACATCAAGCCTAACTGGCAGATTTTGTGTTATATTTTGTTTTACCTTCTTCACTCATTTAACATAATTGCACATAGTATGCAGTGGGTCTTGTTGTGGTCCCTCCTCCAACAACCTCACCCACAAACCAATCCACAAAAGCCCCTCCTGCACAGGCCCCACTCACAACTGGCCCCACCCACAACAAGCTCCTCCCAGAACAAGTCCCACTGACAAATTGCCCTTGATTTTTGCCATGCCATCTTTCCAACTCCACTCAGCAGCCACCTGTGAGGGAGACGAGTGCCAGAGGCTGGAAGTGAGACACCCTGGCTTTTGGTCAGGTCCAGGCAGCTTATTTGAACCTTCCAGACTTGAGGCAGAACGTAATACCTCAAGCAACCAGCTCCCGGGCCTGGACCCAGTACTGAGAGTCAACAACAGCAGTTGACCCAGTTGGGTGACCACTTTGCTGGTAAACACGGACAATAATGGTAATTAAATATGGGATCAATTTCTTCCACATCCTCCCCGGATCTGTCCTTCGCCATGATGAGCAGACCACTGTGACTCTGCATAAGATGTGCAGTCTCTTGTGCACTTTCAAGTTACCAACAAAAATTATGCAGAAATATCCCTCATGCAATTAAGTACTTGGAGATGGAATATCTTGGACTTTGAAGGTCCTAATGGTTATTTTTATTTTGCATTCCAGTTTCTTTTCAACTAAATTGAAAGTGTTCCTGTGTTCCGGTCGACTGCAATGCAGCCAGTTCAAGTACAGCGAACCTCCCAATTCAAAACCAAGTTTTACTCTGATACGAGTGAGTGAGCTTGCAAGCCGAAGACTAGATTTAATTTCATTTTAGCACCAAGCTAAGCTGCCTGTCACCAATGCATTATTAATAAGGATTAATTGCAGCATTGGATGAATACAGTTGGATAACTAGATAACTAGTTTGCCAGAGAAAAATGGGTCAGGATTATGGAGGATCAGGGTTTCTATTGAGTGCCTTAGAAAGTGTGACCAATTTGTAACATTTGTACATTGGTCTATTTAATCATCTACACTTGGCAATGGAATCGAAATTAGAACATTTCATTGCAGAAAATATATTTTACAAGAAGCTGTTAAGGTGCAAAAGATGACTGACAGGCCAGACTGATAACATTCAGTACACTGAGTAATGAATAGCTTGGAAACATTTATTCCAGGGCTGGTGTTACAGATTTGAGTTGTCTGCCAGGGTGACAATTCTTTATAATGTGAGTGAATGGATAGTGATTAAGGTACAATTGAATTCAATGTTGGGATCAAGCATGTGTTTATCTGCAGACTGCTGCAGTTCTAAGTTAACTTAAATGAGTTTTCCTGAATCATTTGAAATTTGGTAGTCATTACAGGGTGTCCAAACTTCCGATCCTGACATCAAAACAAAAGTATCAATCAACTGATCAATACCATAAGATAAATACATTTTCCCTCTGGTTCTGCAGCTTTGCCTCTTAGAAGGTTAAAAGAATGATATCTGTTTACTAAAGTTATTTGATTGAATCCAGCCATAGTCACCGTGGATTTCCTTCACCACAATTTCACTGGCAAGTTAACCCATGTATTTTAGGAACAGGAAAAGGCTGTTTGTGCAATAAGTGCATGGGTTATCAGTATCACAATTTTGTCTGTCAATCAAACTGAAACTTATCTGATTTTCCCTCCATGTGACTGGATGTCAAATTCTGTTTGGCAATGCTCCTGGGAAGCATCTTGCTTTGTATATTTACTTATTTATTACAATACAGAAGCCCATTTGGTTTCTCAGGCCCACCTGGCTCCCAGTTGAACAATCCCATTCTTTCTTCTTATTTCCTCTGCCCTGCGACTTAATCTCTCATACATGTCTATCAACTCCCCTTTGGTTCTTTTGCCACGAGCTAAGGACGTCAATTAATCTTTCAGGTAGGTCTTTGGGACATGGGAGGAAACTGAATCATCCAGTGGAAACCCAAAGCCACGCTGCCATGCTATGTACTACACATTACCACACACTATACTACAGCATGATATTATGTTAAACGTGCTCTATAACAGGAAGTCAAGGCTCACGACCTATAAAGTACTCTGAAGTGCTGAGGTTACATAGGAAAATGCTCAAGCCCAACATCTTCCTGTTTTATATCATGTCTTTGTGCTTGGCCAAAAGAACTGCCACAAAGGCCTCCACTGGTGTGCACATTTGAACAAGTTGGACCCAAAAAGAGAAATCCTTTATGTAGCTGGCCCTTACTACAATGGGGCTGCCAGGTTGGAGCAGCATTTCAGATGTTAAACATGACTTTCTCCAGAAGAGATGATCAGGGTTGCAAAAACTCTGGCTGGACATTTTCCTTGGGGTATCATCACATAATCTTCTACCTGCAACCATCCTGTTCCCACGCTCCCACTGATCATCCAGTATGTCTAGACTTATGATGCAATGCCTTCCATTGCCAACTGAAACTGGGAAGAATAATTCTTAACAAGTCAAAGCAGACTATTTTCTCAACCAATTTTCAAAAAACATTTTAAAAGAACACCATTTTTTTTATTGCCCTTGGGTGTTCCTTGCAATCACATCCCAAAGACTCCAGCATGAGCACAATGATGTGGCTAACGTTATCTGTGATGGGATCAATGATGGTTTCAAATCAACCTACTTAAGTTTGGACCAGACACAGAGTGCCAAAGTAAAAGTTTGATCATAAGCGAAATAATGCAACGTGCGCTTTTAGACTTTGTTCACTTTCAAATTGAAGAGAGCAGGCTTCTGAGGCATTGATGGACTCGGACATCCAGATAAAATAGTCCAGTGGTGCACTACCTGAAGGGATGTTGATACTTTAGCACAGCACACCATTGATGGAGAAAGTCACACTGGAGAAATTCATTCCAAAACGTCAATGTATAACTTCCTCCACTCGTGGTTTACCGGAAACTGGTGAAATTCTTGTGAAGTCCACAGTTCAAAGCAGTTGTCAAGGAAACAGTTCAAAAAAGACTTCCTCCTGTGAAGTTAACCATCTTAAACTTACTGCTTACTTCTCAGTCCACTGATGTTCATTAAGGGTGATAACTGGGAGGGGAAGTTCAGGAGTAAGTGGATCGCAGGCACCTGCATACTGATTATTAATGATCCGGGCCAGTGAACTCTGACAAGTAAAATCATGGCACTCATTTCTTGAGACATGGTTCGGGCAAGACCCTGCATTATCCATTCCTGCCTCACAATCCTCCATATAGGTGTCTTTTTAAAGGAAAATCTAAGCCTAATTATCAAACTTTATCCTGTTGCCTGTGAGTTGGTCGGTGGGGAAGTTTGGACTTACATTAGAGGTGAGAAGTAGCAGGGTTGAAGACGGAGTCAGAATGCTTTCCCTTCCATCCCCAGTCTGTGTTTGGGGTATTCGTATTGGTATTGGTTTATTATTGTCACTTGTACCAAGGTACAGTGAAAAGCTTGTCTTACAAACCGATCGTATAGTGCAGTTACACTAAATTAGTACAGAGTGCATTGAGGTAGTACAGGTAAAAACAATAACAGTACAGAGAAAGTACAGTGCAATAAGGTGCAAGGTCACAAAAAGGTAGATCTTGAGGTCATGAGGTCATAGGTCATAGTCCATCTCATTGTATAAGGGAGCTGTTCAATAGTCTTAACACAGTGGGGTAGAAGCTGTCCTTAAGTCTTGTGTACGTGCCTTCAGGCTCCTGTATCTTCTACCCGATGGAAAAGGAGAGAAGAGAGAATGTCCCGGGTGGTACCGTTGGTTAGTGGTTAAACTACTGGATTAATATCCAGAGGCCAGGACATGGAGTAAGAGAGTTCAAATCTCACCATGGCAGCTAGGGAATTTAATTTCAAGTAAATAAACAAAGCTGGCAACTGTAATGGTGACTATGAAACTACCTGACAGTTAAAATAAAACTGGTTCATTAATGTCCTCAGAGGAGGAAATCCAATGTCCAGTGTGACTCCAGACCCAATAGTCTGATAGATCTTTAACTGCCTCCTCAATTGAGGGATAATTGGGACTACACAATAAATGTTGGCACTGCTGACAATGTCCAAATCCTGTTAATGAATAAATTGAAACAAAATACTCCTGTAATCATCTAACTAAATTGATCTTTGCCCCGACGATGAGCGAATACTACCGGAAGAAAAACTATAGTAAAGAAATCACTATAGTAACTTCCACCATGGAAAGTATTTCATTTCCAGACATCCTTGAATCATAGAAATATTACTTTTCTGTTGTGGAATAGGTCTGAGAGCTCCAAATGCATTGATTTAGTGCATCTTTTTAGCAGATTGTTCAATCAGGAACACTGTAATTGCAATTTTGTCGCCAATACCCATGGCCTGAAGTTTCCTCCTTGAGGCCCCTATAATCTGATGGAAAACAATTAAGAAACGTGGAAGATCAGAGGAAATTTGGACATATGTGAGTTGCCCATGTAATCTAAGTACCCTCAGTTTTTTACAACTGCCCATCAAAGCCTCTGCCCAAACAAACCTTCAACTGCCAAATCAGGCAAACACCCACTCTCAAGTGAGATTATCTTCAATTGCATTTGTCTCCAATCTCATGGGCTTCTTAACATTGTGAGTAGAGTTACAGGCCCAGTAGGAGAGGAAATCATTTTTCAGGTCCTTCAATTGCAACTTTTTGAGTGTTTTCATTTAATTTTTCCTTTCCAAGTCCTGCTGTGTACTTTCTGGTTATTTCAATGGATTTTTTATGGTGGAAGTGTATGTCACATTAATAATTGAAAAGCTTTCCTTATTTGCAGGTTCTTCAGCATACTGTGCCTGAATGATGCTCAAATGATCTGAAACTTAACCATTCATACTTGAAGAAGAAATATACTGGTATGCTTTATTTGGGCCTCACTTGTGTCCAATTTAAGTTTAGTCATGTTCTAATAAAATTAGGAAAATTTTTGGCTGTAGTTTAACAATGGCCACATTGGATGCATTTTGAACTCGAGTTAGAGCCATGAAGGAAACATAAAGGATATATGTTTAAGGCATTCTCCCTACTCAAACTAACATGGTGGCAATTGTTTCATCATGGACAGATTGCATTGAGTCTCCATGGAATAACTGGCATTCAGAAAATTGTTTCTCAGTTTAAAATCTGGGACTGAACATAGATTCCTCCTTAGAGGAACGTAGCAACTAAATCCAAAACATGTAAATGTAACAGTAGAGAGACCTCCATGACAACCTGTACTAAATGTTGGTTCAAGGATGAAATTGGTGGCAGTGGAGTACAGGCTGATTTTGCAACACAGCACACAGAAACATAAATAGCAGCTTTTAGACTCAGATGGAAATCATTGGGCTGGCTGAAAGTGGCAGGCTGGCTAAAATTGGCAATGCACTTTGAAACAGGAAATATAAAGGGTTCAAAAAGGACCAAAATTGGATTTGATTATACATTCAACAAGTTGTCAACAAGGTTGCCAAAATAAATATTGAGGACATTTCACTGTAGAGTTAGTTTTATAAGCTCTTGCTTCTTAGCAGCCCCAAGGAATTATTCATCAATTTGAGCAAATGAAATTTACCCTATAAATATCAATATATATTATTAATCTCATATAAATCACAGGTAAGAAAGAAGAAAAACAAAGGAACATATTTGAAGTACCTTAGGTTCAGAAGTACATCAGAGCACTGGAGATGGTTCAGAAATGAGTGACAAAGGGGTTTTGGGCGGTAGATGGTAGTCAACAAAAGTTCACATGTTATTGCTGCCAAGCTTTTGTATGAACAAATTAAAAAATTGAAAATTTAAATCAAGAGGAACTTGATCTGCACATTGTGTTTGCGCTGAGATCTATCCATTTCTAGCAGTATAAACTGGTTCCTAGTTAAATAGTGTCTCAGAGTTAAAGTTCTCACTCTTGTTTCCAAATCCCTCCACTGTCTCATTGCTCTCTATCTGCAGACACTCTTCCATCCCCGCTCTCCTCTGAAGTTTCTGCGTTCCTCCAATTCTAACCTTTTGGTCAGCCTAGAACTTAATCACTGGCATCAAAGTGCATTAGAATAGTCAAAGGCATGGATAAAGGATTCAGCAGCAAATGTGCTAAGACAAGGTAGAAATAGATAGTCACAGTGATACCATAGATATACGGTTCAAAGTTCAGAAATAGCACCAAGTTTGTGAATAGGCTAGTTCATTTCAGCCAATCAGTGCAGTGAATTTGGATGCTGAAAGTTGGCTAAGAAATAGAAAGGAGTTAATGATAGATGCTCAGAAGGCACCAGAGATAACACTGTGGATGGAAGAAGGGTCTTACAGTTGACAAAGCAACAAGCAATTAATTCCCTAGAAACAGTGTCAATATTCCAATGATAACTCACTGACCCGAAATGCTAACTGTTTCTTTCCCCACTGAAGCTGCCTGATCTACTGAGTACTTCCAGCATTTTCTGAATGTTAATATTCTATACATTGTGCTATCTTCTCACAACTGATTTAGATCTTCAACTTTATCAGATAGGAAGTAAGGGACTGAAGCTTCCACATTTTGTTTCTGAGCACAAGCATGCTCTCTCAAGCTGACACTCAACCTGCAGAACTATTCATAGAGCTTGCTGGACAAGACACAGCAAAACATTAAACACATTTATCATCCTTGACATCAATGAACTATCTACAGTTAATGAGGAGTGCTGAAACGATTGCTTTTTTTCCAAACAGTATTATTCTCACTCATTTATCTTACATCACTGCCTGGGAAGGAAAACAGATAATAAATCAGTGATAGTCTTTTGCTTATGGTGGTATCGAGGATCAATTTCGGCTGGCCATTCAGTCCCTTGTGTCCTTTGCAGAATTCAGTGAGGTTACGGCTGATCTGTGTCTTCACTCTGTTTACCCACCCACCTTGGTTTTGGCACTTTAATTTCATTGCCTGATAAAGATCTCTCACGCTTGGTTTTGAAATTTGCAGTTGATATTTTTAAGGGGATATTCCAGATTTCCACTTGCACTTTATGCGAGGGAGTGCTTCCTGAACACTGTAATTTTAAGGTTACAGCCTCTTCTTCTGTGTATTATCAGCAAAGGAAATAGTTCCACTCATTCCACACTATCAAATCCTTAATCAGCTTAAAGATCATAATTAGTTTGCAACCTTAATCATTCATCAACTGATTTTTACTTGCATATTTGTACAGTCACATCTCACCTCTATCTGCCCCTGGCTGGCTAGAGAATTGGACTTTAACATGGTTAAAAGAAACACTGTCACAAATCCTCAACTTGAACAGGCTGCTCATTGTATTTAATTATTAAAATCTACGTATAAACAAGATGGGAGTTTCAAGGTGAATGTACGCAATGCCACACTGAACCAGTTATCTTTAAAGCAAAATTATGCTGGCAAACACTACACTCAGCTGCACTGCGACATCTGCCAAAGAAGGTTTTTTTTCTTGTCAAGTTAGTGGTTGTGGACAAAAAAAATTGAACGTTGCAAAATCTGCAGAAAATCAATGAAATAACAAATGACAAAAAGGCTGTGGTTGACAGAACAATCTGGGGATTGAGGCCAAAGTAAAGGCCTATGATAGAAAAGACAAATAATCTGATTTACTGCAAGGTTAGGGAGGTCAATTTACAAATGAAAGAAAAAAGGAAATGTTACTATCAATACAAATACATTCTGCTGTCACTGGATGTGCCAGTTAATGGAGCACTTGTTAATAGGAGCTCCCAGGAGGCTTTGTGGCAGGCTAGTTTCTCCCATTGCTTTTCCACTTCAGTGACCTGGCTTTGAATGCAGTGGAGACTGATGAGGTAGAAGCTTCCTGGTGCTCCTTGCTGTCCTACTTGACATGACTTTAAATGGTCTCAACTTAAAGTTTGAAAACAAAAGCTTGCAATGTACAGCACCTTGCATGGTTTTGAAAGGTCCCAATGCATTTTAAAGCAAATCAAGTCCTTCACTGAGGTGCATTTGCTGTTGTGATGCAGGAAAAGGGGAATCCAAACTGTGCACAGCAAGCTCCCACAAGCAGGAGTGATTTCAGCCACACTACATTACCTGGCTTTTTACATATGATGGGCACTCTTCCTCAAAAGAAAACATGAAGATTGCTAATAATGAAACAAACTAGGCAGGGACAACTGTTATGCAATGGAAATGGAACACTTTATCAGTTCAGTTTAATATCAAAGACCCTTTCCAACTGCAGACTAAAGCTTTAGCAACACACAAAAAAGTACTGGAGGAACTCAGCAGGTCAGGCAGCATCTATGGAGGGAAATGAACAGTCAATGTTTTGGGCCGACACCTTTCATCAGGAACAGAAAGAAAGAAGGCAGAAGCCAGAATAAAAGGGTGGCGGGAGGAGGAGAAGCACGAGCTGGTGGGTGACAGGTGAGTCCAGGTGAGGGGGGCAAGGTAGGTAGGTGGGGGGAGGTGGGGTAAGTGGGAATGATGTGAGAAGCTGGGAGGTGATAGGTGGAAGAGGCAAAGGGCTGAAGAAGATGGAATCCGATAGGAGGAGACAGTGGACCGTGGAATAAAGAATAGGTGGGGAACCAGAGGAAGGTGTGAGTCATAAGGGTGGGAGAGGGGAAATAGAAGGGGTAATGGAGCCAGAGGGATGGGAAAACAAAGGGGGGTGGCAACAGAGGGGAGTGGTTACCAGAAGTTAGAGAAATCAATGTTGATGCCGTCAGGTTGGAGACTAGCAAGATGGAATATGAGGTGTTGTTCCTCGAATCTACATCTAGCCTCAACTTGGCAGAGAGAAGGCCGTGGACAGACATGTCAGTGTGGGAATGCGAAGTGGAATTAAAATGGCTGGTCACCGGGAGATCCCAGCTCTTACAGCGGACAAAGCGAAGGTGTTCGACGAAACGATCCCCCAAACTGCATCGGGTCTCACCAACGTAGAGGAGGCCGCACCGGGAACATGGGATGCAATAAATGACACCGATGGATTCACATGTGAAGGACTGCCTCACCTGGAAGGACTGTTTGGGGCCCTGAATGGCAGTGAAGGAGGAGGTTTAGGGGCAGGTGTAACACTTGGCGTGGTTGCAGGGATAAGTGCCGGGGGGGGGGGGGGGGTGGAAATGAGTGGGGAGGGACAAGTGGACAAGGGAGTCATGGAGAAAGTGATCCCTGCGGAAAGCGGAGGGGGGAGGGGAGGGGTAGATGTGCCTGCTGGTGGGATCCCATTGGAGATGGCAGAAGTTGCTGAGAATGATACGTTGGATGCGGAGGCTCGTGGGGTGGTGGGTGAGGACTAGGGGAACCCTCTCCCCGTTATGTCTGGGGGGGAGGGGATGGAGTGAGGGCAGATGAGCGGGAAATGGAGGAGATGTGGGTGTGGGCAGCATTGATAGTGGTGGAGGGGAGACCCCCCAGCTTCTCACATCATTCCCACACACCCCCTTCCCCACCTACCTACCTTCCCCCTCTCACCTGGATTCACCTATCACCTGCCAGCTCGTGCTCCTCCCCTTCACCCCCCCCCCCCCACCATTTTATTCTGGTTTCTGCCCTCTTTCTTTCCAGTCCCGATGAAGGGTCTCGGCCCAAAACGTCAAGTGTTCATTTCCCTCCATAGATGCTGCCTGACCTGCTGAGTTCCTTCAGCATTTCGTATGTGTTGCTCCAGATTTCCAGTATCTGCAGTCTCTCTTGCGTCTCCAGATTAAAACTTCACCTGTCCTCCCTTACCAAGCATGCCAGCGCTGCAGCCTTGTACAGCTTCCACTTTTATTCAAATGTGACAATTTTTCTTTGTTATTTCTCAAGTGTAAATTTATTGCTACTATACAGCAAGAATGCAGCCCTCCCTAAATAGAAACATATCAGAGCTGGGCTATCACACTGGGATTCTACTCTGAGACACAGTAGCTTCACTGAATTTTTCTCATTAGTGAAATAGTCAATTTAAGCCAAATTTAGGGGCAGTTTTGTGCTGTGGGAATCTCCCAACAAAGAGACAGTGTAATCCCCTCAACATAAGATGTGTTTGAAACCAGTCCCAAAGGCAAAATTCTCTCCAGACTCTCTTCCACCTTGTTCCCCTCCATGGTATCTCTGTGAAGTGGTATACAACATACATAAAAGCAACTGCAAAATACACCAAAGTGTGCACAGCGATTTCTCTTTCCAGCCTTCATTATGTGATATTCTTTGCTCTAATAACATCGCTTATGACTTGGAAGCTCATTATGATCGCAGAATTGGCTGATATTAATGGGGAAATCCTCTTGTGAATATTCTATGTAGCAGAATCAGAAATCAGTTCATTAGGAACAAGTTTATGGTTTTGCTACATCCCATACACAAGGGAAGCCTTCTGTCCATTGCTGCAGCAGGAATTAAAATACCAATTCTCTGAAGGTCATCAAAAGTAAGTGAAGAGCTTATTCCTAATGATGTGCTCTCCTGACAGGTGATGTGCATGTGATTAGAAATTAGTCCTGGCATTTTTTTTTTGCATCTTGCCTTCTGCACTTGGGTTTACATGTACAATAATTCATACTATTTCAGCACTGAAAACATTTTGAAGGTAAAATTCAGGAATGCCCATTTTTGGACACCTCCCTTCGAGTAAGGTGTTACTTTCCTTTTTATGTGTAGAAAGCTTTGAGATGATTTGGGTATTTGGCCTGGGCCCTCATCACCATGAAGGCATTGGTGTGGAAGAGGCAGCTACACCAAGTTTGCAGCAGGGACCTAAAGCATTGAAACCTTTATTAGACCTTGCAGTGTCATTAATACAGCAACTGCCACTGGGGTGGCACAGCTGATTACGCTGCTTCCTCACAGCTCCAGCATCCTGGGTTCAATCCCGACCTCTGGTGCTGTCTGTGTGGAGTTTGCACGTTCTACCTGTGACTGCAATGGTTTCATTTGGATGTTCCAGTTTCCTCCTACATCCCAAAGACGTGTGGGTTGGTAGTTTAATTGGCCACTGTAAAGTATCCCTAATGTGTTGGTGAGTGGTTGAATCTGAGAGGAGGTGATTGGGTGATTGGGGAGGATGAAATGGGATTGGTGTGAGATTATTGTAAATGGGCGCTTGATGGTCAGCAAGGACTTGATGGGCCGAAGGGTCTGTTTCTGTGCTCTATAACTCTATGACCTTTCATGATATCAGAATGTCACAAGCACTTCACAGCCAAAGTACAATTACTGTAGATCTGACCGCCTTAGACCAAGCCCTGGTGCAAACTAGGGTCAAGTGTGGCCATGTTATTAGTCCAACCTACTCCTCAATTTTCCTTGCTACAGTATTGTGTAGTTCACCTCCAACAAGTTCCGCAAGTGAAGTTAATCAACAGGATGAATGGGAAACTACCCAATCATCGCTGCCTCCAGTCCTGAATCAGGAGCAGCCAACCTCCGTCATGTAGTTGTCGTGTGTAGGCAACACTTGCATGTTGTGTACACTCAAAGATCAAGCTACAAGTCATTGTTGACTCATTTACTGATGCCTGTGAGAGAATGGGCCTTGTATTAAATATTCATATCAAGTTGGTCCATCAACCTGGCCCCATTGCAGAAGAAAGTTCTCCAACAATAGAGGTCAATGATGAGACCCTGGAAAAAAGTGGAACATTTCCCTTTTCTCAACTCAGGCTCACAACAAATGTTGACTTTGAGGAAGAAATTCACAACCACCTTCAGTGTGCCAAAACTGCCTTTGGACTACAAAGGGATAAAATGTTTGAAGATCAAAGCTGATGAGTTTAAAAGGAGTGCGGGAAAAAGAATCCCATTCAGTAAAAAGAGAATCAGAATCAAGTTAATTTTCACTGACATATGTCATGAAATTTGTTGTTGGTATAGTACAAGACATGAAAATTACTAGAAGTTACAAAAATAAATAAATATTGCAAAAGAGGAATAACAAGGTAGTATTCATGGGTTCATGGACCGTGGAAAGCAGAGGATGGGTGAGTGAAAGGAGTGAAGGAAACAAAGTGCCAGTGTGTAAGAGAAATGCAGGATATATTCTTGGTGACTAAAAGGAAGGCAGGAAACAGAACCCTGGTAAGTACAAAACGTGTAGGAAACAGAGCTCAGTTGAACGAAAGGAGCAGGGGAATCAGGATAGCATAAATAATTTCAATATTAAAGAAAAGTAAACAGATCAATGTTAGAAAGAAAATGTAATTATTTTCAGTTTACTCAACAGCAGAGGCTAGAGAAGTAGAGCTTATGCTCCCTAGAGCAGAAAATGTTCAAGGGAGATTTAATTGAGGCATTCAAATGATAAAAAGGTTTTCAAACAGTAAACAAGGAGAAACTGCTTCCACTGGTAGGAGGCTTGGAAACCACAGGTAGAGTGATTTACCACAATTTACAAAGAATCAGAGGGGAGACGAGGAGTAACATCTTTACGTTGTGATCTGTTATGCGTCACCTGAAAGGATGCTGGCAGCACACTTAATGCTCAATGACAATGTTCAAAATCTCCACATAACCTGAAGGGAAGGCCTCTGCAGGGCTATGTAGGGATAGCAGGGGAGTGGGATGAGCTGAATAGCTCTTCCAAAGAGCTAGCATCGGCATAATAGGCTGAATGGCCTTCTTCAGTGCTCTACTGTGCTTTGACTCTACTCACGGAAAGAAGCGGTTCAGTGGCACAATTTTAAACAAGATTTTCAAAAGAACTTAGAAAGAGTCATACAGCATACAAACAGACCCTTCAGCTCACCATGTCCACACTGACCATCAAGTACCCATCTACACCAATTGCATGGCCCATAGCCTTCTGTGCCTTGGTGATTCAATTACTGGCTTAAAAACTTCTTAAATATTATGAGAGTCGCTGACTTCACAACCTCCTAAGGCACTGTGGTCCAAATTCCAATCACCCTCTTTCTCAGATCTGCTCTTAACCTTTTTACCTGTTACCCTAAACCTATGCACATCTGCTCTGGGGGAGAAAATTTCTACCATCTACCCTATCTATCTCTTTCATGATTTTGTATCCCTCTATCAGGTCTCCCTCAACCTCCTTCATTCCAACGGAAACAAGAGGATAGGTTAAGCAAGCTAGGGCTGTTCTCTTTGGAGAGAAGGAGGATGAGAGGTGACCTGATAGAGGTGTACAAGATGATAAGAGGCATAGATCGAGTGGACAGTCAGAGACTTCTTCCCAGGGCGACAATGGCTAACACGAGGGGACATAATTTTAAGGTGGTTGGAGGAAGGTATAAGGGGGATGTCAGGAGTAAGTTTTTTACATAGAGAGTGGTGGGTGCGTGGAATGCACTGCCTGCAGAGATTGTGGTGGCAGATACATTAGGGACATTCAAGAGACTCTTAGATAGCCACATGAATGATAGAAAAATAGGGGGCTATGTGGGAGGGAAGGGTTAGATAGATCTTAGAGCAGGATAAAATGTCGGCACAACATTGTGGGCTGAAGGGCCTGTACTGTGCTGTAGTGTTCTATGTTCCATGTTAACAAACCCAGCTTATCCAGTCTCACCTCATAACTGAAACATAACATCCTGGTGAATCTCGTCTGCACCCGACCCAGTGCAATCACATCCTTACCTCTGAGCTTTTCCCACAGTCTTCTCTTAATTAATGCCGATTAAGATACCATAAGGATAACTAAACCTATTACATGCAACAAATTTTGGGAACAGGTAGGTGTCTTGCTTCAATATTGGAATAAAGTCTGTATGTATTTTCATGCCCCAATCAACTTAGCCACGGCTCACTATGTCAATCAGCTTGAATCAGCTCTATGATAAACAGACCAAAGGATTAACTCAGAATGGTGATCTGACCTGTCCTCCATCCTGGACAGTATAAAGCTGGGTGAGACCTTGTCCTTTCTACATTTGTTCAGAACAAAGCAAAAGGAGAGAAGGCTGAGGACTAGGGTCCCTGAAATCCAGTTTTCCATTCAACGATCATGGCTTGATTTACATTTACTCCACTTTCACACCCAATCACCATATCACTTGATTCCTTCAGAGTTCAAGAATCAAGTTACCGCATCCTTGAATAAAGTCAGCAATGGAGCATCCACAGCCCTCTGATGTACTGAGCTCCAAACATCCACAACGCTCTGAATAAGGGAATATTAAATGGTTTGCCCCTTATCCTGAAACAATGGTTTCTCGTTCTAGACACTCCAGTCAGCGGAAGCTCTTAGGATGTATCTTGTGAAGGCCTTGCAGGTTCTTTTATGTTTCATTGAGATAATTTTTCATTCTTCTAAACTGGAAAAGAGGGCCTATTCATCTGAATCTTCCTTTGTATGCCAACTCTCTCATCTCAGTAAACCATGCAGTTTCAAGACAGCAACAATCTCATTTAGAGGTACTTCAGATGTGCTCTCATCAAAGCTTTAGTTAAGGACTAAACATACCGATAAAGTGTACAGCATGGAAATGTGCACTTCAGCCCATTGGGTCCACACCAACCAACAAGCATTCATTTACACTAATCTCATGTTATTATCTCCACATCCCACTGCTCACCTACACACTAAGGGCAATTTACAGTTACCAACCCACATGTCTGTGGGATGTGGGTGGAAACTAGATTACCTGGAGGAAACCCATGCAGTCATGGGGAGAACATGCAAACTCTGTACCAACAGCATTGATGGTCAGGATTGAACCAGGTCACTGGAGCTATGAGGCAGCAACTCTACCAGCTGCATATACCTCTCCAATTTGCCCTTTCACCCCTGCCCATTAAACCTACCTCTCCCAAATTAAAACAATTATTGGCTTAGAAAAATTTAAGAAAGCGTTAAAGAATGTGACTGGAGTGCAGTTTCACTGACCGACAAATGAAGCTCATGCCTGGTCCATCCACGCATATTCCTCCATTGAGACAGTGGGTGAGGTTCAGCACATTGTCTTTACAGACGTCAAGGTCTGCTTGGCAGTTCTTGCCACTGTATCCATCCGGGCATGTGCAGCTGTAGGCATCAACTAAATCCCGACATGTTCCACCATTTAAGCAAGGGTCAGAGCTGCACTCCTGGAAGAAGATACAACATTAATTAGAAAACAACAAAACATATATTACTTTCAGGTAATATGCTAGATCGAAGTGTCACTTCCCAATGAAAGACTGAACATTCTGCTGCATGCAACTAAGGAGTCCTAAAGCCAATAAATCCCAAAAGACCTAGTGTTCTACACCCCCGAAAAAGGTGGCTATGGAGATGGTGGATGCTCTAGTCATCATCTTCTGAATTCTAAAGATTCTGGAATGGTTCATGCACAATGGAGGCTAGCAAATGTGATTCCACCATTTAAGAATGAAGTAAGAGAGAGAACAGACAACTACAGACTTGTTAACCTGACATTGGCAGATAGGAAAATTCTGGAATCTATAATAAAGGCCATGACGTCAAGACACTTAAAAAAATGATAATATGATTGAACAGAGTCAACACTGTTTTACAGAAGGGAAATAATACTTGACTAATCTACTGGAGTTCTTTGAGTGTGTATCCACCAGAGTAGATGAATGGATATGGTGTACTTAGATTTTCAGAAGTGTTTCAATAACGTCCCACACAGGAATTTGGTGAAGGAGATGGGAGAAAATTGAATAGGTGTAACAGACTAGTGTGGATGGAGAATTTGTCAACCAATAGAAAACATAGAGTAGGAATAAATGGACTCAATTATACACAATCTCTGTCAACAATTTGGGGAAGGGAATAAAATGTAACTCCAAATTTGCTGATGATGCAAAACTAAGTGGGAATGTGCACGGTGATGAGGATGCAAAGTGGTTTCAAGGGGATATAAACAAGTTGAGTGGATGGGTGACAACATGGCAGATGGATTACAATGTGGAAATATCCACTCAGTTCTAACGAAAGTCACAACATTCAGTTTGATTTACACAGTGAATGGTAGGGCTTTTGAGGTGTATGGTAGAACAAAGGGACCTGGGAATACAGATCCATAGTTCCTTGAAAGTGGCGTCACAGGTAGATATGGTCATAAAGAGAGCTTTTGGCACTTTGGCCTTCATACATCAGGGCACTGAGTACAGGAGTTGGGATGTTATGTTGAAGTTGTACAAGACGTTGGTGAGGCTGAACTTAGAGTGTAGTGTGCAGTACTGGTCACCTACCTACAGGAAAGATATCAATAAGCTTGAAAAAGTGCAGAGAAAATTTACAAGGATGTTGCTGGACTTGAGGACCTGAGTTTCCGGGAAAGGTTGAATAAGTTAGGACTTTATCCCCTGGAGTGCAGGAGAATGAGGGGAGATCTTATAGAGGTATACAAATTATGAGGGGTATAGATAGGGTGAATGCATGCAGGCTTTTTCCCCCTCAGGTTGGGTGAGACGAGAACTAGAAGATATAGGTTTAGGGTGAAAGGAGAAATATTTAAGGGGAATCAGAGGGGGAAACTTCTTCACCTCAGAGGGTGGTGCGAGTGTGGAACAAGCTGCCAGGGAAGTGGTGAATGCGGGTTCAATTGCAACATTTAAGAGAAGTTTGGATAGGTACATGGATGGGAAGGGTTTGGAGGGATATGGTCCGGGTGCAGGTAGATGGGACTAGGCAGAAGATCAGGTTGGCATGGACTAGATGGGCCGAAGGGCCTGCTTCTCTGCTGTAGTACTCTATGACTCTATGAAAGGTTATTGACCTGAAACATTACTTCGTTTTCTCTTTCCACAGATGCTGCCTAACACGATGAGTGTTTCCAGCATTTTCTGTCTATATCACAAACCAGAAATGCTAATTCTGTTAATCTCTCCCCAGACGCAGTCTAACCAGAGTGCTTTCTTCCTGTTTGTGTCCATTATCTAGCACCTGTAGTATTTTACTTCTGTGTAAAACAAATGCACCAAGTGTCAAGATCAAATCAAATGCAATCTTCCTATCATAAGTGGTATAGAAAACATTGTCAAGCCCATTCTCTGCAACATATTTCACATGGAGTCATTGTCACTGAACTAAAAACAATGAACTCAATCTAATATTTTGTCAAGCTGACATGACTAGGGATTGGCCAGCTTTGACAGTGATCTTGCAGTGAGTTAACATCCATCATGCTTGTTTACTCCAGAGAACATGCAAAGGTTCATTGGTTGAAAACTCGTACAATGTAAACACAGTAGAATTGTTACCAGTCTCCTGGCCGATATTGTTCTTCAGTGTAAATAGATTACCTGGTCATTATCACAAATAGATTACCTGGTCATTATTCCATTTTGTGGAACCTCTTATGTTCCAAATTGGTTGTCACTTCAAAAAGGCTTAATTGACAGTTAAGTCCTCTGGGACAAAAATCATACCAGCACAAAAACAGGCTCTTTGGCCCAGCGAGTCCATGCCAGCCACCAAGTACCCATTTACATCAATCCTATGCTAATCCCGTTTTAATCTCCCCACATTCCCATCAAGTCCACTCCAGTTTTCTACCACTTGCCAGTACACTAGTGGTAATTTAACTATGGCCAATTAATCATTGGGATGTGGGGAGGAACCGGAACCACCTAGGGGAAACCCAAATAGTCACAGTGAGTATGTGCAAACTCCACACATTAGCACCAAAGGTCAGGGTTGAACCTGAATTGCTGGCGCTGTGCTGGGCTGAGTCACTGTGTCACCCCAAATGGGTGTTCTATGGTCATGAAACACACTATATGAATAAAAATTCCTTCTCCTTGATTTCTTCTCAATATCGTGAGCTACCTAATAACAAGCAGCTACTTTTCTTCCAATGACAGGTTTAGCTCAAGTTTCTGTAGTACTTGTGGAACCCTTTCATGGGGCAATGAAAAAATTGCTTCTGATTATATGGGCTTGAGCCGGCAATCGCCACTCTCCTGAACTCACCAATATCAGATGAAGGAGACCTATCCAGCTGGCCTGAACCATCCTGGGACCCAGCAACGAGTCCCTGAACAGAGGCAGGTTTCTGACCATTGCGATGGAGATGCCCCAGTCCTTAAAGTCCCCTGACAGCGAGTGAAGGCTTGCCCCAGCTTTGCCAACTTCTTGAGTGTTTAAACGTCAGAGGGTCACGGTTGTTAAGCACAGAAGCAGGCCCTTTGGCCGACCACATCCATGCTAACTTTTTTTGTTCATCTGCACTAATCCTATTCAATAGTCTTGGAAAGTATTGAAATTGAAACAATCCTAAAATGTTTCTAAAATAGAAAAGATAAAATCAACTGAAACCTTATTTAAAATAAATTGAAAACATCAAACAAACCACAATAAAGAAAAAGGAATTGTTTTTCTTCCCCGCAGTCCTGCAATCCCCATTGAAGTGAATGGGCTCAGAGATCCTGTGCCGGTCTAACCTAAAAAAGGATCAGTGATCTGATTCCACTGGGGAATCCAGCAAGATCTGGCTCCAAAGATGAAATGATAACAATAAATAAATAAGTACAGAACTTCCATGTTTGACAGAAGAGGAGGTCGCATAATTGCTGCTACTTAAATGAGTAAATGCTAATTGTTCTTGTCAATATGGGCTCAGGTGCAATGCCCAATTTCATTCCTCAGTGAAGCTGAGGGACAGGAATATTGGATGACCATAAACTTGTCTTTCCACTCAGTCCCATGGGACCTCTGACTGACAACATAGGTTAAAATTATGCTCAGAACGGCTGTGTTTCAAGGACACATGGGAAATGAGAGTGCAGAAATCAATAATAAAAACAGAAAAAACCAGAAACACTAAAATATGTAATCTTTCTATTTGGAGACCCTTCGCCCGAACATTTTGACAAAGGGTTGCCAGCCTGAAATATAATTCTGTTACTCTTTTCACAGATGCTGCCTGGCCTGCTGAGTGTTTTCCAGCATTTCCATATTTCAGTCTTTTCTTACGATATACTGTACAAGGAGACTATTTTGGTCCATCAAATCTTTGCCAGCTCACAGAGCAATCTCATTCTCCCCATTAATTTTCCTTGTAACTCGTTCCTCTCTCCCTCCAGATTCTGCCATTCTTAAACTCCCCTTTTCTGTCTATTTTACAGATTTCCAGCATCTGCAGTTTCTTTTAATTTTCATTACCTGCAAATCTCAGTTTCAGTCTGTCAATTCCTGATGTATGTTTGAGAAAACAAGATATCCCGTTTACAAATCTACGACTAATAAGTCGAGTTCTAGTTATGCACATATATATTAGCATTACGATGTGTCAGTGTATTGCATTTCAGATCTCTGCCTCTATGCAGATATTTATTGCCTTGCATTTATGTTGCATGCATATTATTTGCCACATCAACCCATGCCTGAATGTTGTCCAGATCTTGCTACTTCTGGGCACAACCTGTTCATTAGCTAAATAGCTGAATGGAAGTTAACACCATGCAGTCATCTATGAACATTCCCACTTCTGATCCTACGACAGAGCAATGGTGGTTAATGAAGCCTAGAACATTGCTCTGAGGAACCACATGCTGAGTGAAGCAGTGACGTTTAGCCTCCAACAGCCCACAGCCATTTTCTTGTGCTGGGTTTGACTCCAACAAGTAAAGAATTTTCCCTAAATAGGCAACAGAAAATGGTGGAAACTCAGGAGATCAGGCTGCATTTGTGGAAAGAAGAAGAGTTAATGTTTCAGGTCGAAGACCTTTCCTATTTGTGTCTGACCTAGCACCTGCGGTATTTACTTTTGTGTAAGTTAAACGTCCTGGGTGTCAAAATAAATCAAGTGCAAACTTACTGCATCAAGTGATAGTGAAGGGTCTTCGACCTGAAATGTTCTCTGTCCACAAGATGCTGCCTTACTTGATGAGTGTTTCCAAGCATTTTCTATTTTCATTTCAGATTTCCAGCATCTGCAGTTTTTGGTTTTCATTTATAATCTTTCCAATTCAAATTGAATTTAATTTTAGCAAGCTTCTTGATGCCTCATGTGTTTAAGAGACTCTTAGATAGGACACATGAATGATAGAAAAATAGGGGGCTATGTGGGAGGGAAGGGTTAGATAGATGTTAGAGCAGGATAAAATGTCGGCACAACATTGTGGGCTGAAGGGCCTGTACTGTGCTGTAGTGTTCCAGGTTCTATGTCCTTTCTCTTTCCCTTCCTTCTGCAGCAAGAAGCCATAAAGTTATTGTACAGTTATTTAGGTAGAGCAAACCTTTTTTTTAGTAGGGAAAGCAGAAAAAACATTTTCCCATGGGGAATTCCTTCATAAGGCCCTGCAATTTTTTAAATATATGTTATAACTCCCTATGAGTAGAATTATTACAATGTGTGGTACAATCTAATTGAATTATGTAGCTTATCCAAAGTATAAAAATCAGCTGATTTGGAGACTGCCAAATGTTTTATCCCAAAAGATATATAATAACGGCTTCTGAAAGGTCAATATTTAAAGAAAAAAATAATTTTTAATGATAATGAACTCATCATTTTAATTGGCCCTTGTTCCACATTCTCATGAGTTTCAGATATTTATAATGGAGCACGGTTCAGGAAGAAAAAGAGCATCGTTACCCAAAAGATATTGTCAATGTTCCAACTGGAAATCAAGAAGACAGAGAAAAAGAGTGATCGATAGATAGCAATGAAGAGAGAAGAGCCAGTGATTGAAAATGGAAAGAAGAGAGAGTGACAGAGAGAGAGAGAGAGAGAGAGAGAGAGAGAGAGGGAGAGAGAGAGAGAGATAACAGATGTCGAACAGAGAGGCAGACAGACCAGAGGATCACTAAATGAAAGGCAGAGAGAAGAGAAGGGTGATAGATATAACAGTGAGGGAGAGAGATAGGACAGAATCAGAGATAATTGTAGACACTGAAGGAGACAGGCAATGGTAGAGAGGTGCAGAAAGAAAGAGAATGACAGAGACAGAAGGGAAGAAATTTGATAGCACTGATAGGCATGTGATTTGACCTGGCAAAGATGGCATATAAAAATCTGTGCTTTCACTTTATTGCAACCACATTAGTACCTTTTGTGGGTGTAATTTCACGAGTGGGTAGCTTCAGTTGATGTGAATGAGCACTGGTTGAAAATCTCTTTGCCCAGTTCAAGAGGAGGTGCTCAATGCTTCCATCTGCTGGGAAACTTTGAGAAGAAGCCATGATGGAACAGAGCAGTGTACGGACACTGCAATTGTTGGCATGTGTTCTGGATAACTTAGTGAAGACTATGTTGAGAGAGACTGAGTCTTTATTTGCCTCGGGTTCAGGAACCTACTCAGGCCCATTGTGAAGCAACTGAGTTAATGTGGCAGTTAAGTAGCAGTTTACGCTCAGATGATGTTTCTTTATGTAAAATGTACTCATAGTAAAGCTGTGGGACATGCCTAGCAGGCCAGAGTGTACAAAGAGAATGGGGGTGGCATGGTAGCGTAGCAGTTAGCACGACACTATTATTACAGCGCCAGCGATCGGGGTTTGATTCCCGTCGCTGTCTGTAAGGAGTTTGTACATTTTCCCGTGTCTGTGTGGGTTTCCTCCGGATGCTCTGGTTAGTTTCCTCCCACAATTGCAAAGACGTACAGGTAGGTTAATTGGGGTTTAAAATGGGCCGGCTGGACTCATTGGGCCGGAAGGGCCTGTTCCACGCTGTAAATAAAATTTAAAATAAAAAAAATTTTAGAAAATGGAGCCAAAATTATGACTGGCAGAAATTGCCTATTCCGAACAGATGGAAAGAAAAAGTGAGCTGTACTAAAGTTGGAGGAATTCCATAAAGCTGCGACATGCCTAGATGGAAGATGAGATTGTGTGGGCTTTGTTTGTAACAAGTGCAGGAGACACAGACAGAATGGTCCGAGTGGGAGTGGGGAGGGAAATGCAAGAGGCAGGCAGGTAACTGGAAGCTCAGGGTCACTCCTGTAGATTGAACACAGGTGCTCCACAAAGTCATCATCCAATCTATGTAGAGTGAGGCCACATTGTGAACACTGAATGCAGTACACTAGACTGGAGGAAGTGTAAGTGAATTGTTGACTTCAACCTGGAAAGACTGTTTGGGTTTCCCGAGATGGCGGAAAGGAAAGAGGGAAGGACAGGGGTCATACCTCTTGAGTTGCACGGAAGGGATTGACCTCTTCAAAGTATTGAAAAGGAGAGCATCATGCACTTGGTGTGGGAAACCTTGTTGTAGCTGGCAGAAAATGAGAAGGACATCTGCTGAATGTGAAGGCAGGTGGTGTGGAAGATAAGGGCCAGGGAGTCTCTGTTCTCACTCTGTCCAGAAGAAGAGGGTTAGAGATGGCAGGAAGTAGAAGGGAAGGGCTCTGTTCAATCTGAGAGAGGGATAGCTATGGTTCGGAAGAAGGAAGACGTTTCAGAGGTACCTAAAATTCCACGATGATGTGAATTCCTCATCATTGGTACAAATGTGATGGAGAGGATCTCGGAGAATCGAGTGGAGTCCAGTATTTGCAGTTCTTTTACATTTTCATTTACTGATGAAAGTATGGGATTTTTCCAACCCAGCAGCATCCAGATATCTTACTTCCCACAAAACCCACATTCAACACAGTTCACTCAGTTCTACCAGCTTTCCATTTAAAAAGCAAAAAAAAATTGTGTGCTGGATATCTAAAGTTAAGCAGAAAATGCTTGAGATACTCAGTAGGTCAGGCAGCATCTGTAGAAGGAGAAACGGATAATGTTTCAAGTCAATGACTCTTTAATCAAGAGGACTAAAACATTAACTCTGTTTATCTCTTTCAGGGATGCTGCCTCTCTTGATGAATATTTCTAGCACTTTCTGTTTTATTTCAGATTTCTAGTTTCTGCAGGCTTTTGATTTTGGATCAGTTTTGTCATGACTAATTAACACACAGAATTAGCTGCATCATCATGATCCAATTTGGCAGGGCTGGTTTGGAATCAGCATTTCATAAGGATTGACTGCCTGCTGTGCAAACCTCCAGAGTGTGCTTGTAACGTACACTATGCTCATTTTGCTGAATGGTGCACTTCTCATGTACGTACATTCTCAATTCATGACCAAGACCAGATCCAAATCAGCACCTGTGACATCGATAAAAATAATTTTGCGGCCAGGAGATTTGGCTGGCAGACAGGCAGAGTGAGGCAAAATGAGGCATGAGGAATGAGATAGAAAGGGAAAGGGAGGTGGGCATAGAGTGATAGAACACAGAGACGGATGGACAGAGAGAGAGAGACAGACACAGAGAGTGGGTCTGAAAGACAGATAAAGGAGTAATGGAGAAACAATGGATTGTGAGACAGGAACAACAATGATGGAAAGCATTATTTCATTAACTTATATCAAGTTAAATATAAATAATGCATACTTTATATAGTCATCAGCTTTGTATTTGTGATTGTTAACAGTTAAGAACAATGTTTTCATTTTTATCATTCAGCTTTGTGGTTAAGCATTTGATGGCTGACTTTCCCTGGCAGATTTATTTTTCACTGAAGCTTGAAGGACTGATTGTCTGTATTTCATTGCGGCAGTAACTGACACCGATAAGAATTGTTGTATTAAATGTACAGAATGCAGTATATGGCCTTGCTATTAAAGCTGTATCCAACCAGTTAATTTTTTAGAAGTCAGAAGTGAGCACTGGTGCATTATAAAATATGAGTCACTTCCATGTGAAGGGAGTCCCTTCTGTCCACTTTTTACTGTACCATAGGGCCCAGAATCTACCATCCTCAAAAACGTAAGAACCCATCAGTCAGACAAACTCCACCATGCAAAACCTCTTTCAGCCAGAATAATCAAAATTTATAGGGGTGTTATCTTCATTTACCTTTAATCCATCATTTGGTAAAATTCACATGAGAACTGCTGTTTATTTTCATTTGATGACTATCATGGATTTTCAGCTAGTCAAATGCACTTGGGTAAAGGTTAAATTAAAACTCCAAAAAAGTATTTTACTCCTCAGAGGTCCGTACTCATATCAGAAAGCAGCTCCCCACCCACTTCCACAAGCCCACAGGTTTCTATTCATAAGTACCTGCTTACCTTTTTGCAAAGAAAAAAATAAATCTTAATGCACATGTGAATAAAGAATAAGCAAACTTCCACCTGATTGGCACCATTTGTCCTTGGCACCTTCCAAAGCACTTCACTGCAAAATGTATAGTAGTTACATACTGAGACTATTCCGACAGCACTTCCCAAACCTGCAATGTCTACCGCTAACAAGAACCTAAACAGTTTGGGAACACCACCCAGCCTGGGGGTTCCCCTTCAAGTCACACACACCACGAAGACTTGGAAAAATATTACTGGTCCTGTCTCATCACTGCGCCTAAATCCTGAGACACCCTCTTTAACACCAGGATGAATGCAGTGGTTCAAGAAGGCACCTCACTTCCATCTTCCCAAGGACATTTAAGGATGGGCAATAGATGCTGGCCTTCTAGGTTGTGCCCACACTCTGAAAAATGATCGAAAAGTACATCAGGTCACGATAATAATCTGGAAAAATCGGGAAACTAATCTTTCCAAAGCATGAATACATTTTGGTTCAGCAAATCACAGCATAAATTCACTGATGGAGGGGACATAATAATGTAACAAATCTACTTTGTTGAAAGTAGTGGCATTGTAGTGACTCTGGGCTAATGTGTCTAATCAGCCCCTTGACTGAAACAAGAGCGTCTCTACTCAACTAATTGCACCCTTTTGTATGGAAGCACTTGAACTCATGGCATAAAAATAAGTTGGTCATAAAGAAAAATTGAAGGAAGAATAAACTTCCCTGACTTTTGTAATCTATAACTGAAACTGAGATGCTGGCCCACTGGGATGCCTTTCCCTAGATGGATTTGTGTAGCTAGTGTAAATTAGGCACCACAGACACAGTCTGTAAAAGCCACCAGATCTGGCTCAGACCACATGGTACTCAGAATGTTTCCAGAAATTGTATAACATTTTCTCTATTTATTTATTCAATCAGTATGGTTTCCATTGCTGTATATTGGCATTCTGGACTCTACCCACAATTTTGTTCATTAGTAAATGGTTCCGTTCATAAATGCAGAATGGTTTTACTTGCTATCAGTCACAAGTGGTTGGTAGCCTTTAATATTTATAGTATTCATGCACAAGCAACAACCTTGTAAGTTATTCCAGCTTGAGACAATGAGGAGTAAGTTGTAGATCAGTTAAAGTGGCCTGTCCCCAACATGTTGATCAATGGCTATGCTGTTTCAGCTTAAACCAAAGGCTCCCTTCACAAAGGAGATGTATTTCAATCAAGATGCCAACTTTGACTGAGCACCCAGAATCTCTCATTCTGACAAGAAGTTCTTTTCCTGCCTCACACACTCTGTCTCTGTCTTACTTTTCGGTACCCCTCACAGAGAGACTGCATTTCTGCAGGAACCTCATCTGTCTGCAATACAAACGTTTCATCCCATTTAGATTGGGAATAAATGGCTTGAACATTCACTGAGTGTGCAAGTTTAGATGCATCTTTAAACCTTTATATGCCGGGAGATGGTGATAAAGAATGCATTTGTGAAGACACTTGACAGTATGTTAATATTTATAGAGAATTCTTAAGTGTGCCAATATTTGCTAGGAGTTGCCAAACAGTACGTTAAAATATAGTGCCTTTCCACCCCTTTCTTAATTAATTTTATACTGTAAATATGGTTGAAACAAAGACAGTAATTAATGGATTAGATATGCTATAACTGGCTGACTTTGCAGTGTAACCATTTAAACCCCAATTCCTTCCCACTGGGCCCTCAGAGGAACCTCTACCTATAGTCTTCTCATTTGAGCTCAGTCCTTCACTTACACAAACCACCCCTGGGCCTGGACCACATTTGTTTAGATTTATGCTTTTCTGTTGAATTTATTCCCTCTTCCCTCCACCTCCTTCACTTCTCTGATGTTCCACATTCAATTCTCACTTCACAGGAGTGAGCGGTGTGTTTTGTCACTTCTTCTCATTAACATTAATCTCAATATGGGATACAAAGCTTCCGTCCACTCACAAGCCCTGAATGGGCATCTATCTGTCTTAGTACCCATTTGCACCAATCTGTGACTTCTGACCTTGACCTTGTGAGAGGTTGAGGGCAGGCACTGGACATTTGGCAGGTTGGTATTGTTATTGCATAGTTATTAGTCTGGTGCCAATCTGCTGGGCTATGTGCAGAAACTAGGTGTTCCTCCAGCCAGGCACTTCTGGTCTCTCCAAATAGTCCCTCTATCAAAGGAATAAACAATATTTAAAATTGTGAAAATTATAAGAAAACTACAGAAAGATGCTGGAAATCTAAAATAAAACACAGGTACTCACAACAATGAAGAAGAATCTGGATGAGCACTTGAATCGCCAAAGCATCATAGGCTATGGATGAAGTGCTGGTAAATGGGATTAGTATAGACAGGTACATGCTGGGCTGAAGGGCCTGTTTGTGTGCTGTGTGATTTTATGTGTTTACGGCCACAGATTTTCATCCACAAGAAATAATGTGAAGTGTAGATATAGTTCAAGTTGTGATGTGTAACATTGACCGCTCACAGTCATTGTTGTTTTATGCCTGAACCACTCTGAGGATTGTATCATGTGACGAGCTGCACTCTGTATGTAGCACCAATGAGGGGCTGTCTGGTTCTGTGGAAGGAAGCCACAGGAAGAATGCTGACCCTGATACTGTAAGCTTTTACCTCACCTATCAAGGTAGCTGTATTAGTTTAAATTACAAGCTATCTTCCAGTGTCTTAGAGATACATAGCATTGTCTGCTTGGTAACATTGTTTATAGAACCTGCAGAATCAGTCCAGAGCAGCCATCTTAATAAACAGTAATGTTTGTTGGAGCCAGAGTAAATGTAACTTATATTTCTTATTGGCACGGTCACACTGCTGAATTAACTCACTTGTACTGAGTGCATTGGCCACATTCTGACAGAACATTGTACCAACCTCTACTAGACTTCTCTGATTGGAGCTTCTGTATCTTGCTCATCAAACAGAGAACTCAGATACCCCTAAAACAGAACAAAAATTCAGCAAATATGAATGGAAATTGAGTGATCCTTTCAAAAATGGAACCAGGATTGCTATTCCCCCGTGATCCTTAATGCATGTACAGAGAGGAGCTGAGCTCACCCAATTCAGCTCACTGACGAATCTGAATGTGCTCTTTGTGCATTGCTTATGATTTCAGGAAAGGATAAAGAATCAAGGCAGCTCTTGGAGGTCTGTTCCTTTCTGTTAAGTTACCTCAGCAGTGTGCTGTCACATGCAGTTGACATCAATGATGAAATCAGTGCCAGAAATGCCCAAGCAAGTATGGTCTTCAGGAGGTTATGTGCAATTACTGTAGGCACAGAGGCAGTTATCAACAAACAAAACCAAATGTGTACAAAGCCCCCCAAATGTGTACAAGGCCCCTGTGTCATCATTCTTGATATACACCAGTGAAACCTAGAGAATGCTCAGGCACTTGGTCTTTCATGTAGACTGTCTGAGGAGGATAAGATGGAAAGATAAGGTCTCAGACACTGAGATTCGCATGAGTATAGAGATGTGAATCATTTGTCCCCTGCAGATGAGATCAGAGAGAAGGGCAAACTATGCCAGTAGCATGCCAAAGATCCTCCATGATGAGCTAAAGGAAGGGAGGCTTCTCAGGGTCAAGAGAAACATTTCAAGGACTCTCCCAAGTCATCCTTGAAGTGACTGTAATTTTGGGAAGATCTTGTTCATGATCGTTCCACCTCACATTTCCTTACACCATGAAAGGAGATCTCTCAATCCATTGAGTCTATGCCAGCTCTCAGAGGAAGCTTGCCAATCCAATACCCCATCTACTTCCTGATAACTTGTTCTCTCTCACTTGCCCATCGACTGCCCCCACTTACATTAGGGGGTAGTATGTGGTGGCCAATTAACCTACCAACCAATATATTTTTGAGATATGGGAGGAAACCCACATGGTCACAGAGAGAATGTTGCAGATCACAATCGACCCTGGGGAACTGGAGTTGTGAGGAAGTTTGCATCATCTGGCCAAGCCATATCCATACTGTAGCTATGGTTAATTAACAGAAGATGCTAAGGCAGAGAAGAGCTGATAAGATAAGATATCTCTATTAGTCACATGTACATCAAAACACACAGTGAAATACTTCTTTTGCATAGAGTGTTCTGGGGGGCAGCCCGCAGTGTAAATCTCACAATTGTGTGCCAAAGTGTGAGCATAGCACATCTCATGCTCAGCGTAGCACCAACATTTCAAGGCACAAACAGGACTGATCAGCCACTCAGAAATTGATCACAGAAAGCAAACCAACCAGCAATGTCATCCACAAAATTGAAGTTGTAGGAGTATGAACGGAACTGAAGACCAGTTATGAAAAGTCAGCACAAGGGCCTATCTGTCACCATTGTTGCTGACAGTTTGAATGCCCTGCTGAACAGAGGTTCATCAAAGATAAGAAATAACGTTTATTGCAGAGCGCAAAGGTGTTACACGATCTCAAACGTAGAAATTATCACCGGAGATATCTCTATCTCCTAAAGCCATGGAGGCAGGTGAGATGAAAACTTATATGTTTGAGAAAGAGTATCAAGATTAGCGATTGAGATCTAAGATATAGACATGCATGCCACTATGAGATGTACTATGACCTCATGATCTACTTTGTTGTGACCTTGCACCTTATTGCACTGCACTTTCTCTGTAACTGTGACACTTTACTCTGTACTGTTATTGTTCTTACCTGTACCACCTCAATGCACTCTGTACTAACACAATGTAGCTGCACTGTGTAATGAATTGACCTGTACGATCAGTATGCAAGACAAGTTTTTCACTGTACCTCGGTACAAGTGACAATAATAAACCAATACCAATATCAATACCACTATTTCAGTGGTCCCATGTATAAAATCAATAATAGAGCATTGACACTACCTCATATCTTTCACAAATGGAATCATAAGTTGTTACACTTCCACTTGATCTTGGTGTCAGCCACTCATAAATACTTCCATCATCTACCCTACCAGACAAAAGAAATCAAAAGCCTGCCTGAAGTTATATGATCTTCAGTCATCTAGTCACACAATCTGGGCCTCTAGTGCAAGTCTATCAGATTTTGGTGGTGAAGAATGCACATTTTGGTTCATTTAGAAGAAAGAATTTTGAATGCGATCACAGAGACCGAAAGCTGGCTGGCAAACCTCTGAACCCTGAATTCACAAACTCTGACTAACAATTGGGAATGTCTGCTACTGGCACTGATATGGTGCCCAAGTGACTGAAGCAGCCACCAGAGTAACACATCAATTTTCCCCTTGTCCAAGGTGGCCCAATTTTGATATAAATGATATGGAGGCACCTGGGAGAATGTGCAGATCAGTTATGATCTCAAAGAATGGCACAGTAACAAATCAAGAGCAAACATCAACCACAAAATATACAGTGGGACTGATAAACATTCGCCCATCTGGATTACCACTTAAAGGTTGTGAGCAATAAACACCTAAAGCCTGAGTTAAAAATTCGAATAGTATTTGTTTCAAGTGATTAAACAGAAATGAGTCAGTGATTATGATGCTAATTTTAGCATGGGACTGTGCTACGTACAAATGAGTAAAATCTTAAGCATAATCAGACCCCTGCTAGCTTCTTACAAAAGAATTGAAGCATTCTCTTCATGCCAAATTTGGCACGTTACTTATTGTGTTCTTTATTTTGCAATTAGACAAGTGCATTCCCTGCAAATGTGGGCACATGTTTTAAACACATCCTTACCAAATCAAGACTATTTCCTCCCAGCATCACCTTGCCTCGTGAAATTTATTCATATATTTAGTTTATAAACATGCACCAAGTTTATTGTTGAGAATGTAAGCATCTCAAGCTGCAGCAAATATCTCTTCCCTTCACCTGTGTGAGTTATGTGACCCTGCAGTATTTGGTGATTTTTCTAACCTCCACTGGCCACCTGTTCTAGAATTGCTTTCTCACCTCACGTGTCAGTTTTGTTGGTCTGTCACTTCACTTTCCAAACCTTGGGCTTCACTAGTGAAAGAGCAGCACCAAGGAGGCAGTTTAGCCCATCGGGCTTGGTGTTGGCCCTAGTCCTTCCACTCTAATCACATGATCGTGTGTTTCAATGTACATGTGACTAATAAAGAAATCTTATCTTATCTTATCTTGCTTTTCTGTCCATCTCTCTTCCAAGTTCTGTCGAAGTGTCTAAACCTGAAACACTATTTCTCTTTCACAAATACTATCTAACCTGTTGAATGTTTACAATGTTTTGTGCTTTTATTTCAGATTTCTAGCATCTGCAGTTTTTATGATTTTCATTATCTTACTTTTTGTTGGTCTAAGATGATTTGTGTTCACCTCAATACAGCTCAATACAGAGGGCACAGAAGCCCATTTGTTAACAGAGTTAAGACACGGTCATTGATGCAACTGCAGAAATACATCAGCACACTAAACCCAATCCACCGGTTATCATTTTTAGATTCATATTTGCTGCATTGCACAACAATACTCAATCCAGGAATGATGGTTCCTCCACTGATAGTCAGATTCATATTTCAGACCACATTGAAGATATCTAAATACATATCTACTTTTGACATCATCTGATGAGTGAGGCTGAAGCAGCTATAAAGAAATAGGTAACAAGCTTATTCAGTACTCAAACCAGGACACAGTGAAGGCAATCACTTCACCTGCAAGATCCAACTAGATTGCAAGTTCCAGATATCACCCACTCTGTGTAAAAAAAGCTGTCCTCTCAAATCCCCTTTGAAACATCTACCTTTCACCTTAAAACTACGCACTCTTCTGCAGATTTCTTTCCCTAGTTTGCACCAACTATTTTATTTGATTTTGCATCATGCAAAACAAAAAGGCGAGAGTCAGAGACCCACGATCACTTGGAGTGGTACATTTTCACCAGGAGATGACAGCTACTGAGGCGCATTTTTTTTGATGAGTGTAAAGAAAGCATACTTCCTTAGGTCTGAAATAAAGTAGAAAAGTTGAAAATGATGGAAACATTCATCAAGTCAGGCAGCATCTGTGGAGCAAAAACCAGAGTTAACATCTCAGGATGAAGTCACCTCATCAGATTTCCATAATCTGTAGTATCTTGCTGCTTGAACACTGTTAGGTTTACTTGTGTATAATTCTAAGGGAAAAATAAAGCTACTTGTAAATGACACTGTGTTAATTCAACTTTTCTAGAGTGAGTTCAACAGGTTTTTTTAGGGGAAGGGGTGTTGAGAGGTATGCAGCATTCAATATCTAAATGAACATCCTCAGGAGGCTGAATGGCCTCCTCCTGATCCTCTGTTCCTATGTACCATTATGAGACTCCTGTTAGTGTCAGTGGAACACTAACTATACTTCTGTTAACCCAAGAAAAGTGAATAAATGGAACTTATTTTTGGATGCCTCAGGAACGAACTATTTGTACTGTTACTTGAAATCTGCTTGTCGTTATAGCATCTATGAGGCCAAAAGAAGAGTGAAACTACCCCCTGGAGATGGACTCCTGCCTAATTCTAATTTGAGTGACTTTACATCTGAATAACACTGCGCAGATTGTGAAGTCATCAACAGCTTGCAATGATGCAAAAAGCACAACTCAGCTAGCTTCGTGATTCACTCCATTGCTCATTATGGAGCAACTCTTCTAAATAGAAAGGAATGCAGTACATGTTCAAACTACAGCAGCGATTGTTTTACCTTGGTGGAATCTAACTGGAAATTGTTGTTGCTGTTGTTGTTGAAGGAAGCCATCAGTATTCTTTCCATTAAGTAAGTTACAGAGCTTGATAGTCATTTGATAGATTTCATGAAAGGGTCTTTAGCAGGTGTGTGAATTTGTCTATTCACACCAATCCCAGATCAATAATCATCCTTAAGGCACTACTTGAAAAAATTCTCAATTTGGAAGCAATGGGAGTAAATTTTCAAACTACAGCAGCGATTGTTTTACCTAGGTGGACCCCCAGCACATTCTCAGTAACGCAAAAAGATGTATTTCATTGTGTGTTTCAATGTACATAAATAAATATCTAAATATCTAAACGTAATCTTTCCCTGTTTTGTATAATATGGGCTGTTCTCTCCCATCCACTGCCTGTCTTTATATCAATTCATTCTTTTTCTGTCTTCTGATTAGACTTGGGCCTCTCCATCCAGATTTCTATCCAACTAGTTAACTACCAAATCCATCTTTCTATCAATTTATACGTGTCCTGTTATCTAAGTCTTCTAAATTGGTTTAACTATCTATCTATCCATCCAATTTTAATGTATCTTGTGTAGATATCTGGGTCTCTAATATCTATATTCTGCCCATTATGCCTCTCTCTTGCTTTATCTAGCCACTTAACCAGCCAGAATCAAACAAATCTGTCAATGTACTAGCAGTCCATCAGGTAGGTCCTCTTCCATCGGGTAGAAGATACAGGTGCCTGAGGGCACGTACCGCCAGACTTACGGACAGCTTCTACCCCACTGTGCTAAGACTATTGAACAGTTCCTTTATACAATGAGATGGACTCTGACCTCACAATCTACCTTGTTGTGACCTTGCACCTTATTGCACTGCACTTTCTCTGTAGCTGTGACACTTTACTCTGTACTGTTACTGTTTTTACCTGTACTACATCAATTCACTTTGTACTAACTCAATGTAACTGCACTGTGTAATGAATTGACCTGTATGATCAGTTTGTAAGACAAGCTTTTCACTGTACCTCGGTACAAGTGACAATAATAAACCAATACCAATACCAATTAATTTTCTATTTACTCATTTTCCGTTCATCTCACCATCCAACCAAACCTCCTACCAACCCAAACACCGTTTGGACATTGTCTACTGGCCCACTCTTTTTCCCTTTAACTTATTTGACAAATAGAGGAAGCAACAATGTTTTGAACTAGAATCTTTTGACAAAGCAGTTTGGACAAAGGAGGTGAATCAAGTTCTATGTGAATCTTTACACTCTAGAATACCTGTGACTGGTATGAATGTGGGGAAATAAAAGAGGATGAAAACAGAAAAAATCTCAGCAGGTCAGGCAACATCAAAGAGAAACAGCTAATGTTTAATGATACCCTTCGTCAGAACTTAGAAAGATAGAAGAAGTCTTGGTGGCAGAGAAGGTGAGGGAGGGCATTGAATGGAACAAGGGAATTTCTCTGATAGGGTGAAGTAATGTAGCTGTTAAGGGGCTGTTGAACGTGTTTGTCTGTAATGTGTTGCTGATGTTGTAAGGTCTGGGTAATGTTGCAGTATCTGGCATATTGGGATCATCCTTCACAATTTCTGCCAGCTCCATCAAGATTCCACATCTGGACACATATTCCACACCCCTCCCCTTACAGCATCACATAGGGATTGCCCTCCTTGTGATTCCCCCTTCTGCTCTTTCAGCCCTGCACACTGCTCCATGTGTACGGCACTTTCCCATGCAACCGCAGGAGCTACAATACCCGTCCTTTTACCTCTTCCCTTCCCACCATCCCAAGATCCGAACACTCTTTCCAGATAAGGCAGAAATGCACTTGCGCTTTTTCCAGTCAAGTCTCCTGTATTCGAGGTACACAAATGTGGCCTCCTCTCCATTGGAGAAACCAAACACAGATCAGGCAATCACTTTGAGGATCAGCAGTGTTTCGTCTACAGGAGTGACTCTGACATCTCAGTTACCTGTCACTTTGGCTCCCTTTCATCCTCCCACTCTGAACTCTCTGTCTGTGGCCTCCTGCCCTGTTACAACAAGGCCAACGGAAGCTCGTTCTGGGCACGTTGGATCTGCAGGACTCAATATCGAACTCTCCAACAAGATAACTTGCGGCTTGGTTCTGTTTGCCTCAGGATTGGCCAATTTTAGCTGCTATCCCTCACTTGCCTTTTGGGCATGTCCCAGTGGGGCAGACCATAGAACATTACCCAGACACATTACATAGACAAAGGAGCTAAACTACCCCTTATGGCCACATCACTTCATCCAATTACTGACATTCTCTTTGTTCCACCCATCTCTCTCCCACCTTCTCTGCTGCTCAGACTAACTTGTTTTCTCTCTTTCTTAGTTCTGTTGAAGGGTGTCTGATGTAAATCATTAACTGTTTCTCTTTCCACAGATCCTGACTGACCTGTTGCATTTTTTCCAACTTGAAACATAGAACATAGAACAGTACAGCACAGAACAGGCCCTTCAGCCCACAATATTGTGCCGACATAGCTAATCCCTCCTACCTACAGAATGCCCATACCTGTTTTTATTTCAGAGTGTCTGCAATTTTTTTCATTATCAGAATAAAAGTGGACTAGTATAGATTTATTGTAAATGGAAGCTTAATGGTCACCATGGACTCTGTTGGCTGAAGGGCCTGTTTCGGTACTGTATGACTCTGCGTCGTTCTATGTAAGTTCTGGAATTCCTACATGAGCCTCTTTATCTCACTCTCTCTGCCATTTGTCTTTGATTAAGGCCTCAATCTTTGATTGAATCGGAAGTGACCTAACCCAGTATCTCCCTTTTTTCTACTTAATATAATTGCCAGTTGTTGCAGATACAAATAATTCTGATAATGAAAAGAAAATTGCAAACACTCCAAATCTGAAATAAAAACAGAAAATGTTGGAAAAACTCAGCGGGTAGCTGTGACACTTTACTCTGTACTGTTATTGTTTTTACCTGTACTACATCAATGCACTCTGTACTAACCCAATGTAACTGCACTGTATAATGAATTGACCTGTACGATTGGTATGCAAGACAAGTTTTTCACTGTACGTCGGTACAAGTGACAATAATAAACCAATACCAATACTAATTAATGTTTCAGGTCTAAGACCCTGCCTCAGGACTGAGAAAGAAGAGAGAAACAAAGGACTGCAGATGCTGGAATCTAGATGAAACACACAATGATGCTGGAGGAACTCAGCAGGCCAGGCAGCATCCGTGGTGAAAAGCAGGCGGTCAATGTTTCTGAAGAAGGGTCCCGACCCAAAACGTTGACCGCCTGCTTTTTCTCCACAATGCTGCCTGGCCTGCTGAGTTCCTCCAGCGTCATAGTGAGAAAGAAAGAAAACAAGTGAATCTAAGCAGCAGAGAAGCTGGGGCAGGGTGATGAAAGAAGTGCTCAGCTGGTCAGGCAGCATCTATTGAAAAGTGAAATAGGATGAATGTTTCAACTCAATGACCTGTCATCAGAACTATCAATAGTTGGAGAAAAGATAGAATCTGGGAAGTGGGAGAGAGGAGAAAGGGATGAAATAGTAGATCAGTGATAGGGCAGGAGGGATTAACTTTCAAAGGGATAACAGAGGTAAAAAAGAGTGGGTGGTAAAGAAACAAAAAACAGGGGATGAGTTCAAAGATGGGTAAATGGAAGAATCCTTACCAACAAGTATTATCTGAAACTATAACAGCAGTGATTATAGCAAGAGATTGTTACACTCTGTGTTGAGTGTGGAAGGCTGTAAAATGCCTGATCAAAAGGTGAGATGTTAATCCTCAAACTAGTTTGGGCAGCTGAGGACAGAGAGACCAGAATGTGAGGGAGGTGGTGAATCAAAATGACTGGATGCATTTGGTTCAGTGTCTCAGCAGCAAGCTGAATGGAGGTGTTCCTCAAAGTAGTTTTTCAAGCTGTGTTTGGTCTCCCACACGCCTACAAGGCTGGATTGTGAAATTTCAATTAAGAAATGCAAGGAAATTGCTGTTTCACCCCAAAGGAGTGTGTGGGGTCCTCGGTGAGGAAGTAAAAGAACAGATTTTGCACTTCTTGTTCTCACAAAAGTGACTTCTAGCATCTTCTGTTTTCAGTACAAATTCCCAGCACTTGTACTGTGTGTACTATTACACTTATGTCTTGCAATGTTTACATGTAGATATAAGTGAAATAGATTAAACCACCATGTAATTATCAATCTTAGTCAGCCTTTCAGTTTATTTTATAACTGCCAAAAGGGAGGCTGTTCAGCCTATCAGGCTCATGAAAGCTCCCTGGGGACTATTCCATTTAACCCCATTCACCCCATGCTTATTTCCCTTCAACGTACTCTCTCACACACACCCATCAATTTACTTTGTTTCTTTTTACCATTAACCTACACAGAGGGGTAATTTACAGTGCCCAATTAATCTCCCAGCATATCTCGGAGATGTGAGAGGTAACCAGAGCATTCATTGGAACCCCACACAGTCACAGGGAGAACGTGCAAACTCCACACAGACAGCGCTGAAGGTCAGGATCGAACCTGGGTCCCTGGAGCTGTGAGGCAGTAGCACCACCTGCTGTGCTACCATGCCACCCAATTATCTACCGATTTGCTTTACAATCACAGTGAATGGTATTTCATTTGCAAATAATTTAGGAAGTGTTGTGAAGTTCCTTCACTTTGCCCAAATAACAAGCCTTTATTGTGCTAATAAACTGCTGGAGTTCTTGTTTCTAGTGACAAAGATCTCTTCTTAATGTGCAGTGCAATTAATGGCTGCAGCTGCAAACCCATTTGTGCTTAATTGCACATTATGTAGTGTTGGCGATTTACAGTGCTTAACAGGGTGTAGCAGTACAAAAGGGCATTTAGTTCTGTAACTTTTCTTTCAGATATGTAAGACTCCCAACTGAAACCAAAGTGGTGGAAGGGTAATGCTATGAGCCAGAGAATATTTTGATTTATAACTAAAGGAATGTTTATAAGGATCACTGATTTAACCAAAAAAATCTAGCCAATTTCAACATTCCTTGATCTTTCGTCTTTGTGGATTATTTTGCCCACAAAATTGCAGTTGGGGTCACTTCAGCCATACCATTCATGTGTAGCCATTAGCAGTTCTAGAATGCAGAGTGAAAGAGTGGTGAGTGGAATTAGAATTTGTTTATTATTGTCACTTGTACCGAGGTACAGTGAAAAACTTGTCTTGCATACCGATCGTACAAATCAATTCATTACACAGTGCATTGAGGCAGTACAAAGTAAAACAATACAGAATGCAGAGTAAAGTGTCACAGCTACAGAGAAAGTGCAGTGCAGGTAGACAAGAAGGTGCAAGGTCAGAACAAGGTAGATTGTGAGGTCAAGAGTCCGTCTTATTGTACTAGGGAACCATTCAATAGTCTTATAACAGTGGGATAGAAGCTGTCCTTGAGCATGGTGGTACATGCTTTCAGGCTTTTGTATCTTCTGCCTGATGGGAGAGAGGAGAAGAGAGAATGTTCTGGGTGGGTGGGGTCTTTGATTATGCTGGCTGCTTTACCAAGGCAGCGAGAAGTATATCAGAGTCCATGGAGGGGAGGCTGGTTTCCGTGATGTGCTGAGCTGTGTCCACAACTTTCTGCAGTTTCTTGTGGTCCCAGGCAGAGCAGTTACCATACCAAGCTGTAATGCATCCAGATAGGATGCTTCCTATGGTGCATTGATAAAAGGTGGTGAGTGTCAAAGCGGACATGCCAAATTTCTTTAGCTTCCCAAGGAAGCAGAGGCACTGATGAGCTTTCTTGGCCATGGCATCTATGTGGTTGGACCAGGACAGACTATTGGTTATGTTCACTCCAAGGAACTCGAAGCTCTCAGCCCTCTCAACCTCAGCACCATTGATGTAGACAGGTGCATGTGCACTGCCCCCCTTCCTGAAGTCAATGACCAGCTCTTTCATTTTGCTGACATTGAGGGAAAGGTTGTTGTCATGACACCATGTCACTAAGCTCTCAATCTCCTTCCTGTACTCCAACTCATTGTTATTTGAGATATAGCCCACTGTGGTGGCATCATCTGCAAACTTGTAGATGGCGTTAGAGCAGAATCTGGCCATACAGTCATGAGCGTATAAGGAGTAGAGTAGAAGGCTGAGGATGCAGCCTGGTGGGGCACCAGTGAACATGGATGGTTACAGAAGGGACTGCAAATGCTGGAATCTGGAGCAAAAAACAAACTGCTGGAGGAACTCAGCAGGTCAGGCAGCATCTGTGGAGGGAAATGGACAGTTGACGTTTTGGGTCGAATGAATGTATAGAAACACAGAAACATAGAAAAACTACAGCACAATTCAGGCCCTTTGGCCCACAAAGCTGTGCCGAACATGTCCCTACCCAAGAAATTACTAAGGTTACCCATAGCCCTCTATTTTATTCAGCTCCATGTACCTATCTAACAGTGTCTAGAAAGTCCCTATTGTATCTGCCTCCACCACCATTTCTGGCAGCCCATTCCACACACTCACCACTCTCTGAGTAAAACTCTTACCCCTGACATCTCCTCTATATCTACTCCCCAGCACCTTAAACCTATGTCCTCTTGTGGCCACCATTTCAGCCCTGGGGAAAAGCCTCTGACTATCCACCCAATCAATACCCCTCATCATCTTATACACCTCTATCAGGTCCCCCCCTCATCCTCCGTCTCTCCAAGGAGAAAAGGCCGAGTTCCCTCAGCCTGCTTTCATAAGGCATGCTCCACATTCCAGGCAGCATCCTTGTAAATCTCCTCTGCACCCTCTCTATGGCTTCCACATCCTTCCTGTAGTGAGATGACCAGAACTGAGCACAGTACTCCAAGTGGGGTCTGACCAGGGACCTACATAGCTGCAACAATACCTCTCGGCTCCTAAATTCAATTCCTCGATTGATGAAGGACAATACACCATATGCCTTCTTAACCACAGAGTCAACCTACGCAGCCGTTTTGAGTGTCCTATGGACTCGGACCCCAAGATCCCTCTGATCCTCCACACTGCCAAGAGTCCTACCATTAATACTATATTCCACCAACATATTTGACCTACCAAAATGAACCACTTCACACTTATCTGGGTTGAACTGCATCTGCCACTTCTCAGCCCAACTTTGCATCCTATCTATGTCCCTCTGTAACCTCTGACAGCCCTCCAAACTATCCACAACACCCCCAACCTTCGTGTCATCCGCAAACTTACTAACCCACCCCTCCACTTCCTCATCCAGGTCGTTTATAAAAATCACAAAGAGTAAGGGTCTCAGAACAGATCCCTGAGGTACACCACTGGTCACCGACCTCCACTCAGAATACGACCCTTCAACAACCACTCTTTGCCTTCTGTGGGCCAGCCTGTTCTGGATCCACACTGCAATGTCCCCTTAGATCCCATGCCTCCTCACCTTCTCCATAAGCCTCGCATGGGGTACCTTATCAAACACCTTGCTGAAATCCATATACACTACATCTACTGCTCTCCCTTCATCAATGTGCTTAGTCACATCCTCAAAAAATTCAATCAGGCTTGTAAGGCAGGACCTGCCCTTGACAAAGCCATGCTGACTATTCCTAATCATATTATACCTCTCCAAATGTTCGTAAATCCTGCCTCTCAGGATCTTCTCCATCAGCTTACCAACCACTGAGGTAAGACTCAACGGTCTATAATTTCCTGGGCTATCCCTACTCCCCTTCTTGAATAAGGGAACAACATCCGCAACCTTCCAATCTTCCGGAACCTCTTCCGTCTGCATCGATGACGCAAAGATCATTGTCAGAGGTTCCGTAATCTCCTCCCTCACCTCCCACAGCAATCTGGGGTACATCTCATCCGGTCCCAGCGACTTATCTAACTTGATGCTTTCCAAAAGTTCCAGCACCATCTCTTTTCTAATATCTACATGCTCAAGCTTTTCAGGCTGCTGCAAGTCCCCACTACAATCCCCCAGATCTTCTTCCGTAGTGAATACTGATGTAAAGTATTCATTAAGTACCTCCGCTATTTCTTCCGGATCCACACACACTTTCCCACTGCTGCACTTGATAGGCCCTATCCTTTCATGTCTTATCCTTTTACTCTTCACAAACTTGTAGAATGCCTTGGGGTTCTCCTTAATCCTGCCCACCAAGGCCTTCTCATGTCCCCTTCTGGCTCTCCTAATTTCTTTCTTAAGTTCCTTCCTTTCAGCCTTGTACTCGTCCAGATCTCTAACATTACCTAGCTCTCTGTACCTTTTGTATGCTTTCCTTTTCCTTTTGACTAGACTTATTATAGCCTTCGTACACCACGGTTCCTGTATCCTTTCGTGACTCCCCTGTCTCATCGGAACATATCTATGCAGAACTCCACACAAATATCCCCTGAATATTTGCCATGTATCTTCCGTACTTTTCCCAGAAAACATCTGTTCCCAATTTAATCTTCAAATTTCCTGCCTGAGAGTCTCAAAATTCCCTTTACTCCAAGTAAACGCCTTTCTAGTCTGTCTGTTCCTATCTCTCTCCAGTGCTAATGTAAAGGAGATAGAATTATGATCACTGTCACCAAAATGTTCACCCACTGAGAGATCTGACACCTGACCAGGTTCATTTCCCTATATCAAATCAAGCACAGCCTCTCCTCTTGTAGGTCTATCTACATACTGTGTCAAGAACCCTTCCTGAACACACCTAACAAACTCCACCCCATCTAAACCCCTCACTGTCTGGAGATGCCAATCGATGTTTGGGAAATTAAAATCCCCCATCACAACAACTCTGTTTATTCTCACACCTTTCTAGGATCTGCTTCCCTATCTGCTCCTCAATAACCCTGTCACTATTGGGCTGCCTCTAAAAAACACCCAGTAAGGTTATCGACCCCTTCCTGTTCCTAACCTCCACCCACAGATGAAGGGTCTCGACTCAAAATGTTGACTCTCCTTTTCTCTCTACAGATGCTGACTGACCAGTTGAGTCCCTCCAGCAGTTTGCTTTTTCGCTCCACATGAATGGTTGTTGCAAGAGACAGAGCTTTAAGAAGAGGCCTGAAGCATGAAGAGGAAGAATTATGTAGCGGCAGCTAGGAAATAAATAGAAGGCTCTTGTGGAGTATGAGCATATGTGAATACAGAGCAGTTGGCTTGAATAATTTGCTTCTGTGCTGAAGTTTCTATGTAGCTGATAATTACAACTTCATTTAGTTCAATTTAAATTCAATTTAAAAGAATCAAATTAGGATAAGGAAAGTCCGTGGGGGTGAAATTCATCTTGGGCAATAACAAACCTTTAGCCCATTTCATTGTCTGCTCAGTTTCTGTTCCATTTTAAGCCAATTGAATGCCGCATTCCTCTGAAAGGATTTGCCTTTGTTTAACATTTCTCACAACCCCGCAATGTCCCAAAGTGTTTGATAGCAAATGAGATACATTCTGAATTCTGAACATTGCCATCATATGGGAAACTTAAGTCAACACGCAGCAATGAAATAAGTGATTATTTGTCTTCATTGATGTTGTTTGAGGGAATAAATATTAGTTAGAACATCATGGATATTTTTTCAATTTATTCATTTTTTGGGGGATGTGGGTGTCACTGGCAAGGCCAGAACTATTGCCCATTGCTGATTGCTGTTGAGAAGATGGTGGTGAGCCAGCTATTGAACTCCTGCAGTCTATCTGATGAAGGTTCGCCCACATTGCTGTTGGGCAGGAAGTTCTAGGGTTACCACCCTGTGACAGTGAAGGATTGGTGATATATATTTCCAAGTCAGAATGGTGTGTGCTTGGAGGTGAACCGCAGGGAGTGGTGATCTCAAGCATTTGCTGCTCTTGTCCATCTTGGTTTGGGAAGTGCTGTCAGAGTAGCCCGGGTGAGTAACTGCAGTTCATTTTGTCGATGGCATCTACTGCAACCAATGTATACCTGTCGTGGAGGGAATGAATATTAAGGCTGGGATGCCAATCAAGTGGGCTTTGTCCTGGAAGGTGTTGAGCTTCTTAAGAGCTGTTGGAGCTGCACTCATTCAAGCAAGTTATGAGTTTTCTATCATGCTCCTGATGTGCCTTGTAGATGTTTGAAAAGCTGTGGGATGTCAGGAGGGAGTCATTTGCTGCTGGATACACAGCCTCTGATCTGTTCTTGAAGCCACAGCATTTATATGGCTTGTCTAGTTAAGATTCCGATCCATGCTAACCACCAGAATGCTGATGGTAGTGACTCAGCAATAGTAATGGTTGGATGTTGGAGATGGTCATGGTCTGCCACCTCTGTGTTGCAAATGTTACTTGCCACTCCTCAGTCCACGCCTGCAGCGAACGTCCCACTTCTGACTTTATGATTGGGGAAGGTCATCGATGAAGCAGCTGAAGATGGTTAGGTCCAGGACTTGGCTTTGAGAAACTCTGCTGTGAAGTCCCGAGGGTATGATGATTGACAATCACAACTACCTTCCTTTGTGTGAGGTATAACTCCATCCACTGGTGCCTGTACTTTTCTTATTGCCATTGACATCTGTTTTACCAATGCTCCTTGAGGTCACACTTGATCAAATGCTGACTGTGTTAAGGGCATCATCTCACCTCATCTCTGGAATTCGAGTTGTTGGTCCATATTTGGAGCAAGGCTTTGATGAGGTCTGGAGCCAAATGAAGCCTAAACTGGTCAGGTCATTGTCGAGTAAGCGCCACTTGATAGCACTGTCAATGACAGCTTCCATCACTTTGCTTAAGATTGAAAGTAGACTGATGAGGCTGTAACTGGCCAGAACAGATTTCGACTCTGTGGGGTTATGTGGTGGTTATGCTGGTTAAGCTTGGATAGAGGCTAGCTTTGCTGCACAAGTCTTAATCACTATAGCTGGGCTGTATGACAACAGAAAATGCTGGAAACACTCAGCAGGTCTGACCCACTGAGTGTTTCCAGCACTTTCTATTTTTACTTCAGACAGGTTTTTAATTTTCACAGCCAGAATGTTGTCTGGTCCCACAACCTTTGCTCTATCCAGTGCTCTCAGCCGTGTCTTGGTATCACATGGAATGAATTGAATTGGCTGAAGACTAGCTTCCTGGATGGCATGGAATCTCAGCAGGATGCCAAGGTGAATCATCCATTCCGCTGCCTTTTGCCATCAGTGAGCAGGAGATGCTTCTGGTGCCTCTTCCTCCCATTAATATTTTAATGGACCTCCACCATGGATAACTGGATGAGGCAGGACCACAGATCTTGGGCTGATCTATCAGTTGTTTTGCTTGCTCCTCCAGTCCCAGGTTCTAGGAATAGGTCATTGACGTTAACCATTGGGTGAGGCCATGCTGCTCACCAGCCAGCTGACTGTGGTATGCACATCAACCACTCCTGGACTTCCACATCTACGCCTTGCAACATGGATGCCAGGAACAAGCTGGAGGCCAAATGCTGGTGCATCCTTTCTCCTGCTTCATCACTGGACTCAGCTCCGAGAGCAGGGGCAGACTACCTATTTCATAAGTTAGTTAAACTACAAAATAAATAATGAAATAAGACCAATTGCACTGAACATTTGGCCCCCCCAGCTTTATGCCAGGGACAGCTCTTGTATGTTGTGGGACCTCCCTTGAATTGAATTGCCTGACCTTGGTGAGCTGTAAGCAGTTCTACTTAATCTTCATGATTTTTAATTAATTTTGAGCAGGTAGAGGTACTGGTAAGTAAATTGTTTTGTATTTTTTAAAATAATTTACATCCTTTTGAATTTTTAAAAATATCATCAGAGACACTTAAAAATAATTCAAAGGCCTTCGACAGCAGTGGGCTATGAGGGAGGTCTGGGGGCAGGGCCTTCAGATCCACCATCTTGCTGCCAATGCACCCTCCTCCTCACCATCAATAGTATCTACACGAGGTGCTGCCTCAAGGAGGCAACATCTATCATCAAAGATCTCCATCATCCGGGCCATGCCAGCTTCTAGCAGCTACCATCGGGCAGGAGGTACAGAAGCCTGAAGTCCCACACCACCCGGTTCAAGGACAGCTACTTCCCTTCAACCATTCCCTTCTTGAACCAACTGGCACAACCCTAGTTACTACCTCAGTACAGCAACACTATGACCACTTGCACTATAGTGGACTTTATTTTTTGTTCTAATTGTGTTCTTTCTTGTAAAAATTATGCATAATTTATGCTTGTTACGTTCTTCAGGTGAATGCTGCTTACCTGATGCTATGTGCCTTTGATGTTGCTGCAGGTAAGTTTTTCTTTGCACCTGTGCACACATGTACGTGTGCACGTGACAACAGCCTTGACTTTGACAACTCACCCCTTATGGGACAGCAGCAACAGCTGGGCCTCAAGGACAACTGGATCTAAGTGTGATCACTGGAATTATGGGCTGTGAGTAAAATCTGACCTCTCACTCTATTCAGTTGATACCTGACCCACCTGAGTATGTGCAGGAAAAATAAGCAAGCACAATTTTGAATACAATTCTCTCTCTCTCTCAGTCCACCACCCCCACCCCCCACCCCCACACTGGTCTCCCACTTTGGATGCAATTTATAACTATTTCACCAACTATGTCCACACTGCAAACGTCGTAACAAAACATAACCACTATCAAAGCTGATCGAAGCCTCTGGAAAAATACTGAACGAAACATACTTCAATGTCGGTGTCACATCTTGAACCCATCCATCCTGGTTCACAATGGCATTCAAATCCATCCACCAAATCCATGCAACTACAAAATAAAATGAAAAGTGTTATTTAATTACCAGGTGGATATATATGCAAATATAATATGAAAATAAGGCCTTGATTTTAACTTGCCTTGGGAATGGGGAGCATGTTTAGGAGGAGAGAGAGTGAATTGAGAGGGGTTGTAATGTATGCTTTGGGGCCATTTTGATACAAAGTTCTCCATAAGGCAACACAGGAGGATCTCCCTCTCAAAACTACCAAGAGTGAAGTTAGGGAGGAGGGCAATAAGGAAATCAAACCAGGAACCTTAGGATGCTCAGATTTCAGGACCAGGTGGCACCACCTGCCAGGCTTCATCTGGTGGATGTGACACCAAACCAACTTCTCACCCAAGCTGTCCTGCAAAATTACACCAAGGCGCTGACAGTATCACCTGCCCTCTACTTTTGGATCTGTAGTAGTGCTGGGCTTGTCTGCAGCTAGATCCTAGGCTTGCTTCAAGTCTTTAGTTTACATCACATATCCTCAGTGGGAACAGTGGGGGGGTTGGTAGATCAGGTGCATCTTAACTCCCTCCCAATGCCTCATTCTCATTGGGAAGTTGTGGCTGGATGGCCTTAAGTCTTTAAGTAATGAGAAATCCTGTACTGGTTGAAACATTGCTGTCAGTACTTTGTGAGTAGGTATTGAATAGTGTAAATATTTAGCTAGCTGATAGATACCAAGGGCATGGTCTCTTAAGCAATTGTTTTTCTTTGCCAGTTGGACAGAGCTCCCTTTGGGCAAATGGTTCCTGATTAATGTAACACATCATGGCACAAGAACACTCAGTAATAACTGGGTGAAAAATATTAAGAGATTGAATGCAGAAAGTGCATCAGCAAACCCATCAGCATCAGAAATAAACAAGGTGATTAATGTTTTACACTGCACTCATCCCATTTTGAATGCTAACAATATTGATATTAACTGACCTAGTGTATGTTTACACAATTTTCAGGCTTTTCATTCAGATGAAAAGTACTATTTTCAGTATAAATGAAAATAGAAAAGCATAATCTCTAATTCACATGGATGTTAATGATACAATACTCAACTCACTTCTATCGTCAATTCAAATGTTAATCTCTTTTTCCTTGATAGTCCCTTGGGATCGAGGATGACTTGCTTCACTACAGTTGGAGATTAGAAATTGCCTCTGTGTGAATTGTCTTAAAGTGGGATAGACCTTCCACATCAGCTGCCACACAGATTTGACAGAGGGAGACTCAGGGCCAGTGGCAAGGAGGTCCAGCAGGACAATTGGAAAAGAAACAAGGATTTGGAGTTCAGAGATGGGGAAGGAGAGGAATTTGGGGGTGTTGGGGAGGGGAGAGTGCTGGGCTGGTATTAAAAGAGTAGCTTCTGTTCCCACACTGATGGGTTCAAGGTCTCACAGCTGTTTCTGTATTAAATCTGATTCATATTACTTTGAATAAATACATCCTGTATCTGGAAGGAAATAGACGGTTGTCCACCTTGCCTGGAACTTCTCCAATGAAGTAGCAATGTCTCTAAAAGAATAAAGAGGTTTACAAGATGCCCAATCATACACAACTCCACCAAAGCATCAGATCTCCATCTGTGGCTCCATTGATGGCACGCTTGCTTCTAAGCCAGAAGGGAGGGGATTTAGGTCCATTTCAGAGACTTGAATCCATGTTCTGGTCTCTCACTCCAAGACAACACTGAGGCACTGGTTCAGAAATTTGTCAGTGTCTGAAGAGATCTTTGTGCGCTTGCTTTCAAGTGCTCTGTTGATAGATGCAGTATAGAGGAAACCAGGTTAGATCAGGGCTGAGGGGTAGACAAGGATGAAGACCAATGGATCAGGAATCAGAAATGGATGTCGTCATTTATCGAGAGAGGGATCGGGTCAGGGCTCAGCAATCAAGAATGGTTGGGAGGGAAGAGCTGCAATCAGAAACGGATTGGGGGTGGAGATTTGTGGTCATGGGTGTGATTGGCATTCAAGAGAAGAGAACAGGTGATCAGGATACTGTCAGATGTTATGAGGGACAATCTGGTTTGATCGGACTGCAAATCTGTGGTTCTGAAAGAGCTGGGCTGGGTGGGGGATGTAAACTTGGTTGGGGGGCAGGCGGCCACTGCAGATTTTCAATTTCATTGAAATTAAACTGGGTGGCGTACAAAAATAGACCACTTGGCAATCCTATTTTAAATACTTGTCTATCCATCTCAGGAAGACACCAAAGATCCCAGCACACCACTCAGAGAAGAGCAGGGGACTTCTTCCGAGATGCCCTCATCCAAGACCAAGAAACACATTTTCTGGTTATTATTAGATTGCTGTTTGTGGGAGCTTGTTGTGCACAGATTAGTTGGCACATGCTGCCACAGCACAACAGAGGCCATGTTTCCAAAACCCTGCTATTGTTTCGACAGCTTTGGGATATCCTGAGGATGTGAAAGGTTCTCAAAAAATACAAGTCATTCTATTTAAAACAGAATTGCAACATCAGCCTTGGCAGCATTGTTGTCCTATTAAAAACATACAGATTTTGCTCTGGCAAAACTAAATAGGTGAGAACTAGTTTAAAATATTAATTGACACTTGAAGTGAGAACCACTTAAATTTGTCTACTCAATTCAACTTGTCAATTATAGTAGCTTCTTTCAGCTATATTAAAAATCTAATTATTCCTCATTTATTAAAAGTGTCCTTTTGCTAATGAACACAAATGAAGGAACAGCTTGTATCAAAATACAGCATCTGCCATCCTTTAAATTATTTCTTTTTATAAATGAACTGTAAGAGAAACTATCCTTACAACGACTGTATGCGAGGGAATTAGCTCAAGACATTTACTATGAAACAAAGGAAAAGCAGTGGGATACTCAGGATTATTTCATGAGAGAACAAGGTTCTTGAATTCCACACTGCATCTCAACAACAAAAGCTTTATTAAGGTAAAAATCTACTGTTTATGCACTGGTTCTTTAGCCAACACAATTTTCCCAAAGTTAGCTAAACTAGAGTAATAGACCATGGAAATGTAGCAACTAATTAGATTCAGTGTAACTCAATGTCCGCAAGTTTAAAGTAACTCATGCTGTGATCTGGACACATTCACACAAACTTGCACAAAACTGAATTATCATGGCGAATTAATTCTAATTGCCATCCTCCAAGGAACCTCTTAGAATTAAGCTGACTTTTATTTTAATTTCCAAAAGAACTATACATCAGTATTATCAGTAAATGCTTCTATATAATTTTTCAGTCATTTTAGTTACTTAAAATCAAGTTACTCACAGCTGGTGTACCGAGCCACAGATTTCAAATGCTTATTTTATTATAATTATCCCATTTTTAACTACAATTGAAAAGGTTTCATCAGAGAATCATTCTTAAATGTATTAAGGAATAATACTTAATACAAAAATATCCTTATAAACTACATTTAACATGCATGAGTTCATGGCAGATTTTGTTCTTACCAGTGTACTTTGAGTGAAAACTTGAGGAAATAAAAAAAACTTCTCAAAACTTGTGCATAACTCATCTTTAAGTAAGCCTTCCGCAGTGAAAGGTCTAAGCCTGAGAAGGTAACCAAATGAGATGACTTGTAGCTCTGACCTTTCATGCTTCATTGGTCTTCGTCTGCCTTTGCCATAAGCTCTGGAATTCCTGCCCTATAGCTCTCCATCTCTCTTTCCACTCCGTTAAGATGCTGATTGAGCTGCTTTACCAAAGCTCTTGTTGCTTGCCCTGATGTGCCCTTATGTGGCCCTGTTAAATGTTGTTTGCTAATGCTCTTGTGAATTGCATTGAACATGGAAGTTTAGTTTTTAATTTGAGGATGTGTGGTACTATTCAGTCCTGATGACAGGCACCACTCTGCAACAGTAACACTGTTTCTCTCTCCACAGATGCTTCTAACCTAATAAGTGTTTCCAGCATTTTCTGCTTTTATTTCAGATTTCTGAAATCTGCAATGCTTAGCTTTTAAGGTCTATGTGCTTAAGTTATGGAATCTGACAGACAGAAGCAGTATAGAGTAAAGCAGCTTCCTCACGTCTCCAGTGACCTAGGTTCAATCCTGGACCTCTGGTGGATCTTGCTCATTCTCCCAGTGAACCCACCGGTTTTCTCCGGATGCTCTGGTTTCCTCCCACATCCAAAAGATGGGTTGCTAAGTTAATTAACTACTGAAAATGACCCCTAGTGTGGGGGTAGGTGGTCGGAGAATCAAGGGGAGAGTTCATGGGGGAGAATAGGTTAGAGGGAAATAAGTGGGGAATGGGATTAATGGGATTTCTCTGGAACCTGGCATAGATTCACTGCGCCAAATGGCCTCTATCTATGTTGTTATGAAATATGAAGTGTATCAAGTTTGACTTGAATCACTCGGTTCTAAATTGAAATGGATCACCATTCCGATACTGTCACATCTTATCCCCTCAATTAAAATGAAACAAATCAAATCACCTGGGATACCAAGTGCGGTTAATGGCAAAAGTAGCTTCTTGCTTGGTTACATCTCTCTCTATATAAATTTGGAAAAACAGGAACCGGATTAGCATTTCTTCCTCTCAAGCTTATTTTGTTGTTCACTCAGATCATGGGCTGGTCTGTATTTTAATTCTAATTATTCACCTTAATTTTGTAACCTTTAATACCCTAACCCAATAAAAATCTATGCACCTCAGAGTTATATTTTTGTTTATTGGTCCCAACCTCAACAGTTTTCCACAAGTGATGTAGGTTCTACTGTTTGGTTACCCACTCTTGTGCTGGATTCGTCCACCAGAGAAACAACCTTCGTTCATCATCCTATTAGTTTCTTAAAACATCTGAGTACTGTACCTGTCAAAGGAGCTGCACTATCTGTTACGTAGAGAAGATGGGAAGGAGAGGAGTGAGGTTGGCAAGGCAACACTCAAGATGGGAAATTAGAACCACCTTGAAACCCTGTTCTGAAGTGGCTTGGTCGTAGAGTGACTGGCATCAAAAGGGCATTGGCTGCAATCTGCTGCGGAGGAGAAGAAAGCAAACCACCCAGCAGGGACTTGGCAAGTCTGTGCTTCGAGGTTCTTCGGTAGCAGTAGAGTACTTTGGGAGGAGCCAGTGACTGGGGAAGGCATGGCATCCGAAACAGGCAAACCCACCCGAGCTGTTGCTATCACTGTCTACACTTCCTATTTATAAATTATTGCTGCAGTACAGGATGGCTCTGCCTGGGGTGCAGAGGGTCTGGGGAGTCTGGGGGTTGGGAAGGGGTCTATGAGTGGAGGTCAATGGGAACCTGCTTTGGTGCCACCAGGGTTACAGTTCTGGATCCAAGGGGAACATACGTGCAGTCAGTGTTGCCACAGAAAGAAAACCCCAGAGATTCATTAAGGGAATACAACAGCATTTTTCACGACTCCAGAACATGCAAGCCACCACGGCAAGAAGCAGTTTCTGAGCACAGTTGCTGTTTGTAATGTTCTCTGCATATTTATAAAAGAATATTCTCTTCCCAAAATAACCGTTACAAGGTTATCTGAACTCGTGGTTCAGTACAGTCCTTCAAGTACCATGATGTTGCTTTCCATTCAAAACCATCCTACTGTAAATGTTGAAAGGCTTATCATTTTGAACTTACATGCCCTGAAGACAAGGGTTTGAGGCACATTCATTTACATTGTGTTCACAATTTGTTCCAGCAAACCCCTTCAAACAGATGCAGCTGTAGAGACTGATACCATCGATGCACGTTCCCTCATTGTTGCATGGAGCAGATGCACAGTCATTGATATTAACTTCACATCTGCTGCCTGAAAAAGAGAATACAAGAGCACATTGGCTTGTGTTGCAAATTGGCCCACCAACACATTCAGTGTTTGCAGCTTGTGCTAATCTTTAACTAAAGAAGCAGTGGAATTATTCTTTCAGGGATTGAGAAATGACAGTTATTAACCCATACAAAATAGCCCTTTATATAGTCAACATAACATCCAACACATTTCATCCACTGCATTCAGAGACTTAAGTCATAGTCACTGAAACACTGAGTCTGCGCTGACCAGGCGCAGCGCGGGCAGCTTAAAAGCAAAACAGCCTAGAGAGCGGGCAGCGTCGGAGCGGGCAGCTGAGTGAGAGGCAGCAGAGTGTTCTGGGCTTTGGCTCAATGGGCTTTGGCGTGAAGGGGCAAGGAGGGTAAGTAGCTGTAAGTAGGTAAAGGCAAGGTTTAGCTTTTGGTCATTATAGATTTGTAGGTGGGACTAACTAGGCAAAAAAAAGGTAGTCAGATGGAGGACATGGTGGTGTGCTGCAGCTGTTTGATGTGGAACTCGTGGACCTTGCTGCGGTCCAAGATGGCCACGTCTGCAGTAAGTTGCTTGAGGCTGGACGAACTTCGGCTCAGAGTTGATGAGCTGGAGTCGCAGCTACAAACACTGCGCAGCATAAGGGAGGGAGAGAGTTATGTAGACACGGTGCATCAGGTGACAGTCATCCCCCTTAGGGTAGGTACATCTGAGGTTCAGGAGGCAGATAGAATGGTGACGGTCAGGGGAGGGAAGAGGAAGAAGAAGTCAGGCAGGCAGACAGGACAGAGAGCCCCGGAGGCTGTTCCCTTCAGTAACAAGTTTTTCTGCCTTGGAAGCTGTTGAGGGGGATGACCTGCAGGGGCCTAGCTGCAGTTACCAGGTTCTCTGGCACTGGGACTGGTACTGCTGCTCAGAAGGGAGGGGTGGGAAAGAGACATGCGGTAGTGATAGGGGACTCGATAGTCAGGGAAACAGACAGGAGGTTCTGTGGCAGTGAGCATGAATCCCGGATGGTATGTTTGCCTCCCAGGTGCCAGGGTCCGGGGTGTCACTGATCGGGTCCACAGAATTCTTGAGTGGGAGGGAGAGCAGCCAGAAGTTGTGGTCCATATTGGCCACCAATGACATAGGTAGGAAGGGGGATGAGGTCCTGAAGAATGAGTTCAGGGAGCTAGGCAGAAAATTGAGGAACAGGACCTCAAGGGTAGCAATCTCGGGATTGCTGCCAGTGCCACGTGATAGTGAAGGTAGGAATAGAAGGAGGTGGCAGATAAATGTGTGGCTGAGAAGTTGGTGGCAGGAGGGAGGGTTTTAGATTTCTGGATCATTGGGATCTCTTCTCGGGAAGGTGGGACCTGTACCAGAGAGGACGGGGTTACACCCGAACCAGAAGCGGGCCAATATCCTTGCGGCGAGATTTGCTAAGGTGGTACAGGAGGTTTAAACTAGTTTGTGAGGGGGGAGGGAACTGGAGGAGTAGGTCAGAGGAAGAAGGGAATGGGGAAAAGTTAGATCAAACAGGTAGAGAGGCTTTGGGGAAGGAGAAGCAGAATACAAGCTGTAAAAGTACTAAGGTAGATGGACTGAAGTGTGTTTACTTAATGCAAGAAGTGTCAGGAATAAGGGGGATGAACTGAGGGCTTGGATAAGTATGGGGGACTCTGATATCGTGGCTATTACTGAGACGTGGCTGACATCAGGAGAGGAGTGGATATTGAATATTCCTGGTTTTCGGTGTTTTAAGAGGGGATAGGGACGGGGGGAGAAGAGGTGGAGGGGGGGCGATACTGGTCAGGGACACTGTTACGGCTGTGGAAAAGATGGATGTTGTAGAAGGATCATCTCTAGAGTCCGTATGGGTGGAGTAAGGAACAAGAAAGGAGCAGTTACTCTACTAGGAGTATTCTATAGGTCTCCCGGTAGCAGTAGAGATATAGAGGAGCAGATTGGCAGGCAGTGTTTGGAGAGAATCAGAAATAACAGGGTTGTTATAATGGGAGACTTCAACTCCCAAATATAGACTGGAACCTGCTTAGTGCCAAAGGTTTAGATGGGACGGAATTTGTTAAGTGTGTCCAGGAGGGAATTCCTGACGCAGTATGTTGACAGGCCGACTAGAGGGATGCCATGTTAGATCTAGTTTTAGGAAATGAACCGGGACAGGTGAAAGGATCTATTGGTGGGTGAGCATTTGGGGGACAGTGGACCATTGCTCCATAACCTTTAAAATTGTCATGGACAGGGACATGTGCAGAGAGGACAAGAGGTTTTTCAATTGGGGAAGGGCAAACTACGAGGCTATAAGGAGAGAACTTGGGAGTGTAAATTGGGATGTCCTTTTTGAAGGAAATGTACCATGGGGATGTGGTCGATATTCAGTGGATCTTATGCAGGATGTTAGGGATAAATATGTCCGGTGAGGCAGAGAAGGAATGGCAGGGTGAAGGAACCGTGGGTGACGAGAGAGGTGGAACGACTTGTTAAGGAGAAGAAGGTAACATACGTGAGGTATAAGCAGCAAGGTTCAGACAGGGGCCCGTGAGGAATATAGGGTAGTGAGGAAGGAACTTAAGAAAGGGCTGAGGAGAGCTAGAAGGGGACATGAAAAGGCTTTGGCTAGTAGGGTTAAGGAAAATCCCAAGGCCTTTTTCAAGTACGTGACGGGTAGGAGGATGGCTAGGGTGAAGGTAGGGGTCCGATTAAAGACAAAGGTGGGAGAATTTGCCTGGAGGCGGCGGAAGTGGGAGAAGTTCTGAATCAGTACTTCTCTTCGGTATTCACCAGGGAGAGGGGTCTTGATGATGCGGAAGGGAGTGCTAGTAGGGGTAATGTTCTCGAGGTTGTTGATATCAAGAGAAAGGATGTGTTTGAAGTTGTTAAATAAATATAAGACAGATAAATCTCCGGGGCCTGACGGGATTTTCCCCAGGCTGCTTCGAGAGGCTAGGGAGGAGATTGCTGAACCGCTGGTAAGGATCTTTGAGTCCTCGTTGTCTACGGGGGTGGTGCCGGAGGATTGGAGGGTTTGCGAATGTTGTCCCCTTGTTCAAAAAAGGTAATAGGGATAGGCCAGGGAATTATAGACCGGTGAGTCTCACGTCTGTGGTGGGTAAGCTGTTAGAAAGGATTCTAAGGGATAGGATTTATGAACACCTTGAGAATCATGGACTGATTAGGGACAGCCAGCATGGCTTTGTGAAGGGAAGATCTTGCCTCACAAGCCTGATAGAGTTCTTTGAGGAGGTGACCAGGAAGATTGATGAGGGCAGTGCATAAGATGTGGTTTACATGGATTTTAGTAAGGCATTTGATAAGGTTCCTCATGGTAGGCTTCTTCAGAAGGTCAGAGGCCGAGGGATCCAAGGAAGCTTGGCTGTGTGGATTAGGAATTGGCTTGCATGTAGAAAGCAGAGGGTTGTGGTGGAAGGAGTGCCTCGGATTGGAAGGCAGTGACTAGTGGTGTCCCGCAGGGATCGGTTCTGGGACCTCTACTTTTTGTGATATTTATAGATGACTTAGATGAGGGGGTGGAGGGCTGGTTCGTAAGTTTGCGGACGACACTAAGATAGGCAGTGTTGTGGATAGTGTGGAGGGCTGTCGGAGTTTACAGAGGGATATTGATAGGATGCAGAGCTGGGCTGACAAGTGGCAGATGGAGTTCTATTCCGGAGAAGTGTGAGGTGGTACACTTTGGAAGGACAACTCCAGGGCAAAGTACAGGGTAAACGGCAAGGTACTTGGCAGTGTGGAGGAGCAGAGGGATCTGGGGGTTCATATTCACAGTTCATTGAAAGTTGCCTCACAGGTGGAAAGAGCAGTTAAGAAGGCCAATGGGATGTTGGCTTTCATAAGTCACGGGATTGAGTTTAAGAGCCGCGAGGTTATGATGCAGCTTTACAAAACTCTAGTTAGGCCACATTTAGAGTACTGTGTTCAGTTCTGGTCACCTCATTATAGGAAGGATGTGGAGGCATTGGAGAGGGTGCAGAGGAGATTTACCAGGATGATGCCTGGATTGGAGGGTATTGAATATGAGGAGAGGCTTAAGGTGCTAGGGCTTTATTCACTGGAAAGGAGGAGGATGAGAGGAGACATGATAGAGGTATATAAAATAGATAGAGTAGACAGTCAGCGCCTCCTCCCCAGGGCACCAGTGCTCAAGATAAGAGGTCATGGCTTTAAGGTTATGGGTGGGAGGTTCAGGGGAGATGTCAGAGGGAGGTTTTTCACCCAGAGAGTGGTTGGTGCATGAATGCACTGCCTGGGGTGGTGATGGAGGCAGATACATTGAAACAGGTTCAAGAGCTTGTTGGATAGGCATATGGAGGAACGTGAGATAGAGGGATATGCGGGAGGAAGGGGTTAGGTAGTGTGAGGGTGGTCTGATGGACGGCACGACACGGTGGGCTGAAGGGCCTGTTTTGTGCTGTATGGTTCTATGGTTCTGTGGTTCTATGGTTCTATGGTTACTAATCCTGCACAATTTAAATTTTATTCTTCCCAAAACTCCCCTCAGATTTTATCACCCAACTACAATTTACAGTGGCCAATCCATACTCTTTGGTATGTGGGAGGAAACCACAGGACCCAGAGGAAACCCACACTGTCACAGGGAGAACGTGCAAACTTCACACAGAAAGCACCTGAGGTCAGGATTGAACCTGGTTCACTGGTGCTGTGAGGTAGCAGCTCTACTGGATGCACCACTCCTCTCTGAGCTGTGCCACTGTGCCATCCTAGCTGTGCCACTGAAGTTTGAGCTCATAATCCTGTCTGACTCTCTCAGCACAGCAGTGAAGAGTTTCAGCAACGTCAGAGATACCAGGTTTCAGATGAGAGGTTAAACCAGTGTCCTGTCTGCCCTATCAGGTGGACAGAAAGTACCTGACCATATTAATCTGAAGAACAGGTGAAGTTCTCCACCTCATCTAGACCTATATTTATGCATCTGCCAGCATCATCCAAACAAAACAATACAATATAAACTTGCAGAGAATTGCACAGCAAAGAGAGGTGCCATTTGGCCCAAACAGTTTGTAATTATATTTATAATCTGAACAAATTCTATTTATATCCTTTCTTCTCCAGCAGTATCTGTTTCTAATTTAGACTTCCAGCATCCACAGTATTTTTGCTTCAATTTCCTATCCTGTTTTGCATCTTTTTCCTATGGATTTGCTGTTCCAAACTTCATCATGTGCTTTGCTAGGGTTCATTATCTCACCTTTGATATATGTCCACTTAGCAAAGCACCAACATGCCAACAAGGAGTTGATTTAGCTGGCTTTTCAATGTTTTACCAGCGTTTTTTTGAAGGCTGAGCTTCTTCTCACCCCACACCTCTCACCCACATGATCTCATTGCACTGCAGGGGGCACGACTTGAGGATATTCAATGAGCAGGAATTGGAGAAGTGCAGAAATAGCAGACGACGCTGTGATGAATGACTACAGAAAAATCACGAAGCACAAATCTAGGACCTCAGGCATGGAAGGGTTAGAGGAAGAAAGCTTAAAAAGTTTGACAGTTCTATATTTTATTACATGTTAGATATTACTGCTGATGCCATGGATTAGCAACTGTTCTATATTTTAATACTATTACAAACACAATGAGACAGCATTTTGGTAAAAGTTGAAATACCTCGTTTCAGCTTAGTACTGTTGTATCGCCAGATTAGCAAGACGTTCCAAGCATTTTTAGCTACCAAAAAGATCATGAAGACTTTGGACAGGATCAATGCCACATATAATTTAGAAAATTCACGTGACAAGAAATACCAAAGGCTCAAATCCATTAAACTAAAGTAATTCATCTAATAAAGAACAGACCACAAATGTCAATAATTTTGCTTTATTATTAAAAAATCTAGTCCATAAATTCCTGAACTCCTGGGAGGTTTAAAGAGGGAATTGCAAAGTATAGGATGTACATATCAGCAAGAACAGCCACCAATGATAACCGGGACTGTCTAAGAGGCCAGGACTGGAAGAGCACAATGAGTACAGAGAACTGTAGGACCAGCAGAGATTACAGGAACATGCAGGGGTGGGAGATCTGAAATGTGCATTTGAAGAATAGGATGAGGCTAAGAGTTAAATAACAAAATCTATTCTGTGAATGAATGTTTTCCTTAACAGATGGTGTCCTTGATATTGTAAAATTAATAATAATTACAGCAACAAATGTGAGTGCCGGTTATACAATGCCACATTCCATGCACTGATTAATTTTATCCTCATGTTAATGCTGATAAAACATGAGGAGCTCACATGTGGCATGTTGGATGACATGATGTTTTACAACAAGATAAAAATGAAATCATGTAACTTTAAATTCTGTTCAGGTGTAGCTATGTTTTTCCTTTAATGAAACAAAGTCTAATTGCAATTAGCAAATGGTGTCTGTGCTCTGACTGATCTCAGACAAGAGGCCGGGTGAGGTATGAGGCTGCACTATCCTGCTTACTTCACAGCAAGCAGTGAGCTGACTGCGCTCATCACTACTCACCAGTATTGTGGGGAATTACCTTGTGTGGCTCTCCCCATGGGAACCTTGAAGGCAACACCTGGCTGGATCACTCAAGGTGACAGGGCCCTCTGCAGTGCAATGAGATCATGTGGGCGATTGATGCGAGGTGAGGAGAAGAAGCTCAGCCTTCAAAAAATGCTGATAAAACATTGACAGCCAGCTAAATCAAGTCCTTGGTTTGACTTGCCATCTGAACTGTTAAATACTATGAATAAGCCTCACATACAGAACTATTGAATACAGTGAAATCTACCAGGCTGAATCACGTCCTATCCAGTTCACCACCTGGACTCATCACCGACTATCTCAGTCTGCCCACACTTAGCTGATCTAGATGTGGAGGGCCGAACTTGGTCACTCTCCACCCACGGGAGACAGGAAGCAAGGTGCCACAAGGACTCAGTAGCGAGTAGGCCCCAGGCAGCATTAGATGCGGCCCAGCAATGGGAGACAAGATTAGTGCAGAGCAGAGCCGCTTTTCAATGCTGGCAGGTTCTTGTTGTACAGTGTTTATATTTCACTGATACTGAGACATTTGAAAATGACTAAAATTCCTTCTAGTGCGTAAAAAAAACCGAAACCAATCAGAAATCAATAAAAACACTGAACAAAAGTAATATAATTTTAAAAGAAAAAGACAGACCATCCCTCTTCAACCAGGCCTAGAATCCCAATGAATGAACAGGGTTGGCAATCCTGCACCAGGTTTGGCTGGAGTTGGATTAGAGAGGCAGATGCACCAGCATATTACTGGAGAATCCCAGTAATATTGGACAGTACCATTAAAGCTTGTACTGCAGGAACAGAGCAGAGTGATAGATATGCTGGCATCTGTCACTCAGTAAGCCCCTGATTTAAAGTGTGTCCACCTAAGCCTAGGGATAACCTACTCGAGAAGATAAACCAGCACAATTAAACCCATTAAAATTGTGACTTTCTAAATTATGGCTAAAAATGTTAAAAGTTAAAGAAAAATAATGGGGTGGTGTGTGGCAAGCCAATGAAGGTTTTGTTCAAGGCACTGTTGATCAAGGTGTCATTAGTTGCAGGATAGGATGTGAATATTTTTGGGTCCTTGAAGCCCTCCCCATTGTGTGTTTAAAATACTTAAAAAACACTCCATTTAAAAAATTTACATCTTTACTTAATCCACAGAGGTATCCCCACATTGAATTAACAGCATCTCTTCTGCTTTGTCTGATCTGGTTTATGTGACGTTCTAACAGTGTGAATTGAAGAGTCTCATCCCCTCCCTGAATAAATGGCATCCAGTCAGGAAGCACCATGATACCCAGCCCATCTATCGTCATGGATATACAACCCAGCACAAACCCATGCTGCTCTGTGGGCTATCCCTCTCAGCAATCTCCAGCCTAACCTTCCCACCAACCCATCTCCAGTCCCCCGGCACCAATCCCCATTGGCTGATTGCAATCCTCCCCACTGAAGATAAACAGATCCAATCTTTGGGGTCCCAATGCCACCCTGACTTATGTCCCGTCCTTCTCTAACCCCTCCCATAATGACTGAAGGCACAGTGGGAGGGATTTGGAATGCACAAGATGCTTGTCCTTTTCTATAGATCAGACACATTGTGCCACATCTGTTGCAGAATTTTACAGCGCAGTCCCTCAAACAACACACTTGTTGTCTTGTGATACAACCTTCCCTTTAATGAGCTTTCTCCAGTCCTTCCCCTGTTCCTAAGACCACTCCAGTAAGTCCCTACTATACTCTCTCCACACGTGATGTTGTCACAAAACATGGCCCTGGAAATTCTCACTTGAAACCTCCAGGCTAACTTCTTGAACTTGGCATTGTTGCCCAGACTTATGAGATGCTTCTCTCTTTCTGCTTGAAGGGTATCCATTCCAAGATGCCCTAGCACCCTGATTGTGCTTTGACAACTGCATCAAACCTGTAACACTAGAGCAGTAGAGGGCACTCTAAGGCTAATCTTATGAAGCATTCTGAGAATCCAGCAGAATATAGTTAATGCCTGTCTCTAAGCACTCCCCGTCTGGAATAGTCAATGATGAATGACCTGAATAAGCTCAGCCTCATAATTAACTCAAGATGTACTGTATTATTTGCTTTTAAATGTTTGAGCGATACAGGATATTTCAGTTACTGTGAACATTTCAAGTTAGAGAGAACCTGTTAAAAACTGAGTAGACAACAACTAGAAAGGGGCAGTACACTGATTTCTCGGATGTTTGCACCCAACACAAAGGCCGAGAAATTCAACAGTATTGCATTTGTTTTAAAACACAAAGCAGGAGCCAAACCACTCAACCTGCCAGCAGAATGCACCTGCTCAACATATCCTGCAAGGGTGGCACCATGACTATGACAAACATAGAGAACATAGAACATAGAATACTGCAGCACAGTACAGGCCCTTCAGCCCACAATGTTGTGCCGACATTTTATCCTGCTCTAAGATCTATCTAACCCTTCCCTCCCACATAGCCCCCTATTTCTCTATCATTCATGTCTATCATCTCTTGAATCAATTCATGATTCTCTATCATCACTCTCACATCTCCTGTCAAATAGAGAAAAAGAGGCACCCAAGTTCACACAGTGGTGCAGCTATTAGAGCTGCTGCCCACAGCATCAGAGACCCTTTGTTCAACCCTGCCTTCAGGCGCTACCTGTGTGGAGTTGATACCTTCTTCCCGTGACCATGTGGGTTTCCTCCAGGTGCCCTGGTTTCCTCCTACATCCCAAAGACGTGTATGTTGGTAGGTCAATTGGCCCCTGTATATCACCCCTGGTGTGTGGGTCAGTGGTAGGATTTGGGAGGAGTTGATGAGAAAGTGAAGAGAAAAAAAAAATGGGATTATTGTAGGATTAGTGTAAATAGCAGGCACGGTACTGTAGCTGTTAGCGTAACGCTTTATAGCACCAGCGACCCGGGTTCAATTCCGGCTGCTGCCTGTAAGGAGTTGTACGTTCTCCCTGTGTCTGCGTGGGTTTCCTCTGGGTGCTCCAGTTTCCTCCCACATTCCAAGACGTACAGGCTAGGAAGTTGTGGGCATGCTATGTTGGCACCGCAAGTGTGGCGACACTTGTGGGCTGCCCTCAGAACACTCTACGCAAAAGATGCATTTCACTGTGTGTTTCGATGTACATGTGACTAATAAAGATATCTTATCTTATCTTATGTTTGTTTGTCAGCACTAACTCGGTGGACCGAAGACCTGTTTCTGTACTGTATCTTTCTATGACCCTATGAATCCATGAAGTCCTTCACCCAGCAGAATTGTTAACCCTTTTGCATATGTATGTAGAGAACCTAATGCTGATCCAACCACCTCCCTGAGCAGAGGCAGGACCAAGCTAGACCCAGACCTGGTTCACTATGATCAAGAAAACCAAGCCTATGTGCAGCCGAACCAACTACTCCTAAGTGGCCACAAGAGACTACACTTTTTAAAGCAGCCCACCTGTCTGGCACTCCCCAAAACAGTACAGTTGTGTACAATCTCCTCTCCTCTGAAGCCTCAGAGTTCCAATCACTGCCCTCACCTCCTCCTTTACCTGATCCTTCCTCTTCCCTGATCAGCCTCTTGTATCTCCTGCTAATGGTAACCGGCAAAAACCGGTCACACCATGAAAGGATATTTGGTATTATATTAAACTGTTCTGAAATAGCTGTGTCTTGCATCATTATTTGGGACAGATGTCAAATAAACTGTTTTCAACATAAAACAGTAATATATTTGCAGAGAGCCAGAAAGGCAAATGAAGCAGATAGTTAAAATTGATTCTACAGTCCCTAAAGGAAATTGACATTTTGAGAGGATATAGTAGAAAGAGAGTTGGGATTGACATATTTTGAAAGGAAGAAGCTTGCTTTTGCCAATTTTCTATTCTAATATTTTTTAAACTTTGGGATAGTTAACTCTAGCTTACAATGTTTTAGTCAATGCAGCTTGGAGCTCATTGAAATGTCAGACGGTCTTTAATGTGAATTAACCACAATATAAAATGTCACTTGTTGAAGTAAGGTAGTTGGTCTTCTTTGACTTTTAAACTGCCTGATAAAATAGCCACTCTTGGATGAGCTACAATGTCCAACCATTGAATTCTGGGAAGACACAAGCTAACGTCACTGGTCCTATTCTCTGCCCTGAGCCAGTCCCAAGCAAACTATTTGCAGTCCAGTGCCCTCTTCACTATTTTGTATTTTTTTAAATTTTTTAAATTTTTTTTTACTTTCACTGTATTGAATTTCCTTCCTTTTGTCTTCTCTACCACTCACTCATACTTCTGGGACACTGCATAGCGTCAGTCCACTGCAGCCAATATCTCTGTACTTGCCTTCAAAAAAGCCATCAGACTTGATTATTCCAATATTCTCCTGAACAGTTTCCCATCCTCTAGTCTAAAAACCTCAGCTCATTCAGAACCCAGCTGCCCAGTCACTCCCAGCCTCACTGATCTACCACAGCTCCTTGTCTCCAGTGCCTCAAATTTCTAATTTCCAGTTGTGTGCTCAATCACATCTTTACCCCTTTGTAAATTACAGCTCCCCATTTCTCTGAATCTAGACGCCTTTGCAATCCCCACTCCCGCCCTTCGTTTTGTCTTACTTTTGGCAGCAGTGCTTTCAGCTGGCTCTGCCTTCAGATCTCTCCGAAACCCTTGATGTATCTGTCAGGCAGCTGTGATCCCTGCCTTCCTATATGCTCCTGAGACCCGGACTGCTTACAGCAGGCATCTCAATGCACTTAGGAAAGTAACATCATTGCTGTAAACTCTCCAAATTCACTGGGAGGAAAAGTGAAACAACATCAGGATTCTCTCCCAGGCCAGTGTCTCCAGGTTTGAGGCTTTAGTTACACTCATTCAGCAAGGCTGAACTGGCCACATGGTTCCCATGCCTGAGACCAGAGCCCTGAACCAGACAAACTAGTCCAGGCTCTGTAATGGAAGAGATTACCAGGTGGACGGAGGAAAAGATTCAAGGATGTGCAACGTCCCCACTGACTCCTGATTTTCAACATCAGCAGTTTTTTTTGATTTTCATTAACTTCTGAGAATCTCTGGCACATGACTGCTCAAAGTAGAGAAGAAACGTTCAGGATGGCACTGAGAACATTTCGAGTCCATGCATTGGGAGCACAGAGAAGCCCTGAATTAAAACCATCTTAGAAACTATCCATCCACCCCATCAGGCACCTCCTGTTCTGTCTAAGGTTCACACATTGGCCTTATCTGCCACTTCAGACCCACAAAACTGGATCCTCAGTCCCAAAAGACTTCTGAAGAAGGAGGAGTATATACAGTACTGGCTCTAAAAAGGGTGACTGTTGCTTCTAGGCTGCTTATTTTGTTAAACAGAGTCATCGCTAGCTCTCTGGGTTTTAACAATTGCCTGTGCAGGCTTGCTAAATTAGTGTGGAGAGACCTGGGAGTAAACAGTAGTACTATTGCTGCAGACCTTGAGTTTGAGAGTCTGTTTAGTTCCCCACACAAAGGATTACACAAAGAATCCAGACACTACAAAATCCCTTGGTCTCTTCCCTTTCTCCTTGGACACAGTTGCTTTTGCTCTTTTCTTTTCATGCCTTTATGAAGCACTTTTGAACATTAGACATGATAACTCCAACAGTTTTTTGATCTTTACAGTAACATCAAGGTAACATTGCATTTCAATTAACATTTCAAGCATTCAAATCTCTGCAAGTTAAAAGTGATGACTTACATACATGGGACTTGCAAGCAAGGATCTAATTCTTTTCCTTCCGGCATACACATCGGGTGGTGGTAACTTCACTGGGTATAAACTTACCTTGGATGGATTTACAGGCCAGAGCAGGGAGTCAATGGAGGAGAGTGCAAAAAGGGTTGCTCTGTCAATTCTGCAACAGCACCAGAGTTGAGATTTTACCACCATGTGGTTCAGTGGGCAACATATCCTGCTCTGAGATAGATGCTTGTGAGTTCAGTTTTAACTACAAAAGCTTGGGCACAATTTCTATCCTGACCATTCAGTGTGGTACTGAAAATGTTGCATTCTGGAAGGGTGCTATCTTTCAAACAAGGTATTGGGGCAAGGCACCTATCTCCCTTCTGAATGTAAATATTTTCTCAAGAATTTCTTTAAAAACTAATGCAAGAGAGTTTTCTTCAATGTCTTATACAATATTTATCCATCAATCAATGCAGATTATCCCTTCACTGGCACACTGCGGTTTGCAATAGCTGTCATTCCACAAATTGCCTGCCATGTTTCCTGTGTCTTACGTTACCACAGTGACTAGACCTCAGAAGAGCTTAATTGCTTATAAAGTGCTTTGGAATACCCTGAAGTGATGGAAAGTGATGTACAGCATCATAGAATTATAATAGCATAAATGGCCATTGACTCATTGAATCCATACCAGGTCCTAGTAGAGCAATTTGTTCAGTCTCATTCCTCTACTCTTTCCCCATGGTCCTGAAAATTATTTTCTATCAAATGCCTATCCAATTCCCTTATGAAAGCCACAATTATTTCAATCACCTTACAAATAGTAAGTTTCCTGTCATAACCACTCTGCAAAAAAAAGTGTCATCAATATGTCCTTACTTCTTTTGTTCAACATCTGGTCCTTGAGCCATTCACCAATTCCCTCTGCCTACCCTGTCCTAAACCAGTCATGATCTCGTCTGCCTCTAACAAATCCCTCTGAACCTCCTTTGTTCCAAGAAAAGAAACCTCAGCTTCTCCCTTCTATCCTTGTAGATTTTTCCTAGTGCCCAGAATTGGACTTTGGATGACAATGTGAAATGGGCACTGTGACTCAACACTTGTGATGTGGTTGTGTTCATCTTCGATTTATATTGAAATTGATGGAAGCAAAAATCAGAGAAGATGTATCACCACTAAAGTGTAGTGAACAGTATTTGATGCAGTAATCTAGTTGTAGCCTCACCAATGTTAAATACTGATCTAACGTAATAACCTTGTCTTTGTTTTCTCTATCTCCACTTGTGAAACCCAGGACCCCAAATGCATTACTGACTGCATTCTCATGGCAACCAGACACTTGCCATTTATAAGGAGTGCAATGAAAGTTCACCAGATCAACCCCTAGGTTGAGGAAAGTTGTCCAATGAAGAAAGATTAAGCAGATAGGATTCATATTCTCTGGATCTTATTGAAACATACAAAATTCTTACAAGACTTGACAGGGGTAGTTGCAGGGATAATGCTTCCCCCCCCCGCAGGGATGTTGAAAACCAGGGTCATTGTCTCAGAATAAGAGGGCAGCCATTCAGGACAGAGAATGAGAAGAAATTTCCTCACCCAGAAGGTGATGAGTCTTTAGAATTCTCTACACAAGGGCTTTGAGGACTCAGTTATGAAGAATATTCAAGACAATGATCGATAGATTTTTTCACATCAATGGATTTGATATAGGATTCATGCAGTAAAGTCATGCTAAGGTAAAAATAGAGACATGATCATACTGAATGGTGTAGCATGCATGAGGGGCCAGATGTCCTGCTCCTGCTCCTATTGTTATGTTCTTGCACACTAGGACAGGGAAAAGCTGTTAAATGTTGTTCGATGTTGGTAGGGTGAGATGTTGGTAGGTGGATCTTTCACCAGTGAATAGTAAAACGCTACCAATTTGTATGATGAACACAGTTTCACTAAGAGCCTTAAGTGAAGGGGAGCCTGTTGGTGACCGTGCACATCATCAGGCCTGCAGAAGGTACTTAGTTCATGAAATTCAGGACCAGACAATCTCCTGGATCAGGTTCAATTATCCAGTTGAGCTTGAATGGACTTTCCCAGTTTGTACCAACCCCCTGCCCTACTCTAAAACTGGTCTAAATTTTAATCCCAGGAGATTTGATACTCTGAGATGGGGTGGGGAGTATACATTGCGATACATGGAATGTTACGGTGTATGGGTTGGGCTGGATAGACCTGGTCGTTACCTGTTTGTTGTGTCCTTTACATATACGAGAGTTGGTTGATGTTTGCGATCTGAATTGATTCTGCTTATTGTTAAGCTTTGATTCTGGACCTAAGTTTATTTTCAACAAATCCTCAAACATACTGTAGAATCTGTCAAAAGAAAACCCCTGTCTGATGAGAAGAGAAATACTGTGCTTACTTACAAGCAGTGTTGTAACATTTTGCATTTAAACAGGGTTGTTGGTGGTTTTCTGAGAGGTCCCAATATCTGCTGCTTCAACTGAGCCATACTCAGTTAATGAATCAATTTCTGTTTTAATGGCTCTGCACAGAACCTGTAAAGTTGTATGACTTCATTGAACAAAGGCAAATTAGTTACAAAAATGTAATGTCATTAATTTATTGCCTGGAATCATTTCTGATGTTGTACTCACTGCCCTGTGCTGAAGCTGTTTTATGAGTTTTATTTAAAACATAATTTATTGCTTTCTGGGGATTTCTAGACAGAAGCAGATAGATTTTTTCAGGTGATGGCCATTATCTTCATGTGAGTTGCAGTGCATTGATTGCAAGGACTAGGTCTGAGCTTGCCTGCACTCCCACTCATTGACAGGCAGCCTGCAGCAATGGTTGCACTGTGCGTCATCCACAGAATGGTGAAAACTCCCAAATATGTCCCCCAGAAGGTCAATGGAGCAGGTGCATGGAGTACCATCACCTCCACCTCTCAGACACACTGACCTGATTTGGAAATAAGCAACATTCCTTCATCGATGTTGGTTCAAGGTCTGAAACAATTTATAGTAAAACTCAGATAATCCACAATCTGACTATTTGGAAATCCTGATGATTCGGCTTCTGGATTACCAGGTAACATTTGGTGCATTCCATTCCGACTCACCAGGGTTCCAGTTCCTGCACTTCCTTCCAGCTCACCTGGGCTTCAGTTCCCACACTCCTTTCCAACTCACCTGGTTCCAGCTCCTGTGCTTCCTTCCAACTTGCCAAAGCTCCAGTTCCTGCACTCCCTTCCAACTCACCTGGGCTCCAGTTCCTGCACTCCCTTCCAACTCACCTGGGCTCCAGTTCCCACACTCCCTTCCAACTCACCTGGGTTCCGGCTCCCGTGCTTCCTTCCAACTTGCCAGGGCTCCAGTTCCTGCTCTCACTTTCACTCACCAGGGTCCCAGTTTGCGTGCACCATTCTGACTCAGCAGGGCCCCGTTTCCTTTACTCTCCTTAAGATGACCTGTGGTCCTGTTTCCCTCGCTCCCTTTAAACTTAATGGGTTCACTGCTAAATTCATTGTACTACTGTGTAACATCTGAAAAAAATGATTTAAAAATATGTTGGATAACATCCAATAATTTGGAAAATCCAGTGGACCAACACTATCAAAGTTCTGAGCATGCCAAGTTATTGGAATTTTATTGTAGTGGGAGCACTTTCACCGCACTCATTGGAAGGATTCAGGAAGGTGACTCAACCTGACCTCTGCATTGGCAATTTAGGATGGGCAATAATTGTCAGCAACACCGACATTTGAAGAATGAATCAAAAAGGTAATTTCCATGTTCACTTCAAATGGTACGTCAAGGCATCAGTGAAACAGGCAGAAATTTTATTCTTCTGCTTCAGGATCTTGAGTTCAAATCCAGCCCAAAGTGACGGGTTGAAAGCCTCAAATTTGTGATGGCAGCAAAATGTCACAAAACTGAGCACTGGAAGCTTCAGTCTGCTTATTTAAGGTTGCAACCTATCAACACAGAAAATGCATATAATTTGACAACAACTGACATTAAGTTAGCAACCTTGTTCAGAAGCCACCAGGATAACTGGAGGGAGAAATGAAAATGTCACATTGGTGCCCTACATGAACATAGGACATTACAGCACAGTACAGGCCCTTCAGCCCACGATGTTGTGTTGACATTTTATCTTGCTTTATCTAACCCTTCCCTCCCACATACCCCTCCATTTTTCTATCATTCATGTGCCTATCTAAGAGTCTCTTAAATGTCCCTAATGTATCTGCCTCCACAACCTCTGCCGGCAATGTGTTCCACGTACCCACCACTCGCTGTGTAAAAAACTTAGCTCTGACATCCCCCCATACCTTCCTCCAACCACCTCAAAATTACGCCCCCTTGTGTAAACTATTTTTGCCCTGGGGGCAGGCATGGTTGTGTAGCCGTTAGCATAATGCTATTACAGTGCCAGTAGGTTCAATTCCAGCCACTGTCTGTAAGGAGTTTGTACGTTCTTCCCGTGACTGTGTGCGTTTCCTCCGGGTGCTCTGGTTTCCTCCCACATTCCAAAGACGTACGGGTTAGGAAGTTGTGGGCATGCTATGTTGGCGCCGGAAGTGTGGCGACACTTGCGGGCTGCCCCAGAACACTCTACAAAAAGATGCATTTCACTGTGTGTTTCAATGTACATGTGACTAATAAATATATCTTATGTTATCTCTGAGTGTCCACTCGATCTATGCCTCTTATCATCTTGTACACCTCTATCAAGTCACCTCTCAGCCTCCTTCTCTCCAGAAAGAAAATCCCTAGCTCACTCAACTTATCCTCATAAGACATGCTCTCCAATCCAGGCAGCATCCTGGTAAATCTCCTCTGCATGCTCTCTAAAGCTTCCACATCCTTCCTATAATGAGACCACCAGAACTGAACACAATACTCCAAGTGTGGTCTAACTAGAGTTTTATAGAGGTGCAACATTACCTTGAACTCAATACCCCAACTAATGAAGGCCAAAACACCACACACCTTCTTACCAGCCCTATCAACCTGTGCAGCAACCTTGAGGGATCTATGGACATGACCCAAAGATCCCTAAGTTCCTCCACACTGCTAAGAGTCCTGCGATTAACCTTGTATTCTGCCTTCAAATTCAATCGTCTGAAGTGTTGTTATTGGTAATCTGAAACATGGCACCTCCAACAGTGCACTGGGGCACCAGCCACAGTTCTGTGCTGAAGTCTCTGGAGTGGGTCTTGACTCGCAATCAACTGAGCAGCATGAGGGAGCTCAGTTCTAGAAGGTAGAGGTCGTTGGTTTGGATGGTGCTATTTAATGAGTCAGTGGGTTGCTGTAGTACCTCCTGTAGATGGTACAGACTGCTGCTATTGTGTGTCGGTGGTGGAGTGAGTGATTGTTTGTGAATGCGGTGCCTTTCAAGTGGACTGCTATGTCTTGTATGGTGTTGAACTTCTTGAGTGTTGTTGAAGCTGCACTCATCCAGGCAAGTGGAGAGCATTCCATCACACTCCAGACTTGAGCCTTATAGAAGGTGGACAGGCTTGGGGGAGTTGCTTGCTGCAGCATTCCTAGCCTCTGACCTGCCCTTGTAGCCACATTGTGTATATGGCTACTCCAATTTGTTTTCTGGTCAATGGCAACCCCCAAGGTATTGAGGGCAGTGGGATTCAGTGATGATAATGCCATTGAATGACTGGAGGTGATAGCTGGATTTTCTCTTGTTGGATATTATCATTACCTGGCATTTGTGTGGTGCGGATATTACTTGCCACCTATCAGTCCAGGCCGAGATATTGCCCAGGTCTTGCTGCATTTGGATCTGGACTGCTTCATTACCTGAGGAGTCGCAAATGGTGCTGTAAACATCCCTACTTCTGACCTTACGAGTGAAGGAAGGTCATTGGTGAATTGTCCTCTGTGGACAGGATGGAGGAATCAAGAAGAGGGTTGGAGAGGTATTTCCCAGGTCTGGGTTCTTAAAATCTGGCTTGTTTCCTTTCCCAGGAGATCACATGCATATGGAAAGGGGTGGAGTGAAGAGCAGAGTGTATTCACAAGGTGGGGCCCACTGGATGGAGCAGGAAGGCTAAACATTGTCTCTTTCTTTTCTTGATCAGTCAACAAAGCTGAAACCTGTAGACCAGGATCAACTCTACCACTCCATGCTAAGCGTCACCAGGTTATTCGGCTGGTCTGCAGAGCAGCATGGCTGCTTCAACATGTCTTGCCAATGTACCTTGGGTCACATCTACCGCCCTGTCTTCAGTAAGTGCTTGCAAGCTGTAGAACTTGGCTTAAGGATCAAACTGCAACACAACATCATCATCGTGGTCAAACAGCCTCGCCGTTCATCTCCTGCACACCAGGTATGGTGGAGGATCAGGTGGCCCTTCATGGATGTGTAACCAAGGAGAAGGAGAAACAAAAAATGTATTGAAATGATGTCTAGAGCAGAGACTGACAATAATTTGTCAAGAACTGTAACCCACCTCTCCACCAATAAATGATAAATGGTAAAATCTAAGGGATGCACAAACTAATATAACCTCAGCAGTTCATGGCTGGCAGCTTGGCTCTGTGAACCAGTCACTGCTGAGATCTTGTCTCCCAGATAAAATTAGGAAATTGAATTCTGTAATTCTAAAAATTACTGCCCATACAAATGAGAAAGGAAATCCTTGCATCTCAGAAGAGGTTTTCAGGTGACTTCATCTCCATATCGTGAAACTCAAATGAAGTAAATGAGCACTTGTACAATCAGAAATTGTCTATCTCCAAGAAAAGGTTGATGCTAATGTTTTAGAATCCCTCATAGACTAGGTTGATGCCATTGTAAAGGTGAAGAGATGTGAAAATATGGCAGAGCTCAGACTTGTGGGCTGTGGATATTGCAGATTACTCCAGAATTTTACTGGATTGATCAACAATACTTTAACCATTGCACCAGCTGCTCAAAAAGAATGCAAAATGGAGATGGACTGAGGATCAACACGTGACTTATGCAAACAGTTGAGTCCTTATTCCTGTATTATGACATGATGAAGACACTATACCATGCACGTAATGCCTCAACTTATGGAGTGTTATTAGTTACACGTGGATGATGGCTGAGAGAAACTGACAGTGTTTGTATTGTGCCTTCTAAGTTAAAGACAGGGGAATTATATGCAGAGGGGAAGAGCTCTTGGCATAAGCAGGAGTGAAAAAGCTTCAGCAGATTTTCTCTATTCATAAGTAAGCAGACTACTTTATGGACCAATATTTCCTCTTTGACCTTATCTCATTCACTAGATTCTCAGGGTAGGATTCAGTGAAAACAACAGTACTAGAGTGACCACTGTTTTCGACTGAGCTTTGAGAGTGAATTTGGCAGGTTACAATATTTGGAGCATGAGTAACACCACAAGCCTGATTTTGCCCTCATTTTCCACCCATAAGCACACATTACCATTAGCAATGACTGGATAGTGAAGATAAAAGAAGACTCTAGGTAATATTCCACTTGACATCCTGAGGTGTGGAGGTCAATCTGTGCTGTCACTCTGACTGAGAAATAATCAAACACCTACCAATCCAACCTCTGGCCCAGGTGGCCTATTTCAATGTGTCAACTTCTTGCGCTGTGAGGGATAAAAGATGAATGAGAAATGTTGGCCTTGTCAGGAACACTCACAACTTGGAAAGCAAATTGTTAAAAAAACGGAGAAGGTTCAAAGACAATTATCAATTAACACAATCTTCTGCTCCTTCTCTATAGCCCTCCCACTCTCCATCAAATCTCGCTTTCTCTAGCTGTCTCACCATTTTTTTTATAACTTTCTCTGACTTTGTGGATCTCCCTTTGTCAGTGTCACTCCTTAACTGTGCCTGTTTCTCTTTGCCTATTCATCAATCTTGCACCCTTTTGGTTTCTCTCTCTCTCTCTCTCTCTCTCTCTCTCTCTCTCTCTCTCTCTCTCTCTCTCTCTCGCTCTCTCGCTCTCTCTCTCTCTCTCTCTCTCTCTCTCTCTCTCTCTCTCTCTCTCTCTCTCTCTCTCTCCCCCCCCCCCCCCCCCCCCCCCCCCCCCCCCCTTCCCCCCCCCCGCCCCAAACACCAACCTGGATATTCTTTCTTCTGCATTATTCCTCGCTGTAGTTGATAGTGGATGTTAATCAAATCTGATGTCTTGGGCACTAAAATGTCAGTTAAGATGTCAGAATTATATCAGGTTTCCCATAGTTTGGAATGTACTATGTAGAAAGCAGAAGCATGTACTAAATTTAGATTGCATTAACTAATGCATAGAAATTATTGAAACAGGCAGTAGTGGGCATGGTGAAGCTGTGGTCCCTGTTGGTAAAACTGAATGATTTACATCTTGATCCAGGCTCTAACTGAAACGTCTGCTTTTCTGGTACTGTTCACTGCATGAGTGCATCCAGTTAAACCTGAAGAAGCCTGCCTGTTGTGAGCAATGTGTGGAGGGACTGGCATATCATTCCCAAATTCTAAAAGCATGCATCAATATCAACAGGAAAATACTTCCAAAAACCAAAGTACATTAATTCAGCTCAAAATGGGCAGTTCACTGATTGGGTGAGATATTAGATAAGGTAAGATATTTATTTATTAGTCACATGTACATTGAAGCACACAGTGAAATGCATCTTTTTGCGTTACTGAGAATGTGCTGGGGGCAGCCTGCAAGTGTCGCCACTCTTCTGGCGTAAACAGAGCACGCCCACAGCTCCTAACCTGTACGTCTTTGGAATGTGGGAGGAAACCAGAGCACCCAGAGGAATCCCACGCAGACACGGGGAGAACGTACAAACTCCTTACAGACAGCGGTGGGAATTGAACCCGGGCCGCTGGCACTGTAATAGCATTATGCTAACCACAACCATACTGGGCCAGAAATTTTAACATGTGAAAGGAGTCCAGGTTAACTTGCAACTTGAGATGTGGCAGCAGATCTCAATGTGATCACCAGCTCCTGGATCCTCTCTCAGTGAGGAAGGATAAACCGTGGTTCCTTCTTATGTTCATTCTATGCAGTGGCCCTTTTTGGAATAAGCTGACCTTCTTAGTCAAGTGACTGCGGGTATTTACTTATTTGAATGAATGCACAGCAAGCATTGGCTCAGCAGAGGCTTCTGTGCCCCTCAGACCAATGCTATCAGCTCAGGAGCAGAGGGAGTTGGAAAGGGAAGCACATGCTGATGAGACTGGGTAACCACTAGGCATCATTGGTGGCAGTCAGAAATTTTAGTCACTTCCTAAGCACATCACCTGTGCTGACACACCAGCACAGTGCACTGAGAGAGTGCGGCACTGACAGAGGTTAAATTGAACTCTCACCTGCTCTCCAAAGTTGTTTCATGGAATGATTACTCCACAGAATGAGGCCTTTTAGCCCATGCTGGCTCTCTACCAGAGTAACTCAAACAATTCCGCTGTTTCCCCCTGCAGCATGTTCTATGTAGTCTTGCAATTTTTTCCTCACCCTATATTTATCCAAGTCCTCTTGAAGGCCACAAACCTGTCTTCACCACATCTACAAGTACCGTATTCTAGATTGCAACCACTTGCTGTGTAAAAATGATTTCCCTCTCGTCGTTCTTCATTCTCTACCTCCTTATATTATTTTAAAGACTGAGCATGTATACTTGATAGCATTTATTCTCCAAACAACATCACTAATAAATGAGCTTCTCTGATTATTATCTTCCTGTTCGGGCCGTGTACAAATTGACTCGTGCTTTTTTCTATATAACAGTGATTGCACTTCAGTAAGAACTTGATTGGATATAGTTCTCTGGCATGTCTGAGATTGAAAGTTACTAAAAGATAAAAAATAGGAGCAGGAGTCAGGAAATACCTTCCCTCTGGCCCAGTCTTCCATTCAATAAGATCATGCTGATGTTCCAACTTGACTCCCCTCCAATGGACTCTGTCTACACTTGTCACTGCCTCGGTAAAGCACCCAACATAACCAAAGGCCCCACCCACCCCGGCTATTCTCCCTCCTCCCATTGGGTAGAAGATACAAAAGCTGTTATAAGACTTCTGAATGGTCCCCTAGGACAATAAAATGGACTCATGACCTCACAATCTACCTCGTTATGGCCTTGCACCTGATTGTCTGCCTGCACTTTCTCTATAACTGTAACATTTTATTCTGCATTCTGTTATTGTTTTCCCTTGTACTACTTCAATGTACTGATGTGATGAAATGATCTGTATGGATGGCATGCAAAACAAAGTTTTTCACTGTACCTTGGTACATATGACAATGACAAACCAAATTACATTCTCGCTTTATTCCCACTTCTCACGATTCCCTCAGAGTACAAAAACTTACCAGTACTGAATGGCCGAATTTGCAGGTCCTTCCAGATATACTGAGGTCATGAAGAGTTCTGTACAAATGCAAGCCTTTTCTTTCATATACAGCTTGGTTTAAAGAACTTGTGATGAACAGTCTTTCCTGCCTTGTATCACACACAACCTTTAGGCTTAAGTGTAATTATAAATGTCAATTTACTGATACAGAAGGAAGATGAATCAAAGATAATTAAATTTAAAATAAAAGACTTGTTTGACCTAATTTGTTATCGATTTGGTAGGAGACGATGGTGTAAATTGAAGGAACGCAGCACGTAAGTCAAGGTGCATATAATCTATGTTAGGTCAGCATTTATTTACAACCTGTGATTATAGAATGATTGCTACATTACACACTGAAGCTGGGAGAGCTTAGAGGAGTGTACATTTGACAAAGTGAGCATACTACCAAGATTTAATATGCTCTTCCTTTTATGTAGGCCAATTCATTGCCAAGCTTAAGAAGGACTCTCCCCATTGACTATGGAAATAAAAGAGTATCCTTCGAGACCTTGTGCTTATATTAGGATGCTCTCATATATGCTCTTGCACGCAAAACAAAAATACACAACCGTGCAGGCACAACAGATATACACACTGCAATATATTTATTTGTAAATATATAAATAAGTCACAAAAGCAAGTGATCATCATTATATGGTACTGAGGTAAACACACAGATTAGTTGATGTTCGCCTTCACGATCTCAATCTGCTGGTGTCTTCGGGAGGTTATTACAAGTAGCATTTTAAATTGGTTTATTATTGTCACTGAGGTACAGTGAAAAACTTGTCTTGCATACGGTTCATACAGATCAATTCATTACACAGTGCATTGAGGTAGTACAAGGTAAAACAATAACAGAATGCAGAATAAAGTGTTACAGTCACAGAGGAAGTGCAGTGAAGGTAGACAATAAGGTAGATTGTGAGATCAAGAGTCCATTTTATCGTGCTAGCGAACCATTCAGTATTCTTAAAACAGTGGGATAGAAGTTGTCCTCGAGCCTGGTGGTACGTGCTTTCAGGCTTTTGTATCTTCTGCCCGATGGGAGAGGGGAGAAGAGAGAATATCTAGGGTGGGTGCGGTCTTTGATTATGTGGTTGCTTTACCATAGAACAATACAGCACAATACAGGCCCTTTGGCCCACCACGTTGTGCCGAACTTTAAACCTCACCTAAGAATATCTAACCCCTTCCTCCCACATATCCCCCTATTTTAAATTTTTCCATATGCTTATCTAACATTCTCTTGAACTTGACCAATGTATCTGCCTCCACCATTACCCCAGGCAGCGCATTCCATGCACCAACCACTCTCTGGGTGAAAAACCTCCCTCTGATATCTCCCTTGAACTTCCCACCCATTACTTTAAAGCCATGCCCACTTGTATTGATCATTGGTGCCCTGGGAAAGAGGCACTGGCTGTCTATCTATTCCTCTTAATATTTTGTATACCTCTATCATGCCTCCCCTCATCTTCCTTCTCTCCAAAGAGTAAAGCCCTAGCTCCCTTAATCTGTCCTCATAATCCATACTCTCCAATCCAGGCAGCATCCTGGTAAATCTCCTCTGCACCCTTTCCAACACTTCTACATCCTTCCTATAATGGACATAGTACTCCAAGTGTGGTCTAACCAGTGTTTTGTAAAGCTGCATCATGACCTCGCAGCTCTTAAACTCAATCCCACAATTTATGAAAGCTAACATTCCATAAGCTTTCTTAACTACCCTATCCACCTGTGAGGCAACTTTCAGTGATCTGTGGATATGAATCCCCAGATCCCTCTGCTCCTCTACACTACCCAGAATCCTTCCATTAACCTTGTACCTCCGCCTTGGAGTTTGTCCTTCCAAAGTGTACCACCTCACACTTCTCCAGATTGAACTCCATCTGCCACTTCTCAGCCCAGCTCTGCATCCTATCAATATCCCTCTGCAAACTTTGACAGTCCTCCACACTATCCACAATACCACCGACCTTTGTGTCATCTGCAAATTTGCTAACCCACCCTTCTACCCCCTCATCTAAGTCATTAATAAATATCACAAAAAGTAGAGGTCCCAGAACCGATCCTTATGGGACACCACTAGTCACAACCCTCCAATCTGAATGCACTCCCTCTACCACAACCCTCTGCTTTCTATAGGCAAGTCAATTCTGAATCCACACCGCCAAACCTCCCTGGATCCCATGCCCTCTGACCTTCTGAAGAAGCCTACCATGTGGAACTTTGTCAAACGCCTTACTAAAATCCATGTAGACCACATCTACCCTCATCAATCTCTCTGGTCAGCTCCTCAAAGAACCCTATCAGGTTTGTGAGACATGATCTTTCCTTCACAAAGCCATGCTGGCTGTCCCTAATCAGTCCATGATTCTCTAAATGCTCATAGATCCTATCTCTTAGAATCCTTTCCAACAGCTTGCCCACCACAGACGTAAGGCTCACTGGTCTGTAATTCCCTGGACTATCCCTACTACCTTTTTTGAATAAGGGGACAACAGTTTTTAGTGGTCGAGTGGGGGCTGGACTGCGCAGGCGCGGCGCGGGCAGTTTAAAAAGCAAACCGCCTATACAGCGGGCAGCGTCGGAGTGGGCAGCGGAGCGAGTGGGAGCAGAGTGTTCTGGGCTTTGGCTCAAGGGGCTTCGGCGTAAAGGGGTAAGGCAAGTGAGTAGCTGGTAGGTAGGCAAAGGTAAGGTTACCTGATATCTGTTATAAATATTTAAGTAGAAAAACTAGGGAAAAAAAAGGTATTAGTTCAGATGGAGGACATGGTGGTGTGCTGCAGCTGCTTGATGTGGGAACTCGTGGACCTTGCTGCGGTCCACCATGGCCACATCTGCAGTAAGTGCTTGAGGCTGGAGGAACTTCAGCTCAAAATCGATGAGCTGGAGTTGCAGCTTCAAGCACCGCGCAGCATCAGGGAGGGGGAGCGTTTTGTAGATTCTGTTCACCAGGAGACGGTCACCCCTCTTAGAGCAGGTACTTCTGGAGTCCAGGAAGTAGATAGAATGGTGACTGTCAGGGGAGGGAAAAGGAAAAAGAAAAAGAAGTCAGATAGAGCAGAGGACCTCGGAGGCTGTTCCCCTCAATAACAGGTTTTCCGCTTTGGAGACTGTTGAGGGAGATGACCTGGCGGGGCCTAGCAGCAGTAGCCAGGTCTGTGGCACTGGGACCGGACCTGCTGCTCAGAAGGGAAGGGAGAAGAGGAAGGCGGTAGTGATAGGGGACTCGATAGTCAGGGAAACAGATAGGAGGTTCTGTGGCAGTGACCGTGAATCCCGGATGGTTTGTTGCCTCCCAGGTGCCAGGGTCTGGGATGTCACTGATCGGGTCCACAGGATTCTAGAGTGGGAGGGAGAACAGCCAGAAGTCGTGGTACATGTTGGTACCAATGACATAGGTGGGAAGAGGGATGAGGTCCTGAAAAGGGAATTTAGCAAGCTAGGCAGAAGGCTGAAGGACAGGACCTCAAGGGTAGCGATAGTGAAGGCAGGAATAGGAGGTGATGGCAGATAAATGCGTGGTTGAGAAGTTGGTGCAGGAGGGAGGGTTTTATATTTTTGGATCATTGGGATCTCTTCTGGGGAAGGTGGGACCTGTACAGAGAGGACTGGTTACACCTGAACTTGAGGGGGGCCAATATCCTTGCGGCCAGATTTGCTAGGGTGGTTCAGGAGGGTTTAAACTAGATTGTGAGGGGGAAGGGAACCAAAGGAGTAGGTCAGAGGAAGAAGGGGATGGGGAAAAGTCAGATCTGACAGGTAGCAAGGCTTTGAGGATGGAGAGGCAGAGTACAGGCTATAAAACTAGTAAGGTGGATGGGCTGAAGTTCATGTACTTGAATGCGAGAAGCATCAAGAATAAGGGAGATGAAGTGAGAGCTTGGATAAGTACATGGGACTATGATATTGTGGCTATTACAGAGACATGGCTGATATCAGGGCAGGAATGGATATTGAATATTCCTGGTTTTCAGTGTTTTAAAAGGGATAGGGAGGGGGGGGGAAGAGGAGGAGAGGTGGCAATACTGGTCTGGGACTCAGTCTGGTAACTCAGCTGCAGAAAGGTTAGATAATGTAGTAGGATCCTCTCCAGAATCAATATGGGTGGAAGTTAGGAATAAGAAAGGGGCAGTTACCCTTCTGGGAGTATTCTATAGGCCCCCCGGTAGCAGTAGGGATACTGAGGAGCAGATTGGGAGGCAGTTTTTGGAGAGATGCGAAAATAACAGGGTTATTATAATGGGAGATTTCAACTATCCAAATATTGATTTTAGTGACCATTGCTCCATAACCTTTAGAATTGTCATGGACAAGGATAGGAGCAAAGAGGACGGGAAGATATTTAATTGGGGGAAGGCGAATTATGAGGCTTAAGGCGAGAACTTGGGAGGGTAAATTGGGGTGACATTTTTGAAGGGAAATGTACTATGGAGATGTGAACGATGTTCAGGGATCTTTTGCAGGATGTTAGGGATAAATTTGTCCCGGTGAGGCAGAGAAAGAATGGTAGAGTGAAGGAACCGTGGGTGACGAGAGAGGTGGAACAACTAGTTAGGAAGAAGGGGATAGCATACATAAGGTGTAAGCAGCAAGGATCTGACAGGGTTCATGAGGAATATAGAGTAGCAAGGAAGGAGCTTAAGAAAGGGCTGAGGAGAGCGAGAAGGGGACATGAAAAGGCTTTGGCAAACAGGGTTACGGAGAATCCCAAGGCTTTTTTCTCGTACGTAAAGAGCAGAAGGATGGCTAGGGTAAAGGTAGGTCCAATTAAAGACAAAGGTGGGAGGATGTGCCTGGAAGCTGTGGAAGTGGGTGAGGTTCTCACTGAATACTTCTCTTCAGTATTCACCAAGGAGAGGTGTCTTGATGCTGAGAACAGTGTAGGTGAGGGTAATGTTCTAGAGTATGTAGATATCAAGAGAGGGTGTGTTGGAGCTGTTAGAAAATATTAGGACCGATAAGTCCCCAGGTCCTGACAGAATATTCCCCAGGCTGCTTTGTGAGGTGAGGGAGGAGATTGCTGAACCATTGGTTAGGATCTTTGAGTCCTCGTTGTCAATGGGGATGGTACCGGAGGATTGGAAGGTGGCGAATGTTGTCCCCTTATTCAAAAAAGGTAGTAGGGGTAGTCCAGGGAATTACAGACCGGTGAGCCTTACGTCTGTGGTGGGTAAGCTGTTGGAAAGAATTCTAAGAGATAGGATCTATAAACACTTAGAGAAACATGGACTGATTAGGGACAGCCAGCATGGTTTTGTGAAGGGAAGATCTTGCCTCACAAGCCTGATAGGGTTCTTTGAGGAGGTGACCAGGAAGATTGATGAGGGTAGTACAGTGGATGTGGACTACATGGATTTTAGTAAGGCGTTTGACAAGGTTCCACATGGTAGGCTTCTTCAGAAGGTCAGAGGCCAAGGGATCCGGAGAAGCTTGGCTGTGTGGATTCAAAATTGGCTAGCCTGTAGAAAGCAGAGGGTTGTGGTGGAGGGAGTGCATTCAGACTGGAGGGCTGTGACTAGTGGTGTCCCGCAGGGATCGGCTCTGGGACCTCTGCTTTTTGTGATATTTATTAATGACTTAGATGAGGGGGTGGAAGGGTGGGTTATCAAGTTTGCGGATGACACAAAGATCGTTGGTGTTGTGGATAGTGTGGAGGGCTGTCGAAGCTTACAGAGGGATATTGATAGGATGCAGAGCTGGGCTGACAAGTGGCTGATGGAGTTCAATCCAGAGAAGTGTGAGGTCGTACATTTTGGAAGGACAAACTCCAGGGCAAAGTACAGGGTAAACGGCAAGGTACTTGGCAGTGTGGAGGAGCAGAGGGATCTGGGGGGGTTCATATCCACAGATCACTGAAAGTTGCCTCACAGGTGAATAGGGTAGTTAAGAAAGTTCATGGGATGTTAGCTTTCATAAGTCAGGGGATCGAGTTTAAGAGCTGCGAAGTGATGATGCAGCTTTACAAAACTCTGGTTAGGCCACACTTGGAATACTGCGTCCCGTTCTGGTTGCCTCATTATAGGAAGGATATGGAGGCATTGGAAAGGGTGCAGAGGAGTTTTACCAGGATGCTGCCTGGATTGGAGAGTATGGATTATGGGGAGAGATTAAAGGAGCTAGGGCTGTTCTCAATAGAGAGAAGGAGGATGAGGGGAGACATGATAGAGGTATACAAAATATTGAGAGGAATAGATAGAGTGGACAGCCAGCGCCTCTTTCCCAGGGCACCAATGCTCAAAACAAGAGGACATGGCTTTAAGGTATTGGGTGGGAAGTTCAAGGGTGATGGCAGAGGGAGGTTTTTCACCCAAAGAGTGGTTGGTGCACGGAACATGCTGCCTGGGGTGGTGGTGGAGGCTGATACATTGGACAAGTTCAAGAGATTGTTAGATAAGCATATGGAGGAATTTAAGTTAAAGGGATATGTGGGAGGAAGGGGTTAGATAGTCATAGGTGTGGTTTGAAAGGCGGCACAACATGGTGGGCCGAAGGGCCTGTATTGTGCCGTATTGTTCTATGGTTCTATGGTTCTATTTGCCACCCTCCAATCCTCTGGTACCATTCCCGTGGACAATGAGGACTCAAAGATCTCAGCCAATGGTTCAGCAATCTCCTCCCTCGCCTCGTGAAGCAGCCTGGGGAATATTCCGTCAGGCCCCAGGGACTTATCTGTCCTAATATTTTCTAACAGCTCCAACACATCCTCTCTCTTGATATCTGCATGCTCTAGAACATTAACCTTACCAACACTGTCCTCAGCATCATCAAGGCCCCTCTCTTTGGTGAATACTGAAGAGAAGTGTTCATTGAGAACCTCACCAGGTTACCGAGGCAGCGAGAAATATAGACAGAGTCCATGGTAGGGAGGCTGGTTTCCGTGATGTGCTAAGCTGTGTCCACAACTCTCTGCAGTTTCTTGTGGACAAGTAGACTAATCCTGTATTCTCTGTTTTTAGAAGAATGAACGGACATTGAACCTTACAGAACTCTTACAGGATTCAACAGGATACATACAGGCTGAGGAACCTCGTATTAATGGGTCCATTTTCAGATTGAGGAGTAGGCTGTCTTGAATTGGGAAAAACATTCTTCATGCGAAGGGTGACAAATCTTTGGATTTGTCTACCCTGGACAGCTGTGGAAAGCTCAGTCCTTCAGTTCATTCAAAATGAAGGTCAATAGATTTTTGGATATTGAGGGAATCAAGGGATATGGGGATAAGGCAGGAAAATGACACTTAAGTAGAAGGTTAGTCATGACCTAATTGAATGGCAGAGCAGGTTCTCAGGGAATAGATGGCCTACTCCTGCTCCTATTTCTTATATAGACCACTTACAAATATACTATGACTCAAGATGCAGACTGTGAAAACAACCAGAGGAACAAAAATGGTAGTTTGAAAAATGTTTTTGAAGCACTGACTGAGCATTGCTGACAGATGGCACTGATCATGGGACTTTGAAATTCTGCAGTAGGGGAGGTGAAACCAGCTTGGTGTTGAAGTCTGCCTGGGCACTCAGTGAGAAGTATCAAGTGGGGCAGCACAGGTGTTGAAGCAGGAAAGAGAACGAAGTGGCAGCTCAGGCGCAGACAGGTTTTGTAGACAGGCTACATGGAAAGGATGACATGTTCTCTATTGCCAATAATAATCTCCAAGCAGAGATCACTTTGGAACCATGCAGGCACTGAATACTGCTGTGAAAGTGTAGTGAGGCAATTCTATTGACAGATGAGTCCTGAGACCTGTCGCAGGTTTACTCATCTGGTAGGTCGACAGAAAGCCAGAGACGTACAGAAATTGGGGGATTATTTAAATTATTCCATTTGAAATTGCAGGGAATTAAAAGCTCAGCATGAGGAATCAAAGAGCAGGAGAAATGGTCAGCAATTATATTGTTGCATTAAAAGGATTTATCCTTACATTGCAATTTTTATATCTTAAACTGCTGTGTGATAGATTCATGAGTGGCTAATGTGACAAACTTATTCAGTTGTAATTGTATGGTAAATTTCACCTGACTTGCAAAATTGTAACCCTGACAGAAATGGCAGTGAAAAATGCCAGGGAACTTCATCCACCACCAGGTAGCAGCATAATGGTAACTTATAGTCAGAAGACAGCAGCAAAAGCTCCATTCCCAAAAAAAGGATAGTACCATGTGAGGGCAAGAGGCATAGATCTTTATTACAGGTGTCATGGTAGCTACTCATCATTGCAGAAAGGCACACTTCTGAAACCAGTCCATGAGCACATGGACTCACAACCAGATACGGACACACAACCATCTATCAATGGAAAAATTTAGATTTCCACAGATCAAGGATGCCTGAATAGGATCATCATCCCCATTTACAAGCAGAACGTGTATATTGACAATATAAATATGAGGCTATTTTCAAAGCCTTGTATATTGGCCAGTTATTCATAGAGATTTAGACGATTTAGTATCAACACTGGAGTACAGAACAAAACACCCAAGGGCATTCTCATGGACATGAGGAGCTGACACAACCATTCCAGATAGCCCACATTGATTTTTGTCAGAAACACAATAGGTTATTGAGCCTCAGTCTATGGAAGTTAGATCTCTGCATTGTGCACAACAGCGGGGTGTACAGTTAAGAATCTGTGAGAGACATACCAGAATATATTGAAGAAGTATGTGATGATGAATTGATATGGAGCCAACCGTGAAAGAGAAGACACAGATCATCACTGCATTGAGTCAAGACATCACACATTCGTCAGGTCAAGAAGTAATAACATGCTAGGGACCTAAATATGATTAGAAAAGTCTAAACGTCATAGGAAGCCAGTATACAGACTGAATCTGTGATTGCCTGATATATGTGAAACACACTTTCGAAGTGTGTGCATTAGTATGTAAATATTGAACCGATTTGGGTGTGTATGTGATATAATGATGTCATCATACATGCATCAATTGTTGTTACTTTGCAAAAAAATCTACATGCTTGTTCTGATGCTCCTGTGTCTGTCTCCTAGAGATTACTGCTGTCAGCACATAAGGCAGGCTCACAGTCTCCAAAGACACAAACAAAGGACATCCATTTAAGGTGAGTGGAGGAAAATTTGGGGGAGATGTCAGAGGTAGGTTTTTTTACACAGAGAGTGGTGGGGGCCTGGAACACACTGCCGGGGGTGGTGGTAGAGGCTGATGCAATAGGGGCATTTAAAAGACTCTTAGGTAGGCACATGGATGTAAGAAAAATAAGATAAGATATCTTTATTAAATCACATGTACATTGAAATACACAGTGAAATGCATCTTTTTGTGTAGAATGTTGTGGGGGCAGCCTGCAAGTGTTGGCTGTGTAGGAGGGAAGGGTTAGATTGATCATGGAGTAGGTTTATATAGGTCAGCACAACATCATGGGACAAAGGAGCCATACTGTGCTGCACTGTTCTATGTTCTATGAACTCAGATGCAGAAAATGACAGAGACATGTAAGTGTGAGCCCAGGCCAATGTACGTGCTCACCTATAGGCAGACTCAGAAATACACCCAAACTCTGATGCAAAAATGAACACACACAAACCACCCCACAAGCACTCATACATATAAGTACAATCCCTGCACAGAGACACACACCACACACATACATACACACACACATATATATATTGACATGCGCCACGTGCACATGCATGCATATGTGTACCTATACACACACACACACTGCTCACTCACCCGCACACAAGTAAACTTCCAAGGATATCTGCTAAGTATTTGTAATTTTTAATTTCATACACAGTAGAAATTGAGTGATGCCACAACCATTTTGCAAGTATAAACAAGTCACCTAGGAAACCATTTGTAATGTAAATGGCATTTGTAATATTAGTTGAGAAGCACTTTAAGGATTGTACCATGTGACTAACTATTTTCTATATTTTGCAAAAATATACAATGTAAAAGCCTCCAGATGTCTGTCTGTCTCTGTGGAGTAAGCACACAATAGAAATGCTGCCTTTGGTCTCTCTAAGTTTTTCATCAATAAAGGACTGTGTTAGTTTAATTTACCAGCTATCCTCCAGTACCTTAAAGAGTGATTGTAGAAGGTAGAGCTCCAACAGATGTATCACATGCAGATTGAGAAGCATTTACATGCTGTGATCTATGGACTGGAGAAGTTTCACCAGCAACAGTACAGGAGAACAGTGTGCATGTGCAGTGATCATAAGTAACTTGAGGTCTCTACTGTTATGCTTTTCCACACAGCACCAAAGAGGTTACAGAGAATACATAGGAGCTTGCAGGCATACAATGTAAAGATTCAGTAATATCTGGGCCAACACAGTAAGTCAAGCCTTCCTCAAGGACACAAAACATTTGAGACAATCAGCATGGTGAGATGCTTTCCAATCCCTCAGCCACTGATCGAGGAGGCTATAATGCTTGAAGAAAGTGATCCGGACAGGGTCGAGAGAGTGCAAGGTTGAGCATGTTCTCAGGCCAAGCTTTCCTCTGAGAGCTGGCATGGGCACCTAAGCTGGTCTGACTGTCAGGGACGAAAGGATAGTTGTTCCCAAGTTACAAAGGAATAGCATGATCAAATACATTCATTCCTTACATTTGGGAAGGAATGGCTGCCTCTGCAGGGGAAAGGAAAACATCGACAGGCCAAGACTGAACAGGGATGGTCTGTATCTTTGTGCAGTAATGTCAGACCCACAGATTCTAGAAAGGAACTGACCGGAGGAAATAGTTCACTCTGACTGAGTCCCAGATAGATCCTGGGCGAAAGTCAGGTCAGAGCTGGTTCACCCTAACGGGTAGAAGTTAATCTGGTTGATTATTTTTCTAATTTTGGGGAGCTGGATTTCGTAGAGGATATTTATTTGTCGCCATACTCTACATTATATTTCAGATGAAGTCATGGTGGAGGAAGAGATGCCATCTCAGGAAACCATGGAAGAAGCTTGATTGTCTGGTTACAGCTGTGGAGATGCCAGAGGGTGTGGCATTTAGACTGCAGAGCAAGAACACCAGCACTCACAGGCCCCAGGAGAATTGTAACCATTCAGAACCACGCTGGAAGGTAAGTCTGTCAACTCAGGAACTTTATGCCAACATAAATCACTCAGGCAATACAGTTTCTTTGCATTCCTGTGTTCTTTTAGATTTTTTATTATTAAAGGAGGGATGTAACATATATTATATGTAATATTAGTAGTGTACCACTTTAAGGAATGTACCCTGTGAATAGTTGGTCTTTGTGTGTTGAAATAATGCAGGAAGCTTCCAAGATTTCTTTGCCCCTGTGGAGCAAGGACAGAGTTAAACAAGCTGTCCTGACTCTCTGCAAGGTCATTATCAATAAAATATTTGGTTTATTAGTTTAATTTGCTGCTTATCCTCCAGTACCTTAAGAAAGATACTGAGACGCCAATAATTCATGCAGCATGCATGCACTCACCTTGTACCACCTTCCCAGCCCCTTTAGTGGGAGTTTACTTATTGAATTGCTGAAAATGATAATGAGTGGAACCTTTGTAATTTACTCCCTCAATAACAAGAGATGATTGGTGATATCTGGCCAAGGTGGATGGCTGCTTGTGATAAGTGCAGACTGGCTCAATGATGAGCCAGTATGCTCTTTAGCCTACTTTATCTGAATCAGTCTTTTGTTTAATTAGGCGATGTCCAACATAGAATTAGAAAGGTGAATCATTCTTCCTCTTCATATCTTCCAAATAAATTACATTCTAGATTCAGGAATTTCGTCTGTGCCATGACCAACAATTCTCTGATGCTGAAACAGTTGACAGAAGATGGCGGTATGATAGTGTAGCGGTTAGCATGACACTATTACAGCGCCAGCGATCCGGGTTCAATTCCAGCTGCTGTCTGTAAGGAGTTTGTACGTTCTCCCTGTGTCTGCGTGGGTTTCCCCCAGGTGCTCTGGTTTCCTCCCACATTCCAAATTTTACAGGTTAGGAAACCACTTAAGACTGTTTTTAAAAGCTCCTCCTGTTTCTGGCCCTGGACTTCCCATGTGATGAGGCTACAAATGACCCTTAAAAGTGAACTGTAAAACAGATTGAGGACAGGATACGTGATCTGTATCTGAGAGACACACAATGGAGAATATTATTAAAAGACAAGTCTACTGCCCGCAACTTGTACACAATTCTGTTCACCACAGCCTTCTGGTCCCGCTCTATCTCAGTTTTAAAATTCAATTCCTCATGTCGTCATCCCCTCAGCTGCCAGATCTGGGCTGAATTCCTTCCCTGAACCTCTCTGCTTCTCTTAAGCTGGCTTGTCCTTTGAGATGCTCCTTAAAATCTACTTCTTTGATCAAGCTTTTACCTGTAACTTATTGTACAATATCTATGAATGCTCCTGAGAAATGCCTTATGATATTAGACTGTAACTGCAAGCTCTTACAAATGTAATATTTTGTCGAGCCAATTGCACTTCCCTGTTTCTAAATGTCCTTATTGTCTTAAGGGTGTTTTAAGAGGTTTTGTGGTAAGATCAGCAAGATTTTATTTGCCCAAGAAAGTCTTTTTTTCTCTCCAGATTGGTTGCTAAATGCACGTTTCATACACCTTTATTTCCAGCGATGGGAAAGAATAGCTGGGTAAGCATATTCTTTGTATACAGAAACAAAATATAACGGATGCTGGAAATCTAAAATAAAAACAGAGAATGCTGGAAGAACTCATCAAAATCAGGCAGCATCCATGAATATTAGAGCAGGGACGTGTTGAAAGGTCATGGAGCTGAAACATTGACACTGTTTCTCCTTCTACAGATTAAGTCATAGAGTAATACAGCACGGAAATAGGTCCTTTGGTCTCAGATACCCGAGTTGACAAACTGACCCTCCAACCTGGTCACTGACAAAGAACTTTGTATCCTCACTAGCAACAGGCGAGGTCCTGGAGGACTGGAGAGCAGCAATGTTGTTCCTTTATTCAAGAAGGGAAATAGGGATAATCCAGGACATTATAGGCTGGTGAACCTCACATTAGTGGTAGCAAACCTTTAGGAGAGAATTCTTAGGGATAGGAATTAGCGCATTTGGAAAAAACATTGCCTGATTAGGGACAGTCAGCAGGGCTCTTCGCAGAGCAGGTCATGTCTTACAAACCTGATTCAGTTTTCTGAGGAGGTGATGAAGGTGATTGATAAGGCTGGGGCAGTGGATGTTGTCTACATGGATTTCAGTAAGGCATATCCCTCATGATAAGCTGATCCAGAAGGTTAAGATGCATGGGATCCATGGCGACTTGGCAGTTTGCATTCAGAATTGGCTTGTCCACAGAAGACAGAGGGTAGCGGTTGATGGGACTTATTCTGGCTGGAGGTCCGTGACCAGTGATGTTCTGTAGGGATCGGTGTGGGGCTTCTGTTTGTGATATATAAAAATGACTTGGATGAAAATGTAGATAGGTGGATAAGCAAATATCATGGAGTTGTGGACAATGTAGAGGGCAGTCAAAGGATACAGAGGGATATAGATCAGTTACAGATGTGGGCAGAGAAATGGCAGATGGAGCTTAGTCTCACCAAGTGTAAAGTGCTACACTTTGGGAAGTCTAATGTAAGGGGAAAGTTTACAGTTAATTGCAGGACCCTTAACAGCATTGATATACAGGGGGATCTTGGGGTCCAGTTCCATAGCTCACTGAAAGTGGCCACACAAGTAGATAGGGTGGTAAAGGAGGCATATTGCGTGCTTGCCTTCATTGGTTGAAGGACTGAATAGAAGAATCAGGTAGTCATATTGCAGCTGTATAAAATTTTGGTTAGGCCACACTTGGAGTATTGTGTGCAGTTCTGGTCACCCCATTACAGGAGGGATGTGGAGGCTTTGGAAAGGGTGCAGAAAAGATTAACCAGGATGCTGCCTGGATTAGAGGGAATAAGCTATTAGGTGAGGTTGGACAAACTTGGGTTGTTTTCTCTGGAGCTTCGGAGGTTGAGGGGAGACCTGATAGAAGATTGTAAGATTATGAGAGGCATAGATAGGGTAAACTGTCAGAATCTTTTTGGCAGGTGGAAGTGTCAAGTACTAGAGAACATGAATTTAAGGTGAGAGGGGGAAAGTTTAAAGGACATGTGTGGGGCAAGTTTTTTTTTCACACAGAGAGTGGTTGGTTACTGGAATGGGCTGCTGGGGGGTGGCGGAGGGAGGTGGAAACAGATACGATAGGGGCATTTAAGAGGCTGTTAGATAGCCATGTGAACATGCAGGGAATGGAGGGATATGGATATGTAGGCAGATGTGAATTAGTTTCATCTGATTCTGTACTCGAATCAGACATTGTGGACTGATGGGCCTGTTCCTGTACTATGTTCTATGTTAAAGAGAAACAACCCGACTTTATCCAGTCTTTCCTCATAGCTATTAATTTTCAGCCTTTGCAATATCTTACTAAATATCCTCTGCAACTTCCCCAGTGCAGTTACATCTTCCCTGTGACCAGAGCAGGATGCAGAACTTAAGCTATGGCCTAACTAGTGCTGTACATGTCTACTAAATATCCCTGCTCTAATATTCGACACCTTGGTTAAGAAAGAAAAGTATCCCTTCTGCATTTCAATCTGTCTGATTGAACCTGTCCTGGCAACATTAAAGATCTGTTGACATACACTCCAATGGCAAAACAGGGGAGGAATTTTGTATATGTACCTAAAAGAACATTCTTCACCAGTAAGTTTCAGGTTTAAAAGACATTTGGATAAGTACATAGAAAGGAAGGGTTTAGAGGGATAAGGGCCAAACACAAGCAAATGTGACTAGCTTAAGTGGGCACCTTGGTCAGCATGGATGAGTTGGGCTAAAGGGCCTGCTTCCATGCTGTATTACTCAATGACTCTATCTGTAGAGAAAGAAACAGTGTCAATGTTTCAAGTACATGAACTATCATCAGAAATTGTGTGAAGAGTGTGCAATAATTCTAAAACATCATTTCTGGCATCAAACCAGTGCTTACTCTAGAGTCCAAACTGAAGGGTCTCGACCTGAAACGTCAACTGTCCATTTCCCTCCATAGATGCTGCCTGATCCGCTGAGTTCCTCCAGTGCTTTTGTGTGGTGCTTACACTCCCTGATTTCTTCCTATTCTACGCTCCCATGGTAGGTGAGAGCTCACCAATATGATGATGTCACAAATGAATGCATTTGTTCCAGACATTTTATTGGTACCAGTTCAATATCCCCAGCACCTAAAAAAACTTGTGCTAACAAACTGAATCTGGCAGCTTCTGGACACAGTAGTGAAGAAGATTCAAGCTATTCTGTACAGTTTCAACATCAATAACAGAGAGAGAAAAAAAGAGAAGGATTGAAAATCGGAAAAATATGCTTTGATTAAAATGTATATTTATGCACCTGTTTCTGATTTAAAGTGCTCCCTCAGGGCAAACTGCAAGCAGCAACAACAATAATAAAACAACACAGCTCTTATTACCTGCTACATATTTTACAGCAAACAGTAATAACTGACATATTGATTTGAATGTCTGTCTCTTCTTCATTATTCAAACGTGTGATTGCTAAATTCACAGTGAATGAGTGCATTTTCCGTTCCTATAAAACACTGACACAGACCCAATATAAATGGCTGCATTGGGCATATATCACTCCACGCACCTTTTAATTGTCTCGTTAAGACATTTCCGCAAAAGGACTTCTCGAGATGCCTTGCCAATGAATTGCTTCTAAGTGGAAGAACTATTAGCATGGGAACACTGCCATATTTCAGCAAATCGACAATGGATGGTTTTGCTATCATCGATCTCCCTACTGGTTAAAAAACGAGGGTATTCTGTATCTAATTGCTTTGACACTTCCTGCTGCAAATAACACTTAGAGCACAGAAAACACCACCAAATAAAACAAGTTATACTGTCGTCCAGTAGAGAACAGTGGCTGCCTAACAACGAAAGCTTCTAAGGAAAAGTAACAAATGTGGATATAACATGTCCCCTCGCAAATCTGCTGGTGTCATTGTATCTAGAAACAATTCAGCTAAGCATTCCTAAAGTGTGTGTAAAATCAAATACATTAAGCAAATTAAAATACTGATACACATACTTGCCTTTAGAGTTAAACAAAAAAAGACAAAGTCTAAGATTTCAGTCCTGAATTGATTATTCCCAGCAGGATTTTGCCTAATATTTCAGAAAGCTGTCAAAAGAACATTATAGTTGTACATTCCCTGGGTAGGTGCTCTATGGAGGAGTTACTATTCTCAGCAGAGCTTGGGGGAATGAAAGTAATAATTTGCAACGTACTGAGCAAGTGCCTAAAATGAAATTTGCTGTGTTGGGAATTAGGATGTCCATGTCAGACTTTAATCTCAAAAGGCCCATGTTCTTCAGAGCTTTGTTTTCTTTCAACATTATTAAGGCTGAATTTGTAATGCAGAATGTAAGAGGAAGGAAAACCATTTCGATGAGTTTAAATGAATAATGCATTATATTAATAATAATCTTTAAACACTTTTTTTAATATTTTAGTCAACAACAACAATTGCTTTATGAAGTATCTTTAAAGTAGTGAAATATCCTAAAGTGCTTTGCAGGAGCGTTTGCAAACCAAAATTGATGTTAAACCATATTGGGACTTCTGGAAAAAGTGTTAGGTTTTAAAGAACTTAAGTGAAGAGAGGTGGAAAGGACTAGGAAGGGAGCTGTGAAGGTCAGAGCCTTGGCACACAAGGGTTTCTCTTCCAATGATGGAGTGATGAAAATCATGAATGCATAAGAGAGGAGAGTCACAGATCGCGGATATTTATAAGTTACAGAGATAAGAGAGGTTGTGGCTGTGAAGGGATTTTAAATCACAAAACCAGATGGGCTTGGCTGTCATACATTGTGTGCCCATGTATCCCTAAGCATGGTGTTTCAGTTGCACCTCCCTGTGATAGAAGAGAGACTGTGAAGTACATGTGCTGCATTGACACTCAGGTAGCATTTCTGTACCTGTAAATCCATGGGGACAGAGACACTGGAAGCCTCCAGGCATATTGTAGCAGCTGCCATTGTTCAGACAAGGTAGAAGCTCACACTCATTCACATCCAGCTCACATAAAATCCCGTGGTATCCCACTGTACAATCGCACTGGAACCTGAGGGGGAAATACACACACAAGCACAAATTAAATCAATAAAATCAATCAACCTAGTGTGAAAGTGATAAAAACACCTTGCATGTTATCCATCTGTCTATTGATTTTGGTCTTGGGTCTATTCAGGTACAGAGGTGGTATAATTGGTTGACTCTGCTAATTTTTATTTGGACTGCTACCGGCGCAAAGTTAATTTGTTTCAGACATTCCCTGCCTTTCAACAGAGGTTGTATTGGATATCAAGTTAAAATTAATTACATATGCACAAAGAGTGTAGTTTAAAGAGAACTACACATTGATGCAATCGCAAAGAAGGCACACCAGTGGCTCTACTTTGTTAGGAGTTTGGAGAAGATTTGGTATGTCACCAAAGACTCTTGCAAATTTCTACAGATGTACAGTGGAGAGTATTCTGACTGGTTGCATCGCCGCCTGGTGTGGAGCCCCCAATGCGCAGGATCGTAAGAGGCTGCAGAGGGATGTAGACTCAGCCAGCTCCATCACAGGCACAGCCCTCCCCACCACCGAGCACATCTTCAAGATGCAGTGCCTCAAGACGGTGGCATCCAACACTAAGGACTCTCATCATCCAGGACATGCCCTCTTCTTGTTACTACCATCAGGGAGAAGGTACAGGAGCCTGAAGATCCACACTTAATGACTTAGGAACAGCTTCTTCCCCTCCGCCATCAGATTTCTGAATGATCCATGAACCCATGAGCACTACCTCGCTATTCCTCTTTTTTGCACTATTTATTTATTTTGGAATTTAATTTTTATGTCTTTGCACTGTACTGCTGCTGCAGAACAACAAATTTCATGTCGTATAAGTCAGTGATAATAAACCTGATTCCGATACAGACTGACATTGGATGGAATGCCTTCATGAGTCTTAATGGTTATGTCTTAATTTAACTTGCTCCAAATCAGACTAATCCTTTAGTGTTAAGCCCTGGTTCCGTGAGTAGACTGCAAGTTTGTGCTGCGTCTATCTTAAAGGAATTGTACATTTTCCCACATAACTGTATTTCAAAAGAAGAGTAACATTTAAAATGGGTGGATGGGTGGATGGTTTAGGGTGGGGGGGCAGTGGCGGTGGGAAGATCATGGAGGTGGCGGTGAGCTTTGGGTTCTCAGATCCTAATACACATACATTAAAATCATTATTGATGGTACACTGCACAATAGGCATTGCAATGGGAATATACAGGGAATCAAGCAAAATGGTGATGATTTCTTGGCTCATTGTTGGCATTTTCACCTCTGAGATGGAAAGTTCTCAGTTCCCTCCAGAGACTAATAACAGGCTGACATTCCGGTGAAGTACCGAGGTCGCAATTTACAAGATGAATGCCTTGCGAAAATAACTGCCATTAAAACTCAGAGTGCCTCTTTCTAACTTGGGACAGGGTGAAGGGAAGATCAAACAACATTTTGTGGCCTTACTCACAAGGAGAACTCTAATGAGAAGAACTTTCATCAGATATGGAAGAGTTGAGTTGGACATCAAGTGTGAACGTCAGCCATGGTTCAGTAGATTGCACATCTGCTTCTGAGGCAGATTCAAATCTCAGTTCAGAGGTAACGAGCACAAAACATTCCAAGACCATACAGATGGGTCAGAGGTGAGGGTATGCTGTAACAAACTGTTGGAGCACATTGGTAAGAAAGTGGATGACAGTACGAATGGGTTAAATCAGCAACATTAGCGATTTGAACATATTGTTAAGAAAATTAAGTTACTTTCACCCCTGTGAGGAGTGCTGCCCTGTTAGAAGTGCTGCTTTTTGTAGAAGACACTAAATCAAGTTATCTTCAATGCTTTCGCTAATGTTTATCACCCAACAGATTTTCTAGTCATTATCACAATCCCGATTTTGGGAGCTTGCTGTATACATATTGACTTCTGTGTTCCCAACATTGCAGCAGTAACTACATTTCCAAACAAAAAAATTGCTGTGAATCCCTGTGGGATATCCAGAAGTTATTAAAGGTGCAATATAAAAACATGTGTTTTCCTTTATCTATATTAACTTTCCTTTTTTTCAGGTTACATTAGGAGACAGCCTGTATGTGAGGACAGATATATTGTACGACATTACTGAAAGTGATGTTAGTGGCTACTGATAAATGCCAGGAATATTCATAGATTTTATTTTAAATTTGTGTTTAGATATCACTGTTACACAATAAGGATTAAAAATAGGATCCTTGTTAATTTCCTCTTGAAATAAGAATTAAAGTTAAAACTTCCAGTACATTTTAGTAGCTTCTTTTTCACTCTTACAGCTATTTCTGTTTGAACAACAGCGAGTACTGATGATTTCAAGCAGGAGGTGCTGTTGAGCTTAATAATGTAGATATGCCCACACCTGGTTATGCAGGTGTGATTTTGCTTATTCTTCACTGTCAGAGGGGAAGTAACACTCAGGGGGAAGTGTGGATTAAAGTCAGGGCTACAATGTGAGGTTAAGTCTCCGAACAGCACTCCACCACAACACAACTCTCCCTCCTGGGTGTGTAGAGGGCACAGGACTGTTCCCTTCAGGTTTGCTGCTGTAAAACAGATTAATGTGTCTGGCTTGGATATTCCCACTGATTTTAAGACTTGAGCAGATTTAGTGGTAATTCTATTTCAAGCTGCAGCCTCACTTTTTGTATGTGTAAGTGTTGGACCAGGAGGTGAATATTTAACCTATCAATCGTGCCCTGTTATTCAATTAGATCATAACTTTATGTTAACTCCGTCTCCTCATATTGGTTACTTAACCTTCAGTAACGTCAGACAACAAAATTTCATCAAGTCTGATTCTTAATTTTCAACAGCCCCCTCAGTTTTTTTTTAGTGGGGAGAGGTCCAGATGCCAACTATCTTTTATGTGGAGGTGTGCATCTGACACCATCCCTGTGTAGCCTTGTTCTAATTTTAAATGTAGACTCCTTTGTCCTTTGGTCAGGGGGGACAAAACATAATTTCTCTCCTACCATAACTACTCCTTTAAGCACCTCAATGAGATTTATTTTTCATATTTTCTCACAACATGGAAAGAAGTCATTGAGTCCATCAATTCTATGCTAGCTCTCAAAACAATCCCACTTCCCTGCAACCCCTGCTGGAACACATGCCCATTAACATCCCCTGATTCTCCACCATCCACTGAAACTAGGGGCAATTTACAGTGGGCAGTTAACATCCCACCACATCATTGGGATGTACGAGGAAACTGGGACACCTGAGGGGAAACCTACATGGTCAAGGGAAAAATAAACTCCGTGCAGATGATACTCAAGGTCAGCATCCAAACCAGGTCACTGGAGCTAAACTACCTGGAATCAATGCAGTCTGACCTCATAGTCTAACCGTCTCAGCCCTACTCGCATTCTGGTAAATCTGAGCTGGCCCCCCCCCTCCAAGGCTAGTACATCCTTTCCAAGGTGTGGTACCCATAACCGAATGAAATAATCCAAATCAGGTCTCTTACACAATCATAGAAAAAAAAGCAGGTTAAAACGAGCTCTGAAGACGAATGATTGAAAATTTCAACAGAATTGAATGACTATCCGTTTGATAGGGCATTTTCTATTGACATTACTCTTTTGAAATGACTCGCTTTATGTAGGATTCCTCCTACAAGTGCCTGATATTATCAGTTAGGTAATGATTATGAGACTTGCCTCAAAATATACATCAGCTAATAATTTGGTCCTTTTGTTCTTTGCCTCACCCAACTCCTCTACTTGGGTGTTCATCCCGAAACATCTTTCTAATCTTGTGAAAGGGCACATTCCCTTCCCTCCACAGCTGCTGCCTGACTGCTGATTTCCAGACTTCCTATTTTTATTATAATTAATAGGTTGAACGGCACAAGTTACAAATCTTTTCTTTTTCTCAAACATACAGGAGTTTTGCCTTTTAAATGTTCCTGAGCAGTGGGGATAATTTTACGCATTCCCACATTTTTAACTTGTGAGTCCTGCGGACAACATGTTGTTAAACTGTAGCAAATCACAGCCAACCTTGGTGTACCTGTGATAATCAGGCTTTAACACCTTTTAAAACAGCTAAAGAGCTACTTAATTGGTACAAGTGGTGACACGTTTGTAGCTCAAGCAAAGGTACAACTTCAGCATTTTACCAGCCTTGACAAATGGGGAGGTTATATACTAATCATATACTGATTGAATAATAATCCTTGGAGATACAAGAGGCTGCAGATGCTGGAAGCTGGAGCTAAAAAAAGGAGCTGCTGGAGGAATTCAGTGGGTCGGGCAGCATTTATGGAGGGAAATGGTCAGTCACTGTTTTAGGTCAAGTCCCTTCATCTGGGTTGTAAGAGTAGATGGGGAGATGGTCAGTATAAAGGGATGAGGGGGAGGGGTGGAGCAAGAGCTGGCAAGTGATAGGTGGATCCAGGTGAGGAGGTGGGTTGATTGGCATATGGAGTCAGGTGATGGTGGCGGTGGTGGGGTAGGGTGAATGTGGAGATAGCGACAGAGGCTGGGAGGTTGTAGGTGGAGGCAACAAAGGGCTGCAGATCATGGAATCTAATAAGAAAGGGAGGAAGACCAAATAACAGAGGGATGGTGGGCAGTTGGGATGAGTGGGGGAAGGGGGCCCAGTTGGAGGAGTGTGTGGGTGATGGACAGATGTAGTAGGTGGGGAGGGGAAAAACTGGGTGATGGGAGGCTGAGGGTGGCTTTGGAAAGATGGGTGTGTGTGAGAGGACCTGGATAGATCAGGAGGAGGAAGAAAGGTACAGAGGGAGAAGAGGTCACCTGAAATTGGAGAATAATAATTTTTACTAGATAGTTGTTAATGGATGCACTGAAGGCCTGGAGAAAGACTTTTGTGGTGACAGCTCTCTCAAAAACCCAATTGTTTGCCAAATCTGGTTGGGTACATTTCTGGAAGTTTTGACACCCAGCCTTTGGCCTTCAACCATCCCAGAAGCAACATCCATTCCTACCCCACCCCACACTCCTGTCTTTGGCCAGATGACACACCCAGTATCGCACCACTTTGCCTTCCCTTGCCAATTGCAGGATGAAAGTCAGGAATTTAAGGCATGGAAGAATGCCATTGGCTCAATGTGCCCATTCCCGAAGTGAGCAGGCTCTTCACTGTCTGATTGGATATTGATCAAACTGTCCATTTTGCAACTTCCAATACGTTTGTAACCAATATTCAAGAATATGGAAAGAAAAAGATTTCTGTTTTAATTCACAATGGGATATTCCCCAAATTGTTTGCAGAAGTGTTTTGTAGATTAATCTTTAATTCCTGGGAATTCCAGGATAATCTTGGAGGGTTGACAACCTGATGGTCCTCTCAACAAGTAGGAAATAAGGAGTTAATGGAATATAAAAGCAAAGGTATCTCATCTAATCAGCCGATATAGTTGTAAAGATCGTCACAACATCGATTGAGTTCCAACTCTTTGTGGAGAGTTTTGAAATGCATAAGGGAACTGGATAGTTTGATTGACATAGTCTCAGGTGATAAATGGATGTGATCAATTGAACTAGTCAGTGATTCCAATTTTCTCCCAGGCTAATCCTGATTGACCCCATAATCTGCATGCAGAAAATGACAGGCAGAAAAGTTACTCACACTTTTCATGCAAGATATCTGTTGACATTGAAGGCAAGGTCACCAGTACAACAATTCCACAGATTAACCTCTCCATTAAGAATATAAGGTAGCTTCCTTGGTGATACCATTGGTACAGGGATTGCCCAGTGAGGCATGGAGCCAAAAGTGCTCAGGCTTGATCCCTGGGCTGTGGTGAGTTAGCGAATCACAGCAGAAGTATAGTTAACAGTGGAATTATAGATCCTTGGTCACACTGAACCTGGGAATGGGAAGACAAGCAAAGGTTGCTGCACCACTGACACCATTTTCTGTTTGAGATGTTAAAGAGATTCCATCTGCCCTCCCAGATAAACTTAAAGATGCCATGGTACCAGTCTAAGGAGAGAAAGACAGTTCCTTTATTGACCAGGCCTATATTTATTCCCAAAAGAAAACCAAACAGCAGATAATCTTGTCATTACAGCTTTGCTGTTTGTGGGATCATGCTGAGTATGAATTTACTGCTACTTCTCTCATTTTACAACAGTGACTCTTCCTCTGTGGTCATCCCTCATCAATGAAGGATGACTTGTTTCCATTCCAGTTTTGAGCAGTGGAGGATTCTGGTGCATAAGATCTTTTAGCGTGGGTGGCCAATGCACACCAGCTGCCATGTGGGCTGGACAGAGCAAGGCTGTGCTCCAACGGTAAAGAGATCCAACATGATTGGAGAACAGGGTATACAAATGCCCCCCACACACAGACACACGTATACAAAGTCTGTATTGAGCATTAAGCTCTTCAGGACGTACAGAGGTTATGAAGGCACCATGCCCACCCTTTATTTTCTACTGGAAAACATGTCTGTTTGGAGGTCAAGGATGGACAGGATTGAACTTGTACAGGGTATCCTGTCTGGTGTAAGACACAAGATGTTAAAGGAACTCAGTGGGTCAGGCAGCATCGATGGAGGGAAATGGATAGTCGACGTTTCGGGTCGAGACCTTTCATCTGGACTCTGCAGCATCTGCAGTCTCTTGTGTCCCCATCCTGTCTGGTGAGTTTGCCCTACCACACTAAAAGCTTCAGTCCACACAAGGAAGGTCCACTGCTCAAGTCATTGAGAGCAGTCTGCATTGCCTCTGGTTTCCATTTTAGCAAAGGTGAGACGGGGGAAAATGAAATACAATTGGCTGCAACTTGTGGCCAATTTCCAATAGCAGTCCCTTCTTTGCATCCAAATATTGCACAGCATGATCCCAGAACCAGCAGACAAGGTGCATGACCAGATAAACTGTTCCATGCACCTCATATAAAGGATGGCACCATCAGCAGTGCAAAATTCCCTGTCGGCTTGGGGTTCTTGCAATGGATTCATTTTAATGCTTTGAAAAATAAACTTTCATGTGGTAGTTTTTGACTTTGTCCTCCACTGCAGTTAATGGAAATCAAAGCTGGGAGAGATGTTGTTCTGGCAGCCCTCCTACTGTTACCTATTTTGTGCTACCCCCTCTCTGTACCAGTACCAAGCAGCCACATAGTTGGATGCCTCATCAGAACTCACCCTGTAACATTCTGTAAACATTCAAAATAACATTAACCAGTGTGTTTAAAGCACCAAGGCAACAGTAAGGACAGGGTAAATTAAGGAATACATAAATTCACCAGATTTCTGTTGCTCTTCTGCTAAAATGGATAAGAAGGAGAACCACCCACGATGGAACTGATGCTTGACCTGGTTTAAGTATGATGGTTAAGGCAAGGGTTCACATTCAGCAAAGGTGCATGGAGAGATTCGATGCCCATCCCCAACTGCAGTTTAGAACATGGCAGTAGCTGCCTTCTTGAATGACTGCAACCCCCCTGGTGAAGGCCCCTCACAGTGGTGCTGGGAAAGAAGTTCCAGGCTTCAGATCCAGTGTCAATGAAGAAAGGACAATATATTTCCCGATCAGGATGCTGCGAGACTTGGAGAGGAACCTGCAATTTATGGTGGTTCCCTGGGCCTTTTGCCCTTGTCTTTCTTGATGGTCAGGATCACAAGTTTAGGAACTGTTGTCAAAGAAGGCTTAGTACTGTATTTTATGGATGGCATATTATAGCTACTGTTAATGTATAACCTACTGTTTTCTCGGCAAAAGTATTCCATCATATTCTTGGCTTGCACTTTGTAGATGGAAGGAGAAGAAGTCAGGTGGTGAATCACTCACTACAGAGTACTGAGGCTCCCAATGCACCCCGTCATTGTTACTTTATCAGCAGGTGACAACTGCTGAAGCATCACATGAGTTAAATCCTTTTGAGATCTCCAAGCTCTTCATATTTCCAAAGCCCAGGCAGAATTATTTTACAGTTTTATTGACAAAACATCTGCTTGCATTATTTTTACATATCTTGCTACCAGTGATCTATCACATCAGTGAAAATAAACACATTACAAGTGTTCAGGGAAAAATACTCTCAGTCCTTGCTACCCTTCGCACCATGTTCCACAAAAATTAAACACACTGCAACTCTGACACACCTCAAATCACGTGACTTCCCTCACTTCAAATATTTATACAGAACTTTACACTAAACATAGTCACGTGAATCTCATATTCCTGAGATGTAATGGACTAAAGACCAAATAAAGGTCACATGTCTGAAGAAATCTTCACTCTTGCTAGTGTAAGAATTTTGAAGCCAAGCTTTTGGTTCATTTTTTTGTTGAAAAATAACTGCCCATTTTAGTAAGGTACAAGTTGTAAACCACCACTGCTTGCACAGTGAGGATTCTTGGGACTATGGCAGAGATACCAGGTTATAATTTCCCTAACTGTGAGGTCCTATGGTGCTCCCTCAAAGTTAAATTGGCACCAGCACCATTCACATTGAAAATGTCTTGTTCACAAAATGCCTGGAAGCTTGGACCTGGCAAGGGGGAAGGACTCAGTAAGTCAAGGATGTGCTTAAAGCTTCCTTGAAGAAGTTCAGTATCCCCATTGCCTCCCGGAAACCTCTGGCACAAGACCGTTCAAAGTGGAGAAGGAGCATTTGGGATGGTACTGAGAACCTTGGGTCCAGTCAATAGAGGCACCAACAACCCTGCGTAAATGGCAGAAGAAGCATAATACCTCACAAGAAAATCCACCCATCCTGTCAACTGCCTCCTACCCCATCCATGGAAGAGTCCACTGTTCCCACACTGGGCTCATCAGCCACTTATGAACCCACAGAACCAGAGTGGAAGCAAGTTATCATCAATCTCAAGAGACTATCTACGAAGACAAGGGATAGGACCAACGTTCAGCCATGCCAATCAGCAGGATTTAAGGAATGGGAGAAAGGAATGTTGAGGAGGATAAATTAGACTGGGCAAATTCAATGCCAAATCAAGTTCAGAAAGTGAAGGAAAGATAGATTGGTCTTAGGGGGAAAGAAAATAAGGACCAAGGGTAAGCAAGTAGAAAAAAAAATTGACAATTTTAAAATCTCCTGGCAAGGAAGGACTCTATTCAAATAACTGGGTCTGAAACATTCTGGGTCAGAAATACAGTTTGGCAGTCTTTAACAATTATCACATTGTTACTTGGTGAGAATATCTTTCTGCATTAAGTTTAATTGTTTTTTTTAATTCATTTCAGGGATCTGGTCATCATTGGCAAGGCCAGCATTTATTTCCCCTCCCTTATTTTCCTTGAGAAGGTGGTGGTGGTGAGCTGCCTACTTCTTGGTGAAGGTCCTACTGGGCAGGTAGTTCCAGGATTTAGACCCAGTGAACTGGTAATTCATGCACCAGCTTCCTGAAACCCACCTGCAGGTTAGAGGTAAGTTGCCATATTAGCAAAGGCAAAGGCAGAAGTGCACAACTTGTCCAGCTATCTATGGTGATCCTTAATTTACTGGCATTTCCTAAATGTGGTTCTGGCTGATTCACCCAAACCCTGCAATGGAATGAGCGACCCAACTGTGCATGGGTATCAAACAAGCATTAGCATTGCTTCAGACATGGGCACGGCCTGCATCTTATGTTGGTCACACCAATGTTGCAGGAAGTGATCTCCCCACACAGACTGAGCACGCCCATACCAGATGCCATGTTGGACTCAGGCTCAGACATGCACTCTGCTACAGGAGAAAGACAGGTGAGAACACACCAATGGAAAGGAGATTTAAATGGAGTACAAGTTAACTAGGCTTCCTTTTAATTGTTTATTTTAACCACAACCCCATTAAACAGACACTACCCTCCTCTCCTTCTTCCTCATAACAAAATATCTTTGCCCTGATTTAACCCAGTTCATTGACCATCCTGCTTTCTTTTGTCCATCTGTTCCTTCATATTCCTGTGGCTGCTCCTCAGTCATTAGATAAAAAGCTGTATTTTTAGAGCCAAGTTTGCTCTAAGGCATTTGCTATTGTCTCAATAACCAGCAGCATAAATGAGAAGGGTTCAGTGAAGCCTAAAGCTTCGCACCTTTCTGAGGTTTCTGCTGGATTGTCATCCCTTGCCCGGGGTCCAACATTTTTGTTAAAACATCCATTGTGAGTGTTCAAGGGGGAAAAAAAAACTCCTTACATTTTAATGCTGGTTTATTCAGCTGGCTTGCTGAGCAAAGAACACTGCCTGGTGAGATAGTGGAAACAATCAGGTTTCTTTCCCAGATTACACTGAATGAAGTGGAATTTGCAGCAGAGAAACAGGCCAATCTGCTCAGATGATGTTTACACTCTATTTCCATCCTGCCTCATTTCATCCTATCAGCTGTATTGAGTTACTAGTTCAATGGTGGGGGACATAAGAGGTATAGTTACAAGGGAACAGGGGTCGGGTGCCAGGGGCTCACTTGCTGGAAAGGTATAAGTGTGCAGTTGAATAAACCTCCAGTATCTAGCAGTCTCCACCTTCACCCTCCCCTCACCCCAACAGCTCCATCTGCCTCTTTTACTTGTTTCTCTTTGTCAGCATTCACCTGTTGCCCACCTGCCTCTATCTCCCAGCTCCACCCGTCTTCATCCCCTAACTGTGTCCATCTGTCCATCATGCTTCACCCCTCCTCGGTCCACCAATGGCCTATTGGCCCTTGACTCACCATACCCCCTCTCCTCTTTATATTAGCCACCTTCCCTCTCCACCCTCAGTCCTGATGCAGGGTTTTGACATGAACCATTGACAATTCCTCCCCCCCCAACAGATGCCTCCTGACCCACTGAGTTCCTCCAGCAGATTGTTTGTTGCTCCAGATTCCAGCATTTGCAGTGTCTTGTGGCTCCAGTGTAGTGATTAGCGAAACACTAATACAGCACCAGCGATCCGAGTTCAATCTATCTGTAAGGAGTTTTACACGTTCTCCCAGTGGGTTTTCCTCTGAGTGCTCTGGTTTCCTCCCACACTCCAAAGATGTACGGGTTAGGAAGTTGTGGACATGCTATGTTGGCACCAGAAGCATGGCGACACTTGTGGGCTGCCCCCCGAACACTCTACGCAAAAGGTGCATTTCACTGTGTGTTTTGATGTACATGTGACTAATAAATATCTTATCACATCTTATCTTCCCTGCAGTCGAGCAGCCAGCATCTGTTCACATCCCACCTCATGGCTGAATTAACTATGGAAACGTTTGCTGCCCATTCCTGCTCCACTCCCATTTTTTAATATCTTAAAAGAGCCCTAATTTTGGAGGACAAAGACATTTCCCTGGCTGAGGTGGGAGTCTCTGTGGTGTACCATCAGAGACCACAGTGGCAAGTTAATAGTGAGGTGAAATCTAGTAGAATCGTGGTCACTGCCCCCAAACCGTGGTCCTACAGACAACTTACTTCGGCATCTCTGGGTGGCCTCTGTTCATTGGGACTTTGGCCAACCCAGCCACTCAGGTAAATGTTAACGTTGCACAACTGTTAAAACATCCAAGGCTTACCGTAGAGAATTCTAGGCACAGAAATTGCGGCCAACACCCCAACTCTCCCTAGAAATCGAAAATCAAAAAAATGTAGATGCTGAAAAAAAATGCAAAATTACAGACATATGCAGCAATTGTGCAAAGAGGTACATTCTAAGAAAGGTCTTCGACCTGAAACATTAACTGTTTCTCTTTCCACAGATGCTTCCTGACCTGCTAAGTGTTTCCGGCATTTTTTTGTTTTTACCCCAACTCTCTGACTGCCGTCAGTTTCCTGGTCAAGAAAAATCATCCTTCAGTGTCTATGCTTGCATATAAAAAAACAAGGATGATGAATTGGGATCTGGAACACAACCAAAGAGCGTATCAAAGCTGTTGGAGAGCCAGGAGTTAAAAACGTGCTGCAATAATCACAGCAAAAATCACCCTTTTATATGTTTACTTCAAAGGTTTATTCAGCAATAAGGAGAAGTTTAATTTTCTTCTTGATTAGGTTTCTGTTAAGGTTTGTGAAAACACAATACTTTGTATTTACCAATCTAAATCTTCACAAAATGTGCATTAAAATCCAGCTGTGCTCTGGAGTCATGTGGTGGAGCATGGGGCACCAAGCACATACTGTTGCGTTAATCTTACTATTTTCAACAATAAACAGTAAAGAGATTTGAGCAGTTATGCCTGTGGTAGAGAGTTAATGAAGTAGAGACAGCAGACGGAGTAAAGCTCTACATCTGGAAGCATTAGACACCAAGCAAATGAAGAGATTTGGAAAGCGGGTGAGAACATGCTTCTGAGGTTGAAGATCATGCACGATTATAATAAACACAGCACCAGTTCTAACTGGACTTATGGACTACCCCTGTTTGTATTTCTATGTTCTTATGCCAGAGGTATACTTTTGATGATTGCTCTTCATAAATTTATTCCATGAGCTGATTCAAATAATCTCATTGTCAATGACTGCAACTACTATAAGTTAGAGCCAGTCATTGCAGAATGTTTGATTAGAAGCAGACCGTTCAGCCATTTCATCCATTCAATTAAATGATGGCTGATGTGTACTTGAACTCCATTTACATGCAACCATACAGCACAGAATCAGGCCCTTCAGCTCACTGAGTCCAGACTGAGCATCAACTACCCATTTGCACAAATCCCACACTAATCCCATTTCATTCTCTCCATATTCCCATCAACTCCCTCCAGATGCTACCAGTTACCTACACAATGGGGACAATTAATAATGGCCAATTTCCATACCAATCCTTATGTTTTTGGAATGTGGGAGGAAACCGGGGCACCTGGATGAAACCCACATTGTCACAAGTAAAACATGCAAACTCCACACAGAGAGCACTGGAGGTCAGGATTGAACCTGGGTCACTGGAACTATGACACAGAAGGTCTACTAGCTGTGCCATTGTGCTGCCCTTCACTCCATGTCTCACGGTAGTGTAGCGGTTAGCGTAATGCTACTACAGCATCAGCGACCTGGGTTCAATTCCGGCCGCTGTCCATAAGGAGTTTGTACGTTCTCCCTGTATCTGTGTGGGTTTTCTCCGGGTGCTCCGGTTTCCTCCCACATTCCAAAGACGGACGGGTTAGGAAGTTGCGGGCATGATATGTTGGCGCCGGAAGCATGGCGACACTTGGGGTCTGCCCCCAGAACACTCTACACCAAAGATGCATTTCACTGTGTGTTTTGATGTACATGTGACTAATAAAGATATCTTATCTTATCTTATCAACCTCACCTAATGAAATATATCAATTTGCATCTTGAGGTCAAAATCAGAATCAGAATCAGGTTTATTATCACTGTCTTATATGACACGATAACTGACCCAGCATCCAAGCTTTTGTGAGGCAAAGAGTTCCGGATTTAAACAGCTGTATATGGAAAAATGTTTCCCAATTCTGTTCCTAAATGATTTCACCAAAAATCTCCCTCATTCCTGATCTCAGCAGAAAAAAACAGATCCATGGAGGAGAAGTTGTTGATTCCTTTGAATGTGTTAATCAGTATGATTCGATTTCTGTTTTCATTAGGTTAGCTTCTACAAAGGACAGCATACCCACAATGCCACATCACCATGCTGATGGGAAAGATGATACGCTACCCCACTTCTTAGCACTAAACTTTACCCTTTGAACATAACATAATGGGATGGCTTTAATAGCAGACAAAGTTAGAGATTGAAAGAAATGCTGTCAAAGTGCAGAGTCCAGAAAGGCATAGAGTTATAACATTGTACAGCATAGATACAGGCCTTTTGGCCTATCACATCTATGCTGACCATCATGCTTATCTATTTCTACTTGTCAGCATTAATTCCATATCCCTCTATGCCCTGCTCATTCAAGTACCTGCCTAGATGCCTCTTAGATGTTTTTAACGTTCCTGCCTCCATCACTTCCTCTGGCAGCTCATTCCAGAAACCAACTACTCTTTGTGTGAAAGATTTACTTCTCAGGTCCCCTTTAAACCTCCTCCTTCTAACCTTAAACCCATGCCCTCTACCATGGGACAGAGACACTGGCTATCCAGCCAACCAATGCCTATCATAATTCTATGTACCTCTATCATCTCTCTCAGCCTCCTTTGCTCCAGGGAAAGCAGATGTAGCCTATCCAATCTCTCCTTACAACTCAAGCCCTCCAATCCAGCAACAACCTTGTGAACCTTTTCTGTACCCTCTCTAGCTTAATCATGCCCTTCCTATAATGTGGTGATCAGAATACCACAAAATACTCCAAGTGCGGCCTCACCAACATCTTGTACAAAGGTAACATGATCATCTGATGAACTAATTCTGAGAGGACTGGCAATTACATGTAACAGCGCAATCAGCAGTTAAGAATAAGGGAAAGAAACTACATCTAGCAATTATGAGGCAAGTAACTAATTTAAACTGAAATGTTGCTTCTGGAGCAAGCATAATCCCGAGAGCACCCCAGGAATGAACCTTGGAAAAGGGAAATCATTGGCAAAACTTGATTCACAAACATTGGTGAACTGAGTTCTAGGATTTGCACTCCATTTATAAAATAATAGTTAACTTTTATTGATCTGGTGATTGTAATCCATAGTCCATTTGGTAGTAGCCTTGCCTTTCAATCAGAAGGTCTTACTCCAGAATCTTGAACACAAATCGAGGCTGACATTGCAATAAAGTCCTGAAGGAGTGCAGCACTGTTGATGGTGCTGATTTGCAGATGAAATATTAAACAAAGGCCCTATCTCCCCTGTCAGTTATAGAAGAAGCAAAGGAGTTCACTCAATTATCCTGACTAATATCTATGCCTCACCCAAAAACTACATCAGATAACATCATCACTTATTTTAATGCAGTTTGTGGATCCTAGCTTTATATTACATTGGCTTTCATCTTTTTGACATTATAAAAGTAATTATGTTCCAGAAGTCCTTCAATAGCTATGAAGCCTTTTCAGGGGTCCTAAGGTTGTGAAGTCTGCTAATTTGAAGGTGATTGCTGAAGTCCACGAAGGCAGTGTTTAATTAACAGTTGCCAAGGCTTCAGGAATGCTCTGGATTCTCGAGGGGTTGAACATCAATATCTAGGACATGAGTCTGAGTAAGGCAGGAGATAAATAATCGGACAATTTAAAACATGATCATTGGTACGTTGTTTTCTTCAAACTCTTTCAATTAGAAGTTATATAATGAATGTGGAAAGGCTCTACTGGAGCAGTGACCATAGGCAGGAGTGTGAGTTGAGGTGGGAGGTCATGTGACAAAACCTCTGGGAATGTTCCCAGCCGGAGCCCTTCTTCTTTCCCATGGGCTTATCATGCAATCGGTCAGAAAGAAGGACACAGGAAAAGGAAATAACAAAAGTTATACAAATGAACAAGAAAGCCACAATCAAGGACTGCAAGTCAAAAGCACCCTATAGCAATCAAAGTAAATCTACTCTAGGAGGTTTAATTACACTGTGCAATTTTATCGTTGTCCAGTTTTATTAACGTCTCAGTGATTTGAAATGCAACTGATTGAAACCTAACAACAACCACTTGATTTCTTTTAACTTCCTTAGCCTATAACTTGAAGTTTTAATTCTGTGCTATGACACATTTCTGGCTGTGTTCACACATATCATAATAGTTCATATTAATCTAGTGGAATAATTAGTAAGTAGCCAACTGGACAGAAATGTTTCTACTCAAATGTTCTTCAGGAAAGGATATCCACTGTTCTTACCTGGTCTAGCCTACATGCAACTCCAAATCCACAGAAATGTTAAAAAAGGAAAATAATAACTGCTCTGTGAACTCTTAACTGTCTAGAAAAGTCACCCAGCACAAGTGCAATTAGGGATGGGCAATGAATGCTGGCATTTCCGGGACACTTACATCCTATGCTATGATCAAAAAAACGAACTATCTCTTGCTGCCTGTATCCCCTTTCCTGGTGTAAGTTTTTGCTCTACAGCAGGGCCTTAATTAGGTAAACCTCAGTGCAATTCTAAATCTTTCAGGAGAACAGCTAACTTGAGAGGAAGCAATTAAAGGATTATGAACTTTTCAATATCAGTGTTAAGGGAAAATAAATAGAGTGTGCCAAAATAAAAAGTGTCAACTTCTCAGACCAGAAATTAGTTTAATGTTCTAAAAGCAAAAGAAAACAGTAAACTGTGAGCTTAACAAATATAAAATGCAGACTATCATGATGGGATAGCTCAGGACAAAGGAGTACATCATGTAAATGGGAGACAGACCACACTAAAGAGCTCAGCAGGTCAAAATAGGCATGGAGGTGAAGTGGACTGAAGCAAGTTATGAAAACAAAATGAACATGAAAAGATTAAGCAAGATGAACAACGGAGTCAATCTTTGAGTCACAAAGATGCGAAGAAGAACATTTTTGCAAGAGGATATATTTTCATTCTTTGCTAATTATATATCAACTGTTATCAGACCCCAACTTATAAACCAATTAAGGAATTACCATCCCCAAAATGAATGGGATAGGAGCTAAGTGAGAATTTAACTAAGTAAAACGTCAAACCCAAGCCCCTTCACAGCCGCACTCTTCTGGTTTAGTGGAGGTGAAGATGCAAGGTGGGTAAGCAAGCTGATCTCAGGTGATGGGTCAACTGGTAAAAGCTTTCAAAGAAGCCACCGACATTCAAAATAAGAGGCTTTTAAAAAATGTTTATGTAATATTGGTGAGGTTTTCCTCACATCAGGCAAGTTTAAAGAGATCAGAAGGGCTGAATCCATAAAGTAAGCACCTCAACAGCATTGCACGTGTGCAGGAAGAGCAGCGGAGTTTACTCAAGACCCAACACTAAACCTTCTTTCCTTACCCTGATTGCTGTCACTCCAAATACCCTAAATGCATCATTTGATCATTCTTCATCCCATTTCATCGAACCAAATGTAAAGTTACTCAGTTCACACAACTCTATGACAACTTCTGGTTTGCATGCTCGCTCCAACTTTAAGTGGTACTTACCCATTTTCACGATCCAGACAAGTGCCGTTATTTTTGCAAGGTCCAGATAAACATTCGTTAATATTTGTTTCACAGTGTGTCCCAGAGAATCCCGGCAAACAGGCACATCTAGCAGAGCAGGAGGAGAGAGAATTAACATCAAGGAACGAGCTTGCAACCATGTCATCATCACAGAGGAATAGCTAAAGGGAATGAATAATTATATAATCAATAAATCTATATGTCTAAATCATCAAAGAAAGGAGGTGTTATTAATATTGTTAACTATGCAGTGGCAAAATGTAGTTGTGCAGTCATGTATCCTAAGATACGAACTCTGATTTCAACAAACAATTTGCTGGAGGAACTCATCTGGGGAATTCTCCCCCACAGATGCTGCTTGACCCGCTGAGTTCCTCCAGCAGATTGCGTGTTGCTCCAGATTCCAGCATCTGCAGTCCCTTGTGTCTGATTTGGTTGCTAACACTGTCATCTCTAGGGTGCAGGTGCAAGTCCCATTCCAGAGACTGGTGCACAAAATCTATGCTCACTCCAGGCTGACACCGAGGGGGTGCTGCATCACCAGGGGGGCCATATTTCATCACAGATGTTCATCTACAGTCCCAGATAGACAATAGAAATCCCTTGGCACTGTTTCAAGGAACAGGGGAATTCTCCTGGCTGTCCCAGCCAATATACATCCCTCACTGAACACTGTTAAAACAGATTCTCTGATCACTGCATTCAGACTGTTTGTGGTACCCTACTGTGTGCAAATTGACTGCTGGATATCAAGCATTATAACAGTAATTGCACTTAAAACAGTACTTAAATGGTTGTAAAGTGCTGCTGCAAGTAGATTGCCACACTGTTAGAGAAAGGGAAGTGTGTGCCAGGAGCAAGAGAACTAGAGTGGGGGCAGGGAGTGGGTGTGGCAGGAGAGCAGGTAATCTACTGGCAGCCACAATGCTCTTCTTCTTGGAGAGGTACCGATGGCTTTGGGTTGCATAACCTGGCTTTCAGTGGGACCATGGCACTGTCACTCCACTAACTGTAACCTACCCAACATTCCCTCTTTTCCATTGTCTAACTTTTCTGTCCACTCCACTTTCCTTTCCTTCTTCCGTTCTCCAATCCGCATTCCTGTCTCTTCCATCCTTCCAATTTACCCTCCTCTCCTTGCTCCTTTCCCACCTCCTCTTTCGCCTGCATTCCCATTCCTCTGAAATTTGGAAGATTGTCATCATGGTTTCCACTCTATGCAGCATGCCGACCTCACTTTTCCTTCTCATTTGCAGTGGTAATTGGGCTTGTACCACTTAAAGCGAGGCTATTCAACTTAAAGCCAGGAAAGAAGAAGTTCATTGTGCCGTGAGATCTCAGAGTGCTGACATCTCACACATTGGCTCCTCACTGGGGCTCCTCGCATGAAGAAGAATTGCCACCTAGATGTTCCGGGGAGAGGGGCGAAGGTCTCCCTGCTGAGAGACCTTCTCCTTCTTCCTCCACCTTGTTCTACGTTTCTCACGTCAGACAGAAACTCATCTGTACAGGACTTTTGAAGTGAAAACTGAGTCTCTGCCACATGTCTTCCTGCATAGGCCTTGCCTACAGTTAAAAAAAAGTGCTTGAAAGTACCAAGTATTGGGGGAATCATAGCAACAGCCAGCAGAAACCAATTAGCAACTAACCTGCTGGCAGTTGTTAACCCCTCTAAGCAGCAGTGGTTGGATGGTGGTGGGGGTGGGTGGTCAGGGTGGAGTCCTTCCTGCTGCTGAATGCAGGCTCAGGCCTCCAAGATTGAGAGAGGCCATTCCCTGGAGCACTGAACTCCATTACAGTAGCTGCTGCCAAAGCAGCGACATCATGATCTGTTGTCTCTGTATGCCACCAGCAGAGATTAGGGAAGGACTGTGGTGCAGCCAGAACTGCTGCCTCACAGCACCAGCTACCTGGGACCAATCCTGACCTCCGGTGCTGTCTGTAAGAAGCTTGCACATTCTCCCCGTGATATTTTAAGATGAGGGGTGGAAGATTTACATGGATAGGAGGGGTTTAGAGGGATATGGGTCAAACGCAGGCAAATGGGACTAGCTTGGTGGGCAGCAACGGTAGGCATGGATGAGTTGGGCTGAAGGGCCTGTTTCTATGATGTATTCCTCCATGACCATGTGGGTTCCCCCAAGTGCTCCTGTTTCTTTCCATGGCCTAAAGCTGTGTGGGTTGATAGGTGAATTGGCCACTGTAAATTGCCCCAAGTAAGTAGTTGAGTGGTGGAATCTACGGGTAGTTGGTCGGAATGTAGGGAGAATAAAATGGAATTAGTGTAAGGATAACACAGATGGGTACTTGATGGTCGGCGTGGACTCAATGGGCTGAAGGGCCTGTTTCCATGTCGTATGTTCTCTTTCCATGACATTAGCTGTGCACTAACATGGCATCAGGAGGGAAATGCCACAGCAACTTGCACACGCGTCAGACCCCGTTCTGCAACTGCAATGGCACTCAAGAAGCCCAAAGAAACTGGGGTAAGAAACCAAATTTTGGGCGCCAGGAGCAAACATCATCCAGGACAACAATGAGGTTTAAATGTAGGAATTCTCCAAGCTCATTACCTGAACACTAACATTGCTGGAGCCTCATGATGTTCCTCATTAAAATAGCATCTGGGACCACAGAGAACAAAAAGAGCAGCATTCGATCTCCTTCATGAGATTACGAATAGAGGGAAAAAGGAATGTTGGAATGTAAAAAAACAGAAAATGCTGGAAATCACCAGCATTTATGGAAAGAGCAATGGAACTGGGAGAGAAAACAAAATAGCTTTAAGTTGCTGAATGGATAAGGTGAAGGGATGGACAGAACACAGGGAATACCTCTGACAAGGTGAAGTCAGAGATGTTGTGGGGTTAAATTGTTGGTGAAATCACCTGCCTGATAGATTGATGAGAGAACCTGTCAAATGAGCATAAAAGGTGCAACATGTAGAGCTGTAGGAAATGCCTGGCAGTGCTAATAGAGAGAGAAAAATGGAGCTAATATCGCAGCCAACAGCAGAAATGGCCAATTCTGACAGAGACAAAGTGAGTTACCTTGTTGTAGAACTCGATATTCCTTAAGCTGCAAAGAGGCCTTACAGAAGATTAGGTGCTGTTCCTCAAGGTTGCATTGGGCCTCACTGTAACAAGTACAGGAGACCACTGACACATAGGTCAAGTAGGAATGGGATGGTGAATTAAAGTGGCAGGCAACTGGAAGTGTGGGATCATTCCTGGGGACTGAATGCAGCAAGTATTCACTCAATCTGCTTTTGGTTTCTCTGATGTAGAGGAGGTCAAATTGTGAACAACAAATACAGTACATGAGATTGGAGGAAGTAACTCACTGCTTCACCTGGAAAGTCGGGGTATCTGGGTGGTGGGAAGGGAAGAGGGGACTGGACCGGTGTTATATCTCCTGTGGTTGCACAGAACTGTGTTGTAAGAAGGAGGGCGATTTGTGGGACCGAGGAACAAACCAAGAAGTAGTCCCTTCAATGTACTGACAGGAGAGAGGCGGAGAAGATGTGCGTGGCAGAAGAATCACATTGAAGGTGGCGTAAAGTGCAAAGGACGATCCATTGAATAGAGAGGTTAGTGCAGTAGAAGGCAAAGGACCAAGAGGAATATATCCTGGTTCTGTCGAGGAGGAGTAGTGAGAGCAGAGATACAAGAAATAGATAAGATGCGATCAAGGGCTCTGCCAGCGATGACAGGGGAAAGTCATGGCTCGGGAAGAAGGAAGACATTTCATAGGCAACTGTGTGAAAAGTCTCATCGTCAGAGGAACTGGGAGTTTGGAAATGAGTCTTAACAGGAAACAGGATGGGAGGAAAAACAGTCAAAATAGCTATGGGAATCTATGGGCTTGCAATGGTTGCTTGTTGCTACGCCGTCACCTTAAACAGAGACAGAGGGATCCAGAAAGGGAAAGGAAGAGTGAGAGCAGGGTGGAAATTGACAACAAAAGTCATTGAATTTTCATTGCTCCTGTATGCAAGAAGCAGCACCAATACGGTTATCAAAGTGCTAGAAAATGAGTTGAGGAAGGGAGCCCAAGGTAAACTGAACAAAGACAGGAATGGCTTGGGGCCATGTGAGTTGCCATGGCTACACCTTTGATCTGGAAAAAAGTGAATGGAGTTGAAGAAGTTGTTGAATGTGAGAACAACTTCAGCTAGGCAAAATCGTGTATGGTGGAGGGGAATTTGTGGAGCTTCTGTTCAAGGAAGCAGAGCTGGGTCCTCATGGTGTGGGATGGAGGTATAAAGAGACAATGCATCAATGGAAAAGATGAATATCCATGGTAAAGGAATGATGAAGAAGGAAAGCAAGTGAATCAGACACAAATCATGCACAGAGAGTGAAATAAAGAGAGAGAAAAAATAGACCATGCTAAAAGAGGCAGAAAGGAAATGAAAAAAATATAAATATTAAAAATGTGACATGTTTAAAAATCCACGAACAATTGATTATGTGGAAGAATGGGATTGAACAGTTCATAGTATTCCCTCCTGGGTCTGGAGATTTCGATTAACACTGCATTTACAATTATCACGTCATTAAAAGGATGCTGACGTCCAATTCTAAATGGTCAAGCTGATCTTAAAGGGAAATTAATATTAATATCAGGCAAGTTCTTGAAAATAACTGGGAGTTTGAGAGCAAGACACTGCATGTGCAAAGTAGATGAAGAGCAGGGTAAATTGACCAGAAAATTCTTACAATATACAACTGATGGCACATCTCTTTTTTCATCCCTGAGCCTGGTGGCTAATGGCGATGTTGGGTAATAAAACCTTGTGCTTTCTGCAGCAAAATTCAGCCTGTTTACTGTTCACTCAGCCGTTAACTGAAGTCTTATGGAAAGATTATTTTCCTTCTGTGATGATCACTGTGGGTAATGAGAGGACCAAATTAAATTGATATTTAAAATACAGTGATGACATAGCTAATAGCAAGCTATCATTTGGGATTACAAATCCTATTGCCTTTCCCATTAACTCTGTTTGAGTCTAGTCTGATTCTGTTGGTCGACATTTTGGGCAACTTGCTGTTTCTCCACACGTGGCTACTCATAGATAAACACTTTTTAAGTAGGTATGGAGATACACAGCTCCTGTCCTTGACTCCATTCCTTGATTTTACCTATAGCTGTTGACCTCATTCAAACAGCGACCCCGATTCTGGCAGGGATTGGACAGACACTCGTTGGTGTCAATTTCACAGCGAGCTCCTTCGAAACCTGAAACGGCAGATGAAGCTGTCATGGATCAATGATCTCCCATACATGGTGTGAATGGCTTTATCAATGATAACAAAAGCCCCACTGGGCACACTTAATGAAACAAGTAACCAGGATAACCTGTACTTCAAACTTCAGGTACCATCCCTCCAAGATAATTTAAAATTGAGTCATACTTTTAAGAAAGGAAATGCATTCTTAAATAAGGGAATATTCTGCTCACCGAACCTTCATGAGAAAGAGAAAAAAATACAATCCTTAAAAGATTTTGTTCATACATACATGAGCTTCTATCACGTTTATACCGTCTGTATACTTAAATCTTAAAGTGCTTATCCTGGTGTTTAAATTCCTTTGCACTTTCGCTCTTTTGTTGTGAGTTCCACCAACCCTATGGCTCTCCAAGATCTCAGTGTTCCTTCCAGACTTGCCTAACTTGCATGCTCGATTTTCATTGCTTCACCACTGAAGGCTGCGTCTCCAGTTGAAGGCCCAAAGATCTGCAATTCCCTCCCTCGGTTTTTCACCTCATTACTCCATCCCCCACCTTTAAAATGCTGCTTTGAATCTAACTGAAAAGCAAAATAGCTGAAGAAGCACATATCTGAAAAAAAATCAGAAAATCAGGCAGCATCTGTGGGAAGAGGAACAGAAGTAAAGCTTCAGACCAACTGTGTTTCTCTTTCCTCAGATGCTGCTTAGTCTGTTGAGTATCTCCAGCCCTTTCTATTGTTATCTCCTTTAAAATTAACTGTCCTAATTTTTTTTCCCTATGAACCAGGTTCAATTTTTTCTTGATAATGATCCAGTGAAGATAATGACCTTGGAAAATTATCAAAGATGCTTTATGAATACAAGCTGGTTTTGACTATCAGATCTTAGTCCAAGTACCATCCTGTCCATCTTTAAAGAAAAATAATATTCTGGCCGTGCCTGTATTTGTGGTGCATTATTCACTGTGATTCCATTTTCCAGGAGTACTACATTCATTGCTGAATCTTTAATTTTATTAAAAGAATAACATTAACTTTAAAATGATATAATCTCTCAAAAGCAATATTAACTATGTCCCAGTATTTGGTACCCAGATGTAAAAGTGTTATGAGGAAACAGAAATCCTAATATTGTAATATTTCTTTTAAAATTTGTTTTCCTTATAATTTGAGAACCAAGCTCCAGAAATGGTTTGTAAGCTTATTTGCTTCCAGTTTCTAACCCACGTTTGTTTATGATTAGATGCTGTAATTCATTTCAACACCCTAGGGCTAGAGTGAGAGCAAAACATACAAATTCAGCATGGGTTCCATTTGCTCACTAAACTCCCACTGAATACCACACTTGTGGTTAGGAGATGTCAGACAAGGACAAGAGCTATCCCAGCTGTGAATCCCAGCACCCTTTGTTAAACAGCTGGCCGACGTTTACTACTTAGGCTGAGATGTGAGCCAGTTTCTGATCAGGGACCAACACCTTTGCTTTGAGGGATATAAGAGAAATCGAGGAGGGATGCTGGGGTGGAGGAGGAGAAAGTTCAGCACAACTTTGTGGGCCAAAGGGCCTGAATTGTGCTGTAGGTTTTCTATGTTTCTAAAATATTAAGAAGCTGAATCTACTTTAGATTTGCGAACCATCATTTTAAAAGCACTTATTAAAAGGGAGGGTGAGGAGAATTGTTTTTTCTATAGTGACTTATTACGATTGGTAATGCTGGTGGAAGCAGATCTGCTGGTAACTTCTCAAAAATAATTAGATGAAGGTGAAAGAAATTTACAAGGCTGTGAGGAAAGAGCAAGGGAGTGTGACTAATTGAGCAGCTCTTCCAGCACAGCCACATTGGGCTGAATGACCTCCAGCAGTGCTGTCAGAGGCAATACTGTGTTCTCAATCTTAAATGTTCCTCTCAGCCAACGTAAGGAACATGATGCCTCCTCTGTCATCTGCCAATTCAAATGCCTTAAATCCTCTGAAACTAATGTTCAACCTGTTTTCAATACAAACACTTTGAAAATAAGACAGTAATCATTGAAGGTGTTTAAAAAAAATATGCAAAAGACCTCTGAGGGAGTTCCACAATCTAATTTCTCGAGGAAACAACATGGTGTTAGAAGCCAGTATTCTTAACAGCATGCCAGCAGCTCTATTATTCATAAAAATTAATTAAATCATGTGCATTTGAAAGGAATATAGATTGCTTGTGTCTGCTTCCAATCATCACTTTGATCCCAATCTGCTCCATGAAACAAATGAATGACAGAATAAATTAGGAACAAGGTCCTTATCGCAACAACCATTAATTCTCACCTACATGTCTCGCAACTAGTTGCACACTGAGTGTTGCTAATAGCTGTGCCTCGACACTGTACGGCAAGGGAGAACATAATATTTAGGATGCAGATCACCACATCCAGCTCAAACTGGAATATGAGTCATGGCACTAGTTCGTAACAGCCATTGAATAAAAAACATATACTGGAATAAATTATCTAGTTTAAATCCTGGGAAGGTTTTCTTGCAGAGGCCGTCAAACTTTGCACTAAGGCCTCTCACTCATGCAATAATCTGTGGGCTTGTTGAAACCTTTCAGAACAGAAGTGGGCAAATTACTTAATAGGACACCAATATTGTTAGATGGTGTTGCTCATGAATGCACCTGTTGGAACTTGGTTTTGACTGAACTCTCAGATGAGAAGTTGCAGTTGAAGAGAAATTTCCTACTTTCTCCTCTTGAAGTGTCACAAAGTTTGATTAGCTTTGGCTGCTCCAATGAAATGCAAGTGGGTTGTATATTAACATGACATTTACATGCAACATTTCTGAATCTGATCAACTCAATGAACCAATCATTTTATTAACTGAATCACAGAATAACGTAACATGTATGGCTTTGACTAACCATTCAATGCAGTTCTACTAAACCATTCTTACCCTATAGCCAAGACTTTTTTTTTCTTTTGGCATTTATCCAGTCAACTTTTGAAAGTTATTATTAAATATGCTTTTTCTGCATTTCAGGTGGTGGAATATTCAAAGAATCTTGTACACTCCCAGGTCTCTGCCATCACATCCCTAAGGATAGTGAGACAGGTAAGTAAGGTTAAGAGTGAACACAGGATACTTGCCTTTATCAGCTAGGCACTGAAAATAAGAATCAGAAGACCATGCCACTGCACACTAATGAGGATGTTGAGTGCCATGTACCATTATGGTCATTGTGCTAAAGGAAGGAAGCGATAGTAAGAGTAAGGTTGCAAAGGAGATACATGAGGATGTTGCCAGGGCTGGAGAACTATAGTTATGAAGAGATGCTGGTTAGACTAACATCGATTTCTTTGGAGCAAGGGAGACAGAGGAGGTTTAACAGAAATGCACAAAATTATAAGGCCTACATTAGGATTTTTCTGTTCCCTTGGTTACCTTGGCAGAAAGGTTGATTAGAATGGAACATTAGTTGGTGTAATACCAGAAGGATGTTAGGGATTTTTTTTCACCTCAGAATAAAATAGGTGTGGAAATCAATGCTGAAGGGTTGGCAGAGATAGGATCCTTAACGTGCTTATAAAACGTGCCAGATGAATGGATTGTATGGATTCAAAGCTGCAATGTGGGTACTACCAAAGTAGTTCCATTTTTGGCTGGCAATGATAATGATGAACCAAATGACATTTTTGTGACTTAACAATAGAAATATACAGCACAGAGGACACACAAGATCTTGCAGATGCTGGAATCTGGAACAACAAACAGTGTGCTGGAGGAACTCAGCAGGTCAAGCAGCATCTGTGGGAGGAACGAAATTGGTGACATTTCAGGGTTAGATTGTCTACATTTCTGGATACAGGGTTTCCACCCGAAACATCGAGAATTTCTTTCTTCCCATAGATGCTGCATGACCTGCTGAGTTCCTCCAGCACATTGTTTACAGCACAGAAGTTTGTTTGATCCATCATGCCCATGCGCTTTAAAAGAGCCATCAAATTAATTCTGGTCACCTGCCCTTTCCCATTTATTCAATTCCCTTCTGAGAGTTCTTACTGAATCTGCTCTCACCACTCTGCAGTGGTATGTTTCAGGTCCTAACAACTTGTTGCAAAATAATGAGGTAACATTTATCCTCTGTTCCATGCACTAGATAAACAATATTGAATTCTGCTTCTGAAATTCGGTTCCATTGACTTCAATGTAAATTCCAAAATGCTGATGCCACCATGTGTCATACTTAGTACCATCAACCAAGGATCAGTTTTTGTTGCCATCTGTCTTTATCAACACAGTGCATAGTTTCGAACAAATCTAACAGATCTACCTCTTAATCTTCTCTTCACTAAGGAGAATAACCCCAGTTTTTCCAAAGGCCATCATAACCAGCGTCATTCCAGCAAATCCCCTCTGCACCTTCTCCAAGACCTAGGCATCTTTTCTAAAGCTCATGGCTAGAAATAGACACAATATAGCAGCTGAAGCCTGAGCAGTATTTTGTAGAGCTTCAGCATAACTTGCTTGCTTTTGTCCTCTACGTCTTATTAAGGCCTAAGATTGCCATGCTAAAAAGCCTTTTCAATTATTCCCACCATTCCCAGATCTCTATTCCTGCAATCCCCTTAAAAAAAAGAATAACATTTTTTTGATCCTCACGTTATCCCAATTATGGATGCAATAACAAAAGCTCAACGGTACAATTCCCACCTCATTACGCTTGCACACACTTCCACCGATCTCAGTTTACCATCTGCCCAGGTGACAGCTACGACTGGAACTTTGACAGCTGGTTTGAAACACATTCCCTAAACCCTCGGAAGGGCCACTGTTGAATGCCCAATGCTCTAATGGTAGTGCCTCCATGACAGGAGGGAAGGAGAAGCAAGATCAAATAGAAAAACAAAATGATGATCCAACATCAATTGGAATTCAGAACTCTCTCTGATCACAAAAAACATCTGGTTAAAAGGAATCAATCCCTTGCTGTGCAACCAAACTGAAATTAAAACATACATTAAAAAATAAAATCCATGATGTGTATAACATCAAAGGTTTTATTTTGATAACTTTTTAGTTTTTTTTCAGATTAAATATTTTTCTTTCAGTTCTTACTTGGCCACCTTGCTCTGATATTAAATTAAGCAGAAAATGAGAATATTTTCACTCTGATAATATTTAGCGATACAGGTGTCAGGGTATAAACCACATTTTAATGTAATCTTTTGCTGCCTTGGGTTGCACAAATCGCTCAAGCTTAGATCTCAAATTGCAAATCGATGCCAACCATAAATGATCTGATCCAGGCAATTGTTTTTGAGGTATTGGGGTTGTGTATTTTATTGCAAGCCCAAATGACTTAGTATCAAATTTCATTCCTTGACCTTGTCAATGATGGATTGGTTTCACATCTGGAACGTGGCAAATATTTTCTTTTACCTTTCTGAGAAGCCTTGCGTTATTGGGTCAATGTGAAAGGACGTAATGCTTATAAAGTAACATCAGTAACCTCCATGAATTTGGCTGACAGATTTATGGATGCTTCAACATTTTTACAATAAACACCAAAATAATAATTTCAAACTTTTGCAGCCAAGCCAAAGCTATGAATGAATTTGGCTGTGGACAAAACTATCATTCCCTAGGAACCAAATTTGAATGACAGAGAGCAGAAGTAGGCCACAGGGCCCAACTGGTCCATGCCACATTTATAGTTCAACTGAGCCCTTTTTCCAGCTTTGGACTCCTTACGAAGAGAAGCTTGTACTCCACTTAAGGGAAAATTAGTTCAGTAAGAGATAATGTACAGCAAATTCCCAACTAGCCAAAGTGACATTCAGGTTTCCTTCAGACTCCTGCTGGTCTCCTCAAGCAGTTTTAAATTTGTTGAATTTAAGTTCCAAAGTAAATGCTATTATGGATTGCAAAGTAAGGGACAGCTTTCCCTTTGTTGCAGCCTCCAAGGCATCCAGTACCATAACTAAATGGTTGGTTTGGAGCGCAAATCTGATTGATTAACTCCTTCTTGTACTCTTCTTAAATGAAAGCTTCTTATTCACTATGGGGAGAGGAAGCTGACTCAGAATCGAATCAAGAACTAATAAATGCATTCAATGACAGACCTTCCACGCCTCGTGTGGTTCCAGCCCAGAGTCTCAAGGAATGGTAGGCTGTGTCCCAAAATGCTGGAAGTACTCAGGAAGGTGAAAGCAAAAGTGCCCATTTAGAGCCTCTTAAGATTATAATAACGTCTGACAGGTTAGCTGTGGAGTACAAGTTTCTATTTGTCAGGAGTCCAAAGCTAGGAAAAAGGCTCAGTTGAACGATAAACATAGCATGGACCAGTTGTGCCCTGCGGCCTGCTTTTGCTCCCTGTCATTCAAATTTGGCTTCTATCAAGCCATACATTTGAACTTTATTTTTTACTGACAATGATACGTATCCACCAGGCTATGCAGCTTGATGTCTTCAGTTCCAAGTTATAACTTCTTAAATCCACTTTTCCTCAGGGGGGTGGAGCTGGCAAGGCCAGTGTTTATTGCCCAGCTCTGATTGCCCTCTGGAAGGTGGTGGCAGGCTGCCTTCTTCAACAGTTGCCATATCACTGAGGAGCAAGCTCCAGGATTTTAATCCAATCATGTAGAATGAAGAATAACCAATATATTTCCAAGTCAGGAATGTGTTCATCTTCAAGGGGAACCTGCAGGTAATGGCTTTCCCCTGTTCCTTCTGCCCTTGTCCTTCTTGGTGGGAGCGGTCGCTGGTTTGGAAAGTGTGTCACAGCAGCCTGGGTGTGTAACAATGGTTAATGTGTGCCACTGGTGGAGGGAATAAATATCAAATGGAAATCAAGAACAAATGCTTGGAACCTCAAATACATGGTAGTGTAGAACAGACACGGTAGTGTAGCAGTTAGTGTAACACTATTACAGCGCCAGTGACCCGGGTTCAATTCCAGCCACTGTCTGTAAGGAGTTTATACGTTCTCCCCGTGGCTACATGGGTTTCCTCCGTGTGCTCCGGTTTCCTCCCACATTCCAAAGACATATGGGTTAGGAAGTTGTGGGCATGCTATGTTGGCGCCAGAAGTGTGGCGACACTTGCGGGCTGCCCCCAGCACATTCTACGCAAAAGATGCATTTCACTGTGTGTTTTGATGTACATGTGACTAATAAAGAAATCTTATCTTATCTATAAACTGAAAATGCTGGAAGTACTCAGTGGCTCAGGCATCATGTGTGGAAAGAGAAACAATTAACATTTTATGTTCAAGAATCTTTGTAAGAACTGGGCAGCACGGTAGTGTAGCGGTTAGCGCAACGCTATTACAGAGCCAGCGATCGGGGTTCGATTCCCGTTGCTGTCTGTAAGGAGTTTGTGCGTCCTCCCGTGTCTGCGTGGGTTTCCTCTGGGTGCTCCGGTTTCCTCCCACATTCTAAAGACGTATGGGTAGGTTAATTTGGGGGTTTAAAATGGGCGGCGCAGACTCGTTGGGCCAGAAGGGCCTGTTACCACACTGTAAATAAAATTTAATTTTAATTTAACTGGGGAAGACAGAAAACAAGTCAGTTTTCAATAGTAGAGCGGTGGGGGGGGGGGGAATGGGTAGAACAGAGGGAATATATCTGATAGAGAGTGACCATATGATATAGTGTAGCAGTTAGAGTAGCAGTTAGTAACAGCGTAATATTTCGTTAGTAGCAAGGCAGTGGTACGTGCCCAGTAGATGAAGCTATACTAGTAGAAAAAAATAAAATGAGTCAAAATGATGACAAATAGAAATGGTCAGTTCTGATTTACAGACAGAATAAAAGAATGAATTGCATAAAGCTGGAAAATTTGATATCGAGTTCAAAAGGCTGTCACATGCCCAGATGGAAGGTGAGGTGTTGCTCCTCAAGTTTGCATTGGGCCTCACCATGGCAGCATAGGAAGCCACAGACATAAAAGGTCAGAGTGGGAGTAAGATGGTGAATTAAAGTGTCAGGCAAACAGAAACATGGGGTCACTGGATACAGCTGCTTCACAAAGCCATTAGCCAATCCGCATTGGCTCCCTGTTATTAGAGGTGAGAGCAGACGTATGGGAAACAGCTGAAATATGTTCAAGGGTTCTGTCAACTACAGTAGAGGGAATCCACAATTCAGGAAGAAGGAAGACATGTTGAAGACACCTGTATGGAATGTCTCATCATCAAAGCAAATGTGAAGGAGATGGAGACACTCAAAGAATGGAGCAGAGCTCTTACAGGAGACAGAATGTGAGGAAGCATAGACAAGGTAGCTGCGGGACCCTATGGATTTGCAATTGATATTTGTGGCTAGCCTATGTATTAACGAATGTTCAGGATAGTGGATAGGATATCAATCAAGTGATCTACTTTGAAAATGCACATTATGATTTTATGTAATTCTGTTGCTAAATAGTTGTATCTCCCTTTTAAGAACAATGTATGTTTGAAGATTATGCATAGTTCTTGGTATGGCCAGTACCTTGAGTGTGACAATAAAGAAAGCAGCCATTGTTTATATGGTGCTCAGCAGTGAGTCAATATAATTAACCACAAATATCAGAGTTTACGGTGTCAAGCCCACTGAGTCTTGGAGCTGCACTCATGCAGGCAAGTTGAAAATATTCTATCACATTCCTGATTTGTGCCTAGTAGATGGGATATCAGGAGGCATGCTGCCTGCTGCAGGATACCCAGCCTTTGATCTGCTTCTTGTGGTGACTGTCTTTGGTCCAATTCAGTTTCTGTGTACTGGTGACCTCCACGCTGCTGATCCCATGGGGTTCAGTGATAGTGGTTAAACCCTCTCTTGTTGGAGACAGTCATGGTCTGTTACTTTGGTGATGTGAATGTTACTTGTCACCTGTTAGCCCATTTCTGAATGTTGTCTAGGTCTTGCTGCAAGCAGGCATGGGCTGCTTGATTCGCTGAGGAGCTGTGAATGGAATGGAACATTGTGCAATCATGAGTGAATATCCCTACTTCTGACCTGATGATAGAAAGAAGGTCAGAAGGAATTGAAGAAGCAGCTGAATGCTTCGGATTGAGCTTCACAAATTCCTGCAACAATGACCTGGGACTGGAATGAGCGGTCTTTCAAAACCACTTTTTGTATGAGTTTTTCTTTGAACTGTTAGAGAGTTTTCACTCTCATGTCCATTGGCTTCATTGTTATTGGGGTTCTTCGATGTCATCCTCTATGAAAATCTGCCTTGTGGTCGCATCTCACCTCTGGAATCCAGATCTTTGGTCTATGTTTGAGCCAAGGCTGTGATAAGGCCTGGAGTTGAGTGGTTCTGACAGAATCCAAACCAAGCACCAGCCAGAATAGAGTGGACAAAAATCACTTGATCATCCAATCAACTTAAATTGTATTCACAAGATCACAACACAAGGGAGCAGAAGTAGGCTATTCGGCCCATCGAGCCTGCTCCAAAGAAAAGAAAGGGAAAAAGAAATGAGAAACAGGGGAAAAAAGTCTGCTCCATGAGCTAAAGGAAAAAAAAATTATTGGTTCCACTGCTTAATCTTCCTTTGAGAACATGAAAAGCAATACTTTTCTTGGATATTATACTATCTTGACAAAGAAACAAGATGAGGATATTCAGTTTTTTGAACGTGTCCTGCCATTTAACCAGGTCACAGCTAATCAGCACCAGAACTCCACCTAGCCATCCGGAAATTTATAAGACTCAGTCCTGAAAATTTCTCCCTCAACAGTTATTTTATGTCGGGGAAGAATTTCAGGTTACACTCTCTCTTGGGGTTGACCCAAATTCTTGACCCAAAATGAAAGCTTTTCTTCCTCCTTTTTAATGTCATTCCCCTTCTCATCAGCACCTATCTGAGGCTGACTGAATCCACCAAAATCTTATTTTACTCAACACAACCAAACAGAAATGAAACAGAGAGATTAAAAAAAAGAATTGGGGTACATCAAGGTGAGATAAACCAGCAAGCACACAATTTTCCCTTTTCCAGTATTACAATCAAGCCCAATGTTACTTAAAGCTTTAGGTTCAACTAGTGAAGGATGAATTATTCAACTGTTACTTTAATCTGTAAATATACTGGATTTTAACCATTGCAAGAACTCCAACAGGGTAAGCACCAATTACAGTTTCATGGCATCACCAAAAAGGGATTTCATGCCACCCATACCAACGGAGTTTTCCTTGTGTAAATCTCTCACATTGACCAGCATATATAAACTGAGAGACTCACACTGAGAGACGCCAGGTCTGAGCTATTGATTCACAGGTATCATTAGAATCAGTGACAGAGTGCACGTGACCCTTGCACTCAAAGGTGAACTGCAGCTTTTCTCAGTCAATGAAATGTTTTATGGAGGGAAAATTCTGAGCAATTGACTTTTTCTGATGTTTTGTTACCACTCACAGCCTCCTGCCCATATCAAATCCCAACGCTACTTATTGGCACTCATTAGAGGCAACATCTACCCATGCTCCCTCACTAGTCCACTTCACGATCTTGGCATGCATTGTGAGACATCTACTATTGTTGCCTTGTGGAACTATTCCCTTTCCAATGCCACATTCCCTCACACAACCTTCTATCATCTTACAATGTTGGACGACATGAAAGCTTCTCTCTATATTCAACCATTCTTTCCTTCTCTTATACATTCCAACCCTGGACCTGTGTCCTGGCCCTTTGATCTTCTTCCCAAATACCGGATTAGATTGCTAATTGATGCACCTGATCACACATATCCCTCTCTATTGGAAATCTCTCCCCAAAATCGCTTTGAGGCTAACGATCTCTCTAACTTCTGTTCAAACTCTAAGTTCCCTTTTCTCACTAAGATCCTCAACCACATGATCAGCTCATTGCTCAATGTTCACATATCTCAAAACTTGTTTGAAATTTCACTTAACATGCTTCCAAAAGCTTTACTGACAGGCCAGGTCAAGCCAAAATCTTTTTCCATCTCTCCACCCAGAAAATCTTTTCAACATCCACTTTTTAAATCAAGTTTTCATTTATTCATTCCCCCTGAATTCTCTCTCCAGGGCTCAGTATGAGTTTCTTACACAAAAACAACACAAGGTGTTTGGTTGAGCTCAGCAGCAGCTCTGTGGACTCGGAATGAGGAGGCTCAGAATTCAAAAGTCTTGAGCAAAAGATCTAAACTGACACTCCAGTAGCCTCTAGTGCTGGGGGAATGCTGCACTTTCAGAAGGACCATATTTCTCCAGAAATGTTAAAGCAAGATCCTGTCTGCCCTCCTGGCTGGGTGTGAAAAATTTCATGCCACAATTCAGTGAAAACCAGTGGATTCTCCCAGATTGCCAGCTCTTTGTCTCCTCCCACTTCAGGAAAACAGATGATATTGTTTTGTTACTCTGTTGCTGGTATTGTCCTGCTTTGCACCAAATTTATAGTGGTATCTTACACATTACATGTTTACATTTGTGCACGGTACATTTGAAATGAATACGTTTCACCTGGCATCTTCCTGAGGTTGTGAAAATCCATTGCTGACATCTTAAACTGCTTTTGCAGCTTAATCAACACAGTTTTGTAGATATAGGGCAGGCACGGAAGTGTAGCGGTAAGCGTAACGCTATTACAGCGCCAGCAGCCCAGGTTCAATTCCGGCCGCTGTCTGTAAGGAGTTTGTACCTTCACCCCGTGACTTTGTGGGTTTCCTCTGGGTGCTCCGGTTTCCTCCCACATTCCAAAGACGTACGGGTTAGGAAGTTGTGGGCATGCTATGTTGGCGCCGGAAGCGTGGCGACACTTGTGGGCTGCCCCCAGAACACTCTACGCAAAAGATGCATTTCACTGTGTGTTTCGATGTACATGTGACTAATAAAGATATCTTATCTGGTAGTAGATGATTCCACAGACAATGACCAGAAACTTTTTCTTGGTGTTGAATGAGGAATAAATGTGAGGTCAGGTCACTGGAAAACTTCACCTTCTCTTCCTTGAATGGTGACCTTGGGATCTTAAGTCTACTGGGGTCTTGGTTTAACATATAGAATCCACTGAGAGATGATGTATCCACAGTGCAGCATGCTCTGTACAGCATAGAAACGTTGGCCTGAATTATGTATTTCAGGCTTTTGAGAGAATTATTTAATAATGAAGTGCTTGTAAAAGGCATTTAGATGGGTACTTGGACAGGAAAAGAAAAGAGGGATATAGGCCTAATGCAGGCAAACAGGAATAGTGTAGATAGCCATCATAGTCACATGGATGAGATGGACTAAAAGGGCCCATTTCTGTCCTGTACAATTCTCTGATTGCAGGATAATTGTGCGAAGACTGCAACATCTTTACAACATTTTTGGGTCAGTGGTCAACAATATTTTCTAGAAACTGCATGATTTGCTGTAATGAGGAGAGTCCATCATCATTATGGCTCCAGGTGTTTTGTCATTCTCTCACAGAATGCAGAGTAATGTGGATTCCTACTCCTTGAATGAAAGCACCTCAGCTGAGAAGGTTGAGAGCTTCAAGTTCCTGGGAGTGAACATCACCAACAGCGGGTCCTTGTCAAATCACGTAGATGCCATGGCCAAGAAAGCTCACCAGCGCCCCTACTTCCTCAGAAGGCTAAAGAAATTCAGTTTGTCCCCTTTGACGCTCACCAACTTTTATCGATGCACCATAGAAAGCATCCTATCTGGATGCATCATGGCTTGGTATGGCAACTGCTCCGCCCAGGACCACAAGAAACTGCAGAGATTTGTGGACACAGCCCAGTGCATCACGGACACCAGCCTCCCCTCCTTGGACTCTGTCTTTATCCGTCGCTGCCTTGTTGAAGCAGCCAGCATAATCAAAGACCCCATCCACCCGGGTCATTCTCTCTTCTCTCCTCTTCCATCAGGTAGAAGGTACAGGAGCCTGAGGGCACATACCACCAGAATTAAGGACAGCTTCTACCCCACTGTGATAAGACTATTGAAAGGTTCCCTTATACGGTGAGGTGGACTCTGACCTCACAATCTACCTTGTTGTGACCTTGCACCTTACTGCACTGCACTTTCTCTGTAGCTGTGACACTTTGTACTGTTATTGTTCTTACCTGTACTACATCAATGCACTCTGTACTAACTCAATGTAACTGTAGTGTGTAATGAATTGACCTGGACGATCGGTATGCAAGACAATTTTTTCACTGTACCTTGGTACAAGCGACAATAATAAACCAATACCAATACCAATGCGCTAAAGAATTTCATCAAGTGCCCGAAATATCACTAAGGGTTTAAACTCTTGGCAAAGAGCTTTAGGTTTGGATCAAAATCAGAACACTGATGTGACCACTGATGTGACTACTGATGTCGCTCACTTTCAGTCAATGAGATTTGCCACCAACAGGCCTGACTGGGTGCCCATGAAATGGATTGAAACTGTCAGGCATAGAATGGGCTGAAATTAGTGACTTCCAACTTCAATTGGGCGTGACGCAACAATTTCTCTTTCCTTTTAAAAAGAGAACAGAATATTCTTCATCACCAGTGTCCAGTCCAGCCCAAGAAGAGGTGAATTGCTACAAATCAACTTTTCACTGGGCAGCTTACATTTTAGCATCAGTGGAGGAGTCCCTGTGAAATCTGACAGTGAAGCCTTTCTAACAATTGAAACAGAAATTGTGTGAGGGAGTCTATTGTAAACAGTAAGTTTTGAATTGGTCTACTGAAGAGTTGGCAGAGATGTGATATTCTGAATGGCCCTTTTCTGTCCAGCAACCACCAACAGTTACATCAGATTCAAGGGATGAAAAGAGAATCATTGTCCTCAGTTTATGGTGCTTGAACATGAGTCTGATACATTCAGCTTCGTTACTAGGTGACTTTAAGATTTGAGCACAATAGTCTATGCCAATGCATCTCTGTACTAATAATTACTCCCTGACATCTTTGATCAGACACTATGGATAATAGATGAAGGTAACAAAAGAAAATATGTTAAGTTTAGCAACTTCTTTTCCCCACACTCAGTTAATGCCCTTTCCACAAAAAAGAAACGACTGAGTTTATTTGAGACTAACTAAATACCCAATTTCATCAGATTGCCTCTGAAACTAATTTAAGAAGCTCTTTCTTAAAAAAAAAACTGTGAAATTGAACCAACAAGTTTCACAGACTCAAAATATTTTCACTTTCAAGTAGATTAATTCATTGTTAGTGGTTCAGGAACATCAAGTTGTATGAAATTCAAAGTTGTGTTTTTTGCATAAATATACTTTGCTATTGCACTGTGGGAAATTGTGATGATTAACTGTTGATAGGTCTGATGTTATGCAAAAATTGTGTAGAAAATACTTTTACAATAGATGCGATCATTTTAGTCTGTGAGACATATAGAATTCCCATTTACAAAATGCAATGACCTCGGAGCCTTTAGTGCCTGGAGAATAATGTGAGTTTATGGTAAAACTGCATTGTTCTCTTGGTAAACTCTTTTCATAAAGCCATTATCTGAGCAATGATACTTGCATCCTGATGAGATGATAATCCTAAATGGAAATGACAAAAAATACAAAACCCATGCCCTGTCTAACTCATATATAAACATTCTTCATTATAGTACAAACACACACAACGTATTTCTTACTGAGAGTACACAATATATTTGTTACAAATTTTTGTTTTATTGCAGGTTGTTATACTGTTTAAATTCTTTTGAAAATTAAGTTGTATTCATGCAATACATGATGTACTCTACTTAGGATATGAATTTTACAATTTAATGAAAATTTTATAGCTATTTAATATTACTCTGAAAGGCAAGAACTTGATTACGAGTAGGGGACTGCATACATATGAATTCTTCTCTTTTCCCAGGTTGGAGTCATTTATTTTGTGGTTTGGTTTCTATATCATTCCTCTAAATGAATAAATTGGTGCAAGGAGAAAACTCAGACCCTCATTTTCAACATGATATAAAGCTGGAAAGATAACATTTAGCTTAAATAGGGAGGGTGGTAATGCAGTTTCGGAGTTGCTGGGCTTAATTTAGGAAATAAACTTAAGTTCAGTGGTTTATCAGTTTCCTCTGTCCATATTTCCTTGTGGCTCTGCAATTTATTCTATCTCACATGCCTATCAGCTTTCATTTGATTCTTTTGCTACTTATCTATATTATAAGTTGATAAGCATGGTTGAATGTGACATACAGAACGTTCTGGTGCATTACAGATGCTTTCCCACAATCAAATGATGAATGATACACACATAGATTTTTAAGTGCATATAGTTAGTAATTCTACATGATTACAAACTTTTATCAACTGGCAACAGCTTCGCAATGAACTAACATAATTTTTGAGAATTATAGACTCATAGAACTGCACAACATGAAAGGCATTCATTTGGCCGATTTGGTCATTGTCAGCTCTTTCAAATAGCGATCAAATTGTTTCACTTCCCTGCTTTTCCCCAGTTCCTTGCAGAGTTTTCCCTAACATTTAAGCAATATTCTATAAAGCAATCTGCGCAAAATGGCCAATATCACTGTATCTGCATGAATCAACAGAGACCATTATCTTAGCTGATAAGTTCAGTTGTGTGAAACCAGACTGAAAACATGGGTTGAATTTAAAGGCATATGAAACCCTCCGATGGGTAAACATTTCAGTTGCAGATACATTAACTACAACGACTGCATTCTTGAAATGAGGCAACTCAAAGATATTTGAACAAGGGCTCAGGGATTCTGAAAAGTTATTTGAAAAAAAATGTTTGGAAGAATGGAACAAATATGGAGGGTTCCATGTTGATTAGCTGCAGGCACAGGGAGCAATCTCTGGAGCTCACTGGTGTATATATTGGACAAATTTGCTCCTAGATATACCACAAAATAATTTTGCCAGTTCAGCAAAGTTACATTCTTATCTTTAAGTCCATCTGCAAGTTGCTACTTAATGGATTTGGAAACCAGGTGCAAAGAGAAATATCCACACAATCATCTTCTCCATTGATCCTTGTCAATCCTGAGGCAGCACACAGGCATAGCTAGTAAAGCTGCTGCCTCACAGCTCCAGCAACCCGGGTTCAATCCTGACCTCCAGTGCTATCAGTATGGAGTTTGCACATTCTCCCTGTGAACACGTGGATTTCCTCCGGGTGATCCGGTTTCCTTCCACAGCCCAAAGATGTGCGGGTTGGTAGGGTACTTAGACATTGTAAATTACCCCTAGTGTGTAAATGAATGGTAGAACCTGTGGGGAGTTGATGGGAAAGTGGGAAACATAAAAAAATTAGGGTAAGATTAGTGTAAATGAGTTCTTGATGCTTGGCACAGACTCAGTGGGCTGAACAGCCTGTTTCTATGCTGTATGACTCTATGATATCTGAACATTGCACTTTATTTGTCAATTTGCACTGCATTTTCTCTGGAACTGTAACACTATGTTCTGCATTCTGCTTTCCTTTATACTACCTCAATGTACTTATGTATGGAATGAGCTACTTGGGTGGCACACAAACAAAAGCTTTTCACTGTATCTCGATACATGTGACAATAATAAACCAATTCCAATTTTTCATACCTGGCTGGCAGATGCAGAGAGCTGTCCCATTGCTTTGTGTAATGCAAGTGGTAAGATTACTGCACGGGTTGTTGTGGGAGGCACAGGGATCATACCACAGCTCACACAATTCACCAGTGAAGAATGGAGGGCAGATGCATTCAAATATTCCTGGAACAGCAGGCTCAAAGCAGGTGGCATCATTCTGGCAGGGATTGCAATCGCATTCATTCACATCCTCGGTGCAATCTGACCCTTGCCATCCTGGACTACATGTGCAGCTACAAAAACATTAATCAAGAGGGTTATTAGCTTAATAGATCACTGGATAATGTATAGCCATACTGCAGTCCCATATATTATCTCAGTACCCTTGAACAATACTTCAAGCACCATGCTAAAAGGTAAGCAACACACAAAAAGACTGGAGGAACTTAGCAGGTCAGGAAGCATCTATGGAGGGAAATGGACAGTCGATGTTTCAGGTTGAGACCTTTCATCTAGACTGAAAGGTAAAGGGGAGAAAGCCAGTATAAAAAGGTGGAGGGATGGGGTGGAGCAAGAGCTAGCATGCTACATCATGCTAAAAGGAAGCCTAATGTTCCAAATCACAAATGAGAAGCCCTGCCAATCTGTAATTTAACAAAGGAAGATAAAATATTTCACTGTAGATAAAATAAAATGTTTAATATAACATTACAGTTTTATTTTGCTTCATTAAGCACTAAAAACATACACTGTAGTTAGAGTGCTCTTCAGTTGCAAGCAGATTATGTTTCTTCTTTTTAAAAAACAAACCATCAGGAACAGGGTATCTATACTATTGAACATCTTCTCCATACATTTTCTCCAGTGTGGTTTTAACTCAAACACTCTCATTGGTGGCATTGTACTTTAAAAATATAAATGGCTAAGGGCAAACATAGGTTCCTGTGTCAGAAGGTAGCCGCGGGGAACCTATCACCTGTTAAGTATGATAATGCTGCACCGTAGTATATTTGTATATAGTTAAGTCATGTGGTCTAAGAACATAGTGACATATATACATGATGTACATAAGCAAAATTTGCAGAGAGTTCCTTATTCAAAGTTCCTGTATCCAGCAAATAGATCGTAGCTGAAGTCCAGCAGTACATAGAGTCTACCCAAGGATTCATTAGCCTAATTTCAACACCTTTGGGGTAATAAATGGTTAATAATTCATGAGAAATATAAAACTACTGAGAAAAAGAAGTTGAGGTTCAAATCATTGAATCTCATTGTGCTCAGGTTGCCATTCATCTTGACAATGGATAGCCATAACACACAGTCACTTACAACAGAATCTGCAAAAGAGGTCTGATCACTCTAACTATTTTGAGATGGACAGATTTTAATTTTTTCCCTTTGGGTGTTAACCTGGCAGAAGGGATTGTTTATTGAAGGACTCTCGTTCCCTTGATTTTTCCCTGTAGGCCTACAATTTCATTCAAAAATGTATCCAATTCCCTTCTGGAAGTTAATGTTGACCCTTTACAAATCAATGTATCCTTGGTCACAACAACTTACTACTTAAAAGGAACTCTCCACATCTCCCCATTTGTGGTTTGCCAATTACCTTTCCCTTTTTATTTCAACTAGTTAGGGCTGTTGCCTCACGGATCCAGTGAACCAGGTTCAATCCTGACCTCTGGTGCTGCCTGTGCGAAGATTGCATTTTTACCCTGTGACCGTAAGGGTTTTCTCAAGGTGCTCCAGTTTTCTCACACATCCCAAAAATGTGTGGGTTGGTAGACTAATTGACTATTGCAAATTGCTCCTAGTATGAAGATGATTGGCATATATAGGGGGAAGTTGATGGGAATGTGGGGAGAATAAAATGGTTTAGGGTAGGATTAGCGTAAAAATGGGTGCTTGATAGTTGGTGTGGACTGTGCTGCATCTCCTTATCACTCTATGACTAATTCCCACGTGTCAAGTCCCTCCATGAAAATGGTATATTTCATCTCTGGGTATCAGCTTACTAAGTTTCTGCCACAGCCTCTCAATGGCATTGGAATTTCTAGGAATTTTCCCTGTTCCAGTTATTCATCATTTAACTTTGTGATTCAGTATATTTTTATAGTTCAGGTACTGTGAGTTTTCTTGTGTAAACCTAATACAGTCCTACTCTGTTGCTCACTTCCAGAATACAAGGCAACTCTCTTCTTCCCTTTGCAAAGAATTAATGGATTCTGATTCAAATCAATGAATCTTACAGCACAAGAAGACCTTCATTGGTCTCATTATGGCAATGGATGACTTTCTCACAGCCCCTTGCAATGGTCTGTGGCAGAGAGTTCCATAACCAGAGTAACTCTCATCAACTTTCAGCCCTCAATTGTTAACATGGCTGAAGAGAAAATCCAGAGGCATAACTCACAATGTGTGATTCATCCCACCAGGCCATCAACCAGGCAGTAGACAAAAGTCTTCAGGAAGCAAAACAATGTTTCTTTCTAACCTCACTCTTATTACTTTATGTTACGTCATCATCAGCCTGCAGAACAGTGAAACAATCTTTTGTCTTTTTATGCTATCTGTAAGACTCTATCCTCACAAAACTGGGCTGCATAAACACTGATGGTATATCACTATTGCTTTCTATTTCTTGCACAGATTGCAAGCCCCTGTTTTTAGTGTAACTCAAAAGCCATCCATTAAGTTGGTTTAGGTGGTTACATGTAATGTGCAGAGAAGACAGATTGTGACACAGTATGCATGCATTGCTGATTCAGTGCCAACTTGGACAGCTACAATCTAGCTAACATTCTGCATTGAGCATTTAACAACAGGAAGAACCGACATCCACCTGCCACCCAGGACTTGCACTACTTAATGACGTGGACTTGTTGTTGATTAATCAGAAAGTGTTCTTAGTCTCTTTCATGCAATAGGTGATAGGTTTGCCAACAACTACACAGCCCCAAAAATCAATACATTAAGAAGAGCACTTCACTTATTCAACATTAGGTATTAATTTCAGCTTTGGTATGATTCTGGTAAGTCTTTGGCAATGTCTCTATATCTGTGTTTTTATATAATATGCAGAACAGGATTTTGCATGGTAATGCAAGTGTGGCCTCACCAAGCTACAGTACAAATTTATTATGACATCACAGCTCTTCAGTTCTGAAATTTTAAAATAGGCCCAAATCATAAACAGACAGATGAATATGTCCACAGAAAACAACAAAGATATTTTGAGCATCATGAACACCTTCTCTAACTATGCTCTGCATTCTGTTAAGTCTACCTCTATCTATCTGCATGGAGAGGATGTATTGGCATCCAATGACGCACAATCCTCAATGGCATTCAGAAACTAGCGCGAAAGTACATTGTCTCTTCCCTCTCCAATCTTTTGCCTCTAACTGAACTGGCTATGCTGGAACAGTTACTCATGCTGTTCCTGTATAAGTCAGTGTTGGGCAGATTTGGGCAAACAGAAATGCGATGTTGGCCATATCAGCTCAGTCTGTAGTTCATATAAATTATTTAGGTCGATTTATATGCTGCAGTTCAATCACTTTCCTCTTACTGGTCATGGCTGCCTGGGATTCATTAACTTCCAACATTACAATACTGACTATAGTTCAAAGCCAAAGTCGAGTTTATTGCCATATGCACAAGTACATGTGTGCACAGGTGTAATGAAAAACTTACTTGCAGCAGCATCACAGGCACGTAGCATCTGATACACAACATTCACAAGAAAAACATACATTAAACATAAATTATACAAAACCATGCAAGAAAGGACACAACTAGAACAAAAAAAAGTCCATTGTAATACAAAATGGTCATAGTATTGCTATACTGAGATAGTGATTAAGGTTGTACCTATTCAAAATTCAAAAGCACCTCACTGTCTGTAAAGTGCTTTGGGACATCCTGAGGTTGTTAAAGGTGTTTCAGAATTGCAAGTTCTTTTTTTAGTCCCTGCTGTTAATTCCAAAGTAGCCATTGCAATCACATCTAGATGGAAGTGTGAATGGCTGAGTCTGTCTAAATCAGGCAGAGTATTGCAAGAGTAAAAACACCATCTTTGACTGACACCCACTGAGTTGGCAACTGGCTATTGTTCATCCCTTTATAAATGGGTGGCTGCAGTAAGCCCAAGCAGTCTTAAGTGGTGGCAACTGGAGGTTGGCTAAAGTTGGATGATATGTGGATAAAACAAATTTAGAAAGAAAAGCTAAGAAGAACCCCTGAGTCAGTTGAATGGAGAAACTGTTACATAGTTACAGCAGAGTTTGATAAAAATTTTATGACATAGAATCATAGAACATTGAGAACATAGAACATCACAACACAGTACAGGCCCTTCAGCCCACAATGTTGTGCCGACATTTTATCCTGCTCTAAGATCGATCTAACCCTTCCCTCCTACATAGCCCCCCATTTCTCTATCATTCATGTGTCTATCTAAGAGTCTCTTAAATGCCCCTAATGTATCTGCCCCCACAATCTCTGCCGGCAGTGCATTCCACGCACCCACCACTCTCTGTGTAAAAAACTTACCCCTGACATCCCTCTTATACCTTCCTCCAATCACCTTAAAATTATGCCCCCTCATGTTAGCCATTGTCGCCATGCGTTTCATAGAAAGATACAGCATTGAAACCGTACCTTTGGCCCACTGAATCCACACACACCAATAGACAGACTTTTTCACTAATCCTATTTGTATTTTCCCCATGTTCCCATCAACTCCCCCAGATTCCCCCTCTCATCCATACACTAGGGGCAACTTACAGTGGGTAATTAAGTCATACAGTCTTACAGCACGGAAACAGGCCCTTCGACCCACCATGTTAACGCCGACCATTGTGCCTACCTACATTAATCCCATTTGTCTGCATCAGGTCCATATCCTTCTGTATCTTACCTATTCATGTGTCTGTTTAAATGCCTCCTAAGTGTTGTGACTGTATCTGCCTCCTTCTGATTCTGACTATCTACCCTATCTGTGCTTCTCATACTCTTTTATACTCCTATCAGGTCACTCATGACCCTGCTTTGCTGAGGGAAGACAAACCCAGACTATCCAATCTCTCCTCAAAACTGAAGTCCTCCTATACAGGCAACATAGTGGTGAATCTCCTCTGCACTTTCTCCAGGGCAATCACATCCTTCCTATGATGTGCTGACCAGAACTGCACACAATATTCCAAGTGCGGCCTAATCAGTGGTTTGAAAAGTTGCAACATGATGCCCCAACTCTTATATTCCATAACCTGACCTATAGAGGCAAGCATGCCATATGAAGACACAAGAGATTCTGCAGATCTTGGAATCTGGAGTGACACACACAAAGTGCTGGAGGAACTCAGCAGGTCAGGCAGCATCTACGGAGGGAAATAAACAGTCGACGTTTTGGGTTAAGACCCTTCATCAGGACCTTCTGAGTTCCTCCAGCATTTTGTGTGTGAAGCATGCCATATGCCTTCTTCACCATCTTATTTACCTGTGTTGCCACTTTCAGGGAGCTATTGACTTGTACCCCAATTAACCTATCAACCCTCATGCCTTTGGGATGTGGAGGAAATTGGAGCATCCAGAGGAAACTCACCCAGTCACCGGGAGAATGTGCAAATTCCATGCAGACAGCACCCGAGGTCAGGATTAAACCTGATCACTGGAGTTGTGAGACAGCAGCTTTACTAGATGAGCCACTGAGTGTGAAGGCAGCTTTGCTGAGATACTGTAGAGTGACAATTAGTTTAGAAGATGGTTGTGGTTTAGAAAAAACAGGATGATGGATGCCATCTGATAAACCCTGTACTATTGGGACCTCTTCTACTAAACTGTCAAGCTGATGTGTCCTTTCCACATGGAAAGTGAACAGATCTTGCTTGTTGCAAGCACAGATCCTGTCATTTGGTTATACAACGATCGTGAGCAGTCTAGCTGATGGTTAGTGGGTCCCCTGAAACAACTTGAAAGGGTCCAGTTGCATTAAAGCTTAATGTGGTGTTGACCATTCCAATGACTCAGCAATTGCGAAAGCACACTTTATGGTTTATAGCTATGGTCTAATTCTGATCATCTCATCAATTTATCTTGCAAATTAAAATTATGGAGTGCCATCAAAACTCCCACACATACCCACATCCTGAGGACGATGTTTTCTCAGTAACTGCATAATTGTTATAATCGAAGGGCTGGCTATAAAACATATGTAAAAAATTCTGTCCTCCATAGCAATAAAATTGAATTCACAACAAAGAAACATGTAAATCGACCTAACTCTTTAATGAGAAGAAGATAAAATGTTGATGCAGTGTTTCAAATTGCAAGACCGCTTCAGAAACTCATGGTCCCATCAAAAACATCTAGAGCCCAGCAAGATGGCCTTCAAAAGGACTATCCAGTTCGTCCCCTGCCTCTGCACTTTCCTTGTAGCCCCAACTTTGTTTTGTTTTCCTTTCTGAGTACATGTTGCTTTCCTTTTGAATATCACTGTTGAAGTTTTCAATGTTCTACAGTGAGCCCAACGAGAGCATGTATTTGTCAAGGGCCTTTGACAGAATAAAAATTTCCAAGGTGCTTCAATGAAATTCAGCAAACTGAATCTCAGACAAGGAGAGATAAGGATAGATGAGCAAAAGCTTGATTGAAGTGGTAGTTTTGACTTTCCTCAGACAAAAGGAGAGAGGGAGATGGTGAAGTGCAGAAATGTGGAAAGGGATTTTGTAGTCTCGGATCATGTCAGTGCAACTCAAGTCTGACAATGATGGGGTGAAGGTGGTGGGAGGAGTAAGAGAGGATAGACTTAGGAAAGTAGGAAACCTCAGCAGGGACAGGGGGTTTTAGGGCTGAGGGAGTTTACGCAGATAAGGAGGGGTGAATTGCAAGATGTTTTAAGTTGCACAGCACACTTAGATGGATTGTTGAAACTCCTTTTCTAGGTTATGTGAGGAGGGGACACCAAGAGGAGAATTTTCTGGAGGGAGAAGGAGAAAATTGAGAGAGATTTCTTCAAGTGTGTTAAAATCTATGCTGCAGGTTGTCTGATTATTGCTTTGTTTATGGGCTATTCTTTATGTTACACCAAGAAGTGCACCAGAGCAGTAATACAAAATCAATTCTCCTTTTTCATGAAAGGAAATACAAGTTTTCAAATTGATTCCGGCAAAATAAGATCTTCCTGAGTCAGCAACTTTGATTTTTCTCTAAATGAATTCCAATTCCAACCAACCTTCCAGCTGTTTCTGTTTAGTTAAAAACAATTGATTTATTTGGAGATTCATAATCTCTTTCTCTCACTTTCAAGCTTGCACTCATTTGCTGTAATTTGCCATAAGAAAGGCTGCCTTGACAAAAAAGTCAAAGCAAATTTTAGTTAAAACATTCTTTGCTATTAATCTGCCAAATAAAGATTTAAATATTAGGCCGGATCTTCCTGGGTACAACCTCACCAGCATCTTCACCTGGGCCAGATGTGGATCTCCCTGGCACACTTCCTGAAGTCAATCAACAAGGACTCATTGGTGGGTAGGCCTCAGGTTGAGGCCCTGCTCACAGAAGGTCCCACCAGGCTTTAATGAGGGCTAGGATGAAGGCTGAGACTTGTTCACCATTGAAATATTTTTTATATGTCTCTGACTATGAGGCATTGAAAATTGACACAAATAATACAATATAAAAAATAAAAACATAATTAAAATGCCTTTGGGCAGAAATTTTGTTTTTACTTCTTAAGTATAATGTTTACTGCCTTTTCCTTCCTAACCCACATGCTAAGAATGGAATTAATGTGCTCTCCTCAGACACATCCAGTCTGATCTTGCTTAGGCTCACAGAGGTAAATTGAGTTGAGAGATTCCAGAAAGACTGGGCCCCACTGCTGGACCCTACATGGAGTCCAGTGACAGATTACTGAATGCCATCATCAGTCAGTCTTGGACGTATAAAGCATCCGTGCAAGTCTGAGATTTATTTCCATTGAAACAGTTCCCTTGTTTTGAATAATAACTTAATCCTATTTAAACTTGGGACTGGTCACCAGTTCAGTGGCCACATATCTGCTCCAGTACACTGAAGCCCATCAGTTTTTGTATGGAAACTTGGTCTCATCTTCATACTGTTTAATTTTATGAAATGGTGTTTTTAAGATCTGTAAACATTACAGTAAATGCACAATTATTTTTAAATTCATTTCCTAGGATGTGGCTATCAGTGGCAAGGGCAGCATTTATTGCCCAGCTCTAAGTGCCCTTGAGAAAGTGGTGATGATTTGCTTTCTTGAATTGCTGCAGTCCTTCTGTTGAAGGTTGTCCCAGAGTGCTGTTGGGGAGGGAGTTCCAGGATCTAAACACAGATATATTAAGGATGGCGATGTATTTCTAAGTCAGGATGGTGTGTGAATTAGAGGGAAACTTGCAAAGCTTGTGATTCCATACACCTGCTGCCCTTACCCTTCTTAGTGGGAGCAGTAACAAGCTTAGGAGGTGCTGTTGGAGCAGTTTGGGTGAGCAATTGCAGTATGATACACAACACAGTCACTGTGTGTCAGACGACGGGGTCATGAATGTTCAGGATGGTGTGAATTAAGTGAGCCGTCTTTTTCGTGGATAATGCTGAGCTCCTTGAGAACTTTTGGAGATGCACTCATTCAGGCAAGTGGAGAGCATTTCATCACACTGCTGATTTGTGCCTTGTAAAGGGTGGAAATCAGTAAATGAGTCATCCTGTGCAGGATACCCAGTCTCCAAACTGCTTCTAGAGTCACAGCATTTCTGTAACAGCTCCAGTTGAATTTCTGGTCAAAGGTGACCCTGAGGACATTGATGCTGGAAGACTCAATAATGGTAATGCTATTAAACATTAAGAATAGATGGTTCGACTATCCTTGTTGGGATGGTTATTGTCTGGCACTTTTGTGGCATGAATGTTTCTTGCCGCTTATCAACCAATGCATCAATGTTGTTTATTTCTTGCTGGAATAAAGCAAGGGATGCTTCATTTGCTGAGGAATTGTGAATGGAATCGAACTTTGTGTGATCATCAGCAAACATTCCCACTCCTGACCTAATGATGGCAGGAAGAACATTGGTGAAGCAGCTGAAGATGGTTGGGCCTAGGAGACTGCCCGGAGGAACTCCTGCAGTGATGACCTGGAGTTGGGATGGTTAACCTCCAACAACCACAAGCAACTTTCTTTCTGAGGTATGACTCCAGCCATTGGAGTGTTTTTCACTTAATGTCCACGGACTTCAATTTTACTAGATCTCCTTAATGCCACATGTGGTCAGTTCCCGTAATGTAGCAGCTAGCGTAACGCTATTACAGCACCAGCGACCCAGGTTCAATTCCCACTGCTGTCTGTAAGGAGTTTGTACATTCTTCCTGTTTGTTTGTGTGGGTTTCCTCCGGGTGTTCCGCATTCCCACATTCCTCCCACATTCCAAAGACGTACAGGTTAGGAAATTGTAGGCATGCTATGTTGGCGCCAGAAGCGTGGCGACACTTGCAGGCTGCCCCCAGCACATTCTCAGTAACGAAAAAAGATGCATTTCACTGTGTGTTTCGATGTACATGTGACTAATAAATACAAATCTATCTTATCTATCTACCTATTCCTGCCTTGATATGAAGGGATGTCACTCTGCCGTATATCATCCCAGTTTTGGTCTCCAGATTATAAAGAGGATATAGAGTCATGGGAGAAATTACAAAAAAGATTTACAAGTCAACAGAACCAAGAGATTATAATTGTTGATAAAGGTTGAACTGGCTGGAACACTTTTCTCTTCAATGGAGAAACTGAGTCTTTAAATCAAAAAGAGACCTGTTTGGGTAGAATTGGAGAAGGTGGTCCCATTGCCTCGTGGTTACACCAGCAGCCATAACAAGCAGCATGTGGTGGAGCAGTTAGTGCTGCTGCTGTACAGTTCCATTATTCCAGGTTTGATCCTGATCTCGGGTGCTGTGTTTGTGGAGTTTGTACATTCTCCCTGTGACCACATGGTGCTCCAGTTCCCTCCCACATCCAAGAGACAGACTGGTTGGTGACTAATGCAGGTAAGTGGCAGGAGAATCAGGAAGAGTTGATGGGCATGGGAGAGAGAATAGATGATGGAGAAATGGGGAATGGGACTGATGGAAATGCTCTGGAAAGGTGGCATAAGGCGCGATGGGCTGAGTGGCCTCTTTTTATGACATAAAGAGATGTGGGATAAATAGAAACATTAATAATCTACCTTGGGAATATAAGAAAATCTACACAGAGTATTCAGTATGTTAAATACATGAGGTCAAGAAGTGGATGAGGTAGAAAACATGGGTACATTTAAGCGGTAGCTGGACAAACAAATGAAGGAGAATGAAGAGAAGCTTTGCACTATTACATTATGAGGAGAGAAAGGATGGACGTGTGCCCCTCGCTTATAGATTCAATATAATTTCATGCTCTGCTTGCAGATCATCCCATCAGTTTCAACTACCCAGGAACACAGAGTACCTTGTTCGCTATTTAGGATGTCCATGACTTTTGGGTTTGGTACTCACCGATAGCCATTTACGAGATCTGTGCATGTTCCACTGTTTTCACAAGGTTCAGAAGCACACTCATTGACTCCTTGTTCACAGAAATCTCCTTCCCAGCCTGGGAGACAGATGCACAGGTAGCTCTACATAGGAGGAAAGAAATGCACAGTCTATGTCAGGAAGGAAACAACCTGCTCATTTTCCCCTCAGCTATAACTCGGATTCACAAACAATTAGGTTCAAAAACACAATTATATGTGTTTCAAATGAGAAAGATCATTGGACTGAAGAATAGTGATGGAAGGCCAAACATACTCTCTGGACCTTTTGTATTTTTCTATCCTAAAATTCCCAGCTTCCATGCTCTTGTAAAGAAACATTCACAATATTTACTTACAGTCCCTTGGCTGATTCATTAGAAAGATGACAAAGACTATTTTTCATTCAAGATCTCCAATTTCAACAAAGAAATGGAAATTCTTATTGGAAATCAATGCCACAGATAAGACAAGAAGCTGAATGAGCTGCCCCGATCAATCTGTTTTTTCTTCTGTATCATTCTTACTTGCTTGCTTTAGTACTCATTTCCCCTGTTTGTGGACACTTCTTTTATTGATTGTACAAAATAGCTTAGTTTCTTGTATTTCTCTAACTCCATTGCTTGGCTTACTTCATTGCAATTTGCTTCTCCCATTTTTCTTTCTCTTAATCCATTTGTTGTCCACTTGTACTTCTCTTCACAACTGCCTCAAATGGCAATCCTCAAAATAGTTCACCTATCTATTAAAACTGACAGCAGCTATGTCTGCCAATCCCAAACCAGCAGGGCCAGCAAAGCTTTCATCAGCTCTACCAGGAACAGAAGTGGAAATTGAGAGTGCCTTCATCATTCCAGACCTCACTGCATTCAGACAGAATACATCTGAAGACAACTGTGATGAGAAAAAACTGCCTTGAAGACTAATTGCCAGTTGCACTCAATGTGGGTGATTTTGACTTTAGACAAAAGACAAAAACAAGTTATATCAAAGTAGATGCAACTATACAACTGCAGATTATTATTTCCATTGATTTAAAAATAACAATATAACATTGGATAGCATATCACAGTTCAACTTCAGAAATATTTATTATGTTTGAATGCACTTCCACTGCGATATGTTATCCGACAGCATGATCTGAAAACGATGTGAAAATTTGTATGTAAGTACAAGTGTTGAAAAAGGACAGGGTAATAATTGCATCAAATCTATTTCAGCTAAGGTTTCTGAATGTTTTCAAAGTGATTACTGCAAAGAAAAAAATCTAGGGAAAATGATTACAAAGATAACTTGAATATTTGCCAGCTTTTTTTCCACTGGTACTTTGGTTCTGATTGTCAAACAACTCATTTGCTAAAAAGTTTGGGTGTCCATTTTACAGCTGTGTGCAGATGACTCTGTGTTAAGAATGGGCGAATCATTGGGAAATTTGTTATGATATCCAAATTACCGTGTGGAGATTCATTTTCACTAATCACGTTCTGTGCCTGTTAATGACTCCAAACAGAAATGCACATATGGGGTGAAAATCTATTAACAATTACAGGCATGGAAAGAGACTGCTCCTTCCAATCTGTTCTATACAATTATTCTTGCTTGTATATCACAACATAAGACTCTACCCTGCCTGAAACCAACCAATATTCTGGGAGAGATGAAAAAAATAGATGAGAACCATGATGGGAGAGGTGGAGAAGAAAGTGCAGTAGAAATCTGGAGAATTTCTCCCTGGCCCCATCGACGAGATCAAACCCAGACCAGGAGAACGATGAAATGCCATACCCCAGTTCCTAATCAGCGCTGAGACTCCCTGCCTAATAAGGATGTTGCTTGCAGTAGTCTGCACAGTTTGTTCACTGCTTTGTGTCTGGAAGTGTTAGTTATTTCAGTCAGTAATATTCAAAGGTAGTTTTTAATCTCTAACAAAAATAGCACATCAGGGTTCATGGTAGTTTTGCATCTTCCTGATGTTCTGAACTATCTGTAGCCCTAGACTCAGGTAAAAGGAAGCTGACCTGGGTGGATGTGCTCCTTGCAATCCTTTGGCAAGAATACATGACAGGGTTCTGCGATGACAGCTCATTTTCATTTATTTTCTAGCTAGGAAGAAAGTAAAACTGGCACTGGAGGAGAACATCTAATTGTCTCTGTGGTTCTCTTCCAGAAAATGAATATGTTTAATCACCTTAAAGGCATTCAAAGGCTGGAGTGAAAAATCCCACTTTGATAATCGTTTGCAGAGTATTTCCTCTGAGGAGATCTAATGTGGCACAAGCTTTGGCCACGATTACTTGGAGCTTATGATGAATCTGAAGACCTCAGTTAGGCTGTCAGGTTTTTTTTTGCACAGAGCTCATTGGTGCCTGGAGTGACTATCTCAATGGAAAGGTCACTTTTATTCTTGGAATATTGCAGAGCTTTGACGAGAGATGGCAGGGGTTTCACTGATGTAAGCTGAATCTGTGCGCTTTATTAAAATTCAAGAAAACAAAAGATTTGTCCCCTGCTCCCTCAGGTCTTCTCAGGTCATCACTAGTTTAAATCAACCCTGTGTAATCAAGCTTACAATGAAAGGCATGCATTCTTGGTTTTCCTTTGTTGGTATCCCTACATACATTCCGATACAGTTTCACCAATCACTCCAGCTGGGGGGTGACAGTAACAACCACATAAAACATTGACAGATGACATTTGTGGTTGTCTACACTCTGCCAGCTCCTACTGGTACAAGGAAGGACTTCCATCAATTTCTGAGTTTGATAAATCAGAGCAAGCATTCCCCACCTAACGTTACAATAGCCAAAAGGTCAATGTTTCCTTCCACCAGACCTAAAAATGGAGGCAATCTTAACTCCAAAATGTCAAAGGTGGTCCCTGTAGGCTATAAAACAATCACTTCTCCCCGGCTTAACATTTTAAAGGTGACCAGATTGGAAATCGTTTCCTATAGAAGCAGGACAACTATTGTGGCTCCTCGTACAAGACTTCTAAAGCAGTTGTAAAAAAAGTCAGCAATCATCATGCTGATGAAACCAGAGGTATGACCTGGCACTGGCACTTGACAAAATCAGCTTTTCTGTGGCTTCAACATTTGCAAACACTCTGTGCACAGAAATAACATCAATTGGTTGAAAATCGGAACCAAGCCTTTAAGAAGAGTCAAATAAATTGGTCAAAACAGCAAAGAATGCTGAAGATACTCAGCAGTCAGGCAACATCAGTGGAGAGAGAAATACTTACCATTCTAGACTGATGACCTTTTAGCAGGTGTCCTCTGCATCAGGAATGTCATTGCCCTGAAACATTAACTCTGTTTTTCTTTTCACAACAATGACCTGCCGAGTATTTCCAGCATTTTGTGTTTTATTTCAGATTCCCACCGTCAAAACTGTTTTTTCAGATAATTCAGTTATTTGGTGTGCAATTCTTTGAAATTATCATTGGGTCAAAGATCTGAGCGGGTAAGAACAAAATTGTTCAATATGGAGATAATCAGAAAACATGTGTAACATAGGTTTCAGTCTTACTGAAAAGTAAATTAAAGGATATTTTCAGATTTTCATTGTTTAGTTTCAGTGCTGAGGGTGATTTCAATGATCCAAAGTAGCCAAGAAAACCTCCTGAAGCAATTCCTGTTTACAGCTTGGAAAGAGACCACTCAGCCCATCAATCTTTCCACAATGACTACAGTATATCATCTGCATGATACGGGCAGAACATTGACTGACCCTGCAGGTGAGCCCTTTCCCAGCTTGGAAGATGGCAAGACAGCAACATCAATAGAATGCTGAGCACTATTAACCTTGACAACTGTTGACAATGTCAGCCCCATGACATGGATGGTCTTTGCAGCAGATGGCGTTGCTCAGCACCACTTCGCAGAACACCTGTGTTCAGCCTGCAAGAATGACTCTGAGCTTCCAGTTGCCTGTCAATTCTCCATCACACCTCTACATTGACCTCTCTGTCTTTAGACTTTCTACACTGTTCCAACAAAATCCAATCTGAGCTTGAGGAAACCCACTTGAACTTCTGATGGGGTAAATTATATCCCTCGGCAATTAACGACGAATTCAATAATTTCAGGTAACCTGTAATATTAACTCCATTTCTCCTCTCTGCAGATGCTGCCTGACCTGATGGCCTTGCTTGATTTTTTTTTGTTTCAGGTTTCCAACAACAGCAGTGTTTTATATCCCACAGCTCCAGTAATCATGTTTCTGCTTTTTCGTCTTTCTCTCCTCTTTCTTCATTCACCCCTTCTGTGCCGTTCAGTCTCTTCTGATCTCCACCCAATCAGAAACATCCCTTTCATTTCCTCCACTACCACCTCCTCCACATTCTGCAGCTTAAAGCACATTTAATTTCTAACTTTTCCTTGTTCTGAAGGAAGGACATTCACCTGAAACATTTATTCCCTCCACAGATGGTACCTGAGCTGATGACAATGTCTAACATTTCTGTTTTAATTTCTATTGGTTGTCGATGTTTACTGACCCAAGGTGTCAATTCCCCACGGCCACTGCCAGGAAAGTGTGGCGAGACACCATGATACAACTGGTATTAGTATTGGTATTGGTTTATTATTGTCACTTGTACCGAGATACAGTGAAAAGCTTGTCTTACAAACCGATCGTACAGGTCAATTCATTACACAATTACACAATACACAATGGTGATATCATGGTAGGTGTGGAACAGATACCTGCTGGTCACTGAGGAAAAGATATAGTTACAGTTTTTAAAAAAAGCATGACAACACAGCTACTAATATAAGAAAAATGGTCAGAGGGAATACATCAGAATGAGCACAGGTTATGCTGCAGCAGATGCTATCATTGATCACAATGGCATCACCGTGTAAAGTCCCAAGTCAGGGATGGCAAAGATTGCTGAACAGTAGCAGAGACCTTGCCCTCAGTTGTGCCACACGATGCAACCAACAGCAGCTTAACTGGTGCAGAAGCACCAGGTTTTTAAGTGTCAAAAGCATTCGGTGAAACTCTGGTTTCTCTGATCTTTCGTATCAGCTTTTAAAACAATTCCCCAATCTGCAAAAGTGACCAGTTCTTCAAGGTGTTTTCACTAATTGCAATGAGTTTATGAACTTTCCGGGAGGCTCAAAAGATTAATTTTAATTCAGGGAACAGCATCTCACCCTCTATCTTAGTCTGTTATAACCCTCAGGACTTAATATTGAGATTAACAATTTCAGATAAACCCATTTTTTGTTCACAGGTTTGTTCCAATTTCCTTCTGCACCATTTCGTTCCATCTCCCAGTTTTTGACGTAACTCTTACCTTGAGAACCTTGGTCCACACCCTATCAGACATTCCTTCCACTTCCCCCTCTTCTCACTTTTCCATTTATGATGAAGGATCCAGGATGCAAAGGGGAGTCATTTTGGTGGCTCACAGATGCTGGAGTCCACACACAAAAGCATTTCCCTCAAAGAATTGCTGAGAACTTCAATAGGGTGGCATCAATGAGAAGACTGGTGCAGATGCACACTGAGATGATCAGGGTGCTGTCAGGCCTGCCTGTCTGAATGATCACAAGATCACAAGACAAGGGAGCAGAAGCAGGCCATTCGGCCCATCGAGTCTGCTGCAAGGAAAAGGGAAAAAAGAAATGAGAAATGGGGAATGGTGGGGGGAAAAGAGAAAAAAAAACTATTCTAATCTCAATTTCCAGCCTTATCTCCATATCCCTTAATACCCCTACTATTTAGATATCTATCTATCTCTTCCTTGAATGCCCCCACTGATCTGGCCTCCACTGCTGTATGTGGCAAGGAGTTCCACAAATTCACCACCCTCTGGCTAAAGAAATTTCTCCTCATCTCTGCTTTGAAACTGTACCCTCTAATTCTAAGATTGTGCCCTCTGGTCCTGGACTCACCCACCAAGGAAAACAGCCTAGCCACATCTACTCTGTCCTTTCCTGTCAACATTTTAAATGTCGCTATGAGGTCCCCTCTCATTCTTCTGTACTCCAGTTAGTACAGTCCAAGAGCCGACAAAAGCTCATCATACGTAAGCCCTTTCATTCCTGGAATCGTCCTCGTAAATCTCCTCTGAACCCTCTCCAACGTCAGCACATCCTTCCTAAGATGTGGGACCCAAAACTGCGCACAGTATTCCAAATGAGGCCTCACTAGTGCCCCGTAGAGCCTCATCAACACTTCCTTACTTTTATACACTATACCTCTCAAAATGAATGCCAACATAGCATTCGCTTTCTTTACCACTGATCCGAGCTGGTGGTTAACCTTTAAGGTATCCTGCACAAGTATCCCCAAGTCCCTTTGTACTTCTGTACTTTGAATTTTCTCTCCTTCTAGATAATAATCTGCCCACTTATTTCTGTTTCCAAAGTGTACAACTGCACATTTCTCAACATTGAATCTCATCTGCCATTTCCTTGCCCACTCTCCTAAACTGTCTAGGTCTCTCTGCAACCTTCCTATCTCCTCAATACTCCCTACTCCTCCACCTATCTTGGTGTCATCCGCAAACTTAGCCACGAAACCATTTATTCCATCATCCAAATCGTTAATGTACAAGGTAAAAAGGAGCAGCCCCAACACCGACCCCTGCAGCACACCACTAGTAACCGGTAGCCAACCAGAACAAGATCCTTTTACTTCCACCCTTTGCTTCCTGCCAACCAGCCAATGCTCCACCCATTCTGTTATCCTACCCGTAATTCCATGACCTTTCATCTTATTAATCAGTCTCTTATGAGGCACCTTATCAAAGGCCTTTTGAAAGTCTAAATACACAACATCTACCCCCTCTCCCTTATCCACCCTACCTGTGATTTCTACAAAAAACTCCAAAAGGTTGGTCAGGCAGGATCTTCCCTTCACAAAACCATGTTGGCTAGGACGTCTCTTGCCTTGCACCTCTAGGTATTCCGTAACCTCATCCTTGAGGATAGATTCCAATAACTTTCCCACCACTGACATCAGACTAATAGGTCTGTAATTTCCTCTATGCTGCCTCCCTCCTTTCTTATACAGCGGAACTACATTTGCGACCCTCCAGTCCTCCGGAACCATGCTGGAATCTATCGATTCCTGGAAAATAATCACCAATGCCTCTGCTATCTCTAAAGCCACCTCCATCAGAACCCAGGGATGCACCTCATCCGGTCCGGGAGACTTATCAGTCTTTAGCCCATTTAGTTTTCCTAGCACCTTCTCCCTAGTAAGCTTAACGGAACTCAGTTCCATTTCGTGAGACCCCAGACTATCCGGTATATTGCTGATGTCCTCCACAGTGAAGACCGATGCAAAATACTCATTCAATTCCTCTGCCATCTCTCTATCGTCCATTATAATATCTCCTGCACTGTTATCAATTGGTCCTATATCAACCCGTGTCTGTCTTTTACTCCTTATATATATAAAAAAACTCTTAGTATCCTTTCGAATGTTATCGGCCAACTTCCTTTCATAATCCATCTTTTCTTTCCTAATGACCTTCTTAGTTTCTCTCTGCAGGTTTTTAAAAGTTTCCCAGTCTTCTGTTTTCCCACTAATTTTTGCTTTTTTGTACGCCACCACTTTTGCTTTTATTTTAGCCTTCACCTCTCTCGTTATCCACATTTGTGCCTTTTTTCCATTCAAAACCTTCTTTCTTCTTGGAATATATCTATCCTGCATTTTCTTTATTTCCTGTAGAAATTCCTTCCATTTCTCCTCCGCCATCCCTCCAGCTAGCTTACTCTTCCAATCAATTAGGGCCAACTCCTCTCTCATACCATTGTAATTTCCTTTGTTCCACTGAAATATCAATACACCAGTTATCAGCTTCTCCTTCTCAAACTTGAAACTGAACTCAATCATATTGTGATCACTAGTTCCCAGTGGTTCCTTTACCTTTAGTTCCCTAATCACCTCTGGTTCATTACACAGCACCCAATCCAAAACAGCCGATCCCCTGGTGGGCTCATCAACAAGTTGCTCCAGAAAAAAGTCCCTTAGACATTCCACAAACTCACTCTCCTGAGTTCTACTGCCTTGCTGGATTTCCCAGTCCACCTTCATGTTAAAATCCCCCATAATTATCTTCACATTGTCACTCTGGCATGCTTTTTCTATCTCAAACTGCAACTTATCGTCCACTTCCTGACTGCTATTAGGGGGCCTATATATAACTGCTACTATTGTCCTTTTACCCTTGCTATTTCTTAGCTCCACCCATAAGGATTCCACCTCCTCTGACCCAATGTCCTTCCTTTCTATTGATTTTATATCGCTACTAACCATCATGGCCACACCTCCCCCTCTGCCTACCCGCCTATCCTTCCTGTACACTGTGTACCCCTGGACATTCAGTTGCCAATCACATCCATCATGAAGCCATGACTCGGTGATTGCCACAATGTCATATTTATTAACCTGTAGTTGTGCCACTAGGTCATCTACTTTATTCCTAATGCTACGTGCATTTAAATATAGTACGTTTAGTCTGGTATCTGCTATTGATTTTGTTGTACTTCTATTGTTCAGCAGTTCACTACCTCCTCTGAGGAAACACACTTACCTTTGCCCCACAGTCAGCCAATCCAGACTGAGGCTTCAGGTTGCGAAAGACAACAGTCTGCTGGCCTGCCAAGGGCAGGAGATTCTCATGGCCATATAGCTTGGACCTCCACAGACTCTCTGTGTGAAAGAAACAGTCTATCCAACAACTTGAAACTGTAGCCACAGGAGTGGTCCTGGGTCTTCCAAGTCCATCTGGAAGCACCCACTAAGGGATAGCCAACTTTCATTCCAGCCTCAATATTGATGTTACTGTTAATTGGTGAGGCAATGTATTTGTTTATTCCATCTTGGGCAGACTGGCAAGCCTTCAATCTGAATCATGAAGTTAGCAAGGCTTGGTTCTGCATCTCCCTGACAATGCTGCTGCACCGTCTTTTCCAAAGTCAAAGTCGAGTTCATTGTCATGTGCACAAGTACCTGTATGCACAGGTACAATGACAAACTTGCAGCAGCATCACAGGCAAATAGCATCATATAAACAACATTCACAAGAAAAACATAAATTAAACATAAATTATCACAATTTTTACAAGAAAAACACAATTTGAACAAAAAAAGTCTATTGTAGTGCAAAGTGATCAAAGTAGTCAAAGTGTTGCTAAACTCTAGTGATTAGGGTTGTGCTGGTTGGTTCAAGAACCAAATGGTTGAAGGGAAGTAGCTTGAACCTGGTGGTGTGGGACTTCAGGCTTCTGTATCTCCTGCCTGATGGTAGCTGTGAGAAGATGGCATTCCCCGGATGGTGGGGATTTTTGATGATGGATGTTGCCTTCCTGAGGCAGCGCCTCCTGGAGATACTACCGAAGGTGGGGAGGGATGTTCCAGTGATGTATCGGGCAGAGTCCACTACTCGTGCAGCTTCTTACATTCCTGTGCATCTGAATTGGCATACCAGACCATGATGCAACCAGTCAGGATACTTTCAATAGTACATCTGTAGACATTTGTTCGAGTGTTCAGTGACAACCCAAAACTCCTTAACCTCCTAAGAAAGTCAAGATGCTGGCATGCTTTGTGATTTCATCCATGTGCTTGGCCCAGGGCAGGTCATCCAACATGTTAACGCCCAATAATTTAAAGCTGCTGACTCTCCACCGCCGATCCCCCAATGTAGACTGGTGCATGTTCGCCGTCTTTCCCCTTCCTGAAGTCAACAATCAGCTCTTTAGTTTTCCTGACGTTGAGTGAGACACTTTTGCTGTGACACCACTCAACCAGGTGTCCTATCTCACTCTTGAACGCTGATTCATCACCACCTGTGATTTGTCCAACAACAGTGGTGTCATCAGCGTATTTGTATATTGCATTTTATAAGCACGCAGCCTTGAGATGCACCTGTATTGGTGGTCAATGCGTAGGAGATGTTGTTACCAATCATCACTGATTGAAGTCTGTCGATGAGGAAATCAAGTATCCATTTTCAGAGGGAGGTACAGAGGTCCAGTTAAAGACTCCTTCCTACAAATAATTCATGCTTTGCAGAGATTACACCAGATGATGCTGAAGCCATCTCTAGAAACCTCTTTTTCAAAGTAAACTCAAACAAATAAATCCTACAGTGCAGTGAAAGTACTGTCCAATAACATATCCCAGTGATCACTGCCTAGGAGAGTCACAGCACCTGACTCAAAGAGTCTACATCCAATCACAGTGAATATCAGTTTTTGATGATTAATAACAATAATAATAACAAGGCTATTTTGTATCCCCACAGAGTTGACCAAGGCTTGGGGGATTTTGATACTGAAATGGAGACAACATTTGCACTGTTGATATGCCTAAGGTACATGCAGGAGTTAATCTCCCTTTCACTCAAAGTGCCATACCTTGTATCCTTGTAGTACCTTTAAGAAATATATTATGCCCAGTGCCAATGTTAATATACAATGTTAAAGAGCAACGTTTTATGATGCTCCTGCTTGTAGCTCACTTTAGTCTCATCCTGCATATGGACTACTGTGAACACAAAATTTTCCTCAAACCACTGTATCCATCAACAGATCCCTTCTCGGGAAGCCTGTATGCAAGAACTGAGGCTTCAACAGTGTCATTATTGTTTTTTTTTTCGCAGTCTCTAGGAGGGAGCACCACAGTTAAGAGTCTAATAATCTGAATGCAGCAGTCCAGAGGAAACCTCTTTCCTAGATAACCTCGCTCAGCCCAGTCATCCATATGATTGGTGTGAAAAATGTAGTCATTGCAGACTCTGAATTTTCACCTTGATCATTTGGTTCCTAAATTCCATTAGCTGGCACCAACAAGAGCACTTACTTTAAGGGGATCTCATGATTCCCCTTTAATTGTGAACACTACCTGGTTAAAAGCAGCCATCAGTCAGATTTCAGTGAGGGCTGTTATAGTTGGTTGAGTCAGTGTATTGATGCAAGTTGTTAAGAAGCCCTGACAGCAGCATAAGGTTAAGAGCCTCCATCTAGTAAAGTGGCCGTTGGCCACAGCTGCCCTCCATGGACCTTGTTATATAACCCTTTCAGCCAAAGCATCTTACAAATGACAGTCTCAGGTGCCTACAATTCATGCTTTGGAAAGTTTATAAATAGTACTCAAGAGGGCTTTGTGGGCATAAGGCAACTGATTACATGCCTGGCATATAGATGTCCTTCAGGTCATGCCAAGTTGTGGTCTGAATCCCTTGGGTTTCCAGTAATGTTGCACTCCTTCATCTCTGTCATGGAGTCGTAGAGTGATAGAGCATGGAAACAGGCCATTTGGCCCTCTAAGTCTGTGCCAACCACTGGCACCCATTTATACTAATCCTACCCTAACCCATTTTATTCTCCCCTCATTTCCCATCAACTTCCCCCAGGTTCTACCACTCATCTGAATACTCGGGGTAATTTACAATGGTCAATTAAACTAATGAACTGCAAATTTTTGTGAGACCAGAGCACCTGGGGAAACAGACTCAGCCACAGGGAGATTGTGCAAACGCCAAACTGACAGCACCCGAGCTCAGGGTTGAAGCCGGGTTGTTGCAGTTGTAAGGCAGTGGCCCTACCAGCTTTGCCACTACGCTGCCCTATCCTTGTGAGGTGTTATTGTTTCTAAGCAATAACATCGAGGTCCTAGCTTCATTTTGCCCTTGTTACTTCTGGCTGTTGATAACTGGTACGTTCACATAACATGTTCCAGATAAAAAAGCGATGGTTAATGGACAGGTGGAGCAATCAAATAAAGCTGCAGGTATTAACGTATCCCTGACAGCACTGCAAGATATATGCTCCCTCTTAAAACAAAGCACGTGATGAGAATATTCCAGCATTTGTGGTACCCGATCTTCATACCGCTGCTCTTCCTCCTACAGGAGACCATTAGTGTGGGTCGCACGGAATTTTTGGGGATCATCCCTCGAGTATGTGCACTTCAGGGACATTTAAGAGACTCTTAGATAGACACACAAATGATAGAGAAATGGCAAGCTATGTGGGAGGGAAGGGTTAGATAGATCTTAGAGCAGGATAAAATGTCGGCACAACATTGTGGGCCGAAGAGCCTGTACTGTGCTGCAGTGTTCTATGTTCTATGTCCCCACCCTTGCATCGAAGCCTGCCTTTGACAACTGCAACACCTGCCCTGGCCCTTCCACTCAAAAGCAGTGTGACCATGGAAGCACCTGTGGTAGGTGCTTGGCAAGCGCCCATCTTGTGGTTTTGCTGTGGTGCCTATTGAACATTGCCGCCATAGGGCAGCCTACCACAGTTATCTGTTGTAACGTGAGCGATCTTTAAAATGGCATTGCAGTGAAGCAGACAGTGCTGCAGAGAGCTGCTTTATTCATGATCATCCAACAACAGTGTGGGCCTGAGGGCTCCAACCTATGTTGGCAACCGTGAAAAGCAGGGCTGCAGGAGGGTTGATGTTCTTAGCTGCACATCTGGTCGTGGAAACAGGTCGGAAGTGCCAGTGTGAGATGCGAGTGGAAATGCCCAGGTGAATTTCCAGCTTGGCACCATGGACACACAAATGGTTGCAATCACATTCTGTTGTGGGTAAAATCCATTCTTCATTACTAAATCCTTCATGACAAAACTAGTATAATGTGATTGAATTGTGAGGGAGTAAGATGTCACCTTGGACCGAGTACTGCTAAACAACCCATTGTGTGCATTTGTACCAAAGAGTTAATAATCTAACATTCCTCTTCATTTCCAATCTCTGCCACACTACAGTATTGGTGTTTTGCTTTGCTGTTTCATTTGTCAAGTAATGTCCTTTGTGAATCTAATACATTCTTCATTACTAAATCCTTCATGACAAAACTAGTATAATGTGATTGAATTGTGAGGGAGTAAGACGTCACCTTGGACCGAGTACTGCTAAATAACCCATTGTGTGCACTTGTACCAAAGAGTTAATAATCTAACATTCCTCTTCATTTCCAATCTCTGCCACACTGCAGTAATGGTGCTTTGCTTTGCTGTTTCATTTGTCAAGTAATGTCCTTTGTGAATCTAATACATTCAGCAGATAATTATTGTTTTATCCATGTTTTAAAGAAGTGAATAAATGGTTACAAAGCACCCTCTGAAATCCGGACAAAAAATATAAATCCATGGATTTAATTCCTACAGTTTGGTGTCAAAACACTGCATAAAATCACAAGGTCCAAGAAATAACAGTGTTTTCACAGCTGAAATGGGAACGTGTTATATAATGGAAAGAATGTTCGTTTGTATCACACATTTCTCCACTTCAGAACATCCCACAGTGCTTAATAACCAAGTAGGTGCTTGTCAAATGCAGTTACTGTTGCAATGCAAGAAACCCAGTAATTTGTGCACAGCAAGCTCCCACAAATAGTGAATGATGTTGACCAGATAATGAGTTTCCTTTGTGATGTTGGTTGAAGGGTAAATATTCACCAGGATACTGGGCGGCACTATATTGCTCATTTTGAAGAGTGCTATGGGAACTACCAGGCCCATCTGAAACTGCACAAGAAACCCCTGTTTAAAGGATCATTCCCATCCGCCCACCCTACTTCCCTTGTGTTCCATGCTCCACCTCCCTTTCCTATCAGATTCCATCATCTGCAGCCCTTTGTTGCCTCCACCTATCACCGCCCAGCCTCTGTCACTATCTCCACTTTTCCCTCTTCCCCTTGCCTGTCATCCCTCCTCACCTGTACCTACCTCTCGCTTGCCACCTCTTGCTCCACTCTTTCCTCTCACCTCTTTATTATGGCTATCTCTCCTTTATCCTTCAGTTCAGATGAAGTGTCTCGACCCGAAAAGTTGACTGCCCATTTCCCTCCACAGTTGCTGCCTGACCTGATGAGTTCCTCCAGCAGTTTGTTTTATTGTGGTTCCATTACAGGCACCAGACCAACTTCTGCTGCTGACTCACATACATAATTACTGCAGCCAGTCAGCACTAATCATGTTCTTCATATCACATCAGCTTATTACATTGGAAGGAGGCCAATATCACAAGTGGCTCACACCACTTAAAGCTAGCTTTCTGTGCTTAAAGCCAGTCTCAACATCCAAAAAAAGAAGTGCACTGTGGCTGTAGCAAGGCCTTGCAGGTATTCTGGAACCTTCTCTGACCTGAGCGATATTCCAGACAGCACAAAATAGGAGAGAACAGAGTTGAAGGTTTTTGGATGCTGCACAGGAGGCTGTGACAGATGAGGTGGAAAGTAGGAAAGAGGACCTATTTGTACAATGAACTTGGAACATCACAGAGGCAATGGAAGGGATTTACTCAAGCCAGGAGTAGAATTATCAGAAGTTCAATGGTCACACGTGTATGGCAGAGAAGGAAGATGCTTCTTCAAATTCCAACCTGACTAAATGGACCACTGGTCTCAGACTCGGCTCGAGCACCACAGCCCCATCACTCATCATCCCACAATCACTACCAATCAACAGTCAGACCTAATAATCCCTTATATTCCTTCTACTTTCCCAAGCCTCACAAAGCGCACCTCAAAGGCTGAGCACATTGCCAGCTCTCCAAGCTCGCCATAGCACTGCATAGACACAATGCTTGACTTGCTGTTGGGTGTAGTATTCACAGAATATCCAGAAAAGGGTCATCTCAGTCGCCTTCACCTTCCTCCTCCTCTAGTGCAATTGTTGATCATGTAGCTGGCAGCAGGGGTTGAGCTTTTCATGGTGAGATCGAGCAGCATTCATCAGACCACAACGTAGCTTGAGACTCACCCTGCCAAGTACTGCAGACCTCCCGCAGAACTGTCCAGAGAGTGGAACCATTTCCCTGTCGCAGTGTCTTACCCAGCATGTCATTCACTTGATACACAACACCATGAGAAATAGCAAAAAGACAAGGTTACTTAGCCCTCTGAGCCTGCTCCACTGTTCAATAGGATCATAGTTAATCTAACATTCTTCAAGTCTGCTGTTCTGCCTTTTCCCCATAATGAACCTTGATTCCGTACTGAAAAGAAATCGATCTGAGTGTTAAATGCAAGCAAAGATTCAGCCCCCCACCAGATCTGTATAGCATAGACTCACAACCCTCTGTGTAAAGAAATTATTCTTCAACTCAGATTTAAGTGGACAACCACTTATTCTGAGACTCCTGCCCTTGGATTTTGGACTCTCCCATGACAGGAAGCATCTTCTTAGTTACTCTGTTTAGCTCCCCCAATAATCTTATATATACACCAAAACAGTTTGCAGTCCTCTAGCTGTGGCCTCACAAGTGCCTTGCATACTTGCAGTTTTTCTCCATTTAAACAAAACCCAGTTCTTTCATTCTTGTGAGAATGGGCAGCAATTGATGCTGGTTATTGATGAATTAGTTCTCAAATTTTCATCAGTTATTAATTTTAAATCTGCAATTAATGGGCTTAAGACATATGTGGAGAAGTCAGATATATGGAATTGGGACACAGATTAGCCATTATCTCAGTGGATGGTGAAACAGGCTTGAGGGAATAAATGGCCAACTCCTGCTCCTATGTTCCTATCCTCTTAATAAATTCACTGAATAATTCAGAAGAGTCTTCCCTCCCTAGGGATTAGTAAGAATATTTTAATTATTACCACAGAGTAGGACTCTACTCAGTTTAGGTGAATAGCGTTGATACTTTTCAGTGGATCTATCTATATAAGCATGAAGAAAAACGTATGCTGATGAAATGAGGTGAAGGGGTTTGTTTAGAGCAGAAATACAGGCATTGGCTAATTGGGCCAAATGATGGCTCTATTCTGTACAGATCATAGAATCAGAGAAATTTTCATTGCAGGAGGCCAGTCAACCCATCATGTCCATGCCAGCAGAAAATAATCTATCTGGCTGAGCTCCACTTTCTAGCTCTTGATGTATCACCTTAATATAAGAGTGTAAGTAACTGAAGCAGGAGTAGGCTATTTGCTCCCTCAAGCCTGCTCCGCTGTCCAATAAGTCTTGCCTGATCTTCTACATCTTCCTGCCCTTTCCCCAACCCCCATGTTTCTTTTAATATCCAGAAAGCCTTTGATTTCTGTTTTTGAATACAATCAATGACTGAGCCTCCACAGCCCTCCATGGCAGAAAATTCCAAAGATTCATCACCCTCTGAGAGGAGAGATTTCTCCTCCTCTCAATCTTAAATTTTGAGCCTGTGACCCCTTCTTCTTGACACCTTACCCAGCAGAGACATTCCCCCTAAATCTACCCTGTTGAGTTCTCTGAGAGGTTTCTATATTTTGATGGGGTCACCTCACATTCTTCTAAACTCTGAGGAAAAAAATTCTAGCCTTCTCAACCTCTCCTCATCTGGTAGATCTGCTGTTGCAGAAAACAGTCTGGAGAATCTTTGCTGTACTCCATCTCTTAGTCAAGAAGACCAAAGTTGAGCACAATCCCCCAGTGTAGTTTCACCAAGGCCTTTTATAACTGGAGAATATACCTTCACTCTACCATTCAAATCCTGTTGTGTTGAAGGTCAACATACAATTTACCTTCTGAACTACCTGCTGCATCTGCATGTTAGCTTTCAGTGACTTAGGCACAAGGACACCCAGATCCTTTTGAACATCAACATTTCCCAGTCTTTCTCCATTTAAAAAATACTCAGCTTTTCTGTTTTTTTTTCTGCTAGAGGATACTTATATTTTCGCACATTGATCTCCATCTACCACGTCGTTGCCCATTCAATCAGTTTGTTCATATCTCCTCGAAACATCTTTGCATCCTCATCACTTCACTTCCCCACTAAGTTTTTGAACTTAGAAATGTTACATTTGATTCAGATTGAGAATAGTTGGAGCCCAATCACTGATCCTTGGAAAGCCCAATTATTAGCGTCCATTTCGAGAGGACTACAATATAAAGCAAAGGTGTACTGCTGAGGCTTTATAAGTTGTTGGTCAGACTGCACTTGGAATATTGTGATCAATTTTGGGTCCCATATCTAAAGAAGGATGTGCTGGACCTGGAGAGGGTTCAGAGAATGTTCACAAGAATGATCCTGGGAATGAAAGGCTTAACATGTGAGGAATGTTTGATCTCCCTGGCCCTGTTCTTGATGTAGTTCAGAAGGATTAGGGGAGATCTCATTGAAACCTATTGAATACCAAAAGTGGACGTAGAAAGGATGTTTCCATTAGTAGGAGAGTCTAGGATCCAAGGGCACAGCCTCAGAATAAAGGGATGTCCGTTTAAAACTGATATGAGGTGGAATTTCTTCAGGGTGGTACATCTGTGGAATTCGTTGCTACGAAGGGCTGTGGAGGCCAAGTCAATGGGTGTACTTAAGGCGGAGATTGGTAGGTACTTCAACGCAGTAAGGATTTGAACCACAATCATCTTTTCAAACAATGACTTTCATTTCCCCATCACAATTTGCCTTCCACTCTCTCCCACCAATTCTACTTTAGATATACACTCTGTTAATTGAATTTTCAGTAAATTCTTTCCTTCCATCTGTTCTGTTTAGACCCATTGTAATGTTAAACTGCTTCGTCTGTTCTAAACAAAATAAACCAGTCTAACCAATTTCTCCCTATAGTTAAAATTCCCCAGTCCTCACTGCATCTTTGTGAATCTCTTCTGCACCCTCTCTGGTGTGATCTCCCAGACTTGTCTGCCCAGGCCTATTAAGGAAGTATTCCGTATGCTATCTTAACCACCTTAACAATCTGTCTTACTGCCTTCAGAGATTTGTTGACATGCATTCCAAGACCCTTATGTTCTCTCACATTTCTTAGTGCCCTAAGAAATCACTTGTCTATTTTCCTTCACCAGCCAAATCCCTTAACATCATACTCTCCACACTGAATCCCATTTGCCACATTCCAGCCCTCCTGTTCTAGTGAACCATTGAGACTATCCTGCAAACAACAGCCTTCTTCCTCACTTTTATATCATTTGCATATCTCTTAAACGTGGCTCTTACCTTAAAGCCCAAATCATTGGCTGAATAGCCAGACTCGGAGTGAGGGAACTTGTCAAAACCCTTGCTAAAGACCAGAAGCTATGTTAATAGTGCTATTTTCCCCTCACATATCAAAGTATGGAGCAAAACATTAAAAAACAGCATCTTAATCATGAAAGCTGAAAGAAATGTTATGGTTTTATAAAGGGCAGGAATAGCAGCTCATCAATATAGCTGAAAGGAGCATTGGTTGGGAAGCATCTTAGAGAAGATTATTATTCAATTAGACCTAGTGCAGTGTTTGGAATTGACTACAAATTTAAGCCTTCAAATGGGAAGGGGCCAATTTTATAAGGATGAGATGTAAATTAGCTAAAGTGGACTGAAAACAGCAAATAGATGATAGCAGTATCACAGCAATAGAAGGCATCCAAGGCACACATAATAGCAATATGGAGGAAATATTTTCCTACAAAGCAAATAAGTGGGAGTGCCAGATCAAGAGTGTGTTACTTGGTAAAGAGCGTAATGGGTAACGTGAGGCAGAAAGGGGAACCTTATGTCAGAACACGAGAGTTAATCACTGTGGAAAGCCTAGCAGGTTATAAAAATGCAAGAGTGAAAGAGAAAGTTAGATTAGGGTGGCAAAGAGGGACTGAAAGAATATTGTTAAATAAAAATAAGAAATACCTGTAAATGTTTCAAAACTACAGAAAGAGCTGGGGCTTGCTCACACGGGACCATTGCTTAAAAAAGATAAACTGTGTAAATATAGACCCTTCATCTCAAGGACAGTAGGGGAAAACTACCAGAAAAATATTTTGGAGATAGTATTCGTTATTATCTGGAAAGGTGCAGAATAATCAGGGACTGTTAACATGGATTTGTTGAGGGAAGGTTATATCTGACCAACTGGAAGCAACTTATGAAGGTGATGATGAGGAAAATTGAATGAAATAAATGGACGCAATGACACAGCTCCACCCCCCTCCCCATCCCCCCCTCCTCCCCCCCCCAACCCCCACCTCACACCTCAACCCAATTCGTATTGGGCTTGCCACATACTAGAGTCAACAAACCATTATGGCGCTGGAGGACATTCAGTCTATGAAGCCCATGCCAGGACTGTTTTAAAAAGCTTTCACAGATGCATTTTAAGAATTCTGTGCCCTTTATATCTTTTACACCGATTCTGTCCCAGTTAACAAAAAGGCATCTGAAATCCTGTGCTGTTACTGCCCTATTGTTTCTGCATTTATCACTAAATTGCCCACTTACGTGTTCTTCTGTCACCCTATGTGAGTCCACAGTACTCTCTGCAGTTCTTCAGTTTGTTCTCCAGTTGAATCCAAATGGTCTTAATTGCTAATCTCTCCAGGATATCATCACTCTTCACAATTGTCATGGTTTCTTGCATGGACCTCCCCGCTTCACTGCTCACCTTTTATCTTGCTCGCTATCTTGCTTGAAAGTCTCGTAATGAGAAATGATGAGCTGCTATTCCTGCCCTTTATAAAACCATGACATTGCTGCTCATGTGTCTACCTGTGCCCTCAGCTCAGTCGTCTTATTCACTAGACTTCTGGCATTGAAGTATATACCATTAATATCACTAACTTAAGTGCTTCTATTCTAACTTTACTTAATCTGAAGCAAGCTCTACTTCTGTAAAACAATGAGAGAAAAACAGCAAATTCCTTCTGCAATGCATGCTGATTACGAAAATATTTTTGTTGCATTTCAAAAGGTACAAAATAAGATGACGTAATGAGAAGATATTGGAAACAACACTTCATCTGACAAAATGATTTGGTGAGAAAAGTATTAAATATCCTGGAAATGAGTCCACTGCACTTGATGAGTTACAACAGTGCATTTCCTCCACTGCTTGATTCTGGAGGAAACCTTTACCAAACACCAAAGACTTACAATAAGCTTTGCATAAATCAACAGAACAATGGAACTTCCATTAACACACAATACCTCTGATGCAAAGCTGGGAAATTGATGTCTGAAGGAAGCATATTCCCAAGCTTCATGATTAAGATCTTATTTTGTGATGAAATTCACTTATAATGTTGTGATCTACATTTTAAGTTGATGAAGAATGGCTTTAGTTGCAAAGTAAGAAAAAGTTCAATTCCCAGAACTGTCAACTTTCACTCTAATGAGCACCAAAATGAATAGAACATCCAACAATTTCTTTTTATATCTAAGGAAATGTTTTTCAACAGTCATACTACATTAACCTTGAAGACTGTGAAAATTTCTTAACAGTTCAATATAGAGGGTTCAGCCTGTGTAGTCCATATGCACCAATGAACAACGTACATAATTCATCAACATGGCACTTGCTTTAAGATGGGGATATGACCTAAGGAAACACTATTGGGTAAAAAGCTAGATATTCCCTTGTATCTGGGACTGAATGACATATGCATCTCTGTCTCAGCTCCTAACATTTAAAAGTTTCACATAAAAGTGAGTCAATTTCCATAGTGCAGAAGCAGATGTACATGGGCAAGATATGCTGACCTTGACAGAAGGACAATATTTATGTGCCCAGTAACTTGAGCAGTACAAGACCACACAATGCTGCCTGGACGTTCTCGGTGTTCCTGGAGGCTAAATCAACAAGTCAAGATAGATCAGGAGTAAATATTTACTTTTCTTTTATTTCTACAGCACGGCAACAGGTCCTTCCAGCCCAACGAGCCTGCACCGCCCAATTACACTCATGTTAATCTACGTCTTTGGAATGTGGGAGGAAACCGGGGCACCCGGAGGAAACCCACGCAGACACGGGGCGAACGTACAAACTCCTTACAGACAGCGACGGGAATTGAACCCTGATCGCTGGTGCTATAACAGCATTACGCTAGCCGCTATGTTACTGTGCCGCCCCTGGATTTGTTTATGCAAATTTTACATTACAGAAGTAGTAGCTGTGGAACTTTGATAGTCATAAATGAATCTAGTAGGGATTTGGAAGAAAATTCTTTACCCAGAGTTTTTAGAATGCAGAAAATCCTACTGCAAAGAGTAGCTGTGCAAGAAACAGATGTATTCAAGGCTAAACTTGATAAGTATATAAGGAAGGATTCAATAGGGCGAGATGAACAGTGAGGGAGGCTTATGTGGATGAAAGGCGAGGGCATAGGCAGTTGGGGTACATAGCATGCTTCTGCCTTCTAATTTTATGTAGATAGAGTAAATGAGTGAGAAACTACTTGAAAAACATAATTTGTAATGCACAAATATGTGTGTATGATACTACTTGCAAATTAAGTCTCTTCTTTTCCATTTTCTTTACTTTTGGCAGTGCCTTTGGTTTGGGATGACTTGCTTCCATTTCATTTCTGAGGGGACTGATGAGGCCAATGTGGGAACTGCATACTCTTCCACAGATGGGACAAATGGTGCCTAGCAGGGCGGGCAAGTGGACAGTTTGTGAGATGGTGCACTTCTTCCACCAGTTATGCAGGTCTTCTGTGTGCTTCTGATGCATGGACTTAAGGTTCTCAGTACCATCCGGAACATGCTGGAGGTTCCCAAGAGTCAGCAGAAATGCTGCATTTTCTCAGACTCTTAATTCTACCTCTCTTGGTTATTCCATTATTGTCACTTTGGCATTTCTTTTTGCGTTCCTTCAGACTGCATGACTACCTTTGTACCATTCTGTTGTTTTGTGCTCATCACTGTATTTATTGTATTTATTATTACCATGTACACCTTTTACTCCGTGAGTTTCACGTGAGCGAGGAATTTCATGGCACCCTGGTGTATATGACAAACATTAATCTGAATCTGAAACTGAGTCTGAATTTGTAATGTTTTAAGCAAAGACGTGCAGATAATGATCCTTTCATAACATCAGACTGTCCCAAACGAAGCAATTAGTGTGCTCATTTTGTGATGCAGGGAAAATGCAACAAAATCAGCAGAAAATTACCAGAATTCTGTAAAACCTGTCTGGATCTCCTTTGTTCTTCAAGGAAAGAATCTGTCACTCTCACCCAATTGGACTTATATGTAACTCCAGACCTAGAGCAACATGGTTGATTATGGTCAATCATGCAACTTGCTACATCAAAATGCAACTTTCTACACAAGGATTGCAACAATTCAAGAAAACAGCTCCAGCTTCCCAGGGGCAATTAGGGATGGACAATAAATCCTGGCCTTGTCATTGGCTTTTGCATCTTATAAATTAAAAGAAATGCCTCTTTTCAAGTACTCTTATGTAATATTGCCTCTGTTATTGCTTCCCTAAGTTTCTAATATGCACACATGCATATTCTTCAAGATCAGAAGTCTCAAAGTCTTTCAGTTTAATTAGTACATCAACTATGTCCCCAACCCTTAACTTCCCAACCTCTTATCTGCTTTAAATACCAATTATTTTTAATTGCTTCTTCTAATATTATGTTCTCCTTGGTAAATAAAAATTAATTATTCAATAATGATGCTACTTCCATTAAGTTTACTTTGCATGTTTTATTGCAGTCTCCTTCCGATCTTAATTTTCCTTTTGTTATTTATGTGGATGCTGAATACTTAACTCTTTTACTTCACCTCCTTGATGATTAACTCTTTTATTTTCAGTTTGCTGCCAACTGTTTCCCAATTCTCTCTTTGTATTCCCCGATGACTCTCACCAATTTTTTTATGGATGCAATGAGGACAATATTGAATATAACTTACCAAATTCCATAAGTACCTGGATAGTAATGGAAAGGATGACTCTCACCAATGTTTTTATAAGTGCACCATAGAAAGCATCCCAACTGCTCTGCCCAAGGCTGCAAGAAATTGCAGAGTTGTGGATGCAGCCTAGTCCATCACACAAACCAGCCTCACCTCCATTGACTCTGTCTACACTTCCCACTGCCTTGGGAAAGCAGCCAACATAATCAAGGACCCCTGCCACCCTGGTCATTCTCTCTTCTCCCCTTCCCATTGGGCAGAAGATACAAAAGCCTGAAAGCACGTACCACCAGGCTCAAGGACAGCTTCTATCCCACTGTTATCAGACTCTTGAACAGACCTCTCAGATGCTAGAAGGTGGACTCAAGAACTCTTGATCTCCTTCACTGTGGCCCTTGCATTTCATTTGTCTACCTGCACTGCACTTTCTCTGTAACTGCAACAATATATTCTGCATCCTGTTTTCTTTTTACAACCTCAATATAATTATGTATGGCATTATCTGTCTGGAATGCATGCAAACAAAAGCCTTTCACTGTATCTCTGTATATGTGACAATAATGAATCAACACTAATACTTGTGGTCATCCTTTCCATTATTATCTAGGTACTTAGTGAATTTGGTGAGTTATAATCAATATTGTCCTCATTGTTCAATGTAAGATGCTAGTAGTCATGCAACCCATATATTTCACTGTATATGGGACGTGGAAGAGGGCTAGGCAGATCATCGAGTCTGTGCTGGTTCTCACAGCATTCTCTTCAGTTCCATTCCCCCAATCTATTTCCCCGTAACTTATTCTCTCCCATATGCCAGTCAGCTCCTGCCACCACCTACACTGGGGGTAATTTACAGTAGAAATTAACATGCCAGCACATCTTCTGGATGTGGGAGGAAACCAGAGCACCCAGGACAAACCCACATGGGCAAAGGATGAACAGACAGCACCTGAGGTCTGAATCGAACTTGGTTTGCTGGAGCAATGGAACAGCATTATTAGCTTTGGCATCATCATGCTGCCCTAACACAAGATCAAATGGGACCTTTGGCCTTAACTCCTTGTCACAAAATTAAGAATTGACAATACTTCACTTCATTTCCACTCCAGTGTTGTGGTCCAAATAATCAGTTTAAAATTGCAGACTCTTCATAGTGGGCTGGATTTTCTTTTTAATAGTTAGAAACACAAATTGACAAATGGCAAGGGTATGCTGGAACCATGACAAATGTGAATGGATTTTGCAGATTTAGTTCTGTTTGCTGAACTTATTTCAATTTCATTTCAGCTTAATAAGCCTCTGCTCCTTTACAAATTAAGTTATTAGCCTTTTCCTGAAGGAAGTTGCTTCTTTTTTACCCCTCTAGGAAATTGCTTCAGTCTTTTAAAGATACTGTTATGTTTCGTTTCACTTAATTTATATCTTTGCATTCCTCAATGATTTTTATTCTTGCATATACTATTGTTAAAATTACATTATCAATTTTCTTTGTGGCAAATCAACATTTAGAGAAAGAGGAAAAGAAATAGGCCAGCCAGTCTTCAAGTCTATTCTGGCATTGAATTAGATCATAGCTGTTAGTCTCTTTTGTGCCTTTTACATTGCTTGGTTCCAAAATGATTCATCACCTTGAATAACAGGCATCTATCAACCTGACTTTTGAAGTTCTCAATTTATTCTCAACCTCATCACTTTTTCAGGGAAAGAGCTCCAGATTTCTATTAGCATTATGTAAAGAATTGTTTCCTGCCACAAACCTTCAACTCCAATTTCAGATCATACAACTTGCTTTAGCTTCCCATTGCCAGTTTCTCTTTCCATTCCCATCTCCACCATGAGATCACCCTTGAGTCACCTACATTCAAAGGAATATCATCCTACACTATGGTGAATCTGCACAGCACTCCCTCCAAGGCCACTATATCCTTCCCGAGGTGCTTTCATCCTGTTCATGCTGGGGTTGTAAGTTCCCAGGAACAGGTCACAGATGGTTCAATGTACAGCAAATACAGGATCCTACACAAGAGAAAACCCTGATTTTATAAAAGCCAGCCTCAAACTGAGACACAATGTAGTTTGACTTTTTTTACTGTGAAAGAAAAGGTCATGTATTAGTCATGTTGGTCATCAGTATTGCATGGCACCTTTCCCAGGATTGGAAATTATAAAAGGGTTCAGTACTAATCAAGTACTTTTGAAATGTATTCTCTTGCTATGTAGAAAATGTACCAGACAGGCATGGTAGTGTAGTGGTTAGCGTAATGCTGTTACAGCGCCAACGACCCAGATTCGATTCCGACCACTGTCTGTAAGGAGTTTGTACATTCTCCCTGTGACTGTGTGGGTTTCCTCCAGGTGCTCTGGTCTCCTCCCACATTCCAAAGACGTACAGGTTAGGAAGCTGTGGGCATGCTATGTTGGCACCAGAAGTGTGGTGACACTTGCGGGCTGCTCCCAGAACACTCTACGCAAAAGATGCATTTCACTGTGTATTTCGATGTACACGTGACTAATAAAGATATCTTATCTTATAATGTCAATTTGGAAACAGGAAGGTCCCAGTAATTGAATGAGATAACTGGCCTGGGAATCTGTTTTGGTGGTACTTGTTGAGTGATAAATATTGTTCTTCACACTGGGAAGACAGAATTGTTGCTTGTGTTTGAATTGGTTCCATGGGATCTTCTACCTCCATCTGTGAGTCAGACAGTTTTCATCTGAAAGACATCACCTCCAACAGTGCAGCACTGCTTGAACATGGCACTGGAATGAGCAGCTGGAATCCCTGGAGTGGAACACAATCTCCCAGCATTCCCATCTGACTACTGATAAACTATGGGTGGCATTGATCTTTCACGCTCTTCTGATCAAGCTCACCTGAGCTGCCTCCGTCAGTCCTGTTCTTCTCACGTCCAGACCAGATGGCTCAAGAGCCAAGATTAACACATGAATTGACATATTTCTCTGTTTTCGGTGGATTCAACTCAAAACTGAGCCATCATCACTAATTGTATTCAGTAAGTTTTAACAGAAGTTCAATTGGTTCTTATTTCCTATAATGTGAAAATAAAGTGAATGTCCATGGTGCATATAGCTTTATGCACAAACTTATATGCACAACAGAAATGACTTTGCAGCAAACTGTTTATTTTTGTGGCAGAACTCACCTGGCCAAAAGCACAATTGATGGGAGGGGGGAGGGTGGGCAATTAATAATGTCATAACCAAAATCAATGGATTTTTATTAGGCACAAGTCAAGGAGTCACGGATTAATACAGCACAGGATCAGGCCATTTGGCTCACCCTGTTCATGCTGACCATTGAGTACCCATCCATACTGATCCCATTTATCAACATCTGGTCCATAGCCTTTTATGTCTTGGCGACTCAGGTGCTCATCCAGGTACTTCTTAAATGCTGTGAGAGTCTTTGCCTCCTACACTTCCTCAGCAGTGCATTGCAGTTTGCAATCTCTGAGTAAAAAAGTTTTCCTCAAGTCCCCTCTAAGCCTCTCACTTTGAACCTATGCCCTCTAGTTTTAGACACCTCTGCTCCCTGCTACCATCTCCCATTGCTCTGCCCAATTTACCAACTGTTCCATATCATCCTTTACCTTCCAGCTATCCTCATTATCAACAACACCATTAATTTTCACGTCATCTTCAGACTTACAAATAATATCTCCTCCCTTTAGTTTCCAGCATTGATCCCTGCAGTGCATCACTGGTCACAGACATTCAATCACAAAAACAATCATCCAACATCACCCTCTTCCTCCCATTATCAAGCCAATTTTGGATCCAATTTACAACTTGCCTTGGGCCACAACCTTTTGGAGCAATTTCCTATCTGGGAACTTAACAAAGGCCTTACTGAAGTCCATGTAGATTATACCAACCATACTACCCCCATCAATACATTTTGCTACATCTTCAAAAGATTGAATCAAATTAGTCAGACAGGATCACTCCCTAACAAAGCCATGTTAACCTTTGAATAATCCTTACCTTTCTAGGTGTAGTTTAATCCTGTCCATTAGAATTTTTTTTCAATATCTTCCCTACTACTACCCACAGGCCTGTAATCTCCAGGCTTATCCCTGCTACCTTTCTTGAATAAAGGTGCCAGATCTGCTGTCCTCCAGTCATCCCACTTGTATCTCACTTGTGGCTAGCAAAGATTTAAAAATCTCTGCTCAGGCCCCATGAATCTCCTCCCTTACTTCTCAAAGCATCAGTCTCTGAGAATTTATACACTTTTAAGCCCCCTAAGAGATTTAAAACCTATCTCCCCTTTTAAGTGATACCATGATTTAGAATTTTACTGTCCCGCTCCCTGAAATTTCCAACTACAATGTCCTTCTCCTCAGTGAATAAAGATGAGAAGTATTCACTTATTTCCCCGAGTCCACACTTTGGTCTCTTGTGGGCCCTACTCTTACCCTGGTTAAGGTTAGGGTTGGTCTGAATCCTAACCCTTATATAATTTTATACATATAAAATGCTCTGGGATTTTCTTTAAAAAGTATTAGGCAATGCAGAATCAAGATGGAATTAACATAAAGATCAATTTCTTCCTCTTAGGCAGTCTCTGGGAATCGAGGATAACCTGCTTCTATTCACAGATGATCAGAACCTTTTTCCCAAGGTAGGGATATCAAAAACAGAAGTGCATAGAAAGGTGAGAGGAATGAATTTTAAAGGGGATCTGAGGGCTAAGTTTTTACACAGAGTGTGGTTGATACCAAGAGCACGCTATCAGAGGAGGTGATGGAATCAGATATGATTATGACATTTAAGAGGCATTTAGACAGACATTTAAATAGGCAAAGCAAAGAATGATATAATCCTAATGAGGGCAAATTGGATCAGCGTAGATGGGCATAAAGGTTGGCATGCACGTTGTGGGCCAAAGGGCCCGTTTCCCTGCAGTACAACTCTATGACTCATGTAGATAAGTGGCTGATGAGGTCAATGTGGGACCTACTGTTCTGCCAGAGGTGGGGCAGGAGGTGATTGACAGGGCAGGTGGATGGATACTTTGAGAGGTGGTGTGCTCCTTCTGACATTTTTTGCTGAGCTGTGTGTTCCCAATGACAAAGTTCTCAATGCCATCCTGGATCTTTCCTCTCCATTTTAGGTGGTCATGTCCCAGTGTCTCAAAAGCACTCAGGAGGGCAGGGATCACAGTTGCCTGGGAGACTGTGAGTTTGTGCTCGGTTTGAGGTCTTGATCTTCACTCAGGTGGCCAACCAATGTGCTGGTGCACTGAAGGTAAATGATGGATTTCAGCACTGATATCTGCCTTCATCATGAGGTAGCTCCCAAGCTATGAGAAGCAACCCACGTTGCCCAGGATCTTACGAACCTTTATTCTCAGAGGCCAGTGTTGTGCAGTGGGGGACAGATTTGAGGAGGCCATTTGTTTTAAGGAGGTTCAATGTGGGCACCTTTCTCATATTTCTTTCAGTGAATGAGTTCAAAAATAATTTGGACTTCAGCCTCCAAGGGTGCAAAAATGCAAGAGACATCTGCATGCAGCAGCTCGATAACTGAGGTTGGAATGGAGGTGGCATAGGTTGAATAGTTTCCATTCATTGTGTAGATTAACTTCAGCTAGTAGGAAGCCTGTTGCAGATAAGGTGTGGTATTGTGCAGCAAAGACTGGGAAAAGGATTGGAGCAATGGCTCAGCCTTCCATCTCTCCACTGGGATGAGATCTGTGGGAGATCCATTGGGTAGAACCACTGCTTGGATGCTGTCATATAGTAGATGTGGAACAGAGAGAAATTCCTTACGGCAGCCAAACTTGAGAACAATTTTCTCTCAATTGATGAAGTCAATAGTAGTAAGTTCAAAAAAGATGATATGTAACAACTGATGGTGTTCTCTCAATTTTTCTTGGAGTAGCATTGTGAAGATCATGACTATTGTACCTCGAGATGGATGGAATCCACTCTACCATTCAGAGAACATCTCTTCTACCATTGGGAGGAGGCAGTTGAGTAGAACCCTTGGATTCATTTACCCTGTGCCAGACATGAAGGAGACTCCTAAATGTCAGGTCTTCTTTGACAGGAAACTCCATCACACCTTGAGGGAAATCAACCCCCTCCCCCAGCTCAGAACACTGAAGTTCAACAACTCATGCCTTAGAAAACAGATATTGGGTAGATAGAGTGTCGGAGCATAGGACGTCCAGCAACTCATTCATAACCATAAGATGTATGGATTCTTCAGTGCTGTGTATGGCCCAAACACCCAAGGGTGCCCCACCCCACTGAGAGGACAACCCCTCAGGGATGAACAGATAGTTGGTGCTCATTGGAAGGAACACTGCAAAAAATTCCTCAGTTGAAACTCTGTCCTTAATGGGCATGTCCTTATCTCTATCCCATTACATGGTATCCAGTCCAATCTTGCCATCACCCCAAACCACCAAGAAGTCAAAAAAGCCATATGTCAACTGCAAAACTACAAGGTTCCTAGCACATTAGCCACTGGATATTAAAATCTTCTCTGGCCACAGCTGAGGTGTCAGTTGACTGGAAGGCAGAAATGTGGTACCTTTATTCAAGAAGGATAGGAGGGACAAGACAGGTAATTATAGATGAGTGAGTCTATAGTTATTGGAAAAATTCCTCATGGACAGGACTAATAAATACTTGGAAAGGCAGGGATTGATCAGCAAAAGTCAGCATGGATTTGTGGGCAGGAGATCCTGGCAGACTAATTTAATTATTTTTGAACAGGTAACTAAAACTACTAATGAGGGCAATGCAGTTAATGTGGTTTACATGGACTTCAGGAAGGCCATTATCAAGGTACCACATGAAAGACCAGTCCAAAAGATTAGAGTCCATAGAATCCAAGGCAAATTGGATCCAAAACTAGCTTGGTAACAGGAGACAGACAGTGATGACGGAGGATTGCTATTGTGATCGGACAACTGTGACTAGCTGTGTGCCACAGGGTTCAGTGCTGGGATCCTGTAACAACTTAGCTGTGAATGCAAGAGGTATGATTGGTAAGTTTGCAGATCACATGAAAATTGGTGGTGTTCTTGATAGCGAGGAGGGCATTCTGAGGCTGCAGAATTATATTGATCAGTTGATAAGTTGGGAAGAACAATGGTAGATGTAATTTAATCTTGATAAGTGTGAGGTGATGCATCGTGCAGGTGTCTAATAAGGATAAGACAGATATCATGAATGGTAGGGCCCTGAGCCCTTTTGTTACAGAACAAAGGGACCTCAGTGTACATACAAAGATCCTGGAAGGTGGCAGCACAGAGAGGTAGGGTGGTGAAGAAGCTTACAGGATGCTGGTCTTCATTAGCCAGGGCATAGAGTTTAAGTGCAGGGAAGTTGTGGTACAACTTCATAAAACATTGGTTCAGGCAAAGCTGGAATGTTATGTGCAGTTCTGGCGTTCCGGCCACTAAAATATAGGAGGGACATGATTGCACTGAAGAAGGTGAAAGGGAAATTTACTATGATGTTATCTGCGATGGAATGTTTCAGTTATGAGGAGAGGCTGGAGAGGTTAGGTCTGTTTTCAAAAAGGCTGGGGCAGGGGGAAAGGGGGGTATGGTGGTTTGGAACCTGTTAGAGTTATACATTATGAGGGGCATAGATAGTGTAGTACTAACTAACTTTTCCCCATGACAGAGGTATCTAAGGAAAGGATTATGAGGCTTAGAGGGGACTCAATGGAAGGGAACACACTGCCTGAGAAGGTAGTGAAGGCAAGTACTCTCACAAAATGTAAGAACCACCTGGACAAGAACTTGAATCACCAAGACATACTAGGCTACAGACCAATTGTGATTGCTATAGATTGGTACTTGATGGTCACCATGAACACGGTAGGCCAAAGGGTCTGTTTCTGTGCTCTATAATTCTATGGTTAACACATGGTATCAATACTTAAGCTCTAAGATTTGGCAGATAGAAATTTCAGACACAGATTCACAACATCACTTCACACTCCTGGGATAAGGAGGACATACCAGGGGACCTCGGAAATCCCATGATCATGACGGATCAACTGTGATCTACTTTATAGAAGTGTAGGCTTGAGGATTGGACTTGTTTCCTCCTGTTTTGACACATTAGGGCCATCTCTCAGCTTTGGGTGAGCTTGAGATGATTATGTTTGGTAGGCCCCTGGCTGCATAGCCATTGCACTCTGGGAGTCTGCCATTACATGGGAGCTGGAGAAATGAGTGTTTTCAGAGAAGAGCACTGGAGCACTTTGAGAAATAAATGCCATCACTTGTAACTTGTCCAAACGGAGAAAAATGTATCTGTGAGAGTTCATAATCTTTTCCTACTTCATTCTTTTATATCTTTTTTTAATTTAGAACATAGAACAATACACACAGTATGGGCCCTTCGGCCCACGATACTGTGCTGACCTATATAAACCTATTCTATAATTATCTTTGCATCTTCTTCTGGCATCTATACTCTTGCTAGTTTCCAGTCCTGGAGAACTCAGATATCCTCATAGTTGTGAGACCCTTTATTCATAACTCTTTAGCAAGAGTTTGATGGAGAAGAGAAGAGCAGGGTAATACTATGTCAAGGATTAACCTACAACAGAATACTTCATAGAGTTGCTTAGAATTTACAGTCGAGGTTCAAGTCATTTAACCTCAGCTGCAGAAACCTCAGCTAAAGATTCCTCCAATTATCTGACCAACGTATCTTCCTGTTCCTTTAATCCTCATGCATTTACCTGTCCTCCCATTAAGTGCATCTCTGTCACCCACTGGCAACTATCCTCATAATTCTAAGCATGCTCATTGGTTTACCCACCATGCTTCTTGATGAAAGGAGAAAGAACAGCTTGTTCACTCCTTCCTCATGGTTACATCGCATTGTGGTAATTTTATGCTCTGCTTGTTTAAGGCAGTTCTTGGTATTATTGAACATGCTTGAAGGTGAAAGTAAGTCCGGCGAGAATGTTTATGTTCTGTGAACTCCACCTTATGGAAGAAAATGATAGTCACACTTAAAAGTACCCAGTTTTAAACTGAAGCAACGCCTGTGCCCAAGGTCATTCACATTGATAGGTTACCATGGTGAAGTACACAGAGAGGACTCATGCCTACTGGAATCAATGGGAACCACAGGCCCAAACAAACCCCAGAGCCACTGAAAGTGCCCAGCTCCATTGAAGACATGCTACAGGTAGGTGATTTGCAGGAAGCTTGAAGAACATTATATTTTCCATGTTTCCATCCAACAGATGGAGAGGCCATTCAGCCCATTGACTCCATACCGGCCCTCAGAGCAATCCATCAATCTCATTCCCCCACATATTTCTCCATAACGTTATTTTTCTCACACAACCCACTAACAGCCTCCTGATCGTCCCACCAGCCACCAACCCCAGGGGAAAATTAGTCGCCAGTTAACATACCAGCACACTTTTGGGATGAGGGAGGAAACCAGAGCCTCATGGGGCTAAGGGCAGAACCTGGTTGGTTACATGGAGCAGTCTAGCAGAGAGGTACATGTTTAAACAGACACTATTAAGCAAAAATAATAAATGAAGATATGATTATCAATTTTTCTTTTTTTTTACATAGAAGGATAATTTTGAACAATTTTGAACAAAGAAAAAAATTCCTCTATTTGTTATTACCAATAATAAACTAATTTACCAATTTAGAAATTTAAACACATTAGAAAGAAGGCAGAAAAAGACAATCCGCTACAGCAAGGAACCCTGTTGTGATGCTTGCAAACCCTTCTAAACTCCCGTATTCCTGCAAGTAAATAATCTTCTGGGAGAGGGCAGAAATGGAGAAGAAACAAAGGGCAATGAAGCTTTTTTCTCTGAACATTGTGTTGAACAAAACCGGACTGGTTGCCACAGAGTAACATGCTGACACAGGACAGATTAAAAACTGAGTGTCTCCTGATTATGAGCATTGAGCGATTGACCATGACTGAGAAGATTCACCAACACTAGTTCAATATTAACATATAATTGTACCATGAATCCTTACTGCCTCTTTAAAACACAATTACCAAAACATGCAATAAATCCAAAAGAGCAATATCTTCACCCAGAGAGTGGTGAGAATGTAGAACTCGCTGCCACAGATTGCATCCGAGGCACTTAGCATTTGTGCATCCAAGGAGAAGCACAATAAATACATGAGAGAAACAAAAAATAGTCAGACACAGAGTGAAATGAAGAGGGGCAGAAGGAGGCTCATGTGGACCATGAACACTGTTATAAGTCAATTAAGTTGAACGGTCTGTTTCTATGTAATGCATGTGGCAGAATCTTCTTTAGCCAACAGTAAAATTGTTATTATGAACCTTTACAAAATGAACCAATCTGCAAACCCAGTTATGAAAAAAAAGCTGATTAGATTGACACTGAAAGTTAAGAAGATGCAATTTTAGGTGAAGAGGCCGGTTGCCAAGACTAACCAGATGGTGGTCCACACAAGTGGAATTGTTCTCACACAAGTTGTTGACGCAGTCATCGATGTTCTGGTCACATCGCACACCAGCAAATCCAGGGCTACACAGGCAGTAAAACCCATCCAGCACTGTAACAAAGACATAAAGAGGAGAGATGTGTGGAGGATGAAGAGGAGTCATTGTAACTCAGCATGGCCAGCCTCACTCTGATTAACATTCTTTCCACATAACAAGAATGCTGTATTATTTGACTCCATTTGAAGAAATGTGCTGATTCCAGTTTCAATTCATCATAATCTTCCAGGGCTAATGATCAGAGTTTTCACTCTTTTATCATTAACGATGTTCAAAAAAAATGTGCAGCATCTTTGGAACATTACAGCTGTGCACAGTACTGATGACAGCTTTAATTGCACTTCTTAACACTGTGGATTTATTACAATCCCACATAGGTCCCTGGGTTCTTTATTATCCCAAAGATTTACCATGTAATCTGTGCTGTCACTCTGTCTCTGCACATGCCGATGCACTTAATCTCATTAAATGCTCCAGGTCCTCCGTGACATCGGCCTTCTTCACTACCAGTTATAAAGGGGCACCTGGCTATTTCACGCTTTAAACCACTGGGCAGTCCTACATCTGCCACAATGAAACACACGCAGGACCCCAAAATATCAAGCAAGCATCTTGTATGATTTCTGACAAAAATGACAAAGCTCGTCCCGAGGCTGCCTAACCCTGTTATCTGTTGCGGAGACCCTGAGCAAAAACATGGCATAGCAACAATTAAGGAGCATATTCCATGGAAGTCTCCCTCCCTCCCTCCCTCTCTCACCGTGTTACCTATTGTTTTATTTTGGGGATTAAATCTGTCATTTATCAAACATCATTTTAAAATTACAATGTACCCTATTTTACTGTTCTGCCTCAGCATTACAAATATTAAACTCGTCAAGGGCAGTGTGCTGTCACATTCTGTGGCTTTGAGTATCAGAAGCAAACAATTGAAATCTCATTAAGAATTTTCTCATTAGCTGTGGTAGTGACCCATGGAAACATGAAGCACACTGCCAGGAGTCACAGAAGTTAGATAAAGGGACTATGAGAGGAAATTCTGGATCAAGATAAATTTGTGTTAAATTACCTGCTGCTTCTCTCCCGAGCCAATCGGACATAAAACTAGCCTGAGGACAAGGTAGTTACCAACACTTCAGGATCACCCGAGACTCTCCCAGCAATCGAGGATTAATCTCAAGGACACTGCCGTGACCAACAGAGATGAAAATAGCTAAACAAAATTACTTTGCTTTTTTTAAACACTGCTATTTACTAGTCATAAATTTACTGGAGGTGGATAAAAAGAGAATGTCTGTGATAAGATGGAGACCAAAAGAGGTTGAATGATCTTGGACTCCATCCTGACACACATCCCCCTTTCCATCCTCCACCTTCCCTGCAACGTAAATTATGTTTAATATTTAACATTTTCAGTTTTTCTGAGTTCTGATGAAAGATCAACAACTTTAACCATTAACTTGGTTTCTCTCTCCACAGATGCTGCCTGATCTGCCATGCATTCTATGCTTTTATTTCAGATTTCTGGCATCTGTAGCATTTTGCTTTGCACACAGAGAGGATGGTAAATGGAAAACCAATGATGGGGAGGGTTTTGAGGGGGGGGCAAGGCAGTGGAGGGAGGGGTCCATGTGGGAAAACCTTCAGGAATGTAATATCCAACCAAAGTTGGATAATGGGGGGGGGAGGTAGCTCCATGCAAGTTGTTGGCTAATCAGCCTGAACTCACTGTCGTAGCAGGATCCTTGGAGGCAGGGGGAAGAGCTGCAGTCGTTCACGTTGATCTCGCAGCGTGGGCCAGTGAAGCCTCTTGCGCACGTGCAGTGGAATCCCGGGGGGTTTTTGTCCATATCTGTTTCTTCCACACACACAGCACCATTTTCACAGGGATTCGGCACCTCACAGGGTCCGGATGCACAGTTGATGCCTGGGAAAGGAAAGCAGTTTCAGACCTGATCAAAACACAACAGTTCCCTCACACTTATACCATTACCAATCCATTGCAGAAGTAGCCTACATGCTTGTTTCTAATTCATTTTCACATGTTTTGCTTTGAATATTTTGTTAGTGGACTTGCCTTTGCCTTTTATATAGATTCCACGAACAACAGGTACTTTCTTGCATTAAAACTTAATAACTATTTAAATTAGGCAGCATAAATAGCACAGAATTGTGGGAGTCAAAACATTAGAATGATCAGATCATTTGAATTAAGTGCCATTGAATTGTGAGGAAACTACTAGTGAGAAACTGATTGAAAAATTATTTCACAGAAAGAGTGACTTTATGTTGGTGACATTTTCAACAAGGAAGACATGAAAATACATTAATCTCAACTCCAAGCCTCTGAATTTGTGAGAGGCTATTTTTACATATCCTGCCACAGAACGTAGCTGTGGATACGCAAGTGGCATTGGTTAGCAATAACATTAATCTGTGTAAATATACACCAACTCACATCATTAGTCAATTATGGAGAAAGAGAGATGAAAATCATTTGTAAATGATGTCAAGTGATACAAATCCTGTACAATGGAATCCAGCGGGATGTCGGCAGTTGGCCTTGTTTGTGAACTAAGAACATGAGGACGATAGATGAAGCAGGCGTAGACCACTTGGCCCCTTGTGTCTGCTCCACCAGTCAGCAAGGTCATGGCTGGTCTTTTACCTTAGCACCATTTTCCTGTCCTAACCCTATATCCATTGATTCCCTGAATATACAAACATCTATCAATCTCTGCATTCACCATACTCATGGTTGAGTCTCTACAGCCCTCTTGGGTAGTGATTTCAAATATTGACAACCCTTTGCTGAAGAAATTTCTTATCATCTCCGTCCTGAATGGTTGAACCTTTATTTTGATTCTACGGCTCTCGGTTCTCTGCACCCTAAGTAGAGGAAACATCATTCCTACATCTACCCCGTCAATCCCCACAAGAATTTTGGACGTTTTAATGAGGTCACTTCTTCCTCTTCTAAACTTGACAGTACAGGCCCAGTCTACTTAACTTCTCCCCACTTGTGAAAAACCAACATCCCAGGAGCCAGTGACGAATATTTGCTGCACTCTGTCTTTCAGAAGCTTATCCTTCCTTAGGTGGGTAAACAGATCTCTATACAGTACTCCAGGTGTGGTCTCACAGGCGATGACCAAACAGACTTGTTTTAAATGATTAAAGTTGAAAGCGAGAAAACCATTTCCTCTGGTTGGGGAGGAGAAAGTCTGCTTCACACAAAAGCTTGTGGAACTCTGGAACTCTCATCGCTTATGCACTGCTGAGGCTGGAATAAATAGAAAATTTCATAAGGGAGTTTAATAGGTTCTTGTTGGACAAAGGTATTAAAGGATATAGAAGCAAAGCACTATAAATACATATCAGTTATGGTGCAATATTCTCAATAGGCTGAATGGTTTAGTCATAATCCTATATTAAAGGTGTAAGTAGAGGGCCTAATGTCTACTTAAATGGATCTTGCTGAGTGAGCCCTTAGAGTCATAGAGCTAAACAGCACGGAAACAGGCCCTTCAGTCCAACTCGTCCATGTGGACCCAGTTGACTACCTGAGCTAGTTCCATTTACCTGCGTTAGGCCCATATCCCTCTAAACCTTTCCTATCCATGTACCTGACTAAATGCCTTTTAAACGTGATGATTGTACCCACCTCCATCACTTCCTCTGGCAGCTCGTTCCACATAGCCACCACCTGCTGTGTGAAAAAGTTGCCCCTCATGTCCCCTTTAAATTTTTTCCCTCTCACCTTAATTCTATGCCTTCTAGTCCTAGAATCTCCTACACTGTGAAAAAGACTGTGACCATCCACCTTATCTATACCCCTCATGATTTTATATACCTTGATAAGGTCACCCCTCAGCCTCCTAAGCTCCAGTGGTGGCTGACTGCAATACATGTAACAGAATGATAGGCACTTTTGAAGAGATCCTTGGTTTCTCTACCAGAAGACACTGGGATCGGTGATGATCACAAGATTCAGGATATAAGTAATCATAAGCTCTCGGACTGGAATACAATCATACCTCAAGAGAGGCAAAAACAGATCTACAAGCTTCTGAAGGTCAAGGTCCAACAAAAAAAATCCTTGACCCAGAGAACAAATGGTGAGTGGAGGGAGGTCCAGCAACTGACCAACAACCACAGCTTCTGGGTATCTTCAGCATAGTCGAAACATGCTGTATCCAGAGCACCCGAGGGTTCATCCCACTGGGCACCAAGAAGAAATTGAGCTCAGCAAGATCAGTGAGGCAGTCAGCATCTGCTGGAAGGACCATCACAAAGATCTCCTCAATTGAGACTCTGTCTTTGACATGAGTGTCCTCCACTCAATCCCGCAAGTCATCATAACTGTGACCGTCTCCAAGAATGGAGGCAAGTCTAACTGCAGGAATTGCAGAGGAGTTTCCCTACAATTCTGCTATAGAAGAAGCTATCAACAGGATCCTCCTCAACTTCCTCCTCCTTTTGGCTGAGGAGATCCTCTCTGAATTGCCATGCAGATTCCACTCACCATGAGATACAATAAGCAAGATCTTGAACAAGTAGACTGAAGCTCCATCACTGCATACAGTCTTCTCACATTAAAACAAACTTCAACTCTGTCAACCAGGACAGCTGATAGAGAATCTTCCTTACATCTACTGATCCTCAGCAATTTGTTACCATTTGCTGTCAGGCTGCAGGGTGAAGGGCAAAGGGCTCCACCACAGAAAATGCAAACCAAAATACTGCAGCTACTGGAATCTGAAATATTGTTTGCATGCCAAGATCAGACTCCAGAAAAAAGCACCTTATTCTGACTGCCATCACAGTCGGAGATTTCAAAGGGGACAGAGAGAACACTTGGGGAGCATCGTAAAAATCTAATTAGAAAATGTGCAATGCCCCCACCGACTCACAGAAATCCCTGGCTCATGACTGCTTGAAGTGGAGGAGGAGAACCTGCCTGGGAAGGCACCGAGCATCTTGAATACCTACTGCTCTTTGTTTTGGCAGACAGAGAAGCACTGGAGGGGCAGACTGAAGCAGGGAGTGTCCCTGGAGAAGCTGCAGCACTGGCTGTCCATCGAGTGCAATTTTGAAACAGACACGGACATTTGGAAAAGTTTTAATCTTTCTTTGGAATTCTTGCATGTTCTGAATGAGGCCAAGGAGTTATTATTTCCATATTTTTAATTGAATACATCTTTTGTTAACGTTGACACCTTCCTGCCCTGATTTGGCTTTGGAGATAAAGAAATCCCCATTTGGTCACAGAGGACAAAAATAGGTTTTAGATGCAGCACTTTCATATTGTCAGTATTGCACACTATGCAGATTTAGATCAACTGAGGGGGTCCATCATTAATCATTTGAAGCAGGGTCTTTCAACCAAAGTGGTTGTTTATTCCTGTTTTCCCAAGACAGTTTCCAGTAGAATTACAGTTTTCACAGGCAATGTACCAGCGTTGCAGTTGTGCATGCACCCAGTGAGACCCTGTGATCTGAAACATCCTAACGTCAGTGACGTATAAAAGCTCCTCAGTGTATTTTGATGCTGCAATTTGTACCCTTGCTCACCTGTGTCAGCTGACTTATCAAAACATGACGCCATTAACAAACATTGAAGCCAATGGACCAACCTGCTCTGACCCACATGTCAATGGGATTGCAACCTGATTTCTTTGCTATATGGTTTGCTGGAAGCAAAAAGGATTTGTAGTAGATTGGGAAGATGTGACAGCAGGAATGATGTCATGAATGTGAATGAGGGAGTGGTCTGTCCAGCTTCCACTAGGTTGTTTGATAAGTCAAAAGGTGCAAAGGTCAGGAAAGGTGCAAAAATAACAGGGTTGTTGTCATGGGTGATTTCAACTTCTTTAATATTGATTGGCACCTCCTTAGAGCAAAAGGTTTGGATGGGACAGAATCTGTTAGGTATGTCCAGGAAGAATTCCTGACACAATATGTAGACAGACTGACTAGAGGGGGGCCATTCTGGATTTGGTACTAGGCAATGAACCTGGTCAGGTGTCAGATCTCTCAGTGGGTGAGCATTTCGGAGACAGTGACCACAACTTCCTGACCTTTATCCTTGCCTTGGAGAGGTATAGGAGCAGATGGTATGGGTAAGTATTTAATTGAGGGAGGGGGAATTATGACGCTATTAGGCAGGAACTTGGGAGTGTAAGGAGCAGATGTACTCGGGAAAATGCACAATGGAAATGTGGAGGTTGTTCAGAGATCACTTGCATGGGGTTCTGGATAGATTTGTCCCATCGAGGCAGTAAAAGGATGGTGGGGTGAAGGAACCATGGTTGACAAGAGATGGGGAATATCTAGTGAAGAGGAAGAAAGAAGCTTACTTAAGGTTTAGGAAGTAAGGATCAGATAGGGCTCTAGAGAGTTACAAGATAGCCAGGAAGGAGCTTAAGAATGGCCTTAGGAGAGCTAGAAGGGGGCATGATAAGGCCTTGGAGAGTAGGATTAAGGAAAACCCAAAGCATTCTACTTGTATGTGAAGAACAGGAGGATGAACTAGAGTGAAGGTAGGACCCATTAGGGATAGAAGAGGAACATGTGCCTGGAGTTGGAGGAGGTAGGGGTGGTCCTTAATGAATACATTCCTTCAGTATTCACCTGTGAGGGAGATCTTGACATTTGTGAGGACAGCGTAAAACAGGCTGATGAGCTAGAACATGTCGATGTTAAGGAGGATGTGCTGGAACTCTTGAAAAACATTAGGATAGATAAGTCCCCGGAGCTGGACGGGATATATTCCAGGATACTATGGGAAGTGAGGGAAGATATTTCTGATGATGATCTTTGCATCTTCACTGGCCATAGGATTAGTACCAGATGATTGGAATGTGGCAAATGTTATTCCTTTGTTCAAGAAAAAGGGTGGGGATAACCCTGAGAATTATAGACCAGTGAGTCCTTACTTCAGTAATGGCTAATTATTGGGAAAAAGATTCTTAGGGACAGGATTTATGGGCATTTAGAGAAGCATAGTCTGATTAAAGGTAATCAGAATGGCTTTGTGAGGGGCAGGTCATGCTCACGAGCCTGATTGAATTCTTTGAGGATGTGACAAAGCACATTGATGAGGGTAGAGCAGTGGATGTGGTGCATATGGACTTGAGTAAGGAGTTTGATAAGGTTCCCCATGATAGGCTCATTCAGAAGGTTGGGAGGCATGGGATCCAGGGAAATTTGGATTCAAAACTAGCTCGCCCATAGAAGACAGAGGGTGGTGGTAGATGGAGCATATTGTGCCTGGAGGTCGGTGACCAGTGGTGTTCCACAGGTATCTGTTCTGGGACCCCTGGTCTTTGTGATTTTTATAAATGACTTGGTTGAGGAAATGGAAGGGTAGGTTAGTAAGTTTGTAGATGGCATGAGGATTGGTGGTGTTGTGGATAGTGTAGAAGGTTGTCGAGGGTTACAATGGGACATTGGTAGGATGCAAAGCTGGGCTGAGAAGCAGCAGATGGAGTTCAACCCAGAAAAATGTGAAATGATTCACTTTGGAAGGTCAAATTTGAAGGCAGAATACAGGGTTAAAGGCAGGATTCTTAGCAGTGTGGAGGAACAGAGGGATCTTGGGGTCCATGTCCATAGGTCCCTCAAATTTGCTGCGCAAGTTTATAGGGTTGTTAAGAAGGCGTATGGCGTGTTGACCTTCATTTGTCAGGGGATTGAGTTCAAGAGCTGCGAGGTAAGGTTGCAGCTCTATAAAACCCTGGTTAGACCACACTTAGAATATTGTGTTCAGTTCTGGTCACCTCATTATAGGAAGGATGTAGAAGCTTTAGAAAGGATGCAGAGGAGATTTACCAGGATACCTGGATTGGAGAGCATGTCTTATGAGGATAGGTTGAGCGAGCTAGGGCTTTTCTCTTGAGAGTGAAGGAGGATGAGAGGTGACCTAATAGAGGTGTGCAAGATGATAAGAGGCATAGATTGAGTGGACAGTCAGAGACTTTTTCCCAGGGCGAAAATGGCTAACGCGAGGGAGCATAATTTGAAGGTGATAGGAGGAAGGTACAGAGGGGATATCAGAGGTAAGTTTTTTACAAAGACAGTGGTGGGTGCGTGGAATGTGCTGCCAGGGGTGCTGGTAGAGGCAGATACATTAGGGACATTTAAGAGACTCTTAGATTGCACATGGATGATAGAAAAATGGAGAGTTATATGGGAGGGAATGGTTAGATTGGTTTTAGGGTAAGTTAAAAGGTCGGCACAACATTGTGGGCCGAAGGGCCTGTACTGTGCTGTAATGTTCTATGTTCTATGTTCTAAATGCCTTTTCTGGGAGGGAAGAATATTAGGTAAACCGTGGGCTTGGTTTGTTGTCTTTTTTTAAATTCCAGGACATATTTTAAGAAAAAAACTTCTCCTGAGCATCTCTTCAGTTGAGTGAAATTGCTCACTTTGTCAAAGATGAACAGTAAAGGAAAGTTGCAGCCCAGATCACAATGAAGCGTGCATACTAGTGTGCTTCACTGCTGACAAGGGGTGCGGTGATGCGATCTGACATTGTGGGAGTGGGCAGTCTGGCAGTGGGAGTGGAAGGGACAGCCTGGAATATGGGAGAGTCCACTCCAATATCAGGAGAGACCAGTCTGACAGCAGCCGGGCAGGAGAATGTACAACATCACAAGTAATGAGGAGATCAAATGTAGCCCCAGCTGATACTTCAAGCAACAGTTGGGATGTACATACAGCGGTCATAAAGTCACACAGCACAGAAATAGATTCTTCAGCCCACATTTTCCATGCCAACCATTAATCCCCCATCTATTACTAATCGCATTTTTCAACACTTGGTCTGTAGCCCTCTATGCCTTGGCAATTCAAGGGCTCATCTATTACTTCCTAAATGTTATAAGTCTACCTTTACCAGCTCCTAGGAATAAGATGCACAGAGGAATGAATTAATTCCCCATCCCCTATAAACTTTTTTGCCCCTTTTAAAAAAAACCTAGAGAATCAATTTATGCACCAGGTTTTACATTTAATGGTGCCACAGATACTTACTGAGCATGTATGAACAGTATGCATGATAAGAGAAGGTTTGGTATAGATGTACCTCTTGTATTATTCAGTACATGTTTGCATACTGAGCATTATATGACCACAGGGTGCTATATATAAATTTCAAAAATATATAAATATATATGCACAACCTCACTTTTATTACTGGTGTATAAGTATGTAATGTGCATATTATGACAGGCTATTGGCTGTTTGCACAATCCCATTCTGCTGAGAGCTTGATTATTATTTTGAGAAAGGTTAACCCAGAGTGGGTCAGGATTTTGATCCAAGGATGTTACTTGCTGTGCATTTTTAAATAAAACTAAGTACAGAAATGGTGTACCTTTCTACACACATTCTGGAATCTCACATATTACAGAAGCTGTCAAAAGTAGTGCTGACTTTGCACTCATTGTAAATTATATATAAAAATAAACATGTTCTTTTCGCACATGCAGAATTAAAATGCTTTCTCACTGTTATTTTAGAAACTACAACAACATGAAAGTAAATAGATACGAATATAATGTCACAGATAGAGTTTCTATTTAAAATGAACATGTTTCTAAGTTTCCTGCCAACTAACCAACCTTATCCATTTCCATCTGTGACCCTGCCAGTTGCCTGGGACAAGCAACGTTGTGACAGGATGTGTTAAGGTTGCAGAGGTCAATGCAACTGAGAAGGCACGGTAGTGTAGCGGTTAGCGTAACGCTTTACAGTGCCAGCGACCTGGGTTCAATTCCGGCCGCTGTCTGTAAGGAGTTTATACGTTCTCCCCGTGACTGCGTGGGTTTCCTCCCACATTCCAAAGATGCACGGGTTAGGAAGTTGTGGGCATGCTATGTTTGTGCTGGAAACGTGGCGACACTTGCGGGCTGCCCCCAGAGCACTCTACTCAAAAGATGTATTTCACTGTGTGTTTCGATGTACATGTGACTAATAAAGATATCTTACATTCTAACAACACAAATTTGAAGCAGTTCACTCCTTTCCACTTGGAGATCCTGTTGTCTCATTTGTAATGTTTCTTCGCAATGGGAACTTATATTTATATAACTATTGTAATGTAAATTGGTAAATTGGTTTATCATTGTCACTTGTCACTTGGGCAGGCACGGTAGTGTAGCGGTTAGCATGATGCTTTACAGCACCAGTGACCCGGGTTCAAATCTGGCCACTGTCTGTAAGGAGTTTGTATGTTCTCCCCGTGTCTGCGTGGGTTTCCTTCGGGTGCTCCGGTTTCCTCCCACATTCCAAAGACATACAGGTTGGGAATTTGTGGCCATGCTATGTTGGTACTGGAAGAGTGGCGACACTTGCGGGCTGCCCCCAGAACACTACGCAAGAAGATGTATTTCACTGTGTGTTTCGATGTACATGTGATTAATAAAGATATCTAATCTAATCTAATACCGTCAATACAGATCAATTCATTACACAGCGCATTGAGGTGGTACAAGGTAAAATAATAACAGAATGCAGAATAAAGTGTTACAGAGAAAATTCAGTGCAGGTAGACAATAAGGTGCAAGGTAGATTTTGAGGTCAAAAGTCCATCTTATCATACTAGGGAACCATTCAATAGTCTTATAACAGCTGTCCTTGATCCTGGTGGTATGTGCTTTACACCAGGTAATTTCCACCAGGTAGTTTTGGTGGTGTCAAGAGACAAAAGGAAGGACAACGTTGCCCATCTATTCTTGGATCCCAATATCTCCAACCACAATTCACTGCTCATACTTGTTTCTCCTCTTGTGTTCATAAAGGCCCTTGCTTGGTCCCTCTTAGAAGAGAACATCTCCTTTTTAGCATATCCTGGGATAAATATAAGCTAAACTCTGCCAAAATGGAGAAAGTACCCTGTAGAATTACTTACAATTCAGCAATAGTTAAAAATAAACCTAGATCCAAGACAACAAAATGCCTGCAGCATTATGCTCTTCCATTTCAGTGCTCAGCTCTCCCTAATTCAACCAGACCCTCATGCCACCCATGGGACAGAATCTGATGAGCTGGCCCAAGATGTTTAAGGAGTGGTTTGCCTTCCTGGCATAAAATGGTACGTCTGCTCCAAGGCAAGCGTGTGCATTCAACAGCACGATCAACCTTCCTCCCTCACTGTGATAGGAACAGGGTCCTGTGAAATCAGCAGCCATTCTACGCTGCTCTGTTTACACTAACATTCACTACTTGGTTATTTTGGGGGGTGGGGGGGTGTGTGTGGACAGCAAACAGGCAGTTAATGCAGCTGAGCTGCCAGTATAGGTCTGGAGATTTGTTAGACCATTCACTCTGGGGTCCTTTCATATCAGCAAGTTCCCAAAACAATCCTAGAGCCTAGAAACAGAAAATGTTGAGAACACTCGGTGAGGGCAGACAGCATTTGTGGAAAGAGAAAAAGAGTTAATGCTTCAGGCCTGTTTCTCTTTCCAACATTTTCTATCTTATTTCAGATTTCTAGCATCTAGAGCTCCTTTGATTTTCAATTCTGCAGTATGAATGGGCAGAGCTTACATCAAATAGACCACAGCCTTTGGACTAGAGTATAATTTGATTTAACCTTTTTATTTTTAACTTTTTTATTAAAAAGATAATTTAATTAAAAAATATTAAACATTACTAAACATATTTTTAATTTTTAAAAAACAAATTAACTTAAATTTGGAGATTGATCCTATATATAAGATGATAGATTTTGAGAACAAGTCCTTGGTGTGGGATTTGGGCTGCTACTTGAGCTACTTGCAATGTGGTCGCAAGAGTGCTGCCACTTGATCTATTGCTGAAATAGCACAGTAGTTGGGGATGGGTGGTGCAAGGTTGCTTGCTTACTTTGATGCTCTCTCTGGAAGTCGTTTAGAAAGACAATTCAAGTACCATCCAACCCATCAGTCCCTCTCCTTTCAGGTTTCATTTTAAATTTGTTCTATCGAAAGAAGAATAACTTGAATTTAATTTCATAATGGAGCTGATCCCATGACACACCAAATCTTCCAGGTTCTGGTCAGCACACACTGACCACCACTGAAATCCAGCAGAGTTCCAGTGAGTCAGTATTTTCCAACACCACAAATCAGAATGTTATTCCCTTTCCAGACGAACTGCACAAGTAGATTCCTGGCATTAATGGATGTATGATATATAGAAAGTGAAATCTGCACAGCTTCCTGCTGTGCTTTGAAAGTGTTGCTGCTATTCACAGAATCACAGAATGGTTATGGCATGGAAGAAGCCTATTTAGTGCTTCAAACCTGTACTGGATCAATGTAAACCCAATACATAGATCCAGTATAGGATTGAAGGACTAAATAGTCCTGGCCTATTTAGTTCTGGCCCACTGCCGTGCTCTCTTCCTCCATTCTTGTAAATTCTTTACTTCAGGCACTTATCCAACTCCCTTTCAAATGCTACAATTGAACTAGCCCTGAGTACTCCCCATTCCAGTGTATTCAAGATCCTAACCAGCCACTCTGAAAAAAAATTCTTCATATCACTTTTAGTTCCTTTACCAGTCAGCTTCCTATGCCCTTATTCCTTTGAACCTTCCATTAACAGGGTAGTTTCTTTTCACCCAATCTGTCTACACCATTCATGATTTTAAATACCTCCATCAGACCCACCTGCAACCTCCTCTGTTCAACGGGACAACTGCAGCGCCTCCATTCTTTCCAAATAAAGAGCTCCAATGTAAGTTATTGCAATAAAACCTGCCCTAATAAATGGCATAATTAGTGGAATAGTTAGTAAATCTCTTTTGCAGCTTCTCCAAAACCTTTCCATCTTCCTGAAGTGCGGCACCTAGAATTGGGCACAATTTGTAGCTAAACCCATGTTTTATCAAGGTGCATTATGACTATCCTGCTCTTGCACTCCAACCCCTGGATCACCAATGTTACACAGTTGCACTTTCATAATTGCGTGACAGAAACAGGACACAGACAATGCAGTAAGCATGAAATGGATTAACCAGAAAAAGAACAAAGGCAAGGGTAAGATTTTACCTTTTCAATGAGCATCTTTTGCACATTAATGAGGCTGTGCATTGATTGAATCCACACCTGTGTCCATATCATTATTTACTGACAATGAAGAGGTAAATGGTAATTGCATTAAGGTTCATCACTAATTATTCCATTTGTTATATTGTTTTATTGTAATAATTACACCAGAGCTCTTTCTGCATTAATCATTGCAATAACAGTGATATCCTGGACTATATCAACATTACAAAGAAGGTGGTGTTAGAGGTCTTGAAATGCATGAAGGTGAATAAATCCCCAGGGTCTGTCCAGGTGTATCCTAGGATGTTATGGGAAGCCTTGGCAGAGTTTTTTGTATCTTTCTTAGCTACAGGTTAGGTACCAGAAGATTGGATGATACTAACATGCCCTTTATTTAAGAAGGGCAGCAGGGATAAGCCAGGGAACTACAGGATGGTGAACCTTGCATCACTGCAGGGAATACTGTTGGAAGGGATTCTGAGGGACAGGAGTTATTTGTTTTTGGAAAGGCAAGGACTGATTAGGAATAGTCAGCATTACTTTGTGTGTGGGAAATCATGTCTCATGAATTTAATTGCGTGTTTTGAACAGATGACCAAGAGGATTGACAAGGGCAGGTTGGTAGACATTGTCTACATAGACTTTAGCTAGGCCTTTGACAAGTCCCACATTGGTAGGCTGGTCTGCAAGGTTAGAATACATGGGATCTGTGGTGAGCTGTATACTGGATAGGAAATTGGCTTGGTGATAGGAGGCAGAGGATGGGAGTGAGGTGTTGGAGGCCCATGATCAGTGGTGTGCCGCGGGGATCAGTGCTGGGTCCTTTGATGTTTGTCACATATATTAACGACTTGGATAAGAATATATGTGTCATGGTTAGCAGGTTTGCAGATGACATCAAAGTGGTGGTATTGTGGACAGTGAAGAAGGTTGTCTAAAGGTTGCACAAGATAGAGATCAACTGGGAAAGAAGGCAAGGGAATGGCAGATGGAATTTAACTTGGACAAGTACAAAGTGATGCATTTTGAGAAGTTCAACCAGAGCAGGACATTTACAGTGAATGTCTGCTCTGGGGAGTATCGTTGAACAGAGAGACCTTGGGGTACAAGAGTTTCCTGAAAAAGGAAACACAATGGGACAGGGTGGCAAGGAAGGCATATAGCATTAAGCATAAGAGTTGGGACATCATATTACAGCTGTACAAAACATGTGGAGTATTGTATGTAGTTCCAGTGGCCACACTACAGGGAGGACATGATTAAGCCAGAGAGGGTGCAGAAAAGGTTCACAAGGATTGGAAGGCTTGGTCTATTTCCCCTGGAGCAAAGGAAACTGAGAGGTGACAAGATGGAGGTATATAAAATTATGAGAGGTGTAGAAAGGGTAGATAGCCAGAGTCTGTTTCCCATGGTGGGGGGGGGGGGGGGGGTCTAAAGCTAGAGGGCAAAGTTTTAAAGTGAGAGAGAGAAGAGGATTAAAAGGGATCTGAGGAGTAAATGTTTCACACAAAGAGTAGCTAGTATCTGGAATGAGCTGCCAGAGGAGGTGGTGGAGGCAGGAGTAGTAACAACATTTAAGAGGCATCTGGGCAGGTATCTGAATGAGCAGGGTAGAGAGGGATTTGGAATTAATGCAGGAAAATGGGATTGGTGTGGATAGGCATGATGGTTGTCATAGGTACGGTGGGTCAAAGGGCCTGTTTCTTTGCTGTGGAACTCCAGGATTCCGTGACTCTGCCTCAGAATTTCATCCTAATAAATGATAATAATCCTGCAACTTTCACAGGTTGTTGCACCATGAAGGAAACTTCCTTCTCTTTTAAATGGGTGAGCTGCTCATCCAATCACAGGTGCACCAGGTGGGGCCCCCTGCCTGATAGAGGAACCCTGCCCATTTCCCATGCCAATCTCAATTTTTGCAATTGAACCATAGAACCATAGAACCATACAGCACAAAACAGGCCCTTTGGCCCACCATGTTGTGCCGTCCATCAAACCACCCTCACACTATTTAAACCTTTCCTCCCGCATATCGCTCTATCTCACATTCCTCCATGTGCCTATCCAACAAACTCTATCCACCACAACCTTCTGCTTTCTACAGGCAAGCCAATTCCTAATCCACACAGCCAAGCTTCCCTGGATCCCTTGGCCTCTGACCTTCTGAAGAAGCCTACCATGAGGTATCTTATCAAACGTCTTACTAAAATCCATATAGACCACATCCACCGCACCACCCTCATCAATCTTCCTCGTCACCTCCTCAAAGAACTCTATCAGGCTTGTGAGGCAAGATATTCCCTTCACAAATCCATGCTGGCTGTCCCTAATCAGTCCATTATTCTTCAGGTGTTCATAGATCCTATCCTTTAGAATCCTTTCTAACAGCTTACCCACCACAGTCGTAAGGCTCACCGGTCTGTAATTCCCTGGACTATCCCTACTACCTTTTTTGAACAAGGGGACAACATTCGCCACCCTCCAATCCTCCGGCACCATCCCCATGGACAACAAGGACTCAAAGATCCTTACCAGCGGTTCAGCAATCTCCTCCCTCACCTCTCAAAGCAGCCTGGGGAAAATCCCGTCAGGCCCCGGAGATTTATCTGTCTTGATATTATTTAACAATTTCAACACACCCTCTCTCTTGATATCTACAACCTCGAGAACATTACCCTTACTAGCACTCCCTTCCGCGTCATCAAGACCCCTCTCCTTGGTGAATACCGAAGAGAAGTATTCATTGAGAACTTCTCCCACTTCCGCCGCCTCCAGGCACAGTCTCCCACCTTTGTCTTTAATCGGACCTACCTTTACCCTAGCCATCCTCCTACCCTTCACGTAGGTGAAAAAGGCCTTGGGATTTTCCTTAACCTTACTAGCCAATGCCTTTTCATGTCCCCTTCTAGCTCTCCTCAGCCCTTTCTTAAGTCCCTTCCTCGCTACTCTACATTCCTCACAGGCCCTGTCTGAACTTTGCTGCTTATACCTTATGTATGCTACCTTCTTCTCCCTACCTAGTCGTTCAACCTCTCTCGTCACCTACGGCTCCTTCACCCTGCCATTCCTTCTCTGCCTCACTGGGACATATTTATCCCTAACATCCTGCATAAGATCCCTGAACATCGACCACATCTCCATGGTACATTTCCCTTCAAAAAGGACATCCCACTTTACACTCCCAAGTTCTCTCCTTACAGCCTCATAGTTCGCCCTTCCCCAATTAAATATCTTCTTGTCCTCTCTGCACCTGTCCCTGTCCATGACAATTTGAAAGGTTATGGATCAATGGTCACTGTCCCCCAAATGCTCACCCACCAATAGATCCTGCACCTGTCCCGGTTCATTTCCTAAAACTAGATCCAGCATGGCATTCCCTCTAGTCGGCCTGTCAACATACTGCGTCAGGAATCCCTCCTGGACACATTTAACAAATTCCGTCCCATCTAAACCTTTGGCACTAAGCAGGTTCCAGTCTATATTTGGGAAGTTGAAGTCTCCCTTTATAACAACCCTGTTATTTTTGCTTCCCTCCAAACACTGCCTGTCAATCTGCTCTTCTATATCTCTACCGCTACTGGGGGGCCTATAGAATACTCCTAGTAGAGTAACTGCTCCTTTCTTGTTCCTTACTTCCACCCATACAGACTCTAGAGATGATCCTTCTACAACATCCATCCTTTCCACAGCCGTAACAGTATCCCTGACCAGTATCGCCACCCCTCCTCCTCTTCTGCCCCCTTCCCTATCCCTCTTAAAACACCGAAAACAAGTAATATTCAATATCCACTCCTGACCTGACGTCAGCCATGTCTCAGTGATAGCCACAATATCATAGTCCCCCATAATTATCCAAGCCCCCAGTTCATCTCCCTTATTCCTGATACTTCTTGCATTTAAGTAAACACACTTCAGTCCATCTACCTTACTACTTTTATAGCCTGTATTCTGCTTCTCCTTCCCCAAAGCCTCTCTAGCTGTTTGATCTAACTTTTCCCCATTCCCTTCTTCCTCTGACCTACTCCTCCGGTTCCCTTCCCCCTCACAAACTAGTTTAAACCCTCCTGAACCACCCTAGCAAACCTAGCCGCAAGGATATTGGCCCCCTTTTGGTTCGGGTGTAACCAGTCCTCTCTGTACAGGTCCCACCTTCCCGAGAAGAGATCCCAATGATCCAGAAATCTAAAACCCTCCCTCCTGCACCAACTTCTCAGCCACACATTTATCTGCCACCTCCTCCTATTCCTGCCTTCACTATCGCGTGGCACCGGCAGCAATCCCGAGATTGCTACCCTTGAGGTCCTGTTCCTCAGTCTTCTGCCTAGCTCCCTGAACTCGCTCTTCAGGACCTCATCCCCCTTCCTACCTATGTCGTTGGTGCCAACATGGACCACAACTTCTGGCTGCTATCCCTCCCACTCAAGAATCCTGTGGACCAGATCAGTGACATCCTGGACCTTGGCACCTGGGAGGCAACATACCATCCGGGATTCATGCTCACTGCCACAGAACCTCCTATCTATTTCCCTGACTATCAAGTCCCCTATCACTACCGCATGTCTCTTTTCCACCCTTCCTTTCTGAGCAGCAGGAGCAGTCCCAGTGCCAGAGACCTGGTTACTGCAGCTAGGCCCCTGCAGGTCATCCCCCTCAACAGCCTCCAAGGCAGGAAACCTGTTTCTGAGGGGAACAGCCTCCAGGGTTCCCTGCTCTGTCTGTCTGCCTGACTTCTTCTTCCTCTTCCCTCCCCTGACAGTCACCATTCTATCTGCATCCTTAACCTCAGCTGTACCAGCTCTAAGAGGGGTGACTGCCTCCTGATGGACTGTGTCAACATCACTCTCTCCCTCCCTTATGCTGCGCAGTGTTTGTAGCTGCGACTCCAGCTCATCAACTCTGAGCCGAAGTTCGACCAGCCTCAAGCACTTACTGCAGATGTGGCCATCATGGACCGCAGCAAGGTCCATGAGTTCCCACATCAAACAGCTCCCTATGTGTTTTTCAGTTGGGTACTGAGCAGCCAGTAGCTGAAGATGACCCCCAGCATCACTGAGACCTGAGTAAAGATTGGACAGGTTTTCAAGAACAGGCAGAAACCAGCCACCTATTCTCTGGTCAATGAGAATGGCAGGGCCAGAATTATACAAGTCACAGGCTTCAAGGAAAGTTAGAGGCACAGACAAGCTTTGTATCCCCTCACTTCCCATAGATAGCATTTGTAGGGAACTGACTTCCAGAGAAGGTATATAGAGCAAAGGCTGGAAGCACTTCAGTAGGCTAGAAAGCATCAAAAAATACATGGGGGGTTGCGGGGTGGCAGTAATTACCATTGGTAATTACCAGATGTGGGAGTTCCCGGAGCCTCCCTGCCTCTGGGAAGGCTACATCTGCGCCCGATGTGTCGAGCTGCAGCTCCTGAGGGACTGTGTTAGGGAACTGGAGATGCAGCTCGATGACCTTTGTCTGGTCAGGGAGAGTGAGGAGGTGATAGAGAGGAATTATAGGCAGGTGGTCACACTGGGACCATCGGAATCAAGCAATTGGGTCACAGTCAGGAGGGGGAAGGGGAAGGGGAAGGGGGGGAGTCAGGTACTAGAGAGTACCCCTGTGGCTGTACCCCTTGACAATAAGTACTCCTGTTTGAGTACTGCTGGGGGAAGCAACAGTGGCATTTTCTCTGGCACAGAGCCCGGCCCTGTGGCTCAGATGGGTAGGGAAGGAGTGAGGAGGGCACTAGTGATAGGGGACTCTATAGTTAGGTGGGCAGACAAGCGATTCTGTGGACGCAGGAAAGAAACTCGGAATGTAGTTTGCCTCCCAGGTGCCAGGGTCCGGGATGTTTCAGATCGCGTCCAAGATATCCTGAAGAGGAAGGGAGAACAGCCAGAGGTCGTGGTACATATTGGTACCAACGACATAGGTAGGGAAAGGAATGAAGTCCTGAAAAGAGACTATAGAGAATTAGGAAGGAAGTTGAGAAGCAGAACCTCAAAGGTAGTAATTTCCGGATTACTGCCTGTGCTAAGCAACAGTGGGTATAGGAACAGAATGAGGAGGTTAAATGCGTGGTTGAGGGATTGGAGTAAGGAGCAGGGATTCAGTTTTCTGGATCATTGGGGCCTCTTTTGGGGCAGGTATGACCTGGTCAAAGAGGACGGGTTGCACTTGAATCCCAGCAGGACCAACATACGGGCAGGGAAGTTTGCTAAGGTTACTGGGGAGAGTTTAAATTACAATTGTTGGGGGGTGGGATCCGTACTGGAGAGACTGGGGAGGAGGTGTTTGGCTCTCAAATAGAGGAAACCAGGAGTAAGTACCATAGGCAGGTGATAGAGAAGGGAAGTGTTCAGACAGGCTTGAGATGTATCTATTTTAACGCAAGGAGTATTGTGAACAAGGCGGATAAGCTTAGAGCTTGGATCGATACTTGGAGCTATGATGTGGTGGCCATTACAGAGACTTGGCTGGCTCCGGGGCTGGAATGGTTGATTCAAGTGCCGGGTTTTAGATATTTCAGGAAGGACAGGGAGGGAGGCAAAAGAGGTGGGGGAGTAGCACTGTTGATCAGAGATAGTGTCATGGCTGCGGAAAAGGTGGACGTTGTGGAGGGATTGTCTACGGAGTCTCTGTGGGTGGAGGTTAGGAACAGGAAGGGGTCAATAACTTTACTGGGTGTTTTTTATAGGCCGCCCAATAGTGACAGGGTTATTGAGGAGCAGATAGGGAAGCAGATCCTAGAAAGGTGTGAGAATAACAGAGTTGTTGTGATGGGGGATTTTAATTTCCCAAACATCCATTGGCATCTCCAGACAGTGAGGGGTTTAGATGGGGTGGAGTTTGTTAGGTGTGTTCAGGAAGGGTTCTTGACACAGTATGTAGATAGACCTACAAGAGGAGAGGCTGTGCTTGATTTGATATTGGGAAATGAACCTGGTCAGGTGTCAGATCTCTCAGTGGGTGAACATTTTGGTGATAGTGATCATAATTCTATCTCCTTTACATTAGCACTGGAGAGAGATAGGAACAGACAGACTAGAAAGGCGTTTACTTGGAGTAAAGGGAATTATGAGGCTCTCAGGCAGGAAATTGGAAGATTAAATTGTGAACAGATGTTCTCTGGGAAAAATACAGAAGATATGTGGCAAATATTCAGGGAGTATTTGTGTGGAGTTCTGCATAGACGTGTTCCGATGAGACAGGGGAGTCAGGAGAGGATACAGGAACCGTGGTGTACGAAGGCTATAATAAATCTAGTCAAAAGGAAAAGAAAAGCATACAAAAGGTACAGGGATCTAGGTAATGTTAGAGATCTGGAAGAGTACAAAGCTAAAAGGAAGGAGCTTAAGAAAGAGATTAGGAGCCAGAAGGGGACATGAGAAGAGCTTGGCGGGCAGGATTAAGGAGAACCCCAAGGCGTTCTACAAGTATGTGAAGAGTAAGAAGATGAGATGCGAAAGGATAGGGCCTATCAAGTGCAGCAGTGGGAAAGTGTGTATGGATCCAGAAGAAATAGCGGAGGTACTTAATTAATACTTTACGTCAGTGTTCACTATGGAAAAGGATCTAGGGGATTGTAGTGGGGACATGCAGCGGCCTGAAAAGCTTGAGCATGTAGATATTAGAAAAAAGGTGGTGCTGAAACTTTTGGAAAGCATCAAGTTAGATAAGTCACCGGGACCAGATGAAATGTACCCCAGGTTGCTGTGGGAGGTGAGGGAGGAGATTGTGGAGCCTCTGACGATGATCTTTGCATCGTCGATGGAGACGGGAGAGGTTCCGGAAGATTGGAGGGTTGCAGTTGTTGTTCCCTTATTCAAGAAGGGGAGTAGGGATAGACCGGTGAGTCTTACCTCAGTGGTTGGTAAGCTGATGGAGAAGATCCTGAGAGGCAGGATTTATGAACATTTGGAGAGGTATAATATGATTAGGAATAGTCAGCATGGCTTTGTCAAGGGCAGGTCCTGCCTTACGAGCCTGATTGAATTTTTTGAGGATGTGACTAAGCACATCGATGAAGGGAGAGCAGTAGATGTAGTGTATATGGATTTCAGCGAGGCGTTTGATAAGGTCCCCCATGCAAGGCTTACGGAGAAGGTGAGGAGACATGGGATCCAAGGGGACATTGCAGTGTGGATCCAGAACTAGCTGGCGCACAGAAGGCAAAGAGTGGTTGTTGAAGGGTTGTATTCTGAGTGGAGGTCGGTGACCAGTGGTGTACCTCAGGGATCTGTACTGGGACCCTTACTCTTTGTGATTTTTATAAACGACCTGGATGAGGAAGTAGAGGGGTGGGTTAGTAAGTTTGCGGATGACACTAAGATTGGGGGTGTTGTGGATAGTTTGGAGGGCTGTCAGAGGTTACAGAGGGACATAGGTAGGATGCAAAGTTGGGCTGAGAAGTGGCAGATGCTGTTCAACCCAGTTAAGTGTGAAGTGGTTCATTTTGGTAGGTCAAATATGTTGGCGGAATATAGTATTAATGGTAGGACTCTTGGCAGTGTGGAGGATCAGAGGGCTGTGCAGGTTGACTCTGTGGTTAAGAAGGCATATTGAGCATTGTCCTTCATCAATCGGGGAATTGAATTTAGGAGCCGAGAGGTATTGTTGCAGCTATATAGGTACCTGGTCAGACCCCACTTGGAGTATTGTGCTCAGTTCTGGTCGCCTCACTACAGGAAAGATGTGGAAGCCATAGAGAGGGTGCAGAGGAGATTTACCAGGATGCTGCCTGGAATGCGGAGCATTCCTTATGAAAGCAGGCTGGGGGAACTCGGCCTTTTCACCCTGGAGAGAGGGAGGATGAGGGGGGACCTGATAGAGGTGTATAAGATGATGAGAGGTATTGATCAGGTAGATAGTCAGAGGCTTTTCCCCAGGGCTGAAATGGTGGCCACAAGAGGACATAGGTTTAAGGTGCTGGGGAGTAGATATAGAGGAGATGTCAGGGGTAAGTTTTTTACTCAGAGAGTGGTGAGTGCGTGGAATGGGCTGCCGGAAACGGTAGTGGAGGCGGATACGATAGGGTCTTTCAAGAGACTGTTGGATAGGTACGTGGAGCTGAATAAAATAGAGGGCTATGGGTAAACCTAGTAATTTCTTGGGTAGGGACATATTTGGCACAGCTTTGTGGGCCGAAGGGCCTGAATTGTGCTGTAGTTTTTCTATGTTTCTATGTCATTGTGCTAAGTGTGCAACTGTGATTGTGGGTGTTCATCGTACACTGTTTCTGGAACTTGATTTCACTGAAATTAACAGAAACAAGTTTTGCATGCAGAGTACAAAGCATTATAGTCACTACGTGAGCGCATTGTGAAGGAGGACACATTTCTATCCTAAGGTCTTTCTCCCCAAGCTTCTGTGGGATTTCTATATGAGGCTAAGAAACATGAAATCAAACATTCTCCATTCTGAAATGTTTAATTCTCTCCCCACGTTATTGTCTCACTCCCCCCCCCCCCCCCACCACCCCAGACTCAATGGCTTTCATTAAGAGGAAGAGTCGAGATTTTAACTACCCTTTGTGTGAAGAAGTGATTCCTGACAGCACACCTGAATGACCTTGCTCTAATGTTAAGGCAATGCCCGAAGTTAGGGAGTAATACCTGTCTATCCACCTGAGAAACTCCTTTTGTCCTCTTTTAACAAACACAGTCTTCTGATAATGGCTGGAGGAAGCTCCTCAGTCTGAAATTTCAGAATGTTGCAAGTTACCGAACATCTCCCAACCTAAAGTCAGAAAATATATCCTTACAATGTAGGCTAAGCCTACACAACCAATTTTCATCATTAAACCCTTTGAGCCCTTAAATTTCTCTGGTGAATTTGTACTGCACTTGCCCATCCCCTCCCCCCGCACCCCAAGGACAATATTTCTTCACATGTATTGCAGGCTGCTGTAATCTCCACCTGTGGATCGTGATTTCACTGCCATCAGCATACTATCCAGACACGCAATTTCTGACAGTGAGCTGGAAGTAACTTGCGGCAGTCCAAAATGCAGGGCTAAAGAGCTTTTTGCCAGCACTGATTAACGATGATGGATTTGCCACCCATTTAGACCAAAGATTTCACATCTCATCTGTGGATTAGGCCTCCGTCTCACATCCGTCATCTTCCATCAGCCTGGAAGGTTACTTACTTCTGCGTGTCAGGAATTTGTTTCAAATTTGATCTCTGCAAACACTGACTGTCACACATTATACAGCTGATATCAGCCAGCATATTTCCTCTAGTAATAACCCAAATGATTAAATGTCATCTGCATATTAGCTATAAAATAGAAACAAAGTGTTCTTTTCTGAATTCAAGCAATTAAATAAGCATGTAATGTCAATTTTAGCACCCTTTCAGAGAGGTACAAAATTTTCCACACCCCAACTTTGAAGAAGAGCAGGGGAGTACTCCCTTGTAACATTGGCCAACAGACATCACTAAAACAGATTGTTTGCTTAGTTTCACATTGCTGTTTTGGGCACTTTGCTGTGTACAACATCATTGCACCATTTTCTACAGTAATACCTGTCATGGCCACAAATCACCTTAATATGACCAGAGGTCATGAAAGGTGCTACAGAATTGCAAGAATGTTTTTCCTTAACCTTTACTGTTTTTCCTTTAAATTTCCACCCTGTCTGAATGGACTATTACTGGACTACAAGGGAAGGGTTTCCAATTTGTGGTTAACGTGTGCTGACCATCACTGAAATTTAACCAGGTTTCAATGAATCAGTATTTTCCCCAACTATAAACCACATTGTTGTTCCCTTCACTGATAAACCGCATAAGAGACTGATAGATGGATGCACAATATATAGAAAGAGAAGCTGCAACAATACATGCCACATTTTGGGAGTGCCATTGCTCCTCATGATACCACAAAATGGCTATAGCACAAAAGGAGGTTATTTGGTCCATCAAGTCCATACTGTCTCTATGAAAGAGCAATCCAGCTAGCTAAGTCCACTCCCTCCTCCCCATATCCTTTCCATCTTCAATTCCTTATACTAGGTCCTTGAGCACCGCTTACTAGGGCAGATGGAGTCACCATTGGGAGACTACTTTTCCTTGCCCAGCCACTGCAACCAACAAGTCACTTGGGAGGTAGCAAGTTAACTTTTGGAGGCTGACCTCTTCTTCGGATGGATATGCACCAGGGACAGCTGCTGTTCTGCAACACATCATGTCAAGGCCCGGGTATTGGGACAGGAGGCACAGCTCCAGACTGGTGTGAGAGAGGAGGAGGGATCCCCTGGAACATGCGCAGCTATCGGGGTAAAAACACACAGGAAGTCTGAAGCCAGATGCCAAGAGAGGCCTGGACTGATCACCTTGGGTCTGCAAGAAATTTGGCTTTGTGAGTTCACTCTCTGTTTGTACTGTTGGTGACCCAGTAACTAGCTTATATTTAGACAATACATTCAGGCCTGAACTGTAAAAAATAATTTAATTAAATTCAAAGAGAATCCCTCACATATTGGCATCCCTGGGGTGGCGCAAGTTAAAAGTGTTGAAAGGAATTGCAAGTTATGTTGCTGGATATGGATCCGTCAGGAGAGGTATTGTTTGTAAGCGAAATAAATTAATAAATCATATCTTGGATTACTTGAAGGAGTTTAGTTGTGAACACATGAAAAAGATTTGGGTTATAAAAAGGAAATGTTTGTGACTACATGACATAGATTAGTGGACAGTGTCTTGGTGAATAGAGCTGTTAGACACAATGGTGGAAGATTTTATTCAGAAATATGTAGCGAAGGTATGTGTAGGTCATTGGTGTCTGTACTACAGACTGGGAAAAATGCCAGAATTACATAAAAAGTAGCAGAAGAGAAAAATAAACTGTCATTGGAAAGCTTTGATTATTCTACGGCAAACACAGAAACTAATCAAACTAAAGAAGGAATTTGAAGTGAAGCTCGTGGCAGAGATGGAGAGAGATAGGTTGTGTGAAGTTGGGAACAAGCGGGCGAACAAACAGCAGCATTGTCAGTCGTTGTCTGGTTGAGTATCTTATTTGCAAGCTGAGATTAGTGAAAAGGTCAGAAAGCTGGTGCTGCGTGAGAGAGAGCTGAGAGAGGCAGGAACTGGTTGAACGGTACCAAGGTAAACCTCGTGAGCTAGGTATTCTTAAGCAGCGGAAGACCAGGGAACTGCTGGCAAGGGAGGCAATCATGGAATATGTGGAAAACAGAATCAGGAACTAAAAGATTGGTTGAAGCTTTGGACTGGTTCATGTTTGGTGCAGGGTGAGAATCTGACAAGCCGGAGGGTTGAGGAGAATAACTAGAATTCAACACTAGCACACGGGTTGTGTGGGAACACGTGCACAGAAGGGAAGGACGGGGATCTGGATGTTAGTTGTGATAGCAACGGCTCAGAGAGTAAAGCGTGATGGCGCCCGATAAGAAAGATGTTGGGTGTGGGGTATAGTTGAGGGAGAGTGTGGGAACCACCACGAACTGTTTGATACTCTTCAATTAAAGGAACGAGGTTCAGAAGAACCCACAGATTTTACTAAGTTGCAATGAAGGAGCGAAGGATAAGGTATCTGTTTGACCCTCTTGTGTTTGTTCTTCCCGTCATCTGAAGGTATCAGCCTCACTGCCAGCAGCCATTTTGCTTTGGCCCGCATCTTCATTCCCTTCCTCCAATTCCACCTGCCTTTATGCATCTGGACTGGAGTTATACAAGAGAGTTCAGGTTAATTAACAGTTTGTTTAACAGATGTTGTTAAAAGAGCAGCCATGCTTAGTAATCTGGGGGTTGGCTTGGGAAGCTGGGATCAGTTATGCTCAGAGTGATGGTTCTAATTTATTTTCAAGTTTGTCCCTATTTGCTTGAATTATATGTAGTGTTGAGGGAGTGCTGGTGAATTGGCCATGAACATATTGGGAATAGGCCAGGGCCTTGGCATTAGGGTTAGGGTGGTGCTCCAGATGTTCCATCCAGATGTGTATCCAGGTCTTCTTACCTCAGTTTAAAAAAAGGTACTGGGGCCTTTCGTGGAATGAAAGGGTCAATGTGGACATCCACAGGTCATGGATTGGTGTCTGACTGCAATGCCCAATAAGGCCAGCTCGGATGCATTGCAAGAGACCAGTGAGTCCCTATGTGCTTGCAGTAGATTATTCAGTCCTTATCAGGAAGTCTTTCTTGGGTATGATGGTAATATTGATGATAGGTCTGAAGTAAGGTCACAGGTTCGACACCTCATTGGGGCATTCGTGAAAAACATAATGCAGTGAGTGCTGTTTATGACTCTTTCAATGATACGTTTGGGTTACAGGATGCATGAACCAGAAATGAGATTAGCTAAACTCCCAAAAGGCATGTAATCTCATGTAATCTCATGTAACTCCCATGTAATCTAATCCCTGCATTTTATTGCATCCCATGGAGTGATGAGAAGCAACCAAGTTATGGGCCAGCCCACCCCACACTCCCCTAAAGCCCATTCATCACCAGGATGCCAGAATTGTCAGCAAATGGGCCACTCTGAAATGGAACATCCAGAACAGGAATCCAACTAGTCATACGGGAGGGAGCTAATGAGGCGGGCTGTTTACAAAAAGATTCTGAGGAATTGAAACAATAGCTGAAGGTATCTGGCACACTAGAAAGTGTAGGACCCAGGATCTGTATTGAATAATACCCCAAATATGGTCTGGGTAATTCAAAAGAAGACAGGAAACCTAAGATTTGAGGTTTCTTACCACATCACTACCAAATTAATTTCACATGTGCAAAATACATTGAAAGGGATCCAAGTATAATAATGTAAACCACTGGGTCTACGTTAACCAGAAGCTATTGAATAAAGATCCTCATCTCTGGGATAAGTAGACAGTTTAAGGATTTTCAAGTTGGGACATCCTGATGCATGTTGGCCACATCATGGGCCATTGGCCTTTCATGATAGGAAACTGCATGGGTTTCCTCCAGGTGCTCTGGTTTCCGCCCACATCCAAAAACGTGTGGGTCGGTAGGTTAATTGGTCACTGTAAATTGCCCCTATTGTGTAGGCAAGTGGTAGAATCTGGGGGCAGTTGCTAGGAATATGGAAAGAATAAAAAATGGGATTAATGTAGGATTCATGGAAATGGGTGGTTGATGGTTGGTACAGACTTAACCATAGAACCATAGAACAATACAGCACAATACAGGGCCTTCAGCCCACCATGTTGTGCCGACCTTTAATCCACACCTAAGACTATCTAACCCCTTCCTCCCACATATCCCTCTATTTTAAATTCCTCCATATGCTTATCTAACAACCTCTTGAACTTGACCAACGTATCAGCCTCCACCACCACCTCAGGCAGCGCATTCCATGCACCAACCACTCTCTGGGTGAGAAACCTCCCTCTGATATCTCCCTTGAACTTCCCACCCATTACCTTAAAGCCACGCCCTCTTGTATTGAGCATTGGTGCCCTGGGAAAGAGGCGCTGGCTGTCCACTCTATCTATTCCTCTTAATATTTTGTATACCTCTGTCATGTCTCCTCTCATCCTCCTTCTCTCCAATGAGTAAAGCCCTAGCTTCTTTAGTCTCTCCTTATAATCCATACTGTCTAATCCAGGCAGCATCCTGGTAAATCTCCTCTGCACCCTTTCCAACGCTTCCACATCCTTCCTATAATGAGGTGACCAGAACTGGACACAGTACTCCAAGTGTGGTCTAACCAGAGTTTTGTAGAGCTGCATCATTACCTCATGGCTCTTAAACATGATGCCACGACTTATGAAAGCTAACATCCCACAAGCTTTCTTAACTACCCTAACCACCTGTGAGGCAACTTCCAGTGATCTGTGGATATGAACCCCCAGATCCCTCTGCTCCTCCACACTACCCAGAATCCTGCCATTAAACTTGTACCTCCGCCTTAGAGTTTGTCCTTCCAGAGTGTACCACCTCACATTTCTCTGGATTGAACTCCATCTGCAACTTCACAGCCCAGCTCTGCATCCTATCAATATCCCTCTGTAAGCTTCGACAGCCCTCCACACTATCCACAACACCACCGACCTTTGTGCCGTCTGCAAACTTGCTAACCCACCCTTCCACCCCCTCATCCAAGTCATTATCACGAGAAGCAGACGTCCCAGAACCGATCCCTGTGGGACACCACTAGTCACAGCCCTTCAATCTGAATGCACTCCCTCCACCACAACTCTCTGCTTTTTATAGGCAAGCCAATTCTGAATCCACACGGCCAAGCTTCCCTGGATCCCTTGCCTTCTGACCTTCTGAAGAAGCCTACCATGTGGAACCTTGTCAAACGCCTTACTAAAATCCATGTAGACCACATCTACTGCATTACCCTCATCAATCTTCCTGGTCAACTCCTCAAAGAACCCTATCAGGCTTGTGAGGCAAGATCTTCCCTTCACAAAGGCATGCTAGCTGTCCCTAATTAGTCCATGATTATCTAAATGCTCATAGATCCTATCTCTTAGAATCCTTTCTAACAGCTTGCCCACTACAGACGTAAGGCTCACTGGTCTGTAATTCCCTGGACTATCCCTACTACATTTTTGAATAAGGGGACAACATTTGCCACCCTCCAATCCTCCAGTACCATTCCTGTGGACAACGAGGACTCAAATATCGTAGCCAATGGTTCAGCAATCTCCTCCCTCGCCTCGTGAAGCAGCCTGGGGAATATTCCGTCAGGCCCCGGGGACTTACCTGTCCTAATATTTTCTAACAGCTCCAACACATCCTCTCTCTTGATATCTACATGCTCTAGAATATTAACCTTACCAACACTGTCCTCAGCGTCATCAAGACCCCTCTCCTTGGTGAATACTGAAGAGAAGTATTCACTGAGAACCTCACCCACTTCCACAGCTTCCAGGCACATCCTCCCACCTTTGGCTTTAATCGGACCGACCTTTACTCTTGTCATCCTTCTGCTTTTCACGTACAAGAAAAAAGCCTTGGGATTCTCCTTAACCCTATTGTTATTGGTATTGGTTTATTATTGTCACTTGTACTGAGGTACAGTGAAAAACTTGTCTTACAAACCGATCGTACAGGTCAATTCATTACACAGTGCAGTTACATTAAGTTAGTACAGAGTGCATTGAGGTAGTACAGGTAAAAAAAACAATAACAGTACAGAGTAAAGTGTCACAGCTACAGAGAAAGTGCAGTGCAATAAGGAGCAAGGTCACAACAAGGTAGATCGTGAGGTCATAGGTCATAGTCCATCTCATTATATAAGGGAACCGTTCAATAGTCTTATCACTGTGGGTAGAAGCTGTCCTTAAGTCTGGTGGTACGTGCCCTCAGGCTCCTGTATCTTCTACCCGATAGAAGAGGAGAGAAGAGAGAATGTCCCAGGTGGGTGGGATCTTTGATTATGCTGGCTGCTACACTAAGACAACGAGAGGTAAAGACAGAGTCCAAGGAGGGGAGGCTGGTGTCCGTAATGCGTTGGGCTGTGTCCACAACTCTCTGCAGCTTCTTGCGGTCTTGGGCAGAGCAGTTGCCATGCCAAGCCGTGATACATCCAGATAGGATACTTTCTATGGTGCATCGGTAAAAGTTGGTGAGAGTCAAAGGGGACAAACCAAATTTCTTTAGCCTCCTGAGGAATTAGAGGTGCTGGTGAGCTTTCTTGGCCATGGCATCCATGTGGTTTGTCCAGGACAGGTTGCTGGTGATGTTCACTCCCAGGAACTTGAATCTGTTAACCCTCTTGACCTCAGCACCATTGATGTAGACAGGTGTATGTACACCGCACCCTTTCCTGAAGTCAATGACCAGCTCTTTAGTTTTGTTGACATTGAGGGAAAGGTTGTTGTCATGACACCATTCCACTAAGCTCTCTATCTCCTTCCTGTACTCCGACTCATCACTGTTTGAGACATGGCCTACAACGGTGGTATCATCTGCAAACTTGTAGATGGAGTTAGAGCAGAATCTGGCCACACAGTCATGAGTGTATAGGGAGTAGAGTACTCGCCAAAGCCTTTTCATGTCCCCTTCTTGCTCTCCTCAGCCCCTTCTTAAGTTCCTTCCTTGCTACTCTATATTCCTCACGAGCCCTATCTGATCCTTGCTGCCTACACCTTATGTATGCTGCCTTCTCCTTCCAAACTAGTTGTTCCACCTCTCTTGTCACCCATGGTTCCTTCACCCTGCCATTCTTTCTCTGCCTCTCCAGGACAAATTTATCCCTAACATCCTGCAAGAGATCCCTGAACATTGACCACATCTCCATGGTACATTTCCCTTCAAAAATGTCATCCCAATTTACACTCTCAAGTTCTAGCCTTATAGCCTCATAATTTGCCTTTCCCCAGTTAAATATCTTACCATCCTCTTTGCTCCTATCCTTGTCCATGACAATGCTAAAGGTTATGGAGCAGTGGTCGCTGTCCCCCAAATGCTCACCCACCGAGAGATCTGTCACCTGACCCAGTTCATTATCTAATACTACATCTAATATGGCATTCCCTCTCATTGGCCTGTCAACATACTGTGTCAGGAATCCGTCCGGGACACACTGAACAAACTCTGCCCCGTCTAAACTTTTGGCACTAAGCAGGTGCCAATCAATATTTGGGAAGTTGAAGTCTCCCACGATAACAACCCTGTTATTGTTGCTCTTTCCAAAATCTGCCTCCCAATCTGCTCCTCAGTATCCTTGCTGCTACCTGGGGTCCTATAGAATACTCCCAGTAGAGTAACTGCTCCTTTCTTATTCCTAACTTCCAGCCATATTGACTCTAAAGAGGATCCTTCTACATTACCCACCCTTTCTGCAGCTGTAATGGTATCACTGACCAGTATTGCCACCCCTCCTCCTCTTCTCCTCCCCTCCCTATCCCTTTTAAAACACTGAAAACCAGGAATATTCAATATCCATTCCTGCCCTGGTGACAGCCAAGTCTCTGCAAGAGCCACAATATCGTAGTCCCATGTACTTAACCAAGCTCTCAGTTCATCACCCTTATTACTGATACTTCTTGCATTTAAGTAAATGCATTTTAGCCCATCCACCTTTCTACTTTTATACCCTACACTCTGCTCCTCCTTCCTCAAAGCCTCTCTGCCTGTTAGATCTGACTTTTCCCTATCCACTTCTTCCTCTGACCTACCCCTCTGGTTCCCATCCCCCTCATGGGCTTGGTGGGCTGACGGGCCTGTTTCCCTGTGACTCCATGACTCTATGAAACGACAGCCTTGTTCATCCAAATGTACTGCATTAGCACCGTCTTATGACTGCATGGTTCCAGGATCCTACTCCTCATCCCAGTGATCCTCATCGCGGCCAAAATAGGAGAGGAGGTGCAGCCAAATGAAACAGAAACCAACCTGATAAGTAACTGGTTAGTGAGTCTGACTCTTCTTGAGTGCAGCATGAATCACTGGCTGCATATGAATGATAATTACAATGAACATGCTTCAAACGTATTGCTCCAGGGTGATTAAGGGTTGGTGCCGGCATGGCACTCAGGATCAACAGAATAGGTGCAATCAGACCAGAAAAGAAGAAAGGCTGAGACAAAGCCTGAAGCAACTGAGTTGGGGGTGGAACAGCGGCTAGGAGATCACAGGCCTTGATTACATGGAAGGAATGTCGGTATTTGGGGAATCAAACTACTGGCACCATTGTGGAAGAAAGGGAAAGGCTTCAGGGGAAATGCAACTGCAGCAGGAATGAAACGGCAGTGGAGATCTGGTGGCAGTGCTTGCTTGTACCCCTGCCCTCGTCCAGCCCAGTGCAGGATCTTGGGGTACTCTGCAGAGGAATGCTATCCCAACAAGGTGTTTAAAAGGATAGCTTGGTGCCAATCCAAGCATTAAACTGGCCTGTGCTTTGAAGTTGGTACACATTACAGGACAAAGGTTACAATCTATTCTTTTGCTCCAACTATTGCCATTAAGAACTCTGACTGCACTCACGTAATTGTACCTCATCAACAATTAAAGGATTCGGCCCAGGAAAAGGATTTTAAAAATTGAAGCTTCATCTTTCTTTTATAAATTGCAGCAAAGAATAACCTTTCATCACCTTTATTGAGGTTTGTTTGAATAACCTTGAAACCTGGTAAGTACCTCTCTAAGTTTCCAATCAAGTGTTATTCAACAGATGATTATTTCCACCCATTTCACATTTGAATTCTATGTCTGGGACAGTTAAAAATCGAGTCCGTGACGTGTAGCTAACAGGCAGATGTGGCAGCCCTAGTGATGAGCAATCAATACATGCAGAGTACTGCATTCACATTCTGAAAGCAAACAGGCCTTCCAACAAAACCTTCACCGCCATCATTACTGTACTGATTTCAGAACATAAAGTCAATATTGATGAGATGATGCTGAAAATCCAGAATAGAAACAACAAAAAAACCTGGCTGTGCACAGTGTGTCTGTTAGTATCTGTGCAGCAAAGAAAAAACAAGTTACGACATTTTGGACAATGATAATGCCAAAACCTGTATTCTCTCTGTACAGATACTGACAGCTTTACTATATACTCACAGGGTTCAGTCTCATTGCAAGTTACATTCATACAGCACATGGAATGTAGTTATAAGTTTCAACTCCTCTTGCCACACATTTTAAATCTGTGCTCCTCTAGCTATTAACCCGTCAGCTCTTGGGAATAAGTAAGAGATACTAAGTAAACCCTTCTAGATTTCAAGCACGTTAACAAATCTTGTTGTTGCTTTTTCTGCTCTAAGTTCCAAGGCAGCTGTGAGATAGTGGGAGCAACAAACACTCTGCTGGAGGAACTCAGTGGGTTGAGCTGTATCTGTGGGAGGAAAGGAATTGTCGATGTTTCTGGTCGAAACCCTGCATCAAGACTCCACATTCCAGCATCTGCAGCCTCTGCTGTCTCCAGTGACGTGGTAGGATACTGGTCTGAGTGCAGTTGGGGATGGTGGGGTTTGCAGCGGAAAGAAATCCAACACTAAGGAGCCTGCTTCAATTTCCTCTTTGTTTTGCTTGAATTGAATATTCTCAGCTGCAGCAGAAGGGAAAAAAAATCCCTGTCCCATTATATCCTGTGCTAGGAATAACAAAAGACATTGTTCATTGTTGGATTTAATCTACATTTAGAAACAAATTGCTGCCATTTTTAACATTACAGGAATTCTGTCGGTTGAGGTGAAGGGAATTGCGTGAGGCATAATTTGTTCTTGAGAACGTATGTGATTCAGATTAAATGTGACAGCTGGCATCTGCACATTATAACCACAAGTCTACACACAATGAAAAGGACAATAGGGGCGGCACATCTGCTGCCTCATGGCTCCAGTGACCCGGGTTCAATTATAACCTCTGCTTCTGTCTCTGGGAAGATTGTACCTTCTCCCTGATAGCAACTTGAGTTTCCCTGGATGCTGTAAATTGCCCCTAGTGTACACTTGAGCAGTAGATTCTGCTGGGGGTGGTGGTGTTGGGGGTGAGGGGGTGAGTGCGAATTGATGGGAATGTGGGAGAGCAAAACGGGATTAGTGTAGGAGCAACACACACAAAGTGCTGGAGGAAGTCAGCAGGTCAGGCAGCATCTATGGAGGGAAATAAACAGTCGACGTTTCAGGTTGAGACCCTTCATCAGGACTGGAAAGGAAGAGGGCAGAAGCCAGAATAAGAAGGTCGGGGGAGGGGGAGGAGCACAGGCTGGCAGGTGATAGGTGAGTCCAGGTGAGAGGGGGGTAGGTAGGTGGGTGGGGGAGGGAGGGAGGATGAAAGGGATGTTAGAGTAGGAACACAAGATTAGTGTAAAAGGGTCTGTTCTGTATGACTCTACAATATTACGCTGACAAGGATGGCACGATGTGGATGTTTGCAATAGAGCAAATTCATCCCCCTTTAAATACTAATTATTTCCGTTATCTGACTGGTAGTCTATGTGCATTCAATGCACATAAGATCCTTTAGGAATGAGATTTTATTTTCTGATGAGAATCCACAAGATCAGCCAGTGTTGCAAGCGGAAACTATCTGCCAGTGTTGCCTGAGGAATATTGTCCCCTGGTATAAAACAAAGAGCTGAAATTACTGCCTCTGCGCAGCTTTTGGCTTCCAACATCTGCAGTACTTTGCCCTTTGATCACTGCCCTGGTGCCTCTTTTGCAATTGCATCCAGGCAACCATAGTTTGGGCACAGATCAGTCACATTAGTTCAGGGTACAAACTTTCTCGACATTTTAAGGGCAGCATTCGAGATTTCTGTCCAAATGAATATCCACCAAAACAGCAGCCTGTACCCACAAAATCCAAAATTCTAGAGTTACCTTGGGCCATTGTGGATGAATCAGATGCATACAAAAGGCCCAAGGCCCAATGTAACGCTAGCCGGAAGGTCTCAATTAGGTGTGTGCTACCTGTACAGAGTTGATTCAATGTCTAGGCGCAACCTCTGGCAAATTGCCATTTTGTTGGCTCCAGTTTAACAGGAGACTTTAGCTCACAAATCTCACTCTATGTAAGCCCAAAGGAAAGCTATTTCTCCCTGCCTACTCAATAGTTCATTGTCATTATCATCAGATTTAATGTTCACTTTTCATGCAATTATCTAGCTTCGATAGGAGTGACATTGAACTGGCAAGGGATTGGATGATTGGGGGAGGGAGTGACCAAGTTGTGTTGTGATTATAGGGTGCCTGAGAATGTGAAAGGGGGAGAAGTGATTGAGGTTGGAACGATTGAGTGGGGTGATTATGGGGGAGGTGGTGGAAGTGATCAGGTAGGAAGCTGAAGCAAGCTAACTCATGAAGATTTATATTAGCCTCCACAATCTCTCTCCTTTGCCAAGGACTCAATGTACCAGTGAAAAAGCTGGCATTCTATAAATATAGATCAGTTGATGTTAGCAACCACTTACTTGGTTAGTAACAGTGAGGAGGATGACATGCTGTGTTTAGTAATGTGAAGGGAAGGATATAATTGGTAAGGTCTCTATACCTGTGTCTAATTCCCTGGTGTGAAGGGAGACGCAAGATAAATAAAGACAAAGCAGGACAATTACTATGCTTCAGTCTGACTAAAAACTTACATCTATCTGCTATGTATAAAGCAAGAAGGTGAGGAAGGCTGCTAATTCACTTTGGAAACTGGATAAATGATCAATCAACAAAATTGACTGCTGTAGATGATACTGATTAACCTCACAGCTGAATTAAACGTTACCACAATGAATAATAGGTCGGAAATGAAAATATAAAATGCCATTTTACTTAAATGTGTACTTTGAGTTGGAGAAGATTCAACCTAATTAAATGATAATCCTTATTGAATCAGCTCTTGTTTGATGAAATACTGGGTTTACAGTGGAAGTATATGGAAATTCTACAACCATTACCCTTCTTGTATTCACACTGTTGCTGACCTAACTAGGGGCACCACTTAGTAATATAATCCACTAAAGGGTTTTTGGACATCCCAAGGATATGCTAAGGCAAAAGATTAATAACAAAAATGGTTGTTTTCTTTCCATTAGACACTATTATAAGGCCTATTATTCCTTAGTTGTAGAGTTCAAAGTTGTGGTTCAAATCACAGGGTAAGACAACAATCAAGTGAAGCTATGGGATCTGACCACTCGCGATCTTTGCCAATCTGCCACAACATCTGTTACCAATATCAATAAAAAATCATACAAAATATAGTGAACATATTTCATTCATTAAAAGATAAAACAAAGGCTGCAAGACATTTTGGGGTTCAGATATAACTGGCAAATGGTCAATATTTCAGGTTGCCCAACATAACTCATTCAGATTATTGATATTTTAAATAAAATCAGAACAAAAGCATTAAGTTGCCTTTCTAATAATAAGCAACACATTGATTTTAAGATGTGTGCAGTTTTTAAAAGGAGAAGCAACATAAACCACAATCCCACGGTGATAATACTATTGATGAGATGGATTCTTGACCCCACAATCTACCTTGTCTGACCTTGCACCTTATTGTCTACCTGCAATGCACTTCCCTGTAGCTGTGACACTTTACTCTGTATTCTGTTATTGTTTTTACCCTGTACTGCCTCAATGCCCTGTGTAATAAATTGATCTGTATGAATGGTATGCAAGATGAATTTTTCACTGTACCTCAGTACAAGTGACAATAATAAACCAAACCAAACATAGTTAGAGTATAGAATTCTCAATCAAAGTGTGAAGTTTGGTATGGAGCCTGGGTTTTATTATAACTAAAAAAGATATATGAAGAGCTGACAGAGCATAGGCTCAACAAGGTCATAAAAGTCAAAGATAATCAGAAGTTTCCTAATTAGGTCATGCTGACCTTCAAATTTGATGGATAGGGAAATCGGAGCTATAAATTCCATGGCCTAGAGGTCCTGAGAAACAGTAAGTGGAGGATGTGGTAGTGATGATAACAAGGGTCGATATCCCCAACACCGATTTTTTTAGATAGATTTTTCTCAGATATTTATTTATTAGTCACATGTACATCAAAACACGCATTGAAATGCGCCTTTTTGGGTTGTGGGCCACTAAACGGAGCAGTTTACAATGATACAAACTGGAAAAAAACAGTGGTGCATCAAAGCTGCCCATTCCCAGTTGCCTCTTCTTCTCTTAAAAGCAAAGGAAGAAAAGGGGGAAAAATAATGGAATGCAGATAAGGACTTTACAAAGTGTCTTATATAATTCAAAATGCTTCATAGTCAATGTAATACGTTGGATGTATAAATCTTGCTAAAATAGTCTGAACCAAGGCTCAGTGATATCAATACTCTTATATTGTCAGATAAATATGAATTCAAACCCCATTCCTGAACTTGACTAAAAAATTTAGACAGAAACTCCCACAATGTCAGCTTTCTAATTATATGCATTCTTACATAGAACACAAACAGCAATGGGATTATGACCAGGCAACATAGTGCTTTCATGTGTTAAAGAAGAAAATATGTCAAGGCACTGGGGAAAACTAACTTCCAAATATCCCTTTAGGTTCAAAAAGCTAACCGCTGGAAGAACTCAGCAGGTCAAGCAGCATCCGTGGAGACAAAAGGGATGGGCTGATGTTTTGGGTTGAGACCCTGCATCAGGACTGGCTGAGGGAGGAGGGGGCAAAGAGGAAAAATGACCAGTACCTAGAAGTGCAGCGGAGGGCTGGGACAGGAGCTGATAGGTGATATGTGGAATCAAGGTGGAGAGGGGACTGATGGGCAGATGGAACCAGGTGGGGAGGGGGAGTAGGGATGAGAGGTTTTCAAAGGGAGAGAGAACCTGGAAGGACTGTTGGGAACACAGGAGATGTGGGTTATGTGAAAGTGGGAAATTCAATGGTGTTGTTCTTCTAGTCTGTGTCCAGCCTCACGATGGCATAGGAAAAAGCTGAGGACAGATACACTGGTGTGGGAATGGGAAGGGGAATTCAGATGGTCGTATGTCATTACGACTCCCCTTCCACCTAACAGCTCCTATCTCACCCCACACTCTGATATACTGGCCACCTTTCTTCTTCTCCCCCACCCCACCCCTGCACCCTGTCCTAACACAAGGCCTCAACTTGAAACAGCAACACATCCCTTTTCCTGCCACAAATGCCACTTCACCCACTGAGTTCTCCCAGTATTTTGTTTTCTGCTCCAGATTCCTGCATCTGCAGTCTCTTGCTTCTCCATATTCCTTTGGGATCTCTGATGAAGCCGAGAGGGCAGATATGGTTTCAGACCTCATGTGAAGCATGGATACCTTCAACAGTATAATGGTCACTCTGTGTAGTGTCAGCTAGAGGTTTCGTGCTCAGATTGTGGAAGTGAACCTGAAGTTTCGGAAGTGACAGTGCTACCAATAAGCAGGAGCTGAATTAATGGTGACAATCCATTTCTCAGCAGTCTTCTATCCACAACAATACTCCCATAGCCCATCAGGTTAGCTGCTTATTGGTCCTCAAGGTGAGTATAATGTGCATTAGTCCAATCCTTCAGCTGCTGGCTGAAGCTCATTGGTGTGGTATTAGAACAGAGAATGGCCTCTGCATCTAGCCTGGAGCATTGTGAGCAGGCAATTCAACACAACATGCCTCGTTAAATCATCAAAATTGTGCCCCAAAATTACACGTGGTTTGTCTCACATAGGTAAGTAGAAAAATTTGAAAAATGAGGCAAATTGAAAACAGCACAAATCACATAACAGCAGAATCAATGGATCACGCCAATGATATTCTTTGATTCACAAGCACATTCAAAATGCTTGTCTTCATACAAGACGAACATGACAATCTTCTGTCCATTGTTTCATAATAAAAAATGTGTGGAGAGATAGCAATTGAAGAAATGAATCCTATGTTGATCTCTGCATGGTGAAGGGGTTGTCAAACCACCAGTAACACAGCTGTTGCAGCGTTGCTACAGAGTATTAGTTTAACAACTGTCACTTCTCATTAGAGGCAGAGGAGAAGAAAGAGTCTGTGAGATGGTCAGCAATCAGTATTAGAGAATTCAAAATAACTCACTGGGGAGGCATTTCACGGATTGCTTTCTTGATGTGCTGCCACCTCTATCCACATTAATGCGACAGAGCAGGTGACTGTGAAAGGTGCCTGTGATGAGAACTGTCAGAGCTGTCATTGGTACAAATATGCACTTAAGCAGGGAGCCTTGCATGGAAAGAAACATTATCAGTCTAACACACCATTTACAAAGTGGGAGCAATGGAGCTACAAGGACTGCACTAACCAAGAGATGAAATAAAATACTACTTGTCTTTATGTCATAATTAAAGCATCAAAAATAAAGAGCACAAGCCCAGCATCGTGATCCATAAAGAGCATATGCTCAAGAGCATACCACCACCTGGAAGTTGCCCTCCAAGCCACTCCTGACAAAGAGTCATAGAGTATTACAGCATGGAAACAGGCTCTTCAGCCCAACTGGTCCATGCCGACCACAGTGCCCACCAAGCTTGTCCCATTTGCCGCATTTTGGCCCATATCCCTCTAAACCTTTCCTATCCATATACTTATCCAAATGTCTTTTAAATGTTGTTATTGTACCTGCTTCAACCACTGCCTCTGGCAGCTCATTCCATATACATGGAAATACATTGTCGTTCCTTCAACACTGCTGGGTGAAGATCCTGGAACTCCCTCCCTAACAGTATTGTAGGTATACTCACAACACAAGGACTGCAGTAGTTCAAGAAGGCACCTTCTCCGGGGCAATTAGGGATGGGCAATTATACGCTGCCTCAGCTTGCAAATCCCACATCCCTCGAATGAATAAAAAAACAAAAGAAAAACTTATGAAATGCATTCTCTCACGGGAAGTGGATGTTGCTGGCAGGCGGCACTTATTGTCCCTCCTTCATTGCACTTGGGAAACTGGCAGTGACTTTCATCTTGAAGCACTGTACTTCTTGAGTGCCAGATGTGGATGAGATGTTTCCCAGCATTGGGGAGTCCAGAACAAGGGCGTCACTGACCTAAAATGACAGGTCACCCACCTAAGCCAGAGATGAAGCAATTTGTGTTCTCTCTCAGACTTTGGAACATTCTTCTTCAAAGGGCTGTGGAAATACTTTTAAGGAAGGGGTAGATGGATTCTTGCTAATTAGTGAGGTTAGGGTTTCCGAGGGTAGATGATAATGTGGAGCTGAGGTTATAATCAGATCAGTTGTGCTCTTACTGAATAGTGGAGCAGGCTTCAGGAGTCAAGTGGCCCACTCCTGCTTCAGATTATTGTATTTGCATGTTATATTTGTGATGTAGGTGCAATGTTAGGTTGGGAGTTCCAAGTTTTTAGTACAATAAAGCAATGGATATATATTAGCACATTGGTTGTACTACTGATGTTCACGGAGACACCTTTCCACATCAGATCTTTAATTGTCCATGACTATTCACAATCTAACAAGGACTGCAATGTTTTGACCATTGCTTGTGATGTTGCTCAGTGCAACCTTTTGCAGGCTGTTCTTGCTGTTTAGAAGGCATGTGGTTTGGTGCTGCAGCGTGGCAGATTGTCTCCTTATTCTTAGCCTAGTGCTGCTCCTGGAAAGCCATCTAATCTCTCACTGAGGCAAGGCAAGGGAAGTGACAAGCCATGAAGTTACAGATGGTGGGGTTTTCATTACTACTGCTGCAGATGATCCATGGCACCTCATGGATGCCCAGTCCTGAGCCCTGAGATCAGGCCTCAGTCTACCCAATTAAGCACAAGGCAGTGCCATACGATGTAGTTCAGACTGTCAATAATGGCAACGTGGAACTTCATCTCCACCAAAACTTTGCAGTGTAGTCACCCCAAACAATGGCGTCATGGGCCAATCCATTTGTACCAGGTTGTCTGATAAGAATGCTGCCTGACCAGCTGAGTGTTTCCAGCAGCTACAGTGTTTTTGATTTTCATTTCTCTCCCTCTCACAGACCCAGACCGGCGGCACTGCCCTCCTGGATTTGTCCAGCCCAGTCACTGGTGGTGTTAGTGAGTCACTCCAGCTGACAGGCAGTGAAATCCTACAAGTTAGGTCCAGGCTATCCTTCAGGCTTTGTGGGGAACTGGTATTTGGGGGGAGGACATTGTCAGTGTTGGGTGAGTGGGGGAGACACCATCAGTGTTGGTTGGGGGGTGCACGGTCAGTGTTGGGTGGGGGACATTGTCCGTTTTACATAGGGGGGATACCATCAGTGTTGGGTGGGGGACATGGTCCGTGTTGCATAGGGGGGACACCGTCAGTGTTGGGTGGGGAGGGACACGGTCAGTGTTGGGTGGGGGACATGGTCAATGTTGGATAGGGGGAACACAGTCAGTTTTGGGTAGGGGGGACATGGTCAGTTGCAAATCAAAATATGTCTTCCCTCTCACTTATTACATGACCAATATCAACTTTCCACACAGTCAAAAATAGGAACTATCGTGCTTAAAGCGAGAGCATTTGCCAGAATAACATTGTGTCATGCAGGAAATCATTCTGATCATTAGGAAACTATTACATTTCACCCCTGTGCTCACACAAAGGGAAAATCCTACTTGGCCTCCCCCAAGGAGCTAGACATAGGCTCTATGATTTTCATTTCTTCTTCTGATTTAGTCTACGTTCTTGTTGATGCCATGAAGTACAAAGCCTTGAACAGTATCAGAAAAACCATCCACAAATCTAAAACCCTCTGCCTAAGGATGGTTTGAATTTTCCTTACAAATTTGCTGAGCAAATTTACTGAGTCAATTTGTAAGGTAAATCCACAACTGTCTTTCTTGGATAATTACTATGTGAAAGGTGCAGTGTGCCAGTCTGATTAAACGGGTTACAAGATTTACACATTCTGCTTAGAATAGACAAGACTGCAGAACATTAACCTCTCTACACAAAGCAAATGCTCTCTGTACCATGTTAAAAATATTCACAATGTGTTGACAGTAAGCGAATTGTAGATTTTCAGTTTGCATTTACGTAGGTTACATTACAAAGCAGGGGTGATAAATCCATGAATTCAAGACAAATCACTGTGCTATAAATGATTACCCAAAGTATCTTCAGAAATTAATCTCCATTATTTACTTTCACCAAAGTCACTGAATTAAAAGATGAATTTTGTGCTTAATTAATCAATGGAAGCAGTGAAAAATTTAGGGCCAAGAAAACGGCATTCAACCCAAGATTTCATCTCATTTTAATCTGTCTCAGACCCTCCTTCCTACCTTCTTACCCTATTGCATGCCTCCCTCCTTCTGAAGAACAGCTCTCTTTCAGAAAACAAGTGCCACTGGGTGGCATTGTGGTTCCAAATGTTGTTAACTGTCAGCTGGGATCTCGACTGGTTGCAAGCCCAGCCTGAATGTGTGAAGATTGCTTGCCTGCTTCCTGTGAAGTCAGCTTATGAAGATTCAAACCATTTTATCTCTGGATTCAGCCCTGCTGCATAAAAAATATCCATAGGTGTAAATTATTATCAACCGGTGGACTTTGAGTATTACCTCCAACGTGAAGAAGCTTTGCGAACATCACAGCAGAGCACTTACTGTGGTAACACTGCTGTGTCCAAAGTAATTCATTGAATTGACGAGGTACCGCACATGAACAATGGATTAATGACAGTCTTGACTGTCAAGGCCAGACAGCAGCACACTTGGCATGATGTAGCTACCTGGATACAAACTGCTGGCTGCACTGTCCTGGGCATGGGGTGAGGTTCTCAACAAACTTATCCAACCTTGGAACTCAAGAAGGAAATTTTGGCAAGTAGAAGAAATATATCACAATGAGCTAAATGGTGTAATGATTAAATAAGTCTGTGTGTTCCATTTCTGGGGAAATCCATACCTGTTGCCCTGTGAATCGAATGTGCTACCCTCACTTCACACATTGTATGAGAAACAATGCAAGAGTGCAGCATCCTTTAGTGGTACAACCTTGCAGAGCTCCACTCCTTACTCTAAAACAAACCATCATGCGATACCCAAGCAGTACTGACCTGGGGATCTCCTTTGGTGGAGTTTGATTGGCCATGAGACTGTGACTTGGTCATCTTGAAGTTGATGACTTGTATTGGTATTGGTATTGGTTTATTATTGTCATTTGTACCAAGGTACAGTGAAAAGCTTGTCTTACAAACTGATCGTACAGGTCAATTCATTACACAGTGCAGTTACATTGAGTTAGTACAAAGTGCATTGATGTAGTATAGGTAAAAACAATAACAGTACAGAGTAAAGTGTCACAGCTACAGAGAAAGTGCAGTGCAAAAAGGTGCAAGGTCACAACAAGGTAGATCGTGAGGTCATAGTCCATCTCATTGTATAAGTGAACCATTCAATAGTCTTATCACAGTGGGCTAGAAGCTGTCCTTAAGCCTGGTGGTACGTGCCCTCAGGCTCCTGTATCTTCTACCCGATGGAAAAGGAGAGAAGAGAGAATGTCCCGGGTGGGTGCGGTTTTTGATTATGCTGGCTGCTTCACCAAGACAATGAGAGGTAAAGACAGAGTCCAAGGAGGGGAGGCTGGTGTCCGTGATGCGCTGGGCTGTGTCCACAACTCTCTGCAGCTTCTTGTGGTCCTGGGCAGAGCAGTTGCCGTACCAAGCCGTGATACATCCAGATAGGATGCTTTCTTTGGTGCATCAGTAAAAGTTGGTGAGAGTCAAAGGGGACAAACCAAATTTCTTTAGCCTCCTGAGGAAGTAGAGGTGCTGGTGAGCTTTCTTAGCCATGACATCTATGTGATTTGACCAGGGCAGGCTGTTGGTGATATTCACTCCCAGGAACTTGAAGCTGTCAACCCTCTCGACCTCAGCACCATTGATGTAGATAGGTGCATGTACATCGCCCCCTTTCCTGAAGTCAATGACCAGCTCTTTTGTTTTGTTGACATTGAGGGAAAGGTTGTTGTCATGACATCATTCCACTAAGCTCTCTGTACTCCGACTCATCACTGTTTGAGATATGGCCTACAATGGTGGTATCATCTGCAAACTTGTAGATGGAGTTAGAGCAGAATCTGGTCACACAGTCATGAGTGTATAGGGAGCAGAGTAGAGGGCTGAGGATGCAGCCTTGTGGGGCACCAGTCTTGAGAATAATCATGCCGGAGGTATTGCTGCCTATCCTCACTGATTGCGGTCTGTTTGTTAGAAAGTCAAGGATCCAGTTACAGAGGGAGGTGTTGAGTCCTAGGTCTTGGAGTTTGGTGACAAGTTTGCTTGGAATTATTGTATTGAAGGCAGAGCTGTAGTCAATAAACAATAGTCTAGCGTATGTGTCTTTACTGTCCAGATGCTCCAGAGCTGAGTGTAGGGCCAGGGAGATGGCATCCGCTGTAGACCTGTTTCACCAATAGGCAAATTGCAATGGGTCCAGGTTGTCTGGTAGGCTGGAGTTGATGCATGCCATGACCAATCTCTCAAAGATATGGCCCCCTCAGCCTTCCTGGTCATTTAATATATGGCTGAACTTCACTTTCCCAGCCATTTCTGATATCCCTTGACTCTCAGAGTGCCCATAACTTTCATCTCAGTCTTACATCCACAGCTTCCCAAAGTGGAAATTTCCCAGGATTTACAAACATTTTAGAACTTCCTCCTCATTTCACTCCTATATCACTGACCTCTTGTTCTGAGACCATGTGCTTTAAATCAAGACTCTCCAGCCAAGCGATACAGTCTCTCAACATCCAGACAGTCACTTCCTCTTGTACCTGCATCATTCTGATTATTTCTTGTTCATTTTAAAATGTATCTGCCAATACCTCAAAGGAAGAAAATAACACCATTTGGACCTAGCTTACAAACCACAGGGGCACTCTAATCGAATATTCTTTAGCAATGTTGGGGATAAGAAATATAGAGCTGATGTGCTACCAGGGGAGTTTCCAAGGAAGAGCTGAACATTCTGAATAACTCTTTCTCTAAGATCTAAAAAGGATATTGAAGCCCTGGAGAAGGGGCAAAAAAAGACCTCCACAGATGATAATGGAAATGAAAGGTTATTATTATCAGGAAAGACTGAACAAGCATATTGGAGTCACAATCTAGGGGATGGAGTATGAAGCTATAGCAGTGGCCTCAGCCTTCCTGGCTTTAAGTTGCAGTGAATATTGGTTCATTCATGGGTTTAGGCTGAAGATCACATGCTCACAAGGTGTACTTCACCAAAGGAAAACGGGTTAATGTACAGTCTCTGGAAAATAAAATTGAAGACCTCAGAGCAAGACTGCAGTACCAGAGGGACATCAGGGACTGTTGCGTACTCTGCTTCACAGAGACATGGCTCACCCTCAGCACTCCCGACACAGTGCTCCTGCCTGAAAGCTTCACCATCCACCGCATGGACTGGATGGCAGCATCAGGTGAAGGCAAAGGCGGCGGCATTTGCTCCATGATTGGTGCATCATCATGGTGCATAGACGTGGCAGTTATGTCTCAGTCCTGCTCCCCTGATCTGGATCACCTGGCAGTCAAGTGTCGTCCATTCTACCTGCCAAGGGAGCTCTCCATCGTCATCTTCATAGCAGTGTACATTCCACCCTTGGCAAATGTCAAGCTGCCACTGGAGGAGCTGAGTACCATGATCAACAGTCACGAGACAGCACACCCTGATGCCTTCCTGATCATTGCGGAGGACTTCAACCAGGCTAGCCTGAAGAAGTCTCTGACCAACTACCACCAACACGTCACCTGCAGAACCAGAGAAGCCAACACACACGATCACTATTACACCACCATCAAAAATGCTTACCGTGCCATCCCATGCCCACACTTTGGCAAGTCCAATCACCTGACTGTACTTCTACTCCTGGTGTATAGGCAGAGACTGAGGACCAGTGGTGAGGACCATGAAGGTATGGTTAAGGGAGGAGCATTTACAGGACTGCTTTGAATGCAGGACCATATTCAGGGATTCATCTGCAGATCTGAATAAGTATGCCACGGCTGTCACTGACTTCATCAAGACCTGCGTGGATGAGTGTGTGCCTTCGAGAACATAGTGACTTTTCCCAAACCAGAACCTCTGGGTGAACCAGGAGATTCACAGTCTGCTGAGGGCTAGATCTGTGACGTTCAAGACTGGTGATCCAGAATTCTAAAGAAGTCCAAGTACAACCTATGGAAGGCCCTTGAATTCTGTATGAAGTTAGAGATGCGATCAGATGCGCAACAGCTGTGGCAGGGTTTGAATGCCATTACTTCCTATAAAGTGAAATCCAAACAGCATAAATGGCATTGATGCTTCACTCCCCTATGAGATCAATGCCTTTTATGCACGCTTTGAAAGGGAGAATAACACTACACCTGTGTGGATCCCCACAGCATCCGGCAACCCTGTGATCTCTGTCTCTGAGGCCAACATCAGAACATCCTTCAAAAGGGTGAACCCTCTCAAGGCCTCAGGCCCCAACAGTGTATCTGGCTGGGTACTGAAAACCTGTGCCGACCAACTGGCTGGAGTGTTTAAAAACATCTTTAACCTCTCACCGCTGAGGTCTGAGGTTCCCACCTGCTTCAAAAGGCAGCAATTATACTGATGCCCAAGAAGAGCAGGGTGAGCTGCCTCAACGACAATCGCCCGGTAGCACTCACATCTACTGTCATGAAGTGCTTTGTCAGGTTGGTTATGGCTAGAATTAACTCCTGCCTGAGCAAGGACCTGGACCAGCTGCGATTTGCCTACTGCCACAACAGGTCTACAGCAGACACAATCTCACTGGCTCTCCACTCTGCTTTGGAGCACCTAGACAACAGCAAAGCATATGTCAAGCTGCTGTTTATCAATTACAGTTTGGCATTCAATACCATCATCCCCTCAGTATAAATCAACGAGCTTCAAAACCTGGGCCTCTGTACCTCCTTCTGCAACTGGATCCTCCACTTCCTTATAGGGAGACCACAGTCAGTGCGGATCATTAATAACATCTCCTCCTTGCTGACAATCAACACAGGTGCATCTCAAGGATGCGAGCTTAGCCCACTGCTCTACTCTCTCTACGCTCTACGCTCTGTGTGGCTAAGCACAGCTCAAACACCATCTATAAATTCGCCGATGACACTACTGATGTTGGTAAAATCTGATGTTGTCACAACAACAACCTTGCACTCGACATCAGTAAGACCAAGGAATTGATTGTGGACTTCAGGAAGGTGAAGTCAGGGGAACACACACCAGTCCTCATTGAGGGGTCAGCGGTGAAAAGGGTAGGCAGCTTCAAGTTCCTGGATGTCAACATCTTGGAGGATCTATCTTGGGCCCAAAACATTGATGCAGTCATGAAGAAGGCATGCCAGTAGCTCTACTTTGTTCAGAGTTTGAGGAGATTTGGTATGTCACCAAAGACTCTTATAAATTTCTACAGATGTATGGTGGAGAGCATCATGACTGGTTGCATCACCGCCTGGTATGGTGGCTCTAATGTGCAGGATCGCAAGAGGCTGCAGAGGGTTGTAGACTCAGTCAGCTCCATCACAGGCACAACCGCCCCCACCATCGATTATGTCTTCAAGAGGCGGTGCCTCAAGAAGGTGGCATCCATCACTGAGGACCTTCACCACCCGTGACATGCCCTTTTCTCATTACTACCATCGGGGAGGAGGTACAGGAGCCTGAAGACCCACACTCAGCAATTTAGGAACAGATTCTTCCCCTCTGCCATCAGATTTCTGAACGGTCCATGAACCCATGACATGTTCTTTCTTTTTTTTTGAACTATTTATTTATTTTGTAATTTATAGTAATTTTATGTCTTTGCACTGTACTGCTGCCGCAAAACAACAAATCTCGTGTCATATAAGTCAGTGGTAATAAACCTGATTCTGATTCACTCTTTGCTCTGGAAAGGAAAGGAATGACTGAAACAATCAAGGGATTTTTAGGGGTGGAAATAGAATAAATGTTCTTGATTGTGTGAAATCCTTAAGGAGTCATAGGTCCAATGCAATCAATAATAAATCCTTTTGGGAATTCAAGAGACATTTCTTTAATCAGGTACTTATTTTGTCTCCTTATGACAGGAAACCATTCAGCTTATTGAGTCTGTGCCAACTCCCAGAACAATCCCATAGAATGTAGAACTTGCTATCACACCAAGTAGTTGAAGTAAATAATTGAGATGCATTTCAGGAGAAGATAGATAAACACATGAGGAAAAAAGGGACACAAGGATATGTTGATGGTTTTAAGTGAAATAAGATGTCAGATGCAAGTGTAGAGCACAAACACTAGCATAGTTTAGTTGGGCTGAATGTTCTGCCTGTGTGCAGTATTATGAATCAGTTTTATGAATCATTATGTTGTTCCGCATCAAACAATTCTTTAGAGCGTGGCATTTTTAAGCATTGGTACAACAATGCTTAAAAGCTTAAAAGCTAGGACCAAAACCTGTGATATTAGCCATGCTCCACACCTGCTTCTCTTAAAACCATCAACATATCCTTCTGTTCCTTTCCTCGTGTGTTTATCTAGCTTCTCCTGAAATGCATCTCTATTACTTACTTCGACTACTTCATGTGACAGCAATTTCTACATTCAAAGGCACTGATGGGATTGCACTGAGCACAGACTCAGTGAGCTGAATGGCTTCCAATGAATTCAAGGTCTTCACCTTGAAATCGGTTAGTCTTCTCTCCACTCTGTCTCTTCAATGTCCTCCACCTTGACATTCTTTCCTGCATCCTTTGGTCCTTCATAACTCCTCCCTTCAACCCACCTGAGGCCCTCAGCTGTTCCTGCTCTATTTTCTGAAGGGAATACACCCTTAAATCACTCTACTTCTCAATATCTACCATGAAGCACCCTTCCTAACCCTTCTGCTGTATAATAGCGTCTGTTCCTCTTTATTTTTCACCAAGGTTACCACCAGAACAATAAATCACTCTTCTTGTTGTTGATTGTCCACTCGGAGGATTGTGCTCAACACTCTCCCTACTTGGAAAATTCTCTTCTACTACCTGAGGACACAATAATCTTTGATTGGTTCAAAACAAACTAGGGCAGTTGTATTCACCACTAATTGAATGTCAAAACCGATATACTTGACTAAATTTAACCAGGAAGGATGACTTCTGGCCCAGGAGTCAGTTTGGACACTCCCAAATGCAGATCACACAAGGACATCAACTCTTTCTCTGACAAAGAAGGGTTAACGTTTATGCTATTTTGTACATTCCCCACAATGGCCCAATTACAATGAATACAGCAATCATCACTTCACATGTTATGTGAAGAAGCAGTCATTCATTTGCGGCAAGAATTGGTTATAATCTTTTATCCTGGTGTCTTCCTATTAGAGCTCACATTTGCCTGGACAACTCTAACTACTCATTTCCTTTGACCTGGCAGTCAATATACGCTGGCAGTTATTGCTTTATTACCTTTAATATTATTAATGTCAAGTCAAATTGATTCAGTTCTCTCGGGTTTCTGTGCTGATTTTCAGCCTCTACAGACAACTCTTCCCTTACAAATAATGCCTTGCATTGTAATACATTCAATCACTTGTTCTTCATCTGACCTTGACCCAGTAATTCATGAAACCACAGTCAATACATTTGCAAGTTGCAAATATCTTTGATTGTAGTCATTCCCTGCTATTGTCCATTTATAGTACAATGGATAACTTATCAATTTTTTCCCCCACTCAGACTTGACAGCCGATACAATATCCTGAACACTTTTACATTATTTCTGTAACACAATGAAATGAAAACCTCAACTACAAAGATCTTTTATACCTCAAATTTTTAGTCAGCAATTGCTACATTATATCCTGGACACAGTTGATTATATTAATCAGGTTAATATAGAAGATAATGTATGGATTGTTTCAGCATGAGTAGAGGTGAGCTGATATAAACAGGGAGAACAAAGCTCAATCAATTTAGTAACATGTCAGCATGGGTTGCATTACATTGTTTTAAAGCACACTCCAATATTTTCTAATCTAATTGATATATTCAAGTGCAGCATGGGATTATTTCACTTGCCCAATCATTCTCTCAACAGAGGGGCTTCTGGCAGATGGTGGCAGAGGTTAGATTTCAGCAATTGGCTTGAACTGAAATGTTATTTTATCAGTGATTTTCTTTGTAAGCATGGGAAACGGAAGCTGGAAGATGCCATTCAGGTCTTCATGGATGTGTCATCACTAAATAAGATCGTGGTTAAATTTCTCACATCAACCAACTGCAATGTATCCATAATCTCTTGATTCACTCAGTATCCAAAATATATCCATCTCTGCCAATGAAGCCCTTTCCTCTCAACAGTAGGGTGGTGAATCCCTTATTCTGTGGCAGCAACCCTTGGTTTCTGACTCTCCATACAGGGAAATCATCCTCCCAGCATCTGACCTGTCAAAACCCTGAGGCATTTCATGCATCAAGGAGTTAACAATTTAAGCCCTAGAAAATGTAGGCCACGACTATTCAATCCCTGCCATCTCAGAAATCAAAGTCGATCAATTTAAGAGGTATAGAAATTTATGGCATGGAAAAAGGCCATTCAGCACAATGTATTGAAGACAGTTCTCTGCTTTCTCAGACAATGAGGCAAGATCTGATTTATATTCTTTCAAAGGATGCAGGTTTTGCTTGCTTTGCCAGTATGTATTGCTCAGCTACACATGTCCTTGAACTGAGTGGCTTGCTAGGCCATACCAAAGGAAAGTTTTGAGTCAACAGCTTGGTTCTGGGTCAATGGTCATAAACGGGCAGGAGCAGATAAGGCTGATGGAGTTCCAGGTGGATTTTCATCATGATCCAGTAGCTTCACGATCATGGTTGCCAATACCAGCATTTGCATGCCAAATATTTGATAAAATTCAGTTTAAATTTCCCAGCTGCCATGGTGGGATTTCAAGTGAAGTCTCTGAATCATTTATTTCAGGTTGTTGGATTGCCAATCTGGTTATTTAACCACCATACGAGAGTCATAGAATCATACTGCTTTGAAACAGGCTCTTGAGCTCACTGGGTCCACGCCAACCAGCAAGCCACCATTAACACCAATCCCATTTTATTCCCTTCACATTCCCTTCAACTCACTTCATTCGATGACTCGCCTCCACACCAGGGGAAATTTGCAGTGGCCAATTAACTTACCAACTCACAGGGCTTTGAGATGTGGAAGGGAAACAGAGCATCTGGAGGAAACCCACGAGTTCACAGGGAGGATGTTTGAAAGCCACACAGATAAGCACCGGAGGTCAGGATTGAACCTTGGTCACTGAAGCTTTGAGGTGGCAGCTCTATTGACTGTGCCATGTGCTACGATTCCTTTCTCCCCATGGATGCTGCTCGACCCAATGAGTTCCTCCAGCAGATTGTTTGTTGCTTGAGAAAGAGTCAATGGTTCAGTTCAATTATCTTTTATCTGCATCTCTTTCTCTCTTCATTGACTCTTTCCAGGGTCCCAAGTGAAGCAGTGATACAGTTGTACTTCTTCCAGTTCAGTACACTGCACTTGCTGCTCACAATACAGTCTCTTCCATAATCCTTAAATGCAGATTAGTTGACCCTTTTGCAGAACACCTCCTTACAGTCCACAAAGGTGACCCTGAGCTTTCAGTTGTCTATCACTTCAATTCTCCAGCCCACTCCTATTCTAACATCTCTGTCTTTGGTGCCCTTAACTGCTGCCACTAAACTCAACATAAGTTTGATGAACAGCACCTATCTTCCGACTGGACCTGCAAGACTCAACAGTGGTCAATAATTTGTGAATGTCAGCAATTTTATTTTTTGTACCTCACAATTCCAACATGTCTTTTTTTTCTCTCTTCTGGTAATTACAACTTCTTATTCAGCTTCTCCACCTATCTTTTCTCTAACCCCTTTACCAACCTCCCTTTCATAGGTCTTCCTTTTCTTCCTCAGTACTTTTGAAAACAGCAACTCTCTAATATTTCCTAGTCCTGACGATAGATCACTGACATGAGGTGTCTCTCTCCACAGATGCTACCCAACCTGCTGAGTGTTTCCAACATCTTTTACTTCTGTTTCTCATTTTAAACCCTTGTTCTGGGCTCTTCCACTAGAGAAAATATTTGTCAATCTCACCTGGCAAATCCACAAATCACCAGAGTTGCACCAGCTTTTTGTGTTTATTTTTGAGGGTACACCTACCAAGTCTACCCATCCTGTTCTCAAAATTTAACTGCGGGTGGGGGTGTAGGAGGCAGGAGTCACAGGATTTGGGCAGTCATGACTTCTACCTGATTTTCATTACAGGAAATAAAGCAATCCAGTGCTGGAGACAGCACAGAACTTGCTCCCTATGTTTTATGTTATGACACAGTACTGATGTTAATTAGTTGTTGTTTCTTCATAACTGTGAACAAGTCATAACTCATTAGTGTCTCAGGTTCAAATCAGCTCTGATTCACAATGCCATTTTTCTCCAGTAAAAGTAAGCCTTCAAAGTGCCAGCAGCCAGCAGTCAAATTATTGTAACACCATTATTGATGGGTTTTTGAAATAACATTCTGAACTGTGTCACACTATGATGACTCATCACAGTGCCTTATACAATTGGTTTTTAATTTCACTGCAATGACCATCACACCATAAATAATGCCCAAAGGATAACTCAAAGTTAATGCTTATGATTCCTCCACTAAACTAACATCAATGTGTCTTCAAACTTTCACAAGGAAATCTATTATTAAAACACACACAAATAGAGCATGGTGCCTAGAAGGTAGCAATCCCAACATGTAACATGAAACATGAGATAGAGGTCAAATTATGATAAAGTTGTGCCAATTATCCTTGCTGCAAATCCTTTGAGTGCAGCAACATTTCTGAATTAGAAGCATGTGCGTTCCACTCCAGAAATCTGAAGACAAAGTCTAAGCTTAGCTGTCACGGGCAATGTCTTAGGTGGACACAAGAGATCCCAAGACATTAATTCCTGATGTTCATCATCCCTCAGCTAATTCTAAAGTCAAATGATCTGATCCTTTGTCTCCTTACTGTTTGAGTGGGCATGCTGTGTTGAAAGTGACTGCTGGGTTTCACATATCACAGCAGTGACAACATTTCAGAAAAGCTTCAGTGCTTGTAAAATATTTTCTGTTGTCGAGGTCACAAAAGACACTATACAAATGCAGAGCACTACACATTGAATCATGTCAGAAAGATGTGTAATCAAGATACCTATATAAATGCTAATCTCTCTTTCATGTGATTTTGCGGGCAGTGTTTTACCGGTCTGTGGATTTCATGGTTACATATCCACTAATGCACTTTTGATATGTACACTGGAGACAATTTCAAAGAACGTGTTGCAAAATATTCACGTTTAGGAGCTTTTCAAATTCAACAGCTTGTATTTATTCAGCACCTTTAACCTACAAAATGTTCCAGGGTATTTCCCAGCAGCAAAAGAAACTTGATACTGACCCACATGAGGAGATGATAGGGCAGATGACCACAAGCTAGGACCACCAGGAGGAAGAGATACAGAGACATGAGAGAATTTGAGAACTAGAGCCTCAGCAGTTGCAAGCATGTTAGTGATGGGGTGATAAGAAGCCACAATTGGGAGGAGTTCAGAGATCTTGTTTTACAGGTTATATGTATTTTCAGCTGAAATTTTAGGGAAACTTGCTCCCATTTCAGAACTGCAGGGCATCAAACTTTCCTCTCAGGTCTTCTCCAAGGTACAAATCCTTGTGTTCCAATGCCTCCAGTTGACACAAACTAGTCCAGAAAGATTTAACCAAGGAGAACCCAATTGAAATTTATTTGTTTTAATAGCGGTAGGCAGTAAATTCCTGAAATTTTGCAGCCACATTTCATGAAGGAAATAAATCACACATCTTCCTTCAAATTCTGGTGAAGCTCCTCTGTTCTCTCATTCTCCTCAAGCATTGACATTGTCCACAAAGTGTAGTGCCCAGGTCTGGATACAAAGGCCTCACCTGAGCCCAAACCAGCGTGAGCCATGAAAGTTTAGTAGAATTAATGTTTTTCTACCCCTTGCCGACATTCTCTCTAGCACCCCACCCCAACCATTTAGGATGAACGTCCCACCTATTCATTCTTGGAGAACATCACTACCCAGAAACACCTTATGATGTCATGGACCACTCCTTTTAAGGGGTAGAGACTGGCCTGAGGGACTCCCAAGACCTTATCAGACAGCTATTGTTCCAAGTACATTTTTACTTTTATGTAATCATTCTAAATCCCCTCAATAACGTTGAAACCTAATTCACCCCTGCAATCTTTGGTGTTCGCACACAAAATGCTGGAGGAATTCACTAGGTCAGGCAGCATCTATGGAGGGAAATGAACTTTGGCATTGGTATTGGTATTAGTTTATTATCATCACTTGTACCGAGACACAGTGAAAAACTTGTCTTATGGAACCGATCTTACAGGTCAATTCATTACACAGTGCAGTTACATTAAGTTAGTACAGAGTGCATTGATGTAGTACAGGTAAAAAAAACCAATAACAGTACAGAGTAAAGTGTCACAGCTACAGAGAAAGTGCAGTGTAATAAGGTGCAAGGTCACAACAAGGTAGATCGTAAGGTCATGAGGTCATAGGTCATAGTCCATCTCATTGTATAAGGGAACTGTTCAATAGTCTTATCACTGTGGGGTAGAAGCTGTCCTTAAGTCTGGTGGTACTTGCCCTCAGGCTCCTGTATCATCTACCCGATGGAAGAGGAGAGAAGAGAGAATGTCCCGGGTGGGTGGGGTCTTTGATTTTGTTGGCTGCTACACCAAGACAACGAGAGGTAAAGACAGAGTCCAAGGAGGGGAGACTGGTGTCTGTAATGCACTGGGCTGTGTCCACAACTCTCTGCAGCTTCTTGCGGTCTTGGGCAGAGCAGTTGCCATACCAAGCCGTGATACATCCTGATAGGATGCTTTCTGCGGTGCATCGGTAAAAGTTGGTGAGAGTCAAAGAGGACAAACCAAATTTCTTGAGCCTCCTGAGGAAGTAGAGGCGTTGGTGAGCTTTCTTGGCCATGGCACCCATGTGGTTTGTCCAGGACAGGTTGTTGGTGATGTTCACTCCCAGGAACTTGAAGCTGTCAACCCTCTCGACCTCAGCACCATTGATGTAGACAGGTGTATGTACACTGCCCCCTTTCTTGAAGTCAATGACCAGCTCTTTAGTTTTGTTGACATTGAGGGAAATGTTGTTGTCATGACACCATTCCACTAAGCTCTCTATCTCCTTCCTGTACTCCGACTCATCACTGTTTGAGATACGGCCTACAACGGTGGTATCATCTGCAAACTTGTAGACGGAGTTAGAGCAGAATCTGGCCACACAGTCATGAGTGTATAGGGAGTAGAGTAGAGGGCTGAGGATGCAGCCTTGAGTTGCACCAGTGTTGAGAATAATCGTGCCGGAGCTATTGCTGTCTATCCTCACTGATTGCAGTCTGTTTGTTAGAAAGTCAAGGATCCAGTTACAGAGGGAGATGTTGAGTCCTAGGTCTCAGAGTTTGGTGACAAGCTTGCTTGGTATGATTGTATTGAAGGCAGAGCTGTAGTCAATAAACAATAGTCTAACGTAAGTGCCTTTACTGTCCAGATGCTCCAGAGCTGAGTGAAGGGCCAGGGAGATGGCGTCCGCTGTAGACCTGTTTCGGCGATAGATGAATTGCAGTGGGTCCAGGTTGTCTGGGAGGCTGGAGTTGATGCGAGCCATGACCAACCTCTCAAAGCACTTCATGGTGGTGGATGTCAGAGCCACTGGTCGGTAGTCATTGAGGCATGTTTCCTTGCTTTTCTTTGGTACCGAGATGAGAGTGGTCTTCTTAAAACAGCTGATGTTTCGGGTTGAGACCCTTCATCAGGGATGCTGGACACCCTTTCTAACCTTTTGCTGGGCTGCAGTAGTGCTGTGATTGTAGCTGGCATTGTGCTATGGGATGGAGTCAAGGTCATGCACATCAGAGACAGAATCCTGATTGATGAGATCTTCAATCCTAATGAAGGGTCTCATCCCAAAATGTTGACTTCATTTCCCTCCATAGATGCTGCCTAACCTGCTGAGTTCCTCCAGATTTTTGTGTGCATTGCTCCAGATCTCCAGCAGCTGCAGTCTCTCTTGCATCTCCAATCTTTGATGTTCTCCACTCCACCCCCACCGCAAGGGGGTCCTATACCCAAAGTTGGAAACCACTGCTTAGTCTGATAGAACTCTATAAAGAAGGTGAAGGGGAAGCATTGATTTGAGCAGAGTTACCTGAATCCTAACTAACTAACTCAGGCAGTTCCTTGGGGTTGAGAATGGTTTCCTTTCACTATGTTTCTGTGGGCCTGTGGGGTGTTAATGAGTCTGACGTGGGATCTGCAGACTCTGCCACAGGTAGGGAAGGAGGTGTCTGTGAGATGGGTGGGTGGATAGGCTGTGTACAGGGGAACCTTGAAATGACTTTCCCTGCAGCAGATGGTAGGACATCCCTCTGTAATTCCCTCCATCAGACGTCTGCTTTCTTGAAGATGATCATGATTATGGGGTCTTTGAAGTCCCTCGGCATGTCTTCCTCTGCCCGGGTGAGGGGTTTGAGGTCATAAATTCATGCCAGAAGTACTTCTCTGACAGGTTTTAGGATGTCAGCAGGGATTTCTTCTTCTCCAGAAGTCTTGATGTTTTTCAGCTGCTGGACGTTCTTTCTAACCTGTTGCTGGGCTGCAGTAGTGCTGTGATTGCAGCTGGCGTTGTACTGTGAGATGGAGTCAAAGACAGAATCTTGATTGATGAGATCCTCAAACTGCCTTGCCACCCTTGGTGAGCTCTATCCCTCCAATAGTTTTCAGTGTAGTGGGTCCTTGGGCCACAATTTGTTCAGGCAGTGCTGAGAAAAAATTGCACTGAGGCAAAATCGTGGTTGTTGTTGGCCAGTTGCTGGATCTCCTGCAATCCTCTCACCCTCTATCTGTTCTTTTGGTCACTGGGTTTGTGCTGGACCTCAGCATTCAGATGCATTTATGTTTTTTGAGACATGATTGCATTCCCAGTCCATGAGAGCTCCTCGATCTCCTGGTCTTCTCAGAAAACCAGTCTCAGTATTTTCTGGTGAAGCATCTTTTCACAGATGCTAATTATGGCAGACTTCAGAGCAGTCCAGGCACTATGGACACTGTAGAGAGTTGTCCAGTTATCTGACAGCTGTGCCTGAGTAGAGCTTCCTCTGAGATGTCTTTGAGTCCTTCCTTCAGGATTGATTTTCTCGCAGCGGATTCCCACTGCTGTCACTGTTTAAGGGCCAGGTTAATGGAGACTGATGGCCCAGAAGTCATCAGCAAAGCCCAGGTGACATAGACATCCCCACAGTCTCTCACTTGCAGGGACAGGCACGGTAGTGTAGCGGTTAGTGTAAAGCTTTACAGCGCCAGCGACCTGGGTTCACATCTGGCCACTGTCTGTAAGAAGTTTGTACATTCTCCCCGTGTCTGCGTGGGTTTCCTCCAGGTGCTCCGGTTTCCTCCCACATTCCAAAGATGTACAGGTTAGGAAGTTGTGGGCATGCCATGTTGGCACCAGAAGCATGGTGACACTTGCGGGCTGCCCCCCAAATCACTATGCAAAAAGATGTATTTCACTGTGTGTCTCGATGTACATGTGACTAATAAAGAAATCTTATCTTATCTTATCATGTATGTAACCTTGTAGGTATCAATGCACGGATCGAGTTTGCTGTCCAGCAAGTTGTTGGTAATAATAGGCCTGAGGGAAAGAGTGGGCCTGGATTTTAAACCTATGATTTCCTACAGCAATGTTACCCAGAAGCCTGCCCACTAATACATCATGAATAATATTATCCTTTACCAGTTTTAAGTTCTTTTCCATCTCCTTTGCTTCATGATTTTCTCCAGAATTTTTCATTTTGTTCCATCAACACACACCGTTTTACTATTATTCCTACCTAACTTACTTTTAGAAAAGATCCGGGCCTTCCAGAAAAACTTCAGTGTTTTGCACTTTGATAACTGTTCTACATTTTTGCTTTGATGAGTCACACCCCACCCCAAATTTTTATTCAAAATGTAGGAAGTGCTTTTGCTGTGTTTCTGGGAGAGTGGTAAACTGATGTAAAAATTGAATGTCAGTTCCTTCTTTGGTTCCAAAGGTTCTGCTTGCTTTTGGGAACAGTGTGAAGTGTAATGGAATCTGGCCAATATCATGTATTCACAGTTTTCTGTATATTTACAGCAAGACAATAATACAGCTGAAAGCTACATTAAAAGATTAAGAATGCTGCTTATTTTAGCTCATGATTGCAGCAAATAGAAGGAAATGATTTCTCTGGAATATTAAAGCTTAACTCACCCTCAGTTCCTGAACATCTCATCAAACAACAACAACTTGCATTTACAGGAAAATAACAAAACAAAATTTGACCGTGTGCCACAAAAGGGGATAGTGAGATAAGTGAGCTAAAAACTTGGTCAAAGTGAGGGCCTTTGGAAAATAACGAATATTTGGGCAGGACAGCTGCTGCCTCACAGCTCCAGTAAACTGGGTTCAATCCTGAATGTGGGGTTTGCACATTCTCACTGTAATTGCATAGCTTCCTCCCGGTGCTCCTGTTTCCTCCCATATCCCAAAGATGTGTCGGTTGGTAACCGAATTGTAAGATATCTTTATTAGTCACATGTACATCGAAACACACAGTGAAAAGCATTTTTTTGCATAGAGTGTTCTGGGGGGCAGCCCACAAGTGTCGCCACACTTCCGGCGCCAACATAGCATGCCCACAGCTTCCTAACCCGTACGTCTTTGGAATGTGGGAGGAAACCGGAGCTCCCGGAGGAAACCCAGGCAGACATGGGAAGAACATACAAACTCCTTACAGACAGTGGCGGGAATTGAACCCGGGTCGCTGGTGCTGTAAAGCATTACACTAACTGCTACACTACTGTGCCTGCCCCTGGTGTGCAGGTGAGTGGCTAAACCTGGGGGACACTGATAGAATGGAATTCACGTAAATGGTTTTTGATGTTTGGCATGGCTAAACGGTCTGTTTTATTGACTCTAAAAGGACAAGAGAAGAGACTATATCAAATGGGATGCAAGATTAATTTGGTAAAGGGATAGGTTAGAGAAAAGGATTAGTGTCCTTTAAATCTGATGTGGTAATGGGTCTGGATGCAACAGACACAGATATAATGAGTGAATGAGATATAGGCTGGGATAAATGGTTTGTCAGAATTAGCAGATAAGAAAGAACTTCTGTTTTTAGTGCACCTTTCAGCTGGTTCAGAAATGCCAAAGTGAAGTTGCCACTATTGTAGAGAAATGCAGCAGCCAGAGAACAGCAATGGGATAAATGACAGATAATCCATTTTTGGCAATTTAATGACTCCAGGGATGCTCCTACTGTTCCTCCCAGGTCCAGGAGCTCTCTTAACCTCCACTTGGGAGGTTCGATGGGCCTTGGTTTTAAAGTCTCTTCTGAAATATTACATGCCAGAAGTGCACCATTCCCTCCTGTGAGGACTGCATTGGAGTGTCAGTCTCGGCTTCTATGCTAAGTTATTGGTGTGGGACTTAAGCCCACAACCTCCTGACTCAGGAAAAAGAGTACTTCTGACTGAACCAGGACTAAGATGATTCTGGTCTAAATGCATCCTGCCCTACAGTTTAAAACACATTAAGCTACCTGCTATTAGTATTATTTGTCATTTCCAAGTGACAACCTTGCTCATTATTTGTTGTTGAAAAAAATGCCTTGGAACACTCAGCACTACACAGGAGCTACATTACAAAATTTAGTTTGCAATATAGGTGTAAAAGTCTGCAGCATTTTACCCTGTAACCTTCTCAGACTTCAAATTAATTCAACCTGTTTTTTTCCCTCTGTGACTCGGTTACACGAACAGCTGCTTAATAATGATGTTAGGAGAGTGAAATCAGCTCAGACAACTGTTGGGAATGCTTTCTGAAGTTAATTACGTTTGCATTTCCTTCTCCCTCAGTGTTCATTACCTTTAAATGGAGGCGCACAATGGCAGAAGTAATTACCAGGTAGGTCGATGCATGTGCCTCTGTTTACACAGGGGTCTGAGGCACAGTCGTCTATGTCCGTTTCACAATTTTCTCCTTAAAGACAACGATGGCAGGTGGGAGAAGAAGAGAATAAAAAAGGGCTTATCAGTCAGAGAGAGAGAGAGAGAAATAAATTGTCAAGTTTCAGTCTTCTGTGTGTGCAGCAAAAATCCCAAAGCACTTGTGATTAGAGGCAGCACAGAATCAGTCAAAACAGAAACCGACACAAATTACTGCCTGGATGGATTTATTTCATCCACCACCACATCTATCCTCAGTATCACTAAACACACACTAATCTTCCCTTGGGGTGGACTTGCTTTTGAGAATTATTTTGGTGCTACACGACGTAGCTTTGGGTTAGGCTGACAGGCAATGCCTTGACATTCCATCCCAGTTATGCTTTGCGATGAAAAGAAAGGTTGGAGGGTTAGGAGTAAATCACAAACAGGCACAGTACACAGAGGCAAGAGCTAATGGCTCAGGCAGAAAATACCACAGACTGGAAAAACTCACCGGTGAAACCAGCCAGGCAGTTGCATTCATAACTATTAATGAGGTCGATGCACGTTGCTTTGTGGAGACAGGGAGACGAGTGACATTCATTTATGTTGATTTCACAGTTGATACCTGTAGCGTAGGAAAGGAAAGATATTTCATTAATTCCCGTGCCATCTAATTATAAATATATAAACGTCTACAGCACTTACTCTGAGGACACCTCAACCATTATCCCTACTGTTAGCTTCCTGTTTTGAGAGTCACACCTTTCTGTTTGGGCTTGTGTGAAGTGTGACTTTGAAACTCATTTCTTGCAGTCTGTCGTGATTTGCCAATGTATACAATGCTCATCGGGCCAAACTGTCACTAGATTGATTCATATGGCTTGAGGCAGCCAATTTCCTTATCAATTTATATCAATAAAGTGGATGAAAATGGAAATGGCATTGAGATGTAATAGGATGCATTTAGGATGACATGAGGGAAGCTTTCTCCCTCTGTTGCTGATAACAGAATAAGTGAAATGAAAAATTAAATCTGGCATGGATGCAAAGGTGATTTTGCAGAAAGAGGAAAATTAATGAACTGGCACATGACCGAAAGGAATTAAAATTAAATTCAAATAGTATGCTAATATTATTTTATAGCTAAAACCGACTTGGTGAAATACAGTCAGGTAATAAGACATAACTCTAACAGTCATAAATTAAGGGCGTTGGAATGATTAGAATTCAGTACAGTGCATATGCTGGGTCATGTGTGTCAAAGACACCATAGCTCAAATGTGTCCTAGATGGATCATATCTCAAAAAAAAGATCATCAACAGGGTGAATATATGACATTACCTCCTCTCAATTTTCCTTCTTTCTCACTCTCTTTCTTTCCTGCTGCATCTTACCTTGTGCCCTCTTAGAAACTTAAGCACATCTAAAACCCTGTGGCTGATATGTTGACTTGCATATTTCCCACTGGTTAACCTACAGCATATTCCTAACTCTATCATCTAAAATTAGCAACTGCCTGGCTAAATTACTTCAATAATTTCTCCCAAAAGTCATGAATCATCATTTTCCTTCTTCAATCAAATTGCTGTCAAAAACATTAAAAATTTACAATTCTGTCAAAATGAATGTAGTTTAAAAATGCAACTAAATCTTAATTGTATAGTCAGCCATGTGTTGTTAAAATGTATCCAAGAGGTTTCTTCCACCAAATTTGCTTTCCTGCCTGGGTCCTGGATTGAGGAAGAGTTTTATTCCAGGGACTGATCAGGATTTTTACTGCTGTGGACAACTTGTGAAAGCACGATAAAAATGCAGCTCTCTTGCAGCACCACAATAGGGAGAATGCAGCATGGCAATCTGTGCCAAGTGCCTGCAAGGAGGCCGATTCATAATTCTAACAAAATAAGAACAGAAAGTGTTGCAAACACTCAGCAGGTCAGGCAACATCAATAGAAGGGGAAGGGTCTAAATAAGATATTCCACCTGAAACACTAACTCTGTTTCTCTCTCCACAGATACTGCCTGACCTGCTGAGTGTTTCGAGCATTTTCTGTTTTCGTTTCCGATTTCCAGAGCCTGCATTTTTTTTTGATTTTCAAAGATTTCCAATATGCTGGTAGAAAAAAGAGAAAGAAAACTAAAATAGGCTTGTTTATAGTTTAAATTTTGCACAATATAAATTTTAAAGAGTCAGTGGATGATTTCAGGGTGTTGTCTGAGGAAAAATTGGTATTGGTATTAGTTTATTATTGTCACTTGTACTGAGGTACAGTGAAAAACTTGTCTTGCATATCAATCATACAGGTCAATTCATTACACAGTGCAGTTACATCGAGTTAGTACAGAGTCCATTGATGTAGTACAGGTAAAAACAATAATAGTACAGAGTAATGTGTCACAGCTACAGAGAAAGTGCAGTGCAATAAGGTGCAAGATCACAACAAGGTAGATCGTGAGGTCATAGTCCATCTCATTGTATAAGGGTTCAATAGTTCAATAGTCTTATCACAGTGGGGTAGAAGCTGTCCTTAAGTCTGGTGGTACGTGCCCTCAAGCTCCTGTATTTTCTACCCAATGGAAGAGGAGAGAAGAGAGAATGTCTCGGGTGGGTGGGGTCTTTGATTATGCCAGCTGCTACACTAAGACAACGAGAGGTAAAGACAGAGTCCAAGGAGGGGAGGCTGGTGTCTGTGATGCGCTGGGCCATGTCCACAACTCTCTGTAGTTTCTTGCGGTCCTGGGCAGAGCAGTTGCTGTACCAAGCCGTGATACATCCAGATAGGATGCTTTCTATGGTGCATTGATAAAAGTTGAAGGTATTTAAGGAGGAGATAGATACATTTTTGAAAGATCAGTGAATTGACGGCTATGGGGAAATGGCACAGAGAGGAATTGAGGCATGGAACAAATGATCCATGATCATATTGAATGGTGGAGCAGGCTTGAGGGCCTAATTGTTCTGCTCCTGCTTCAAGTTTCCTGAGTGCTTGTGTTTCATTCTGCCTGAATGATCTTCACCTGCATTCTTGTTCTGCTCAAGTCACATCCCACCCTCTTTTCTCCAACCATATCAACACATCCTTCTATTCCTTCCTTCTAATGTACTTATCAACAGTCACCTCAGATTCAATAATGCCATTTGCCTCCTGTGCTCTGTTGGAAAATTCTGACTTCTATAAACTGTCAGGGTAAAGAAATTTCTCCTGAATTTCTTAAGTTTGTTTTTAAGTGACTTTCTTTCTCTCACACAGCAGGAAAGATCATTTCTATGTCCACCCCATCAAAAGTTTCATCATTTTAAAGATCACCACCAGGGTCCCCTCCACCTTCTGTATTTGAGAATAAAGAGAGCATGCACCATATGGAACCAGATTTTTCTATACAAATAATGACATCTAAATGACACTCACTATTGTTAAAACACAGCACATAAAGAAACTCCACAATTTTCAAATGGCCATAGGTTGTGTCGCCCTGTCGTTAGATTCTTTGAGAAATCTCATCTCACCGTGAGCTTCAGGAGTTTGCAGCATTTGCACATTAATTACCCATTAAAGTCACTGCAGAAAATTACATCTGGTAATCAATATACTAAGCATTCTTCAGACAACGCAACAATTGTTAATTACTATCAATCTCTCTTGCCTGGAATCTCACTCCATCAAGTTGTGATTCTTTTAAGAGTTATTAAAATAGATTTTAAGCTTGTTTATCTTAGTCTATTTTTCTCTCTCTTTTTCAATCTTTTTATTAATTTTGAAATTAGTACAAATTAAAATATATAACATTAATAATTATACATATGGTGCAAAGAGATCAGGATAACAATCTTAACAGTTGATATATATAATCACAAGGAGTAAAAAAAAGTAATCTAGACCTCTCGCCCTCTTATTAAGTGAACATAATACAAAAGAAAAATTGAAAAAAGATTTAATTATATGAGAAAAGAACCCCCAATATTTTTTCTTTCTCAGTGAAATCTTCTTAGTGCCATTGTTCACCCAGGTCCTATTGTCCCTGCCTCGCCATTATCAACTACTGGCTCCTGACAATTTAATGGCAAACAAAAACCTACCCATACGTCTTTGGAACGTGGGAGGAAACCAGAGCACCCGGAGGAAACCCACACAGACACGGGGAGAACATACAAACTCCTTACAGACAGCGGCGGGAATTGAACCCCGATCACTAGCGCTGTAATATCATCACGCTAACTGCTATGCTACCATGCCACCCAAAATTTTGCAAAGTTTGTCCTGCACTGTTACACTCTAATCCAATATCACACACTGGACATTGTTCTTATATATGTCTCTCTGATAGCTTGCTGGACACCAGTCTGCTCAGAGCAACCTTGTCCTACAGCCCAAAACTGGTGGATTGAATGATTTTTATCTCAAATAGGCTGGAATGTAATGGGAAAAGGTCACGTTACAGCTACATAGAGTTCAGGTCACCGTACACTTGGAAGCAAGCAGATTTATCAAGGAGGAAACATCGTGTTCTTTGACTGAGTGTATGAGGGGCGATCAAACTGATGTATGGAGTTCTGGTCACAATATCATCTTGAACTGAAGCAACTTTATTGGCAACAACAATAAGTCTTATGGACTTTAACTACTATGAAGTAATCATTACAATTGAGTGACGACAACAATACTAATGTTTTACCTTCTTGTACAGCACATGATTAGGTTTGGGAGAAAAATTGAAATATGCTGCAAAATATCCCGCAGGTGGTTCCCACAAGGGATGCTGAACTCATCAGATTTCTCCCTTAGCCACATTATCAACTTTCTGCATCTTTATGATCTTCATGTGATTAAAATAGTCATTAGGGTGGATAGAAGGGAAATACTTCCTCTGGTTGGAGATGGGATCCAGGGTAGTATGGCATAACCTTAAAATTAGTGGAGGGTGGTTCAGGATAGCTGTCAGGAAGGGAGGCCATTGTATATAGAATAGTCAGGAATTTCAATTCTCGCCCAAAAAGCTATTGAGGCAGGCCAATTGGAAACTTCAAAACTGAATATTTTTGTTGGATTATGGAAAAATATAGGTGAACAAAGCTACAATAGAATCCAACCATAATCTAACTGAGTGACAAAATGCCTTCAAGGGGCTGAAAGATATCATCCCCATGATGTTACTGAGGTGACACCTCATCTAAATGTTACTTTTTCCAATTTATTAATCTTTACAATTTCTATTTTATCACTGTATTGATAACGACTGGGAATAAATAAGTAGATTACATTGGTAAATCACATTGGAGTTCAGTCAAAATAGCTTGATAGCTACCTTAACATAAAAATAAAGCAACTGGTAAGAAGATAACTAAGGGCAAGATCAATATTTTGGAAAATTCTTCAAGTGCGGAGATAAGTTTGAGCACTGCAGGTTAGTAAGTGTTACGTCTAAATTCAGAAATAAGGGTGCAACATGCATTGGGAAATTATCAACCATTTATTTTAACTTTAGTGTTAAAGAAAATGAATATTTTAAGGGATATTATTGTTTATCCAAAGGCCATTGACACAATATTAAGTAGTCAGCATGGAAGAACTTATTCACAAAGCTTGTAGAATTCTTTGCAGAGGAAATCAATTTGGTGAAGGAAAGCTATCATTTACTTGGACTTTTGATTGACTTTTGATTTGTTTCTGTATCTGATGCTTTGAGAATAAAGTCCCATGAAATATCTATAAAATTAACTGGCTGGATTGAAAACAGAACCTATTTTGTATATCTAACTTGCAATTCACAGCCAGCAGACCAGCAAATTATTTTGGTATGATAGCTAATATCACAATACACTGAGTTGATACTCAGGCTGTATTGGCAACGAATCTTCTCATATTACACATAAAACTGGCAAGAAGGCTTCCCAGAATACACTCATAATCTGGAACTGTGTTGTAAAGCAATGTTATGTTTGAACACTCGGTTGCAATAATGTGATTGCATGCAAACACTGGGAAATAACAGGCAAGAAAGGACCAGCACATCCATCAAGCTTGTAGAATACCAATCACTCATTCTTCATTCGTACACCTGGACACAGAGAGCTGAGACATTCACAGCGAATCACACACTAGCTCCTGGTTTCCATCTTGACATTCTAGCATGAGAGATTGGAGCCCAGCCAATTCCCTTACAAAGAGCACTGTTGCATTGCTATTGTAAACCCCAGCACAAATTATCTGATCCAGTGTATTGCAGTGCATTGTGTCAAGAAAGAGGCATGCCAAGAGAAAGAAGCAACACTTGGAAGGGTTTACATTTGGTTTTGCCTTAATGCTTTCACAGCTTCACAAAGATTGCATTAATTTCTTCAAACATGCTTTAAATTTTTAACAAGAATGGGACAGATTCATTTTTTATCAACAAAGTACATTTTGGTGTGGGACAATTTGACAGGAGAAAACAATTGGGGAAAAATCAAAATGCATAATAAGGGATTTATTTATAAAATAGTGGGTTGAATCTCGCTGGAGTGGGGTAGCTCACCTCATTGTGTTCTGTGACCTGCTGGAAATATGAGTTGGGAGAGAATAGCAGTTAATGGCACTCTCCGTCAACTGGGAAACCAATATTCTATCTCCCCAAATGGGACTTAAGGATTGAGAAAGAAACAAAGGAATAATGGAGAAGTTAATAGGATGCATCAGAGTTAAATCAGCTGCAAAAAGAGAATTAAAGAGATGGAAAGAAAGACTAAATGACGAAATACAAAAGAAAAGTGAAAATCTCTAACAATTTGTTACATGCAGAAACATAAGGAATGAGAGCAGTACAAGACCTCATGGCCTCTTGAGCCCACTCTGCCATGGTTGTCCTGATCTTGGTCTCGTCCATTTTACAGCCCAAAGCCTATAAGGTGCAATTCCCCTAAGTCTGAAAACCCATCTATCTGAGCCTTAAAGGTATTCAATGCCTCTTCCTCCACTGCTCTCTAGGGTAGTGAGTTCCAACAATTTGCTCAACCCTGTCATAAAGGGGCGAGCCCTTATTCTGAAACTATTCCGAACAAGACGACAGTGTAGCAAGTTCCCTTCCTGCACCAGTGAGATTGAGAGCCATACATTGATAATTGACAAACGGGACCTTTACAACTAATTATGAGTCCTAACTTTCTGTGATGAGTTTAATGAGCAAAGCTGGCAACAGAGTTATTGCTGCTGTCAAAGCCTATGAGGATTTTTTCTTTTAAAAGAAGCTTTTAATTATCTCTGATATTTAAAGACATTTAAATCTATTAAAAGTGATGTAAATAATTTAAAAATAAAGTTAATCAAAACACAAAATTCAATCCATAAAAACATGGCACTATAGTACAATAACTTAAAAGATACTTACCTTCCCCAATCACCAGAATTGAAATCCTGATCCTACATCAGGTATGACAGGCACCGGATCACTGGTGTATTTCCCAGCATAACTTGGAAAATTGATCAAGTATTGGCTGTGCTGCTGAATTCCACATGGAGCCGACTGAATGGAGCACAGTGACAGATATAGAGACACCACTCACTCAGTCTACCTCATACCAATACTGGGTCTGTGTTAGTCATTGGAACTGCCAGCCTCAGCCAGTACTACATTACCTGATGCACTTAACTACCACAGTACCCTACTGTGATAGCATCATAAATGCTGGCAACCACAGACATATCCTGAGCCCTCACCTATTTCCCTTTGGAGTGCTGCCCCTCTGGGGAAAATGCAAAAGCATCAGTATGCTGACAACATCAGCTCCACCCTCCCACCACTTCTCCCACCCTCCTGCTGTTTCTGAATTATTAGACTTTGTCTAATGCACAGTACTGGATGAGAGAGAATTTCATCCAACTGAATGTTGGGATGCCATTGTATTTGGTCCTTGTCACAAATTGCATTGCCTCTATCCCTCTCCAAAGCAAGCGTCTGAAACAAAACCTTGCTGTTCACAATTAGGATAGCATAAGTTGACTCGAGTTAAATTTTTTGCATGCCATAAGTAAGACCATTTATTCTGATCTCTATGACATTGTCTAATGCCAGCCCTGCTTCAGCTCCCCTGATAGTGAAACCCTTCTCCAGGCCTTTGTTACCTTCTGGTTTTACTCTTCCAATACATTTTTGGCCAGATTCCCTCATTCTACTCTCTTTAAACTTGAAGACATACTGTTCTTCCATCTCACTTTCACCAAACTCCATTGCTTGCCGACCTAACCTGCTAGATCATCATCATCATTATTATTATTATTATTATTATTAGTATTATTATTATTATTATTATTACATCCTCCCTCCATAATCTCACTCTTCCCTTTCTCTTAACCTCCTGCAGCCTTATCTGCACTTCTCCAATTCTGACCTTTTGTCCAGACCACCACTGGTAGACATGCCTTCAGCAGCCAAGGCCTTAAGTTCTGGAATTCCCTCCTGAAACCTCGGTGCCTCTCTTTCCTCCTCTGAAAGCGTTCCCTGAAACCCAAATCTTTATTCAACCTTCTTGAGCATCTGCCCTATCACCTTCCCACGCACCTCCGCAACAAATTTTAGTTTGACAGACACTTCTGCGAATCAGCTTTGGATACTTTTACCAGATTAAAGTTGTGATTTATGTGGAAATGGTTGCTATAGCTGTCATGTAGCACCATAAGTCATCCAGAATTCAATCGGGAGCCCAAAAAGTTTAGGTACTCAAAGGTTTTGAGGGCCCAAAAAAATCTGCTTGACTTTTGAAGTGATAATTATTAGCAGTTTCTCTGGCAGAACCTTTCTTGCCCAGTAAGTAATTATAGTGAACTATTCCGAGCGTTTGAAGACACAATTTATTAGGATTGCTATCCCACTGGGGAATTCTCCAACCAAGTTAATAAGTATCTCTACCAGCGAAGTGCAAATGTGTATGTTGGCTGAGTGCATCTTTCACCTGACAACAGCCATAAATCAGGGGAGTTACTGCTCTTACATAACACTACAAATGCCCCTACTGATTTAGCAGTAAATCATCAGTGAAACTTCGTGCTCTGAGCTGCAATTAGGCCATTAACCAATTAACCCTTGTTAATAACGATAATGAGGTGCGTGACATTTCATGAAGTGGGCTTCTTACGAGCATTGATGGAAAAGGATGAACAAGAAAGAACCAGGGGAACAGAAGAGCCTATATTTATTTGGAAAGAGTGAATTCTGAGCAAGAGGCTCTGGTATTCAAGGGAATTATCATGCTCAGATGCCTAATGATGACCAAGGATCTAGAGGTAACATAAAAAGCTTGTCCTGTCCAGGGAAAAGTCCAAGTAGGTCATGTAGTTCAAAGTAAAAATTAGCCGGAACCCAATTCCAGGCCCAGAATCAATCTCACACTGACGGTTTGATGAAGGCTTCACTACCCGATCAACCTATGTTGTCACTTTCAGAGAATATGGATTTGCACCCCTAGATCTCTCTGTTCAACAGCATTCCTTTGTGCCCAACCATTTACTGTACATGTCCTAACCCTATTTGACTTCCCAAAATGCATCACCTTGCACTTGTCAGGATTAAATTCCATCTGCCAACGCTTCATCCAATTTTCCATTTGATCTATATCCTGCTGTAGCCTTAGACAACATTCCTCACTAATTACACCACCTCCAATTTTCGTGTTAGCCTCAAAGTTACTAATTACCCCTCCTAAATTCACATCCACATCATTAATATACCTCACTAACAGCAAAGGTCTCAGCATCAATCCCTGTGGTACACCACCGATCACAGACTTCCAATCTAAAAAGCAACCTTCCACTACTACCTTCTGCCTCCTATCACTAAGACAATTTTGGATCCAATTAGCCAGCTTGCCTTGGATCCCATGTGCCTTAACTATCTGGACCAGCTCAGTTGTGAGGCCTTGTCAAATGTCTAACTATAGCCCATATAGACAACATCTACCGCCCTGCCTTCATCAATCTCCTTTACCTCCACAAAAAAATCAACTCAATCAAATTAGTGAGACTAGACTTCTTCCACGCAAAACCATGCTGACTATCCCTAATTGGCCCCTACCTTTCCAAATGTACATAAATCCTGACCCTTAGAATTTTCTCCAATAATTTCCCTACCACTGAGATAAGGCTCACTGTCCTGTAATTTCCTGGCTTATCCCTTCCTAAATAAAGGAACATTAGCTACCCTCCATTCTTCAAGTATGGGTGACCTTTTGATACATATGTAAGGTTTTCAATCTTGATCCCACGTTCACTTGGCCAATAGCTCAACTCGTCAGAGAAATCTTTTCTTATTTAAATGTTCTGTGCCCATCAGTTTAAGCCATTACTCTGTGTTTCCATTTCACTGAATTGAGTTTCACACTAACATTCTGACCTAATATTGACTACATTTTTGGCACCAGCGCAAATGATAGCTTGTATTAGATGTCCTCATATGTAATGCCAGAAACACATCTCCTTCTCACTGCTCAGGCATAATTCACTTCTAGTCTTGCATCCAATTTAAATACTATGATTGTTTCATTTGCTGTTAATGGCAGGAGCAAATCTCTTTCATTTGCATGATTTATAACTGCTACATCCACATTAAACTTCTCAAATACATTCTGTTCAGCTACATGCCTTTGATTTTGTCAATTCTGCCATTTATTCTACCTATCATCAAAACCATCTTAACCACATTCTCTGCAAGCATGCCTCAAATGAATGTAATTTCATTTTAGGTCTGTGCTGAATTAAATGTGGTCTGTACAAATTTATCTTTTCTCCCTCTCCCTTTAGAAAGTGACAGTTACCATTTCCTGCATCATATAAGGCTTATTTCTTAATCCATTTTGTATAGGTTCCAGCTTCCTTTGTCCACAGCTCTTTGCCCTGTCTCATTTATTGTTTCTGCGCCTCTAAATATTTACATTCTATTGTCCATTGTCAAGTCATGTTCTGTCAATGATCTTTCTCTCAGAGTTACCTGGTATTCAACAAATTATACAAATTAGACAAGCAAGCACTTCCACTTCTAGAACAACGCTTGTTTAAAGTGGATTATATATGAAGTTTCTCCCCGATCCCACAAGAACCCCAGCAATGATCTGAAAACTAAGATATTTATTTATTAGACACATGTACATTGAAACACACAGTGAAATGCATCTTTTTGTGTTACTGAGAATGTGCTGGGGGGCAGCCCGCATGTGTGGCCACTCTTCCAGAACCAACATAGCATGCCCACAGCTCCTAACCTGTACGTCTTTGGAATGTGGGAGGAAACCCACGCAGACACGGGGAGAACGTACAAACTCCTTACAGACAGTGGTGGAATTGAACCTGGGTCGATGGCACTGTAATAACATTACGCTAACCATATTTAAATGTGTTTTTCCCAAAGTGACTCATCCTCTTTTCTGGTACCAGATAGGCTGGTGCCTTCCAAGGAGTATTCAATCAATCTGCATTCAGTCAAAGCACAATAATTTTAACCCTACTCCCAAACAGATGATGTTGCTAAGTAGTGTTAATCAGTATAGAACATATTTATTTTTGCTTCCTGGTTATCTATTGCAGTTAACCAATTGAAAGAGTTTCCAATTTATTATTGGGGATATGGGACTTCAGTCCTTCGGAGAGAATGGTGTACCTTGGGGTTGCTCTCCTTCGACCAGAATATGAAGGATTTGAAGAAGCTGTGCAAAACTATAAATAGTTTTGATGGATTCAGTAACGAGAAACTGTATCCTCTAGCAGAAAAGTCAGTGACTAAATTAAGGGTATTTGGAAAAACAACCAGAGGGTGATGATATTTGTGTTATACTGTGAATTGTTATTGTTATCTAGAATTCATTGTTGAAAAGGCTACACGGTAGCATAGTGGTTAGCATAATGCTTCACAGCGCGAGCGACCCAGGTTCAAATCCGGCCACTGTCTGTAAGGAGTTTGTACGTTCTCCCCGTGTCTGCGTGGGTTTCCTCTGGGTGTTCCGGTTTCTTCCCACATTCCAAAGACATACAGGTTAGGAAGTTGTGGGCATGCTATGTTGGCACCGGAAGTGTGGTGACACTTGCAGGCTGCCCCCCAAAGTCACTACGCAAAAGATGTATTTCACTGTGTGTTTCGATGTACATGTGACTGATAAAGATCTCATAATGGAAGCAGATTCAGTAGTAACTTTAATCCTAACTGTGATTACAAGAGCAGGTGAGAAACTGGGTATCTTGTAGCAAGTGACTCACTTTTTGACATCCTGAAAAACTTTCTATCATCAACAAGGAACAAATCAGGAATATGATGAAATACTCTCCACTTGCATAGATGAATGCAGCTCCAAGAGTTCTCAACAAGCCCAACACCATCCAGGACAAAGCAACTGCTAGATTGGCATTCCATCCATTGCCCTAAACTTTCATTCCTTCCACAACGAGCCTGCAAATCTGCACTATGTGCTATCTACAAAATGCTCTGCAGTTGCTTGCCCAGGCTAATCAGACAGCAGCTCCTAAATTTGTGACTTCTGTCACCAATAAATATCACAGCAACGGATGCACAACAACACCACTTCCTGCAGATTCCCCTCTAAGTCATACAACATCTGAAATGTATCACCTTCATCATTGCTGGGTCTAAATCCTGGAACTCACTCCCCATAACACTGTGGGGGTACTTTCACTTGGATTGCATCAGTTCTAGAAAGCAGCTCCCTACCACCTTCTCAAGGGCAATTAGGGAAAGGTAATAAATGCTGGCCTCACTAGGCTTGCCCAGATCCCAGAAAATGAACACATTTTTCTCACAAATTGCTGGTGTAAAATTGCTTGGGTTTTTAACTTCTTTTGAAGATCTGTCACAAACATGAAGGCTCCAATAGTTTCTTTCTGTGTTCTACGATTTTATGATTCTTTGCTATTGGCTTTATTGCTTTTGGCTATCATGTTATTTGGATCTGCAATCACAATTTTATGTCTGCAGCACTGCTCCTGAAATCAAGACTTGAAATCTTCTTGCTGCCTACTTCAACATGACATCACTTGTAAATTGGTAAATTGTTTTTATTTGTCATATGTGGCAAAGTACTGTGAAAAAATTGTCTTGCATACTGTCCATACCGATCCAGTTCTGATGAAGGGTCTCGGCCCAAAACGTCGACTGTTCATTTCCCTCCATAGATGCTGCCTGACCTGCTGAGTTTCTCCAGCATTTTGTGTGTGTTGTTCCCTTAAACTATGCCTCTGTTCAGCTGGAGGATCAAATAATCTGCTGGAGGAACTCAGTGGCTGAGCAGCATCTGTGAGGGGAAAGGACACGCTGAGTTCCTTCAGCCGATTGTTTGTTGCTCCAGATTCCAGCATCTGCAGTCTCTTTTGTCACCGTTCAGCTCGCATAAAGAGGGAAACACTGGAGTCAAGACTGGTTCTGTAATCCAGCCAATTCCATTCCTGAGTTGAAGGAAGTCCTTGCACAGACCAAGGAATGGAATTGAAACAAGGATAAGGATTGAAACAAGCCTGTGTAAAGCAGCCAACATAATCAAAGACCCCACCTACACCGGACATTTTTTCTTCTAACCTCTCTCATCAGGCAGAAGATACCACCATTCTCGGGGACAGTTTCTATCCCGCAGTTATAAGACTATTGAACGGTTCCCTAGTATGATAAGATGGACTCTTGACCTCACAGTCTACCTTGTTATGGCCTTGCACCTTATTGTTTACCTGCACTGCACTTTCTCTGTAACTGTAACACTTTATTCTGGATTGAAACAAGGATAATGCCAAACAATGTTCTAAATCATCCAGAAAGAGTAAGAAATGCCTTGCGATTTGTGAATTGCCAGAAGCTGGGAGTCAGTATATGGCACATCATCCCTTGCCTCACACAAGTAACATTCCCCTCAGCCTCCATGGTATTTGTAGGATGATGCTGGTTTTGCACAATAATAATATTACCAAGCCAAGTTCACAGACCTGAAGGATTTATTCTTTCTCCCACAGTAAATGTCACCTGGCTTATTGGGTCCGTTACTCACCATCTGGACCTCTTTAGTGTTGATGTTCACCTATGTTAATTTGTACAAGGTACATGAACCATACATGAATATGAGGTATGTAGGATTTTCCCCTTAATCTGACAATTTTATACAATGGGGATGATTCTTGATCCCATCACACAAGTTGTAATTTGTGATGTGCTCAGTTCCACTGGTCAAAGAATCTTCTGACTTTTTTTATTAACTTAAAGACTTTGTAATGCAAATATCAGGTTCTCTTCTTGCATGAGGATACTATTCTTACAAGAGTGGTGAACCTCTGGAGTTCTCTGCCCTAGAAGAAACATTTAAAGTGGAGCTATATAAATTTTTGAAAGATCTGGGGATTGAGGGCTATAGAGATCTGGCACAGAGAAGTTGAGGCCTGGAGTAGATCAGCCATGTCTGTATTGAATGATGGGCAGGCTTGAAGGGCTGTGTTGCCTTCTCCTGCTCCTATTTTCTTGTGTTCTTATGAAATACCAATAGAAGTTGTTCCAATTGTAAATTTCAAAATTAAATTGGATTTAAATTTGAAAAGCAAAAAATAATTGCAGTATTACAGGGGGACAGCCAGGGAGTAGAAATAACTGCACAGCTCTCTCAAGAAGCCAGAACAGGTTTGATGGGACAGAGGAGACACAAGAGGTTCTGTAGATGCTGGAATCTGGAGCAACACACACAAAGCGCTGGAGGAACTCAGCAAGTCAGGCAGCATCTATGGAGGGAAATAAACAGTCAACGTTTTGGGTCGAGAACCTTCATCTGGGCTGGAAAGGAAGAGGGCAGAGGTCAGAATAAGAAGGTTGGGAGAGGAGGGAGGAGCACAGGCTGGCAGGTGAAAGGTGAGTCCAGGTGAGAGGGGGAAGGTAGGTGGGTGGGAAGGGGGGGATGAAAGGGAGCAATGTAAGAAGCTTTGCTCCGTCCGCCGCAAAAGCCAGGATCTCCGGGTGGCCAGCCACTTCAACTCCACATCCCACTCCCACACTGACATGTCTATCCACGGCCTCCTCTACTGCCACATTGATGCCAGATGCAGGTTGGAGGAGCAACACTTCATATTCTGCCTTGGTAGTCTCCAACCTGACGGCCTCAACATCGATTTCTCTAACTTCCAGTAACCCCTCCCCTCTCTACCCCCTCCCCTTTTTCCCCTTCCCCCTTTTGTTTTCCCTCATTCCTGTGGCCTCCTCACCCCTTCTCTTTCCACTCCCCGACCCTCATAACTTGCCCATCTGTTCCCCACCTCCTTCCTTTTATTTCATGGTCTATTGCCCTCTCCTACCAGATTCCTTCTTCTTCAGTGCTTTGCTTCTTCTACCCATCACCTCTCAGCTTCTTACATCACTCTCTTTTTATTCTGGTTTCTGTCCTCTTCCTTTCCAGTCCTGATGAAGGGTCTTGACCCGAAACGTCGACTTTTTATTTCCCTCCATAGATGCTGCCTGACCTGCTGAGTTCCTCCAGCATTTTGTGTGTGTTGATGGGACAAAAGGTCTCTTTCTGTGCATATCATTAAATGGTTCTCCATACTTACATTTAAACAAGGGCATCATGAGGTATTTCCTTTTCCTTGTATGTTATAACCAGCATCAAAAAGATGGCAATCATCTAGTAAAATGACAGGTGCCCTTAAATTATTCTCTTGTTGTCATTTTTTTAAGCCAGAGACAGCTGAGATCTGAGATGAGATGAAAACATATTGCTGATGGTGCCTGCCACTGGGAATTTACCAAAATGTTCTCATTTAAAACTAATTGAGAACTATTGCTAGTCACCTTATGCAACAATAGTATTTTTCTCAGTAACTATATGCTTTATTCACATTTAATGTTTTCATCTATGACTGACAATATCAATATAAAATCATGTATTTTCAGTAGGTAGTCATTTTATTGACAAAAAAATTCTAAAAATAGTATTTTTCGAAAGAACAAGTGTAATCATTCAGGTGACACTTCTAGTTATAAATGCCTGAATTAATACTCCACGTACAAGTTACATGGCTGTGTTGAATTGTGCAGCTCTGAAGATCATTGTACCAATATTGGCTCTTTGGTGGAGGTATCCATTTAGTGCCACTTCACTGCACTTGTTTCATAGCCCTGCAAAATGTCCCCTTCAACCATCTGCCCACTTCTTCTTTGAGATCTTACTGTTGAATCTGATTCAGGCAGAGGGGATCCACCATTCTTGCAGGCAGTGTATTCCAAATTACAACTATTTCAGTGCAACAAAGGTTCCTCATGTCAATTTTCCCACAAGTGCAGGGGAGACTGTTTCTCCTGTTTGTCAAAAACATCCATGAATGTAAACACCTTAACAAATACCCTTTAAAATTTTTCTGCTCCAGGTTTCCACATCATGGAATACTCTCATCCATGGTGTGATTTTAGTACATTACTTAACCTTGTTTGACTTTCGAGAACAATGAGTAAGAAGAACCATGGAGACACAAGAGACTGCAGATGCTGGAATCTGGAGTAACACACAATCTGCTGGAGGAACTCAGGATTTTGACCCAAAACATTGACAATTCCTTCCCCCCATAGATGATGTTCAACCCACTGCGTTCCTCCAGCAGAATTTGTTGCAGAGTAAAAGGAACCAGCTTTTGGATAAGACCTTAAATCATCTGGTCTCCCCAGGTGGACATGGGAACAAATCGCTTGTTATTTTTTGAAGACGGACAAGTTACTTTTTCTGGAGTTCTGACCAATTTTATTCTCAACCGGTAAAAGAACTTAATTGGTTATTTAACTATGCATTTGGGAACTTACTGTGTGCAAAATGGCTGCTGTATCTCTTACAATATAGTAGTGACCACAGTTCAAAATATACACAATGTCTGTAAAATACTGGGACATTGAGGTCAAGTAAGTTGCGACATACTGTAAATGTAAATTCTATACTTCTCTCCCCTTAACAGTGTGGTCCCAATCCCTTAAATTGAAGTGAATTGGACTATTATGTTTCGTTATCTTAGTGAAGCTGGATATTACTATCATTGAAAACCTTCAGTCTAATACCAATTCTATTGAACTCGCCTAATTTGCCATTTCACAAATAGACTTATTTCCTTCAACACACTGTACTACTCCCTTACGAACATATTCAAGTAATCATTCAGCTGCCATTTTAAGTGAAAATCTAATTCACAGATTCCAGTGGGATTAATTTTTCTCTCACCAAATATACAGGCAGTATTCTACACCATTTATCATTTAAGTCATAGACTGCACAGCCAATTTACTTTGTACATGGAACGGAATGCCATGACAACTGAAATTTATTTTTTTATTTGCACAGCTAATTATGAATTTAAAGCTTAAAGAGACCAAATAACTGAAATCTAAAATTTCAAATTAAAGCTTGAATATACGATACATTGATGAGATTCAAGTTCATGTCCATTAGGCCCACAAACACATGGTAAGAATACCAATACCGTAAAACTGTCACCAACAGCAATATGCTGAAAGATACTCAGGTCATTTAAAGTGATCTTTAAAAGGATGAATTGTGGACTGCATAGATTAAGGAATAGCAGTTATTGGAGGTGGTATTAATTGAAATGACAGCAAAATTGCTTAATCATGTTCTTGGACATCTGTGAGTTTAGTAATTTTACTTAAAGTAAGGAAAAAAGATATATCAACCCACAAATTCAGGCTGTCTCTGTATTTGTGCTGAGGGGGGTTCTTTCTTTAATTTAAGTAAAAATATTGCACTTCCCTTCTTGGTCGATTCAGTGGTCAAATATTCGCAGGAGGTTAGTTAAAACAACTTTTTTTCCTTTCTTCCACTAACATTTCATTGAATTTCCAGAGTAGTTTCCCCTCGTCCTGTCACTCTTGGAGAAGGCCCTGATCTATATTCTCATCATTGTCAAAATGACACTCAACAAATTGGGGCAAATTATGTCTGAGTCCCTTCACTCTAGGACACAGCAAACTGCTACTTCAGTGGTCTGTACTCCTCAGACATATTCTTTTTAAAGAAATGTACAAATCCAAAGTCCTGTAAAGACATGGACCTGGGTGAAGTCATAAAGTGGGAGGGAGTGGAATTTACCTATGAAAGAAGAGCAGAATGATTTTTGCTAATCTGAGCTGTACTTTGTCCTGTTCCCAAATAACACCCAGTCTCATTCATTCACAACCCTGGACTTGCTGACCTGCATCAGGAGACACAAGAGACTAAAAACACTGAAATCTGGAGCAACAAACAATCTGCTGGAGAAACTCAGTGGGTCAGACAGCATCTATGGGAGGAAATGGACAGTGGATGTTTCGGGTTGAGACCTTTCCTCTGGAGTGCATCAAAGTTGTGGTCTGCCAACACTTCAGTTTTAAAATTCTTGTTCTGGTTTTCAAATTGCTCCAAAACCTTGCCTCACTACTTTCTGAAATCTCCTCTAAACCTCTGCAATCTCTCCAAAGATTTTGGCTTCTTGATCTATTTAGTGCCATCCACCACGTAAACTGGAAGCTCTGGAGTTCCTTCCCTAATCCTTTCCGTATTTCCAACCTTCTTTCCTCCTTCAGGAGGCAGCTTAACACATATAAATCTGTGGACAAATCTTTCATCAACTGCTATTACAACTGCCTGGGTGTCAATATTTATCTAGATAATATTCTTATGAAACACCTTAGGACATCTTACAACATTAAATGCACCATATAAATTCTAATTGTTAAAGATACTCTTTTATTCAGAATATTATATTACATAAAAATGGGACAAGTTTTTTTTTACTAGCATGTAAATATTAGAAAGCATTTTAATTTTCTACTTCTATGGATGAGCACTGAATTTGTTGGGGCAATTCAAGTTTACTCGCATGATGGGATTGCTAATATTGGAAAAGCAGCTGCAATTTTCTCTCCTCATTTCCTGTCTTTTACCTTCAATTCCATCAGGACATACACAGCTGAAAGAGTTGAGAAGATCAGTACAAGTGCCATCGTTCTGACAGGGGTCACTTAGACATTCATCCACCTCAATCTCACAGTTATTGCCTAGAAAGAAGCAAAAGATTCACTTCATTAGAAATTTTCCAGTGGTGACTCACCAGCACAACTGTCAACAGGAAGAGCAAATAATTACATTGGATTATATACAGAAACTTTGCCCGTTCAGGTCAGACGAAACATTAAAGACAGCCTGCAATTGCCCTTAAGAGGAAAAGACCAATTGCATTTTGATAATTGCTCAGCAAATGGACATGTTTCTGGAAACTGTGCAAGGTCATCCAGGTCCACAATCAGCCACAAAGGAAGTCTGCCAGTAATATGAGAGGAGTTACCAATAAATATTTAAAAGGAAAGCATGGATCAAACCTACCTACAAAGCCTGGCGCACAGTAACAGGCAAACAAATCCAAGCCAGCCTCACAGAGGCTAAGGGCATGGCAAGAATCTGCCTTGCAATCATCACCCTTCGCTTCACAGAAACCTCCTTCTAATCCTGTTGAAAGATAAAAAAGAACTTGCAGCAAAATAGTTAGGAATTAACATGTTAAAACTTCTGGTTAACACCATTTTTCAACTGACTAAATCTAAGCCAGCATAAATATTGAGACAGTCATGAGTAAATCGATTCAGGAGGGTTTTTATTCAGTGGTGAGAATGTGGTTCACAAAGAGTTATGGCAAGTTGCATTGATACAATTAAGGGGAAGCATATTAAGGGGATTGTAAACCTCATTATAGGAAGGATGTGGAAGCTTTAGAGAGGGTGCAGAGGAGATTTACCAGGATGCTGCCTGGATTGGAGAGCATGTTTTATGAGGATTCGTTGAGTGAGCTAGGGCTTTTCTCTTTGGAGAGGAGGGTGAGAGGTGACTTGATAGAGGTGCACTAGATGATAAGAGACATAGATCGAGTGGACAGTCAGAGACTTTTTCCCAGAGTAACAATGGCTAACATGAGGGGACATAATTTTAAGGTGATTGGAGGAAGATATGAGGGGGATGTCAGGGGTAATTTTTTTGCACATAGAGTGGTGGCTGTGTGGAAATCACTGCCTGTAGAGGTTGTGGGGGGTAGATACATTAAGGACATTTAAGAGACTCTTAGATAGCCACATGAATGATAGGGAAATGGAGGGCTATGTGGGAGGGAAGAGTTAGATAGATCTTAGAGCAGGATAAAATGTCGGCACAAAATTGTGGGCTGAAGGACCTGTACTGAGCTATAATGCTCTATGTTCTATGTAAGGCAGAAAAGGATATTAGAATCTGCTGTTCACTTTACATTGAGGAAGGTCATGTGGAGCACGAATACTGGCAATGGGGCAAATGGTCTGTATAACCCCTCTGCTCTATACTATATTCAATTCATATTCCTACACTCTATTTTACAATTCCCTTTCAACTTAAAAGAATTAACCTTGCAGCAGCACAAATTCATATCTTTTCAAAAAGGCATGTTCTATCACTTTGAAGATTCCATTCAATCTGACAAAACAAGATTGAAACATTTACCCAAGAACCATACTTACCATGAAGGCAATGACATCTATATTCGGTGGGCTCATCCTCACACTGTGAGTTGTTCTTACACAGTCCCACCACACAGAGATTTACTGGAGTTACACAGATCTCTCCCATGTATCCGAGGTGGCAAATGCATCGAAAACTATTCATCAGATCTTCACAGTAGATGGTGTTTGTAGGGTGGCATGGATTTGAAAGACATTCATTTATTTCCACAGAACAGTCATTACTTTCAAAACCTGTCAAAACAACCAATGTTTAATTAATTTTTACTCCAATAAAAATAGGGTGCATATACAACTTTGATCATGCATGCAGATAAATAAAGTTTTTTAAAAATTTTTTAGATAGGGAGTTCCAGGATTTTGACCCAGCTCAAAGAGGCAACAGCGATAATTGCTCAGGTCAAGACGGTACGTGGTTTGGAAGGGAACTTAGACTTGATCGAGTTCATAAGTGCATGCCACCATTCAAGTTGGGAGAGGTCATGGGATTGGGATTTGGGCCCCATATCGAAGGAAAGATATACTGGCATTGGAGAGGGTCCAGAGGAGGTTTACTAGAATGATCCTGGGAATGATAGGGTTAACGTATGATGGCGTTTGATGGCTCTGGGCCTGTACTCGCTGGAGTTTGGAAGAATGAGGGGGAATCTCATTGAAACCTACCGAATATTGAAAGGCCTGGATAGAGTGGATGTAGAGAGGATGTTTCCAGTAGTGGGAGAGTCTAGGACCAGAGGGCACAGCCTCAGAAATGAAGGACGTCCCTTTAGAGGAATTTCTTCTGCCAGAGGGTGGCAAATTTGTGGAATTCATTGCCACAGGTAGCTGTGGAAACCAAGTCAATGAGTATATTTAAAGCAGAAATTGATAGGTTCTTGATTAGTAAGGATGTTAAAGGTTATGGTGAGAAGGCAGGAGAATGGGGTTGAGAGGGAAAAATAAATCAGCCATGATCGATGCCCAGAGCAGACTCGATGGGCCAAATGGCCTAATTCTGCCCCTATGTCTTATGGTCTAACTGCTGCAGAAAATAATTGAACGTGGATAGAATGTGGATAAAACGTGGACTGATCAACTTCCTTCTATGCTTTCCACAAATCTGAAAACCAACATGACATAGGTTAACTAATGTTAGAGAGTTACTCATGCAGACAAACCAGAAAATATTAAAAGCTATTCTTGCTTTCATGTAGGTCCTGACTGAAACCACTGCACTTCCTTATCAGGATTTTACTTGAAGAATTGAGACTCATCACATATGCAAGCACAGTAGAAGCTCATCTCTCTGATTTAAGAACAGTTTTCCCACCTACTGTTCACACACATTCAGAGTTGTGCTATACAGTTTCCAAGCACCACAATGACAGAGTAGAAATGAATGCAAGTGGTTTTATCATATAACGGGCTCATAATAAATTCCTTTCTCCATTATCTAATGGAGGCACTGGTCCATTTATTTAAATGGCTCAAAGCCTCTGTTAAAATAGCAGAAAAGGGAATTTAGCATGAGCATGGTCCTGTGGGATTCATAGCATGTTGCAGCTCTTTTTTCTGACAAATTTATTTCAACAAAGATGAAAATGACTGAGTTGAAATACATTTAAACGAGGAAAGGTTTATCAAACGAGTACATGCAGCACAAATCTGGTGACAATTCAAACACAATGAATATTTATATACTCCATAAAAATCTCAAACAATTTTGTGTGCATCCCTCCAGAATGTATGCACATTATTGTCGCCTTGCACTCCACGCCCCACACCATTGTCTAAGAATAGGCTGTAATTCCATTCCACACAATGGGATTCTAGGTATGTTGATTAATACCTTGATAAATAACATGAAGTTGGATGTGTGCTTACAAGGCAAATGATAATTGTGGTAACAAATGTTAGATATTATTTAACATATTCTCAGCATTGGGAATCACTGGTATGGACAATATTTATTGGCTCTCCCAAATTTCCCTTGAGGACTTGGTGGTGAGCTGTCTTCTTCAATCACTGTGATGCCCGTTGTGAAGATACTCCCCTGGTGCTGAAAGACAGGGAGTTCTAGGATGTTGATCCAATAGCGAAGAAGCAACATGACCAGACGTTGAAATTAGAATGGTGAATGAGTTGGAGGGGAAGGTGAAGATTGTCGTGTTCTATCTGCCTACAGCCCTTGACCTGGACAGTAGGGGCTAAAGACTTTGGAAGTCCTGTGGAAATGAACTGAATATGCATTCTGATGGATCCTTAGATAAGCCCAGAGCTTTGACATGCTGAGGAAAGAGCTAGAAGAGGATAGTTGTATGAGTATTGGGAATGGTGGTGAAATTCTTATTACTGGATCAGTAATCTGCAAGCCCGGACTAACTAGTACAAGTCCTGACATGGCTGCTGGAGAATTTAAAGAAACACTCCTCTCAATAGTGGGAAACATAAAACGACTGGGTTGTTACAAAAACCACCTAAATTCACCAACATTCATCAGGGAAATAAATCCTTACCCATTCTAGCCTTTATATACATCTCAGACCCACAGTGACCCTAAACTACCCCCCTGATATGGTTTAACAAGCCATGCAGTTCAATCAAAACTGCTGTATGAGAACATAATAAAAAGTAAAACAGAACAGGGGTACACAGCATTGTCCAGGGTTTAGGCATGAAGCACAGCAAAGTTGAATTTTCCACATGCTCATCGTGAACATCTGGGAGCTGGTGTCTGAACTGAGAGAGCTGCTCCATAACCTATTCAAGCACCAACCTGATATACAGTAGTTATTCTCACAGAATCATATCTTACTGAGAACACTTCAGACTCCTCCATCACAGTCCCTGGGTACCCTGTCCCATGGCAGACCAGACACATCAGAGTCATCTGCACAATGGCATACAGTTGAGAAAGAGTGGTTCTGGGAGTAATCACATCATCTCCTGACTCCATGAAGCCTTATGGTATGGTGTCAAACTTAGACAAGGAAGCATCCCCTCTCTCGGGAGATGAATTAGTAACACCATTGCTGACTGAGTTCTGTGAATCCTGAAAGATACTGCTGCCAGAGTAGGTTTGTGGTGGGCAGTGAATGAACCAACATGATAAATAAATGAACTTGAACTCACCCTCACCAATCTACCCAATGCAGATCCATCTGTCCAGGATAGCTCTGGTAGTGAGTACCTCACAGACTTTGTGCAGTTAAGGTGCCAACTTCACACCAAGGACATCTTAAATGTCTTGTATCTACATCTTTCATTATGTTGTGTGGAACTCAGATTGTGATAAGTAGGATGGGCTCAGAACAGATCTAATACTCAAACCTGGGCATCAATGAGGCACTGTGGACCATCAGTAGCAGCAGAAAGGTACACCACCACAATCTGTAACCATTTCCCTCATTCTACCACAGCCATCAAACCAGGTTCACATGGGAAGTGCAAAAGTGCATGCAGGGAGCAACAGTGAGCTTGCATAAAAATGGGCTGTCAACCTGGTGAAGCTGCAATACAGGACAACATGCATGCCAAATAGGTAGAGTTGCATGCATTGAAAATGATACCTCAACCAATGTTTCATATCAGTGCAATCCTGCACTGATGGTGGTGGTGAATAGTGTTGGAGAATTAAACAGCTAATGGTTGAAGGTGGCTCCAGGAATATCTCCATTCTCATTGATGCTGAAACCTACATGTGCCAAAGAACAGGCTGAAGCACTTGCAATCATCTTTAGCCACAAGTGCAGAGTGGACAATCCAGCTTAACTTCCTCCTAGGGTCCCCACCATTATCAAAGCCAATCTTCAGTCAATTCAATTCATTTCACATAATATCAAGAAATAGTTGAGAGCACAGGACACTGCAAATGTTAGAAGGCACGACAACATTCTGGCTCTGGTGCAGGAAGTGTGAATTCCAGAACTAGCCAAGCTGTTCCTGTGTAGTTACAACACTGGCATCTGCTATCCAAAAAAGTTGGGAAAATTATGATATAGAGTTGCACAGCACAGAAATGGGCTCGTCAACCCACAGAGTCCACGCTGACCTTGTTGCCCATCTACGCTAATTCCATTTGCCCACATTAGGTTATCTTTCTATGCTTTGCCAATTTAAGTACGTGCCTCTTAAACGTATGAACATTGAATCTTCCAGTTTCAGGTAATCCTTACTTCCTGTGTTCACCTCTCTCTTTCTCCTTCTGATCCACCTCTGATCCTCCCATTTTTGTCCCCCTCCCCCTCCTGGTTACCCTCCCTCTGCTAATACTCACACACTTCACCCACCGCTTGTCCTCCCTCAAATGATTCCACCTGCCCTTCACCATTATCACTTTCTTTATTTATCAGATTCCAACACTTGTAGCCTTTGTGTCCCTACTCATCACCCTCCAGCCTCTGTCTCTACCTCTCCCCTCCCCCACCTGGCTCCAACTATCTTTTTTCCCCGCAGCATCTGTGGGGTGGGGAGGAGGAAAGGAATTGTTGACGTTTCAGGTGGAGACTTTGCATCAAGACTGACAGCAGAGAGAGAAGAGAGCAGGTATGAAGAGGAGAGGGGTGAGACAGGGGCCAGAAGGTGATGGATGGACCGAGAAGGGGTGAAGGATGATCTCGCTAATTACCACTCGACCTACACGTCATCATCATCAAAGTGGCATGAGGTAAAATTGACAGTGCCATCAATGATCTATTCATTTGGGATTTATCTTGGATCTTTTAGCTCTGGACCACATCACAGCTTCAGTCCAAACATGGACTAATGAGCTCAATTCCAGATGTGAAGTGAGAGTGACTGCCCTCAACATCAAGGCAACATTTAACTGACTGTAGCATCATGGCACCCTGGTAAAAGTAGAGTCAATCAGAGAGACATAGGAGACTGCAGATGCTTGAATCTGAAGCAAGTAAACAATCTACTGGAGGAACTCAGCGGGTTGAGCAGCATCTGTGGGGTGGGGAGGAGGAAAGGAATTGTTGACGTTTCAGGTGGAGACTTTGCATCAAGACTGACAGCAGAGAGAGAAGAGAGCAGGTATGAAGAGGAGAGGGGTGAGACAGGGGCCAGAAGCTGATGGATGATGGACAAAAGGAGCAAGGTGGGGAGGGGTGGAGTTTGGAGACAGAGGCAGGTGGGTGATAGGTGGAAACTGGAAAAAAGATAGTTGGAGCCAGGTGGGGGAGGGGAGAGGTAGAGACAGAGGCTGGAGGGTGATGAGGCTACAAGTGTTGGAATCTGATAAATAAAGAAAGTGATAATGGTGAAGGGCAGGTGGAATCATTTGGGGGAGGTCAAGCGGTGGGTGAAGTGTGTGAGTATTAGCAGAGGGAGGGTAACCAGGAGGGGGAGGGGGACAAAAATGTGAGGACCAGAGGTGGATCAGAAGGAGAAAGAGAGAGGTGAACACAGGAAGTAAGGAATACCTGAAACTGGAAGATTCAATGTTCATACCATTCGGTTGTAGACTACCCAGGTAGAACATGAGGTATTGTTCCTTTAGTTTGCATTGGGCCTCACTCTGGCAGTGGAGAAGGCAAAGGACAGATAGGTTGGTGTGGGAATGGGAAGGGGAAGGGGAGTTGAAATAGCTTGCAACTGGGAGCTCAGGATGGCCATCGCAGACAGAGTGAAATGCCCTGCAAACCAGTACCCTAGTTTGAATATGGTCTTGTCGATGTAGAGGAAGCCACATGGGTAGCACTGAAAGCAGAAGATGCGGTTGGAGGAGATGCATATGAACCTCTGCCACACCTGGAAGGGCTGTCTCAGTCTCTGGGTACTGGTGAGGGAGGAGGTGTCAGAACAAGTGTTGCATCTCTTGTGGTTGCAGGGGTCAGGGAGGGGTGGGTGACGAGGAATGTGTGGACCAGAAAGTTATGGAGAGAGTGGCCCCTTTGGTAGGTGGAAAGGGATGATGGGAGGAGGAGGGGAGGATGTGGCTAGTGGTGGGATCACATTGTAGCTGATGGAAATGACAAGCAATGATGTGCTGGATGCAGAGTCTAGTACGGTGAAAGGTGAGGATGTGGGGAACTCTATCTCTGTTCTGTCTGGAGGGAGAGGGGTGAGAGCAAAGTTCAGAAAACGGAGGATATGCAATAGAGGGCTCTATCAACTGCAGTAAAAGGAAAGCCGTGTTTCCCAAAATAGGACGACATTTCAGGTGTCCTGGAGTAGAGATCTAGCACATCCTGAGAGCAGATGTGGTGTAGATGGAGAAACTGGGAGAAAGGGATGGCAACCTTACGAGAGACAGAGCGGGAAGAGTAGTAGTCTAGGTAGCTGTGGGAATCAGTGGGTTTATAGTAAATGTCAATGGACAGTTTGTCTCCTGAGATGAAGTTAGAAAGATCCATAATAGGGAGAGAAGTGTTGGAAATATTTGTTAATTATTGTACAATGTTCAATTCCATTTGAAAGTCAGCAAATGAAGCAGCCCATGTCTGCATTAACAAGACCTAGACAACATTCAGGGATGGGCTGATGAGTGGGAAAAAAAAACATTGCTACTAAACAATTGGCAGGAAATGAAAATCTGCAGCAAAAATATAACCACCTAACCTAGATATTCAACAATACTACCATTGCCAAGTCTCATGGCATTACTGAGTCAATGTCCTAAGGATCAAAATTGACCAAACACTTAACTGGATGTGCCCCAAAAACACTGTGGCTTCAAGAGTAGGTTAGATGCTGGCAGTCCGATGATGTGGTTCTCTTCTCGTACACTCAAAGTCTATCTGCCATTTTCAAGGCACATGTTAAGAGTGTGATGGAACACTCTCGCCTTGTTGAGTGCAGCTGCAAGAAGCATCTGGGACGAAGCAGTGCACCATCCACCCCCTCCGTCATCAGCATACTGGAGTATGTCCACTAAATGCCCCCCGGTTACTCACGTAAGGTACTTTGATAGCACTTCCCATTCAAGACCTGGACCACAAATTAAAACAAGGGCAGTCAGTGCACAGAAACATAACTGCCAGAAGATTGCCCCTCCAAGTTATACACCGTCTTGACTTAGAAATGCTGGGCTGGATTTTACTTCCCTGTGACTGTGGATCTGTATAAATTTTGATTTCCATTCCAGCAGGGCTCCTTGAAGCCACACATGACACCAAGACAGTATTTAACCAAGGGGGTCACTGACCTTCAGGAAAAAGTGAGGAATGTGGTTTATCTATTTTTCTGTTCTTAATATTTTAATTAATGTCCAGTCCTTGATATCATTTATTTAAATGTATTATATTTGGTTACAACATAGAAGGACGCCACATGCAATCTCCTCAGAGAAAGCAGAGGTCAGAATCAAACGCAGGTTGCTGGTGCTGTAAGACAACAGCACTACCAGCTGCACTGTACCACTAACCATATTATTCAATACATTATTTCGAGTGCAACATCTACTTTAAAAGTTGTAATTAAATGTTTCATTTCCTTAAAATAATTTCCTTTTAAAAATTATTTAACCATCTTTAATATTGCTGATTATCAGATGTATTGAAAAGTTGTTTAAAGTGAGCTGCCAAATTCCTTCATCATCACTGAGTCGACATCCTGGAACACCCTACCCAACAGCACTGCAGGAGTACCTTCACTGGAAGAACTGCAGTGGTTCAAGAAGGTGGCTCACAACCAGCTTCTCAAGGGCAGTTAGGGGGATGGGCAAGAAACGCTGGGGTTGCCACCACCATTCACATACAGTAAATAAAAATAAAATCTTGGATGTTGTATTAACATCTCCACAGCAGAAAGGGAAAAACAAGCATTACAGGGCTCTTTTCCTCAGATAACCAAGTGGGTTGGAATAACATCTCAGAGTGTATGTAGTTTGTGGAAGAATTGGGCCAGTTGCTCTCTTTCAATTTTCAATCCGACCTTTACAGTCATAGAATAAAATGGCAATATAGAACTGAACACTAATCTAATATTCCCTGAGACCAGATTCTATTACAATTTTGTTATTCTGTGAAGTTAGATGAGCTGGACACTACACAAATGCTCTAAATAGAAAATATGGATATCAGCTGGAATATACATCACAATGAAAGCTAATCAAATTCTAAGCAATGGCACTGTCAAAATCTAGTGGGTAAATTACATATCATTTTATCCTCCAGACTGTTGGTCATTTTTTCTTTGAACTTTTCGCTTATGATATTTTTCTTCAGAAAGTAAATGAATGCTTGTAATGGCACATTGAACAATTTCCACTTTGGGCATCACATCAATCTACATTGCTCTCAGGTCAGTTCCAGTACTGATAAATCTGCAGTAAATTCTCTCCACTGCAGTACCAAGGGAAGACAGTAGCATTAGAAGTGACATATTTCAATGAGAGCTAAACTTTGCCCTACAGGGTGGATGTGGCCGGTTCTTGCACCAATGGTTGTGAACTGGTCATGCTGCACAATCCTGCAGTGTATTCTGGCACTTCTGATTTTAGCCTCTGTATATTTCGACTCTCCAAATGATCGTTAAGTTGTAACGTAATTCATCTGTGGATGTAAAAATCTTATTCTACAAAATTCCAAAAGTAGAGTGAAAACAACTGACTGAACAGAGCTTGTTCCACACACTAATTATTTGTGCTTCAACATGATAGAAGTCATGTGTAAGATTCAGCACCAATTAACGGTATTCTTTCATTTGCTTGTTCTTTGTTAGATCTTTGCCTCATTTTGGGGCCTCTCAGCTGCCACTTTCCGGGCTCATGCAGTTGTTGGGGAGGGAGGCGGATGGTTCTTCTTGGGCGGTGGTGGAGGGGAAAGGCAGGAAGACGATTTTGGGGAGGGATATCTTCCTCCTTTCTTGGAGATAATGGATTCCACGACAGTGAGCTGTGAAGGACTTTGGTGTCATTCATTTGCTGTAAGTGAAAAATACTAGTTGTCCAATTAAAAAGAAATAGCAACAGCAGATAAAAGGATTTTTAAGGTTCTTCAGCTCATTAAAGTTTGACAAGGTCAGTAGGGGAGGCTTGATTGGCTCTGAGTACAAACTAACAACAGAAATTGTCAGTGGTGTTTTTTTAAGATCACCTTGAATCACACATCCTTAGTGTCATGTGAAGCTTTTTCTTCAAATTCAGATCTTGCAAATTGCATACAATATACATAGACAGTGTGCAAATACTTTTGTCCTTGTTAAGCTGGATTTTGATACTCATGAAAACCATTCACCAAGTAACAGAATCTCTACTGATGGTACGCTGAAATAACCTGCCACCTGTGGATACACTTTTCCAATATGAAATCCACACAGTCTACCTATAAACTGGAGAGCTCAGTTTAGAAGAAAGAGCACCGGGGACTTGAGCTGACTTTCGGCTGCAGTATTCAGAAAGTGCTGCATTGTCAGAAGTACAGTTTTTTTATTTGTATGAGATATTAAACCTACTTGCTCTCTGAAGTAGATAGAAAAATATCCTATGCTCCTATTTTGAAAAGAACAGGGGGAATTTCCCTGCTTCAGGCCAATATTTATCACTCAACCAACACCCACCACTAAAATTGGTTATCTGCTCAGAATTTCATTATCTGTGCAAGCTTCGTATACTCAAATTGGCTACTGTAGTTCCTCCAATAATTTATTTCACAGGCTACAATGTGTTTCGGTGCCTCCTGATATCGTGGCTCGGTGGTGCAACAGTTAGCATTCTGCCTAACCAAGGTTCGATCCTGTCCTCTGGTGCTTACTGTGTGGAGTTTGCACATTCTCTCCGTGACCAGATGTCTCCCTCAGGTGCTCTGGTTTCCTCCCACACCCCAAAGATGTGCCAGTAGATGAATTGGCTACTGTAAATTACTCTTTAGTGCAGGTAGGTGGCAAAAAAGTATCTAGGGGAAGTTGAGAGTGAGTAAGTTCCAAGTGTACGGGGAAATAAGAGGGGGGAATGGGACTGTTGGGAGCAGGAATGGATTTTTTGTGTCACAGAAGGATGAAAGACAGTTTATAAATATGCATCTTTCTTTTCTCCCCATTTTACAAGAACAGGATGTTCCAACACACTTTACACTCAAATTATCAACAAGAGTGACATTTAACAGCCCCCTGAAGTATCCCAACATGTTTTCTGTTGTTTCAAAAGAACAACAAATCTTAAAGCAATTCACCACCAGCTTTTCAGGGCAACGTAGGTTAGGCCATGAAATCCCAGCCTTTCAATTAACGTTCTCATGTCAAAAATGAATATAATCAATATTGATTATAACAATGCACTGCTCCATGAATATCACCAATGGCAATTTCTTGGTTAGAGATTTTGTGGCATTAAATTTCCTCTTCATTTGTTTTTGTTTATTTTCCATGAAAAGAAATCCTGCTTCTGTTGTTGTTTCATTTTCTTCCCCTTTTCTTGAAGGAGTCAATGTCCATTGCCTGAATGGATCAGTACACCTAAAACTTAAGGTGTCTGGAGTAGATTATTCTCGAAAACATTCTCCTCTTGGTTGAAGAAACTTAATGTAGATTGGGTGACTGCTTTGTGAAACACTTCCGTTCATTCTGCAATGATGACCCCTGACCTTGGCTATCACTTTAAGTCTTCGTCCCTCTCCCACTCTGAGCTCTCTGCCTTTGGCCCCTGACAATGTTTCAATGAAGCCCAAGACCAGCTTGAGGAAAAGCAACTCATCTTACAAACTGACATATTATAACCCTCAGCACACAACACCGAATTCAACAACAGCGGATAACCAGCCTTGGAGACACAAGGGACTGTAGATGCTGGAAATCTGTAGCAACACACCAAGGAGGTGGAGGAACTCAGTAGGTCAGGCAGCATCTCTGGAGGGAAATGGACAGTCAACATTTTGGGTCAAGACCCTTCATCAGGACTGGGTGAAGGGTCTCGACCCCAAACGTCGACTGTCCATTTCCTCCAGAGATGCTGCCTGACCCGCTGAGTTCCTCCAACACCTTTGTGTGTTGCTGCAGATAACCAGCCTCTCCAGTTTGTATTAGAATGAGCAGTTCTGATGAAAACCACTAACCTGCAATGTTAACTCTGTTTCTCTCCCTCCACAGGTATTGCCAGATCTGATTGGTGTGTCCAGCATTCTCTTTAATTTCAGGTTTCCTGCAACTGCAGTATTCTGCAACTCAGGGTTCCAGTATTTTTCTCTCTCTCTCTCTCTCCTCCACTCTCAATCACCTTCTTCTATTTACGTCTCCTCCAGATAAGTCAGCAGCAAAAAACTAAAGATTAAACACTTTCAGCTGGCACCAACACTATTTGCATCACAGTTTCTCCTGGTTGCTACCCTGTCTTAACCAATCCCTCAGTTCTCTCCATCCACCTCTTTTCTCTGCATTTTAAAACTTGTCTGTTTTCCAACTTTTTCTAGTTCCGATGAAAGGCCATTGATCTGATATGTTAACTTTGTTTCTCTCTACATGTTACTCCCTGACTTGTTGAGTACTTACAGCATTGTCTGTTTTTTATTCCATAAGACCTGTTGGTAATAAAGTTACTTCAGATCAAGATTATACCTGCATCCATTAACAAATCTGCAGTGTCAAGAAGGGCACACTGGCCTCTGTCATTCAACAGTCAGCGCTCTCCAACAACTTTGTTGGAAGTAAAATTTGTGGGATCTGAGGGGTAAATTTCTCACACAAAGAGTAGTTGGTATCTGGAATGAGCTGCCAGAGGAGATGGTGGAGGCAGGAACAGTAACAACATTTAAGAGGTATCCGGATGGGTACTTGAATGAGCAGGGCATAGAGGGATATGGGATTATGTAGGCCTGGGATTAGTGTAGATAGGCATGATGGTCGGCGTAAAAGTGGGCCTGTTTCCTTGCTGTACAACTCTATAACTTTAGCCTTTTTGTGGGTTGGTTTAACATTAGAATATAGAGCATAGAACAGTACATCACAGGAACAGGCCCTTTGGCCCATGATATTGTGCTGAACTAATTAAGCAAATGACACCTAATCCCTTCTCCCTGCACATGGTCCATATTCCTCCATTCTCTGCACATTCATGTGCCTATCTAAGAGCCTCTTAATCTGCCTCCACCACCACCCCTGGCAGTGCATTCCAGGCACCCACCACTCTGTGTAAAAAATACCTGCCCCGTACGTCTCCTTTGAACTTCCCCCTCTCACCTTAAATTCATGCCCTCTAATATCAGATATTTCGAATCTGGGAAAAAGATATGTTGACAAGAAAAGTTTATGCCATGCCTCCTGAACAGCATTTTCTTACCAAATGTGAATCATGAATAACTTGCTGCTGCCTTCCAGTATAAATATCACAAAACCTTTAATTGTTATTAAATCAGTTCATCCTATCTATAACAGAGTTAACATTTCAGGCCTGACACCCTTCATCAGAACTCAAACATGAACATTGTTCCTCTTTCCACAGATGCTACCTGACCTGCAGAGTGTTTCCAGCATTACCTGTTATTATTTCAGATTTCCTACATCTTCTGTTATATTGATTTTCTATCCTATCTTGCCACCTTACCCTTCTAACACCAATAACTATTAATCCAAGTCTCAATGTTAGAATGTCAGCAATAATTAATCTATCCATGCCAAACAACACTGCTTGCCCCTTTTGTCTGAAGGAATGGCATTCAGAAAGAATGCAAAGGAATCCTTGTGCAAATCTCTCAAACTGATGCACACTGCCTGAATATTGGCTTCTTATCTATTTGTCATTGTCTGTTCACTGTAGTCCTTTGCGCCATAACATCAATTGTTGATCTTGAGCTTCCACATTGCTGGACATTATCCAACTTTGCTTTTCAACCATACTTCCATCGGTGTTACTCTGAATCCTGTCACATACCCCATCCATTCTAATTCCTTGTTTTCAAGAATATTGTCACAGTATTAACAATTCCTCATTTCCTTCCTCTGAGGTGATGGAATAGTTATCTCATGATTTCTTTATTATAGCATTTGATCTGCTTGCATTTCATTAATTGCTATTGCTGATGGCCTGCTGTATTGTACTGAGAAATAGCACATTGCCTCTTCATGCATAACAAAGCCTCAGTATACTCCTTGTTTGTAGCCGGATGCAGCACAATGCATCTTTTCCCATTTTACAATGACAAGCGGAAGACACTGCTTCATATCTTGGGGCAAAATGCACCAGTATCGGATGGAGTATCTTCATTTCTGACTGTTTAGATTCAATTATTGTGTATTGTCTGCTTCTCAATATATTGCATCAGTCACCATTCATTGCATTGAGTGGAATGCAGGGCCACAGTTCTCACTCCCTTGTCCATCTGACAATCACAAAGCACATTCCATTTTCCAATTCCATCACACTTTCTGCTTCATTTTACAATTGTATTGCTTCACTTATGTTCTCCTGAATATTTCTAAACTTTACGCCCTGGTTTCATCTGTAGTTTCATTTCTCTTCCTAACTCTTCCAAATGACAGATTTTTGAGCAGCAGTTATTCAACTATTAATAACTGTTGAAACCTCCAGATTTCATTATTCCAATGGATATTTCAAAATTGGTGCTGATGCTGGAAATCTGCAATAAAAACAGAAAATGCCAGAAACAGCAGGTCAGCCAGCAACTGTGGAAGGAGTGGGAAGTTAACGTTTCAGGTTTAGTACCCTTTCCCAGAACGAGAAAATGTGTTTTCTTTCCCTGTTCTAATGAAGGGGAAAAGTGTTCATGTTTCACTTTCATCTGAAGCCTCCTGACCTGCTGAGTGTTTCCAGCATTTCCTGTTTTTATTTCACTATTTTCAATTGCTAACCTCATCACATTCCTCCATGGCCTTACATATCCCATACCTGGAACTTCCGTTAGTCCTACAAACTTCTGAGAACAGCAAATGAAAATCAGAAAACAAACTGCAGATGCTGGAAATCTGACACAAAAACAGAAAGTGCTGGAAACACACAGCAGGTCACAGTATCGGTGGAGAGAGACACAGAGTTATTGGAACTGGAATTGGTTTATTATTGTCACATGTACCTAGGTACACTGAAAAACTTGTCTTGCATACTGTTCATACAGATCAATTCACTACACAGTGCATTGAGGTGGTACAAGGTAAAACAATACAGAATGCAAAATAAAGTATCACAGCTACAGAGAAAGTGCAGTGCAGGTACAATAAGGTGCAAGGTCATAACAAATTGGATTATGAGGGCAAGAGTTCATCTTATCATACTAGGGAACCATTCACTAGTCTTATAACTGCGGTGATAGAAGCTGTCTTTGAGCCTGGTGGTACACGCTTTCAGGCTTTTGCACCTTCTGCCCAATGGGATGGGGTGAAGAGAGAATGTCCGGGGTGGGTGGGGTCTTTGATAATGCTGACTGCTTTACCAAGGCAGCGAGAAGTGTAGACAGAGACCATGGAGGGAAGGCTGGTTTCCATGATGTGCTCAGCTGTATCCACAACTCTCTACAGTTTCTTGCGGCACCGGGCAGAGCAGTTGCCATACCAAGCCGAGGTGTATCCGGATAGGATGTTTTCTATGGTGCATCGATAAAAATTGGTGAGTGTCAAAGAGGACACGTCAAATATCTTTAGCCTCTTGCAGAAGTAGAGACGTTGGTGAGCTTTCTTGGCTGTTGCCTCTACATGGTTGGACAAGGACATGCTATTAGTGATGTTCACTTCCAGGAACTTGAAGCGCTCAATGCTTTTGACCTCAGTACTGTTGATGTAGATGGATTGCCCCCTTCCTGAAGTCAATGACCAGCTCTTTTGTTTTGCTGACATTGACAGAAAGCTTGTTGTCATGACACCATGTCACTAAGCTCTCTATCTCCTTCCTGTACTCCAACTCATCATTATTTGAGATACGGTCCACAATGGTGGTATCATCTGCAAACTTGTAGATGGAGTTAGAGCAGAATCTGGCCATGCAATCATGAGTGTATGGGAAGTAGAGTAGGGGGATGAGGATACAGCCTTGTGGGGCAGCAGTGTTGAGAATAATCTTTGCTGCCTATCCTCACTGATTGCAGTCTGTTGGTCAGGAAGTCAAGGATCCAGTTGCAAAGGGAGGTGTTGAGTCCCAGGTTTCATAGTTTGGTGATGAGTTTGCTTAATGTTTCAGGTTGAGAACAGTGCTTCCTTCCTGCTTTGATTTACTACCCATCTGTCATGTTTGACTGCACTGTTTCTGTTGGTTTCCTTTGCTGTGAAACAGCAGAAATCTGGAGCTGCTGGAGGTTCCCTATTGATTGTTAACCTCTAATGAAACACAGACATCCCAGCAGTCCTCCGATTCCGGCTCCTTGTGCCTATTCAATTCATAATGCTTCTCTGAGTTATTGGGCCTTCTAGTTTATTTATCATTGGACACCATTCCACATTACACAATTGTCTGCTGGTCATTTTAGTCCAGTTCTTCTTCAGAATGTCATGACTACATTTATCAAGTTCTGCTCCTTCATTCAAGATACAAGTCAATGCTTTGTTTTTCTCAAGGAGGAGGGATTTACTTTTATTCCTATGGAATATTTGAATTGTATTTATGTTTCAATTGTTGAATCGTAAGGACGCATTCCTTCCAGTCCAGCAGTGGTTTGAGCTGTCAGCTTACTGGCAGTTGTACAACTTTATTGCCCACTGCAATTGAGCGCTGGTCTCTGTCACATATTACAATGCTGCATGGCTCTTATTTTCCTGTTATGCATCTTGGTCAGATGGTGATTTGTCAGTCATTGCACCTTAGGATCAAGCTATGGTCTTTATTTCACTTTTCAATCAGATATTTTGCTGAGCATGGATTCTTGCCTTTATGTTTCAAGCCAGATTTTAATTATTGGACATTTCTTTTCTTTGAATTAAATAAATCATGAGCCACTGTCCAAGTTATCTACTCTGTGCTGCATTACATGACTGTATAGCATATCCAATTCTGCAACAGCATTATATTTTAAGATATCTTTATTAGTCACATGTACATTGAAACACACAGTGAAATGCATTTTTACGTAGAGTGTTCTGGGGGCAGCCCGCAAGTGTCGCCACGCTTCTGCCGCCAACAGAGCATGCCCACAACTTCCTAACCTGTACGTCTTTGGAACGTGGGAGGAAACCTGAGCATCCGGATGAAACCCACGCAGACACAGGGAGAATGTACAAACTCCTTACAGACAGTGGCAGGAATTGAACCTGGGTTGCTGGCGCTGTAATAACATTACGCTAACTGCTACACTACTGTGCCGCTCCATATTCCCTTTGTGTAGTAATCCTAATTTTAAATTTCAAAACTGACGTATGGAGATGAAACTCAGCTTTGAACTGGGAAACTGTTTTTTAGAAGTGCTACAGACTGATGAAGGTAGAGCTGTGGATATCATCTATATGGACTTCAGTAAGGCATTTGACAAGGTCCCACATAATTGGTTAATCAAGAAAGTTTGGATACTTGGGGTCAGTGGAAAATTGGCTATGTGGATCCAGAACTGGCTTGCCCACAGAAGGCAAAGGGTGGTGGTTGAAGGGACTTAATCAGGCTGGAGGCCTGTGAGTAGTGGTGTTCTGCAGGGATCTGTGCTGGGACCTCTGCTGTTTGTGATGTACACAAGTGACCTGGATGAGTATGTTGATGGGTGGGTTAGTAAGTTTGCAGACGATACCAAGATTGGTGGAGTTGTGAAAAGTGTAGAAGACTGGCGATGGATACAGCACGATATAGATCAGCTGCAGATGTGGGAAAAGAATTGGCAGATGGAGTTTAACCCCGATAAATGTGAGGTGTTGCACCTTGGTAGGACTAATGTCAAGAGGCAGTACACTCTTAAGGGCAAGACCCTTAACAGTGTTGAAGAGCAGAGAGACCCTGGGGTGCAAGTCCATGACTCATTGAAAATGGTTACACAGGTAGACAGGGTGGTTAAGAAGGCTTATGGAATGCTTGCATTTATTAATCGGGGTATTGAGTACAGGAGTCAAGAAGTTATGATGCATATCTATAGAACTCTGGTTAGGCCGCATTTAGAGTATTGCGTGCAATTCTGGTCACCTCACTAGGAAGGATGTGGAGGCTTAGAGATGGTGCAGAGGAGGTTTACTAGGATGCTGCCAGGATTAGAGGGCATGTGCTATCAGGAGAGGGTGGACAAACTTGAGCTCTTTTCTCTGGAGAGGTGGAGGCTGAGGGGTGATCTGTTGAAAGTGCATAAAATTATGAGGGGTAAGATAAGGTGGACAAGCAATATCTTTTTTCCATTATTGAGCGATCCAATACCAGAGGGCATCCATTTAAGATGAGAGGGGGTAGGTTCAGAACAGACATGAGGGGTACGTTTTTTACTGAGAGAGTGGTGGATGCCTGGAATGTGTTGCCTGATAGGGTGGTGGAGGCGAATCCATTGGGGGCTTTTAAAAGGGGCTTGTATGGGCACATGGATGAGAGGAAAATGGAGGGATATGGGCATTCTGTAGGTAGGAGGGATTAGTTATGTCAGCACAACTTTGTGGGCCGAAGGGCCTGTTCTGTGCTGTACTGTTCTATGTTCTATGTACAGGAACTAAAATTGTTGCAAGTTTCATATGGGCTTCAAGGTTCATTGACACCTTTTGCAAGTTTTGTACTTTTTTTATTCCAAATTAAACATGTGGTTCCTTTCCTTGACAGTTTTACCTGGAAGGAATAACCTATCTTTTAGTTGTTTAATTGCCACCTATATCTACATCACGAATTAATAGTCAGCATAAGCATCTAAATATTTGAAACTGTTGCATTTTTGCTCCCTGTTACAAATTGCAGGCATAAGAATGAACAAGAAATGAGAATGAATTAGAAATGTAGTTGTACGTGGAATACAGTGTACAGTCCTATTACAAAAAATGCCAAGCCCTGGAGAAAATGCAAAACGGGATTTACAATGAAGAATCCGGAACTGAAAGAGTATATCTATGGGAAAAGACGAATCTCTTTTCTCTGAAAAAAAGGACAATATGTACTTTAATGGGATAAACATAAAAACATTTCCACATATGGCCAACGTGAGGAACTGTGGTCCTCACAATTTGAATGTTCCACTTTTGGGTTGCAAAAAAACAGTTAAGATTACCACATTGTGAAAGGAGTGATTGAGCTTTTTATTACCAGGCCTACATTTCTCAAGCAAATTCATGAACAAGATGATTAAGGTCTAAAATGTTGTTTGTGCCAAGCAAGCAGTGAATCCTCCGGCAATTCACAACTCAATGAGTATTAATCCCCTGAACTTGCAGGCATTGCACATATTATTAATGTGTATTGGTAATACAACGTTTTGTTTTCCAGCAAAATCATTACTTCAGTGTGCTGTAAATAACAGAATTATTACACTGCAGAAGGAGACCATTCAGTTGGTCCTACCTATGATGAATCCCAATAGAGGGAGCCTATCAGTCCCATTTTCCCGGACTTTTCCTATAGCTCTACAAATTATTCTCTCTGAACTGCTGAAGCAACTTCTACTTAAAAGCTCTAATTGATTTGGCCTTCACAACTCCTTCAGGAAATGAATCTCAGATCTTGGTCACTCTCTGGAGTAGGAGAAGGTTCCTCATGTACTCCCTAATATCTTTTGCCCCAAATTGTAAATCAGTTTCCCTGGCCACTTAACATTCTGTTTAACCAGAATAGTTTCCCTCCATTAGGGGAAACTCTCCATATTAGGATCACCAGGAGACTTCTCTGAACCACCTCCAATGTAATAATACCTTGCCCTAAGTCAGGAGACTAAAGTGCGTTTTCAGTATTCTAGATGTGATCTCATTGGTGCTTGTACAGTTGCAGTAAGATTTCCCTACTTTTATACTCCAACCCAATGAACTAAGAGCCAACATTGCATTAGCTTTCCCTATGACTTGCTGCACTTCTGCACTAGCTCTCTGTGTTTCATGCACAAGGACCCCCTCCCCATGCCTTTTGCATGTTTTCTTCATTTAAATAGCACTCTGTTCTTTTGTTCTTCTTTCCAAATGACTAACTTCACATTTTCTCCACATTATACTTCACTCTTGCCCATTGATAACTGAGTTCAATTCCCACCGCTGTCTGTAAGGAGTTTGTACGTTCTCCCTGTGTGTCTGCGTGGGTTTCCTCTGGGTGCTCCTGTTTCCTCCTATATTCCAAAGACGTAGGGGTTAGGAGCTGTGGGCATGCTACATTGGCGCTGGAAGAGTGGCGACACTTGCAGGCTGCCCCCAGTACATTCTCAGTAATGCAAAAAGATGCATTTCACTGTGTGTTTCCATGTACGTGCGACTAATAAATAAATATATAATATCTTATATCAATATCTCTTTGGCAAACTCCACACAACTTGTCTTCCCACCTATTTTTGTCTCATTCACAAATCTGTAAACTGTATATTCGCTTCCTTTCAACAAGTAAACAGTTGTGGTCCCAGCACTGATCCCCATGGCCCTCCACTGGTCACAGCTTTCCAATCAGAAAATGACCCCCTATCCCACTTGCTGCTTCCAGCCTATGAGCCAATCCCCCATCCATCCATATATTTTAACCAACACCCTGGTTTTTATCTTGTGACTTAACCTTTTTTGAGGCACCTTGTATAATCGCCATTTGTGGATGGGACACCATTTATTTCAATTAATCATTAAGCAAGTTACAGGTTGCAGCCTTGAATGTACTTTTGGCAAATAATAAATATCATACATCTGAACAGCTGAGCTTAGAATATCTGTCTTCCCCATTCTCCTCTCTTGCCAGAGGACTTTTGGCCTCATTACAATGGTGGCAGCAAGGTTCATTATCTCACCAGTGAAGAGACAATTGCTTCCCCTTGGGCATATGGAGAGTTAAGAGTTACTAATCAAACTCATCTGTATAACTGTAACTAATCATAGAGCAAAAGGCTTTCTATGATAAAGGCGGAAATAGCAGGATGATTCAGCAAAGAAATGTGACTGGGATAACTTCGAAGAAGAATGATTGATGTATAACTTCATTCACTCATGTAGGTGGGGGAATCAAGTAACCATTGGACAGAGAGGATGTTTAGGTGAATGAGTTGTCAACAAAGCAATTTGCAACGAAGCCATGAACAGAGAGATCAATAGGTCTTGGAAAGGGAAATATCTTTGAAGTAAGCAACTAAAACTCTTTATGTAAATGGACTGTTTTTAAAAGGATTTGAGAAAAGATAAATCACAAGGTCTTTTCTGTGAAATGAACCTTTGAAGTAGGTAAACTGAGGTGTATAGAGAATGATGCATTCCAGAAGTAGTTGAAGAGCTTGAAATACAGAGAAGCCTACTTTCCTTACTGTATAAATTGATCACCTGCACAGTAAATTCTTTTCCATGCAATTCACCATCAAATGCACAGTGCATATTTGAAATGAGTCAATGAAGACTCAGGATAGTGATGAAAAGTTGATATAACACTTGCAAAGCTGTAACCCTAGGATCACCAGGGTCAGAAAGTAGATGTAGGTTTGGAGTTGGTGCTTGGGAAAGTAGTTCAGACTAAGGAGGAAAGGAGAACACTCGATAAATATGTGACGGCCACTGTTCCTGGTTCATTAGGCTCTACCATCAAGATCCCAAAATCTGTTTTCCCCTCAACGTAGCTAATGATGGTGCAGATTGCCTCTGGAGAAACCAACAGCATGGATTTAGGTTCAATTACTCCAATTCCCAATCTGAAGACAATACACTCTATGAACACCAAACTAGGGATGTAAAATGTCAGCTGGCATCCAGAAGTAAACTTGGCTTGTAAATTTTGGCTTGTGGGAATACCACTACGTAAAGTCACACAATATCCTAAATCTTGGAACTCTGTATCAAATAGGACCATAGGAATATCTTCACCATAAGGACTGCAGTGGCTCACCACCACTTTCATGAGAGCAGTTAGGAATGGCCAATAAACGTTGAAAATCTCCTTAATTGTCCAACAACCCTCGAGTTCCCTGAATTATTGCTTCAAGTACATCTCTCATTCTCTTCACCTCACCGTTCATGTCTATCCTTTCAGCCTCCCAGATGTTTAGCTCTATAATTCACTCTCTAAATCTTTCTCTCCTCTCCCTCACTTCCTCTGAGATCCACATTAAAACCTAGCTTTAAGTCAACTCACTTAACAGAGCCTCATTTGGCTTGCTGTTGGGTTATGTCCAGTTTTAAATTGTCTTGCATTGAATTCACTATACAAATGCAATTATTTGATGTGAATCTGACATTCTAAACTTTCTTACCACTGGTCAAGCTGCAAAATGCTGGCTCAAAGTATCTTGAATTAATAAATGTTGTCAATTTAATGTAAATACTGGTATGTCAAAGGAAATCTCATTGAATATATAGGCCTGACAAATGCATGTGGATAAATGAAAAATGGTGGCAATTGTCTAGGCAAAGAAGATGTTAATAATTCAGAAGCAGACTCATCCAATCTGACAAAAGGATTCCTCACTTATGTTGCCTTATCTCAGTAGCTTAAAATAAAAAGCTCTGACACTGGTCATATTTGCTTCCTAGTGACCACTGAACAATGTGCTGATATTCTCATCTTTACCTTCCAAAGTCACACAAACATCTGATGCCAGATCCTTACATTTTTTTGTAACCATAAATGTTATTGCAGAAGCCTACACTTTATACTAACCTAACCGTTCCAACACTGCAATAGAGGTGAAAAAAAGTGTGTGTGTGTGTGTGTGTGTGCACGCGCACATGCGCACGTGTGTGTTTTAATAAAAATAAAATCCCCCATGGAGAAAGGAAAAGAAAGTAGCAAGCTTTATCTCTGAACTCTGCAGGGCGCATGGGCCCATTAATATGTAACAGATTTCCTTCGGGATTTATGCAATAAATTCCAGAAAAGAACAGCATGGAGATATGTATTACTCTTCAGGAGATGGTGCCGGAACACAAGGCACCTAACTGATGGTTGCTGAAATTTTAAGATAAAGCAGGATTGGCTCTCTAGCTGTATTCACAACCATGATACAGTAAATACACAAAAGAAAGTTAACAGGGTATTTATCGTTTGATTTGTTGCTCTGAGAAAGCATCACCACGATAGCTCACCTTGTACACAACCGCAGGAGTACTCGCCAATCATATTGACGCAAGTTGCTCCATTTTTGCAGGGATCAGAAGCACATTCATCAATGTCTGTTGAGCAGTTCTTGTCTGGCGGAAAAGAAAATGAAACATTGGAACTATAAATCATGTTGAACTGAAACAGGCAGCTAACGCTGCTTCACGGTTTGAGTAGCATTGCTGTAATCTGGCTTTACAAGTCCGTGAAATGTCCGTCCACTGGGCGAGATACATAGCAAGCCAACTCGCTCTCTTACAGTACTCTTGCTGCCTGCTGCTTCACACATACTGGAAATCTGTTAAGGCTATTAAACTCGTTAGATACCTTTTAGTGACAGGTAAGGAAGAGTATGAGAATAAACTGGCAAGAAACATTAAAATGGACTGTAAAACCTTCTATAGATATGGAGAAAGGATAAGACGAGTGAGGACAAATGTGGGTCCCTTGCAGGCAAATGGGAGAATTTATAATAGAGAATAAGAGAAATTAAACAAGTACTTTGCGCCAGTCTTCATGGAAGAAGATACAAAAAATCTGCCCGAAATACCAGTGGAAACAATGGTCCATGGAGAATGAGGAACTGGAGTAATTTATTATTAGTTAATAGTACTGGAAAAATTGCTGAGACTGAAAGCTGATAAATCTCAGGGAGGTGATGATCAATGGCCTAGACATTTAAATGAGGTGGCTGAAAGGACAGTGGATGCATTGGTTTCAACTTCCAAAATTATATAGATTCTAGAGTGGTGCCTTCAGACTGGTGGGGGATAAATATGACCCACTATTTAATAAAGGAAGGAGACAGAAAAGAGGGAACTACTAACCTGTGAGACTAACATCACTCATAGGAAAAATGCAGGAATTCATCATGATGTAATAACAGAACACTTAGAAAAGAATAATAGGATTGACCAGAGTCAGCATAGACTTAAAAAAGGAAATTCACGTTTAACTAATGTTTTGGAGTTCTTTGAGGATGTGACAAGAAGTATGGGTCAGGGCATCTAGTGGATGTGGACTATTTGTCTTTTTAGAAGGTTGTTGATGAGATTGGTCAACAAAGTTAGAGCTCATGGCTTTTGGGGTAATGAATTGGCATGAACTGAAAAATGGTTAACTGATGGAAAACAAAGAGTGGGAATAAAGGGGTCTTTCTCTGGTTGACAGGTGGGGTACATGGGGATTGGTGATTGGGCCACAGCTATTGATAATTTACATCAACGATTTGGCTGAGAGAACTAAACGTCATACTTCCAAGCTTTCAAATGATACAAACTTAAGTGGGATTGTTAGGGAGAGTAGGGTGTAAAGAAGCTTCAAGGGGAGATGGGTAAGTTGAGTATGTGAGCAAGAACATGGCAGATGCAACATAGTGTAGAAGAAATTCACATTGGCACACCATCTACTAACCAGTACTTTAAATGGTCACATATTGGGAAAGTTTGATTCTCAAAGATCACAAGATCACAAGACAAGGGAGCAGAAGTAGGCCATTCGGCCCATCGAGTCTGCTCCAAGGAAAAGGGGAAAAAGAAAAAGAAATGAGATATGGGGGGGGGGGCAGGCACAAAAAAAAGCTATTCTAACCCCAATTTCCGGCCTTATCCCCATATCCCTTGATACCCCGACTATTTAGAGATCTATCTATCTCTTCCTTAAACGCCTCCAATGATCTGGCCTCCACTGCTGTACCTGGCAAGGAATTCCACAAATTCACCACCCTCTGGCTAAAGAAATTTCTCCTCATCTCCGTTTTAAACCTGTGCCCTCTAATTCTAAGATTGTGCCCTCTGGTCCTGGACGCACCCACCAAGGCAAACAGCCTAGCCACATCCACTCTGTCCAGTCCTTTCAACATTCTAAATGTCTCTATGAGGTCCCCTCTCATTCTTCTGTACTCCAGTGAGTACAGTCCAAGACCCGACAAATGCTCATCATACGTAAGCCCTTTCATTCGGGGAATCATCCTCGTAAATCTCCTCTGAACCCTCTCCAATATCAGCACATCTTTCCTAAGATATGGGGCCCAAAACTGTGCACAGTATTCCAAATGAGGCCTCACTAGTGCCCCGTAGAACCTCATCAACACTTCCTTACTTTTATACACTATACCTCTCGAAATGAATGCCAACATAGCATTCGCTTTCTTTACCACCGATCCAACCTGGTATATAACCTTTAAGGTATCCTGCACGAGTACCCCCAAGTCCTTTTGTACTTCTGTACTTCGAATTTTCTCCCCTTCTAGATAATAATCTGCCCCTTTATTTCTGTTTTCAAAGTGTACAACTGCACATTTCTCAATATTGAATCTCATCTGCCATTTCCTTGCCCATTCTCCTAAACTATCTAGGTCTCTCTGCAACCTGGCTGCTCTTGAACACAAGCTCTGAAAACCAATAGGCAGGTGAAGTAATGAATTAAGAGAGCAAATGGTATGTTGGTTCTTATTAAAAGAGGATCTTATTAGTGCAGGAGTGAAGATAACTTACTGTAAATATATAGGGCCTTGGCAAGACTGTACCTTAGGAATCAAGTACAGATTTGATCACTGAAGAAAGGATGTACTTGCCAGAGGATGTGCAGCAAAGATTCATTAGACTGGTTTCTGGATTGGCAGGTTTGCTGTATGAGGAGAGATTGAGAAGACTGGTCCTGTATTCTCGAGAGTTCAGGAGAATGAGAGGTTATCTCATTGCAACATAGAGAATTCTGAAAGGGCTTGACAAGATTAATATAGGGAGGTTGCTTTACTCGGCTGGGGTGTCTAGAATGAGACGTAGTCCATTTAGAACTGAGATGGGGAGAGAATTCTTCAGAAAGAAGGTGATGAATCTTTGGAATTTCTTCCCTTTGTGGAGGCTCAGTCAATAATTCCATTGAAAACAGAGATCAATAGATTTTTGAATATTTTGGGTTATGGGGTTGGTATAGGAAAATGGCATTGAGGTGGATGATTTTATGTTCTGCACTGGGAAACCAAGGGCAAAATCTCCTTTTGAGTTGAAGGTGGCTTAACCCTTGGTTTCCCAGTACAGGCCGACCCTGGGTAACGGATGGGTTCCATTTTTACAGACGTCCATCAATTGATTTTGTCTGTAAGTTGGAAAATACACAAGAATCACTTGATGTGGTACCGTACCTCCATAGTAATGTAATGAATGGCATCAAAAGCACATAAGACTGACAAGAAAGAACAATTGTTGAAAGTGAAGACAGAGAGGAAACTAGTTCTGTCGTAGGTAGGATCGAAGGTACGTTCGTACATTGGACTTTTGCATTTTAATGACATGATGGGAACTCATTCATCTGTAGGGGTGTCCATAAGTCAGGCTTTTGTAAGCTGGGGTCAACCTGTGCCAAAGGATATTTTTAAGTTTAGTAATTAATTCACAGGATGCCAGCATCTAATGCCTATAGCTACTTACCCTCAAGAAAGTGGCAGTGAGCCATCTCCCTAAACCCTTGCAGTCCTCTTGGTAAAAGAACTCGCAGAGTGCAATTAGGAAAGGAGTTTCAGGTTTTAGTTCCAGGGACAATGAAGGACTGGCGATATATTGCCAAGTCAGGCTGGTGACCACATATTTATATTTTTATATTTATGCTGTTCAGGGTTGTTTTTGACTTTACATAGAACATTACAGAACAGTACAGGCACGTTGGCCCACAAAGTTGTGCTGACCATTTAATCTACTCTAAGATCAATCTAACTCTTCCCTCCCACATACCCCTCCACTTTTCTATCATCCATGTGCCTATCTAAGAGCCTCTTAAATGTCCCTAATGTATCTGCCTCTACCAGCACCCTACGCACCCAGCACTCCCTCTGGGTCCCAGAACAGATCCCTGTGGAACACCACTGGTCACCAACCTCCAGGCAGAATACACTGCATCTACAACCACCCTCTGTCTTCTGTGGGTGAGCCAACTCCGAATCCACACAGCCAAGTCTCCCTGGATCCCACGCCTCCTGACCTTCTCAATGAGCTTATCGTGGGGAACCTTATCAAACGCTTTACTAAAGTCCATATACACCACATCCACTGTTCTGCCCTCATCAATGTGTTTTGTCACATCCTCAAAGAATTCAATTAGGCTCGTGAGGCATGACCTGCCCCTCACAACTCCCTGCATGTATTTACATATCCATGTATCTACATGTTATGCATTTATTTTGGTGAGACACAGAATATAAATAACCAAAAATATCAAAATTAAACAAACATAAGGGAAAAATACAATGAAATACGATAGGAGTCAACAAATGGCTTGGTGAGGTTGATAACAGAGTAAAAGGGTAGGTATGTATTTCCATTATGGACCACATCACTGTAGTCCCAGTGGGCAAGGCTACTTAGGGTCTCCTCACACCTGTGGTGACAGGTGCAGATTCAAAGAGACAACTTTGCTCACCTGAAGCAATATGGACTCCAGAGGTGTAATGTGACTGGGGGCAGGACCTCCAATGGTGCATTGAGAAGGTTCCACCCACAAAACACCATAGAAAACTTTGACAGCCATCAAAGTCACAGCCCTAGTTTTACCATTTCTTAAAACCACATAGGCAATTTAATAGTTTTGAAATGTTTCTTATATTCAGATACATTTAAGGTCCACTAAATTTGAATTAAATAATTATAAAAAATCATGTCAAGCAAAAACATTTATGAATAATAAAAAAACATGAATCCATATTTTAAAAAATGAATCTTTCTTCGCCTTGATATCTGCAGTCTAACAATCACACTAAAATTGCTGGGGACTTGTTCCCTGTGGCTGGTCCAACCTGGTGCGGGATCCGAGAGGCCATCAGAGTTAATGATGAGGAACCTCAGCCAGACTGGGTTCTGATGGGACTTGTATGCTTGACAGCAGGTGCATAGAATTGCTGAACTTAATGAGGTTTCGCTGGCTAAATGCTGGGGGTTCAGTTTGGGACTTCCAGCAAGAGCTAAAAAGAAATCCAATCTGCAATATTTCCAACATGCTTCCCTGAATTGCCATAACTTGAAGTCAATTTTATTCTACTCAATCCCTCCAGGTGCAAATTTAAAAAAAAGAGCCAGACTGCTTAATTTAAGATGCCTCGCAACATGAAGGCTGATGGTTGCTATGGACTTGAAGAAGCTGGATTTTTTTTAACCAAGAGGTGAAGTATCACACCAAGAGCCTCCGTGTGAATACTTGACAACTGAGCAAGTCATGGTTAGTTCTACTGACTTCGGTTGCAATTACACCCATATTTTTCATCAATAACATTAGACTGAACCAAGGGCATGACAAGTCATGCCTCTGAAGGACTCAGACTGAGTGTGTGTTGTTCAGGACCAACATGTCCACAGTGCATCAGTGGACTGCTGTATTCAGGAAATTGATGAAAGAAATCCCAGAAATTGCTGCTGATCCTCCTCACAGCAGAGAAACACATCCAGTGGCTTGTTATTGTGCAGATCTCTGACAACACCCTCAAGCTTGCTGCACTCCTCCCTTTCTGTTTTCTGATGCCCTCCCAATTTCCACTGCTTCACACCTAGTGCCATGTCTTCAGTTGGTGTGGAGTCAGGTTCTGGAATTCCCCCCTCTCAACCACTTCACTTTTCCCTCCTCCAAGAGATGCCTTGAAACCCACCTCTCTGACCAAGCCCAATATGACTTAATGTGGCTCTATATAAAGTTGCTATAGAACCACTGAACTCATTCTGGGCTTTACAGCAGCAACACTATTAAAAAGAGCAGGAACAGGAGTAGCCCCATAGGAAACCCACAGCAGTTCCATATTTTATAGGTTCTGGAAGAGGATTTTTTTTATGTACCTGCTCGTTGATGGACACTGGTATACTTTGACATCAATGCAAGGGCATGGCAGAAACTGGGATTAGCAAATGGGTGATGTTCACTTCAATTAAAACATTTCAACTCCTGTACCCTGACTGTACTGAACAGCAATAACAGTATGGCCTGATGGAGCAGGTAAGAGGGTAGCACATGCTATCGAAGTGTAGGACAGGGTATGAAGAATGACATTTCAGGAATGGGGAACTGGGCCGAGTCTCAGACCAATTTAGTTCTGGAAGCCAGGGGGCTGGGGAATTCCTAATCTGTGGCACTAAAGTATTTTTTTGAAGCAAAGAAGAGGCACAAATGAACAACATCAATGAAAATCAAGGGTTCTGTTGTTTGTGTACTCCGGAGAAGCTGTACCATGAGGGTTAGGGGAATATTTATCAATCTAGTGGTACAGAACTATTCACAAATAAGTGAAGAAACAGCTTAGCAATACATTACAAGTCATTAGGTCAAAATGCAGATGATACTAAAATAGCTGGTGTTGTAGACAGTGTATAAGGTTATGAAAAATTACAGGGGGATCTTGATCAGCTGGGTATGTGGGCTGAGAATTGGCAAGTGGCTTTCAATCCAGATAAATGTGAGGTATTGTATTTTGGGAGATCAAACCAGCAAAGGACTTGTACAGTGAATGGTAGAGCCCTGGGGAGTGTTATGGAACAGAGGGACCTAGAAATACAAGTGCACAGTTTGCTGAAAGTTGCATCACAGGTAGATAGGGTGGTGAAGAAGGCATTTGGCACACTGGCCTTCATCAGTCGGGGCACTGAGTACAGGAGTTGGAGAGCTATGTTGCAGTTATATAAGACATAGGAGCAGAATTAGGCCATTCAGCCTATCAAGTCTGCTCCACCATTTGATCATGGTTGGTTTATTTTTCTCTCAACCCCATTCTCCTGCCTTCTCCCCATAACCTTTGATGCCCTTACTAATCAAGAACCTATCAACCTCCACTAAAAATATACCCAATGACTTCCCCTCTACAGCCATCTGTGGCAATGAATTCCACAGATTCACCATCCTCTGGCTAAAGAAGTTCCTCCTCAGCTCAGTTCTAAAGGGATGTCCTTCTATCCTGAGGCTGTGGCCTCTGGTCCTAGACTCTCCCACTACTAGAAACATCCTCTCCACGTCCACTCTATCCAGGCCTTTCAATATTCAGTAGGTTTCAATGAGATTTCCCATCATCCTTCTAAACTCCATCAAGTCCAAGCCCAGAGCCATCAAACACTCCTTATACATTAACCCTTTCATTCCTGGGATCATTCTTGTAAACCTCCTCTAGACCCTCTCCAACACCAGCACATCCTTCCTTGGATATGGGGCCCAAAACTGCTCACAATACTCCAAATGTGGTCTGACCAACACCTCATAAAGCCTCAGCATTACATCCTTGCTTTTATATTCTAGTCCTCTCGAAATGAATACTTGCATTTGCCTTCCTTACTATTGACTCAACCTGAGAGAATCCTACACTAGGACTCCCGAGTCCCTTTGCACATCTGATTTCTGAATTCACTCCCTGTTTAGAAAAGTCTACACCTTTATTCCTTCTACCAAAGTGTATGACCATACACTTCCCTACGTTGTATTCCATCTGCCACTTCTTTGCCCATTCTCCCAACCTGTCCAAGTCCTTCTGCAGACTCCCTACTTCCTCAACACTACTTGTCCTCCACCTATCTTTGTATCATCCGCAAATGTGGCCACAAAGCCATCAATGCTGTCATCCAGCTCATTAACATATAACGTAAGAAGTAGTGGACCCAACACAGAGCCCTGCAGAACACCCCTAGTCACCGGCAGCCAACCAGAAAAGCCCCCCTTTATTCCCACTCTTTGCGTCCTGCCAGTCAGCCAATCTTCTATCCGTGCTAGTATCTTTCCTGTCATACCATGGGCTCCTGTCATGTTTAGCAGCCTCATGTGTGGCATCTTGTCAAAGGCCTTCTGAAAATCCAAGGAAACAACATCCACTGACCCTACTTTGTCCATCCTGCCTGTTACTTCCTCAAAGAATTCCAACAGATTTGTCAGGCAAGATCTCCCCTTATGGAAACCATGCCGACTTCAGCCTACTTTATCATGAGCTTCCAAGTACCCGAAACCCTATCCTTAATAATGGACTCTAACATCTTACCAACCACTGAAGTCAGGCTAACTGGCCTATAATTTCTTCCCTTTTGCCTCCCTCCCTCCTTACAGAGTTGAGTGACATCTGCAATTTTCCAGTCCTCCGGAACCATTCCTGAATCTAGAGATTCTTGAAAGATCACTCCTAATGCCTCCACAATCTCTTGAATACCTCTTTCAGAACCCTGGGGTGTAGTCCATCTGGTCCAGGTGACTTATACACAATCAGACCTTTCAGCTTCCCAAGCACCTTCTCCTTAGTAATAGTGACTACACTCACTTCTGCCCCTTGACTCTCTCGAATTTCTGGCATGTTGCTGGTGTCTTCCACAGTGAAGACTTACACAAAATACTTATTCAGTTCATCCGCCATTTCTTTGTTCCCCATTGCTACCTCTCCAATGTCATTTTCCAGTGGCCCAATGTCCACTCTTGCCTCTATTTTACTCTTTATATGTCTGAAAAAACTTTTGGTATCCTCTTTTATATTATTGGCTAACTTACTTTCATATTTCATCTTTTCTCCCCTTATTGCTTTTTTAGTTGGCTTCTGTTGGTTTTTAAAAGCTTCCCAATCCTCTAGCTTCCCACTAAATTTTACAAAATTGTATGCCCTCTCTTTTGCTTTTATGCTGTCTTTGACTTCCCTTGTCAGCGACGGTTGCCTTATCCTCCCTTTAGAATGCTTCTTTTTCTTTGGGATGAACTGATCCTGCGTCTTCCAAATTACTCCCTGAAACTCCTGCCATTGCTCCTCTACCATCATCCCTGCTAATGTCCCCTTCCAATCAACTTTGGCCAGCTCCTCTCTCATGCCTCTGTAGTTACCTTTACTCAACTATAATACTGATACATCCAATTTTAACTTCGCCCTCTCAAACTGCAGGGTGAATTCAATCATATTATGATCACAGTCTCCTGAGGATTCCTTTACCTTCAGCTCCCATATCAAATCTGGTTCATTGCACAACATCAAATCCAGAATTGCCTTTTCCCTAGTGAGCTCGACCACAAACTGCTCTAGAAAGCCATCTCGTCGGCATTCTACAAATTCCTTCTCTTGGGATCCAATGCCAAACTGATTTTACCAATCTAGCTGCATATTGAAATCTCCCATGACCACCATAACATTGTCCTTTTTACATGCCTCTTCTATATCCTGTTGTAATTTGTACCCCATATCCTGGCTACTATTCGGAGACCTGTCTACAATTCCCATCAGGGTCTTTTTACCCTTGCAGTTTCTTAACTTTACCCACAAGGATTCTACATCTTCTGATCCAATGTCACTTCTTGCTAAGGATTTGATTTCATTTTTTACCATCAGAGCCACCCCACCCCCTCTGCCCACCTGCCTGTCTTTTCAATAGGATGTGTATCCTTGGATGTTTAGCTCCCAGCTGTGATCTTCTTTCAACCACGACTTTGTAATGCCCACAATGTCGTACCTGCCAATTTCTGACTATGCTATAAGCTCACCTACCTTATTTCATATACTATGTGCATTCAAATATAACATCTTCTGTCCTGTATTCACCACCCTTCTTCTCAATTTTTTCTCCAGTTTACATTGGTGATGCCTCACTTGGAGTACTGTGTACAATTTTGGTCACCCTCTTATAGGAAAGATGTTATTAAACCAGAAAGAGTGCAGGAAAGATTTGCTAGGATGTTGCCTGGATTTGGGGGTCTGAGTTACAAGGAGAGGTTGTGTAGACTAGGACTTTATTCCCTGGAACATAGGAGATTGAGGGGTGACCTGATAGATCATGAGGGCCATAGACAGAGTGAAAGCACATAGTCTTTTTCTCAGGAAGGTGCTAAAAACAAGAGGGCATAGGTTTAAGATCAGGGGTGAGAGATTTAAAAGAGACATCAGGGGCAGCTTCTTCACGCAAAGGGTGGTGCGTATTTGGACTGAGCTGCCAGAAATAGTGGTTGAGGCAGGCACATTAGCAATGTTTAATAGCCATCTAGATAAGTACATGGATAGGAGAGGTTTAGAGGGCTATGGGCCAAAAGTGGGCAGATGGGACTAGCTCTCTGAGCAACAGAGTTGGGCCAAAGGGCCTGTTTCTATGCTGTAAGACTCTGTGACTAAACTTGAAGCACTTTCATGACGACATCAGTTTGCCCATTAAGGAAAAGAGCAATTCAGCATCATCTCTGGAAACTTGCCTTTACTTCTCTTCCTTAACAGCATTTGGTAGTTGCAGAAAGCTCAACAATGGCTATCTGAACTTTAAAAAGTTCTGAAATGAGAAAGCGGTGCCTGAGAAACTGACATTGAATCCGCCCAATTTGAAAAACCCAGTGGGCTCATCGATGCCTATTATGGAGAGAAAACTTCAGTCTTTATCTGGCCTGACCAACATCTGAATATTGGTCGTATATTAGAAACAGAAGCAGGAGTAGGCCATTCAGACCTCGTCCTTGCTCTTCCAGTCATTAAGATCATCGATAATCTTTTACCTCAGTGCCTCTTTCTTGCACTAACTCCATAATCCTGTGAGTCTCTTAATATCTGAAAATGGCAACGTGACAAATCGGTCTTTAGTACAAAATAAAAATGTTAAGATATCTAAAGTGATTATAAAGAGGAATCTATAGGCACTGGATCTAAATGGTTGAAGCATTTGTAATGGGAGGATGAATAAACAATGCAAATAAGTGTAAAAGATATGATGTGATTGCCAATACAAAAAGTATGGCTGCAAGGTGACCAAAGCTGGGAGCTAAATATCCAAGGACTTTCAATATTTAGGATGGACAGGCAGAAGGAGGTGAGGGTGGCTTTATTAATGAAGGAAGAAGTCAGTGCAATAATGAGAAAGACGATTAATTCAACAAATGAAGAAGTGGAATCAATCTGGGCGCAGCTGAGGAAGACCAAAAGGTGTAGGACAATGGCTGAAGTTGTCTATGGGGTTCCAAATAGTGGTGGTACTGCAGAGGCAACATCAAGCAGAAAATTAAATGTATGTGTGGCAAGGGACTACAATTATCATGGGAGATTTTAATCTAAAAGTAGCAATCATAATATAGAGGAAGAATTCCTGGAGTGTGTACAGGATGGCCTTTTGAGACAGTATGTTGAGTGAAGAAAGTAATAGCATTGAAAACTCTAGGGCAGGATAATTTGCATCCCCGTGTACAAAAAGGAGGTAGCTGAGGAAATAGTGGATGTTTGGTTCTCATTTTGCAGAATTCTATAGATTAAGGAATAATTCTTACAGATTGGAGGGTGGTTAATCTTGCCCCAATATTTAAATAAGGAAATTAAGGGAAAACAGGAAACTACAGATCATTTAGCCAAAAATCAGTAGTGGAGAAAATGCTGGAGAATATTATAAAGGATAAAATAACAACACACATAGAAAGCAGTCAATATATATTTTCAGGTATACTTTCTGGAGAGTAAATCATATTTTCCAAGCCTACGTAAGTTTTTTGAGAATGTCACTGATATAATAGATAAGGGGAACCTCATGGTTGTGATGTACTTGAACTTACAGGAAGTCTTTAAGTCCCACATGAAAGAATGGTAAAGTGCATAGAGTTGGGGATAATAGATTGAAAATTGGTTGACAGGCAGGAAACAAAATAAGTGTGCTTTCTTTGCGCTGGCAGTCAGTAACCAGTGGGATGCTGTAGGGATCAATACTTGGGCTTCAGTTTTTCGTAATTCAGTGATTTGAATGAGGGAACAAAACATATTTCAGAGTTGGCTGATGACATGAAAGATGACTAAGACAGTAAACTGTGAAGAGAATGCAAAGAGGCGTGCAGGCAACAGACAAAATTCTTTAAGTTTCAGTTAAATCCTCCCCCATTCCTCTAAACACCAGTGAGGATGTAAAAAGGCTTGAACGTGACTTAGATGGATCAAGTGGGCAAAAACATGGCAAATGCTGTATACATAGATAAATGTTAAGTTATCCACTTCAGTAAGTAAAGCAGAAAGGTGATGTATTAGTTAAGTGGTGTTGGACTGGGAAATTTTGATGTACAAAGTGACTGGGCTGTTCCAGTACAACAGTCACTGAAAACAAACACGCAGGAGCAGCAAGCTGTTAAACTGGCAAATTATATGCAGGTCTTTATAGCAAGAGAATTTGCGTTCAGAAGCAAGAATATGTTGCCACAGTTGTAGAGGGCCTTGGTGAGACCATACTTGGGACTATTATGCGCAGTCTTGATCCTTACCTAAGAAAGGATGTTCTTGTCACAGAGAGAGGCAATAAAGGTTTATCAAACTGATTCTTAGAGTGGGGGGACCATTGTATTCACAGAGATTAGGTCAGCTAAGATTGAGTTTGGACAATGAGAGGGGATCTAACTATAATTTACAAAATCCTAACAGAGTTTATCAGATTGGTGGCAGGGAGGTCTCTAGAATATTGGAGGTGGCACTGCTCTTCAAGACTTGTCTAAGTGGTCTTAACTGAGTGGCCACGCAATCCATTTGAATTCCTTGTCCAAAAAAAAAACTCACCCCCAGCAGCACAGTGCACCAAAGAAAAGTATTGGAGTTTGTGCTCAGAATGGTTTGTTCAGGGGCAGGGCCTGACCATCTCTCTCCTCCACCAGTTACCAGTGGGCAGATTAAGGACATGAGTGTGTATGTACAATATCAGCCACCCCTTAACATGCCCTTACAAAAGCAGCCAAATTTAAGTACCTATGCACACCTCTGTGTGCTCAAGTCCAGGGAGTGGAACTTGGACCTGGACTGACTGACTTAGAAATTGGAATGTGATCTACTGAGTCAGAGAAGTACAGATAAATATTAGCCCAAGCAGCAGCAACCAAATCTGACAACGAATAATCAAAAGCCTGACATCCATCCAAATGCAGATTAGCTTGTGCACCCTCTTCTGCTACAATCATATTCAACTATCTGAAAGCCATGGACCAGATTCTGGGCTTGTTCAGACTGAGAAATTTTTCCTGTGCAGAGCATCAATTATGCAAGTACTTGACTGAGGAAAGTTGTCTTACTGTGTATTTGTGCTGTTGACTTTTGGCCACATCAGGTGTAAATGAGATTACAGAAGGTGACTGAAAGGTTCAATAGTCCAGGATTCTGTGAATACGCCATCATTACATGAAATCGTGTCAAACGTTTCTAAACCCACTGTGACTTCTCAAATGTGATTGCTCAAATGCTGCAGGAAGTAAACAAATACCATGGATAAAAATCCAATGGATATAAAACAAATAAAAATCCAATGGATAAATGCAGCAAAAGGGGTGAAAAACATATAGCAAAATAAATTCAATACAGTGAAGAAAATGAAGAAAGAGAGAGAGGGAAAATAAAAGAAAACCATATTATACAGAAGTGATAGATGGCAAGAGTGATGTTGATAGGACCAGTGATTCACTCCAGGAAAGGACAATACACTGACAAATTCACCTGACAAGACATGTGCCAAACCTTACTGGTGCTGCGTATTGATAAGCTTCTGAGAAGTGTTGTGAAATGGTTTACTCCATGAAAGGTGCTGTGGAAATACAAGTATTTTGTTCAAAACATTGGGTAGAATTAGTCCAGAGCAGTTATGCAAAATGGGTAACAGTGAATTGGAGACTGTTTTACAGATCCTTTGCAATCAATAGAAGGAAACTGGGCAATGCATAAAACAGACTGACAATTCGATCACCAAGGTCTAATTTTACACCCATTATGTCCAAGATAAAAGGTGCCAGGGAGCAATTTTTTTTAGTAATCTGTCTGGTGAGTTCAAGTAACATTAAATCATGTTTTACAACTGTCAGTGAGCTTCATGGTTAAATTACAGCCCCGAAATCATTCCACTGTACTGCAAACATCTATCGCTTTTACTCAAGTATTTGATTCATTTCTGTGTTAGTGGAAATACACCATGTCATCCAGGCACAGTGACATTTGCCCATAATGATTAATGATCATCATGTAATCACTGACAATTTGTACCTTACTATCAGAATATCTTATGGCTGGAATTTATTATTTTAGAACCTTGGATCTAAATGTCTTAACCCTTTCATTGTAAACAAGGAATTCAAGCTTGAATATATAAATACAACAGGCAGCAAGGGGGCAGTGTACATGCACCTGCCTACATCAATGGTGCTGAGGTCAAGAGGTTTGATTGAGAAGTGTTGTGAAATGGTTTACTTCATGAAAGATGCTGTGGAAATACAAGTATGAGGTCAAGCTGAGGTCAAGTTCCTGGAAGTGAACATCACCAACAGCCTGTCCTGGTCAAATCATGTAGATGCCACAGCCAAGAAAGCTCACCATCGCCTCTACTTCCTCAGAAGGCTAAAGAAATTTGGTTTATCCCCTTTGACTCTCACCAACTTTTACCGATGCACCACAGAAAGCATCCTTTCTGGATGTATCACGGCTTGGTACGGCAACTGCTCTGCCCAGGACCGCAAGAAACTGCAGTGAGTTGTGAACACAGCCCAGCGCATCACGGACACCAGCCTCCCCTCCTTGGACTCTGTCTTTACCTCTCGTTGTCTTAGTGAAGCAGCCAGCATAATCAAAGACCCCGCTGACCTGGGACATTCTCTCTTCTCTCCTCTTCCATCGGGTAGAAGATACAGGAGCCTGAGGGCACGTACCACCAGACTTAAGGACAGATTCTAACCCACTGTGATAAGACTATTGAACGATGAGATGGACTATGACCTCACAATCTACCTTATGGTGACCTTGCACCTTATTGCACTGCACTTTCTCTGTAGCTGTGACACTTTACTCTGTACTTTTATTGCTTTTACCTGTACTACCTCAATGCATTCTGTACTAACTCAATGTAACTGCACTGTGTAATGAATTGACCTGTACGATCGGTATGCAAGACAAGTTTTTCACTGTACCTCGGTATAAGTGACATTAATAAACCAATACCAATACCAAACACACCCAAACACACAAGTGGAATGATTGTGGAAGAAATCACTGGCCCCCTACAGCAAACTCATAATGGCTTAAATTGTTCCAGAGGCAATGGAAGGAGCCATGTTTGCAAAAAAAGTAGGAGAGGGTTGCACTGCAGAATTTGGAAACAGAGCAGACTTTGGGAATGGAACTTGGGAATTCCAAAGCTAAGTGTAAAGTTTGAATAATATTAGACAGAAGGGAAATATTTTTAGTTGTGGTGGGAACCCGAAATAGTGAAATAGAATATAACCAGTAAATTCAACATGGAGATCAAGAGAAGCTTGTTTACTGGGGTGTGATTTAATTTGCAGTTTGTCTGGTGGGTTCAAACAGACATTACCTGGCTCTTAATGGGGGTGAAACTGGACTCAAGTGACAGAATCATCGGCCTGTTTTGTACCTCACTTGGTTTCCTTCCATTGATTGGAAATAATCTGCAAAACATTCTCCGATTCACTATGAGCCATTTTGCATAATCATTCTGGAATAATTTTATCCAGTGTTTTAAACAATAACTTGTATTTCGGTAGCATTTGGGATAAACCAGTTCAAGACAGTACTGCAAGCTGGGACAATGCAGAACCAGCGTCCTCAGGAATCAGTTCAGGTGAACTACACTGCTGGACATATTCTTTCAACACATGAAACTGGCTAAGCATTTGGAGGATGAAGGAATAGAAAAGTACATTGCCAGAATGAGAGAGGGCAGACACATATGGAGCATATGAATTAACACAGAAAAGTTGGAGCAAGTGATCTTTCCTTTTGATGTATGAACAGATCATCAATAAATCAACGAGTCAAAAGTTTCAAGGTTCTCACATCCCCACCCTTATATATTCTAAATGTGATGGGGTGGTGCAATGGTGAGTGCTCCATTTGATGTTGGTGTTGTTGATATAATGCTACAAAATTAATAAACATTTGCTTATTCTAAATCGACAAACCTACAATAAGGGAACCAGTTAAGTCAATGGAATATGACTTAAGGCGAAAATAGGTGCGAGAAAAGGCCAATGAAAAGTTAGTGGTGAACAAGACCAAACTGGGGTTATAAAAGGTAATGTGCAGGAAGGGGAAATCAAAGATGAAATGAGAACAGAAGTTTTGAAGATCGGGGGAAAGATTGGTCCTGAATATCAGAGCCAGGGAAGGCAGAGGATTACAGCCAGGGAACCTGAACACCACGGAGTTTTAAATCGACAACAGGCATATCTTTTTAAACCAATTCTCCACCTAGATTGAGTTGCAATAAGCTGCTGATGCTGGAAGTCCTCAGCAGGTCAGGCAGCATCTAAGAGAGAAGAAACAGAGTTTATGTTTCAGGCTGATGACCTTTCAGGACTTGGCCATCAGTGCTAATGAACGATCATTGACCTGAAATGTTAACTCTGATTCTCTCTCCACGTGCTGTCTGGTCTGCTGAGTACTTCCAGCACTTTGTTTTTAATTCTTTTCTTGAATGACAGGCTTGGCTTCCCTCTGGAAAATGCCACAGGTCAAGAGATTTGTCTGCTGGCATTTGGGGCTAGAATTCCTACGGGTGGAGGATTTGTGGGAAATATGTGGTTGGAAAGTGAGATGTCAACAGATTGGGGCAGAAGTGGAGGCAGAGTGTTACTTTGGAGAGCTGGAGCTTGTTGGGGGAAGGTTAAGATATGGAAGGATAGCTGGGGATTAGTCGGAGATCGAGGGAAATTGTATGATTTTTCACAGTGGATCTCAGAATGCAGTGGTTTCAGAATGTGGGCTTTGGAGACTGAGGTGGAGTGTACTGTATATTACTTCTTTAAAGTTTATCCTAAGTTATGAGTCAAAGCTAATAACATTTACAGTTAAATCCTTGCAAGCTAATTTTTAATTGAAGCGTGCAGTTAATATGTACAGAACCACCACTCCACCATCCTCCAATTGTAACTATAGTTGCGACCTTTTCAACAGAGGTTAATTTATTTCACTGACTGGACTAGAACTGTTCGAGTGTATGTAAAGGGAAACAGAGAAACTACAACATAGGTTTTCACGGCAGATCTCAATGTGGAGCCGTCTCAGAGTGCAGGCTTTGGTGAGTGAGGGGACTTTGGTGATTAGTAAAGATACGAACTTGATGATTAGCATAGATGTGATGGGCAGAAAGGCCTATTTCTGTGCTGTATGACCATGAGTGGGAATACCTACATGTAATTTAACCAAATTGATTGGGTATGGGGGGAGTATCCATGCTTCTTCCTGTCCACAAGCAATGCTTAAAGATGCTCAAGGGATGGACCAGCTGGTTGCTTCTCTTTACCTGCCTAGCCTGGTATCAGGGATTGGAATGAAATCATAGTTAAAATGGAAGCATGTTGCCTCCCTGAAGGATTTCAGCAAACAACCCATCTCCTGAGGGTAATTTTGATGCCTTAAACCCACCTGCTATTAAAACCTGGTAGGCAAGCCAGTGTTTTAGATTTTTAGTATTGTAATTTCCCATCCAACAAATCAAGCTATAAAATGACCTTTCCCTGGGGTCTGGCCAGTTCAAAGAGTCTCACCTGTAAAGCCCAAAGGACAAACACAAATGTAGTCTGCCACCAAATCCAGGCAGGTCGAATAGTTCTCACAGAATCCTTTGCTGCAATCATCAATGTTCATCTCACAGTACAGACCCTCGAATCCTAGGTAGGAGAAATTATTTCATTAGAAAATGGAAAAAAGTCAGCAGCCATATGTCTACTACTTACTAATGTATGGCTTTAAAAAAACTTAATACAGTGAGGAGAGGACACAAGCAAATCATTCAGCCCAAGATGGTTTATTAAACTAATTTACAAAGTTCACTGCCAGTAGCCTTACATTGGCTTTTGAAGGAAGGTCCCGTACAAAGTGATAAGAAGATGAAGCTTCTTCATCTCTGAAGTCTGTACTTCCTGCTGCCTTGGGAAGATGGAGGCATTGGAGAGGGTGCAGAGGAGATTTACCAGGATGCTGCCTGGATTAGAGCGTATGGAATATGAGGAGAGGCTTAAGGTGCTAGGGCTTTATTCACTGGAAAGGAGGAGGATGAGAGGAGACATGATAGAGGTATATAAAATATTGGGAGGAATAGATAGAGTAGACAGTCAGTGCCTCCTTCCCAGGGCACCAATGCTCAAGACGAAAGGGCATGGCTTTAAGGTTATGGGTGGGAGGTTCAGGGGAGATGTCAGGGGGAGGTTTTTCACCCAGAGAGTGGTTGGTGCATGGAATGCACTGCCTGGGGTGGTGGTGGAGGCAGATACATTGGACAGGTTCAAGAGTTTGTTGGATAGGCACATGGAGGAATGTGAGATAGAGGGATATGTGGGAGGAAAGGGTTAGATAGTGTAAGGGTGGTTTGATGGACGGCACAACATGGTGGGCCGAAGGACCTGTTTTGTGCTGTATGGTTCTATGGTTCTATGGTTCTATTCTCAAAGTGGTTGAAGTGTAATCAAGTCAGTCATAGCTCTGTTGAATTGCTATGTTTCTGAGTCAGAGCGTTTAAATTACCCTTCAGTCTTAAGCAAACAATTTAAGCTGACGCTATGTGAAGCACTGAGAGAGTCCCACACAGTTGTCAGAACATGAGAACAAGAAAGAGATTTGTGCAACAACCCAGAGTCTGGACACCATCCCATGCCTCAAATTCATGTTCGTGCCCAATCCTCACAACCCTTGGTGATCAAGTATCTACCAAGCTCATTCCTGAACATCAATCAAAATGCTGGAGGAACTTCAGCAGGTCAGGCAGCATCTATGAAGGGAAATGGACAGTAGACTTTTCGGGTCGACATTCTTCATTAAGACTCAGCAGAGATCACAGAGGGAGAACAATGAGAGAGGGTCTCACAGAGCACCTGTCAAAGAGAGGAGGAAAAGCTCTTCAAAGTTGGCATACCTTGAAGAGACTTCACAGTGAAGGAGCAAAATGGAGACACAAGAGACTGCAGATGCTGGAATCTGGAGCAACACACAAAACACTGGAAGAACTCAGCAGGTCAGGCAGCATCTAGGGAGGGAAATGGACACTTGACATGAAGTTGACTTGAAGGGTCTCGACCCAGCTGCCTGGCCTGCTGAGTTCCTCCAGAGTTTTGTGTGTTGCACCAGATTTCCAGCAACTGCAGTCTTTTGTGTTTTCATTCTTGAACATATTCAACCACTGAATATCCATGTCCCCCTTGGCTAGAGAATTACAAAGATTCACAACTGTCTAATTTCCCCTCACCTCAGACCCAAATGGCCAACCTCTTACCCTAGGTAGTGTGTGCCCATTTTTAAATTGCCCAGCCAGAGGGGGAGAAAAGCTTCTTGACATCTACCCTGTCAATTCCTCTCAAAGTTTTAAATATTTTAATGAACTTATTTCTCAAACTCCTGTCAGTACTGACAAATTCTACTCATAGCTCTTCACAGGACAACCCAGCAATTAATCTAGTAATTTCACACTGGCTCCTTGTACACTGAGATCAAAACCACACACCGTTCGTTAGCTCTGGTCCCACCAAATTACAGCAAGATCCCTTTAGTGTTTTGCTGCATTTCCTTTGTAACAAAGATCAACATGGCATGTCATCAGAAGTGTTTGCTGTACTTACGTGTTTATTATCTGAATTTCATGAACCAGTTTATTCAGACACCTCAGTAGACCAACATTCAAAAAATATTCTACATTCTGTTCTTGCTATCAAATGGAATAAACTCACAATTTATCCCATTATTTCTGTTAATTCCCTGTCTATCCACTTAACCTGACCATATCCCTTCTGCTTGTTGTGTGCCCTGACAGTAATCATTCATACATACTGCGTAACACCAGAAAACTTTTATATGTGATACACTTCCTTGCAATTAAGATATTAATATAAATTGCAAATAGCTGAGGGCCCAGGACAAATCCTTGTGACATACTACGTGAAATAGTTCCTAAGTGTAAACATCACCAATCCTCTGGCCTGGTCCAACCACGTGGATGCCACGGCCAAGAAAGCTCACCAGCTCCTCTACTTCCTCAGAAGGCTAAAGAAATTCAGCCTGTCTCCATTGACTGTCACCAGTTTTTATAGATGCACCATAGAAAGCATCCACTCGCAATTTGGTATGGCAACTGTTTTGCCTAAGACCGCAAGAAATTGCAGAGAGTTGTGGACATAGCTCAGTCCATCACAAATACCAGCCTCCTCTCCATTGACGCTGTCTGTACTTCCTGTTGCCTTGGGAAAGCAGCCAACATAATGAAAGACCCCTCCCACCCTGGTCATACTCTCTTCTCCCCACTTTCATTGGACAGAAGATAAAAATGCTTGAAAACACACGCCACAAGGCTCAAGAATAGTTTCCATCCTGCTGTTATAAGACTCTTGAACGGGACTCTTGTAGGATAAAGGTGAACTCTTGATCTCTCAATCTACCTTGTTGTGGCCCTTGCACCTTATTTGTCAAACTGCCCTGCACTTTCACTGTAATGGTAGCCGTAACACTATATTCTGCATTCTGTTGTCTTTCCTATTGTACTACCTCGATGTACTTACGTTTTAGAATAATCTGTATGGATGGCATACAAAACACAGTTTTTCACTGTATCTTGATACATGTGAGAATAATGAACCAATTACTCCACCAACTACTTTCCTGTCTTTTGATCAATCTCTTATCTGTACTGTTATCCCCAGAAGTTGTTTTAATATAGATTTTGTCATGTGCCTTTTCAAAATTCATAATTACTGTATAGCGATTCACCAGCATCAGCCCTGCTAAATGCATCCACCAAAAACTCGACTAAACATTCCAGATAATATTTCCATTTCTTCCAAATGCTAGTGTTACTGATGTGATGTTAAATTATAGCCAGACTATCATCTCTGGTGGATTTAAAAGATTCCTTGTCATTGTTTTGAAGAGCAGGGGAATAGTGCAAGGTACTCTGAGCTAATATTTATTCATCAACTACCATTTTTCATGTAGGTGACCTGGAGAGTTTGTGGAGCCTTGCTTTGTGTAATTTGGCTGCCCCATCTCCTACAGCCACCAGAAAGTAAATTGGTTTGAAACGTGACAAGCTGAGATATAAATATGAATACTAGTTTATTTCCCACTAAGAATTTCAGCACATAGATGATTTTGGTTCCCTGATCAGTGAAGTACACACTGGCAATGCAACTGTAATACCTCAGCACCCTTCCTCTCCCCAAATTCCTCTCTGAACACTGTCAATTTTGATCAAACCTAGTTCTGGTTTCTCAGTCACTGAAAGAGATGCTATCAATCTAGTGCTGCCTTGACTGAAGCAAACTACTGCACTTTCCACAGTAAGAGCCCCACTTTTGGCCAACCCATGAGCCATCATTTAGTTTGTATTTTCCTTTAAGTGTTTGAAAGTCTTCAACTATCTGTTTTTTGCAAATTGAACATTTCATTATTATTTCTGAAATTTTATGCTCTCATTAATGTATTCAGCTGCATGGCCATACCACCAAATAACTGTCATCAGATTGTCATAGTGCCCAATGATGGCAAGCACTTGACTAATGCTAACCCATCTACAGTGCTACTGTGAAGCACATCTTCATCATTTCTCAAACTCACCATGGAGCCAATTTCCCACTGCTCACCCTGTAATAAAACTCTCAAATTATCCTGAGTTCATTAATAATGAATAACAATTCTCATTCTAATTCAAGGATTTCATAAAGAACCACAAATCGAAAATAGGGAAGCAGCAGAAAGCATAAAAAAGCTATTAATATAATCCCCATCATTCACGCTCAGCTGGAATTAGTTGCTGAAATAGTCTATTCAGATTTATAAAGAATGGTTGCCACTGCTGATGGTTCTGGGAAGATGTGATGTCTCAAATTAGGGCAAGAGGTGATGGGGAGAAGTGTTGTTGGGGGAGAGTATGTACGTACTGATTGAAAATCACAGCATCTTCTAACTTTGAGGAGACATGTTCATATACTTTTTAAAGTATCCTGACTGGTTGCATCATGATCTGGTACAGCAATTTGAATGCACAGGAGCGTAAGAAGCTGCAGAGAGTAGTGGACTTTGCCCAATACATCATGGGCACGTCCCTCCCCACCATCGATAGTAACTACATGAGGCACTGCCTCAAGAAGGCAACATCCGTCATCAATGTTCCCCACCATCCGGGCCATGCCATCTTTTCACAGCTACCACCAGGCAGGAGGTACATGAAGCCTGAAGTCCCACACCACCAGGTTCAAGAACAGTTACTTCCCTTCAACCATTCTGTTCTTGAAACAACCTGCACAACCCTAATCACCACCTTAGTACAGCAACACTATGACCACTTTCACTGAAATTGACCTTTTGTTTTGTCCTAATTGTGTTCTTTCTTGTAAAAACTGTGCATAATTTATGTTTAGTGTTTTTTTGTGAATGCTGCTTATTTGATGCTAGGTGCCTGTGATGCTGCTGCAAGTAAGTTTTTCATTGCACCTGTGCATACATGTACTTGTGCATCTGACAATAAACTCAACTTTGACTGTATGGTAAGTCACAAAGAACCAAAAGATGAATATATATCAAAGCCTGTAAACAGCTAAACTCATCCAGTACAGTATCTATTTGGGTTGCTGGGTTTAGAGCTATTGAGTCATAAATTTGTACGACACAGAAACAGGTCCTTCAGCCCAACAAATCTATGCCAACCTTTTTGCCCATCTACACTCATCCCATTTGCTGGTGTGAAGTTCAAACCCATTGCTTGATTGTGCCAAACAATTTCAGGACCAATAATTTATTATAAAAGTTGTAAGGTTAATCTGGACCCTAAGTTTTGCATTCCAAAATCAACTGAATGCCGTCCATCTCAATGACTGCAATGCACATACTTCAACCTCAAAAAATCTGTGCTTCTTTTACAATCTCATGATGTCACAAATTGATTTACAGGCAATGAAGCACCTTTGCAGTCAAAATTACGATGAAAATCCAGCATCAATTTGTGCACAGCAAAGTTTCACAAACAGCAATGTGATAATAATCCAGACCATCTACTTTGGTGATGTTTACTGAGGCAAGGTAGTGTAGCGGTTAGCATAACGCTATTACAGCGCCAGTGGCCCAGGTTCAATTCTGGCTGCTGTCTGTAAGGAGTTTGTACGTTCTCCCCGTGTCTGCGTGGGTTTCCTCTGGGTGCTCCGGTTTCCTCCCACATTCCAAAGACATACGGGTTAGGAAGTTGTGGGCATGCTATGTTGGCGCCGGAAGCATGGCCACACTTGCGGGCTGCCCCGAGAACACACTACGTAAAAGGTGCATTCCACTGTGTGTTTCAATGTACATGTGACTAATAAAGATACTGTAGCGGCTGCTACCGCGATGTGAAAACAAGACACTAGTCGAAGGGTTTCAGAACAAGAACTGGTTTATTTTCTCGCCTTGCACGGGCCTTTTAAGAGAGACTGTTCCCGCCCACTCAAAATGGCAATGACGTATACGCTACGTCATCAAACCCTTCCCACGCGCAGGTTCTCCCTGTCGCTCAGGGAAGACGAAGGCCCACCGCCATCTTGGGCCTCGCCGCTCTGACGACGCGCAACCCGACCGCCGAGCCGGTTCGCTTGCTCGGATGGTGAGTCGCTACACAACCCCCCCCCACAGAACCGGCGATACGGTCCCCAAGGTCCACAGGCTGTGTTAGCCATTGCTTAGGAGGTCGGCCTCTGCGTCGCGGTGTTGGAACCTCGACCGGTTGTTGTAGATCTAAATGGGCCAGTTTGAGGCGGTCCGTCGTGAAGACCTGTTCCTTGCCCCCAGTGTCCAAAATAAAGGTGGACCCATTATTCCTGATGACTCAGAATAGCCCCTCATATGGTCGTTGCACCGGTGCCCGAGGTGTGCCCCTGCGAATGAAAACAAACTTACAGTCTTGTAGTTCTTTGGGCTCACAGGATCGGGCTTGACCATGCCGTGAAGTGGGAATCGGTGCCAAGTTGCCGAGCCTCTTGCGCAGTCTTTGCAGGACTGCTGTGGGTTGTTCCCCTTGGTCCCGAAGGGCGGGTATGAAATCCCTTGGGACGACCAGGGGCACCCTGTACACAAGTTCAGCTGATGAAGTGTGGAGGTCTCCCTTGGGGGCAGTGCGTATGCCAAGCAGGACTCAAAGCAGTTCGTCGACCCAGTTAGGACCCTTCCGGCGGGCCATCAAGGCTGATTTTAGATGGCGGTGGAAACGTTCCACTAACCCGTTTGATTGAGGGTGGTAGGCCGTGGTGGTGTGCAGCTGCGTCCCCAGCATGTTCGCTAATGCAGTACAGAAGCTGGAGGTGAATTGGGTGCCTCTGTCTGGATTGATGTGGGCCGGAACACCAAAACGTGAGATCCAAGTTGTGAGCAGTGCCCGGGTGCAGGAATCAGTCGTGATGTCAGATAGAGGGGTTGCCTTTGGCCACCGCGTGAACCAGTCCACGATGATAAGGAGGTACCGGGCTCCTCTTGAAACTGGCAGAGGACCAACGAGGTCAACGTGGATGTAGTCGAACTTTCTACGGGTAGACTCGAACTGCTGTGGCAGGACCTTGGTGTGTTGTTGGATTTTCGATGTCTGGCAGTGCGGACAAGTCCTGGCCCACTCACTGACCTGTTTGTGCAGGCCATGCCAGACGAACTTGCTGGTGACCAGTCGGACAGTTGATCTGATGGACGGGTGCGCCAACCCATGTATCGAGTCGAAAACGCATTTCCGCCAGGCTGCAGGAACTATAGGGCGGGGTTGACCTGTTGCGATGTCGCAAAGGAGGGTCTGCTGATCTGGACCGACCAAGAAATCTTGGAGCTGCAGGCCCGAGACTGCGGTTCTGTAGCCGGGCAGCTCGTCGTCGGCTTGCTGTGCGTCAGCCAGGGCCTTGTAGGCGACACCCAGGGACAGGTTATGGATGGTCGGTTTGGAAAATGCGTCAGCAACGACATTGTCCTTTCCGGAGACATGTTGGATATCCGTTGTGAATTCGGATATGTAGGACAAATGTCTCTGTTGACGAGCTGACCAGGGATCGGAGACTTTGGAGAAGGCGAAGGACAAAGGCTTATGGTCAGTGAAAGCGGTGAAAGGCCTGCCTTCTAGAAAGTACCGGAAATGCCGGACCGCCAGGTACAGCGCTAGAAGTTCCAGATCAAAAGCGCTGTATTTCAATTCGGGTGGTCTAAGGTGCTTGCTGAAAAACGCCAAGGGTTGCCAACGGCCTTTGATTAGTTGTTCCAGTACCCCACCAACCACGGTGTTGGATGCGTCCACCGTGAGGGCGGTTGGGACGTCTGTCCTAGGGTGTACCAGCATCGTGGCATCTGCCAGGGCGTCCTTGGCCTTAACGAAGGCAGCCGCAGCCTCGTCGTTCCAGGCGATGTCCTTGCCCTTACCAGCCATCAGCGAGAACAAAGGGCGCATGATACGGGCTGCTGCAGGGATGAACCGATGGTAAAGGTTGACCATCCCCAGGAATTCCCGTAGGCCTTTCACCGTGTTGGGGCGGAAAAAATGGCGGATAGCGTCTACCTTGGCGGGTAGGGGTGTTGCCCCGTTGCTGGTGATTTTATGGCCGAGGAAATCAATAGAGTCGAGTCCGAATTGGCACTTGGCCGGGTTGATCGTGAGGCCGAAATCACGGAGACGGGAATACAGTTGGCAGAGGTGGGAAAGGTGTTCTTGGCGGTCACGGCTGGCGATTAGTATGTCATCTAAGTAAATGAACACGAAGTCCAGGTCTCGGCCTACCGCGTCCACCAGCCGCTCGAAAGTCTGCGCGGCGTTCTTAAGGCCAAACGGCATTCGAAGGAATTCGAAGAGGCCAAATGGGGTGCCAAAACTGATGGGAATTCGGCTAGGAGCTTGGTGAACGTTGCCAGACAGGGAAATGGAGTCCAGGCATGGGGCTGGTAGGCTGGTTTCTCCCAGGGGGTAGGTCTGGAAAGTTCTGGAGTGGACTAGCCGCTTCCCTCGCAGGCCGACTAACAGGTTGTGGGCCCGAAGGAAATTGGCTCCTAGGAGTGGTCGGGTGACGGTGGCAAGGGTAAAGGTCCAGGTAAAACGGCTGCCGCTGAATTGTAATTGAAGTGTACGGGTACCGAAAGTCCGTATCGTTGTGCCATTTGCGGCATTCAGTATAGGACCTTGTTGCCTGTTACAAGTGCCACGGCCGGTCGGGGGCAAAATACTGACCTCTGCTCCAGTATCGACAAGGAAACGCTGCCCAGACTGCTTGTCCTGAACGAATAGGAGGCTTTGTCGGCGGCCAGCCGCCGTAGCCGTCAGCGGCGGCTGGCCCTGGCGTTTCCCTGAAACTTGCAGGGTGGGCGGCATCGACGGGCCTCTGCGCCCCACCTCTGATGGTAGAAACACAGCTGGTCACCAGTGTCATCATCTGTGTTTCTGGGGTGTGGTCGCTCGGTTGCTGGGACTGGTTTAGGCAGGCGTTGGGCTCGTGGCCTGGCGATTTGGCCGACGGACGAACCGCTCTCACGTTTGGCCTTCCACAGGACATCTGCCCGGTCAGCCACCTCACGTGGGTTGCTGAAATCGGCATCGGCCAACAGCAGGTGAATGTCATCGGGTAGTTGTTCGAGGAAGGCCTGTTCGAACATTAGGCAGGGCCTGTGTCCCTCGGCCAATGCCAGCATCTCATTCATTAGGGCGGATGGGGATTTGTCCCCCAGGCCGTCGAGATGAAGCAGGCAGGCGGTGAGCTCACGATGGGAGAGGCCGAAGGTCCGAATCAGAAGGTCTTTGAAAGCTGGGTACTTATCCTCCTCCGGAGGAGACTGGATGAAGTCTCTGATCTGGGCGGCTGTCTCCTGGTCCAGAGAGCTGACCACGTGGTAGTACTTTGTGGAGTCAGAGGTGATCTGCTGAAGGTGGAATTGTGCTTCGGCCTGGTCGAACCAGATGCTGGGATGAAGCGTCCAAAAGGTGGGCAGCTTGAGTGCCACTGCGTTGGCTGCCGCGTTGTCGTCCATTGTGCGGGTCCAAAATCTGTTTGGACCGTCGGGGTCACCAATGTAGCAGCTGCTACCGCAATGTGAAAACAAGACACTAGTCGAAGGGTTTCAGAACAAGAACTGGTTTATTTTCCCGCCTTGCGCGGGCCTTTTAAGAGAGACTGTTCCCGCCCACTCAAAACGGCAATGACGTATACGCTACGTCATCAAACCTTTCCTGCGCACGGGTTCTCCCTGTCGCTCGGGGAAAACGAAGGCCCACCGCTATCTTGGGCCTCGCCGCTCCGACGACGCGCGACCCGACCACTGAGCCGGTTCGCTTGCTCGGACGGTGAGTCGCTACAATACCTTATAAGTATTGGTCAGGACGCCAGGGAGAATGCCCCTACATTTCTTTCAATATTTCACCTCCATCTGAATGTGCAGACAAAGCTTTATTTTAAGTCTTGTCTGAAAGGCTTCTTTGACAGTTGGGCATTCCCTTAGTATTGCACTGTAAACTTTGTCTCATCTAAAACCCTACTTTTGTATCCTAACTTGTGCTGTTCTGTTCATGTACCGTCACTGTAATCACTGACTTCTATTGGCTCCCAATCAATAAAACATCATTTCTCCATGGCTTTGTGCCCCATCTCTGTAACTTCCTCTAGCCCTACAATCTGCTGAGATCTCTGCCCTACTCCAATTCTGGTCTCTGGAATATCAGCAGTCATGCTCTGAGCTGCCTAGGCCCCAAGATCAAATTACTTTCCTTCACCTCCCTTTCCTTTAAGGCATTTAAAACCTATCACTCAACTTAATGATCACCTTATTTTAATATCTCAATGTAACTCCTCTGATAAACAGTAAATGAAAATCAAAGAATAACTGCAAATGCCAGAAATCTGAAATTAAAAGAGAAAGTGCGGAAACACTCTGCAGGTCAGGCAGCATCTGTGGAGAGAGAGCAGTTGATGTTTCAGGTCTGGCACCTTTCATCAAGAGTCTTTGATCTTGATCAAAATCTTGTCAAGTGCCTCCAGATGTTCTGCTCCACTGAAATTGCTATGCTAAAGCTGATTATTTCAACTCTGATTTCAAATGGCAGTATGTCAACTCTATAATAGCACATTGCAGAACATTAACTTTTTGCTCTCTTCTTCCATTGTTTACCAGGATGCTGCGTGGATTAGAGGGAATCCGCTATAAGGAGAGGTTGGACATACTAGGGTTTTATTCTCTGGAGCGGCCAAGGCTGAGGGGAGACCTGATAGAAGTTTATAAGATTATGAGGGGTATAAATAGAATAGACAACCGGTATCTTTTCCCAGGGTCCAAATGTCTAATACTAGGGCACATGCATTTAAGGTGAGGGGGGAAAGTTCAGTAACAATTAAAAGTTTTGCCATATTTGGTAAGAAAATGCTGTTCATGAGGTATGGCATGAACTTTTCTTGTCAAAACTCCTTTTTCCCAGGATTGAAATATCTAATACTAGAGCGCATGCATTTAAGGTGAGAGGGAGAAAGTTCAAAGGAGATGTGCGGGGCAAGTGTCTTTTTTTCTACACACAGAGAGTGGTGGGTCCTTAGAATACGCTTCCAGGGGTGGTGGTGGAGGCAGATATGATAGAGGCTTTTAAGAGGCGCTTAGATAGGCACATATGTGCAGAGAATAGAGGGGAATAGAGGGATATGGACCACATACAGGCAGAAGGCATTAGTTTAATCAGGCATCATTAGCTTAATTAGTTCAGCACAACATCGTGGGCTGAAGGGCCTGTTCCTGTGCTGTATTGTTCTATGTATATGTCGAAGATTGCAGAGGGACATTGATAAAATGCAGAGCTGGTCTAAGAAGTGGCAGATGGAGTTCAATCCGGAGGTGGTACACTTTGGAAGGACAAACTTCCAGGTGGAGTACAAGGTTAATGGCAGGATTCTGGGTAGTGTGGAGGAGCAGAGGGATCTGGGGGTTCATATCCACAGATCACTGAAAGTTGTCTCACAGGTGGATGGGGTAGTTAAGAAAGCTTATGGGATGTTAGCTTTCATAAGTCGTGGGATCGAGTTTAAGAGCCGCGAGGTAATGATGCTGCTCTACAAAACTCTGGTTAGGCCTCACTTAGAGTACTGTGTCCATTTCTGGTCGCCTCATTATAGGAAGGATGTGGAAGCATTGGAAAGGGTGCAGAGGAGATTTACCAGGATGTTGCCTGATTTAGAGAGTATGCATTATGAGGAGAGACTAAGGGAGCTAGGGCTTTACTCTTTGGCGAGAAGGAGGATGAGATGAGACATGATAGAGGTGTACAAATTATTAAGAGGAATAGATAGACAGCCAATACCTCTTTCCCAGGGCACCAATGTTCAATACAAGAGGGCATGGCCTTAAAGTAATGGGTGGGAAGTTCAAGGGAGATATCAGAGGAAGGTATTTTTACCCAGGGAGTGTTTGGGGGGTGGAATGCACTGCCTGGGGCGTTGGTGGAGGCAGGTACATTGGTCAAATACAAGAGATTGCTAGATAAGCATACGGAGGAATTTAAAATTGAGGGATATGTGGGAAGAAGAGGTTAGATAGTCTTAGACGAGGTTTAAAGGTCGGCATAACATGGTGGGCCAAAGGGCCTGTATTGTGCTGTACTGTTCTATGATTCTATATTGGGGAACAAATGGATAGATATGGAACTCTGAGAAATTCAAAACCAACACATGATAACCAAATCGGCAAATGATTTCAGAGATGGGAGGTGAGGAGCAATTTTTGGGGAGCAGAATGTCGGAGACACAAGTCGCTGAAGGGATAGGATTGAGGGTGGTGGGATGGGGCAGTGCCAAAGTGTGGAGTGTTCAAGAAAGGCACCAGGGATGTGGTCAGAGAGGGCTGATGTTGTTGGGAGTGTTGGAGAAGGCAGTGTCAGAGAGGTGATAATGGGGAGTGGTTATATGTTAGAGGAGAGGCAAATTGTCAGCAAGGGTGTAGAGACAAAGGATGAGTATGTTGCATGTGGGGAGGGTGGGACTCAAAGCAAGATTGGGTGCAGATGGGAGGCTAAGGAACTGGAACTACAGAGTGTTGTTCTGGTTGGGAGGGGTGAGGTTTTAAAGAGAGTCACATAGTCTTGGCCTAGTCCTCAATGTGTATTCCTAAAAAGCTAAAATTCTAATCAAACACAAGAATTGCAACATTTCATTTGAAAAAAGAACACATGGGGAAACCATTTGTGCACTTATCCTCTCAATCTTCAAGTTCACCCCTCAGGATTTTACAAGTTTCCATATTACTCTTTGGATTATTCAGCTACACCATTAAAAGCTCATATTTCTCAATCCCCTTCAGCAAAATTAAATGGGCTCAAAAATCTACAATGGACTATTTCTCTCAGCACCAAAATCAACCCTGAAAGTGCCTCTAGACAAAACACAGCTGATTAGGTAAGAAAGCTGCCTTTCAATTTTTCGAAAATGCAATCAGTCCCGGGATAGTATTCTGAATGGATACATTTATAAAGTTTTGATCACATGGCTTCTACCTTCCCATAGCTCCAACACTCACCGCCCCACTATTTGTCACTCAACCTGACTATTCTCACAGTGCACTATCTTCAGAAGCCAATTAGAAGGAGAACTGGCTCTTTGTTGCTTCATTGGCTGATTTATTTGGCTGTCATGATTCAAACAACCTTTTACCCAACTGAACTTTACTGCCCCTTTGGAGATTTTATAAAATTCCATACGATCTTTCTCACAGATTTCTCACAGCAGTGTCCAGGATTAAACTTTAATTGCTGGGGACTTTAAACCAAGCCTGCAGGATAGCCAATCCTATCATACAGCAAACATTTGGTTTTGGTGACTATTAATTATATCACCACCTGTACAATGTATGCCCAGTGCGTCACGGAAACCAGCTTCCCCTCCTTGGACTCTGTTTTTACCTCTCGCTGCCTTGGTGAAGCAGCCAGCATAGTCAAATACCCCACCCACCCGGGTCATTCTCTCTTCTCTCCTCTTCTATCAGGTAGAAGATACAGGAGCCTGAAGACACATACCACCAGACTTAAGAACAGCTTCTATCCCACTGTGATGAGACTTTTGAATGGTTCCCTTATACAATGAGATGGACTCTGACCTCACAATTTACCTTGTTGAGACCTTGCACCATACTGTCTACCTGCACTGCACTTTCTCTGTAGCTGTGACACTTTACTCTGTACTGTTATTGTTTTTACCTGTACTACCTCAATGCACTCTGTACTAACTCAATGTAACTGTACTGTGTAATGAATTGACCTGTACGATCAGTATGCAAGACAAGTTTTTCACTGTACCTTGGTACAAGTGACAATAATAAACCAATACCAATAAGGTGCAGATCTGCACATTGTAAAGAGGTTGATGTAAATCATCCAAGAAAAATATATTTACATTCCATTAGGGATATTCAATGTAAAAGCTGGATAAAGCATTCATTTCTATCAACCTTACCCAACCTGAAGTTGTTGTAGTACCACCACTGATGTACTTTTGGAACTGTAGCCACTTCTAATCATGTAAGAAACACAATGGGTGGTTTGTGCACAGCATTGTCTCAGAAACATCAACACAGTTGCAATCATATAATCTGGTTCTAGTACTGGAATGTGATAAGTTTGGGGGAAAAAGTTTTGACTGGATGTATTCATGGAGTTTTCATCACATGATCTCTAGCTTCCCATACCTCCACCCATCATCCTGCCACAATTGTTTACTCACCCTAACCATTCTCACAGTGCACCACTTTCATACACTGCTTAGAAGGGGAAAAGACTCTATATTGTTTGACTTTTGGCTGTCATTCAATATATTTTACCTACCTGCAAATTTTTATTGTGTAATTGAAATTAAGAACTTTGCATGAAGGGCCTTTGCTCGAGGAAACAGAACTTCAGTTTAGCATCTCCTCCAAATAACATGACCACCAGCAGTGTGTCCCCACCCCCTCAGTGTTGCCAGACTAGAGTGTGTGCTCAGATCTCTAGAGAGAGGCTACAAACTCCCAACTACCTAACTCCTAGGCAAAGATACTGTCCCTAACAAACACTTCTGCCATTATCCAAACTGCTGGTTTTGAACTTACTCTGCAGTAGGGGAATCTCAGAGCCAACAATATCTGGCTGGTAACAGGGACTGAAAGCACTTTGCAAGATAAATGTTAGGAGGGGTAGGACGATAGCAACAAAAGTGATGATTGCAGAGACTGAAGGATTTTGGGAGATCAGAAAAAAATCCATGGTTTGGTTATTTTCTCTGAAGGCGTTTTGTAAATTAAATTAATGCAGTTTATTAACTGCTGACTGAATTTAATTGAATGAGCTAGAGACCAAATGTAATAATTAAGTTCCCAGCTAAATGTAATAACTAATTTATTTACTAACCATCTTTGAGGAATCTTTATATTCAAGGAGTTTTATAAATTAATCAGTTGCTTATTACAATTAACAAAGAAGCTCATGCCTCAATGTATTAATTTATAGCGAAGATCTAGTTGATTTGACTCTATATATTTTGTCTCTGAGCATTGACATTTCATATTGAAGGGCAACCTAATCCAAGAACCCATCAATTGCGCCAAATAATTACCAGAGGCTACTGACAGGAATGATTGTCAATCTTCCATAGAGTTTCGTGGAATTAAAGGTCAGTCGTGACCTTCAGGACACTGCAACAACTGTTCCCTATGGTTTCAAAATAAATGTTGTTTTCATTTTGTTTGAGCTTTCATTTTTAATTGCAAAAATATTGGAGATTAGAAGGCAGTTCGACTGACAATCAAGAAGCATCCAACCCAATAACAGAATTTATTCATGTTCCAGTTATGCAGAGAAGGCATTGCACCACAAGAACGCAATGGGGTAAGGGGTGGGGGGGGGGTGGGGGGAACTTGGAGTCATGTGATAAAACCTTCAGGAACATATCCTGCCAAAGCTGACAGCCATACTACATGACTTAATATCCACCTCCAATACAATTGCAGGCTTCCATCAGTACAGTGTCCTTCGTACAGTTGAACTGTCAAGTGGTTTGAATAGATGTAACAGATTTTCTGTGAGGAAGGTGGGCTGGAAAAGAACATGTGCTCTCAACATCCCTCTGCAAGGTGCAGATTAAGGCCACCCCTGGGTGCTCTTCAGTGACTGCTTGAGAGGATGATTGGCCTTGGCTGCATTGCCCTCCATAAGAACTAAGTCCTGGAACTCCATACGCAAACTGTGGGAATACATTAGATTCATAATCATGGAGAGATTCTGCATGGAAATAGACACTTCAGTCCACCAAGCCTCCACCGACCATCAAGTACCCATCTTTACACTAATCCTACCCTAACCCATTTTGTTTTCCACACATTCCCATTTTAACATGAAGGTGGATTGGGAAAGCCAGGAAGGCAGTGGATCTCAGGAGATCGAGTTTGTGGAAGGTCTACGGGATGGCTTTTTGGAGCAACTTGTTGATGAGTCCACCAGGGGATCAGCTGTTTTGGATTGGGTGCTGTGTAACGAACTGGAGGTGATTAGGGGACTAAAGGTAAAGGAACCATGAGGAACTAGTGATCACAATATGATTGAGTTCAGCTTCAAATTTGAAAAGGAGAAGCTGATACCAGATGTGTCAATATTTCAGTGGTACAAAGGAAATTACAGTGGCATGAGAGAGGAACTGGCCCAAATTGGTTGGAGGGACGGCAGAGCAGAAGTGGACGGAATTTCTACAAGAAATAAGGAAATGCAGGATAGATGCGGTGGCATGCAAAAGTTTGGGCACCCCTGGTCAAAATTTCTGTTACTGTGAATAGCTAAGCAAGTAAAAGATGACCTGATTTCCAAAAGGCATAAAGTTAAAGATGACACATTTCTTTAATATTTTAAGCAAGATTACTTTTTTATTTCCATCTTTTACAGTTTTAAAATAACAAAAAAGGAAAAGAGCCCGAAGCAAAAGTTTGGGCACCTGCATGGTCAATACTTAGTAACACCCCCTTTGGCAAGTATTACAGCTTGTAAATGCTTTCTGTAGCCAGCTAGGAGTCTTTTAATTCTTGTCTGAGGGATTTTTGTCCATTCTTCTTTGCAAAAGGCTTCTAGTTCTGTGAGATTCTTGGGCCATCTTGCATGCACTGCTCTTTGAGGTCAATCCACAGATTTTTGATGATGCTTAGGTCAGGGACTGTGAAGGCCATGGCAAAACCTTCAGCTTGTGCCTCTTGAGGTAGTCCATTGTGGATTTTGAAGTGTGTTTAGGATCGTTATCCTGTTGCAGAAGCCATCTCCTTTTCATCTTCTGCTTTTTTACAGACGGTGTGACGTTTGTTTCCAGAATTTGCTGGTATTTAATTGAATTCATTCTTCCCTCTACCAGTGAAATGTTCCCCATGCCACTGGCTGCAACACAAGCCCAAAGCATGATCGATCCATCCCCGTGCTTAACAGTTGGAGAGGGGTTCTTTTCATGAAATTCTGCACCATTTTTACTCCAAACATACCTTTGCTCATTGTGGCCAAAAAGTTCTATTATAACTTCATCAGTCCACAGGACCTGTTTCCAAAATGCATCAGACTTGTTTAGATGTTCCTTTGCAAACTTCTGACGCTGAATTTTGTGGTGAGGACGCAGGAAAGGTTTTCTTCTGATGACTCTTCCATGAAGGTCATATTTGTGCAGGTGTCGCTGCACAGTAGAACAGTGCACCACCACTCCAGAGTCTGCTAAATCTTCCTGATGGTCTTTTGTAGTCAAATGGGGGTTTTGATTTGCCTTTCTAGCAAGCCTACGAGCAGTTCTCTTGGAAAGTTTTGTTGGTCTTCCAGACCGCAACTTGACCTCCACCGTTCTTGTTAACTGCCATTTCTTAATTACATTACGAACTGAGGAAATGGCTACCTGAAAACGCCTTGTTATCTTCTTATAGCCTTCTCCTGCTTTGTGGGCATCATTTATTAAAATTTTCAGAGTGCTAGGCAGCTGCTTAGAGGAGCCCATGGCTGTTGATTGTTGGGACAAGGTTTGAGGATTCAGGGTATTTATAAAGCTTTGAAATTTGCACCACCTGGCCTTTCCTAATGATGACTGTGAACAAGTCGTAGCCCTAAAAAGCTAATGAAGGTCTGACAGGTAAAAGTTATCTGACAGCTCAAATCTCTTGGGGTGCCCAAACTGTTGCATGGTGCTCCTTTCCTTTCTTTTCACTCTAAAATTGTACAAAACAAAAATAATACACTAATCTTGCTTAAAACGTTGAAAAGAATGTTTCATCTTTAAGTTTACGACTTTTGGAGATCAGTTCATCTTCTACTCACTTAACTATTCACAGTAACAGAAATTTTGACCAGGGGTGCCCAAACTTTTGCATGTCACTGTATATTTCAAGAAAAAAGGTTATGCATGGAAAAATGGCACAAATGTGGATAACGAGAGAGGTGAAGGCTAAACTAAAAGCAAAAGGGAGGGCATACAAGGAAGCAAAAATTAGTGGGCAAACGGAAGGCTGGGAAACTTTTAGAAACTTACAGAAAGAAACTAAGAAGGTCATTAGGAAAGAAAAGATGAATTACGAAAGGAAGTTGGCAGATAAGATTCAAAAAGATACCAAGAGTTTTTTTAAATATATGAATAGTAAAAGAGAGACATGGGTTGATATAGGACCAATTGAAAATGGTGCGGGAGAGATTATAATGGATAACAAAGAGATGGCAGAGGAACCAGATGAGTATTTTGCATCGGTCTTCACTGTGGAGGACATCAGCAATATACCAGATAGTCAGGGGTCTCAGGGGATAGAAGTGAATTCAGTTAAGGTTACTGGAGAGAAGGTGCTCGGAAAGCTTAATGGACTAAAGACAGATAAGTCTCCCAGACCGGATGAGGTGCACCCCCAGGTTCTGAAGGAGGTGGCTTCAGAGATGGTGGAGGCATTGGTGATAATTTTCCAGGAATCAATAGACTCCGGCATAGTTCCGGAGGACTGGAAGGTCGCAAATGTAGTTCTGCTGTATAAGAAAGGTGGGAAGCAGCATAAAGGAAATTACAGACCTATTAGTCTGATATCAGTGGTGGGAAAGTTATTGGAATCTATCCTCAAGGATGAGGTTATGGAATACCTAGAGGTGCAAGGCAAGATAGGCCCAAGCCAGCATGGTTTTGTGAAGGAAAGATCCTGCCTGCCCAACCTATTGGAGTTTTTTGAGGAAATCTCAGGTAGGGTGGATAAGGGAGAGGCTGTGAATGTTGTGTATTTAGAGTTTCAAAAGGCCTTTGACAAGGTGCCGCACAAGAGGCTGATTAATAAGATGAGAGGTCATGGAATTACAGGTAGGATATTGGAATGGGTGGAGCATTGGCTGGTAGGTAAAAAGCAAAGGGTGGGAATAAAGGGATCCTGTTCTGGTTGGCTACGGCTTACTAGTGGTGTTCCACAAGGGTCGGTGTTGGGGCCGCTTCTTTTTACTTTGTACATTAATGATTTGGATGATGGACTAAATGGTTTTGTGGCTAAGTTTGCAGACGACACCAAGATAGGTGGAGGAGTAGGGAGTATTGAAGAAACGGGAAGGTTGTAGAAAGACTTAGATAGTTTCGGAGAATGGGCAAAGAAATGGCAGATGAGATTCAATGTTGAGAAATGTGCAGTTGTACACTTTGGAAAAAGACATAAACGGGCAGATTATTATCTAGATGGGGAGAAAATTCAAAGTACAGAAGTACAAAGGGACTTGGAGGTACTCATACAGGATACCCTAAAGGTTAACCACCAGGTCAGATCGGCAGTAAGGAAAGCGAATGCTATGTTGGCATTCATTTCGAGAGGTATAAAGTATAAAAGTAAGCAAGTGTTGATGAAGTTCTACGGGGCACTAGTGAGGCCTCATTTGGAGTACTGTGCTCAGTTTTGGGCCCCATATCTTAGGAAGGATGTACTGATGTTGGAGAGGGTTCAGAAAAGATTTACGAGGATGATTCCCGGAATGAAAGGGCTTACTTATGATGAGCGTTTGTTGGCTCTTGGACTGTATTCATTGGAGTACAGAAGAATGAGAGGGGACCTCATAGAAACATTTAGAATGTTGAAAGGATTGGACAGAGTAGATGTGGTTAAACTGTTTCCCCTAGTGGGTGAGTCCAGGACTAGAGGGCACAATCTTAGAATTAGAGGGTACCGGTTTAAAACAGAAATGAGTAGGAATTTCTTTAGCCAGAGGGTAGTGAAATTATGGAATTCTTTGCCACATACAGTTGCAGAGGCCCAATCATTGAGGCGTTTAAGGTGGAGATTGGTAGGTATCTAATTAGTCAAGGTATCAAGGGATATGGGGATAAGGCTGGAAACTGGGGCTAGGTAGGAATAGTATTAGTTTAGCTCATGGACCAGACTCGATGGGCCAAATGGCCTACTTCTTTTCCTTTGTCTTGTGATCTTGTGAATTGATAAAATGGATAAATTTATGGGAGGCACAGAGTAGATAGTCAGAATCCTATCCCAGGGTGGAAATGTCAAATACTAGAGGGCATAGATTTAGGGTGAAAGGAGGAAAGTTTAAGGAGATTTATGAGGCAGAGAGAGCGGTAGGTGCCTGGAATGCAGGGAAAGTGGTGGAACCAGATGTGATAGCAACAATTAAGAGGCTTTTAGACAGGTAAATGGACAGGCAGGGAATGGAGGGATACAAACCATATGGAGGCAGATGGATTGGCATCATGGTCAACACAGTAACTGTGGATTGAACGGCCTCTTCCTCTGCTATACTGTTCTAAATTCTATGAGAACATAAGAAATAAGAAATAGGAGCAGGAGTCGGCCACCTGGCCCACCAAGCCTGTTCCACTGTTTAATAAGACTATGGCTGATCCGGCCGTGGACTCAGATCCACCTACCTGCCTTTTCCACATAACCCTTAATTCTCCTACTATGCAAAAATCTATGTGTCTTAAATATATTTAGAACATAGAACATTACAGCACAGTACAGGCCCTTCAGCCCACAATGTTGTGCCAATATTTTATCCTGCTCTAAGATCTATCTAACCCTTCCTTCCCACATAGCCTTCCATTTCTCTATCATTCATGTGGCTATCTAAGAGTCTCTTAAATGTATCTGCCCCCACAACCTCTGCTGGCAGTGCGTTCCACACACCCACCAAGCTCTGTGTAAAAATCTTACCCCTGACATCTCCCTTATACCTTCTTCCAATCACCTTAAAATTATGCCCCCTCGTGTTAGCCATTTTCACCCGGGGAAAAACTCTCTGACTGTCCACTCGATCTATGCCGCTTATCATCTTGTACACCTCTAACAAGTCACCTCTCATCCCCCTTCTCTCTGAAGAGAAAAGCCCTAGCTCACTCAACCTATCCTCATAAGGTATCCTCTCCAATCCAGGCAGCATCCTGGTAATATCTAATGAGGTAACCTCCACTGCTTCCCTGGGCAGAGAATTCCGCAGATTCACTACTCTCTGGGAAAAGCAATTCCTCCTCACCTCCATCCTAAATTGATTCCCTTGAATCCAGAGAAACACCCATTTATCCCAACTCTCTGCCTTCTATTGGTTAACAAATCCTCTATCCATGCTAATACATTACCCCCAACTCCATGCATCCTTATCTTACGAATGTCTTTTATGCAGCACCTTATCGAACGACTTCTGGAAATCCAAATATACAACATCCACCTGTTCCCCTCTATCCATTGTACTCATTATATCCTCAAAGAACTCCAATATGTTTGTCAAACAGGACCTGCCCTTCCTGAATCTATGCTGTGTCTGCCTGATGGAACCACTTCTATCCAGATATCTTGCTATTTCTTCTTTAATGTTAGCTTCAAGCATTTTCCCAACTACATACGTTAAGCTAACTGGCCTATAGTTACCCACCTTTTGCTGGCATCCTTTCTTAAACAGTGGCGTGACATTACCCAATATTACTTCCCTCTTCTCATCTTCCAAGGGACCTACATTCACTTTAGCCGCCCTTTTCCACTTTATATAATTATAAAAACTTTTACTATCTGTTTTTATATTTTGTGCTTTTTCTTTAATAATCTATCTTCCCTTTCCTTATTGCTTACTTAGTGGTTCTTTGTTGCTTTTTGAAGTTTTCCCAATCTTCCAGTTTCCCACTACTCTTGGCAACTTTATATGCATGAGCTTTTAGCTTGATGCCTTCTTTTATTTCCTTAGTTATCCAAGGCTGGATCTCCCCACCCTTACTGTCCTTGATTTTAACTGGAATATACTTTTATTGAGCACTGTGAAAAATTTCTTTGATCATTAATTTTATCTATCTCATTGCACAAGACCAGATCTAAGATAGCATTTGCACTTGTAGGTTCGCTAACATGCTGTTCAAGAAAGCTATCACGGATGCATTCTATGAAGTCCTCCTCAAGACTGCCTCAACCAACTTGATTCGCCCAACCTATGTGGAAAGTCCCCCATGACAACTGCCATTCCATTCTTACATGCATCAAATATTTCTTGGTTTATTACCTGTGCCACTGTAATGTTATTATTCGGTGGCCTATGGACAAATCCCACCAGTGATTTTTTTCCTTTTACTATTCCTAATCTCTACCCAGATGGACTCAACATTCTACTCCTTAGATCTTATATCGTCTCTATCGCCCTGATCCCATCCTTAATTAAGAGCGCCACCCCACCTCCCTTACTTTCCTGCCTATCCTTCCGTATTATCTGATACACTTGGATATTTAATTCCCAATCATCTCCATCCTGGAACCATGTTTCTGTAATGGCCACTAAATCATACCCCTTTGTACCGATTAGTGCCACAAGTTCACTGACCTTGTTTCAAATACCACAGGCATTCAGATAAAGTGCCCTTACACTCATTGTCCTTTTAGAATCCTGTAACTTTTATGTCCTTTGCATTTGACTTTTCTGTACTCTACTTTTCTAACTTTTGCTTTGGTCTCTGCTTTGCTTCTCTGTCTTTCTACATGGATTCCTATGTTTTAATTGCTCCCAGATTCCACCACTCATCTGCACACTAGAGACAAGTAACCTACCGACCTGCACATTTTTGAGATGTATGAGGAAACCAGACCACCTGAAGAAAAGAAACTCTGCAGATGCTGGAATCTGGAGCAATACACAAAAAGTCCTGGAGGAACTCAGCAGGTCAGGCAGCATCCATGGAGGGAAATAAACAATGTCATTTGCATTTGACTTTTCTGTACTCCACTTTTCTAACTTTTGCTTTGGTCCTGATGAAGGATGTCGGCTTGAAACGTTGCCTGTTTATTTCCCTCCATAGATGCTGCCTGACCTGCTGAGTTCCTCCAGCACTTTTTGTGTATTGCACCTTGAGAAAACCCAGGTGGTCACAGGGAGAATGTGCAAACCACATAGACAGCAATGAAGGTCAGGATTGAACCTGAGGAGCTGGAGTTATGCAGCAGCAGCTCTAGGAGCTGCGCCTCTGTGCCACCAGAAGGAATGCAAAGTTGAACTGCTCACCAGTACTATATTGCCTTACACCATGAGAGCAGTTGCTTGGGGTGAGGTACTCGGGGTATCCACAACACAAAGTATGCTGGCAGCATCAAGGAAAGACACAAAACCTTACACTTGTAAGGTGCAGACACAGTGCACACGAGTTCTTCCTCTTCGGAAAACTTCATCTGATGTTGAGGACGAGAAGTGTGTTAATGGCCAGTGTTCTCGTCCAACCACAGAAGTTTACCCAAGGTCAAATCCTCAGATGAAGGAAATATGTCTGAGTGACAGCTTGACAGGAATAGGACCTTCAAAATAACAGCTGATCAACAAATGCTCTATGAAATACTAATTTTCTAGATTATACAGAGATGGCTGAGACAAAATTTGAAGGAACTTCAATCTAAAGACTGAAAGGTCAAGAACCAGAGAGAGCCCAGAATGCCAAGGGAACCAAGACTGACGTGAGATCTATTTATTTATTTGCTTATTCATGTATTAGTGATTAGGATTTGGATTGCACTAACTGAAATGGTGGCATTAAAAATCAAATAGAACGCCAAAAGTGAATTGAAGAATAAGGCGTTCCAGATGTATAGGACTAAATGTGATTGCTCTTCAAAATAGTCAATGCATATGTAAGGCACTGAATATCTTCTTTCTGTTCTAAACTGTTCTATAATTCCCTGATTAATTCAAACAATGAATTCAGATAGGACAGTGGTCCACCTAGTAGAGTTTCTGTTTCACAGCTCCAGTGACCCAGGTGCAATCCTCATCTCTGGTACTGTCTGGGTGAAGTTTTCACATTCTCCCTGTGACCGTATAGACTTTCCCCAGTTGCTCCGGTATCCTCCCACATCCCAAGGTTGTTAGGTTAAATGGTCACTGTAAATTGTCCCACTGCAAGAGATTGGTAGAATTTTTGGGGGAATTGATGGCAACGTGGGAAGAAGAGAAACGTTATTAGTGTAAGATTAGTGGTGATGGGTGCTTGATGGTCGATGGGCTTGACGTAGGGTCAATCGGCTGAAGGGCCTGTTTTTGTGCTGTATGACAATACTGAGTATTGCTTGTTGATTAAAATCAGTACAATCTGCCAGTGTTTACCCATGAAAACACATCTTCAGAATTTCGATCTTCCTTTCTGGATTCTGAACATAATCAAAACATAGTGACACCTTAGCCTAACCAGGGAATACTGTTGCATTTGTTTTTTGTTAATTATTATGGGAAGATCAATGCAGAAAGTTTAGGGCAGCATGTTTGGAGAGAAGGGAAAATAAATCAGGTTATGATATCAGGGGTTCTAGAAGACTGAAGGGAAGGGAAGACATTTGCAATGAGATCTACCAAAAAAAAGAACTTGCATTAGTTTACCATCTTTCCCAACTCAGGGACATCCCCAAGCAGATTGCATTCAATTACTAAGTTAGAACAGCAACAATAGGGCACCATTCAAAACTGAGCCCACTCTTCCCCTGGTCCAAAAAGATCTTAATCAGTAATTCTGCCACTATCCATTTTTGTGTCAGGGAGCACATGGTGGCTTCAGTAGGTGTCAAAAGAGGTTTTTAGAAAATGAATCTAGTTTTAAGGAACTAGTGATCACACTCTAATTAGATCTGCAGTGCTGGGTTTGAGGGAAGCATTGGCATAACTTGTTACAATAATCAGTTTGACCTTACTTGGGCTAACAGGCAAAGCGGAGGAGTCATTATAGTTTCCATAAATAACCTACTGAAGTATGCTGACTGGAAAGAAAGTGTGTATTATAAAACTAAACACCTACAGGCATAGAGACTTACATTTATAATAGTGCTTTTCACAACCTTAGGATGTTCCAAAGTTCTTTAAAGAAAATTAAGATTTTTTAAAAAAAGGGTGGCTTCTGTTAAAATGTAAAAAACAGCAACCAATTAGTGCAGAAGCCACGATAAGATTAAGCAGATAATTGAGGGGTAGATATTTGCCAGGCCACCAACTGGTATTAAATTGAATTACATACAGGAACCAACATAGAAACAGACTATTCAGCCCAACAGGTTTTATCTGGTGATAATGCTCCTCTTTTATCCTTCCTCACAATCCAAAATGTTGCATTTACCTTTCCTTTATATGCATCTATCATTCTCACCACAAACAATCTACGTGGCATTTTCATCACTTTCTGGATAAAAAGTTGCCTTCTTATTTCCCTCTTTGATTTCCTAGACTAAAGGTTTGTAATTCAGCTCCTCCCATTACACTGACACTAACACTATCAAACCCTTGCAGAAACTTCAAGACATCTATATAGTTTTTTAATCTCAAGAGAAGACCTGATCTATCCCTCCTTGGTTTTAATATCATCCTGGTAAATCTCTTCTGTGCTTTCTCCAGTGACAATTCTTTCCATAATTTATCAACCAGAACTGTGCATTGGATTCATAGCATGGCCAAATGAAAGTTGGATACAACGTTAGCAGAAACCTTTTTAGAAATAAGTCCTGATGTTATTTTTATTTTAAAAGAAATGGCCTCAATAGCCATGTCACAATTTCTAATGATTTGCACAGTTACATTTCCAGAGAACTCTGCTCCTCTACCTCTTTAGACCCCCTTTCATGTTGAAATGAGATTGCAATTAATGTACATAATTGGCAAGTTTATTAATGCCTTTGAATTGCAGTGAAAATTCCTGCACATTCAATTTGATGTTGTCTTCAAATTCAGAAAATCTGTTTTAGATCCATGGTAGGATAAATAGATGTCAAACCTTCAAGTCTAAATTTCAAAATGAGTTCATTTTATTCTGTGTTTCAGTGAAAATGTTTTGCTGGTATCTGGAAATTCTGTGTGTAAACATAGAGATTTTCCATTGGACTGCATATTTCTTTGAACAAAAAGAATGCTACCCATGTATCCATCTGAATATATGCATCTCCACCCTACCCAAATGTCTCTTCAATATACATTCTCCTACTTGGACTCAATGTGGGTCCTTGGCTGACAGAAACAATGCTTCCATTCACCAGCAGAGATAAGTGCTGCAGAAATTAATATCAACCTACTGCTAACTGTGCTACTCCAGACCTCTTTTATGAGAGGGCAACTTCTCATAATGTCCACTAGTCTGTCCAAGCGTCCCCAAGGACTCAGAATCTAGCCTTCATTCGTCTCTGCTGATCAAATTAATTAAAAAAGAAATTAAAAAAGAAAAGAATTTGTTTGCTCCTCATTTTTCCACTCAGTGCATTTAAAGCAAGAAATACATGACTGAAAACTCCAACAAATGCCAAGCACCTGGTGGTTGGTAGATGACGGTCTGCTGAATTCACATACAAGTCCTTCCAAGTGAAGTCGTAATTCACTTGCACTTTGTTCAATCTAGTGTACGGCATTCAATGTTCACAATGTGGTTTTCTCTACACTGGAAAAACCAAACACAGATTGGATGATAGTTTTGCAGAGCACCTATGCTCAGTCTGCAGAAGTGATCCTGCACTTCAATTCACCATCCCACCCCCACTCTGACTTTTAAACTTGTGGCTTCCCGCACTGTTACAACAAGGTTCACAAGCTTGAAGAACAACACCTCATCATCCATCTGGGCATATTGTATCCTTCTGGACTCAATGGTCAGTTCTCCAACATTAGGTAATTCACCCTTTCTGTTGGCCAATTCTGTCTGTCATCATTTTGGGTCAGTTGATCTATTTCCCTTTGTATAGTCTGACCTGTTGGGCACATCCCACACTCTCGCCATTAAAAACACATTACAAAGACAAAGAATCGTAAGGTGCCGGTAGCTCATTTGGTCTCACCCTTTGTTCTACTCATCCCTCCCCCATCTTCCCTGCTACATAAAACTATCTTTTTTTTAATCTCTCTTTCCTAGTTCTGATGAACTTAGACTATTAACTTTTTCTCTTTCCAAAGATGCTGCCTGACCTGCTGAGTGTTTCTAGCATTTTCTGTTTTTATTTCAGGTTTCCAGCATCCACAGCTTCTTGATTTTCATGTGCTGGCATACACTCATTCAACCTCGCCATATCTTTTCCACTGCCTGTTTGAGTTGGTGTGCTAAGACCTGTATTGCCGTTGAGGACAAGCGACCCATGTAGTATTCTAGGCCTCAACACTGGCAGTTTGCTCCCTCACCAACCTCCTCATTGTAAGGAATGAAATGCAGCTCAGCTTATACTTCACTCAGACCTTCCTGCTGTTTCTACAGCACGAGAACTATGCTGTTTCGTCAAGAGGAACAGCCACAGCCTCCCAGTCGCAGCAGGGTGATTGGAACTACCCGTTTGTATACGGTGAAGTCAACGGTTGGCTTATATTTCTTCACAGTTCCTGCTCCATCAGGAAACAAAGTTCCTCACTAGGGATATGCAAGGAACCAAAATTCATGACTTAAATTGAACTAAGGAAAGAAAAATAGAGCAGTGCGATCAGTGTGCCACAAAGCAAAAAGCCTGCAATAGGAATTGGTGAATAAAAATTCCGGTCAGCACTTTGGAGTCAAAGGGTCCAATGAGTCAGTCTTGATGACACATCACTAACTCAACAGAAAATTGCAACACTTCCAAACTATGATCCAAATTAATGTAGATTCTGGCTCATTTATTCAGGAAAAAGTAATTGTTTTATTATAATGAAAAGGAGGGCAAATTTCTCCAGTTTAATTCAAAGAGCTAGTGGTGCTATTAACCTTTCAAAGACTGCTGTGTCCCTTCTAACCATGTAATTCGCTCCACTTACTTCAAGGGTATGATGTTAAAAAGCATTTTATAGTTCAATGTATTTTTTTCTTATAAATTAGCACTATTATCAGGAGTAAAAGAGTAAATCCTCTTTAATATGTGAAGCTAGATTACTGAAAATTTAAATGGAGAGATTTGAAAGAGGCAGTCAAATAGCTGAGCTGTTATAAAGCATCCTTTCGGGTACCATGCCACAGGTAAAACCTTGGGGAAAGGAATATTATGTATTTATTCATTCACTCACTGAGGGGTTGCTGGCAAAGTGAGCATTAATTTTCATCACCAAATGACATTGAAATGCACAGTAGTGTAGGAGGGCAGGCACGGTGGTGCAGCGGTTAGCGTAACGCTATTACAGCGCCAGTGACCCGGGTTCAATTCCGGCCGCTGTCTGTAAGGAGTTTGTACATTCTCCCCAGGTCTGTGTGGGTTTCCTCCGGGTGCTCTGGTTTCCTTCCACATTCCAAAGACGTACAGGTTAGGAAATTGTGGGCATGCTATGTTGGCACCAGAAGCGTGGCGACACTGCCCCCAGAACATTCTACGCAAAGATGCATTTCACTGTGTGTTTTGGTGTACATGTGACTAATAAAGAAATCTTATATCTTATCTTATAAATAAGTCATTGACCAGACCATTTCAAAGAGCTGTAAAGTGTCCAGCATTCACTGTGGGGTTGGAGTCACAGAAGCCAGACCAGGCAAGGGCAGCAGATATCCTTGCTTAGGAGAACCAGATGGGGTTTTGCAACAACCCAGTAGTTTCATTGTCATCATTACTGACACTACATTTTTATTCCAAATCATTTCATTGACTGAATTTAAATATCCCAGATACACCATAATCAGCAAATTAAGAATTTTCGATCTGAAGAGCAAGAAGAAATAAATCCTACCTAATGGGGCATACTGCAAGAAGTCCCATTCCAGCAATTCTGAGCCATATCATTCACAGTTTTGATGGTTAACACAATAAACTTAAAGCAAAATAGCCAGAAGTTACAGAAATGGCAGATCTCCTGCTGGACCACATTAAATTTGATTTTTTACCTCACTGTGCATTATTAATTTGCCGTTATAGATACAGCAATACCTGGCTCATTGTGCTATTCTTTCCTTTAAGCACATTTTGCACACATTCTAAGCTGTTTATTATGGGGATGTAGTGAAGTGAATATTCTTCTCATTTGAGTGAGAGAGAGATAATTGCAAAATAAGATCATTTTCATATGGAAATCAAACCTATCAGAGCTCATTTTGCAGCCCCAGTGATCTCTGTGCACAGAGGACAAGCTATAGAATTTCAGTTTGCAAAAAGAGCAAAACATTTTAGTGGGTCAGACAGGAGTTGGTGTAATAAGGAGGATGGGGGTCACTGCAATTACTAGACTATTTTTTATTCACTTGTTTCAACATACTTTTATAACCTTTGAATGCAAAATTGGGGTGGGTGATAACCTTTTAATATTTCGCCCCTGAATTTCAGCAATCTACTTATTTATTGGGGTTTGGGGGCTTGTAAGAGTTGCCAAATCTGGTTGGTCAGGGTCCTGGAACTTCCACTGCAAACCCTCCTCCCAGAGTCTCAGCTTCTCACCAATTCATTCCTCACTGGCTCCATCCCAACAATATCCAGATTTTCCAAATGGAAAATGAAAAGATGCTGCATGATATGATTCTTCACCATTAGCAAGCAGTTTTTGTTTTCCTGTCCATGAGAAGTGAGAAAAAATAAACAACTTAATAATGCCCTTATGAATATTTTCCCCTCAGGTATCACCTGCAGCAGAATCCTTTAGGGATACCAATATATGGGTGGGTGAGGATGGGTTGAGTTAAAGGGGATGGGTAGTTGGGAAAACTTCAAAGCTGATCCTGTCACTCATCTTGAAGAATACTATTGAACGGGTAGATATCTCGAATAGACAGGTGAGCTAGATTTACTTATCTCCAGCAATCAATGATGCTGCCACCGGGAGCAGATGGCTCTTCAGTTAAGATCTACAAACTCACCTCACAGAGTCATAGAGCAATACAGCACGGATACAGGCCCTTCAGCCCAACCAGTCCATGCCGACCACAGTGCCCACCCAGCTGGTCCCATTTCCTGTGTTTGGCCCATATCCCTCCAAGCCCTGCCTCCACCCCCCATGTACCTGTCCAAATGCTTCTTAAATGATACTATTGTTCCTGCCTCAACCACTTCCTCTGGTGGCTCATTCTATATACTCACTGCCCACTACTTGAAAATGTTGCCCCTCAGGTCCCTTTTAAATCTTTCCCCTAGTTTTGGACTCTTACCATCCACCTTATCTACGCCTCTCATTATCTGTATTGAAATCCATTTGCCACTCCTCGGCCCACTTCCCTAACTGATCAAGATCCCCCTGTAATCTATCATAACCTTCTTCACTATCAACAAAACCTCTTAATTTCGTGTCATCCGCAAACTTGCTGATCAAGCCTTGTGCATTTATATCCAAATCATTGATATAAATAACGAATAACAAGGGTCCCAACACTGACCCCTGTGGCACATCACTAGTCAACACCCATTCTGAGAAACAACCTTCAACCACAACCTTCGGCTTCCTACCTCTGAGGCACTTTTGAATCCACCTAACCAGCTCTCCCTAGATTCCATGGGACCTAACCTTCCAGAGCAGCCTACCATGTGGGACCTTGCGAAGGCCTTGCTAAGGTCCAAATAAGCAAAATCCATCCAAACTACCCTCATCGACTCTTCTGGTTACCTCTTCAAAAAACTCTAAAAGGTTCATCAAACACAACTTTCCATGCACAAAGCCTCAGAGTAGAAAAATGCTGAACTTAAGTTACAACAAAGCTTCCTCCACAAAACAACAGGATCTTATAAAACCTTTTGGGGGTACACTTTGGGAACAATGTCAGTGCTTTGGAGAAGATGTAGAGAAGACTCGCTAGCATGGTGGGATTAAAGATTTGGATTCTGTGAAGGGCCTGTCAGACAAAAGATTGTTTAGCTCAGAACAGTAAAAAGGATGAATAATTTGATCTTCTATAGGCATGATTCAATGTATCAAAATGTTGACTAATAGGGCCAATGGAGCAGCAGTTAAGTTGCAATAGAGAAACAAAGCACTGCTGATGCTGGAATCTAGATGAAAAACACGATGATGCTGAAGGAACTCAGCAGGCCAGGCAGCATCTGTGGAGAAAAGCAGGTGGTCAACACTTCAGGTCAGGACCTTGTGATCCTTGATGGTGGTGAGGAAGGTGAAGAATCGTCCATTGAGAGATGGATATGGCGGAGAACGATGAGGAAGCTTCAGTCCTGAGGAAGGGTCCTGACCCGAAACGTTGACCGCCTGCTTTTCTCCACAGATGTTGCCTGGTCTGCTGAAGTCCTCCAGTATCATGGTGTTTTTCAGTTAAGTTGCAATATTCTGCTGAGGAAGTCATTTCTAGTTGTATACTTATCCACTGGAGGGTATTAATCACAACATAATTACAACATAAGGTTCCCATTGGGAACCCTGTTATGATGGGATGAAAAAGGAATAATTGCACCCATTGGCAAGAATGTAAATCAAAAATAAAAGTGCAGATGCTGGAAACCTGAAACAAAAAAATGCTAGAAAAAAACTCAGCTAGTCAGGCAGACCTGTGGAAGGTGAAACGGTTAACATTTCAGGTTGGCATTCCGTAGACCATTAATCAGGTTTGATTTTGGAAACCCAATTTGCGTGGGACTATCACAGCCAGCAGCAAGAAGTAGTGTCCACAGCAACAGAAATGAATAGCGAGCCCTCACTGTTTGAACCTTAGATGGTTGCTCAAAGCCGTGTCCACTCAACCTGTAAAATGAATAAGCCTTCAGCTGATTAACCATAAAGCTTTTAGTTAATAAGTCATGAGCTCAAACGTTCATACTACCTGTCCGTGTGTATCATCTGTTTTTGTTTTTACCCCTTAGCAAAATCTATGGTAAACGTACATTAATCACATGTATTGTTGACACTGGGACACTGTCACAGTTGCAAACATATGCATGTGTTGTCCAGTTGTCCCACTAAACTGAATAATTCCAACCCAATTTATTTTTTCATAAACTCTAATGTAAGGTTATAATAAAGGACAGAATTATTCATTTTTGCTTTTTGATTTGATACAATTTCAATTCATCTTAATTAGCTTCCCTCATGGTAGATTTTTCATTCTCAACACAGGTTGGCTTTGCCTGTTCAGTACTTTATCTACAGGCCCATCTGCACAGTGAATAAATGACACATCCTGCTCTACAATCAATTAGCTGCTTAAGTAATGTGGAAGGAGATGAGTCGATGCCTTGCATACGCTTTACACAACAGCAGGAAACAACAGAACTGAAATTCTGCCTGGGAGCTGTCAGGGCTCCAGCAGTAAACTGGCACATCCTTAAGGCAAGCAGTAGAAATGGGTATCTTCAGCCATTTAACGATGGGGGTCCAATGAACCCCTGTCAGATTTACACAATGAGGCTGGCAAAGTCTCTGATCATTTACAGTGCCTACACTTGTTAAGTAATGATTCCCAGTATATTTGCAGTAAAATATCAGCTACCAACTTGCCAATGATAATCTATGCACTGGATGAGGTTTATAACTGGCAGCCAATTCAGTCAACATCCATTTGTTTCCTACACTGTGAGTAAGGGTGGCACAATGCCACAGCAAGTGATGCTCCTGCCTCGTCGCTCCAGCAACTCAGGTTAAAGCCTGACCTCTGACACTGTCTGTGTGGGGTTTAACAGCGTGGGTTTCTCCCAGGTGCTCCAGTTTCCATGCACATCCCAAAGACATGCAGCTGGTAGGTCACTTGCTCCTCGTGTAGGTGGGTAGCAGGACAATCAGAAGGGCGTTAATGGGCAAGTGAGGGAGAACAGTTTACAGGGAAATAAGTGGAGGAATGTGAGTGATGGGGTTGCCCTAAGAGTCGTCATAGATTAGATGGGTTGAATGACTTCCTTCTATGTTAGGGAAAATGAATAAAAATATAAAATAAGTCTATGAATAGTAGGTTACAAGGAAAAAAGTGGGAGAATGGGATTGATGAGATTGTTCTGACAGCCAGCATAGATTCAATAGGCCAATATACCTTCTTTTATGCTGTGAGGAAGTAGGAAATATAATAATTTTCAGGACCACACTAAACATCTGCTTTTCTGCTTGTAAGATGTAACACACTCAGGAAACATTTTATTTAAAATCAATTTGATCATTCATTTATTGCCACCACATGGTATAAAGCGAGTTATGTGGCAACCGTTAAGATAATTTGAGCTTTCAGACCTATGTTCAGTTGCAGCCAAACCCGATGGAGTGAAGGCCAACTGAGTGATGGTTCCTTGTGAAATGAGCTTGGGCATTTTCAGGCCATTTGTTATCAGATGCAGAGAGAAAGGATTTGACGTTAAACTGGATATTCCACAGAACAGGATATACATGGATGGAAAATGATGGAGGCTTGCATTAAAGAACAGGAGCTAATGTGCTTGATTGGGCCAATACAGGCACAACCTTGGAAATTTTCTGAAGAACGCTTGGAAAAAACAATGTGTTCAATTCATCAAAGATAAGACCTCCCTCGTTTTCCTGATAGGTTTAAAAATAAATTTACATAAACATGAGTGAAACAAGTTAATCAACTACACCCTGTAAATTTTAATTTGCTTTAATGCCATCTCTTGTGGCAACTAGCTAAACTGGGAAGATAACTTACACAATAACCTATCAACCACAGCTTCTCCCTTGGGTTTGTAAAATGTCGAGAATGCCTCATTTTATAATCCATCTCAGCACCATTATTATTCCATGTGCACTGTAACAATGTCAGGATAGGAATAGTAAATTAAGAAATTAAGTTACAGACCTCTCCAAGATAAGCAAAGCTCAGCAAGGATTCTTCATTCTAAGTTGGGAACTTCTCCACTGAGCTACTGGTAATGATGTGGACTGAATATCCCATCCTTTAAAGAGCTTTTGTTCCGAAACTAACTTTTTGTGATATAGTACACGACCAAGTTGAAATATTGCATGTTGTGAGTGTACCAAATTTAGGAAGGAATGATGAAACCGGATGCAAGCTTCCCAAAGTGCTTCAAAACTAAATGTCCCTATGCGACATGTCTGGATCTGTTGTTGACTAGTTTATGGAGATTGATTGCTCTGATTGATGAATAACTCCAGTATTGATGGCAATATATGAACTGGATGAACCTTCACCATTCTGCACCTCTCAATCTCCATCCATCATATCTAATCTTTATTGGTTTGAAATTAACATGATGAAAATCGAGTGAGTTCCACAATGTTTGAGAAATTCCTTCTAAGACACTACTGTCATGGGAATGGTTAGAAATGAGCTCGAGTGTATCCACATTCCAGCATCTGCAGTTTCTTGTGCCTCTAGAGTATCACTACCTGGTACAGGAAACAAAAGGGGTAGAAATTTGTCTTCGGGTACTTGTGCTATATGCGCAATATCACTGTGGTTGTTCATTGCTTTCCACTGTTATAGTGAAGTCAATGGAATTAAATTTCAGAAAGAGAGCAAATCCATAGGTGCTACCATATTCCATTTTTAGCAGAAGCAACTGACAATGAATTTCTTCTCTGACTACACTGAATTTGCATCTTAAATACATGGACAACCACAATGGCAATTTGCACACATGTAGCACTTTAATAAGAAAGCAAACCCAAGGCCCTTCCATGGAGACGAATAAACACCAAGCGTCATTGCAATAGTTGTGACCAAAGGTTCAAAAGATTTAGGAGAATTTTAAAAAGTGGTGAAGCAAGAACATGATGGATTTAGAGAAGGAGCTGGAGAGAAGGATTCAGAAACCTGAAGCCTCTGTAGATATGGGGAAAAGACACATGGGGATGTTAATGTTTTAATCTTTCATTCACAGTGTTTTCTTGGGATTGGTTTTTCCATTAATGCTTTTCTCTTTCATGCTAAATACCAAGGGAGTTCTGCTCTTATTAACTTGTCAAGTATCAACAATCTGGCACCAATGTACCGTTAACAGCTTATTATTGCATGGTCTTCCAGAAGTGACATCTAGTTTCCTCTCAAATTGCTTTATCCAGACTAAATCTTTTCAATCAACTTTGAGGATTCCCCTGGGCTCTGCCCTCTCTTTGTCTCTCCTCCTCCTCCTCCTCCATACCAATAACCTGTTCAACTTATCTTCCAGTGATATAAGATTCTTTGGATGATTATCCAATCTTCATTCATCAACTTTCCTCAAGTTGAATATCTTCTGTGCAGATGAACTTTGTTTCACTTGTCTGAATCATTACAATGACTCTCCAGTCCTGATGCAGGGTCTCAACCCAAAAAGTTGACCATTCCTTTACCTCCACAGATACTGTATGAACCACTGGGTTCCTCCAGTAGTTTATTTATTGCTCCAGTTTCCAGTATCTTCAGTTTCTTGCTTCTACATTGACCCTCTTGGTGTTCTTCCATCACATTTAATTCCACTTTCAGAGACACAATATTCTCAAGTTAATCACTGGCTCAACAACTAACAACTCTTGCCTTTGAACACTCCTGTGTGCTTACTCATTACTTGGTCAATTTTTCATCAATCCAGACTCTTGGTCTCACCACCTCCTCTGACCTCAAATAGAATTCCCACATCTCTTACCTCCAAACAATCTGACAGAAACTCAAACTTTCAAGGCAACTACCTTTTGTTTTCCCACAAAAAGACTGGAAAATGGCTCTAATATCAGAGAAGACAAAATACCAACAGGCTCTTACCATCAGAAACTTCTTTGTCTTTCCATATGAATATCAACATGAACATTGCCTCTCCTTTGTCCTTGCTCCTGAGCTCCAGGGAATAGTGATTCCATTTTGGGTACGTGTGAGAAAATATCATGGCTTGGTTACTGCTATACATTCCACAAAATGCACTTCTATCAAGTCACAAACATTTTCCCATAAATGCACATAATGGGGCAGTGTAACAGAAATAATCATTCATTTATCTACCTGGTGATACTAGGCTGGTGTGATAGTGGATCTATTAGTTCTAATCTTCCAAAATTTCCTGGATCTGGAAACATTCTGAGGTTTACAAAATGGCAAGTGTCACAATAGCAGGAATGTATAGCTTTTTGGAAAATGGCCTGGACTAAATAGTGCAGCCTAAGCACCTTGCATGACAAAATGAGAGCACATGAATGGGGCAGAACAAGCCCTATAATACTGCTCAAAAATACCTTTATCAATGGGAAAGTCACTCCCCTAGCTCTGCTATTGTTCAAGCTCCAATTACAAACAAACAAATACAAATCTCAAGATGTTTGCAAAATTGAGAGATAAAATCACCCAAAAGCACTTAAACACTTATAAGTCATTAAATATTACCAAATAACCAAATATTTAAACATGGCAATTACTCTTAGTTTCATCCCTTGCGATTGTAACCTCTCCACTGACACATATGCCTTGCCCATTTGTCTCAGGTTTAACCTGGCACAAGGAACCATGAACAGATTCCACTGTCTAACGGCAGAGGAATCTCAGCAACGTCAATATCCCAACAAAGTCCAGTGGCATGGCACACTTGCGAATTTGATAACTGGATTCTGTGAGCAAGTTTGGTTTTTCCAGTTATGGATAACTGTGTACCAAAGTTCCAAATTTGGTTGCATTTGTGATGGCTTGCTTCAAAACTACAGGCATTTACAAGATCTACAAGATTTGACCTATTGAGAATCACTTAAACCAAATCCTCTATTGAACCATTTAATATTAGTGGTGTAGTCAATTTCATGGTAAATTTTTGGTAACAGAAAAATATGCCTTTTTGTGTCAGTGCCTCTTGGAAAATGAGCAAGAGTGGAAGAACCTTTCCAAAGCAATGCAGAGTCTCACACTTTCAACTCACATTGTGGGCAGAGGCTTTATCTGAGAAAATTCCTTATAGAACTAACATAAAACAATATGCAAAGCATTCAGCACAAGTGGTTTTGTGAATAACTCAGTGGCCATTTAAAATTTCCTGATTTTTTTGCATTGGTGTGACCAACTAGGCTCACAACTGGACAGAAAATAGGCAGAACACTTCAGTCAAATGTGTTTTATATTCTCTTGAAATGAAAACTTCTTGTGCTGCTCTCTACTCTGACCCATGGAGGGTAGATGCTGTTTTTGAGCTCTTGTGTTCGAAAAGGTGATAGCTCATTGCACAATAAAATAATTGGAGAGGGTTGTTGAATCCTCATTGAGGGTCAGCAGTGGAAAGGGTGAGCAGCTTCAAGTTCCTGGGTGTCAACATCTCAGAGGATCTCTCTTGGGCCCAATATATTGATACAATCACAAAGAAGGCATGCCAGCAGCTCTACTTCATTAGGAGTTTGAGGAGATCTGGTATGTCACCAAAGACTCTTGCAAATTTCCACAGATGTATGGTGGAGAGCATTCTGACTGGTTGCATCACCGTCTAGTACAGAGGCTCCAATGCGCAGGATCGAAAGAGGCTGCAGAGGGTTGTAGACTCAGCCAGCTCCATTATGGGGACAACCCTCCCTACCATAGAGGACATTTTCAAGAGGCACTGCCTCAAGAAGACGGCATCCATCACTAAGGACCCTCACCAGCCGGGACATGCCCTCTTCACATTAGTACCATCAGGTACAGGAGCCTGAAGACCCACACTCATTGTTTTAGGAACAGCTTCTTCCCCTCCACCATCAAATTTTTGAATGGTCCATGAACCCATGAGCATTACCTCATTATTCCTTTTTTACATTATTAATTTATTTTTGTTACTTGTAGTAATTTTTATGGCTTGTACTGTACTGCTGCAGCAAAACAACAAATTTCACGACATATGTCAGTGATAATAAACCTGATTCTGATTCTGAATTCCTTTTCACTCATTTGTACCATCACACAAGTCACAATTTATCTCATCTCTGCATAGGGGCTTGATCTTTTATTCTTTCAACCCAAGGCTCTTGAAACTCAAGGTTGGTCTCAACTACCCACGAGTGCTGGAGTCACCTTAACTTCCCTCCTGTTTTTTCCAATCTCTGTTGTCAGTGAGGAGATGTCATATTCTCATTAAATTTAAAAAAAAGCATTAGGTTAAAAGAGATGATTTTTTTTTCTGCTTCACTGCTCCTGGCATACAGAGTGATTACGTATAATGAATATAGAGGCAATTTTCTGATAAGAAATAGAAAATCACCAACGGGTTCTAAATTTCATGATATGAGTTTTACACAAAATCACAACAAATCTCCCCGTAAATGTGGTGAAGTAGAATCATATTGAGAAAAATGTTATAACTGAAACATTAGGAGTGACTGAGATATCTATTGACTTCTTAAAGAAATGTTAAATAATCTATAACTTCAGCAATAAAATTATTACTACTCATTTATGTCTACTTCCTCAGAAAGCTATGGAAATTCAGCATGTCCTCAACGACCTTCACTGATTTTTACAGATGCACCATAGAAAGCATCCTATCCAGATGCATCGCAGCTTGGTATGGCAACTGCTCTGTCCAAGACCGCAAGAATTGCAGAGAGTTGTGAACACAGCCCAGTCTATCATGAAAACCAGTTTCCTCTCTATGGACTCTGTCTATACTTCCTGCTGCCTGAGTAAAGCAGCCAACATAATTAAAGACCACCCCTCATCACCCCAGTCATTTTTTCTTCTCTCCCCTTCCATCAGGCAGAAGATACAAAAGCTTGAGAACACGTACCACCAGGCTCAGGAACAGCTTCTATCTCGCTGTTATCAGACCCTTGAATGGATCTCTCATAAGCCAAAGATGAACTCTTGATCTCCCAATCTACCTCATCAAGACCCTTGCACCTTATTGTCTACCTGCACTGCACTTTCACTGTAACTGCAACACTATATTCTGCATTCTGTTATTGCTTTTCCTTTTGTACTACCTCAATGTATGTATGTAATGATCTGTCCAGATGACATGCAGACAAAGCTTAGCACTGCATCTTGGTACATGTGACGATAATAAACCAATTGCCAATTAAATATCACAAGATGTGACAATATGTCAAACATAGCTGAGGTAAAGGAACATAGCATTTGAAAAACAATATGTTAATTGCCATAGTATCCAAACACACCAGGAGCATGCATATCAATAACACTTACAAGTTAACAAATGGAGAAAGATAAATAAACCATGGAAATTTGAAATAAAACCAAAGACACTTACAAATTTCTACAGATGTACGGTGGGGAGCATTCTGACTGGTTGCATCATCGTCTGATATGGAGGCTCCAATATGCAGGATCGAAAGAGGCTGCAGAGGGTTGTACACTCAGCCAGCTCCATCATGGGTACAACCCTCCCCATCATGGGGGATATCTTCAAGAGGTGGTGCCTCAAGAAGACGACATCCATCATTAAGGACCTTCACCACCCGGGACATGCCCTCTTCATGTTACTCCCATCAGGAAGGAGGTACAGGAGCCTGAAAACCCACACTCAACACTTCAGGAACAGTTTCTTCCCCTCCGCCATCAGATTTCTGAATGGTCCATGAACCCATGAACACTACCTCGTTATCCCTCTTGCACTACTTAATTATTTTTGTAACTTACAGTAATTTTTATGTTTTTATGTCTTGCACTGTACTGCTGCCGCAAATTTCATGACATGTCAGTGATAATAAACCTGATTCTGATTCTGAAATATGGCTGAACAAAACAGCTCAACAACACCTGAGAAAGAAGAACGGGTTAATATGTTGCTTATGATCACACTAACCCATCGGCATTCGGAAAAGGGATGATCTCACCGCACCACCTCTCTTCACAAAAACTTTGATGGGTAAATCTAGGAGTTACATACAACAGGAACAGTGTCACAGTGATAAAGAAATTGGACTTCATGACCCTGGACCAGGTAAGTTCAGGATATAGTGATGACCATGAGTGATGATTGATTCATAAAAATGGCCCACTAAATGCAAGAATATTCTCAATAATCCCAAGATAGCTGTCTTCTTCCATTCATGGCTTGTCTGAGAAGTTACATACATAGTTGGATAATATATTATCAATTTAATGCACATGATGTCACTTTGGTGCTTAAAATTCCTATCATCACTACCACCATCATTTCACCCCAAATCCATTCTGGGAGTCAATCTGTTTCACCCCCTCTACTGCAATATGTCCTTCCTTGTGTAGGGGAATGACACCTGCACTCAATTTTCCAGGCCTGGTATAATTGCAGTTGGATGTCATTATTCCTCTACTCAAATTCATGTACATTTGCCTTCCTAATTAGTTTAAGGATTCCCAGGCCATTCTGAATACCTCATTTTTTCCATCTTTAAATTTTGTTTTCCATCAAAGTGGACATACTCATATCCTTCCATATTTTTCTCCACCAACCATGTACCTGCCCAGTTACTTACTTCACAGTTTAATAGAGGGGTTTCAGATAATGTTGGTACCCATGACAAGCTTGCCATGTCTTCTCTTGTCAAGCAGACCACAGACCCAAAATTGGCTTACCACCCTGTGTCCAGTGGGCCATTTGAAAATGGCCAGCCCCATAATGTTCAGTTCAGAAAACCAGTGGATATCAGCACCACAGGTAGCACAAGTAGAAATGTATATAGTGGAAAAACATATTCTGTAGATGAGGTTGTATCAGCAAATACGTGGGGAAAAAAGTCCAGCAACAAAATGAAAACTGATTAACTTCACCAAAAAGGCTGCTTCAGAACACAGATGGATATTCAGAGAAATGAAGGGGATTCCAGACATTCAGGCACATGGTATGCTTGTCCTCAAGGTTTGAGACAACATAGCTTAATAAAACAGGAAAGGCAGCCTACTGAGAACCAAAAGAAGACAGTCCAAGAGTTGGTGTCACCATTGAAGGCTCAGAGACTTAAAGCAAGGCGGCAAAAAAACAAAGATGCATTGTAAAGATGACAAATACAGAAAACATTACAGCACAGTACAGGCCCTTCGGTCCACGATGTTGTGCCAACATCTTATCCTGCTCTAAGATCTATCTAACCCTTCCTTCCCACATAGCCCTCCATTTTTCTATCATTCATGTGCCTACCTAAGAGTCTCTTAAACGTCCCTGATGTATCTGCCTCCACCATTTCTGCCAGCAGTGCGTTCCATGCACCCACCACTCTCTGTGTAAAAAACTTACCTCTGACATCCCCCCTATACTTTACTCTAATCACCTTAAAATTATGCTCCCTTCTTTACAAGTTATTCTTTACAATGATTCATTTGCCAACAATTACTTTCCATCCGTAATTGCTTCTTGATTCGAGTGCTCCTTGAACATGGGAGCCAGGTCATAGGGCAATTAAGAATCAACCCATTGAGTCTGGAGTTCCATGTAGGTGGGAAGTCAAAATTGTTTTTTTAGATTTGTTTCCCTGAAGAACAATGGTAAACTATGGGTTTTTAAGACAATCCAATAGTTTAATTACTGATTAAAGTTTTCTTATTATTGCGGGCATCTCTGTAACCTTCCCACTGTCACTGCTAATTAGGTATGTGTAGGTTAAAATCACCCATGATTATTGTATTATCTCTATTATATGCATCTCTGATTTTCCAATTCATGTGATTCCCTACATGCTTGGGGCCTGTAGATAACTACCACCAATGCTTTCTGCCCCTTGTGGTTTATTAGTTGTATCCAAACTGATTGTGTTTCTTGATTTTCTCTATGATACTTTCTCTCTGTTACCAAACTTGGAATACTGAGTGCAGATCTCATCTCCCTATCCAAGGAAGGACAATCAGCAATATAGGGTGTGAAACATATTTAACTCATATTTTATTATAGGGGTTACCTCTCTGTCTCCATTTTGCCTGTTTTCTAAAGACTAAGCAGACTGGAATATTTAATTTCCAACCTTGGCCACTTTACACCGCTGTGATGTTTATTAGACCACACCAATTTATTTCCACTTGAGGTATTAATTCATCAACCTTGTTACAAATGCAATGTGCATCCAGATAAAGAGCCTTTGATTTTATGTTTTAACCATGCCCCCATTTCTGATTATAGTTGGAGATATACTTTTATGTTTTTATGCTCTGTCCCTTCCCTGACAGAATCTGGTTATCATTACACATTTTGTTACTTTGCACAATCACCTTTCAACTTTTAAAACTCCCCTCACAGGATTGGCAGAGGGGAATAGAGGAGCAGAGGAAGGGAGGCAGAGGGGAAGAGGAGCAGAGGAAGGGAGGCAGAGGGGAAGAGAGGACCAGAGGAAGGGAGGCAGAGGGGAATAGAGGAGCAGAAGAAGGGAGGCAGAGGGGAAGAGAGGAGCAGAAGAAGGGAGGCAGAGGGGAAGAGAGGAGCAGAGGAAGGGAGGCAGAGGGGAAGAGAGGAGCAGAGGAAGGGAGGCAGAGGGGAAGAGAGGACCAGAGGAAGGGAGGCAGAGGGGAAGAAAGGAGCAGAGGAAGGGAGGCAGAGGGGAAGAGAGGACCAGAGGAAGGGAGGCAGAGGGGAAGAGAGGAGCAAAAGAAGGGAGGCAGAGGGGAATAGAGGAGCAGAAGAAGAGAGGCAGAGGGGAAGAGAAGATATAGGAAGAAAGAGGGGGGAATGTGGGAGGAAAGAGGGATGTGAGACAGCTTGGGTGAAAAAGGAGAATGAGAGAGATGGGGTAAACAGGAAGGGGGAAAAGGAAGACAAAGGGAGGGAGAGATGTCAAAAACTAAAAGTGAAAATTCTGGAACAATTACATACAGAGATGCTTTTTGTCAATGAAAGAAGTGGGAAAGGTCAGCTGCAAATGGAAAAGGCAGATTATTTGTACACAATATAGTAAGGAAATTCTAGTGCATATTACACACTGGATTTAAAAGAACGTGACACAATTCACAACAAACTTGCTCAAAAAATATTTGGAAACTGGAAAATCACAAAAGAAGTGTTCTTTTTAAGGTTTCAGTTTGTTGCCAACTTTAATGCAGTTTTAGGTGAGAAAAATTTATGACAATGTGCTTTGGGAATATGGTGACAAGTCACATTCAGCAAAAGTGGTTCAAAATTCAGGGATGAGATTTACCATGTTTTATTCATCGCTTACGAGTTATTGGTCAGCCTGGCTGGCAGAGATATTTATCATATTTGAGCGCCAGAGATGACATTTCCATATATACACTTGTACACGTGGACCGATAAATGTTTAAAAAGGTAGGCAGTATAACTGGATGTTGCAGAACTTGCTGCAAGCAAGTGGAAGGAAGAAATCTTTCGTGTGATGTGCAACACTTCAGCGCTGCAGTTTATTAATTGATCAGCTTCAAGTATTTTTAGGTTGTAACATTTCTGCAAAGGTATACATTTAGAGCATTATCCTTTCAGCTACAGAAAGATTTGCACACAGTAACATCTACAGCGAATTGAAATCTTCAGAATCATAAAATTTTACAGCACAGAAGGAGGCCATTTGGCCTATTGCACCTGTACCAGTTCTATGAAAGAGCTCTCCAATTAATTTTACTGCCCCGCTCTTTTCAATACTGCAGGATATTTTTTTCTCCTGTTTAAGCATAAATCCAATTACACTATGGTGCTGCTATTGACTCTGTTTCCATTACCTCTTCAGATAGTGACAACAACTTCCTTTCAGAAACCACTCTGAGCAACCCAAGACACATGGAGTAATGTTGTCAGACAATATGTAACAGTGAACCATTGAAGAGTGTGTAAGGCAAGTGACCAAAAACTTGGATAAAGGCACGGGTGAGAAGTAAAGCTTAGACTGAAGGGGAGTAAGAGAAGTAAGGAGGTTTGGAGATGGCATGCCAAAGTTCAGAGGCCAGGTAGAAGGCTCATTTGGTAATTGAGGGCAATGAAGATCAGAAATGTGCAAGAGAGATTGCGAGAGGGATTGAATTTAAGAGCAGGGAGGTTATGCTGCAACTGTACAGGGTATTGGTGAGGCAGCACCTGGAGTACTGCATGCACTTCTGGTCTCCTTACTTGACAAAAGATATACTGGCTTTGGAGGCAGTGCAGAGAAGGTTCACCAAGCTGATTCCAGAGATGAGGGGGGTTAGCCTATGAGGAGAGATTGAGTCACCTGGGACTATACTCACTGGAATTCAGAAGAATGAGAGGGGATCTATAGAAACATATAAAATTATGAAATGGATAGATAAGATAGAGGCAGGTAAGTTGTTTCCACTGGTAGGTGAGACTAGAACTTGGGGACATAGCCTCAAGATTCGGGGGAATAGATTTAGGATGGAGATGAGGAGAAACTGTTTTTCCCAGAGGGTAGTGAATCTGTGGAATTCTCTGCCCAGGGAAGCAGTAGAGGCTACCTCATTAAATATGTTTAAAACACAGTTTGACAGAATTTTGCATAGGAGGGGAATCAAGGGTTATGGGGAAAAGGCAGGTAGATGGAGCTGAGTCCATGGCCAGATTGAATGGTGGAGCAGGCTCGATGAGCCAGATGGCCTACTCCTGCCCCTATTTTTGATGTTCTTATGTAAGAGACTGGAAGAGAGGGAATGCAGGGCCTTTGCAGAATTATGTGACTGGAAGAGGTAGGATAGGTGGGAAATGATTAAGCCAGGCAGAGGCTTGAGAATTATAAATTTGTGCAGTTGCTTGACCAGAACCCACAGGAGCTCAGTGAGCACTGAAGCGACATAACAGAGGCATCAATGTAAAGGATGTTAATGAACCAATTGGCATTTTGTGATGATCAATTTTATTGAAACATTTCTTTTAACCTCCAAATTTTTATAAATCATATTTAAATTTTTAAACCACTGTGGTAGGCCCCATTGTCTGAATAAGACCAGTTATATGAATCCAGACTATTATATCCTCAAGGCTCAGTGGTGTTGAGTTGGGCACTAAATATGAAGCTTGAGATTGAATTCCAAACAACCTGTGGAAATCTTCGAGTTCATTTATCTAAGCAGTAAACAAAAACATTGACTTTTTAAATCGAAGTGTTTTGCCATGTCCAACAACCTTTTTTTTCATGGAAGGATTGTAGTATAATTTGTGGTGAAATGTTATTATTAAATTAAAACTCACAAGCCAAATCTACAGTACAGCCTGAGGGGAAACCAGTCAGAATTGAGACAGAGCTTCTATCCAATTTGCTGGAGGCAACAATTGTATGTTCCGGCATCAGTCTGCTGTGGTTGGAATGCTCTCATGCTCTCAGCTTTGCAAGGGTAGCTGCAGGGAATCTTCCCAAGAACACTGGTAACTATGCTGATTGGCTTCACCATTGGCCAATTAATCAGCAAACTGAGGAAGCCCTGTAATCGGAGAGCCAAACTGAAGCTTCAGCTGTGCGTTCACTTGTGAAAAAGCTAAGAACCATCTCATAGACCGGCTGAAAGCGAGGAGATGCATAGAGTGTGGGGGTGGGGTAGGGAGAGCCGATGAGATGGAGGAATAAAGCCCAGTGGGGGAGGCTGGATAGAGCATGGAGACTGGGAATCTGGAGAAGGAAGTAGATTGAAGTCATGTTGGAAGCTGAAGGAGGAGCAGAAAATAGAAGTTGGGAGGGACAGGGAAAAAGTGGAAATCTGGAGGAAGGATTACCTGAAGTGAGGTACTCTGAAGAGATGAGGCTGCTAAGTTTGTAGGATCAGAGTGGGATCTATATGGCTGTCAGGGGAAGGCATATATTTAAGCAAAGGAGTTTGTAGTGGGTGGGACCAGAAATTCTTAGAGCTGGGATGTGGGGTGAGGGTTAACAATCTTCCAGATATGTGTGTCCCCCCATGAGATTGCCAATTCACCTTGCACAAAGTCACTCCCCAGGAGGGCCTCTCAGGCAGTACTTTCATCCTTTCTGGCTACTCAGATTCTTTTTCTACTTGGCCCTGGCAACAGTCTAAAGCCAGCCCATCAAAGGAGGGCATCAAAGACATCTGCGAGGACTCAAAAGAAAAGGGAACAGCCAGACCGTGGCCACAGTGACATGGTGTTGGCAAAATGCAAAGAAACCTGGTACTTCAAAGATAAATAAGAGAAATACAAAGTTAATACAAAAACAAAAGTAAAGCAAATAAAAATACAATAACTTTCCACTGACGTATTCTTTAATTTCAGCTAATTATCAACAAGTTTCAACACACAAGGTTTAAATTTGTCTTTTCTAAGACCCACTAGATATTTCAGTGTTTAAGGACAAGTTGCAGTGCTTATACAACTGCTGGCTGACGGTGAGGCTGGAGAATTAATCATGGAAAATAGGGAAATGGCAGATGCATTAAAGGGTAATTTGCATCTTCCTTTACTATAGAGGATACAAATAACATCCCAAAAGGAGTATTAAGTGGAAGGGAGAGAGGAACTCAGGAAAACCACAATCAAAAATTTAGGCTAAGTCCTGATGGACTTCATCCTTGGGTCTTCAAAGAAGTACCTACTGAGATAGCTGATGTGTTGCTTTTAATTTTCCAAAATTCCCTAGATTTAAGTAAGGTTCCATGAGATCAGAAAGGAGAAATGCAACTCCTTTAATCAAAAAGGGGACAGCAACAGAGAGCGGGAAAATACATGTCAGTTAACATCTGTCATCAGAAAAATGTTAGAAGCTGTTATAACAGGACATTTAGAAAAAATCAATCAGGCAAAATGAACCTGGTTTTGTTAAAGGAAGATCATGTTTGACCAATTCATTAGAGTTCTTTGAAGAAGTAACATGTGCTACGGATAGAGGAATCTAGTGGATGTGCTATAGTACTATAAATTCTAGAAGGCACTTGATAAGATGCCATATCACAGATTGTTGCTTAATGTAGGAGGCAACATCATGGTGTGCCTAGAAGATTAGCTGGTAACAAGAAACAAAGTAAAAATAAATGTGTCTTTTTGTAGTTGGTGAGATGTCCTTAACAGACTTTTCAGCCCACTGAGTTCACGCCAACCATCAACACCCATTTACACTAATCCTACACTAATCTCATTTATTTATTATTCTCCCCACATTCCCATCAGCTTCCCCCAGATTCAACCATTCACCTGCACACTAGGAGCAATTTATAGTGACCAATTAACCTACGAACGTGCAAGCCTTTGGGATGCAGTAGGAAACTGGAGCAACTTGAGCTCCGTGTCTAAGGAAAGATGTGCTGGCCCTGGAGAGGGTCCAGAGGAGATTCACAAGAATGAAAGGCTTAACGTATGAGGAACATTTGATGGCTCTGGGCCTGCACTCGATGGAGTTCAGAAGGATGAGAGGGGATCTCAGTGAAACCTACCATATACTGAAAGGCCTGGATAGAGCGGACGTGGAGAGGATGTTTCCATTTGTAGGAGAGTCTCAGAATAAAGTGACATCACTTTAAAACTGAGATGAGGAGGAATTTCTTAAGCCAGAAGTTGGTGAATCTGTGGAATTTGTTGCCACAGAGGGCTGTGGATGCCAAGTCATTGGGTGTATTTAAGGCAGGGATTGATAGGTTCTTGATTAGTTGAAGAGGTCAAGGGTTACAGGGAGAAGGCGGGAGACTGGGTTTGATAAACAAAATCAGCCATGATTGAATGGCGGAGCAGACTTAATGGACCGAATGGCAGCATTCTGATCTTACATCTTATGGTCTTATGGAAACCCATATGGTCACAGGGAAGTCATGCAAGGCAATAGCTCTATTAGGTATTCCATTGTAGTGGAGCTTCAACTTTTTACAATTTATATAACTGACTTGGACCAAGGCACTCATGGTATGGTTGGTAAATTTGCTTTTGACACAAAGTGACGTAGGAAGGCTGTGGAGAGGATACAGGGAGGCTACTGGGGGACATGGATAGAATAAGTGAATTGATAAAGATCTGGCAAATGGAGTATAATGTGGGAAAACATGAAATTGTTAATTTTGGCACAAAAATAAAAGCAGATCATCTCAATGGTGATAGATTGCAGAACTTCAAGGTGCAGAGGGATCCGGGTGTCCTACTGTATGACGTGGCTGGCCCTTGCTCCTAGCTCGTAAATTGGGTATACATTTTGCTCAAGACTCCAAGTGAGTTCTATGAAAGTTTTCCCATTGCTGATTGAAGATGGTCATTGGTTCGTACTATTAACCCTTCAATCCATCTGTTAGCCCTCTCTGTGCTAATTTGCTTAATGTACTGAGAAGTCCATTATTGTCAGCTGAACTGGCAGCAATGATTATGACCAAAGTGTTAACACCATGGGAGGAAAGCACACTGTGTGTGGAGTTCACAGTGCTTTGTGAGATTTGTCAACCCTCAGGAAACAGAAAGTTGCCATGGGAAGGCATTTAAGTCACCAAGCAGGGATTAACTCCTTGATATGTCATGAGCAGCATTGGTGGACCTGCAAAACAACATCTGCCTCCTCTATGTTCACTTGGCCACTTGCTGGTGCACTGTAGTAATAAGTGGAAATGGAGTGCTGAGAATCTTCTCTCTCTATAAGGAAACCATCAGTAGCTTGACCAGACATTCCCTCTCTCCAGCACTGAGCAAGATGATCCAACTTGTGTAATGGTGGAGGTATCTTCTCATTGAAATCACTGTCACCTTCCCACTGGTTGTCATCTTATGACTCAAGGTCCTTGGGCTCCAAGTCTTCCCCAGACTTGGACAGTTCCCTCCAGCTGGTCAGCTACAGAGCCTGTGGGAGACAGCTATGAAGTTTCCACACTCATTGGGTGCTTCCTGCAGTGTGCCTCTAGACTGATACAATCGGCAGAATCTCATCTGTAATTGGTTGATGACATTCCCCAATAATATCCGAGTCGTGTTAAGTCTGTCTTTGAAGTGACACTGAGCTGGAGTAGGGTTAGAAGCCATGAAACTAATGGGTATCCCTCTTCTACTTCAAGACACAGCCATCGCTAAAGAAGTCTGCCAAAGAAGGCTTATTGATCATGAGAAGTTTCTTGTTGTGATCTTTCGACTGATAAACAGCTCTGGATTCCTGAGTGGAGTTTTCATGGCATGTGTAATAGATGGCACTCAGGGCCTTGGGGAAGCCAGCAATGCTGACAAATCCCAGTGCATACAACACTTCCTGCTCCCTACAGAAATCAAAGCAGCAATCTGTAATCACCATGAAAGCCAATGGCAGCTGCTGTCTGGAATGATTCTGAAGCTGAGAGTTACTGTCACTTCCACAGTGAGAACAATCCAGGACCATTGGAGGTAATCCAGGACCATTGGAGGTCATCCAAGAGAACATCACATACCTCAGTAAAGAATGCCTTTGAAAACCCAAACCTGTGTAAACCTTAGTCCTCAGAGAGGTCCAACTGGATCTTGTGCCCCCGAGCACTGTCTGGGGATAGGGTCCTTATACCTGTAGACTTATGTGCCTTCTCTCCCAAGATCCCCAACCCTCCTTGAGTCACCCATGATGCCTTCCAATTAAAAAGTGCTGCCAGTGGTATGACCACAGAGGCACCTCCTGAGTTAAATTAATGTTGGATGCATAAACAATAGTGAGATGCAGTACAACCTTTAGGCAACAGCACTACTATCACATTGTTTCTTATGTTATGCTTCTGAAAATAGGTTCAGACAAGCTGGAATTTATCATAAATACCCGATTACTAAGTGTTAAATGAAATCAGCCTATTTAACTTAGCTTGCAGTATTATACCTAATTGCTCCACAAACTACTATTCAACAAATAATGAAGTGCATGTACAGGTTTACCAATATTCTGCTCACTTAAAGAGTTTAATTATTACATTTTTTTCATCCAGTTGCAGTATGATGTGATGAGATATTGGGCAGTAAAGGTTATCTCCTGATCATAAAGGGCACATGGTCCTGTTAGAGGGGTTAATCAGTGATATTAAGAGAGTAAATGGTACAGATCTAGAATCTGTAAACATTTTCCCTACTCATCCACAAAACCATTCATCTATTAGTATTAGGTACCTGTCAAGGCCGATTAATCTACATACTAATACATTCATTGATCTATTCACCTATACAATTAGCCAACCTGCACATTTACCAAAAAAGCATGTCATTTTTAATCTACCACCTATTTGAATCAATGGATCTATTTAGTTGTATTTCATTAATGCTCATCAACCTAGCTACTCCTTAACATCATTAGTGTATTTTACATACATATCCACCAATGCCTGTTAATCTATTTATCTACCTAAATAAAAAATAAAATTCTACCAGTAATCTGATGTGCATTGGATCAAAATCTGCCACTTTATTTCAGTAATTAAATTTCTGATTTATTGTGAGATTCTGGCTAATTATCTCTTTTATAGCAACGAGCAATTGCAATTTGAATATTGTGTGTATCGCTAATAATCCAATTAATTAGATAATGTCACTATTAGTTACACATCGATTTATCAAGATCTTCAAAAATCTACCTGTCAAATGTTATTTTACATATGCAACTCTGTACTTACCTGTTTTGTTTGCTAATCAATGCCTTCTCCTAATTATGGTTTGAGCTACTAATCTGTCATCATGTTAATTGTCTATACAGTGCATTGCGATGTGCTGAAAGGATCCTGAAAAGCACTATATATATGTAAATCTCTTTGAACTGCAAGACCAATCTATTTATTGATCTATATATCTATAATAATCTATTTTCCTGTCAAAAATTGCTGCTTGTTTATTCATGAATAACTCCTTTGCCAAACTGTTAATAAATGTTGAATGCTTGCACATAGTTTTCAATCTGTGCAAACTATCAGTATGCTTTCAGTTAGTGTTTTATCCATCTATTCATCCACTGTATGTGTCCAAGTTGAATCATTCTTCAGGATGTACATTTGATGCCTTTAATTTCATCCTGATGACCGCTGACAAGGCCAAGCCGGTATGCACATTAGTGATGTTAAAACACTTTATAATGGATTACAATATGTCCTAATGGCAGGCTATAAAATATTTTTTCAGCCTAATTAACCACTACTTGAATTGTATTTATTAAAATGACCTTTCAGGGTCGGTCGGAGGTGGGGGGACTGAAATGTAGCAGGATGAAATTCAATTTAATATTCCTGAAATAAAACTTACAAATTATTTCTTGCCTATTTGTTAATGTACACTTTGAGTTTTTGTGCACCAAGTTACCTAATGGGTGGTAATAGTGGTGCAGCTAGTAGAGCTACTGTCTCACAGTTCCACTGATGTGGGTTCACTCCTGACCCCTGGTGCTGACTGTCTGGTGTCTGTTCTCCCTATGACGCTGTGGGGCTCCTTCAGGTGCTCCGGTTTCGTCCCCCAACCAAAGGACGTGCAGGTTGGGAGGTTAATTGGTCACTGTAAATTGCCTCCAGTATGTTGGTGAGTGTAGGTACAATCTGGGGAGAACTGATGTGAAATTAGGGAGAATAAATTAGTGTAAAATGGGTGCTTAATCATCAGCACAAACTCTGAATCAAAGGACCTGTGTCTGTGTGGTATGACTCTCTCTAAATTTAGTTTTATTGATTGAGTTTTAAGTGTTCCAACTAAACAAAGACAATTGTTAGTAGCTTAAATCTATCCAATGACATAGAGATTTCTCTCCTTACCAATTAACCGAGTTCTCATTCTGCTTTACACCAGAGAAAATCTGCCAGTTCAGTTAAGTGATTACACACTTGTGTAATCATAGCTGGCTTCCTAATCATTCATCATTATATTTTAAACAATAAGGTGCAGTTGTATAGCAACCAAAACACATGTAAAGCGTAATTTTAAAAGGTAACTGCAACAAATAATTAGTATTTACAAGTATTTTCAGGTAGTGCGTCAGCAACTTTGACCTGTTGAGGAATATCACTGGCCATCTGAAACTGCAAGTGAAAGACAAGCTGTAGAAATGTAAGTTCATCCTGTACATGTACAAAGCATATTGCTCTTGATATTGTGTACTTTAATAAGTTATTTCAAACAAATGTAGTTGTTGGCTAAAATTCACACGCTATTACACTGCCAAATTCCCATTTCATCTGGAACAATGCCACCAGCAAGGCTGTGTATTAGGCTACCATGACTGTCTCACACAAGCAGAGTACATGCTGACATATTTCCTTTGAGAAGGAAAAGCAATTATCAGCTGCCTGTCTGCCAGGGAGTAATACAGTGTGGCTGTGTAAACTCACTCTACTGGAAACCAATATCACGGCGCTACAAAGAATTCATTTGTTTAAAAACATCTGCAGTTAAAAAAACTAGCTTTTAACCACAGAACAACAGATGCACACTCAATCAAAGCATTATGCACAAGTATTCACAGATGAACTGCTTCTTGAGATTCCTTGCATTGATGCAATAGAACATAAAATGTGCTCGACTGAATATAATGCACCGATGTTGATATTTAAAAATAGCACATTATAAATAGGTGCTGAATGAAGCAAGCCCTGAAAATATAGTCTTGATAGCAGAACAAAGGGTAAGGGTTGTAGTCCGATTTAAGGAAATTAAGCACATGTGTAAGGATAATTCTTCAGTACGGGGGAACCCAAATCTGCCCTACCCCTTTTCACATGCTACCCTAAGACTTTACGAATCTGATGCACTTCTTCCAACCTCCATAAACTTCTTACCCAAAACTGTGCTGCACATATCCATTCATCTATCATTTGGCACTGAACTATATTGGCTCTCATTTAGGCAAATTCCCATATTTAAAATTCTCATGCTTCTTGTTCAAATATATCCATGCCTTACTTCTTCCTATTTTTGTAATCTCCTTCAGCTATAAAGCATTCCAGGATACCGGTTCCCCTCCAGTTCTTACGTATCCTTGATTCTAAATGTTCCACCACAGGTGACCTCTTCTTCAGCTTCCAAGACCCAAGTTCTAAGACTCTGGAATTCTTTCATTTTACATCTGTGTCTCTCTACCTCTCTTTCTTCCTTTAAGATTCTTCTTAAAACCTTTCTTTAGTCCAGGCTTTTAGTCATTCTCCTGAATATATTTTCATTTGGCTTCATGTCTATTATGTCTGATGTTCCAGTGTACTGCTCTGGTTGTTTTACTACATTAAAGGTGTTAAAGACATACAATTTACTGTGGTTGTTGCATTAAATCACAGAATTGTTTTAGCACAGAGCAGGCCAATTGGTTCACTGAGTCTGCCCTGGTTCATTGCAGAGCAACATGGTTAGATCAATGCCCTCACTCTTTCTTCTGTAGCCCTGTAAATTATTTTCTGGCAAGTGCTGATCTAATTCCCTTCTGAAAGCCCTCGTTGGACTCTGTTTATGCTACCTTTATGTACACTAAGTTCCAGGTCATAACCACCCACTGCACAAAAAAGCTTTTTCTTACATCCCCCTTCAACTTTACCAATCATATTAAAATGTTGTTCCCTGGTGCCTGAATGGGACAGCTTCTATCTGCTTACCCTATCTAAATCAGTTATGACCTTGCGCATTGCTATCAACATCCCCTTTGGTCCTTTGTCTGTCCATCCTGTCAGACAATGCCCTCTTATAATCATTCTCATTGTTTACCACATGTTGTAAGTTCTGAAGGTTTATCCAAGTGGCTTGGATATGGGTGTGTTAATCTATACTCCTAAATCCAAGCCTTTTATATCAAATAAAAGCCATGGCCCTAGCACTGACGTCTGGCAAACACCATGACCTCGCAAACTCCAAGCTGTCCTTTCTTTAACAAGCAAACATCCTATTCATGCTGACACTGACCCTTTTTATTCTACGCATCTCAATTTCTTTAACCAAGCTTCGATGTGGTATTTCAACAAGCACAATCTAAAAATCCATATGGGCGTCATCTGTTGCATTTCCTTCCTTGACCTTCCCTGTTAATTCACCAAAAAAAAATTAACCAGATTTGCCACAAGCAACTTGCCATCAACAAATTTATGTTGGCTCTCCTTTTATAACCTAAAATGTTTTAACAATGTTTTTGTGGGAACTAGGCTTTGCTGGTAAGGCCACCAGCATTTATTGCCAACTCCTAAATCTCCATGAAAAAGTGATGATGAGCTGCCTTCTTGAACTTTTGCAGCCCTTCTGCTAATTGTGGAGGGGATCCGAAGATTTGGAGCCAGCAATGATGAAAGATATGATATGTTGCAATGATGATATGTTCTTGCACGTATCTGTCATTTCCTTGCAAATTTGTTCTTCCATCTTCTCCTACTAATTAGCGCTGTGTAGAATACTAACAACCGCCTGATGGTGCTCTTCTGGCTTCTTAGTCATAACCAAATGGATTCTGTGCCTTTGAACCCTCAAGGAACTTTACTCTTTACATGACTATACAAATACTTCTTGATTTCTGAATGTTTGATTTATGAATTTTTGCTGTAACACAATCGACTCATTAGAGTTCTTGTTCTCACTTTTCTCTATATCCAAAAATCCTTAATGCTACATTGCCATGTATACTAGGAAGGAACCTGCCACTGGTTACCCTCCCATGCACCTGCTTCCTTGCCTTTCTTGATGGTGGGGTTTGTAGGTCTGTGAGGCATCTCTAGAGCAGCACTATTTCTTTTATTTTCCCTGATTAAAAGCTTTCCTTCCGCAGAGGTTAAATTAGCTGCCTGTGACTGGCAGGAATGTCCTTAGCCCACTTCTTAACAAAAAGGTCATATTTGCCATTCTCCAATTCTGTCCTCCCTTCTCTGTATCCAGGGAGGACCACAAGATTTCAGCAGGCCCTTTTGGAGTTCCCCTCAACAACCCCAAATGCATTCCATCTGGATCAGTTGACTTCAACAATACCCAGCCTTGTCAATGCTTCTACCTTATCAATGTTTACTGTATTTATTATCTCTGTCCTTCTCCTGAGATTTTGGCAGCATCCTTTTCCTTGATAAAGACTGATGTAAGCTGCTCATTAGGTATTCCAGCAATGCCCTCTGCCTTTATGCACGGATCACCTTCTAGGTCCCTAATCACCTCTGCTCCTCCTCTTCATTCCTGCTTAATGTTAACACGTCCTTGGAAGGCTTCTAGGTTCCTTTTTAATACGAACTGCCATCCTATTCTGATATCCCCCTTTTTATGTGTTATTTTCCATTTCACCTTCCTTCTCAACTTACTATATTCAGACCAGTTCTCTCAAACTATTCTCTTGACATGTGTCACACATGCCCATTTTCTTGTTTCATCATATTCACCTTTGTCATTCAGAAGGCCCTGTCCTTAGTTCAATGTGGGTAAGTACTGTCTATACCTGAAATATCTTCTCTTTAAAGGTCATTAAATGCTGTAGTCTAAAGTTCTATTTTTGACTGATCCTTGCCCTTTTCCATTGTTGATCTAAACCTTATGGTGATCATTCTATTCTCTCACTGTTGCTTGGTCCATTTAGCCCACTGCACTGCCCTAACCCAGACCAAGCATTGCCTCCTTCCTCAATGGGCCAAAAACTTAATAAGTAAAGAAGTTCTCCTAAAAGTATTTCAGAAATTCCTCCTCTTCTTTACCCTTCACTCTTACATATACCAATCAACAATGGGGTCAGATAAGTCTCCAGTGCCACACTCCAGTTCTAGCACATATCTGTCACTTCCTTGCAGTTTTGCTCTTCCATCTTCTCCCACTAATTAATACCATGTAGAATACTAACAACAGCCTGATGTTGCCCTTCTGGCTTCTTAATCATAGCCAAACGTATCCTGCACCCTTGAACCCTAAAGGAATTTCTCTCTTTTACACCCTTAATTTCTGAATGTTTGATTAATGAATTGTCACTGTAATACAATTGACTTTTTATCTAAAAATCTTTAATGCTATGGGGCAGAGAGAAATATTATATTGATATTATTAATAAGGCACAATTGAGATTCCAGTGCAACTGCATCAACAAAAATTGTGATCCACAAGACTGACAGCTGGGCTGAAATAGACTGCTGTTTACCCAAACCATTGACAGGAGTATCTGTTGAAACAAACTGCAGTCTATTGACATAATTACCACTGACACAACCGACTATTAGAGATAAATTTCTACTTGTTGAAGAGAATGTTATCTCTAGAAGTGCATAAAAGGGAAGAAGATGTTATAATGGAGAGAATGGAAAAACATTTAAACATCTGGTTGGAAAATCAAAATCAATAGTATGTGCCCCTGAGTTTGAAAATGATGCAGAAAAAAACCAAGATTATTATGGTAATACTTGAAAGTATCTGAGAGGGTGATAGATTTTCTGAATAAGCCAATACATTCAAGGTCAGCAATGGCCGTTTTGAATGTTTCAGGAAATGTGCAAACTTGCATAACATTTGTCTTGCGGGGAGGCAGCAAATGCAGTTACTGTGGTGACACAAACTCTTGCAAAGGAGCTGAAATGAATCATCAGGGAAGGTGGCTACTCTCCTAAACAGATGTTTAATGTGCCTGAGATGGGGCTTTTTCGGAAGAGGATGTCCTCATCCCAAGGATAGGAAACTGGTTCAGGCTTCAAGGGAGCCAACGCTTGCCTTACTCTACTCCTTGGAGGCAATGCCGAGGATGGTTGAAGGTCAAGCTTCTCTTAATCTACCACAGAGAAATTGAGGGCTCCAATGGAATATTCAAAGACCAAGCATCCAGTGGTGTGGCAATCTAACAAAAAGCCTCAGTGACAGAACTGCTCTTCCAGGATCATATCATACTGTTTCTCTCCCCCTTCATAAAAAGACCTGGACAATGGAACCTTGCTCATCACTGATACTGCTCCTGGATTTATGGCTGACATAGAGGACATGTTTGACAACATCCAGGAAGCATTTTCCCTCCTCATGCCACTTCATTGTTACAAACCGTGCACCAGGGGTCTTTTGCTACATTCAAGGCTTAATCCCTGCAGAAGCATATCATTTCAGAGTCAATCAAATGTGACAAGCCTACTATTCAGGAATTTTGGGAGAGGTACATATCAGAATAGCCATTGACACATCAGTACTGCTTGGGATAACCTAACCCACACAATAATGAATAATGTAATGAGGAAATTATGTCCAGAGCGCATGCACAACCCACATAATCAGCACTACCACCCGACCTTTTTATTTCCCTTCCCTTTCTTCTCTGAAGGCCTTGTATCCAGGAATGTTAAGTGCCCGGTCCTTTTTCCTTTTAGGCCAAGTTTCACTGATTCATACTAAATCTTTCCTGCTGCCTGGGGAAAGCAGCCAACATTATCAAAGACCTGGTCATTTTCTCTTCTCCCCCCTTCCATCAGGCAGAAGATAAAAAAGCTTGAGAACACGTACCATCAGGCTAAAGGACAGCTTCTATCCCACTGTTATAAAACTCTTGAATGAACCTCTTGTACTATAAAGATGAACTCTAGATCTCTCAATCTACTTTGTCATGGCCCTTGCACCTTATTGTCTGCCTACACTGCATGTTCTTTGTAACTGTAACACTAGATTGTGCATTCTGTTATTGTTTTTCCTTTTGTACTGCCTCAATATACTTCTGTATGGAATGATCTGTTTGGATGGCATGCAAAACAAAATTCTTCACTGTTTCTCAGTACATGTGACAATAATAAACCAATTATCAATCTGCTTCCCCTGTGGCTATTTGTGCCTTCTGCTCACCAACCTCCCTTCTCTTTGTATCTGCACAAATGTATTCTAAACCTGTCTTTGCCTTTCTTGGTCTCTTGCCTAGTCTTTTCCCACCTAATGGTGCACTACTGTTCACTCCAGTGCTCCTCAAAATTTCTTATTCTTCTTGCCTACTTTTTCATGTGGGCTGCCTAAAGAATGCAGGAAGTAGCCTTACTTGCTCCAACATTCAATGAGATCATGTCTGATCTTTTACCTCAACATCACTTTCCTACAATTACCCTATATCCCTTGATTCCCATTATAACTATCAGTCTCTGTCTTGAATATACCTGGCAACTGAGCCACCACAGCCCTCTTGGATAGAAAATTCCAAATTTCACTATGCTCTGGTTGAAGACATTTCCCATCTCTGCCCTGAGTGATCAGACAGGATTTTGTTTTCAGACAGTGATCCCAGCCAGGAGAAACATCATCCCTGCCTAACCCCTGTCAAGTACGGTAAGAATTTTGAATGCTTCAGTGAAATCACCTCTCATCCTTCTTGACTCGAATAGATTATGGGTCCATTCTGGTCAATCCGTCCTCATATGACAACTTGGTGAAGCTTTGCTGCACTCCCCTATTGCAAGCACACCCTTTCTCAGATCCACAATTGCCCTGATGCAGTTTCACCAGGACTTATATTATTGGAACAAGATATCTTTTCTGCTCAAATCATTTGACTTCCTATTGTTTGCTGAACTTGCATGTTATTTGTCAGTGATTTATGTCCAAGGCTACCAAGGTCCATTTGAAAATCAAAACCTCAGTATTCTCTACTTGGTGAGAGATTGCTTTTTGCCTTTCTAATTTTATCTACCAAAGTGGATGACTTCACATTTTTCCACAAAATAATTCACATGCCACGGCCTCATCAATTCATGTAACCTCTCCATATATCCCAAAGTCCTGCATCCTCCTCACAACCAACATTGTCAACTCAATTTGAACTGTACCCAACTATGTGGGTGAACCTTCCAATGAGGTCATTGATCCCTGCCCTATTGAGCAGTATCCCATTCAGCTGCAACAGTCCCATGTTCCAGAATAATACCTCAAGAATCTGGAAACCTCCCTCATCTATTATGTCTTTAGTCATTTATTAATCTGCCATTTGTTTTATTTCTACTCTCAAATGGGTCATGGTACTGGGAGTACTCCAGATATTACTAACTTTGAGAATCTACTTTCTATGGACTCGAGGGGCTGAATGGCCTCCAACTGTTGCACAATAATTCAATGACTGCAAACTGGCTGCTACCTTTCTCTCACTAGAGCTAAAAAATAATTTTAAAATATTTAATTGGCTGTCAAGGGCTTTTGGATATCCTAAGATCTTGAAAGGTGATATTATATAAGTTCTTTCTTTTAAAACATAAAAGAGTGTCATAGTAAACTACATATGATCTTTCACACTAATGGGGACATTTTCTGCAGAAGGATCAATATAAATGCTTATCAAATTCTAAGAAACTCAATCACATCTGCTGTGGCAATTTTGAGGTTTTCCTTTTCGATTTCATGAGTCGCTCAGCAGTCTATCCATAGTTCCATTATACATTAAGTCTTAAATAAATCAGAATCAGATTCAGATTGAGGACAACACTCTGCATGATAACTTTTGCTAAACCATATGGATCAACAAACCAGTTATGGAAATTAACAGATTTTTTTCTGCAGGAAATTCAGTCCGTATATCTTCCACTTCCTATCTTACTTTTGTGTGTAGGGTTACTTCTATTTCTAAATATTAGCTTATGTAACTACTAAACTCCAAATTACTAAACCCTGCAGCATATATTGCAGCTCCTCTGCCCTTGTTTTATTTATGCTCAAATTTTATGAGTGCAGCAATATAACAAAGTGAGCTTTGCCTCCTTTACTAAAGTGTTTTAAGCAGATTCTGTTCATAAATTATGGAAAATAATGCAGAATTTCAATAGGTACTTCAATGATCAAGACCCTACAGTCCTACGCACAACTTGTAAATACCATGTTTTGTATTGAACCAGTAAATAAAGTTCTTTGGGAATGTGGCCATTTAGAAAAAAACACATAAAAGGGTTAGATTATGGTTATGGATTTTGCACTCTGCTGAAAGAGATGTGGTGGAGGAACTGTACAAATTCAAACCAACAGGATTTACACAGGCAATAATTCAATACATTGCATGAAAGGGTGGTGGAAACAGGTTCAATAATAACTTTCAAAAGGACACTGGATACAGAATTGACAATGAAAAATGTGCAGGGCTATGAAGAAAAAGTTGGGGGTGGGATTAATTGGACAGCTCTTTCAAAGTGCTGGCACAGACATGATGGAATAAATGGCTTCCTTATGTGCTGTTACATTTTAATCATTTCCAGGTAGATTATTGGAGTTTATGGACCAATGCCTCAGAGACTTTGTAACCTTTACAGCTTCAAGTTAATTTATGCATTCAAGCATTGCTGAGCTCCAATCTTGCCCTTCATTCGCATGGCTAACATCAAATCTGAGTGGAAGAGCAGGAGGCATGTTATACTTCTATTACCCCCGTACAGAGCCGTATGTGCTTCTTAATGCATACTATCAAAGAGGCCATCACAATTATTAGCCAGCCCTTAACATGTATTTTTTTACTCTTCTGAACTTCCTGAAGCCCATTTCAGGCCTGAATAAAGTTGAAATGAACAGTAAAACCAAAAGTCCATTACTGATTTTGCTCAGTTCTTTAGTTACTTCCACTTTTCCCATTTGCTGTTACCTACCAGGAACTAGCCTAATGAATCATTTCTGGACTGCCACCAGCACTGGTATATCTTTTCTTAAATAAGGGGACCAGCACTGTGCACAGTACTCCAGGTGTGGCCTCACCAACATCCACCAACAACACAGTACAATTTTACATACTGCTTGAGGGTGAGAAGTAATGACATTGGGTTTCTTAGCAGTATGAACAGTGATAACCTGAGATATTTGAAGTGAAATCTTATAACTCAGCAAGGATCAGAAAAGTAACTCAGAACCGGGGTTATATACACAAAGATGGTAGATTTCAAGACTGGTGAGAATTTATTAATACCTTTTTCTCCAAAGGAAGTAACAAAGAAAACATAAATTACCAGCTAACAAAATAAATATGGTGAATATCTTGTTTAGAACAGAATTAACGATATAAAAATCAAACACATATGTAGAAATCAAATAATCTAAGGAACATGGATGATCATGTCTTCATGGGATCATAGGTAACAGTTCTGGTATTTAGATTAATAAATTGAATTATGTCTCCTGCAATACTGAATGCATATCTTACAGCTTCACTTGACTAGAAGAAGGGTTCCGGGACAAAAGTCAGAATTCTCTCATCTTGGCAGTTTTAACCCAAGTCATTCAGTTGCCTCTATGGATCAATTAAATTAGAGAAAGGCTATGATGATGCAAATTGTACTCAATCTGCAGGAAAGAGTCAGTTCAATGAACCACGTAGCCTTTAGTTCTCACATACTTTGTAATGTTCACATAATGTGGATTCAGCTGAGACCAAGAAAAAAATTACGAAGAGATTTATAATGAGTGTTTGTTAGGAAGTATTTGATTGCAGTTCATGTACAGATCCAAGCCTAGTTAACCAGGAAATATATTTTTTAAAATCCTTATTATTTATTCTGCACCACAATGTCTAGATTAACTTCTTTGTTCCAAATATAGGCAGTGCTCACAATTCAGTATGTCACCAGTTTCTTGAAGCATTGTGGGTTTTAAGAGCCTACTGCATAGAGCAGGATCATGTGCATGGGAGCTCAACTATACCATGAAGGACATGAGTGAACTAGCCACGCTTTTATCACAACACAACAGCTATCACAGGTGTTCCTCTGGTGCTTGCACATAAATGGCCAAGGTAGGATTATGATGGCCCAGTGCACAGTGGTCAAGTGGCACACTGGTGCAGCAGTTAGTGCTGTTGCCCTACAGCTTCACGGACCCTGGTCCAATCCTGACTTCAATGCTCAAGTGTGTGGATTTTGCATGTTCTCCTGGTGACTATGTGGGTTTTCCAAGGGTGTTCCAGTTTCTTCCAACAGCTCAAAGAAGTGCTGCCTTGTAGTTGAATTGGCCACTGTAAATTGCCCCTAATGAGGGGAATGGGAGGAAAATCAGAGAGAAGCTGAGGGATACGTCAGAATACCACAAGTGGGGGAATTGGACTGATGGGGATGGTCTGTGAGCCAGCATAGGTTGAGTGAGCTAGGGCTTTTCTCTTTGGAGAGAAGGAGGATGAGAGGTGACTTGAGGGGTGGCACAGTAGCGTAGCGGTTAGTGCGACACTATTACAGCGCCAGTGATCGGGGTTCGATTCCTGTCGCTGTCTGTAAGGAGTTTGTACGTTCTCCAGTGTCTGCATGGGTTTCCTCCGGGTGCTCCAGTTTCCTCCTATATTGCAAAGACGTATGGGTTAATTGGGTTTATAATGGGCGGCGCAGACTCGTTGGGCTGGAAGGGCCTGTTACCAAGCTGTAAATAAAATAAAATTTAAAATTTAAATTTAAAAAATTTGATAGAGGTGTACAAGATGATAAGAGGCATAGATTGAGTGAACAGTCAGTGACTTTTTCCCAGGGCGAAATGGCTAACATGAGGGGACGTAATTTTAAGGTGATTGGAGGAAGGTATAAGGGGGATGTCAGAGGTACATTTTTTTACACAGAGAGTGGTGGGTGCTTGGAATGCGCCGGCAGAGGTTGTGGGGCCAGATACATAAGAGACATTTAAGAGACTCTTTGATAGCCACATGAATGATAGAGAAACGGAGGGCTATGTGGGAGGGAAGGGTTAGATAGATATTAGAGCAGGATAAAATGTCGGCACAACATTGTTGGCAATGCATTCATTGGGATGGGGATACATTCATTAGGATGGGGATATAGGGGGATGAAGCCGAGGCCTCTGCTTAGAACAGATCATCAGGATTAGAGAGGGGAAGCTTAGAAAGGATAGTGAAAGCAGGGCAGGTGTACGACAGGGGGAGGAATGTGGTGTGAGGGAAGTGAAGGGGGAGAAAGATCTGGAGGGGAGTTCCGATCTTTGACATCTGAAAGGAAGGAGAAAAGTCATCTATTGCAGCACCTAATACGGCAGAATAGAGTGGAATTGCGGAACATGACAGCTTTGGGATAGAGTGAGTCAATATTGTTGCAGAGAGATGTCAAAAGTTTTGATTTTTATCAAAGGGTAATTACTTATGCTGCTCTTATCAGCCCTGTCTGTGGCATTTAATGGGAAATTAATGTACAGAATTTGCAGGGAGGTTGAGTGTGAGTTGCCATTTTTGTGACTCTGTCTATGGAGTGATGTAATGCATTTACTGAATATCTCTTCCTCACCATAAATTGGTGGGCGAGTTACATACTAATTATGGCAATCACTATTAACCACATCAAATGTTGTGTGAGCAATACGGAAAATGGCATTAATATGGAAATGTAAATAGTCAACAGTAACATGCATGGTGCATAAAGGAAAGTGTACGCTTTTTTTGACCAACTCATACCTTTCAAGTCAGTAAACCTCAACTCAGTTTTCTTCTTATTTAAAGGCAAGGTGGTTGACTGTTGGATGAAGACATGGTCAACTCCACAAGGCTGATGGTCTCCCACCATTTACCAAACAGCTCCATTTCAGACTGTGTTCCGTCTACCAACGTGATACTGAAACAGTATCATTCTCCTGAGGTTTTCTGGGAAAAGTTCAGGAAGTCTGACCTAGACCACAGGCTTCGGGTGGCTCAGCTGCTAGGACAAGGCTAAGGGTGGGAGAATCAGGAAGGACGGAGGATGAGGTAAGTGAGGGAGGGAGACTGAGAGCAAGGGGGACCGAGGGTGGGGGTGGTGGGGGAACTGACAATGGCAGATTGGAGAGAGGGGAGAGAGACTGAAGGATGCACTGAGGAAGGGTTGGGCAGGATCATCTGTACGAGTGTGTGTCAGAGTCATAGGGCACAGAAACAAATCATTCAGCTCATCATGTCCATGCCAGCCATCATGAACCGACCTATACTAATCACATTTACCTGCACTTGGTCCGCAGCCTACTACGCCTTGGTAATTCAGGTGGTCATTTGCATGCTTCTTAAATGTTGTGAGTGTACCCACCTCCACCACCTACTCAGACAGTGCATTTTAGATGGCAACCATCCTCCAGGTGAAAAAATTTCTTCCTCAGATCCCCTTTAAACCTCTTACTTTTTACCTTAAACCCATGCCTTCTACCATAGGGAAAACTTCCTTACCAACTATCCTATCTACACCTCTCATAATTTTACACGTTTCCATCAGGTGTGTGGATTTGTGTCCATTTGTGTGTGTACCAGCAGATATGCGTGCATTTGTTTGTATGTGCACATGTGTATGCATGGAAAGATTTGCATGAGCACACACGAGCCAAATGGAACAGAGCCTGTTGTGCAGTTGTCTTGGCCCTCTTTGACACTGAACCAACATCTTGCTCTGGTAGCAGGTGCATGGCATTAAAAGAATTCGCACACAGGCATTTTCCAGTTCTTAGAACTGGACTGCAAGCAAACCATCCTGAGGTACTGCCAGAAAATAAAATGCTAACACAAAAGTGGATCCTCAGACTATAAGACTATGTAGGCTTCTGCTAAGATTTCAGGGCACAACAGCAAAGTGACTGGGAGTAATTAAAATGATAAGCTCCAATGAAAAATGTCAGCATGGAGCTGACAGACTTCATCTTACTCTGAATTGCGTACCAATGAAATGTGGCTTGGAAGGGGTCCAATGATAGTGTCAGGCCAGCAGTATGTCGGAAGAACACTAATGTCAGTCAGTCAGGGCTAGATAATGAGGCAGCAGTGGATCCAGTGATCAAGCCACAGTGCTTGATCTCAGGATCCAGAAAAGGCTCTGGGACCAGGCAACATCCCAGCTGTGGTACTGAAGACCTGTACTCCAGAACTAGCTGCACTTTGAACCATGCCATTCCACAACAGTTACAGCAGTGGCATCGACCCAAAACAGGGAAAAATTGCCCAGGTACGTCCTGTTCACAAAAGGCAGGACATTACTGCAGGTGTTTGTGAGGGCAGTGTCCTAGGCTTAACCATCTTCAGCTGTTTCAATGACTTTCCTTCCATCATAAGGGCAGAAGTAGGCATGATTGTACAATGTCCAACTCCATTTGCAGATCCTCAGCAAATGAAGCTACCCTTGCCAGCATATAACAAAGCTGAGACAAGATTCAGACAAGTAATATTTGCTCCACAAAGGTGAAATAATGGAAATCTCCAATGAGAGAGAATCCAACTATCTACTCTTGACATTCAGTGGCATTACCATCACAGAATCTCTTACCATAAATATTCTGCAGGGGTCATCATTGACCAGAAACTCAAATGGGCCAGCCATGTAAATAACACAAGGTCAGAAGTTAGGAACTCTGGTGTGAGTGACTCATCTTCAGTCACCCCAGATGGTTGGGCACAAGTCAGGAGTGTGATCTCTGGATAAGTTTGGTTCCAATATTATTCAAGAAACTCAATGCCATCTGGACAAAACAGCCTGCTTGGTTGGAACCCCATCCACCACCCTAAATATTCATTACCTCCACCAAATGCAATGTGTCTCATCTACAAAATGGACTGCTGTTACTCACTTGGGCTAATCTGACTGCACTCCATAACTCACAAATTCTACCATCAAGAAGGACAAGGGAAGTAGGTGTATGGGAATACTATACCATCTACAGATTCGATTCCAAGTTGTACACCATCCTGATTTGGATAATATTACTGGAACTTCCCATCCAACAGCATTGTAGGATCTTCGTGACAAGATTGCAGCAGTTCAAGGCGGCTGCTTGCCATCACCTTCTCAAGAGCAATTTGAGTTGAGCCGTAAAAGCTGGCCTTGTCAGGAATGCACAAATCTTGAAAAATGAATAAGTTAAAAAAACTAAAATCTTAATGACAGTAACAAACAAGCTAGGCACTGTAAGATCTGACCTACGTTTAACATTGCGATAATCTGCATTCTTTAATTGTTACAAGCATCTTATCCAACAACATAAACAATGACAAGTGACATCAGTCACTGAGTAATGTAATTTGCGTCAGACTATATTCTTTATTGAAGGAGCCATAAAAATGTCCACATTATTTACTGCATTATTACCACAATCAAGCTAATAAAGCAATGTGATTCATTGCACTCAGGCCACATCCTTTCATCTTAAGCCAAAGTTTGCTTTATTTTTGGTAGCTCGATTAATCTTAAATAGATCACTAAGATAATTACTTAAAATCTGACCTTGAAAATGTTATAATCCATTTTCTATTCTCATCAACATTGTTGTTATGAATCAATAGGAATTCGATGGGCTGTCCACGCTGTGGATGCTTTTCAGGTAATAGAAAGGTTGTAACAATATATTACGTAACCTTTTCCAACATCTGTCGTATCGGTGTACCTCCAGTTCTGGCCTCTTGCCCATCCTTGATTTCTTTCACTCCTCAAATGGACAGCTGTACCTTCAGCTGACAATGGCCTCGGTCTGAGGGTTCCCTGCCTTGACCTTGTTCTCCTCCTTTCAACCTACCTCCTTTGACCAAGCTTTTGGTCAATTATCCTAGTATTTCCATATGTGGCTCAAAGTTAAACTTTGATTACAATCCTGTGAAGCAGCTTAGAATGTTTTACAGAAGAAGTGTTGTGTAAAAATGTAAGCTGTTGTGTGAAGGAAGATTGCATAGTGCATTAGCTTAGATATTGATCTTCGCACTTTAGGTGGTTGTAAAATGAATGGTCCTATCATTTATGAGCCCTGCATTCAAAATCAAGATAGAATGGTTAAAAGAGTTCTGAGGTTCCGATGTGAAAGGAGGAGAAACAGTTTCAAATCAGCTTCCTGTGAAGAATAGCTGCCTGGGAAATGTAAAATTGTCACAGTGGTACAATAAAATACTTCAAAGAGGTTGTGGGTTTAGGAACAATATTAGGGCAAAATGGGGCAATCTATGCTCTGAGTTTGAACATGATATTCTGACCTGCGGTTGGTCAATACTGGCTTCAGGGGGCCAAGTTAGAATCTGTCTGGTTCTTCATTGCCAGCAGGTTGTCTTTTTAACGAATGAGATTTGAGAACAATGAAGGACAACAGTTAATTATAGTCAAATCAAATACAGAAAGAGAAATAAAGGCTGCATTAAAATAGAAAATAAAATAAATTAAGCTTGTTTCTTCTAAAATTACAAACAAATTAACATGCAGGAATGAGAACAAACAGCTCAAAGTAATCTTCATCTGGGCAACTGAGGTTCTTTCTCATTGTACTAACATCAGGATCAGGTTTATTATCACTGACATATGTTGAGAAATTTGTTGTTTTGCAGCAGCAGTACAGTGTAAAACATAAAGACATAAACATTACTATAAGTTACAAAGATAAATAGCGCAAAAAGAGGAATAACGTGGGAGTGTTCATGGTTTCATGGACTGTTCCGAAATCTGATGGCAGAGGGGAAGAAGCTGTTCCTGAAACATTGAGTGTGGGTCTCCAGGTTCCTGATTGATCGGATGTGGTAAATGGTGCTCAACATGTTCCTACCTCTATCTAATATTCTTACGCAATAGCGGCAGGGTCACCAAATAACACTGGCTGAATGACCCCAACCCCAACACACTTAGTTTGCCCATTATTAAGAACCAACTGCCCTTTCAGGTGTTGTGTGTGTTTTTCTCCACCTTCAATCTGGCAAGGCCAGCATTTATTACACAGGAATTGAATGGTTTGTTGGGCCATTGAAAAGTCAACCACATTGTTGGGCCTGGAATCACTTACAGATGTGACCAGGTACATAGAAGGAAGCCATTCAGACGATCAAATCTATCCCAGCTCACAAAGCAATCACATTCCTCCACTAACTTTTCCTATGAAGTTTTCTGCCACTTAAGAATCAGAATTTATTATCACTGTCTTATGACATGAAATTTGTTGTTTTGTTGCAGCAGTACAGTGCAATGACATTAAATTACTATAAAAGTTACAAAATAAATAAATAGTGCGAAAAAAAATAATGAGGTAGTGTTTATGGGTTCATGGACCGTTCAGAAATCTGATGGCGGAGGGGAAGAAGCTGTTTCTGAAGCATTGATAAGATATCTTTATTAGTCACATGTACATTGAAACACACAGTGAAATGCATCTTTTGCGTAGATTGTTCTAGGGGCAGCCCGCAAGTGTCACCACACTGCCGGCACCAACATAGCATGCCCACAACTTCCTAACCCGTACGTCTTTGGAATGTGGGAGGAAACCGGAGCACCCAGAAGAAACCCATGCAGTCACGGGGATAACGTACAAACTCCTTACAGTCGGTGGCCAGAATTGAACCCGTGTCACTGGCGCTGTAATAGCGTTACGCTAACTGCTACACTACTGTGCATGCCCAGGGTCTTCAGGCTCCTGTACCTCGCCCCTGATGATAGTAACGAGAAGAGGGCATGTCCTGGGTGGTGAGGGCCCTTAGTGATGGATGTCTCCTACTTGAGGCGCCGCCTCTTGAAGATGTCCTCAATGGTGGGGAGGGTTGTGCCTATGATGGAGCTGGCTGAGTCTACAACCCTCTGCAGCCTCCTACAATCCTGTGCATTGGAGCCTCCATACCAGGCAGTGATGCAACCAGTCATAATGCTATTCACTGTACATCTGTAGAAATTTGCAAGAGTCTTCAGTGAGATTCCAAATCTCCTCAAACTCCTAATGCAGTAGAGCTGATGGTGTGCCTTCTTTGTGATTGAATCGATGTGTTGGGCCCAGGATAGATCCTCTGAGATGTTGACGCCCAGAAACTTGAAGCTGCTCACCATTTCCACCGCTGACCCCTCAATGTGTTCTCCTGACTTCCTCTTCCTGAAGCCCACAATCAATTCCTTGGTCTTGCTGACATTGAGTGTGTTGTTGCAACAACACTCAACCAGCTGACCTCACTCCTGTATGCCTCCTCATTACCATTTAACATTATTAAAAACATACATGCTCTTTATCCTTGTCCAACTCTCTGTGATGAATTTATTGGAAAACTAAGACACAAATACAGTAAATTTTAAAAAGTAATAGGAGATTGCTTGTGTGATGCAAACAGTCGAATGATGTAGCATCAACAGCAGTTCCAGAGATTTGCAACTCAATGCATATCTCAATTACCTGGTGTTGCCAGACAATTTGCAAGTAAAATAATGCACTGATTCATCATTATTACAGCAAGATTTTGCCCATTTGAGCAAATATTATATATTATTTTCTCCCTTTGCACACATATTCAGGTTTAGAACACTGCAGGATTATGTCTTAATATATAATAATATTACCATGTCATTAAGACAGACTGTAAAGGTTAAAGGCATGGTATATTTATGTTCATTCTCTCTCACCTCTTCTTCACCAAATGACTCATACTTGGCAGATGGATCCACAGGCTGAATCTCTTTCAAGTACTCATCCAAAAAGGATAGTTACCGTGTTGTCTTTCTATTCCTATATGTGGGCATCTCAGCTAGTGACAAATATCTTTCACCCAACATTTATTTTTGCAGCTGGGGACTAAGAGCAGACTTTATAGTCTCCTCATCAATTCAATAAACAGGATACCCAGACTGAGCTTTGGATTTGGTAGACTATAAATGTGTATTTACTAAATCACTGGCTCCTGGCTTGTAAATAACTCTGTGTCAATCATACATATATTTGTGGTTCTTTTACCCATTAAGGAATACTGCAAGACAAGACTTTTCTTTGGGGAAAAAAAGACTGTGGGGTAACCTCAAAGAAGTTTTGAAATTATCAAAAGGTTTGAGAAGATTTACATAAAGAGGATTCTTCCATATGTGAGGAAATCAAGTCATGCGGATAATAGATATATGATCATTAATAAAATGATCATATATCAAATGGGCGGCATGGTAGTGTAGCAGTTAGCGCAACGCTATTACAGCGCCAGCGATCAGGGTTTGATTCCTGTCGCTGTCTGTAAGGAGTTTGTACGTTCTCCCCGTGTCTGCGTGGGTTTCCTCCGGGTGCTCCAGTTTCCTCCCACATTCCAAAGACGTACGGGTAGGTTAATTTGGGTTTAAAAAATGGGCGGCAAGGACTCGTTGGGCCGGAAGGGCCTGTTACCACGTCGTAAATAAAATTTAAAAATTTAAATTTAATTTAAAATTCTTTTAACCAAAGAACAAACAAGATCCTGGTCCTTATAAATGGAGACACAGAGCACAAGGGCAAGCAGTCATGAGGAACTCATTTCTGGATACCACTCTTTAGAAAAGGTGTAAAGGCCTGAGGGAGGATGCAGAAGAGATTTTGAGAATGATTCCAGGAACGATGGACTTCAGTTACATGGAGAAACTGGAGTTGCTCTCCTTGGAATAGAGGAGTTTGTGAAGGGATTTAATAAAGATATTTGAAATCATAAGGGTTCACAGAGAGAGAGAGAGAGATACTGATTTTATTGTTGGAGAGTTAAAAAAAACATAGAATGAAGGAAACAAGGAAATATTTAAACCAAACATACTTCAATATCTATTCACCTGAGGTAGAAAGGAATGCAAAGGCTTTGCTGATAGAATTTGATGAAGTAGGGGAGAAGCCTAGCATTCAGCATAAAGACTGGAAGAGGCGAGTTGGCCAGATGGCCTGTTTCTGTGCTGTAAATTCTTGTGCAATAATAGGAAAGATGATCACTTGCCTTATTTACCACATTAATGATCTCTTCCAAAATAGAACGAACCGACTGAATCCCCAACTATTATTGATTTTGCTTTTACAAATAGTAACTGTGACATTATAATTAATGATGCCAATTGACTTTGCAGTAAAATCACCATCTTTGTTGATGTGTTCAAACATTTGAAAGATATGATTTATTGAGTTGTGGCAAAACCTTTCCAGTTTGCAATCACTCACCACCAAGCTGCTCTTCCCTCTACCTGGGAGATATTTCTCTGTACAGTTATTGCAAGCAAATTAAAAAGCAAATAGGCTTCAATGTCCAACCACATCTTGCTGTGATGGCCTTCCTTAAGTATGTGTGTTCTGGCAAGATAAGATGCTGTCAATGAATCACTTAAAAAGTCACTGTAATCCGACCATGTCAAATACTGCTGAATTATGGATTTAACCACCCTTCATTACAAGCCAAGGGTCATTCTCGGCTATGACAGGACAGCAGCAATGCAGTCATTAGCACATGCTGTGGCCGCTGTGAGAGATACTGCTAGAGTTTAATTATTATGGACAAGCTGTTACCTGGATAAAAATCATCGGAAGTAGTGGGTTTATTCTTCAAGCTTGGCATGAGGCTTACAAATGGAAATGTCTTGACAAATGTGGTACCTTTTCTTTTGTATTCAGTGTCACAGATTTGTGAATTCCAACCGGGTGCATTAACATTTCCAATATTTAGCTTGATGTTACTTACAAGTGCAACACCTTATCGAGAGAGAATTATGTCTAAACAACTCAACAACTCTCACTTACTAGATAATTCCCAAACATTTAAACAACATAAGCCCTGTTTTAATGATGAAGTTTAAACTTTCATTAATCCAAATTAGAATGGCAGTGCATTTAACTTATTATTTATTTTTTATATTATTTTAATAAAGTGTGGATTCCTTGGGTATTTTCCACCCAATGAGTCAGCTGTTAAACTTTCAAATGGTGACTATGAAGATGTCCACCATAACCAAAGGAATTTCCAGGACAAAATAAGCTGGAATCTTTTAGTGGGATAAGGTCTCAGATCAGCTACTTGTTTATGTAATTTGCCCTCCCACCTCCAACCTCTCTGCCTTTCCAACCCACCTTACATCCCAAAGCCTCCTTAACTTGTCAATGGGATGGGAAGTGGTGTATAAAGTGGCTGAATGTGAATCTTGATAAGATTGAATTTCTGCCATCCTGACTCTTAACATCAAAATGCTAGACCACAAAATCCAACAATGATATGGACAAGGAAGCAGGGACCAACCAGCATTATTTCCACATAGTTCAGGACTGGTCCCTGCTTATTTGTCCATATCATTGTTCCAGCAGAGACACAAGAGATTGCAAATGCTGGAATCTGGAGCAACACACAAAATGCTGGAGGAACTCAGCAGGTCATCTATGGAGGGAAATGGACAGTCAACGTCTCGGGTCGAGACCCTCCATCTGGACTGAAAGAAGGAGGGGAGAGAGTCAGGGAGTGGAGGGAGGGGGCAGAGCAAGAACTGGCAAGCCATGGGTCAATCCAGATGAGGAAGGGTGATAGGCAGATGGGGGAGGGGAGAGTGGAAATAGCATCAGAAGCTGGGAGATGATAGGTGGAAGTGACCAAGGGCTGAAGATAATGGAATCAAGGGACAGAGGGGGGAACCAGTTTATAGGAAGTTGGAGAATTCAAGCACACAGAGATTTCCATGTCAGAGGAGCTCTTTTGGATGAAATGACAAACCTATAGTAGGGAATAGTGAAATGGCTCTGTAGCACTGTAGAAGAGAACAGGGGGATGATCATGTAGCAGAGAGATAAAGGGGGACTCTACAGGGTTGGTACCAGGCAGAGAAAGTCTAGAATTGGTTCAAACTAGCTGAACCACAAACTGCAGGCTGAAGTGAACTATAGTAAACTCATGCCTGGTTATCAGCCTAACAACAATCCCATAAACTCCAGGATGGAACTTGCCATTGTACATATAAGGTAAAGATGAAACTGCACACAGCTCATGTAGCACACGAGGCACTCAAGCTTGATGGCTCACATAGCACTGAAGCATGACATTGCAAAAGGCTTACCTCTCTATGTATACACAGCTCATGCAGGGTAGAGATAATGGGGGGGGGGGGCAAGTAGATAAGAAATAGTATAAGAATAATGTAAACTTTGGATCAGGGAGCATTTGTTCCAGGACAAGTGACTCCCCTGTTGACGTCAACTTGCAATAAATAGAAAGTTTGTTCTGAAGGTAAACCCTGAACTCCATGTAAATTCTTTCTGTCTACAAACCAAAGCCTTGCCTACTTTCAAATTTAGATATAAAAGACCCCATGGGAGTAATTCAAGTGTATTCTCCAATGACCCATCTGGTGGCCTGACCTTCAGAAAACACATAAAATTGCTGTTGGTGGAACATTGTGAGGTGAAAACAGACTGCCAGACTCTACATACTGCAGTAGCAACTATCCTTCACAAAGAGCTGACCTGGCCTTTATCCGCTCTGAAGCATGAAAGGTGTTATATTGCTGCATGTCTTGTCACTACATCACAATTTCTCACTTTATACCACAGCTCTACTTCAGTGTAACTTATTTTCCTAAAAATTGATAGTAACCTATAAAGTCTCAATATTTGTAAAGGTGCTGTACATTAATCAAATGTAACATTATCTTTAGGTCAGAAATATACTGGTCATGTGGAGGTTAATATTTATGAAATCCCCTTGAAGCAGACATTTTGAAAATATCTGGTTGAGTATTTTGCTTTGATACCATCATTATTTTGCAAAATCTGAAGACTTTTCAAGAGTGTTGTATTCTGATGGAATCATGTATGAAATGTTCTCTCCTGATTACTGTTAGGGATTGCTCGGGAGTTCTGAAATTATGGATAGTGGATATTAATTAAAATGAGAACCAGTCTTCAGGAAATAAACCTGTTCACAATTTAACTTCAACTGATACATTAAGGTTATTGAAAACAATCATTGGGCGTGCAACATTCTGTTTCTGTACCATTGAAACTACACAGGGGAAGGCAATAGAGGATTCTTCATGTTAATCGGTGTGAATGCTGAAAAGTTGGGAGAAATTTGGAATAGCTTCTTAAGGAACTAACATGACCATTTCAGGTGACAGTACCAAAGTGAGATAAGATCACAGTAGCCAGGTCAATGGCTGGGTCACAGAGATGAGAAGCAGCCCTGATCCAGAAATAATACTGTGTTGCATGCAGGGAGCAGAGGGGATTGTTAGAAATCTTTACATCTAAATGCGAAGCAGTCCTCATGTTTGTTTCACTGAGATTTCAGAGTCAGCTATCTCTGAAACCCTTTTTTAAAAAGGATAGTAAATGACTGGGAGTAAGTTGCAAAGTTTCAATCAATTCTCTCATAATCAGCGAGAACAAAATTTGAAGTAGAAACAGACAATGCTGGAGAAAGAACACAGAGGTAACATTTCAGGTCAGTAACCTTTCATCAGAACATCCTTTCATTGACTCTTTTCTCTTTTTGCCTGACCTGCTGAGTACCTCCAGTACTTTTCATTTAATTTCAGATTTTCGGCATCTGCAGTTGTTTGCTTTACAAGAACAAAATTTGAGTGTGTTGTGAATAGTTATCCAATTGTTCAAACTGTTTCCTTTTTGTTGCTCAGTATCACCATTGTTACGAGCCCCAGGGTGCTACTTGGTGAGTGTCCCTTTAAGGCACCCAAACGGTAGCGTATAGCTTTGTCTGACTGCTGCGAGTGGGAGCAGAGAGCTTCTATGACGATGATAACTGGAAAGCTGCAGGTGTCTGGAGGCTGATTCATTGAAGTGCTAGTAACTGCATACGTGTCTGAGAGCTGATTCCCAATCCCAGCCACAGATAAAGAAAGAAAGGGAGAGAGAGACATGAGAGTTGGTAGCACTGACTGCCAGCTTCTGTATCTATGGGTGAAGCCCATTAGTTGTGTGACTGTCACTTTGCAATCCATACAAAGATTTGTGGAGCAATCTGTGGAGTCCACTTTGTCACTAACCTGTACCAGGAAGCAGGTATATCTGTGGGCAGCCACATATCGAGTGCCCTCGGTGTGGCAGATATTTCGGAACAAAGCGATGGAGATCTTCGGCGATTGTGGTACCGTATTGTTCCAATGTGGAACTTGTGAAATTCTTAAACTTTTCTCTCTACATTCTAGCGTGGTTTTCAGAAGCCTTTACTCATCGTTTTGCTTCGTGACTTGCTGAACTGAACTGGTTTGCCATTGTAAAACTTTGAGAACTGTTCCTACACTTGGCGGTTTGGGAACTAGCCACACACACCTTGGTTTATTTTGGTCAATGTCTGATATCTAATATTTTTTATTACAAGTTGTTATTAATAAATAGGTTTTAACGTTGAAACCTTGTCCGTTGCGTTGCTATTGCTGCTGGTACGTAACACCATACAGCATGTTCATTGAACTTGCTAAAGGTTGCATGTCATGTTAATAAAGATGGCACGGAATATTGGGGATTATACTGGAGTTATTAAGTTATGGATAGCAGATATTAATTAAAATGAGAACCAGTATTCAGGAAGTAAAATATGTTCATATTTTAACTTTAACTGATGCTTTAGAGTCATTGAAACCAATTATTGGGTGTGGGATGTTCTGATTCTGTACCATTGGAACTACACAGGGGAAGACAACAGAATGTCAACAGAATGTTATGTCAATTGGTAGTTATTGAAAACTTCAGGATGAGATCAGGGAAGGCATTAAATGGCCATCTCCTGTATTAATGCATTGTTAAAGGCCAGTTAATGCAAAGTTCAGGACAAGTCTGTTTTGTCACTTAATATTCTGGCTAGTTGTACATTCAGGGAGCCATCCCTCAGGATTGCAACAAAAGAGGTATATTTTGGGTGTCTGGAGTTTGTGCTCAGAAGCTCTTGGACCAGCCACCAGTATTTGAATATTCAAAGGGGTTCTGCTAGTTAGGATGTGTAACCATTGTGAGTATGTAATTCTGCAAAGTTACCTGCCTATATTCAAAATATTAAAGTTAAGTAGGTGATTATAGCCATTGAAACTGTAGTTAATTGCTTATTATTGTCTTTGTGTTCAAAAACTATAAAATTTCGTGTAAGAGAAGATTCTCTCCCGAAGATCTGCTGTATTGAATAAAGCCTTTTTAATCTCCCAGTTACAGTTTCCATGTGACTCAGTTTAGTCAGTCACAACAATCACCAGCTAAGAACTTTGGATAACATTTTCCCCCATTCTTTAAACACTCTCTAACCGGAAAGTTATGAGAATGTGGAACTGGCTGCCTCATGTGCTTGGTGAAGCAAGTAGCATAGTTGCATTTAAGAAGAATTCTGGAGGGGAGAAGGAAGATAAACATGATGCTGAAAGTCCATGATGATGCAATGTGCGAGGAGACTTGTGAACAGTGTTAACATCAACTTAAGCCTCCCTGGACCTGACTGGCTGGATCTATGCTGCAAGTTCAAGGTAATTATATTTTTACCCTCTCCTAAGTGTAAAGGATAACATGAGTTTTTCCACTACTTTGCCAGTGTCTGGAGATTCTACTCTGTAAAAATATAAGATTTGATAACAACCCATTAAGTAAATGATTAGGATAAGACACCAGGTCCATTCACTATTCACTGAATTTCAACTATTCCATCAATACGAGGCTGTGAATGGGCTCCAGAAACTCCGGACAAATACCATGGAACAATTAGAGATAGTTACCAGAGCAGCTTACTGCAAATGACTTCCTCTTTGGAGTCTTGCACGAGTGTATCTCAGTGATTTAATCTGCTTGGAATGCTGCATGAATCCTCAATGAATTGCTGCTAGCAACTCTGGAATGTGTGGAAATTATGCTGGTCCCTGCTTCCCTGTCCAGATCATTGTTGAAGGCTTTGCTGAGGGTTACAATAGTTCGCAGGGTGAGCGATTACAGCTACCGGAATATACCAGAGAAATTGTGGCTGAACCCCTTACAACTCAGAATGTTGAATCAGAATCAAAATCAGGTTTATTATCACTGACATATGTCATGAAATTTGATGTTTTGCGGAAGCAGTACAATGCAAGACATAAAAATTACGATAATTTACAAAAATAAATAAATAGTGTAAAAAAATAACGAGATAGTGTTTGGTATCGGTATTGGTTTACTATTGTCACCTGTATCGAGGTACAGTGAAAAGCTTGTCTTACAAACCGATCGTACAGGTCAATTCATTACACAGGGCACAGTCAGTACAGAGTGCATTGATGTAGTACAGGTAAAAGCAATAACAGTGCAGAGTAAAGTGTCACAGCTACAGAGAAAGTGCAGTGCAATAGGTGCGAGGTCACAACAAAGTAGATCGTGAGGTCATAGTCCATCTCATTGTATAAGGGAACTGTTCAATAGTCTTATCACAGTGGGGTAGAAGCTGTCTTTAAGTCTGGTGGTACATGCCTTCAGGCTCCTGTATCTTCTACCCGATGGAAGAGGAGAGAAGAGGGAATGTCCTGGGTGAGTAGGGTCTTTGATTATGCTAGCTGCTTCACCAAGACAGCGAGAGGTAAAGACAGAGTCCAAGGAGGGGAGGTTAGTGTCTATAATGCGCTGGGGTGTGTCTACAACTCTCTGCAGTTTCTTGCGGTCCTGGGCAGAGCAGTTGCCGTACCAAGCCGTGATACATCTAGATAGGATGCTTTCTATGGTGCATCTGTAAAAGTTGGTGAGAGTCAAAGGGGCCAAACCAAATTTCTTCAGCCTCCTGTGGAAGTAGAGGTGCTGGTGAGCTTTCTTGGCCATGGCTTCCATTCAGAAATCTGATGGCGGAGGGGAAGAAGCTGTTCCTGAAACATTGACTGTGGGTCTTCAGGCTCCTGTACTTCCTCCCCAATGGTAGTAATGTGAAGAGGGCATGTCCCAGATGGTGAGAGTCCTTAGTGATGGATGCTGCCTTCTTGAGGCATCGCCTCTTGAAGATGTCCTCGATGGGGGGGGAAGCAGGTTTTGCCTGTGACTGTTTAAAATATTGTGGCTTTCCCAAAATTTTAAAATATAGAATAAATTAAGGAAAACTATTTCTGATGGTTAGAGCCAATAATCATAGAGTACAGATTTAAGGTGATTGGCAAAAGAACCAGCATATTCATGAAGAAAAATTTGACTGAGTTTTTTGAGAAGGTGACAAAGATGATTGACGAGGGTAGGGCAATGGATAGCATTTGACAAGGTCCCTCATGGTTGCCTGGTCCAGTAGATTGATGCAAATGGGATCCACAGAGAGTCCTGATGCAGGGTTTTGAGCTGAAATGTTGACAATTCCTTTCCTCTCACAGATGCTGTTCAACCTGCTGAGTTCTTCCAGCAGATTGTTTGTTGTTTCACCAGAATATTGCCTGGATTGGAATGTATTAGCTATAAGGAGAGGTTGGACAGATTGGATTGTTTTCTCTGGAGCACCAGTAGCTGAGGGGTGACCTGACAGAAGTATATACAATCTTGAGCTACAGCTGACAGTCTTTTCCCAGGGTGGAAAGGTCAGCTACTAGAGGGCATAGCTTTAAGGTAAGGGGGGGTGGGATGTTTAAAGGAGATTTGCAAGGCAAGTCTTTCTTTTTACACAGAGAGTGGTGGGTGCCTGGAATGTACTGACGGGAGGAAGTGGAAGCAGATATTTCAGTGACATTTAAGAAGCATTTAGACAGACACACGAACAGACAGGAAATAGAGGAATATGGGTCACGTGCAAGTAAATAGAATTAGTTTAGATTGGCATCAAGGCCAGCACAGTCATGGTGGGCTGAATGGCCTGTTCCCATGCTGTACTGTTCTATGCTCTAAGTGATTAAGGTTTGGAATGCACTGCTTGATAGGGTAGAAGATACAGACTCAAAACGAATAGGAGAAAAAAATTGCAGGAAGATGAGTGAAGAACTTCAAAAGGACTGAGTGAAGATCTACAGAGCTGTACTGTTCTCTTTCTGTATGAGGTACTTGAACCACCTAGGGTGGATATGAAGCATCTGGGAACATTTCTCAACAGAGTGGGACACTCTCTGGTGCAGACCTAACTCTGAACAAACACAAAAGCTTTTTCTTAGGCTTGTCAACCTCTGCTCAGAAAATGGGTGAGTAACTGCCTCAGAATTGGCTTGATGTTATCATGGTCAATACTGAGTCCAAGAGGCTTCAATCTGCTTAGTAAAATAGAAGAAAATATGCTGCTCCACGAACTTGCATTAGTCTTCATTGGCACACTTTAGAAGGCCAGAGATAGAGAGGTCATGACATGTACTGTGATGTGGATTTGAAATGACAGAAGCGAAATGTTCACTCATCTGTTCTCTCCACTAATGCTAAATGACCTGCTGACAGCTACGTGCACTTTCTGTCCTCCATTCAGATTTGCTCTGCCTTCTCCCATGCTCAGATCGACATGGGCGCTTGGGTCAAATACTGGACACTTGTCGACTTTTACCGATTACAAATTGCCCAGGAGAAGAATAGGAACAAAATAAATGAATGTTGAATAGTGTGCATATTCCTTGTTCTCCCTGCACATCCTGTGTTATAATTAATCATCATTAAAATGGCGATAGAAAAAAAATAAATTGTGTCTCAAAATGAAAACCTGTCCAAATAATATTCAGATGAAATGTATTATCTTTGATGTTTAATTAGCTGCAGCTCCAGTTTAATGTGATACTTGTTAATCAGTTTCAGTGCTACATTAATCGCAGCTTGACATGGCTGGTTACAAATAAGCTTGTTAAATAATTTATATGATTTATATTGTGCCAAGTTTGTGCTCTGATTTAAGTAATTTGGGAACCAAGATCATTTGTTCATTATGCTGTCATTGTGTGTAATGAATATGAAGAAGGACTATAAAGACCGAAGAGATGCTTGGGTTTGATTACATACATGAACAGAAACACAGTTTGAACTTTTGTGTGATTTACTGTAAAAGATATGACTCAGAACAGATAATAAGACTGTGTCAGAACACAGAGACCCTGAGCACTCATCTTAACTTGAGATTTAATAGCAGTGGTAAGTTTTCAGTAGGATCAAGAAAATCAAATATTGACATTGAAGTCAGATATCCAGTTCAGAGCTTCCAATGTAAAAGCATGAATGTCTTGTAGACTGCTTATGAACTTTCTCTTGGGAAAATGCAACAAGTGCCAGGATCCAATTTGGGCTTCAGAAGTCACATGAAAATCTTCCACCTACTGAGCAAAGGGGGAGCATCCACCGCGACCATTTCTGAAGCAGTTAATAATTGTCCACCATTTTCAAGAAAGGTTACTCTGCAGGGAATCCCATAGTATGCAGGAGTTTATCTCAATATTTTGCTGTCAGTCAATAGGGCTGAGTGGAAAACAGTGGAAGGATTTGGCAACAATCCGAAACTTGGGTGTGTTGGTGATATTGATGAGACTTGGACAATGGTGGGATTGAGCTTCATGGTTGATAGACATGCTGGTGATTAATACTCCAAGGCACAGTCAATCAAGTTGAGTGTTGGCCCACATTGAATTTGAGAGAGTGCTCCCCATGCATATCCTGGCAAGTTTGTTTCCAAACTTTAGGAATTGCTGTCTGTGGGATGTGCCTTAATCTTCTCATGCCTTTGGAGATACCTTGACAGAATGAATAGATGAAATGAGAGGATGCTGCCTTTTTGGCACAGCCTCTGAATGAGGGTGAAGTAAAATGTAGGGAAAGCAGGGGAGCCAAGAAGAGGTGTTTGACTAAGCCTTACCTAATTTCAGCAGCACCTGAAAGGAACAGGCCAGCTGACTGCTGAATGCTGATGAATCATCCCTTTATGAGACCAGTTGCTAGAATTTGCAAGAGATCTGATGCATTTTAATATATCCAACTCCAACCCCAGAAAATTGGAATATCGTTTGAAGTGAATCAGGATTTAAATGTATTTCAGCCATTGTTGAGATATGGGTATAACCCAGCAAATTTATCCATCATCTCACCCCCACCCTAAGTCTCATTTTCATTCAGAAAATAACCACTGCTGCAACCAACTTTGACCTTGGTATCTATGGGAACTGTTATACCATTTCTATGGTTTACAAAGTATGGTTTGGGATTTGACAAAGGAACTGCAACAGATTTAATTACCAGTTGTGACCAGATGAGTTATAAACAACGTCTTTTCAAAAGTGTGAAATTGGTCAGCTGGTTGTCCTTTCCTGAAGGAATAGACAGCATCAAGTAACTAAAGTCTACTCAGTGTGGCTCAAAACTACATCTCAACAAACTGAAGTAAAACTGAGTTTGCAAATAGTAAACACACTGTATAAACCACTGTGAATAACCGTACTCAGTTCCAAATTGGATTAGGGATTCTTAGCTTATCTTATGACTGAGACTCTGAACTGTGTTGGAAAAGATAAGGCAGCCAGTTGAAAAGATGGGGGCTTGCCATTGACAGTAAGTCGATTGGAGAAGGAGAAAGATTTATAAGTCTAGGCAAGTGCATGAAATAAGAGATGGTACTTTGGCAAAAGGCAGTAGTATCTGGCAACTCTGTCTAATGTAGAGAGCAAATTACAAGCTGTACATCACCAGGGGATTGTGACACTGGACAACCACACTGCTAGTGAGTGTAAAGAAACAAACTGGCTATATATTTGGCACAAGATTAAGTAGAACAGTGTAAAAGAAATGAATTTCTAGAAGTATCAGCAAAGAATTCATCAGACTGATGTATGATAGCAAATAACATGGAAAATACTCATGCTTCAGTGAACTAAAAATTAGTAAAAGCCTTCACATGGTTTGATAAATATCAATGAAGATAGCAATCCTGATTAAAGACACATATACTACACTCTGAATAAGACTATAGATCAGAATAAACTCCAGTAATGTGCCATTAACGGAAGAATTTAACAGGTTGCTTGCATTGCTTTAGAAAGGACTCTTTAGGCGGTTACTGAAATCTGATCTGTCCGTGGTGCTGAACTTCAGAGCATTGGGAGATTCAGTTGCGTGATGATGGAATCTACTGCAAATAAATCAAATACCAAGTGGGCATTAGGTTGTGCCATTATAAGGTGATTTGAAATGTCTATTAACTCTCTCTCTTTCTCTCTGTCCTTCCCACTCTCTCTCTCTGAAGTAGTCCCCCTGAATGAAGATACTAGTCTCCTCTCCATACATCTGGGTTCTAAGGTGCTGATGAGCAATGGTGGGACACTCTGCATGTTGTGGGGAAGACGGTGCTTGAAGGCATGGGTGGTGCTAACTTGGGATGTGGTGCTCTTTCCTTATGTTCTCACTGGTCTTCAGTGTGCCCCTGACGAATGGAGTATTCAATACCATCCAAATGTTCCTTTTTCCATTTTGAGTGGTCATGGGCCAAGGATTCTCTCTTGTCATGTTGCACTTTCTTGAGGGGGCTTTGAGAATATCATGAATCATTTCCTCTGTTGACTTGGTAATGGAGCCTTGAGTGTTTGTTCTGGGAGTCTGGATTTGGGCATGTGAAACAACTGAATGTAACTAGGTCCTACTGCTCTGGCAGGTACCTGGGAGAGGCTGCTGATGTTAGTTCACTAATACTTAGTGGTTTCAGATGATTTTTCAGAGACAGCGCTTTTGTGGGTTATTGCAATGCTTTGAGATCCTTGCTATACATAGTAAAGATCTCAGAAACATACAGGAGGGCAGGGATCACTGCTGCCCAGGATACCATGAGTTTTGTGACACATCTGAGGTCTTCAACCATCCTTTTCCTCTGACAGTTAAAAGCTGTGTTGGTGTATTAAAGACAGTGGTGACTTTTATCATTGATGTCTGCCTTCACTGTGAGGAGCTCCCAAGGTTCAGTGTCTCATCATGGATTTTTAGTGTCCTGAACTTTATACTGTAGAATGAAAGATGCCCGTGCATGATTCCTTTTAATGTGGGACTGTCAATACACACCATGCCACCATTTGACAGAGGGCAGTTTTCATCCGCTGGCAAGGGGTTTAAAGACAGTTCAGAGGACAAAGGCCCCGTGGGTTCAGGAACAGTATGGGATACAGAGACTCTGTGGCTCTCAGGACAGTGGGAAACAGAAGACTTGTGGGTTTAGGGACACTCTGGGTAATTGGAGGCTCACTAGGTTCAGTTACGTTGTATCTGAAAACACAATCAGTGGGTTGCTAATTTGATTACTGGGAGTCAGTGATCTGCAAACAGCAGGCAGCACCAGGTAAATAGCTTCTCCCTGAGTATTTTCTGGGAGAGTTTTGTGGGTTTGAGCTGGGCTGCAGACTGAGTGGCAGCAGCTGAAAGGGGGAGAGACCAGGGTGGGGAGAGAGCTGGGGGACCGTGAGTGTAGGAAACGCAGGAATGGGTGAAGGAAGAGAGAGCTGACAAGGAGGGGTTCCCACTTCTCAGGCCAGCCTTCTCTCTGTGGACTCGCTCTTCTGCCCGACTGCTCACGTCAGTGCCCTTGGAGACCACTGCAGTGCTCACCCACTGACACGAACCACAGGCCCAACCCATTGGTCAGGAAACACTGCTCAGTGACATCACATTGAGTTTTCCCAAGGCCAGAGAATGAGGAAGGGGGTGTGAAGGACTTAGGTGGGAGGTGCAATAGATGCAAAACAGAGAGCCAGTGCAAAGTCAGAGGGAGGGGTCATTGGTGCAGGAAGGAATGATGGGTCTCTGCTGCTTGGACCAGGATACAAGAAAGAGGGTAGGGGAAGAAGGGTTGGAGACAGAGTGTCTGAGAGATGGTGACAGGAAGTTAGAGAGTATGGCAGAGTGGATACTGAAGGAGATGTTCAAGGAGAGGGAAGGTCAAGGGTGAGAAGGGTCAAATGGTGAGCGGATGGGGGAGATGAGGGGTTGAGCAGCATGCAGTGGCATTTGTGCCTTAGGCCCATATGCCCACCTACATGCAAGTGTTAAGGTATATGCAGTAGAACCTGGTCAACTCGTTTTGGACCTATTAACATTTTGGTCCCGACAGTCCTGGTGAGCCGATCCTGGTGAGATTTAAAAGGAGAGTGGTGGTAGTGTGGAACGGGCTGCGATCTGATGTGGTAAATGCAGGCTCACTCTTAAGTTTTAAGAATAAAGTGGATAGATACATGGATGGGAGAGGTCTGGAGGGTTATGGACTGGGTGCAGGTAAATGGGACTAGCGGAATAAAGTTTCGGCACAGACCAGAAGGGCCGAATGGCCTGTTTTCTGTGCTGTAGTGTTCTATGGTTCTATGATGTCAGCAATAGCAGAGCAGCCATTGTGAGAGTGGCTGTTGTTGAGGTGGAAGTGCTGACGATTTATCTCGAGAGGCTTCAGTGAGGAGGCTGAGCAGTGGTAAGGTAAGGAAAGATCTTTCACTTTCCTCTGTAGTCTTGGTAGTTCAGAGATGGCAGCCAGGGCAGGCGTATGGTCCTCCTGCAGGATGTGGGAGATCAGGGAAACTTTCAGTGTCCCTGCTGACTATACATGTGGGAAGTGTGTCCAGCTGCAGCTCCTGACTGACCACACCAAATGGCTAGAGCTGCAGTTGGACACACTCAGGAGCATCTGGGATGCTGAGAGCATCATAGGCAGGAGCTTTAGTGAGGCGGTCACACTGAAGGTGCAGGCAGCAGGTAGTTGGGTGACCACCAGGAAAGGTAGAAGAGGTAGGCAAGGAGTGCAGAATTCCCCTGTGGCCATTCCCATCAGTAACAAGTATATCATTGTGGGGTGCAGGGGGGGAATGGCCTTTCAGAAGAGAGCAGCAGCTGCAGCCGAGCCTGATGCATAGTAGGGGAGGGTAGAGTCAAGGAGAGCTGCAGTGATGGGAGACTCAATAGTCAGGGGACAGACAGGAGATTCTGTGGCCAGGAATGAGACTCCAGGATGGTGTGTTGCCTCCTGGGAACCAGGGTCAAAAATGTGTCCAAGTGGTTGCATAACATTTTCAAGGGGGAGGATTTAGATTCTCTCAGTACAATGTGGAGTGAAGACAACAGTTTCAAGATGGATTGCTTTTTTGAAATGCACGGACTTCTTTCCTAAGCAAGGTAAGAAGCCAAGGTCTTGGCCACCACACCCCCCACCCCACCTTCCATCTTCATATCCCCTGCAATATTAATTTAAGATGTTTTAAAGTTTTGAATCCCATCACAAAAAGGTGTTGAATTACAAGTTGTTACTGGCATGGATGAAGAGTTAAAAGGAGCAAAAATGGAAGAGAAGTTTAAAGTGCAACATTTGCTCAATGAGCCAATGATCCAAGAAAACAAGGAGAAGATAAATAAAATCAATCATGCAGTGTTTCAGGTGGGGAATGTGAACTTGCTTAAGAACTGAAGGATATAAATATAGCATATTCTAAAGCATTATTAACTCATTAGTACAACCATATCATAGAAGCAGAGCTGCTTGGTCCAGTCTAGGGACATATCTTGCCACACAGCACCACAGCGCAAAAACACTTGAACCAGAATACAATTATTCCATCACAGCACTTCTTCAATGAACAGAGTAGGCTGAGAGGTGTGCTGATTATAAACTAATTGATAATGTAGACATAGAGCAGGGGGAATGTCCATAACTAAAGGGCATTAAATACAAAATAATCTTCAATAAATCCATTGGAGAAATCAGGAGAAAGCTCTTTGTCCTGAATGACTAGAATGTGGTACTCCCACCCGAGGCTGCATTTATTGGAAAGCCAGATGAGAAGATGGATATAGGGAAAGGGAAGATGAACTGAGTTGGAAGGAGGCTTGTGTGAACCAACTGGTTGCAAATTCTTTGCTGTAAATTCTGTAATTCTATACAAAGAAAGACTGGACTACCTCAACATGTTATCAAAACACACATTGCATTAAGTGGAGCAGCTAGTAGAGCCATTGCCTCACAAATTCAATGACTAGATTCAATCTTGACTTCTGTGTTGTCTGTCCAGAGTTTGCAGCTCCCTGTGAGTGTGTTGGTTTCTTCTGGGTGCTCCAGTTTCCAGGGATGTGTAGATTGGTAGATTAATTGGCTACTGTAGATTACCTCATTTGTGTAGGTGAGTGTGAATGGTGTTGATGGGAATATGGGAAGAATAAAAAAGTACTTTGAGTGTGAATGGGTGCATGGTGATTAGTGCAGACACAGTGGACTAAATGGTGTGTTTCCATGCTGTATGATTCTAAGTAGATGTAATTTTCACTCTTCCTTCTCTTAGCAAGTCATGGTGGCTGTGATTTCGATATTGCCGATGTCTACCCATACCTAGTGAAATGGTTATTCTCCACATGTACACTGGGATTACAAGTGTACATAGATTAGAGCCAGCATCATAAAGTAAATCAATCGTGTTCTTGCTAAACATCGACTGAAACAGCTTTGAGAAGGAGAATTTTCATTAACCTTGCCATGGTCAACATTGTGAAGGGCAGCTGCAACTGACTACTGAACTAAATGAGATAAGCTACATTAAGAGTCTACACTTATCTGTTTGTGTTGCAAGGCCTCATTACAAATTAGTCCATTTTGATATCCATGTAGTATGACTTAATTAAAAATGCAATTGATATGTTAGGATATGGACATTGATGCCAGGCTAGAAATTATTGCCAATCAATGGTTACCTCCTTTAGTAATGGCGATGGGAAACAATTATGACTTGTTGCAGTAGTTTGATTCAAATGACTGACCAAGAGACACCTTGGAGAGTATCCAAGTTTCAACCACGTTACTGGGGCCGAGAATCAGATGTAGACCAGACTAGCCAAAGCGATGGGTTTCTATTCCTGTACCATGTTATTGGGCCAGTTGCCTCTGTTTTAGCATGACAAACAGACTACTTCATTTAGGTTACTTATCCCAATACAACCTTTTTCTTAAGGTTTGCTTTTTTATCATTAAATTAACATGCAACTTAAAAATATTGTGGTTGTGATACGAATTCATATTCTCCAAATTATTAATTCACATACCTAGATTATTAAAACTAAAGCAAACAATGAATAAAGCTTAGATCTCATCTACTGAAAGGATAATTCTGTTTCTCTCCCAACAGATTATAGTTAACCATCAGTTTTTCTTGCACTTTCTGTTTTTGCTTTGGGTTACTAACCAGCAACATCGCTGTTGTACTACTTCAGCCTTGGAGCAATTGCCTATTGCTATTTGTGGGCACCTCTGGGCTGTGCATGGCTAGTCTAAAGTGTAGTCTTTGTTAGTTACTAACATCTGAATACTAAATGTCAAATACTGAGTAATGTCTGTAGGCATCCTGAAGTAATAAATGACAAATATGTTATGCGACATTGAATTTATAAATGATCAGTACCTGGTGACATAACCTTAGTTTCTGATTATCTCTTTCAGCCACTTCATGAAATTCATTGTAAAAGACTGAAATAAATTCCCTTGTTCCACTTATATCTCTGGTCACTGTTGAAATGCATTTGCTCATTCTATACATTTTCCAATTTGTTTTTGCTTGTCATAGAAATCCCTGTGTGGATTTGGCCCTGCTCTGTTACTCAGTCCTGCTACAGGAAAATAAATAAAAAAATTAGAACGATCTTGAAAGGTATTTCTGTATTTTTCTCTATTTTCTTAAGGTGCACATTACTTCCTAATTCAGAAACGTCTTGTTTTCCATTAAATTCCTAAGTGATGTAAGGGAAGGGAGGGGTTATTGTAGGACACAAATTGTCTCTGTGAATAAAGTGGGCTGAATGACCATTTCCCTGCAGCTTAGACTCCATCACTCCCACATCATGAAGTGTATGCCTTTGAGAGACCACTCGAATTAAATCATTTTACCTTCAAAATTGCCCCCTTTCCCTTTTCACAAATGCAACAAGACCAGGGGTTCCTCTTGGAGACAATGAAAAATGCATTTATCCATATTGCTTTTCTCTGCTATCACAGTGCAAGGATTGACCACTTATTTTAAATGGATTTGGCCTCCACTGAAATGTCAGGATGGGAAAATTTAGCATTCATCCAATATTTTGCCATCCATACCTTCTTGCTTAACAAATCTGTGCAACTTAACTGCATCTACAAGAACACTTTCGTTGTCCTAAATCATTTTATTTCTCAGTACAGTGCCCAGTTCTAAATGAGATAGGACAGACAAATACTAATTTCCATTCTTTGCATTCACTGGCATTGAATGTCTCACTGTTTTACTTCAGAGTGTGCTACAGGCTTAGTGAAAACATTCTTTTTTTTCTCTCATTAAATATCAATGAATGTACAATGAAAGCAAAATTCCTTTATTAGATTTCCTCCTTTTCTGACAAACTGAATCTGTCCTCGTGCTGAAAAGCTAAATTCTCATTGCAGACACAGTAGTAGGATTCACAGAAAAATTCAATTGCTGTTTGCATCTTTGCTTTTAAGAGACTAAAAACACTTGGTAGATAAATTCCCTGGAAATTCTATCAGAAAGGGCAACCTTAAAATTTGCATGAAAAAAATTCCATAGAGAAAGTGGAGGGCATACTGCCACATCTGAGAGTTTTTTTTCTGGGTCGTCCATATCACATATAGATATGCACAGTGATGTCCAATGACATACAAGGGATGTCTGGGAAACACTTTGACCAATTTTGTCCATGTGACCTGCTAACAGCATAGGGCAAACAGCATGAGGCAATCTAAGCAGGCCAAAGACAGCATACAAAGCCAACTCTGATGTTACTTTGCTGGACCACTGCTCAAGGGACTTGTCTCATGTGAATAGTATTTAAATCCCATCCCTCAGGCCAGCTCACAGCTTTGGTCACAAACCCACTCATCCCAATCAAAGCTGAATAATCTGTTTTTCCCTTTACACCCATAATGCTGATCATTTCAATTCATAACCCAAACAATGCCTAACAGATTAATGTGTGAGGTGAGGAAAAATTCACCAGTGCTGAACAGTTTTGGGAAGCATTAGTCCCTGTACCTCACAAGAACACCACGCACACCAAATGCCATGTCTCAAAATACTCCGACTGCATCCCAAAAGAGAAGGGATGATCCTGAACAAACATTGCATTAGATCTGTAATTTGTTTATGCAAGAACATAAATATGATTTTAGCTCAGCTTTGCATGGAACAAAGCAGGAACAACCCATGTAGTAATTATAGTAAATTTGCTGATGACAAATTGGAGAATAAGTTATAAAGAGGATGGAAGGAGGACGTACGGTGGCATAGAAGTGAGTGGGCAAAAATATAGCAAATGGAGTATAATGTGTGAAAATTTATAAGCATCTATTTTGGAGCATGTATTCTAACTGGTGAGAACTTGCTGCCTCTGAGATGTAAAGGGTTCTGGCTGTCCCACTGCATGATTCACAAAACACTAGCATGCAGATACAAAGGTAATTAGGAAAGCCCGCAGAATGTTATCAAACATATGAAATAGGATCAGGAGAAGGCCACTCAGCACCCCCAGCCTGCTAAGCCATTTCATAAAACAAGGGCTGTTCTCACTGTAACCTCAACTCCACAAACGGGGCCCATCAGGAAGCAGGGAGTGTCAGTGCACTAAGGAAGTAGGAATTATTTTACCTCTCCAAGAGAAGGAAGCCTCTACCACTTCCTTGATGCAGTGATGAACAGCAGATTGCAACCTTTTGCATATGGATCTCTATTCCTCCAGGGATGGTGGAAGAAAAGTCTTTTTAAGGCAGAGGTAGATACATACTTGATAAGCAAGGAGGTGAAAGGTTGCCACAGGTCAACGGAAACATAGAGTTACTAAATGGAGGAACAGAGTGCTTATTCCTGCTCATAATTCCCATGTTCAAATGTTTGGCTCAACTAAGTAAGTAAATCCAAAATGGTTTGATCTACTTCCCAATAGACCTTACCTTCAGCTTGCGACAACAACAACTCAAATAAGATCAAAGTTGGGAAGCCAAGGTTTCGGAGATGTCAATGTAACAGAATTCCGACAGGGATTTTAACCAGTATACAAGGGTCTCTCCCTTGGTATAACAATCTGTTCAGTAACCCAAAGCCATTAAACTTTGAACAATGCCAAACTCTTTAAAGAGTAAATAATGAAAACTTGTTTTAAAATAGCATTAAAAAAACCTCATTCATCAGAAACTTTAATGACCTTCAAGGCAAGCTACCTTGATTGCGATTACATGAATGTAGAGAGTTCATTATATGTTTAAAGAGGCCAGTTTTCACATACTCCTCCGCATGTGATCTTTAAGGTGAATATTTAAATAAGGCTAATTGTCAGACACACTTGTGCCTTTATCTCTTCAAACCAGTTATTAAAAAGCATTAGTATTTTCTAACAAAGGGCACTGGCAGTTTAATGCCAAAAGGAAATCAATGTGTAAACAGATATTCCTTATAAAACTTCAGTGGTGTGTTGATGCATAAATCTCAGGCAACCAAAGAATTATGTTTCATGAACAATGAGCAACATGCCATGATCTTGTGACCAAATAGTGAAAGGAGTTGGTTGTAAAATGGTCCAGTGCTTGATTCATCAATGATCTGAGACTGATCACAATATCATTGGAACAATATAAAATTGTGCATGAGCTGCAATCTTAAATAGAAAATTTACTTTCACATCTCAAACACAATTCTTTGTGTGTTGGTAAAATACCTTATAATAGCTGATATTTGCACCATGTCATAAGATATTGTGCAGTATTTAAAAATCAATGTTGGCACACCAGGGGATGCCTGAGCAGGCAATGTAAGATAATGGATTGCAATTTGCAGCTCCAGACTTTAACACATTTACAAAGAGTATGGATCTGCTCATATTATCATTGGCCCCAGGGATCCACATGTGAAAGGGTAGGTGTACAGCAGTTCCAACTTCAATCTGCCACAATGTGCTTTACAAACAGAGGGCATGGAAGAATGCGCAGCTGAGCAGGTTTCAACAGTGAGACATCAAGAATGGGGTTAGGAGGCAAAAATGAACAATGCCAAAGAGTTGATGCAATGGGGATCATGGGGATATTGCAGCAAGGAGTGCAGGTGACATTGTGGTTCATGACTAATTTAGCCTTCAGCAAATCAAATAAAGGATATTTTCAATGCTGGATGAAACAACCGTATTCTATATTTTCTTTATTCAGACAACTGAAAGTGTTCAGGATACTCCTTTAGCAGAACAGAACAAAAATCAAGTGCATCACTCAGACCTGACATCAGAAAATTCATGGTAAGAGATGCCCGGGTTCTAATTTAATCACTGGCATAGACATTTGAGCCAAATGGCTTGACTCTGTGCTGTAAATCCCACAGAATCTGTCGACACTTTGACCTGTTAGTGTTAAACTGAAGATGTAATACTGGAGCTTCTTTCAGAATTCTAGATCAGCTTAAAGAAGAAGATCCATAGTGAGAACAAAAAAAAGGAAGGCTTCTTAAAATCACAGAACCTTACAGCACAGGATGAATTGAGCAGAATTTAGAATTATCTGTTAAATCTGAAGTACCACTCATGTACGAGATATCTCGTAAATTCTGAGAACTATTAAGTACTTTTTGATTGTACTCCAAAACACCTTAGCTCCAAGTTAAAGTTTGTGTCCTCTTATTCCAGAATTCACCACCAGAGAAGATCATTCCTCTGCACCTACTCTATCAAATTTGTTTATAACTTTGTACTCTGTAATTAAATGATCTCGACTTCTAAACTCCAAGTGGAAGCCAACTTACCTTCACAATTTAACTCTTAAACCGTGGCAACATTCCAGTAGATCTATAGCCCTTCCAAGGCTAAAGCCTCCTCCCTGAGTGTTTCTGATGGGATCTAACCAAAGTTCTGTGCTAATAAATGTTACTTTCTTCTTTGTATTCTGACCCTTCTCTTGAGATATGAGATTCTAGTAGACTAATTAATTGCCCTTCGTACTTATACCTGCTAGTGATTTATGCACTCTTATATCTAAATGCCTCTTCTCCTTTATAATTACTAATATAACATTAGAAAAATAATATTAACTTGAAACGTTAACTCTGTTTCTCTCTCTACAGATGCTGTGTGACCTGTTGAGAATTTCTAGCATTTTTAGTTTTTATTCCATCTGTCTGTTTTACCCTCTCACCTTGGTTTTTGTAACTTTCTTTTCCCCCTCGACTTAATTGACAGGCTTGAGAGAGTACCCAGCCCATTCAGCCAGACTGAAGTAAGCAGCACTGATAACTACTTTTGTCTGCCACCAGCAATGTAGATTTACTTGTCTTGTTCATACACACTGTAGGTGGCCTCACAATTCTTCACAATGAACTTGGTTGTCAATATTTTTCTACACTAAGTAGGCCCATCTTCTTTTGTAATTTGCTGTGCCTTCTAACATTGGATATGAAAACCCTCATAGTCATCCAAGTCATTAAAATACATCATGAAAAACTAAGGCTATGGTGCAGATCTTTGAGCTTCCTCGTCTAGTCAGGTTCCACTAATCAGAAAACGTTCCCATTATCCTATACATAGTTTCCTACTCCCAATCAATTACCAACCAATTTGACAATATTATCTCCAGTTTCCTGGGCTAACATCTTTGCTAACAAGCCCTTATGGTGCAACCTCATTGAATACCTTGTGGATATTCATGTGGATAACATGCTTTAAACACTTCCCTGCCCACCATGCTGGTGAACTCGCCAAAAGAAACAGTCAATTAAATTAGGCAGACACAAGTCCTTAAATCCATGCTGAGTCTCACAGATCAGTTCCAAGAATGCAGTCACTAATAACAGATTCAAATAATTTCCCTGCAGCTGATTTTAAGATATTAAGGTCTGCAGTCACATGGTTTATCTACCCATACTTGTAACTAATGGAGTGAAATTTGCTATTTTTCAATCCATCAGCACAAGTCTTCATCACAGAGAGCTTGGAAAAAGTATGCCCAACGGCTCTGTAATTTTCTCATCTATTTATTTAAAGACTCTTGGGTGAAGGCCATCAGGTTCTGGAATCTTTATTCTCCCCATGACTATTAACACATTAAATATAGTAAGTTACATATCTCAGAGATTTTCACTTCTGTTGTCCTTAAAATATATTCTCAGCACTCACTGATCAAGAATGTCCATCAATCAGGATCTTCAACATCCACTTATGTACCTACTACACCTTCAATTACATACCATTCCTTCAAGCCTTGCAACCACATCTTATAGATGCCACAAGCTATCAGGTATTTAACCACAGCAGGCACATCATGTAGTATGCCTCTTGAACGGTCCAGCAATGGAACTGTGCTTTGGTATACTGGTTACATTGGGGTGGTTGCCTCTCATGTTTAGAGCTTCACCCTCGAATGTGCACTGTGTTGAGTGGAGTCAGGAGCACATGAAAAGTGGGCAGTGTTCATCTTAGAGAAGCCACCATTGGTCTAGAGTGGTGACTGAAAGACAGAGCACAAGGCACAAGATGAAAGTTCCTTGGGAAGATATGAAATTGACTATTAAGATCTTGGTATCTCTTTGAAGACTGGCTGTACATCAAAGAAATGGAAATAGTTGTTGTACATACCCTGCATTTGAGTGAAGCCCTCAAAGTGATGAATGTGCAGGCAAAGACACCCTGCGCCTTCAGGAAGCAGCCAACACTTGCACATATGCTGCCTGCTTATCCTGACCCAAGGGGAGAGGAGTTTACCTCTCCTCAAGAAGAAAGCCTCTGCCACCTTCCCGATGCAATGCATTACAACTTATGACTGACATCAGAGAGGTGGCAGAGGGTTTGTTGTTGAGAAGAGGTAAACTCTCCACTTCTGGAGGTAGTGCTCATATACTCACTGGTCCTCAATAGCTCAATATTGCAAATATGTTACTTCCAGGGCCACACCTCAAAATGGAGTACATACCACAAGGTTTAAAAGGCTCTGTGGCTGCATCATAGGGCACATTTCGGTCACCACATCCTCATAAGGCAGATTACTCACCGACATTCATTCTTATTGAGGTGTACACAAAAAAAACTGCTCTCCCCACACATAAAGCAAACATTCTCTGCTGCTCTGCCCTACTCCTTCCCCTTCTTCTGAGAGGTTCTCCACTCTGTGGGTGTTCTCTTCCTCCTTCCTCTCATGTCAGATGTCCACAGGAAGAAAAAGATATGGGCAAGGATATCAGTACAGGATATAATACCAATCCCTGCCATAATGCACCATGAAGCCTTGATATAATCTTATCTCCTCGGACAAAGTGCTTTCCTCCAACCAGCTCTACTCCCAAATGATAGTCACCATTAAATCTGTAACTCATTAACGTTCCTCCAAATGGTAAAAGGATGGTTGGGGAGGGGAGGGGGGTGGTGTGGGAGACAATGAGCAGGAGCAAAATTCCTTGCTCTGTTCAATGCTTCCCAGGCATGATTAACAAAAGATGTTATTCAGATTGTTGCAGGCTAACTTTTCAGACTGGCTTCAGCTCAGCGTTGTTCGAGGACTGATGTCATGATCTGCTAAGCACTTCCAGCATGAGTTACGACTGTCATTAACCAAATGGCAGGAACTCCACCAACACTGTGTGCCGGTGTTTTGCCGAACAAATTGGAAGCAAATGCTTATCTGTTGCACCAAAAGTACACAACTGAATTTCACCTTCCAGGACCTCAAGAATCAAGTCCAGTGTAAGTCAAAGAGCACAAAGTGAACAACAGACTGGGTTAGAGTAGAGGCAGCAGACGTTTAGATCAGCTAACCTTGATGGAGGTTGGGGTTCGGTCAGTTAAATCCAGGGCAAAAAAAAATGATTTCAGCAGAGGATAAGCAGAGATGGGACATACACTAGTGATGCCATGGAAGTGAAATTTAGTGATATCTGTGATGCCCAGGATGTGGAATTACCTCCTCCTGTTAACAGACAAGTTTATATCGCCAGTTTTTGGATAACTTATTTATTAGGTAGCACAGAAGAGCTGCAGCCTCACAGCTTCAATGAGCTGGGTTCAATCAGTGTTTCTACATTCTCCCTGTGACCACAGGGGTTTCCTCTGGTTTCCTCCACATCTAAAGGCAGCTTGGTTGGTAGGTTAATTGGCCACAGTGAATTGCCCCTGGTGTGTAGGTGAGTGGTAGAATCTGGTGGGGAGTTGATGGGAATGTGGGGGGAATACAAAATTGGGAGTAGAGTAAATATGTGCTTGATGATTAAAGCTGACACAAAGGAGCTGAATGGCCTGTTTCTGTGCTCTACACTTCTGTGAATGGTTGGGTAGCAAAGTCATAACTATGCAAGTTACCTTTCCTTTAATTCATGTGCTTAGGATCCATAACTAGTTTTGTCTTTCTCATCCTACAATTGCCAGGACTGCATTGTGTATAATACTACTGCCAAAAGCCTGTCAAAGCTCAAATCACTTTGTGAATTGAACCAGATCTTTCCCATGCACCTAGAGACAATTAAAAATACATTTACTGTAAATTCATGTTAGAAACTGAGTTCCAGACAAAGAGACAGAACTTAAAGTTTTAAAAGCATTCTCTGAGTGTCACTATTTATCTTTAAACCACAAATCTGAATCACATGTGGAATATGTGTCATGAAGCATATAAATAGTAAGTTCAGCAAGAAATAGGGAACAGGCAAGGACCATTAAATCTGATGTATAATGCACACTCATGAAAGTTAAGTACCTCTTAACCACATAAAGGGAACCACCTTCCTGTAGTATTTTCCAACTCTGACAGATTCCGCATACCCTGTTCCTCTGTCCTACTAAAGCTGCACCTCCAGCACACAAGGCATTAGGTTCGAGTTCTCCCTCAACCTCTCCACTGCTCTCCCTCTCTTGCCTTCTTTAAGTCCCTCTTTAAAACCAGCCTCCCTGGTGAAGCTTTGAGTCACCTTCACAAAATGATTTTATAACTGAAATGAGAAACAAAATCATTACCATTTGCTGCCATTTCACCCTGAAACTGAGAGCAGCTTCAGCATTTCTACATTTGTGTCTTCAACAAGAAATCCTGACATTTCTATTAATAATTCAGCCCTCATTACCATCTGCACACTTTGCACGATTCTCCAATGGAATCAAGGGATAACACTTTGAACTGACCTGAATTTAACTCTCACTGTAAAAATACATTCAAAATCTTACCCTTTACTTCCTTATCGCAACACAGGAGCAGACCATTCCACCCACTGGATTCATGCAGGTCCCAGCACAGCAATCCCATCACCCCCCACTTCCCCTCTCCTTGTTTCCCTGTAGCCTGCAACTGATTCCCTCTCATGCGTGTTCCATGAGTTCTAATCACCTTCTTTGTAAACAGAATATTAAGCCATGTGCAAGTAGAGCTGCTGCCTTGCAGAGCCAGAGACCACGGTTCAATCCCGATCCCAGGGGCTGTCCACATAGAGTTTGCACCCCATGGGGTTTCCTCTTGGTGTTCTGGTTTCCTCGCACATCCCAAAGAAGTGCAGGCTGGTAGATTCATTGGCCACTGTACACTGCCCCAAGAGTGTAGGTGCATGGTAGAATCTGGAGGGAGTTGATGGGAATATGGATAATGAAAATAAAAAAATCAGATTAATAAAGAAATAGTGTAAATGGGTGGTTTGTGGACTCGATGGGCTGAAGAGCTTGTTTCTGTGCTGTATGACTCCATATGTCTGAAAGTAGAACCTAAATGTATATCTCAGATAAACATTACATAAAATAATGATTTTAAATATCAAAACATACAAGGTCTATTTTTCATCTTTTTGAGCCTTACTTAGTGACATACAGTATTTATCGACAGTTCTTTGAAATATTTGAAAGTAATGAAAGTCAGGCTGCAGGTCCCTGGGATCCCCTTGGACAACCAGCAGAGGAATGCTGGGTTCATCAAACAGGGGATTGCTCAATCTTTCTGGCAGTTTTCTTTTAGGTAGGCAGTATAAGCTGATGATTCACAGCTGTCTGCAAATCAGGGTATACTGTATGTTTCCTTCTTTGATTTGGTGTTATATTTTACCTGCTAATGCTTCAGGTAATTAGCCTGGGACATTTTGCTGTGATAAAGCCACTTCATACAAGTAAGTTGTTGAAGTAAAAATTGATCCCATCTTTTAAGAAGCCACAAATCAGCAATGACTTTGTTCGATGGAGACACAGGATATTGCAAATGCTGTAATCTTGAGTAAAAAACAAACTACTGGAGGAACTCAACGAGTCAGACAGCATTTGTGAAGGCAGAGGGTTGGTCAACACTTCGGGTCAATTCCACTGAGTTCCACTGAGATTTTGTTCTAAGCTGTTGTTTGAGGTCAGACTTTTTTTGCTTTTAAACATGGCCTTCTGTTTATATTGTATTCGACTACTTCACCACAAGGTTCAGTTCCTGAGATTCACCATCTGGGCATTTCATAATCTCAGTTGAGCAAATTAAGGAAAATTAACAGCAAGCCAGCATCTCGTGCCCAGGCCTCTTCCAACAGGCAGAAAAGCATGCAATAAGACTATGAGGACACACAGAGGCCATTTAGCCCATCATGCCTGTGCTGGCTCTAACAGACAAGGGCCATGCTAAATCCCACACCCATGTGTTTGCCTGCAACGCTGCAAGTTCCTATGTACGTAAAAATATAAAAGTTCATTGTGTAGGAAGTAACATATTGGCGGGACTAGAAGATTGGCTGGGTTACAGGATATAGAGAGTGGGCACAAACTGGTCTTTTTATGGTTGGCAAGATAAAACAAGTGGGGCATCAACCTTTCATAAGTTATATAAATGACTTGGATGAAGGCCTGGAAGGTATGGTTGCTAAATCTGGTGATGACACAAAGATAGGTAGGAAAGTAATTAGTGATGAAGACATAGGGATGCTATGAAAAGATACAGATAGGTCAAGTGAGTGGGCAAAGGTTTGGCAAATATCATAAAATATGAAATTGTCTATATTGAGAGGAAAATTTAAAAGAATCTAAATGGTGAGACATTTCAAAGCTCTGAGAAGCAGAGAGATCTGGGTGTCCGAGTATTATTTACAGAAGTCTTGTATGCAGGTACAACAACTAATTAGGAAGACTAATAGAATACAATTGTTAATTGTGAGGGGAACAGAACACAAATTTTGGGAGATTATAGAGAGCAGCACAATGGCACAGCCCTAATCCAGAAACCTGGGTTCAATCCTGACGTCCAGTGCTGTCCGTGCGGAGATTGCACACACCCTCTATGCCTGTGTGGGGTTCCTCTGAGTGCTCTGGCTTTCCCTGGTCTTGTACGTTAAGGTGGACTCTTGTTCTCACAGTCTACCTCGTCATGGCCTTGCACCTTATTGTCTGCCTGCACTGCACTTTCTCTGTAACTCTAACACTATATTCTGTATTCTGTTATTGCTTTTCCTTTGTACCACCTCGATGTACTGATGTAATGAAATGATCTGTATGGATGGCATGCAAAACAAAGTTTTTTCACTGTACCTCGGCACATGTGATAATAATAAGCCAATATCCTAAATTTGAGTGCATTGGTAGGCTATTGTGGGAGGGTTGTCTTAAAAAGAAAAGTTAGGCTAGATTTGTATCCACTGGAGTTCAGAAGAGTGAGAGGGCACCTGATGGAACATATAAGATCCTGAGAGGTCTTGACAGGGTGGATGTGGGGAGGATGTCTCCTCTTGTGGGAGAATCAGAATGAGGTATCCCAGTTTAAAAACAGGGGATTATCCATGTGAAACAGGGATGAGGCCATTTTTTTTTATCTTAGAGAATTGGAAGCCTTTGTAACTCTCTCCCTCAAAGGGTGGTGGAAGCAGAGCCTTTAACTATTTTAAGGCAAAGGTAGATTCTTGATCAGCAAGGGGTTGAAAAGTTACCAGATGTAGATGGGAATGCAGAGTTGAGGTTACAATCAGAAGAGCCGTGATGTTGTTAAATGGCAGAATAGGCCAGAATGTCTAAGTAGTCTACTCCTGCACCTAATTCATATTGAGGTAAGGGCAAGAGATTCACAATTAGAATCGTGCTGGGCTTCCAAACAAGCATAGAGATAAGGCAATCATCCAAGAAAAGGCTGCCTTGTGCATCCTTGGAAATATTTAGTGCCTGTGAAAACACACTAGAGGTAGTTTTATGAGGCTGTGCCTCAGATAGGTAGTCTCTCCCTTCTGCAGCAAAGAATTGTAAAACTTACCCTGAGCATTCCAATTTCAGTGAGAAAAGACAGCCACACAGAAGTGAGAAAACAATTGAAGATCTGGGATTAACCAAATATAAACTGGAGCTGGGATTGCTGTGTGTTGTTAAAAGGTTTGAAAGACAAATGTCAACAGAATAAATGTCAAAGTCACCAGCAACAGTGGCTCCATTATAAGCCCTCATTTTGAGTTTTGTATACAATTCTGATTTGAAATACTACCATTTTTTAAAATGTATATTATAATGTGGATATTGTTATGTGTATAATTTGCATTACTAATATTGTTGGAGATATTCTTATGAACAAGGATATTACATATGGAAATCATGGACTGTGATTGGCTAAAATCATGGTGTCTCATATATTCACCATTCCAGAATTCAGGTTTCCGTATCTCTGATAGCTTTGAAACAGGGTTTGAAGTTCATAAACTTTAGCCACCACAATTAACACAGCATTTACAAATGGTTCCTCAAGAGGAAATAGTTTCAGGGATTGCCTCAAGCCATTTCATAAATTTTGATGATATGACTAGGAGACTCCAAGGCATACAACAGTGTATTTTCGTTAAAATGCAATAGCAGAACTTTCCTGATGACTCAGAAGGTGATGAGAACCACCTAATGTCACCCTCAATGAGGAATTATCAAGGGTTGTGGTATCCTTCGTTTCCTCTATAGTGTTGTTAGTAAGGCAAGTAACAGGGATAGAATCTCTAACCAAATATCCATATTAATGGCAAACAGCACCTAACAGCAGTGGTTGATACAACAATGTATTCAACATTATACCACATGGTCTGCATTGGTCATCGGTCATAAAGGTATACAATCATCAAATCAGGCCCCTCAGCCCAATGAGTCTGTGCTGACTGTGAAGCACCCATTTACACAAATCCTACACTAACTCCATTTTTTTCTCCCTACATTCTCATCGACTCCCCCCAGATTCTACCAATCACCTACACACCAAAGGCAATTTACAGTGACTGATTAACCTGATCTGTACGTCTTTTGGATGTGAGAGGAAACTGGAGCAGCCAGAAGAAGCCCATGCAGTATCAGGAAGAATGTGCAAACTCCACACATACAGTGCCTGAGGTCAGGCTTGAACCCAGGCCACTGGAGCTGTGAGGCACCAGCTCTACTAACTATGCCACACAAAGCTCTCAAAGGTATACACACTATAAATAAATAAATAAATAAACAAACAAACAAACAAATAAATAAGTGTGCGTGCGTGTGTGTGTGTATATATACACACACACTACGATGGCCAATTCACAGATGTTGCTGAAGTCAGAGTGGCAAAAGATTGACCACTGCGCTGGGAAGAGGAGAGGGCAGGGATGCCCAGTGGATTGGCAGGGTGTCCTTATAGACCGATCTCCCCAATGTGACTGACAGCCATGGTATGATCCACTGTTCTCCAGCAAAAGTTAGACTCATTGTCTTTAGGAACAGGAGGCAAGTGAACAAATCCAGGGGGAGACCATGATGCTGAACTAATGATTTCAGTGGAGATAATAAATTGCTATAATTTACAATTAAATGAGATAGACTGAAGAATATTTGCACTGAGAAAATAATACAGCTTATGCTGCCAACCAATAAAGCATCCAATTAATTCCTTGCCCAGTGAAGGCTGACATTCAAAGATGCTCGTTTTAGATCTGATTTCAATTGCTTCTGCTCTCTGGCAGGAGACAGTGAACCTGTAATCTTTAACTGAATCATTTAAGCTGAAAGAAGAATTTTCTACTGTGAATACTCAGATTGACATTCTGAGAGCTCGTGCACAGACAGAGTGAAACACAATGTCAGAAGGTACAGAATGGTCATCTAGTCAGCTCTGTGACACTGACGAGTGGTTATAAATGCTCTTATGGGAATGAGATGGACAAGATGGTGACACATGGTAACTGGAGAAATGGTGCAGTAAATTTGAGAGTTCCTCTTCAGGAAGTGAAAAGCCAAAAATCTCTAGATGCTGGAAATCTGAAATAAAAACAGCAAATGCCAGAAATACTCACCTGCTAAGTGCTTCAAGCATTTTCTGTGTTAGCTCCTCTTCAGAGTTCAGCCATTGACCCTTGCTTAAGAGGTGAGCAGAGCTTACATGGGATGAACACTGCAGTTTGGGGCCATGGGTTAAAGGGGTTTTATGCTGCCAGGAGCATTGTTAAATGCCCAGGAATAAGTGTAAAGCTCATCCCTAATGTTTGTGTACCATCAGAGTTTGGTGTTCAGGCAGCTCAGTTCCCTTTTGGAAAAAGATGAGATCTTATAACTGGCAATGAAGACTGGCTGATTATTTTCTGTTGCATGTTTCAGGAAAGAGTGCTGGCTGTCAATTTCAAAAGTGGTTAGAAAACCAAATCAAGCATCTGGCTCGTGCAGAATTGTGTTCCCTTTCTTATAAAAACAATATTCTCTACCTTGTGCCTGAGGCCCTACCTAAATTGTGATTAGTGGAAAATGCAAATTCTACAATAGTTAGCTGTTCCTGCAAATTAGGACTGGCCATCTGTTCTGGACTCCTGGTTTGAAAAGGCAAGAGTGGGAGGGGGGGAGAGAGAGAGAGAGAGAGGGAGAGGGAGAGGGAGAGGGAGAGGGAGGGGGAGAGGGAGGGGGAGGGGGAGGGGGAGGGGGAGGGGGAGAAAGGGAGAGAGAGGGAGAGAGAGGGAGAGAGAGGGAGAGAGAGGGAGAGAGAGGGAGAGAGGCAGAGAGAGGCAGAGAGGCAGAGAAAGAGAAAAGGAGGGAGACGGAGAGCGAGGGGGGGTTAAAAGAAGGGGGAAGAGCGCGGGGAGGGTGCAGGGGGAGGGGGGAAAGTGGGGGGGTGAGAGAGAGTAGAGGGGAGAGAGTGGGGGGGAGAGAGTGGGGGGGAGAGAGTGGGGGGGGAGAGAGTTGGGGGGAGAGAGTGGGGGGAGGGGGGAGAGAGTAGGGGAGAGAGAGTGGGAGGTGAAAGAGAGTGGGGGAGAGAGTGAGAGGAAGAGAAAGGGAGGGATAAAGGGGGGAGGTAGGGAAAAAGAGGGAGGGAAAAAGAGAGGGAGGGAAGGAGGGAAAAAGAGAGGGAGGGAAGGAGGGAAAAGAGGGAGGGAAGGAGGGAAAAGAGGGAGGGAAGGAGGGAAAAGAGGGAGGGAAGGAGGGAAAAGAGGGAGGGAGAAAGAGGGGAGAGGGACAGGGGAGGGAGAGTGGAAGATGGGTTGTAAATTTAAGGTTTCTGGTAGATTAAAAAAGACAGATGGGGTGAATTTCTCCCCCAGCCCACCACACACACACAGAAAGCGGTGTGTTTTTGAAAATTACTGTTTGTAAGGGTGATGGATGCAGAAAATCTCATCACACTGAAAAAGTGAATGAGCAGTTGAGTATTTGCAAGAGGCCAGAACAAGAAATGGACAATAGGGTCAGACTGGATAGTTCCTTTCCAACTGTCACAGACACAATGGGCTGAATAGCCTCCTTCTATGTTGTAAGTTTCTCTAATTTTATGACTGAATCAAGACCTCTCTCTGAGTATCCACCTGCAGTCTCTTGTGTCTGCGATTTTCTCTCTCCCTTTCTTCAGAAATTGTTGGCTAATTTTCACACCTGATAATAAAGTTTTTCACCACCTTCCTTTATTTTATTTATATGATTAACATTAACTGTTTCACTTTCCACAGGGGCCACCGGACCTGCTGAGTGTTTCCAGCATTTTTCGTTTTATCATCAACATGGTTATTTCTTGATATGGTAGCCTTAAGTAGCAAGTGCAAATGGATCGGATGTGGTAAATGGTGCTCAACGTGTTCCTGCCTCTATCTAATATTCTTACGCAATAGCGGCAGGGTCACCAAATAACACTGGCTGAACGACCCCAACCCCAACACACTTAGTTTGCCCATTATTAAGAACCAACTGCCCTTTCAGGTGTTGTGTGTGTTCTTCTCCACCCTCAATCTGGCAAGGCCAGCATTTATTACACAGGAATTGAATGGTTTGTTAGGCCATTGAAAAGTCAACCACATTGTTGGGTCTGGAATCACTTACAGATGTGACCAGGTACATAGAAGGAAGCCATTCAGACCATCAAATCTATCCCAGTTCACAAAGCAATCACATTCCTCCACTAACTTTTCCTATGAAGTTTTCTGCCACTTAAGAATCAGAATTTATTATCACTGTCTTATGACGTGAAATTTGTTGTTTTGCAGCAGTACAGTGCAATGACATTAGATTACTATAAAAGTTACAGAATAAGTAAATAGTGCGAAAAAAAAGAAATAATGAGGTAGTGTTTATGGGTTCATGGACCGTTCAGAAATCTGATGGCAGAGGGAAAAAGCTGTTTCTGAAGTGTTGAGTGTGGGTTTTCAGCCTCCTGTACCTCCTCCCCGATGATAGCAACAAGAAGAGGGCATGTCCCAGGTGGTGAGGGTCCTTAGTGATGGATGCCATCTTCTTGAGGCACTGCCTCTTGAAGACGTCCTCAATGGTGGGGAGAGTTGTGCCCGTGATGGAGCTGGCTGAGTCTACAACCCTCTGCAGCCTCTTGCGATCCTGCACATTGGAGCCTCCATACCAAGTGGTGATGCAACCAGTCAGAATGCTCTCCACTGTACCGCTACAGAAATTTGCAAGGGTCTTTGGTGACATAGCAAATCTCCTCAAACTCCTAACGAGGTAGAGCCACAGGCATTCCTTCTTCATGATTGCATCAATGTGTCGGGCCGAGGACAGATCCTCTGAGATGTTGACACCCAGGAACTTGAAGCTGTTCACCCTTTCCACTGCTGACCCCTCAATGAGGACTGCTGTGTTCTTCTCCAGACTTCTACCACTCACCTGTATAGGGCTAATTTACAGTGGCCATAATTAATGTAGCTTAATTAACTTACCAACCAGCACATTTGGCAGGTGGCAGAATGGAACACCCGGAGGAAACCTGTGTGGTCACAGGGAGAACATGCAAACTCCATGCAGGTAACACCAAAGGTCAGGATTGAAGCGGAGTCACTAGAACTGTGAGAGAGCAGCTCCAATAGCTACACCACTGTGTCTCCCAAATTACCTTCCCATGATTCTCATCACTTCACCATTAGTTGCAGGACCTGCCAAACCTTTTCCTCTCTCTATCTTTCCTTCATTTAGATGTTGCTCACAGCCTCCTGTCCCAATATTTCCTCATGTGGGTCAACATCAAATCTGATTCACCACTGTTCCTGTACAGTGCCTTGGGAAGTTTTGTCACAGTAAAGCTACAAGAAAAATTCAACTTGTAGTTGCTAACAAAAAAAAATGAGAAACAGATCTGATAACATTTAGATTTATCTTACCAAGTTGGCACAAACAAATAACATTTTGTCCATCTGCTTTCTCTGCACAGCTAACAGTGACAGACTGACATAAATCCATACTGCAAAGGTCCAAATCAATAGAGCAATCCGCACCATCATAACCCAAAAAATAAAATACCAAAGGCTTACCTTCCAATTTCTAAGGTACATTTCTTCACTCACTGAGCACACAATAACCAGCTTGATAATTTGCATTTATATAGGATTTTTAATAGTATGTACCATGAGATGAAAGTGCTACCAGGCAGGAGTGGGAGAGAAATAGTTGAGGAGTAAGTTTTATGGAGACTTTCAAAAGAAAGGCAAAGAGGTTGCAAAGTAGATTTAGGGTGAGTAATTCAGAGTGCAGGGAAGAGGTAGAAGTTGCGGGGGGGGGGGGGGGAGGTGGGGATGGAGGATGCGGAGTGAAGAAATATAAAGGAGATTTGTGATCACCCAACAAACTATGTGCAGTTATAATGGAGGAAGCTTCAGAGGTAGGAGGAGGCAAGGCAATGAGGGGGAGGCCACATTCTTCTTCATCTTAGGCAGCTCCTTGAGATCAAGGATGACTTGCTTCCACTCTGGTTTTGTGGTTTCTTAGGTAGGCGATGCAGCCAACGTGGGAACTGCAGACTCTTCCACAAATAGGGCAGGTGATACAGGAGCCTGAGGGCATGTACCACCAGACTTAAGGACAGCTTCTACCCCACTGTGATAAGACTATTGAACGGTTCCCTTATATGATGAGCTGGATGATGACCTCACGATCTACCTTGTTGTGACCTTGCACCTTATTGCACTGTACTTTCTCTGTAGCTGTGATACTTTTCTCTGTACTGGACTGTTATTGTTTTTACCTGTACTACATCAATGGACTCTGTACTAACTCAGTGTAACTGCACTGTGTAATGAATTGACCTGTACGATAGGTATGCAAGACAAGTTTTTCCCTGTACCTCAGTACAAGTGACAATAATAAACCGATAAACATGGCTGACAGGGAGGGTGGATAGTTTGAGAGGTGGTGTGCTCCGTCCACCACTTACACAGGGCATTTGTTTGCTCCTGATGCATGGCCTCAAGGTTCTCAATAACATCCTGAATGCACCTTCTCCACTATCAGTGGTAATGGGCTAGAGGTTCCCAGTAGTTATTTGGCATATTATTAAAGGAAGCTTTGAGCACAAGTTCTATTCTGTTTTGAATGAAATGTTCTGGATGAAGAAGAGTTAACTGAGGCAGCCAAGAACAGCTGAAGGATGGAAAACTGTTTCCTACTGGATAAGATGCGGGCAACAAAACTTTGGACAATTTATATTTGAAGATTTGAGGTAAAAGGGGGAAATTACCAACCTCCTACTCTCTGGAAACGCCCCCAGCTACACAGCACTTCGAGATCTTTGTGCTCCTCCAATTCTGGCCTTTTGCACTACCCAGATTTTTATTGTTATTCCACAGAAGGCCAGGCCTTGGCCACTAGTGCGGGGGGGAAAGCAGCCAGAAGTCATGGTACATGTTGGTACCAATGACATAGGTAGGAAGCGGGATGAGGTCCTGAAAAGTGAGTTTAGGGAGCTAGGCAGAAGGCTGCAGAACAGGACCTCAAGGGTGGCGATCTCAGGATTGCTGCCAGTGCTATGTGATAGTGAAGGTAAGAATAGGAGGAGATGACAGATGAATGTGTGGCTGAGGAGTTGGTGCAGGGGGCAAGGTTTTAGATTTTTGGATCATTGGGATCTCTTCTGGGGAAGGTGGGACCAGTACAGATTGGATGGGTTACACCTGAACTCGAGGGGGACCAATATCCTTGCAGGCAGGTTTGCTAGTGTGGTTTGGGAGGGTTTAAACTAGTTTGCAAGGGGGATGGGAACTGGAGGGATAGGTTAGTGGAAGACATGCATGGAGTAAAGCCAGATCTAACATATAGAGAGGCTTTGAGGAAGGAGAAGCAAAGTATAAGGTATAAAAGTAGAAAGGTGGATGGGCTAAAGTGCATTTACTTAAATGCAAGAAGCATCAGGAATAAAGGTGATGAACTGAGAGCTTGGATAAATACATGGAACCATGATATTGTGGCTCTTGCAGAGACTTGGCTGTCACCAGGGCAGGAATGGATACTGAATATTCCTGGATTTCAGTGTTTTAAAAGGGATGGGGGGGGGTGGGGAAGAAGAGGAGGAGGGGTGGCGTTACTGGTCAGGGATACTATTACAGCTGCAGAAAGGGTGGATACTGTAGCAGAATCCTCACTAGAGTCAGTATGGGTGGAAGTTAGGAACAAGAAAGGAGAAGTTACTCTACTGGGAGTATTCTATTGGCCCCCTGGTAGCAGCAAGGATACTGAGGAGCAGATCAGGAGGCAGATTTTGGAAAGGTGCAAAAATAACAGGGTTGTTATCACAGGAGACTTCAACTTCCCAAATATTGATTGGCACCTGCTTAGTACCAAAGGTTTAGATGGGGCAGAGTTTTTTTTAAGTGTGAACAGGATGGATTTGTGTCACAGTATGTTGACAGGCCGACGAGAGGGAATGCCATATTAGATCTAGTTTTTGGTAATGAACCTGGTCAGGCGACAGATCTCTCAGTGGGTGAGCACTTGGGGGACAGTAACTACTGCTCCCTAACCTTTAGCATTGTCATGGACAAGGATAGGAGCAAAGAGGACAGGAAAATATTTCATTGGGGAAGGAAAAATTATGAGGCTATAAGGCTAGAACTTGTGAGTGTGAATTGGGATGATATTTTTGAAGGGAAATGTACTGTGGAGATGTGGTCGATGTTCAGGGATCTCTTGCAGGACGTTAGGGATAAATTTGTCCCGGTGAGGCAGAGAAAGAATGGCAGGGTGAAGGAACCATGGTTGACAAGAGAGATAGAACATCTAGTTAGGAGGAAGAAGGCAGCATACATAAAGTTTAGGCAGCAATGATCAGATAGGTCTCTTGAGGAATATAGAGTAGCAAGGAAGGAATTTAAAAAGGGGCTGAGGAGAGCAAGAAGGGGACATGAACAGGCCTTGGTGAGCAGGGTTAAAGAAAACCCCAAGGCATTTTTCACTTATGTGAAGAGCAAAAGGATGACGGGAGTAAAGGTAGGGCCGATTAGGGATAAAGGTGGGAAGATGTTGCTGGAAGCTGTGGAAGTGGGTGAGGTCCTCAATGAATACTTCCCTTCAATATTCACCAAGTAGAGGGGCCTTGATGACGCTGAGGGCAGAGTTGGTAAGGTTAATGTTCCACAGCATGTTGATATCAAGAGAGACGATGTGTTGGAGCTGTTAGAAAATATTAGGACTGATAAGTCCCTGGGGCCTGACGGAATATTCCCCAGGTTGCTCCGCGAGGTGAGGGAGGATATTGCTGAGCCTTTGGCTAGGATCTTTGAGTCCTCGTTGTCCATGGGAATGGTACTGGAAGATTGGAGGGTGGCAAATGTTATCCCCTTATTCAAAAAATGTAGTAGGGATAGTCCAGGGAATTATAGACCAGCGAGCCTTACATGCAAGCTGTTGGAGAGGATTCTTAGAGCTAGGATCTATGGGCATTTAGAGAATCATGATCTGATCAGGGACAACTAGCATGGCTTTGTGAAGGGTAGATCATGTCTCACAAGCCTGATAGTGTTCTTTGAGGAGGTGACCAGACAGATTGATGAGGGTAGTGCAGTAGATGTGGTCTACATGGATTTTAGTAAGGCGTTTGACAAGGTTCCACATGGTAGGCTTCTTCAGAAGGTCGGAGGGCATGGGATCCAGGGAAGTTTGGCCATGTGGATTCAGAATTGGCTTGCCTGTAGAAAGCAGAGGGAGTGCATTCATATTGGAGGGCTGTGACTAGTGGTGTCCCACAAGGATCGGTTCTGGGACCTCTGCTTTTCGTGATTTTTATTAATGACTTGGATGAGGGGGTAGAAGGGTGGGTTAGCAAGTTTGCAGATGACACAAAGGTTGGTGGTATTGTCGATAGTGTAAAGGATTGTCGAAGATTGCAGATGGTGTTCAATCTGGAGAAGTGTGAGGTGGTACACTTTGGAAGGACAAACTCCAAGGCAGAGTACAAAGTTAATGGCAGGATTCTGGGTAGTGTGGAGTAGCAGAGGGATCTGGGGGTCCATATCCACAGATCCCTGAAAGTTGCCTCACAGGTGGATAGGGTAGTTAGAAAGCTTATGGGGTGTTAGCTTTCATAAGTCAAGGGATCGAGTTTAAGAGCCACAAGGTAATGATGCAGCTCTATAAAACTCTGGTTAGACCATACTTAGAATACTGTGTCCAGTTCTGGTGGCCTTATTATAGGAAGGATGTAGAAGCATTGGGAAGGGTGCAGAGGAGATTTACCAGGATGCTGCCTGGTTTGGAGAGTATGCATTATGAGGAGAGACTAAGGGAGCTAGGGCTTTACTCTTTGGAGAGAAGGAGGATGAGAGGAGACATGATAGAGGTGTACCAAATATTAAGAGGAATAGATCGAGTAGACAGCCAGCACCTTTTTCCCAGGGCCCCAATGCTCAATACAAGAGGGCATGGCTTTAAGGTAATGGGTGGGAAGTTCAAGGGTGATATCAGAGGAAGGTTTTTTTTACCCAGAGAGTGGTTGGGGCATGGAATGCGCTGCCTGGGGCGGTGGTGGAGGCAGGTACATTGGTCAAATTCAAGAGATTCCTAGATAAGCATATGGAGGAATTTAAAATAGAGGGATATGTAGTAAGAAGGGTTTAGATAGTCTTAGGCGAGGTTTAAAGGTCGGCACAACATTGTGGGCCGAAGGGCCTGTATTGTTCTGTGCTGTTCTATGTTCTAAACTAGGTCTCAGGTTCTGGAAATTCCTCCCTGGACCTCTAACTATTCTATAAAAATTCTAAATTGAAAGGAAATAATTAACCTGAAATGAAAGCAGTGGGAAAAAATTGCAGATGTAGGAAAACTGGACAAGGAGAGGATGGTTTTAAGTTATCACCGTGAATCTTTTATCAATAGTGATGCTTCTAATAAAAAAATCATATCTGGTATTATAAATTGCCCCCTGCCCTTGGGAATTTCAAACTGCCTCATTTTCAGCTTGTGTTATACCATTCTGAAAAAGCATTGATAATTCAATTTTAGAGCAGGAATAACTTTACTTATATAATATCACTATAAATATTCCAAACCCAGCAGCTCGAAAGTTAAATTTTGTTGGCAAACTTGAGTCAATAATTCAAATTCATTGCAGCAGTGAGCCCTGCATGTTCACTAAGGTTTACATCAGCTAACATCAAGCCATTTCTCCCTGCATGGCTAGAAAGCAACTTATATTTAATAAATAAGATTAAAGCAGGTTTATCCCTTGCAAAATTCATTCAGTTTACCTTGATCACACTAAACTAAATGAATAGCACCCATTTGCAAATACAAACTGTATCCCATTTTGCATGTAAGAAAATCTGGAACACACTGTTAAACATTGGAAACTGCCGCTGAGAGTGTAACTCCACTTCCACAGTGCATCCAGGGATTGTCAAATCAATAGCTGCAACTAACCACTTTAAACCCTGCCTGCCAAATAATTTACTTTCTATAATAGAGGAAAAGAACCTCCAGACAATTGAAGACATTTCACAGAAATGTACCCTGGGAGAGAAAAATTAATAAATGTGGGTTTCCAAAAAATTCTCAACTTTTACCCTTTTTTTCCTTAACAACAGACAGGCATGTTTACTTCATAGATAATGGACTGTTTTTGATGAAATAACAGCAAAGATCTAAAGATATTGTCCACACCAATATACGGGTAGGTTGGTTGTGGTGTAGGGGTGGGTGAGAGCAGGGTCCAGTTGGAACCCACAGGATATATTCCCTGGGCTTGCTTAGTGACAACAGAAGCTCCTACAATGTGGCCCTCAGATGGATTTATGGCAAGGTATCAGCAGAATTTAGACATTGAGGGGTAATCTGGCCAATCAAGGGTTAAAGATCTGGCTTGGCTGGTCAGCTGCTGTGACACTGGTTGTGACTCTCAGGTAAGTTGAGAGTGAAAGAGGTTGCAACAGGTTGGATTCAGTGTGCAGTTTTGGCGGGCGTGATGGGGAAGAGTGTGGCCACCCACCTTTACATTCAGCTATGTGGTCTTTCCTTGTCAGTTCACACTCAATTATGCTGTGCAAGTTCTGCAAGTGATGGCAGAAACATCAAGGTGTTAGAAAGTCAAAAACGGTCTTCCAAGACCATCTTATTCAATGAGCCAGCAATTTTTGATCAAAGGACAATTATCAGCCAGGACAACAGGAATACAAACTAAAAACAAAAACAAAATGCAGATGCTGGAAATCTGAAATAAAAGCAGAACATGTTGGAAGTATTCAGCAGATCAGGTAGAATTTGTGAAAAGAAAGTTAATATTTCAAGTCAATCTCCTTTCATCAGAACTTAGTACATCCCGATGTATTTTGAAAGCTACAAATCATTTAGAGTGGAACAAAAACTTCTGATCTGAAACACAGCACCAATGACCCAAATAATGAAGTGAGGCATCAATCCAGGTTTTGTGGCCCAACTAAAGCTCACTGAACTGAAAAGATTTGCCTTGTTTCTCCTCTTCCTGTTGATGCCTGATCTGCAGCCTATTTTTATTTCAGAATGCCAGCAACTGCAGTATTTTCCTTCTGTTTCACTTCTTCCCATGTCTGGAATAGTGCTTGAATGGGTTTGCCAAACTTTCAGGATTCCCCTGGAATCTCCTCTAAGGTTCCTGGATATTGCTGTCTGCAAACATTCCAAGAAAAAAATTAACTGGGATATTTAAACAAATAGTGTGTTTTTTTCCTCCTCCTACATTGTTTTGAAACATTTTCATTGATTGGTTATAAAATGTAGTTGAAGGTGTAGTACTGGGGATAAAGGGGAAAGAAGCTGTTTGAGTGGGTGGAGGAATTGAAAATGGGAAGTCACATGACAAAGCCTCCAGGACTATATGCAACCAGAGTTGGCAACCCACTGGTCTCTGAATTAACAGTACAAACCACTGAACCATGGTGTGAAAACATATTCTTTTCCAAACTTTGTAAATGTTTATGCTAGTAACATTATTCAACATGGGGTTTCTTATGACTTCTGTTTTACGCAAGGTATGAACCCACTTAAAGTGAATGGGCTAACAAATGCAGAAAAATCAGTCTCACAAATGCATTCAACTCTAATAACACCGACAGTCATTCCAAGGCTGCAGAGTACATGATAGATAACACTAGCAATTAACTCGCATCTTGTTCTGCATGCCTCACCGTCACATCCTCTGTGTGTGTGTGTGTGTGTGTGTGTGTGTGTGTGTGTGTGTGTCGTAAACTAGATAAATTATAAGCTCACCATAGCGGAAAGTATGATTTGTGAGCGGGGCAAGATGTGTCAGTAGTGGATGAGTCAATATTAATTCACCCAGGAACGTATTTCATAGATAAGCAGCCAATATATTTGTTGTATAATTACATATTCTCTGCACAAATTATACACATTTGTGATACATTTACAATATGTGTATGCTATCTGTGGAAACCAGTCCTGTGCTGTATGAATTGTGCAATGAGAGGCAGATATAAATAAATGCAACATAGACAAAGCAACATGAAGATAATGAAAAGACAAAGACATGGGTAGGCATAGATCCAACAATAACATTCAACAGGGAATTGGATAAACTCAGAGAGGAAGATTTTCAATGCTACAGGGAGAGATCAGGTGCTGGAACTAAACAGACAGCTCCTTCAAAGAGTATAAAGTTCAGGTGAGTAACCTTTTTCTGTGCTGTGGTTATATATGAGAGTTAGGAAGATAAATGGGATGGAAAAAGCAACAATATCACTCCCCAGTGCAATGTTGCCTGGATTGGTGGATTATGCAGGGAGATTGGATAGGCTGGACTTGTTTTCCCTTGAGTGAAGGAGGCTGAGAGGTGACCTGGCACAAGTATATAACATTCTGAGAGGCACAAATAGGGTAGATAGTCAAAATCTTTTTTCCCATGGGAGGAGTAACAAAAAATAAGAGGGCATAATTTTAAGGTGAGAGGTAGAAGATTTAAAGGGGATCTGAGAGGCAAGTTTTTTCACACAGAGTATGGCTGATAGCTGTAAGGCGCTGCCAGGGGAGGCAGCGGAATCAGATACAACTACTACATTTAAGAGTTTTTTAGATGGCGGCATGCTAGTGTGGCGGTTAGCGTAATGCTATTACAGCACCAGCGATCCCATTCAATTCCCGCCGCAGTCTGTAAGGAGTTTGTGCATTCTCTTCGTGACTGCGTGGGTCTCCTCCGGGTGCTCCGGTTTCCTTCCACATTCCAAAGATGTACGGGTTAGGAAGTTGTGGGCATGCTATGTTGGCACTGGAAGCGTGGCGACACTTGTGGGCTGCCCCCAGCTCATTCTCAGACCGTGTTGGTTGTTAACACAAAAAGACGCTTTTCACTGTGTGTTTCGATTCTAATAAATATTACATACGCTTAATTCGGCAGCGCATAGAAGGGTACATTCCTAATGTGGGCACATGGGATTAGTGTAGATGATCAAAAAGGTTGGCATGAATGTAGAGGGACAAAAGGGCCATTCCTGTGCCATTCAACTCCATGAATCGATGACTCTATAACCAACAACATAGAAACATAGAAAAACCTACAGCATAATTCAGGCCCTTCGGCCCACAAAGCTGTGCTGAACATGTCCCTACCCTAGAAATTACTAGGCTTACCCACAGCCCTCTAGTTTTCTCATCTCCATGTTCCTATCCAACAGTCTCTTAAAAGACCCTATCGTATCCGCCTCCACTCCCGTTGCCTGCAGCCCATTCCACACACTCACCACTCCGAGTAAAAAACTTACTCCTGACGTCTCCTCTATACCTACTCCCCAGCACCTTAAACCTATGTCCTCTTGTGGCCACCATTTCAGCCCTGGGGAAAAGCCTCTGACTATTCACCCGATCAATGCCTCTCATCATCTTATATACCTCTGTCAGGTCCCCCCTCATCCTCTGTCGCTCCAAGGAGAAAAGGCCGAGTTCCCTCAACCAGCTTTCATAAGGCATGTTCTGCATTCCAGGCAGCATCCTTGTAAATCTCCTCTGCACCCTTTCTATGGCTTCCACATCCTTCCTGTAGTGAGGCAACCAGAATTGAGCACAATACTCCAGGTGGGGTCTGACCAGGGTCCGAAATAGCTGCAACAATACCTCCCAGCTCCTAAATTCAATTCCACGATTGATGAAGGACAATACACCAGATGCCTTCTTAAATTAAATTAAATTAAATTAAAATTAAATTTTATTTACAGCGTGGTAACAGGTCCTTCCGGCCCAATGAGTCCACGCTGCCCATTTTAAACCCAAATTAACCTACCCGTACATCTTTACAATGTGGGAGGAAACCAGAGCACCCAGAGGAAACCCACACAGACACGGGAGAAAGTACAAACTCCTTACAGACAGCGACGGGAATCGAAACCCGATTGCTGGTGCTGTAATAGCGTCGCGCTAACTGCTATGCTACCGTGCCGCCTACAGAGTCAACCTGCGCAGCCGCTTTGAGCATCCTATGGGCTCGGACCCCAAGATCCCTCTGATCCTCCACACTGCCAAGAGTCCTGCCATTAAATACTATATTCTGCCATCATATTTGACCTACCAAAATGAACCACTTCACACTTATCTGGGTTGAACTGCATCTGCCACTTCTCAGCCCAACTTTGCATCCTATCTATGTCCTGCTGTAACCTCTGACAGCCCTCTATACCATCCACAACACATCCAACTTTTGTGTCATCCACAAACTTACTAACCCATCCCTCCACTTCCTCATCCAGGTCATTTATAAAAATCACAAAGAGTAAGGGTCCCAGAACAGATCCCTCAGGTACACCACTGGTCACCGACCTCCATGCAGAATACAACTCTTCAACAACCACTCTTTTCCTTCTGTGAGCCAGCCAGTTCTGGATCCGCAATGCAATGTCCCCTTGGATCCCATGCCTCCTTACTTTCTCAATAAGCCTTGCATGGGGTACCTTATCAAATGCCTTGCTGAACAGCACTTCAACTTCAGTCCCTGTTTTATGTTGATATTGTTGATCTCATTCAGGGTGGTGATTTAAGAGGTATGAAAAGGCTCTCCTTTCTCACAGTAACCTATCACCCCCTTGCACATCAAGTACCAATCCACCTCTGCTTCCATCGTCCTTTGGGGGAAGAGAATTCCAAAGATTCATGATCCTCTGAGAGAAAACATTTTACCTCATCTCTGTCTTACATGAGCAACCTCTTATTTTTAAGCAGTGATCCTGAGTTCTAGAAGCAGCAGTTTAGTTCCTGACCTTGTAGCTTCTGTGAAAATGAGTGGACAGTGACCAGGTACTGTGGCGAAGTCACAGAGCCCACGGAACAGTCAATGGGAAACAAGGGCTCACAGCTCAACACCAGCTATAGGGCAGGTTACAGAAGGTCACAGCACTGTAACTATAGCAGGGGCTCAGAGCCTTTGAGAAAGCAACAGAGTGGGCAAAATGTAGCATACAAAGAAGAAACAGGGGAAGAGACAGGTAAATGAAAAGACAGATAAGTTAAACTCTGCCACAGTGAGAGACCTCAGTGTAAGACTTCTGCATATACAATGACCAAAAGTGACTCTGAAAGGAGAGGGCCACAAGCAACATTGGCCAGCAAATCACCCACCAAGGGACCTGCAGTTATATAATTTCAGGCTATGCTGCATGCTGTGCTCGGTGAAAACAATCGCACTTCACAAAATTAGAAGATGCATAATTCATGTACTTGACATATGCAAGTGCCAATCAAAACCAATCCTTGTTATTCAGTGAACAGTCTTCATGTCTCTCCACCCACAGCATGACCTGCATTAATAAAGGCCAGCAACAGGATGGTGCTGCATTTCTGGCCACACAATGTCCATATCCTACCAGTTCCCTCACATTCATGTGCCTATCTAAGAGTTTCTTGAATGCCCCTATTGTACTTGCCTCCACCACCACCCCAGGCAGCACATTCCAGGAACCCACCACTCCATGTAAAAAAAACTTGCCCTGCACATCTCCTTTGAACTTACCCCCTATCACCTTAAATGCATGCCTCCTGGTATTAGACACTTCAACCCTGGGGAAAAGATACTGGCTGTCTTCTCTATCTATGCCTTATATAATCTTATAAACCTCTATCAGATCTCCCTTCAGCCTCTGCTGCTTCAGAGAGAACAACCCAAGTTTGTCCAACCTATCCTCATAGCACATGCCCTCTAATCCTGGCAGCATCTTGGTAAACCTCTGCTGCACCCTCTCCAAAGCCTCCACATCCTTCCTATAATGGGGTGACCAGAACTGAATGCAATACTCTAGGTGGGGCCTAACTAAAATGTTAAAAAGCTGCAGCCTAACTTCTTGACTCTTGAACTCAATACCTCGAGTAATGAAGGCAAGCATGCCATATGCCTTCTGTACTGCCTGATCAACCTGTTTAGCCACTTTCAGGGTGCTCTGAACTTGGACCCCAAAATCCCTCTGCTCATCAACACTGTTAAGGGTCTTGCCATTAACAGTGTACTGTCTCTTTGCATTTGATCTCCCAAAGTGCAACACTTGACATTTGTCTGGGTTGAACTCCATCTGCCATTTCTCCGCCCATATCTGCAACTGATCTATATCCCGCTGCATCCTTTGCCAGGTCATTTATAAACATCACAAACAGCAGGAGGTCCCAGTACGGATCCCTGAGGAACACCACTAGTCACAGACCTCCAGCTGGAATGAGTTCCATCGACCACTACCCTCTGTCTTCTATGGGAAAACCAGTTCTGAATGCAAAGGGCCAATTCACCGTGGATCCCGTGCATCTTAATCTTCTGGGTGAACCTCCCATGAGGGACCTTGTCAAACACCTTATGAAAATCCATGTAGACAACATCCACAGCTCTAACTTCATCAATCACCCTCCTCACCTCGGCAAAAAACTCAATCAAATTAGTAAGACAAGTCTTGCCCTGCACAAAGCCATGCTGACTGTCCCTAACTAGGCTATGGTTTTCTAAATGCTCATAAATCCTATCCCTAAGAATCCTCTCCAGTAACTTCCCTACCACTGACGTGAGACTCACCGGTCTATTGTTACCAGGATTATCCCCGTTTCCCTTCTTGAATAATGGAACAACATTAGTTACTCACCAGTCCTCCAGGACCTTGCCTGTGGCTAGAGAGGACACGAAGATATTGGTCAAGGCCCCAGCAATCTCATCTCTTGCCTCTCTCAATAACCTGGGGTATATCCCATCAGGCCCACCATGTTGTGCCGCCCTTCAAACCACTCCTAAGACTATCTAACCCCTTCCTCCCACATATCCCTCTATCTTAAGTTCCTCCATATGCTTATCTAACAATCTCTTGAACTTGACCAATGTATCAGCCTCCACCACCACCCCAGGCAGCATGTTCCATGCACCAACCACTCTCTGGGTGAAAAACATCTCTGACATCTCCCTTGAACTTCCCACCCATTACTTTAAAGCCATGTCCTCTTGTTTTGAGCATTGGTGCCCTGGGAAAGAGGCGCTGGCTGTCCACTCTATCCTCCTTCCCTCCAATGAGTAAAGCCCTAGCTCCTTTAATCTCTCCTCGTAATCCATACTCTCTAATCCAAGCAGCATCCTGGTAGATCTCCTCTGCACCCTTTCCAATGCCTCCACATCCTTCCTATAATGAGGCGACTAGAACTGGACATAGTACTCTAAGTGTGGTCTAAACAGAGTTTTGTAAAGCTGCATCATTACTTTGTGGCTCTTAAACTTGATCCCACGACTTACGAAAGCTAACATCCCATAAGCTTTCTTAACTACCCTATCTACCTGTGAGGCGACTTTCAGTGATCTGTGGATATGAACCCCCAGATCCCCCTGCTCCTCTACACTGCCCAGAATCCTGCCATTTACCTTGTACTCCGCCTTGGAGTTTGTCCTTCCAAAGTGTACCACCTCATACTTCTCTGGATTGAACTCCAACTGCCACTTGTCAGCCCAGCTCTGCATCCTATCAATATCCCTCTATAAGCTTCAACAGCCCTCCCACCCCCTCACTAATAAATATCACAAAAAGTAGAGGCCCCAGAACTGATCCCTGTGTGACACCACTAGTCAATATCCTCTTGTTCTTGATGTATGTATAGAATGCCTTGGGATTCTCTTTAATCATACTTACCAAGGACTTTTCATGGCCCCTCCTGGCTTTCCTAATTCCCTTCTTGAGTTCCTTTCTGGCTGCTTTATAATCCTCAAGTGTTCTGTTTGATCCTAGCTTCCTAAGCTTTACATACTTCTTTTTCTTCTTGACTAAATTCACCATGTCTCTCAACATCCAAGGTTCTCTTACCTTGCCATCTTGTCCTTCCTTCTTACTGGAATGTACCTGTCCTGTACTCTGTGCAGTTGGTCTTTAAACACCCTCCACATGTCGGATGTGGACTTGCCCAAAAACAGCTGTTCCCAATTAATTCTCCCTAGTTCCTGCCTAATGCTCTCGTAATTTGCCCTGCTCCAATTTCATACCCTCCTGCAAGGTCCATATTTTTTCTTATCTATAGCTATCTTAAAACATAAGGAGTTGTGGTCACTGTTCCCTGACTGTTCTCCCACTGGAAGGTTGGTCACCTTGCCAGGCTCGTTACCCATCACCAGGTCCAGTACGACCACTCCTTTCATTGGATTATCTACATATCGAGTTAAGAAACACTTCGGGATGCACCTAACAAATTCTGCCCTGCCTAAACCTAGTAAGGAGGTCCCAGTCTATATTAGGGAAGTTGAAGTCCCCCATGACAACAACCCTATTAAATTTTACACCTTTCCCTAATCTGCCTGCATATCTGTTCCTCAATGTCCCGGTGGCTACTGGGGTGTCTGTAGTATAATTCCATCAGGGTGATTGCAGTATTCTTATTTTTGAGTTCTACCCATATGGATGAGCCCTCCATTATATCCCCTCTGAGTGCAGCTGTGATATTGTCCCTGACTAATTGTGCAACTCCCCCCCTCCCCCTTTATCTTTTCTAAAACATCAAAACCTTGGAACATCAAGCACCCATTCCTGTCCTTCTCTCAATCAAGTCTCTGTTATAGCTATAGTTCCATGTACTGATCCATGCTCTAAGTTCATCACCCTTACCCATAATACTCCTCGCATTCAAATGCACACACTTCAAACTGTCCGTCCCATTGTGTCTATTACTTTGCTCCTACTTGTTTTAACTGGCCCAGACTCGAAATCCCTCCACTTTTGACCTGGTGATCTCGTTCCCAGAGCTAAAACATTTAGACAGTTATAGCTGTTGAGCAGCACTGGAGGCAATTCTAAATTCAAGGGGTTGAAGAGCCAACGTTGGGTCCACCCAGTACGTATTTCTCTCCACGGAAATCAAAGGAAATGAAAATTGGGAGGAATGTATAACGGTAAAGGGACTATATATTACCCACATTATAAGAAATTAATACTGCCCACCCTAACTTCAAAAACTATGGCCACTCTGCCAACCAGAACTAGATTTGTCATTAAATTGATTCTAATTGGGGTTCAGAATTCACTTTTCCAAACACTCCAGGTGTCCAGATTTTTAAACTATTATTGCACTACACTTCTCCCAGACCTCATTGGGTTGAATATTCACTACTAGGATTTGCACAATTCAAACAGAATCAGCTGAGACCAGTTTAAGTAATCAAGGAACTTTAAATGTAAATGAGCCAAGCAGAAAAAAAATATAGTAATGGTTTCCACAATTGTTTAAAGTGTTTAAGATTCAATTCACACTGCCCACAAAACTGGCCAAGCCCCCTGGTTATAACTGTAAGATTCTGTTGATAGTGCTGGCTCAGGAAAGCTCTTTAAATCTGCTCATTTCATTAGACAGCAAGGCATAAGGAGGCAACTTAAATGTTTTTTTTCACATCACATAATATTTAGCTTATTAAAAACTGATCCGTGCATACCAATAAAAGCAGCAAATGGTGCACTATAGATTTTTTAACAATGTTATTTTCAGTAATTCTCTGTCAAGTTTCATGCAGCTGGAAGATTGGACACTGTAATTAGGAAGGCTTATTTTTCTGATGAAGCAATTTTCAACCATGGCAATAAAACGACAATACATTACTAGTCAAATTTCATCAACAAATACCGTTTAATAGAAAACAAAGAACAGAAATAGTTGTGTTCAATTACTTTGACCAATTGCATGGATTCAGGAAAGATTTTACTTTATTGTCATAAATTTGAAATGTAATCACTGCAAAACCACTGCAATCTCAGGACCATTTGGGCACGATTACCCAACTGCATTCAAAATGGAATCTCTACCCACCTATTTCGATTCTTTTATGAAATGTTTTAGCTTGTATAATTTAAATTGCTAAAACATAATGGTTATCTGAGTTCGTAAATATTACATCACCTGTTCTTGCACAGCAGATTGAGTGAAATTAGCAGACGCCCCATTTTGCAAGACATCCAAGAAACTCCACAGATATTTAATTGCTTCCTGAAGTGTCAACAAACACAATGGCCAATGTGGACACAGCAAACTCCCATCAACAGGAATGAGATTAAAGGCCAGTCAATCTGCTCTTGGTGGTGACAGTTCCATATCAAATAATTATTAGCTAAGGCTAGCAGGAAAAAACTCCTGAGTCAGTCTTGGCTCAGTGATAACCCCCATACCTCACACACAGTAGGTTGTGGATTCAAGTCAGGCTCCTGGGACTACATCACTAATTCTAGGCTTATATTGCAGTACACCACTGAGGGACTGGTGCATCATTAAAGGTGATGTCTTTGGAATTGGAATTGGTTTATTATTGTCACATGTACTGAGGTACAGTGAAAAATTTGTCTTGCATACCGATCATACAGATCAATTCATTACACAGCGCATCAAGGTTGTACAAGGTGAAACAATAACTGAATGCAGAATAAAGTGTAACAGCTACAGAGAAAGTGCAGTGCAGGTAGACAATAAAGTGCAAGGGTCACAATGAGCTGAAATTCAGCTTGAGGGTGAAAAACTTGGGTCTGAAATTAAGTTCATCACAATAAAGGATAAGACAGTAAATCAGCAGAAACATATTTAAGGAGATATGGAATATTCCATTGGAAGCAATGGTAATATCAAAATAAAAGAAAAGGCAAACAACGTTGTGAAGATTTCAGAGAGGCCAGATGATTGGAAAATCTTTAGAAACCAGCAAAACACGATTTAAAAAAATATAGAGGGCAAAGATAGAGTATGAGAGCAAATAATGTAGAAAAGACAGTAAGAGCTTTCCACAGGTACTGTATATGTAAAGGAAGAGGGTATCAGAAGTAAATATCGGTCCCTTCGAGGCTGAGATTAGATTCAAAACAATTATTTTGGTTGGGCCTTCATGATAAAAAAACACTAAAAATATCCCAATAACAATAAATGATCAAGAGAGGGTGAAACTTTAAACAATTTCTATTACCAGAGAAAAAGTACAAAGCAAATTAATGGGAATAAAGGCCAATAAGTCCCCTGGACCTAAAGGCCTGAATCCTTGGGTTTTAACGGAAGTGGCTGCCAGAGATATTGTGACCTCTTGTGATCTCTCAATATTCCCTGGATTCCACATATGTCTCAGAAAACTGGAAAAGTACAAATGTAACATCACTTTCAAGAAAGGAGGGGACCAGAGGGCAAAAAACTATAGACCTGTTGGCCTAATAGGTGTCCTGGCAAAATGGTGGAATCCATTATTAGGGAGGTATTAGCAAAATGTTTAGAAAGTCAAAAGAAAATCAAGCAGAGTTAATATGGTTTGATGAAAGGGAAATTGTGCTTTTCAAATTTGTCACAGTTCTTTGTGGCTGTAACAAACAGGATAGATAAAGGCTAACCAGCAGATGTAGTGTATTTAGACTTTCAGAAGGCACTTGATAAATGAAGTGTTACTTCACCAGATAAGTGGACAGGGTTGGGGGTTATGTTGGACAAAAAAACTACAGATTTATGTGAGTGGAGGCCATCTGAGCCCAGAAACTGACATGAGCAGGCTGAAGCTGGTTTGAATCAACCTGACTTTGGGAAAAACAATGGAAGAGACAGGAGACACAAGTTCTTATTTGGGAGAACAACAATGAGGTAATGCTACCTGTAACCTTGGGATAGATCCAATGGAGAGGGAACACATGCTAGCCAGATAAAACAGAACCAACGAAACTGAAACACAGCAGTGCAGAACCGATAAGAAAGAGTATTTTGGATGCAGAAGCAGCGAAAACTCTGGGGACCAGCCATCGCAAAAGTTGATGACCCAACGTTGGAAACATGGAGATTATGTTGGGATCAAGTGGGGCACCTGGCCAGCATGAGCTTCTATTTCTAGGTATTGACTTTTCTATTCTGATTGACTGTTCAGGAAGTGTCAGGGAAACCTAGTTGGTGTGTATATAGACAGTTTATCTTGTGTGAATGGCATGCTTACTTCTAACCAAACTGTATGAATTGCATGTCTGTCTTTAACTGAACCAATAAAGATAACCAATAGTTGATACAGATTCTCTCTGTGCCTAACCAGTCATTGTTGTTGAAGGTGGGAATACCTGCAACAGTTATATATTGCTGTACACCGAGGCCCATTGTCTCCCCAAAAAAGTCAACAAGTTAGCCACCACAACTTTCCCTTAAAACACCCATACTGACCATAATTGATTAATCTGTCCCTCAAAATCGATTCCGATAATCTGTCCTGCATCAAAATCAAACTAACTGACCTTTAATTACTCAATTCATTCCTTCTTCCATTTAGAGCAATGATACTATCTCAGTAGTCCTCCAATCCTCTGGCACCAGTTGGATAGCCAGGGAGGATGGGAAAGTGATGCTCAGTGTCACTGCAATTTCTTCCCTTACTTCTTTTAATAGCCCGGGATGTATTCCTTCTGGGCCCAGTGATTTATCGATTTTCAAAGATGCTCGACCTGCCAGCGTTTTCTCTTTTACAGAGGTTATTCCTTCCATATTTCACCTTAAATGGAGCATAAACTCCTGCTCCTTCTTTTGTAAAGGCAGCTACAATGGACTCATGAAGAATTTTATCCATATTCTCTGTCTCCACATCCTTTCGCTACTTACTTGTTCTCTCATTTTTCATCTTCTTCACCAGAGAGGTTGTTAACTCTTGTTGGATTGCATACCCACAGGAAGGGATATTTTCTAACCTCATCCACATAAATATTCATCCAGAAGTCTCGGGTGTGATTGTCTACGTACTAAGGGTAATGACAACAACAGTTACCACCCTCACTCAATGTCTAAACATGTGCATTTTGCACCAAAAATGATCAGATTTGGAGATTCACATTGGTACCTCTTTCTTAATCGTACTGTAAATCGGATCTGATAGGAAAAATTCCTGAACATTCATCCATATTTAATTTGCCTGAGATCTCCAGGAAAATGAGACTTGTAGCAAAATGCTTTTTGATTAAAGCAGTTTTGTCCAGTTGCACAATACTAAATCACAGAATGCAAATAAATGTGACTAAGAAGGAACCATTGTGGTTTGAACTCTTTGTATTTGCTAGGAGAGCAGAAAAAGGAATTAATCAATGTCAAAGAAGATGCTTCCTTTCGAACAATGTCTTGGTTAAAAGGAAGCATATTTAGATTTTACTGCGGTAGCTTAAATTCATTGTGTAGCATTGTTTCCCACCTAGTACAAACAAATCCCAGCCTCTTATTAAGCACAACACCACTTCCTGTTTTTCCATATTTAAAAAAAATCGAACAATGGGAATTGGCTTGATTTCATTAACTTTTTTTTATTTACAATACTCACGTAGGGTTTGTTCAGCCTGGGAAGACCCCTTGGAGCCCGCCTAGAAGCTGATTGCTTGACTGTGATCTGACTTTTAATGCATTTTTCAATAAAACCACAGACTCCACCAGCATATTCATTTCTCAAGGAAAATGCAAGCCATTCTTAACAAGGTTTTCTTATCAAAATGCAGAAATATTACAAGACCCAATCTGATTTGGAATGCAGCAAAGAAAATGGTTGTTTTTTTTTAATGATATTTAAAACTAAAGTAAGTACTTCTACGAGTTAAATGGTCTTTTCACAGATTGCATGTCTGTGAATTTGTCAATTAGCTTTATTAAGACTTACAAAACTCAAGTGGATAGGAAAAGTAAAGATACAGATCAGCATGACCCTTTCATTAATGGTAGACCAGGCTCAAAGAGCTAAATAGTGGCTTTGTGTCACACATCATTGACATAGGTCACTGGTACTGTTACTATAATATATAAACTACTTACAGAGCTTGTTTGCTTCATCCACTACATCCATCAAGAAATCTGATGCACCATGCATTGCTGGGCTTCAATGTGCTGACATTGGGTCATATATGTGGACATGGGGAAGACACAATTACCTTCATTAAGCAACTAAGTTAACCTCCGAAATACTACAAGTATGCTCACATACAGCGTTGATGAGTTTCACTGTAGTTCCATAAGCTGCATCAAACTCATGTAACTCCAAAATTAAATGTTGCACTACTACTAGATTTTTTTTAACAAAAGGTGTTTTCACTTGGCAAAAAGCCTTTTTAATAAATTGAGGTGAGACTTTATTGCTTTTTAAAATTTCTTTTAGATCTGAGGACATCATTGGAAAAATAACCTGTTAGTGGCTTCGAGAAACAGACATTTATCTCCTCTGGCCTCTCCTCTCTCATCTCCTTCTTTCCCCAAAGGATTGAACCTTACTGATTTCCAAAGGGACTGGAAATTCTCACCCAAGTTACCTTTCTTCCTCAGTGTGCTGAGCAGTGAATTCTGATTGTGTGAGATTATCAGAGCAGAAGGATTTATGGAATTAGCAATACCAATTTTAAGGAAAATAAAGAATTGATTAGAACCCTGGATTAATTTGGTTGTGGGAGCAGAGTTTGGTTAAATTAACTCTTCAATTGACTGTTCAAGGTCTGTTGCTCTCATTTCAAAAGTCTTCTTTGACAGACTGTCTGCAAGGTTAAAGGTAAGAGAGCTGCAAGATCTTCAGTCTTTGAGAAGGTGTTGCAAACCCCAAATACTCCAGCAGTCTGTCGCCATGGTGGAGATAGAATGGGAGGTTGTTAAATAAAAAACTGTATAGCAAGAAAAAAATCTTGGTAAATTCAAGGTAAGCAATAAGAGATTGATTGATCAGTGATGATCTTGAGGAACATTTAACTAGGTTAAATGTCAGATGATGGTCCTGTTCCTAGAGGATAGTGGACCTTTGGAATAGGCTGGCAATGTATGGTGGATGCCAATTCTTTGATTCATTCAAGTGTGAGTTGGGAAAGAGTTCTCACCAGATTAGCCTGAGGTTTTAAATTGGGATTTCTCCTTTCCCAGTTGATCACAAGGTCTGGGGTAGTGTGGATGTGTCAGAGGGTCTTTTCTTATCCATTATCATTTGAGTTGTATCATTGAGTTAATAAGTGTGTGAATCCCAATCTGTGAAAGTTATTGTACATGAATGTTAACAGATACAATGGACAGTGAAGTTTAAAGCCTCAACTGATTCCTACCTTAAGAAGTATAACAATTTGATCTATACATGGTCCCAGCAGGGGTCATAATGTTAAAATCAAGAGAAGGAACTGTGCATATTTCCTCCTTTCCCACTCCAGGTTCATTGAGGAGTATAGGATCCCAAATGTTTACAAGATTGAGAAACAAAGCACTGCAGATGCTGGAATCTAGATGAAAAACATGATGATGCTGGCCAGGCCAGGCAGCATCTGTGGAGAAAAGCAGGCAGTCAACGTTTCAGGTCAGGACCCTTCTATAGGACTGAAGATAGGAAAAGGGGAAGTCCAATATATAGGAGGGAAAAGCAGAGCAGTGATAGGTGGACAAAAGCGGGGAGGCGGGGTGGGCACAAGGTGGTGATAGGATTGAGATCTGCTTGCACATTGTACGATCTACAGGATGCACTGCAGAAACTCACTTTGAGAGCACCTTCCAAATCCACAATCCCCTTCAGCTGGAAGGACAAGGACAGCAAAAACACGGGAACGCCACACACCATCCTGACTTGGAAATATATTGCCATTGCTTCACTGTCACTGGGTCAAAATCCTGGAACCTTCTCCCTGGCAGCATTGTGGATATACCCACACCTCAAGGTTTGCAGCAGTTCAAGGCGGCAGCTCACCATACCCTTTTCAAGGGCAACTAGGCAATTAACTGCTGGTTTAGCCTGAGAAGCCCAAATCCCTTAAATGAGTCTGTAAAAAAGAACTGGAATAAAACCTGGCTGTTCCTGATCCATAAGGCTTAGTGCAGTAAATTTGTTTGTTTTTTTCATAGATTTGACAACTTCTTTCTTTTTCAATCTTTTTATTAATCTTCAAATTAATGCGATTAATATATATAACATCAATGATTATACATGTAATACAAAGAGATCGGGAGGACAATCTCAGGCTGCCAGATCCTTGGAGGTAGGAGAAGAAAGTATGCGATGAGGAGAAATTGGAGTTTTAACTCAATAGCTCAAAGAAGAAAATATATAAAATCAAAATTAAAATAGCAAAAATTAGGGTATTTCATATCAAGAAAGGATGGGACATGGAGAAAAGAATGAAAAGTCAGAGCAAAAAGTGCCGATCACATTGAGCAAAATATGATGGCAAAATTAATGTAATAGTAACATTGTCAGCTCAGTGAAGAAATTATTTCATAGGAAGGTTTTTATTTCTAAGCTCCTTAAAATAGTGTCAATCAGCAAGAGCAGCAATTTTAGGAGTTAAAGAAAACAGAAATATTCTCTCTGAATTCTTCCCAATCCATTTAACATTAAACTCTATCAGTTTGTAATAAGATGGAGAGGTCAGAAACAAAAGGCCTCAATGTTAGGCATACTGGGGCCCCCGTTTTCACTAATTATAAATCAGTCAGTTCTGATGAGGAGGAAACTGTTCATATGCCCAACACCAGACTTCTGATATAGACACTTTATTCTTTGTCATGGGAAGAGATTTCCAGGTGGACGGAGGAAAATATGTAAAGATGTTCTCAAAGGCTTCTTGAAAGAAAGTACAAAATCTTCACTGCTGCAGGGGAATCCTTAGAGCGAGAGAAGAGGAGCATTCAGAATGTTACTGAGAGCTTGAGTCCACTTGTTGGGAGCACACAGAGGCCCTGTATAAACAGCAGGATGTCACCACTTCCCAAATTACCCAACCACCCACTCCATCAAGCACCTCCTGCATCACCTGTGCCACAATCTGGGGATCCCACTTTGGCTTCATCAGCTACCCCTGGAGCCACAGGATTGGTGATTAAGGAAGTCATCCACAATCCCAGGGAACCACCTAAGAAGAAACAAAGGTGCTGGGGAAGGTGTACAAAAGATTCAGAAGAATGATTTATAAACTGGAATGTTCTAACAGTCAGGATGGAGTGAGCAGGTTGCAAGTCTTGCCTGAGGAAAACAAATTGGTTATTAGGCAATCTAACAGTAGTCTTTAATAAGAGAGAAGCGTTTGAAAATGTAGACACAGAGAAGATGCATTCACTTATAATAGAGTGCAAAACTACAGGCCATAAGTATAAGAATTTCAGAAGAAATGTCTTCATCCAAAGAACTGCAAGAGCATGAAACTTGCTACCAGACAGAGCGGATGAGACAAGTAGAAGAGATGCACTGAAGGAGTAGCTCGAGGAAAGGAATAGATGGATATGGTGATGAGGTAGGGTGTCTTGTGTGATGTGTAAGCAGCTGAACTATAGGCTACTTGTGTACTGCAAGGTCCATGCCATTCTCTGCATATTCTCATTTTTTTAGTTAAGCATCCAAAAAAAAATGTAGATAAAAGATGGAAGGAACTTAAAATGGGAGCCATAACGGAAAAATCAAAATTTAAGCATTGAAGAAAGTCATTCAATCCATCACATCCATTCTGACCAGAATCTATTTAAACCAATTTTATTTCCAGGCTCTCATTCTGTGGCTGGTTTGGTCAACACACATCAAATACTCACTCAGGTGATGGGTGTTAAATTGGAAGGTTATTTCTGCCTCATTCACCCTTTAAGGCAATGAGTTTGAGACACCTAGTACTCTCTGGGTGAGAAAGATTTCCTCAAATTCCTTCTAATCCTTCTAACCAATTAGCCAAAGTCTATGCCTCCCTCTACTAGAGGAAATAGTTCTTTCCTGTTCACCCTGTCTGGACCCCTCTTAATTTTACATAATTTGAGTAAATCTCTTCTCAACCTACTTTGATCCAAAGAAGAATGCAATGTCCTCATAAATCTCTTTTGTACCCTCTCTCATGCCATTATATCCTTCCTGTAAGATGGTGGCTAAAGCAGTACATAGTGCTCCAGCTGTGGATGACCTGGTGCTTTGCCCAGCTCTACAACAACCACTCACCTCCATCCCTCCATACCCGCAGTTTACGTTTTATGCATTGACTAATGAAGGCAAGCATCTTAATGCCTGCTTTAATGCATTATTTGCCTTCAAAGGTCTGTGGACATGCACTCCCTCTCTTCCTCTGCACTGCTCAACATGCTACCACTTGCTGTGTAGTTTCTTACAATGCTTGCTCTCCCCAAAATTACCTCTAATTTTTTTTCAGGATGAAAATTTTATTTGCCACTTTTCCACCACCTGAGAAATCTACAGTTTTCTCCCTCATTATCATGTGGAAGACCATTTTGATATCATCTGCAAACGTTTTGTTCAGAACTCCTACATTTAAACCTAATCCTTGATTGACATACACCACAAAAAGTAAGGAACTTTGCACTGAGGCTTGCAGCCTTCCAGTAACTAAACCCCCAATCGACCATGGCCCTTTGGTATTGGTATTGGTTTATTATTGTCACATGTACAGAGGTACAGTGAAAAACTTGTCTTGCATACCGTTCGTACAGATCAATTCATTACACAGTGCATGGAGGTAGTACAGGGTAAAAACAATAACAGAATACACAGTAATGTGTCACAGCTACAGGGAAGTGCATTGCAGGTAGACAATAAGGTGCAAGGTCACAACAAGGAAGATTGTGAGGTCAAGAGTCCATCTCATCATATAAGGTTGATGCCATTCAATAGTCTTATCACAGTTGGGTAGAAGCTGTCCTTGCACCTGGTGGTAGGTGTCCTTTGCTCCTGCCACTGAGCCAGTTTTGGAGCTAACTCCCCAATGCACTTCATATTTTTCTCACCAGTCTGCCAGATAAGACCTTACTAAATGCCTTGAAAAAAATCAACAAAGGCTGCATTAAATGCACAAGTCTTATTGACCCTCTTTGTTAGCACTTCAAAAAATTCAATCAAGTTAGTCAAACGCATCCTTCCTTTACAAATCCATGCCATCTGAACTGGATTTATATACTGTTTTCTAAATGATGGGTTATACTCTCCCTCGAGTCTGCTTTCCAATGATTCCTGCACCAGCTGTGTCAGGCTGATTGGCCTGTGGTTACTCAGTGCATTCTGTTTTCGCTTTCGAAATAGTAGTACCATTTAAAACCGATGCACTTTTTATTCTGCTCAAGAGTTCTGCTGTTTTGACCTCCCGTTATCTGACAAACTTTTTTGGGATATTTTACAACATCCAGGCAGCTCCAAATTCAAGAGTCATATCCTTTATCATTGTGGAAATATATATGTGCTAAGAAGCCTTAGAATCACCTCCTTCAACATTTCCATCTGCTCCTTCACCAATTTGCCCTGAAGTTAAGTGCCAGCTACTGATGATCCCAACATCCCCTGGTTTGAGCCAAAGGTGGATGAACTGAAGGCCCCCCTTGGAAAAACGGCAGGGCAGCCAAAACTGTAACATTGGCACAAGAACTGCATCTGTCATCAGATAGTTAGTCAGGATCCTTCAGTACGCATGCAGGACAGGCTTAGCACAAGCAGATTGTAGATGGCTAGCATGCTGCCCTTCATTTCTACATCTAATGCTCCAGCATCACCATAGCAACAAAGATTTGTTTCTACAATACATTCTTCTTTATACTGCTTTACAGTTTAGTGAGGTGGTTATTGGTCATTTTCAACAAGTGATACAAATGGATACTTCATATTCTTTTCATTGGACATACTGGCAACATCAAGACAGGCATAAGGTCAGATTGAAACACAGCACATTGTCCAGTCGTAACAACATCCAAAATAGTCAGGATCAAAAAACTGCAGTTCTTCAAATACATTGGCTGGGTGAACACCTTGGCTTAACACACAGGCCATCATGCATAATATTCCACAAGCCTTGAGCCAACTGGAAGACAAACCACAGTTGATACAAAAATGTGTAGAATAGAGACTGACCTCAAACGTCGCAATTTTGGCCCAAACTCAGTGTGGCAGGAAGCATAGGATAGCGTTGCTTGGCAGCACCCAGAGGGACTGCAACTAAGCAACAAATGACTGTTGATGATGTGCTTCTAGTCTCCTTTTGCTAAATAATATCTCAGTCTCGTAAAATTGGCCTTGCTCCTGTTGAGAGCTTTTACTCCCATTCTTCCTTTGTCCTTTTTCACAACTATTAAGATTGCTATTACCAAAATGCTCAGTGAAACTTCTCCCACTTTCCCAGATTCATTCCCTGAAACTACATCTTAAACTGTCCCCTCTCTTGTTAGACCAGCTACACACAGATTAAAGAAATTACTCATATGTACTTTATGTATTCTTTGCCCTTTAAACTTCTCACACTGATTTTGTTTCAATTAATGTTCAGATGATTGTAATCTCCCACTTCTAATAACCAATTGTTTTTGAACTTATTTGAAGTTTGCTAACATACAACCTCTCCTCTTTCCCTCTTAGTGTTTTAGGTAGTTAAATGTATACCCGAGACAATGAAAATGCTCTTTTTTGTTCCTTGGTCCACTACTCAACCTCATGCTTCTTGTAGCAGTCAGCTAAAGAGTGCAATGAGTGGAAACCTGGCACTATGTAGTAGCATTGAAAGAAACTATTATTTAACAATGCTGGTTTTATTTCTTTTCCCCCCTTTCTTTCTCCTTCACAAATAACAAAGACCAAACTTGCTAGAGCTCATTTACCAATGTCAATATGAAAAGCAGAAGAGATTACAGTGGCTATATCAGATCTTCATCATCAATTTGAATAAAACCCAACAAATTAAAATCACAGTGATGAGTTCACGAATATTTACTAAACAATCACCTTGAAACTGATTACAGGCTCAGTGGTCATTTGAAAAATTTACCAAAGACAGAAGAAAAAAAGATGACACACGTAACTTAAAAATCAGAGTAAAATTAATAATTTTTTTTAAAAACGTGGACACACGTTATGGAGTAGATATTGCAATTTAACAGGTGGATTTTGGAAGATTACAAGAAGAAACAAACTAGATTAATTTAACAACCAGCAATCTAGTATACTTGCTAGTGAAAGGCAGACTTGAAAAAGCTTCAGACATACATTGGAGATTTAGGTGTAGTCAGCAGCATACATCTTTCATAACTTAAGACTAAGGCAAATAACTTAAGTTTTGATGTTAAAAAAATGCTTTCACATGGGAAAGTCCAAAACTAGTTCAATTATTACTCGGTATCAGGGGCAAGGGATACAGACAGATGACTGGGCTCAGTGGACCAAGCATCTTCAGAAAGTTTCTGACAAGCATCTGGCTAAATCTTCAAATGGTCACTAAGGTATAAAATTACATCAAAGGATTCAGAAAGGCATGGCAGAACACAAAACTTGAATAATTTGTTGTTTCACCATTGTTGTTGTAGATTCAGTTTTCTGCCTCCAGCTCAAACATGCTATCTTTTGATCCCTCACTGAGGCTTGATAGCCAATGTCATTCCACCAAGATTGCCACTGGTTATGATGGACAGGAGGAAGACGGATGTTGTGAGGGGTGATTGCTAGTTATTTATCATCACTGGTAAGGAGAAGGTGAGGAGAAATTCCTTGACTCAGAGAGTTCTTTGAACATGGACAGGTTGGTAAAGTAAATAAATGATGCAACAAACCATTGCAGTTTTGAAAGGATAAGTACATAAACCCTTGAACCCCAGAAGATACAAAGCTAGAGGAAATATCTGAACAGTGGTATTTGCTTAGCAACCAGCAAAGACCTGGGTCAGCCACATTGGGCCAAATTGTCTCCATTGTGATGCCAATTTCCATTGTTGTCTGGACCTCTTGACAAGTTCAATCTTCTTTGTATCCAAGGCTTACAGTTCAGGACGAATCACTGTTTAATATTCGGGAACGGGAGTACTAAACCATTTATAGATTTCCCATCTTTTGATCAATAAGGTCAAATGAATTTCCTTTGAGCATCCTGGCACAGATCAGATATATCAGTACCACTTATGGATCAAAACTAAGTTTCTGCTAATTTTCATAGTCCAGTTCATAGCCAAATTGAGTTTATCGTCAAAGTCGAGTTTATTGTCATATGCACAAGTACATGTGTGCACAGGTGCAATGAAAAACTTATTTGCAGCAGCATCACAGGCACATAGCATTCATGTAAGCAGCATTCACAAGAAAAACATAAATTAAACATAAATTATACACAATTTTTACAAGAAAAACCACAATTAGAACAATAAAAAGTACATTATAGTGCAAAGTGATCAAAATGATCATAGTGTTGCTAAACTGTAGTGATTAGGGTTTTGCCGGTGAGTTCAAGAACCAAATGGTTGAAGGGAAGTAGCTGTTCTCGGACCTGGTGGTGTGGGACTTCAGGCTTCTGTACCTCCTGCCCGATGGTAGATGCAAGAAGATGGCATGGCCCAGATGGTGCTGATCTTTGACGATGGATGCTGCCTTCTTGAGGCAGCGCCTCCTGTAGATACTACTAATGGTGAGGAGGAATGTGCCCATGATGTGTTGGGCAGAGTCCGCTACTCTCTGCAGCTTCTAATATTCCTGTGCATTCGAATTGTCGTACCAGACCACAATGCAACCAGTCAGGATACTTTCAACAGTGCACCCACAGAAGTTTGTTGGAGTGTTTGGTAACATGCCGAACCTCCTAAGAAAGTACAGACACTGGCCCGCTTTCCTTATGATTGCATCTCTGAGCTGGGCCCAGGACAGGTCATCCAATATGTTAGTACCCAGGAATTTAAAGCTGCTGACTCACTTCACCACCGATCCCCCAATGTAGACTGGTGCATGTTCACCCTCCTTCCCCTTCCTGAAGTCAACAATCAGCTCTTCAGTTTTGCTGACGTCGAGCGAGAGGTTGTTGTTGCGGCACCACCCAACCAGGTGTCCTATCTCGCTTCTATACGCTGACAACAGTTGTGTCATTGGCGAATTTGAAGTTGGCATTGGAGCTGTGCTTAGCCACACAGTCATTTGTGTATGGAGAGTAGAGCAGGGGGTTAAGCACACAGCCTTCAGATGCACCTGTGTTGATGATCAGTGAGGAGGAGATGTTGTTACCAATCCTCACTGATTGAGGTCTGCCGATGAGGAAGTCATATATCTAGTTGCAGAGGGAGGTACAGAGGCCCAGATCTTAAAGCTTGCTGATGAGTTCCTCAATAGATGCTGCATTGACTTCAGGAAAGGGGGTGGTGTACATGCACTTGTCTATATCAATGGTGCTGAGGTTGAGAGAGTTGAGAGCTTCAAGTTCCTGGGAGTGAACATCACCAACAGCCTGTCCTGGTCAAATCACGTAGATGCCATGGCCAAGAAAGCTCACCAGTGCCTCTACTTCCTCAGGAGGTGAAAGAAATTTGGTTTGTCCCCTATGACTCTCACCAACTTTTACCGATGCACCATAGAAAGCATCCTATCTGGATGTATCACGGTTTAGTTTGGCAACTGCTCTGCCCGGGACCGCAAGAAACTGCAGAGAGTTGTGGACACAGCCCAGTGCATCACGGACACCAGCCTCCCCTCCTTGGACTCCGTCTTTACCTCTCGTTGTCTTGGTGAAGCAGCCAGCATAATCACAGACCCCACCCACCCAGGTCATTCTCTCTTCTCTCCTCTTCCATCGGGTAGAAGATACAGGAGCCTGAGAGCATGTACCACCAGACTTAAGGACAGCTTCTACCCCACTTGTGATAAGACTATTGAATGGTTCCCTTATACAATGAGAGGGACTATGACCTCATAATCTACCTTGTTGTGACTTTGCACCTTATTGCACTGCACTTTCTCTGTAGCTGTGACACTTTACTCTGTACTGTTATTGTTTTTACCTGTACTACATCAATGCATTCTGTACTAACTCAATGTAACTGCACTGTGTAATGAATTGACCTGTATGATCGGTATGTGAGACAAGTTCTTCACTGTACCTCAGTAGAGGTGACAATAATAAACCAATACACCAGGTGAGCAAGGTAGAAGCTCTTTACAATAACTCTTAAAAACAAACTTAATGCCATGTAACAAGCAGCAATCTGGATAAATAGCTGTAAATCCAACTTGGGTGGTGGTTTGAAAATTCCGGCATAGATTTAATATAGTAGTAAATCTTTTACCTGAATTACTGAACTACAAGTACTGCTAAATTTGCTTGCAAAACAAATTCTGAACAATTATAAGTTGTGCACTGGAGCTGAAAGTCACACTCCCAACACGAAAAAGCATGTTTCAGTAGTCCCTAATTTATCGCACCATAATTTAAAAGTTGTATTTCACAGTCCATTAGAATGGGTTAGATGTAATTACAGATAAAGGAAACACGCACTATTATGAATGACTTTCTTTAAGATTTGTTGAGTGCTATATTTGCAGACCATCCATCTACACCAGTGGCACACATTGTTCTTTGCAGGGCCAGATTGACAAACACTTCATGGGACCATGCACGTGAAAGTCCTGAACTTATTGGGAGATCCTCACCTGTCATTCTACTGTGCAGCAACAGTAGCTATCTCTTAGAATCTAGTGAATGAATGCCAGCTCCCTGCAGTTTCCTGGCAGTTACACTGGAAAGTTTGGCTGCAGGTTGTTGATAAGCAGGTATTATTTTGTGGATAAACCTATCACAGCTTAATTTACTTTCTCATCTGCCAGTGTCTTTATGCTATTGTAACCTATAGATCAGAACCGGTAGTGTAACAGTTAGCATAACGCTTTACAGCGCCAGCGACCCAGGTTCAATTCCGGCCACTGTTTGTAAGGAGTTTGTGCGTTCTCCCCATGTCTGTGTGGGTTTCCTCTGGGTGCTCTGGTTTCCTCCTACATTCCAAAATACATACGGGTTAGGAAGTTGTGGGCATGCTATGTTGGTGCCGGAAGCATAGCAACACTTGCAGGCTGCCCCCAGAACACTCTACGCAAAAAGGTGCATTTCACTGTATGTTTCGATGTACATGTGACTAATAAAGATGTCTTATCTTATGTGTGTTCTAACCAAGGTTCAGTACAAGTTTAATACCTCTCTCTAGAGAATGAACTCCAGTGCTTTGTTCACACTTTTGACAGATTTTTAACCATCGTTTTTACTTGTAATATTTGTTTATCGGTATCCCAAGATACCTTGTGTCTCTACTCCTTTTGCTTTCAAAAGAGGAGGCTGCCTCCTCAGTCTGCATTCCCAGACTTTGATCTAACTAACACCATATGACAAATCCATCAGACCCTGCCAAAGAATGCAGGATGCTTTGGCGCCACTCAACAAAGCACTGCGTTCTCCCATATTTGGAGCTGACCAGTGGATGAAGAGTGACACTGTTGTACAAAGAACATGCCTCCTCCAGGTATTGCTCTTCACTATTCTGCCTAGGTTTCTCTGGGAGCACTCCTTCACTCTATGCCTCACATCACTGCAAATGTTGCTCAATAGCAACATTTTCCTGTAGCTGGGAGAGCATAGCTTATGTTACAATATACTCTTCTAATAACTGGCTGCAGAGATTACACCTATGAGAATAAATTGGGGAAGCTGTGAGAACTTGTGACAGATCAAATTACAGGAGAACATCACAATATCTGTTTTACCCTGGTCTTACACAGGGAAACCCTGTAACACTTTGATATGAACCTTGCATTTGAACTTCTAGCTTGTTATGCAACCTTAACAAACAATTTTAAGGTGACCCACACTGTTGCTTTAAATGGCAAAGAAAAGGTAGAGTGATACAATGATCTCAGTACTGATGAAAGGTTCCTTTTTGCCTTGCGATTTCATACCTTGCCCATTGGGAGCCTGGTAAATACTCTGGAGGCAGGACATAAAAACAAAACAACTGCTCTGTCTCTTTCTCTTTCCTGAGGGGAAAAAAAATCTAGCTTCATGCTCTTCCTCTCAGTGAGAACTAATTCCCAACTGCAAGAAAAGTAGAGAAATGGCAAGTCAAAATTATCAGGTGGATTGATAAAGGGAGTAAGAAGCAACTGTTTCTGATGGTGAAGGATTAGTATTGAAAGACACAGCTATCAGGTAATTTTCAAATGAACCACAGACGAGATGAAGATTTCTTTACACGGATCAATTTGTAACAACCTGGAACGATTTACTTGAATGAATGAATGTTGTAAGCAGATTCACCAATAACCTTCAAAGGGAATTGGATCATCCTTGGAATAGTCAAACTTCACGGGGCTATGGGATACAAAGAGGGGAGCAGCACAATGGGTCAAATAACTTCCATCTGCATTGTATCATTTAATGCCCATGAACTCACAAAAATCAATCATAAACGTAGGCCAGTCTATATTGGTATCTCCCAATACAGACAACACCAGCATTATGGGGTGGTTGTGTTCCGAGAAAACAGTTATATCGCGATTTTCTGTAATACGAATCCCTATTGAATCCTACGTTATAAATAGGGATGCGTTCCTACAGGATGTTTTTTCTCTCAACAGTAATGATAATACCACAGCTGCTGGTTCACAGTGGCAGCCAATTTAAGAGATTACCTTGTCAGTTTCCAAAGCAAATCTCTTAAGCAGCCAGCTGCTGCATTTGGTGAGACAACTGACATCCAGAGGGTAAATGATATGGAAACGTCTTGAAAAAGTAACTGCTAGACAGCAACATGAGCCTACTGTGCTAAAAAAAACATTATCTGCACTTGCATCAAGATATGTCAGTTGAAAAATATAAAAATAGACCAAAATTTGTTTCTTTCATATTTTGTGTATATTTATTTTTACCCACACATAATTCTATGAGAGCAAATTTTATTCCATATCTCAGATTTTGGGGTTGTGATTTGTGAATTCCGTAAGGGCAAATTTCCATGACCCGAACTGCCATAACATGGAGGTTGCCTGTAATGCTCAGCGAGCTTCCTCTATCAATCCAACCTTCCATTCAGTGATGAAAAAAACTCCAAATCTGGATTGACTTTCGGGGCAAACCAATGTCAATAAACAGTATTTTTGTATTTAAACTTATTCTATTTCTTCAACAACACCCATATGATGTGAACAAGGAAACTGAGCTCTGGTCTCCCATTTGCATTAACTGACAGTACAGACCACTATTTAGTTTATTAAATAATACTGCGTCCCTGCTGATAGTATCATTTCCATTTGACTTGAAAGAATAGCTTCACTTTATTTTTGCACTAATTTACAGCAGCTTTATTAAGCTTCTCAATCCCTCTTATATATCCTTGCTGCACTTGATACTAAGTCCTCCTTATCAACAATACTTACATTCAGGATCTACAATAACGACAAAAAGCCACATCGCTTGAAATGAGATTTTAGGTTGTTCCTGTAAGATTTACTACATGCTTAAACATATGAAATAAAAATGGTAATATTCAGCGGACTAATAAAAACAAAATAAAAACTCACCATCACTTCTCACTCTTATCTTAGTTTTTATCCCTTGTGTCAAAATTCAATCATCTATCTTTTTCTCTTTATCCTTGACTCTACACAGAATGTAATTAGTACAGCAAGAAGTCAAAGCTTTATATTACTTAAACCAGTAATCCCACAAGGATTTTCTATGTATGTAATTCAAATTCCAGGGCCATGATAGTTGAAAAGTTTTCTGTGAACAAAAGGAGAATTTAATCATCTTCTCTTCTTCAACGCCCCAATCAGGATACACTCGCTGATCCTTTTCCTTATGTATTATCTAGAATGGTAACATGCACCTTAAAAAATTCTGATAATACACACAAGTCAAGTCAGCATCCCCAAAAAGGAAAGGCAGCAGTTGTCAATTTTCCGACACGAGAACAGATCTGCTGACTTTTATAGAACCCTGCTGATTTTCCATCTAACAAAGGAGATATTTATAAAAGGTGAAAGCAGACATGTTCACAGATTTTTTTTTGAAAGCAAAGTCACTGAGAAATGGCTTTGAACTTGGAAATCAAAAGGCTTCACATAAACAAAGTAAAAGTAGCTCATTAGCTTTGGTCACCCACACAGTGTACATCCAAGACGAAACGAGTGAAATCATTTTACTAGTTAATGAGTAAACCAGAAGCCAACACTGATAAATTTCCTTGCAAGTTTCAGAGAAATTAATTAACTGAATTCATTCAAATAAATATGGAAGAATAATATGATGGGCTTGGAATTCTCTCTGGTAATATGACATTTTTTGTGGTACACAATAATCTCTCATATTTAAAAAACAACCATTTAAACTTCAAACATCTCGTGACAATGGGAGGCAATAAAAGCCCAAAAGCAGTTTTATTTTCTTCAAACCATGTTCCACTTCTTCATGGCACCTACCTCATGTGAATGGGTAAAATAAGCACAGGCCTCCTATCTGCAATACTGATGGTACAAACCTGCTATTTAGTTTGTTAAATGTTGCTGTGCCCCTCTGGATAGTATCATTTCCATAAGAAGTCAAGAGAATCACAGTTTCACTGTTTTCACACCAAATCAAAATCCTCTCAAGCATTATTGCTGCACTTGATATCATTAAGGTTGATTGGTGATTCGCAACTCTACGCACACATAGCACACTTTGGCATATGGAGTGATTTCCCTGCTTTTGCGATGAGATCTCTGAGTTTGCAACAGTCATGTCAATTGGTGCATGCCTCAAATGCAGGAGCAGTGCTTCCATGGGGATGAGAGCCCACTGCATCTTAACCATTGTTTTGGAGTCTGCTAGTAAGGTTTTGCATGGATTCTTGAAGGATGGTCTTTAAGCAAACCATTGCTTTGATGGAGGACTTCCAGTGACATCAATCCTAATCATGTGTGCCCAGACACACAACGTCCCTTTGGCCATCGGGGGTGCATGGTGTCTGTACCCATAATCCACATATCACTCAAGAGCAAAACTGCCTGAACCTAGACACAAAGTTTGAAACCAAAGTTCCTTCTGGAAATGGAGGAATATCATGGAGAAAAGGTCATGCTTCTTACCTGACTTTGGAAATGCCCAGAATTCATAATTCAAATATGCATGACAAATTGCACATTGTGTGTTTTAAACATGAATTTGTTAGGGATTGTTTGACATAGGACATCTTTCAGGAATTATGTGGATAGCAGGCAGTAATAGTAATAGTAATCAGTTTTGAAATTAAAAGGACAGCTACGTAAACAGTACTATCTATAGAGCTGTCTGCAGAGCACAGGCAACTAGTCCACAGCAGGAGTCTGGCTGTTCAAGAGATATGTTTTGTAAAGTGATATGACCACGAAACATTCTTTTATGCATCAGCCAAACATAAGACAATGCAGCTAAGTTAACTGGCCTGCACGAAACCAGGTATCAGACACCCCCAGTTTAGTTATTTTGCATCATTGTTACCGAGATCAAGGAAGGTTCCAGACCAGACTTAGTTTGTTATTTAGCACATCAAACATGACCAAGGCATATTTGCTCTGTCTGCCAATAACCGAGATATTTGTGTACCCAGAGTTAGCTCTCACATTAATTTAGGGTGTTTGGGTTCTCTGTCCTCTGAAGATTTAGGCCATTTGTGTCCCAGCAAAGGTGCCTGATATTCAGAGGTGTCTTGTCACTATGGTGTGCTCCCATTGTAAATATGCAAATTCAATGGAACCATTTGTCTGAAATATTGAAGTAAACTATGTATTGTAGATATTGAAATTGTATTAAATCACCTGCTGGTATCTTTGTTCTTAAGAGTGTAAAAACTTGATGTTCAGGTAGACTCTGCTGAGAGTGTCTCCAAGAGAATGCCTGCTTGTCATGATGAATAAAGACCTTTTACATTTATCAGTGCAGTCTCCGTGTGGCTTAGTCACAGTAACAACAAATTAGCAAAACACCCAATTGCAGGCTTTGATCAAAGTATGACATCCACCCCATTTGAGCACCCTTAATTTTGTCTTTGGACTTTCCCACAGATTATTCAAGCAGCAGTTGGAAATAGTCTTAGTCATACGATAATAGGATCCCAGATTCAATCATATACTGGATATGTCCCATCCCACAGTTAGGACAGGCCTCAAGAAGTGGCAGCAGTGTGGTTTTACTGTCAGTACAGAGGGACCTGAAATACGACTCTGGATCCCATGAAGTTTCATGCATCAGATCAAACATGACATTGAAAGCTCCTGCTGTGTCCCTTCTACCATTCTCCATCAGATGACGAACCAGCACTTGGTTAGCACCACCTGGTATTCAAGGTACTTGGAGTGAAGAATTTCAACAGTTTGGCACTGTCACTATTGATCAAGCTGGGTGAGCTACAAACAACATGACTGCAAGTGTGGGCTTGCAATAGATAGCAAGAAAGCAACATGAGGGATAAACCTTACCAACCTCTTCTTCATCAATGTACCTGCTGCAGATGCATCGACCACTACAGTATTAGAAGGAATGATCCCCACACTGTCCTCTTGAAAACACAGTCACATCATCACACTTGTGCTGTCAATAGGCAGCTCTTTGGGATTGAGGGTGACTTGCTTCCAGTTTTGTGGGTTCTCTGGTGACTGATGAGACCAGCGTGGGAACCATATATGGAGCAGGAGATGACTGATGGGGTGAGCTGGTGGGTAGCTTGTGAGGTGTTCTGCTCCTTCTGCCACTAACGCTGGGCTCCTGTGCACTCCCAATGCTCCCTATAATGGTTCTCAATACCACCCCAAATGCTCCATCCACTTTGAGAAGTTCCTTAGAGTTAGTGGAGATGCTTCACTTCTTCAAGAAAGCTCTAAGCACATCCTTGAATCTTTTACTCTGCACACCAGTAATCACTGCCCAAGACAGAGCTCAGAATACAGTGTCTTATTTCAGGAGTCTGAGGTCAAGCAAGCAGCTCTTCGACCACCAGGAGTAAGCAGTTGAAGTGGACACTGGTGATGACTTTCCTTGTGGCAGACAGCAGGAAGAGCCCTGTATAGATAATCACAGTTGGACCTATCTCCTGTTTAGAAGATGATCGTGATTTACCATCTCTGAGATCTAAAATAGCCTCCTCTTCCCAGATGTGAATATAATCAGGTGGATTGGGTGGTGGTCATTTCAGCAGTCATTGATGCCTATCAGGTAGTGGGTGATGTGAACATCACTGTTGTCCCTTGCTTAAACAATGATAAATAAGTGCTAAGGCTTGGGCCAGGGGTCCTCTCTACACCGTGTTTGCTGATTGCACCTTTGTTTTTCTTGTACAACTGTAATTACTGGTATCCATCAAACAAAATAGAAAATTGGCCAGGTACATCCTATCCAGAAGAACAAGACACGTCCAATGTAGCATTTTAATAGTAATTTACAAAGTGCTATTCTCATTACCAATAAATGGCAATAGCTTTGATTGTGACAGCTCTCACAGTCGATAGAGGCTCCAATGTGCAGGATTGAAAGAGGCTGCAGAGGGCTATAGACTCAGCCAGTTCCATCACGGGCACAACCCTCCCCACCATCAAGGACATCTTCAAGAAGTGGTGCCTCAAGAAGGTGGCATCCATCATTAAGGACCCTCACCGTCTGGGACATGCCCTCTTCACATTACTACCATCGGGGAGGAGGTACAGGAGCCTGAACACCTACACTCAATGTTTTAGGAGCAGCTGCTTCCCCTCCACCATCAGTCCATGAACATTACCTCGTTATTCCTCTTTTCATAGAGCATAGAGCAATACAGCATGGATACAGGCCCTTCGGCCCAACCAGTCCATGCTGATCACGGTGCCCTCCCAGCTAGTCCCAACTTCCTGCGTTCGGCCCATTTATGATCTATTGGATGGTGCTCCTACGAGTAAAAACTTTTAATTCACTTTTTTGTTTGAAAGAGCTGTCACACCGTCGTACAATAAATGTTCCTGTGAACCCAGCGAGTTCAAAGGGAGCGCACAAAACGGGTGAAAAGGGAGCCAAACTGTCGGGATTTCCAAACAGTGAGATCAGGGATCATTGGGAGTTTTATACCATGTGTGACCAGGAGTGGGGGTGGTGGTGTGGGGGGTGTGGGTAATGAGGACTGATGACCAATTCAACGTGCTGACAGATTCCCAGATCCGTCATGTCGAAAGGTGGAGGCCCACTGTAACAGGAAGTACCTGCCAGACAATTTACGCACAGCAAACTCCAATAAACCACAATTGCACAGTTGTACAGCACAGAAACAGGCCCTTCGGCCCAACTGGTCCATGCTGACCAAGGTGTCTTCCTGAGCCAGCCCCATTTGCCAGTGTTTGGCCCAGATCCCTCTAAACCTTTCCCATCCATGGACCTAAGTGTCCTTTAAACATTATAATTGTATCCACCTCTAACACTTCCTCTGGCAGCTCATTCTATATATTGACCACCCTCAGGGTGACAAACCTACCCCTCAGGTCCCCTTTAAATCTCTCCCCTCTCATCTTTAACTGGTGCCCTCTGGTTTCAGACACCCCTACCCTGGGGAAAAGACTGTGACTGTCCACCTTATTCTCACCCCATATAATTTTATAAACCTGCGTAAGGTCACCCCTCAGCCTCCTTCACTGCGGGGAAAACAGTCCCAGCCTGTCCCACCTCTCCTTATAGCTCAAGCTGCCCAGTCCCAGGAACATCTGTGGACCAATCATTTCTGCTTTCTGGAGGGTTGAAGATTGCAGCAGAGGGAGTGGAACTGAACATCAGTGCACGGAGTACCTACCTCTCCCCGTCAGTGACAGCACCACGTGTGGATGGCTGGACAGGCTGCTGACCCAGCCAAACCTTCCCACCTCCAGGCAGGTGCCCACATCACTCTGGGTTACCACACACCCACAGCGACAAAGAGAGCCTCTGGCCACTCCTGAGCCCCACCACCACATTGACAGCTGACCACCTGCAGCAGGCATCACAGGCCAGTCTGGTGTGTACATGAGAGCCAAGACTCTTCACTCCAGCCTCCTCCAGGTCGGAGAGGCCATTGTGTGCACACTCGCACGAGGGAGAGCAGCTGGTGGGGAGCCCTGCTGCTGGAACAAACTAAATGCAGGAAGAGGTGGGTTAGTTTAGGGAGGGAACCCCACTGCTTGGGACTGACAGCCAAAGGCACGTGGGACGCTGAGAACTGGGGAGGCTGCAGAGGGTGGTAGGAAGTGTGGGGGTAGAAGCAGATGCAGAGTTACAGAGACAGGGAGGGGTGAGAGTCCAGAAGGGATTAGGGCCCATCATGCTGGTCGAGAGAGATCCACCCAGCACCATTCTCAGTCTCCAGCTCTGCAGACCACAGCTTTTCCAGCATACCCTCCGGGTCAGTAGGGCAGTATGCCCGATGCTGTCCACATGGGTTTTCGTGAAGCCTCTGACAAGCTCCTGCACGATAGGTTGGTCACAACCTCAAAAAGCCCACAGGATCCAGTGGAGGGGAGCAAACGAGTTCCAAAACTGGCTCTGTGACAGGGAGGGGAATGGCTGACTGGTCTAGTGACTGGACGGCTGTTTCCAGTGAGGTTCCACAGGGCTCGGTATTAGGTTCCAAGCTCTGTACTGTACATAAATGACTTGGATTTAAACACTAGAAACTGTATAACGTAATTTGTACGGGACACACAAATTCTGAGGTTGACACTGAGGAGGGCAGCCTCAGACTGGGGAGTCTCAGACCCTCTGGTCACTTGGCAGAAACATAGCAAATGGAGTTTGTTCCCCAGACGTGTGGGGTGACACATCTGGGGAGGTGTAATGAGGGAGTGTACTGTGAAAGGGAGGATGTTGAGTGGTGGGGAGGGACAGAGGGAGCTCGGAGTGTACAGCAACAGATCCTTAAGTGTAACAGGACGGGTCGATAAGGAGTTAAAAAGGCTTCCCTTCTTGGCCCAAGGCTGGCAGGTTGTGCTGGAACCGCACACCACATCAGTGAGACCACTGACTGTGTCCCTGGAACCGGACACCACATCAGTGAGACCACCGACCGTGTCCCTGGAACCGGACACCACACCAGTGAGACCACTGACCGTGTCCCTGGAACTGGACACCACATCAGTGAGACCACAGCCTGACCGTGTCCCTGGAACCGGACACCACACCAGTGAGACCACTGACCGTGTCCCTGGAACTGGACACCACACCAGTGAGACCACAGCCTGACCGTGTCCCTGGAACCGGACACCACACCAGTGAGACCACTGACCGTGTCCCTGGAACCGGACACCACACCAGTGAGACCACTGACCGTGTCCCTGGAACCGGACACCACACCAGTGAGACCACAGCCTGACCGTGTCCCTGGAACCGGACACCACAGCCTGACCATGTCCCTGGAACTAGACACCACACCAGTGAGACCACAGCCTGACCGTGGAACCAGACACCACTCCAGTGAGACCACAGCCTGACCGCGTCCAGTTCTGGTCCCCACGTTACAGGAGTGATGAGAGCAGAGGGGGTTTAACCAGGATGTCGCCGGGACCGGGTGATTGGAGATGGGGAGCTGGAACAGAGGATGCTGAGGGGAGCCTTACAGAAGGGGTGGAAAGTGAGGAGGGGTCCAGATAGAACATAGAACAATACAGGCCCTTTGGCCCACAAAGTTGTGCCAAACTATATAAACCTACTCCACAATCAATCTAACCCTTCCCTCCTGCACAGCCCATAACCCTCCATTTTTCTTACATCCACGTGCCTAAGAGTCTTTTAAACGCCCCTATTGTATCAGCCTCTACCACCACCCCCGGCAGTGCGTTCCAGGCACCCACCACTCCCTGTGTAAAAATCTACCTCTGACACCTCCCCTAAACTTTCCTCCTCTGACCTTAAACAGATGTCCTCTGGTATTGGCCATTGCCGCCCTGGGGAAAAGGTGCTGGCCGTCCACTCTGTCTATGCCTCTTTTATACACCTCTAACAAATCACCTCTCATCCTCCGCTCTCCAGAGAGACAGTGGGAAGGATCTATTTTCCCTCAAAGTCAAAAGTTTAAACTAATTGGTGGAAGGATCACACTCTCTGGAACTCACTGCCAGAAGGGAGGGAGAGGTAGGACCCAAGTCATGGATTTGAAGAGCTGTGACCAATCGTGCGGGGAGGGAGGGTTGGCTGAGAGCACGGGCCACATCCCGCGACCACACCGTGTGTCAGAGAGTGGCTGCCACAATCACGATGGGCTGAACTACCTCCTCTGCGAGAGTGCCACACCCCACTCCCTCCCGAGACTGCAGAGCATGGCCTGTCACCAGCCGTGACTCAGCATGACTCAGCTGCTGGGGCTGTGCGAACTGACACAGCAATCTGCAGAAATGACGCTGGGGTGGGGAGGGAGGCACCCCCCCACTGGGTGGGCCAACAAGCTATTGGGCTGTCGCAGCCGGCTCAGCAGCTTGCATTGTGCTGAGTCAAGGCTCGAGGGGGGGACATCTGGCTGCCTCTGACAAGTGATTTCTGGGAGAAGGCAGCTTGCTGAAGAATGCTGCGTCAGGGGATGATTACAGAAGGCCAGAGCAATCCAAACATTAAGCTGCTTCCCCTCCACCATCAGTCCATGAACACTACCTCATTATTCCTGTTTTGCACTATTTATTTTTGTAACTTATAGTAATTTTTTACGTCTTGCACTGTACTGCTTCCACAAAACAACAAATTTCATGACATATGTCAGTGATAATAAACGTAATTCTGATTTAACTTCAGACAACAAAGCAACTGAAGGTGCTACTGACATGCTAACAAGTGGCCCTTGAGATCAAGGCAGCACTTGACAGAATGTGTGGTCAAAAAATTGGAATGGTTAATGGGAAACTCTCAACTGGTTGGGCTCACGTCTAACGTAAAGAAACTTTGTTGTGGTTATTGAAGGACAATCATTTCAGACTCAGGTTATTACTGCTGGTCTTCCTTGCTGCCCCTGGCCCAACAATCTTCAATGACTTCCTCTTCATTACAAGGTCAGAAGCCAAGGTAGTTCCTCATGACTGCAGTGTTAAATTCCATTTTTAGATGATAGAACTGAGCATGACTACTTGTAGATGTGGACTACCTGAGCTGATAAGTGATAAGCAACTTCAGCCTGACACAAATGCCAACTAATGCTTTTCCCCAACAGGGGAGACCTGAGACTCTTCCTTCACCCCCTAGACATTCAATAGTTTGAATATTTTTGAGCCCCCAATATCAAGATCCTCATGGTCAACCAGAAACTTATCTGGTCAAAAGCATAAAGACTATGGCTGAATAAACAGTAAAGACTGGATATTCTGTAATGATTGCCAAACTTAACAAAGCCTGTATGGCATCTAATCACAAGTCAAGAATGTTTCTGAGAAATCTTTACATTTGACCCAGAGTAGCCAGTCGGTTGTGATCCAATTTGTCAATTGTCTTTGACGCTCACAGGTAACAAGACCCCACTAGTGGCTGGTCAGCCTAAACAGCAATGCATCAGCTAGCACTTACAGAGGACTCCCAACAAATGGGAAAAGGATCTCCCAGTGTTTGATAAGTACAAAAGAAATGTGATGTGCTTCTGTTTAACAATTCAGACATGTTCCTTAAAAGTCTCATCTCTACTTAAAACATTTATACTTAAAAGATAATTATACTTAAAATGCAATAATTATATTGTCATACTTAGAAATATAAGATTTTTATATTAAGAATACTTAAAAATAATTACAATGGAAAATGCATCGACTTTATTTGAACTCAAGAAGCAGAGCTGTGTGGAGGTGAACTCAAAAGGCAGACGTTATTTTTGCAACTAGATAACCAGAAATGAATTATAATCACCATTATCTCTTGGCTGTAAGGTTTCCAGTGTATCATAGAATTTATCATGAGAGAATTCGTAGATCAACAACTTTTGTTGAGAGAGGTGAGATCATAGTTTCAGGTGCTTAAAAAAAGTAACATTAATTCCAGTGTTTACAAGCTTGGTTGAGTTTTGGTCATAAGTATTGCTCATAATGCCTACCTGGGAACACTCTAGGTTTGACCCTGAGTCACTAAAAGTGCCATAAAAACACAAGTCAGTGTTCTCATACTGCCTTCAAACTAAAAGGCCTCAGGGGCAGCTAAATCAAAACTTCCCTCTAGGTAGTATGATGTAATTTTCATCATTTGCCTTGATAACTGCAACCTGAAAAACTCTCAGGAAGCTCAAAATCCAGGCCAAAGTAATCCTCTCAATCAGAACCCCCTCCTCTGAATTAAACATTAATGTCCCCAAAAGGTCTGCAGTATTTTTACTTATTTATGACATGTGAGAACACGTGGGACCCCGGTATATATCATCCATCAATTACTGTCCGTGAGAAAATGATGCTGAGCAGTGCCTTCTTGAACCACTGCAGTCTGTGGAGTGAAATTACTCCCATCTATAAGAAATATTCCAACAACTTTTTTGACAACACTTCCTCAACCAATAACCTCCTGCCCACTAGACCAACAAGGGTAGTGGGCGCATGGGAACAGGACGAAATCACAAACCACCCTGTCATGAATTTTTATAGACGTAAACTAAACATTGCATGATACTTGACATTTCAGGTCAGCCAAAATTGAAAAAGGAGTATAATGAGGAATGAAAATGACTCAAGAGATCGGGAAGCAGAACCTTTTAAGGTGGAACTAAGTGACAGTAAGGAAAGTCAAACACCAGCAAGAGTAGTTTACAGCCACCACTGCTGACCAACCCCAGACAACTTTATTGCAATCTCCTTCTATTTATTCATTATAATATTTATTATAAGAAAGGTAATGCAATAGTCATTGGGCACTTCAAGTAGATGGGGCAAAGAGAAGGGGCAAAAGCAGTTTGGAGAAGTGTTCATATCATGTCGTTGCAATAGTTGCCTGGAAGAAGGGGCTGTGGCGCTAATCAGGGAACATGCTATTTTCTGTGTTGTCATCAGTAATTTTGTTACCTAGGATAATAATAGTTTTACAGGGGCTATCCATCAATCACCATTAATGCACATTATTAACTGAAATTCAAATTAATACATTAATTTTATTAAAGCATTGATTGCTTGTTAGTGTCAAAAAAGACCAAATTGAAATTCCTTTTTAAATGCCTCACCCTTCCCTATAGCTCCAATAAAGTGTACTGTTAGTCAGGTTCCCTCCCACTTCTAAACAAAACAGGGAGAGGCAACACACAGAGGGATTTAACATGAGGAGAATTGTAAATACATCATTTGAGATTATAAACACAATGCACTTAAATTAGACCTTTCAGGAATATTGGTATTCTATTATTGTTTAATATGTGATTAAAATAGCAATTAACTCATTATTATTTGCATCATTAATTGCAATTACTTTTTTTTAAAATCGCTTGACAGACCCCTAAATTTTACAATAAGCTTGAGTGTGATGTACTGGAACCCAGCAGAGGCAGATAACTAAAAAATTTATAATGGGGAATAAGGAAACCTTTCAGATATTAAACAAACATTTTTCATTCACAAAGAAGACATACACCGGAATAAACATACCAGAGATTATGAGGAAACAAGGGTCCAGAAGAGTAATAAGTAATTAATATTGTCAAAGAAAAAGCACTGGAGAAATTAATGAGATTAAGAGTACACAAATTACCTGGACCCACCACATATGTCTAAAAGAAGTGAAGGTGAGAATACTAATTAAATCAGTAGCAATCTTCCAAAAGAGTCTATCATTTGTATTATGGGGTCAGAGAGTCACAAGCATAGAAACAAGTATAGCAGCACACAGAGTCCGTGCCAACCATTTATACTGATCCTAAACCAATCCCATTTCATTCTCCTCACATTTCCTTCAACTCTCAATGAGTTGGAATGAGCAATAGACAGGTTAGCTGAGTGGGCAAATATGTGGCAAATGGAGTATAATGTGGGAAACATATTATTCCTCTTGAGAGAATGAAACATTTCCATTGAATATTGTAAAATTATTAATTGTTATTAGATAGGTTAAGTTGCCCCTGTATACAAAACACAAAATTAAATAAGGCAAAACAACAGCAGATGCTGAAAACCAGAAATAAAGAGCAAATGCCAGAAATATTCAGCAGGTCAGGCAGCATCCAACTCGAAACATTAACTCCATCTCTATAGATGCTGCCTGACTGCTGAGAATTTTCAGAATTCTTCACTTTTATAACAGTAAATTAATATATAGCTCAATAAGCAATCAGGAAGACCAATGGCATACATATCTTTATTTCATGAGGTCAGAAATACAGCAGTTAAGATGTTTTGCTAAAATTGTAAATCTAAGGCCCCTTTGTTTTCCCCACATGAGGAAGAATATACTTGCCTTAAGAGCTGGTAAATGAAGTTTCATTACATTGATTTGTGGGATGAAATATATTGGGGCATTCCCTTATTTAGAGAGATTAAGTAGGATAGGTCAATACTTGCTGAATATTAGAATCAGTGATCTCATTAACACATTCAAATTTCAAGGACGGATTGACAGGATAGATGCTGAGAAGCCGTTTCCTCTGAATGGAGGGACCAGACACAAGAGCTGTAGTCTTCAGATAAAGGGGCAGCAATTTTGAAATGAGATGAGGAGAAACATCTTCAGAGGCTGTAAAGCTCCAGATTCTCTAACTCAGTGAGCCCAAACGAGTACATGCAAGATTGAGTTTGATAGACTTTTGGTTACAAGGAGAATCAAAAAGGTTAGCCATTCGAAGGACCCAATGTCTAGTGTGGATAACAAGAAGATCTTACTGATACCAGCCAGGTTATTCTTTTACATAGTTGCAGACAGCAGCAAAAACTGGCACCTGAATATTCTGGCTACTGACTGGAGTGATGACCATGTCTGCTTCTGAATGAACTTCAAAAGTTGAATTTCTAACACGAATTGTTGACATTTATATGAGTGCACATTTCACCAAATCTTACTGGGGTTTAATTATTTAACTATGTTTTTATTTGTCTCAACAGATGCTGATTGTTTTTCAGTATTTCTCATTTTTACTTATTAATTCTAGTTTGAGCAATTCATCTTTGCTCTGTATAAGAACCAAAGTTTCTTTTCTAAGATTAAAGCATAAATTCAATTGCATCAAATTCTGAAAAACTACCTGCCTGCTGGATAGCCTAGTTCTCTCTTCTGGAGTAATGCTACAAAGAAATGCAATCAGGCAAAACCATTACCACAGTCCTTGGCACCAGGAAAATGATGTGATGGGAGATCATAAAAGGGCAACAACTTTCTACTCAACCTGAATGTTACAAATGTTACTGTGAAGAATCCATGAGTTAGTCAAGTCAGCATGATGCTCCCTCAATAAATTTATAGGACACCAGTGCATCTGTTCTGATGTGTCTAATGTGACATAGAACTGTTTAGATGTTTAATCCCATTTGTGTACAGGGTTTCCAATGGCTGGATAGAGTGAATCTAACATTTATTTTGGGAATGGCTATTTAAAATGTGTCAGTACTCACACTTTACTAAACAAAGCAGAACTGCAACTTTAGCAAAAAGGGGCTAACAGTTTTTAATTTCCCAGATTCTTCATCTCATTATTAGCAGCTGTAACTTCAGCCATCTCAACCGAGCTCTGGACTCCTTCCTTTCCTTAAAATGCTCTTTTAAAGTTATCTCTTTGATCAACTATCCTGATATCTCATTTTTTGCTCAGTATTGAGTTTTTGTCCCATTAGGTGCCTAGGGCCACTTCCAGTATCTTTCGATATTTAAAGTGCCATATTAATTTAAACAATCATAAATATTGAATCTACTTTCTGGAAACTGCAGGCCTGTGACATAAAGTTGCTAAAACACAACACTATTTAAACTAGGATTAAACTTCCTGCTGTTGGTATTGTTCAAGTGGTAGTACTCTTGCCTAAAAGTTAAAAGTACATGGCTTCAGTTCCAGCTGTGGTCTTCATCCTGCAAAGTAGGCTGCTGCATTAGAGCAGTAGTGATGGAATAAGAGTGGATGAGCCAGTCAAGGTGATGAAAAGAACAAAAGATGATCAGTAGGTTTTCCACCTGTCCAGGCTGTACCTCAGGAAGACCAGATTCTCTCATCATTCATTGCGGCACCTTGATGCGCGCAAGTCACATTTGTTTTATCATAATTTCAAAACTAATTTGTTGGTTGTAAGGGCCCTGGGGATTCGAAGAGTGCTATATCAATGCTAATTTGTTTGTAGTTTGCATGATTTTTAATGAAGTGATCGAGTTAACTTTGATAGAATTAACAGGAATTTCATTTTAATTCGATAAAAGTGAAGAGAAACTTATGCCTCTGCATTAGCAAACTCACTCAGAGATACCACAAGAATTGTTACAGTTGGAAATGGAGGTGCTGACGTCGATGAAGTTAAGAGCATTGAAGGATGGAATACAGAGAGCTTTTTATCCTCGACACACTGACACTAATTAGGAAATCCAAACAGTAAGTGCAGAATGCAACATCCCATTCTCCAGATCTGGTAACCAGTATGCTGATGAATGCATGCATTCATAAAACAGATAAAGTGCAATCACATTTACATAAATTTGTTCAGCTGTTAAAAATTATTTTCTGCAAAATAATGCAGGCCATAGAATCCAGCAAGGACTCCATTTTTGAGAAAAAAATACAGGTTAACATACCAAAACTAGTTAGTGCTCTCAATAAACACACAATATATCATTTTTATTATCTCAGCACATGTTTGCTCAAGCTTTTAAACAGAGGCTCAGGGAAAGTACATAATGCCACATTAGTAGTTGATAATTTAAGGCTTGATCACAGAAAAGAAACTAATATCATTTATACTTTACACTGAGCTCCAAGGTTGTTTAACAATTTAACAATGTTCAAGTTTTCAAGAATTCAAGTACTTCTTGGTGCATTCTTTCCTTAGCTCAATTAAAATGATTGGATAATTCTTTATTATCAGGAGCAGGCTGCACTCCTACATCTTTTTACATCTTAACATAAACATAAGACACGGAAGCAGGAGTCAGCCACTCAGCCTCCTGAGCAAAAATCGAGTTGCGGGATGAACTCAGCAGGACAAGCAGCATCTGTGGAGGGAAGTGGACAGCTGATGTTTCAGGTTGAGACCCTTCATTTGGACTCTGATGCAGTCCTTCGACCCTGCTCTGCCATTTATTAAGAGCATGGCTGATTGGATTGTAACCTGAATTCTACATTCTCATCTGCCTGAGGTAATCTTTCACTCACTTGCTTATCAAGAATCTATCAATCTCTGCCTTAAAAACATTCAAAGATCTGCCTCCATTGTCTTTTGAAGAGTCCCAAACACTCATGACCTGAAAAAAAATCATCTTACCTCTGCCCTAAATGAGTAACCTCCTATTTTTAAACAGTCACTCCTAGTTGTAAATTCTCCCACAAGAGGAAACATCCTCCCAACACTCACTCTGTCAAGACACCTCAGTTCCCCTGTTATCCTTCTAAACTCTAGTGGATACAAGTGCAGCTTGCCCAACATTTCCTCAGAGGACAACTGCCCATTTCAGATATTAGAATAGTCGAAAATTCAGAACAGCACTTCCACTAACTCAGGACATCCCAGTGTCCCTTCCAACTACTTTACAATGTAGTTAGCATTTTAATGCTGGGAACACAAAGGCAATTAATGCAGAACAAGATCTCAAGAGCAGCAATGGGAGTGTGGGCACATAATCAGTTATAATGATATTGATTGAGGAAAAAGTATTGGCCAGGACATTGAGGAGAATTCACCTGCCGCTCTTCAAGAAAGTACAATAGGGTCATTTACATCGACCCAAGGAGGAGGGTAGGTCTGACTCAAAGTCCACAGCTAATGCAAGGTACATCAGCAAATATCTGTAAAACTGGTGTCAACCTGGAACACTGTAACTGAGTTCTCCTGAAAAGAAATGACAGCCTAAAAAAGTGCATTAGGATGTGGTCAAATTACTGAAGAAGTTGAAGAAGTAGCCTGAGTTCTGGACCATTGATTCAGAGGCATGAGATCACAGTCCACTAAGGCAGCTGGGGAATTTGAATTCGAAGAATTAAATACGTTTGGATTTAAAACAAAGGTTTCAATAACCACGATACTACTGGATTATCATAAAACTCCACAATTCAGTTCAAGAGAAGAAATCAAAGACACTACTTCCACACATCCCCTGAAGGAAGCGAGTTCTAAATACTCATGACCCTTCACTACCCAGATCTGACTGGCCTATTTGAGACTACAGTTTCACCAGTGGTTGATTCTGAACTACCTTATCAGTCCAGAGATATTGCCAGTTATATGTACATGCCTTGAATGAAGAAGTTAAAAAAGTACATTGGGGATAAATAATATGCTGGTCATTCATGTTTTGTCCTGCTTACCTTCAGAGCAAATGCACTCAAACCCATTGATCAGATCACTGCAAGTCCCTCCATGCAAGCAAGGGTGCGAGTAGCACTCATCAATGTTCACAGAGCATGTTATCCCTTTGAAGAAAGAAAATAAGATATGATCACTTAATTATGAATAGGATATTATATTACGGTACAGCTTACTGGTTGCAAAGGTTTCCTGGGATCTACCCAAGAGACCCGAGCCACCCTGCATTGCTTTACTGGCGTCAACTTCCTTTCTTTAAGAAAACAGGAAATTTATTTAGAAGAATTTATTAAGAACAGAAAGTTAAGTTGAACTATGGTGTCGGTCATACAAAATAACAAAAGAGGGGATCTGATGACACCACCACAAACTATGATCCCACTGCAAACACCACCCTCCCTGGAGTGCAGATGTATTGCGACTGCACTTATACCCTCATTATTCATCAATGAAAGAAGGCACTGGAAAGTCACTGTCTCCAGTATGAGTATATCCTTTCTTAAAAAAGGGGACCAAAACTGTACATGATCCAGGTATGGCTGCAGCAATACCCTGTACAATAGTAACAATACTTCTCTTTTTCCGAACTCCAACTCACTTGCAAGACCAATTGGCCATTTGCCTTCCAATTTGACTAGTTTCATTTGCTTCCTCTTTCCAAAGTGTATGACCTCACACTTCCCCACATTAAACTCTATTCACCATGTTTTCACACACTCACTCTCTCAGTCGGTATATATCCTGTTGCAGAATCCAAATATCCTCATTACTATTTGCCTTTCCACCTATTTAAAGTGTCATCGGCAAGCTCAGACTCCTTACACTCTGCCCCCTTCTCCAGGTCATTAATATAAATAATTGAAGGTCAAGAACTGATCCTTCGGGGTACTCCAGCAGTCACTTACTTCAGCCTGAAAAAGGGCCATTTATTCCAATTCTGACTGTATGCGACAAGTCGTCTTCAACCTATGTTAACACATAGGTTGTTATCCCAATATCATGAGCACTAACCTTTCAGGTTGCACCATGTTAAATCCAAATATGCTATATCTACAGGTTCTCCCTCTATCAACTCTGCTTGCTACATCCTTGAAGAACTCTGGCAAATTTGTCAAATATGATTTACTTTTTATAAAACCATATTGACCTGATTTGATTACATTCAATTTTCCTAATGACTAGCTATTTCTTCCTTCATTATAAATACCGGCACCTTACCAACAACAGGTGCTTAGCCAACAGACCTTAAATTTCTCATTTTTTGTCTCCCTTCTTGAACAAGGCAGTCCAATCCACAAGTACCCCCTGGAACTGAGTGAATTTTGAAAACTTCAACCAATGGCTCTACTATCTCTAGAGCCATTTTCTTAATCAATGTTCTCCCTCCTTATTAGCCTTTTAGTTGCTCACTGCTGGTTCCTGAAACATTCCCAGTCCTCTTGTCTCCCACTAATCCTTGTCACTTTGTAAGCTTAAACTTTCATTTTTAATTATTTCTTTAACCTCGTTTGTTACCACGGATGGTTCATCTTTTTCATGGAATTCATCTTTCTATTTGGGATAAATTTCTGCTGACTGTTATGAAGGAGCTATTCAAATATCTGCTACTGCTCATCCAATGATCAATCTCTTAGCCTATTTACCCAGTCCACTCCTGACAGCTCCACCTTCATATCTTTGTAATTGCCCATGTTTAAGTTGGGGACATTGATTATGGACCCAGGGACCCTCAAACTGTATCAGGAATTCTACCATATTGTGATCACTATTCCCAAACGGATCCTGAACCAGAAGATCTCTTATTAATCCTACCTCGGTACACATGACCAACTCTAAAATAGCCTCTTCCAGGGTAGGTTCTATAAGATGGAGAAGTTGCAGAGGGAAATGGACAGTCAACACTTTGGGCCGAGATCCTTCATCTGGACTCTTCTAGAACATATTGATCTAACAAGCAATCTCTGATGCATTCCACAGAATACATTTCAACAGTATTCACATCAATTTGATCAGTCCAGCCAACAGAGGAGGAGCTGACTGTCTTGAGGCAAATTAAGGTGGATAGATCCCCAGAACCTGACAAGGTGTCCCGTTGGACCTTGTGAGAGGCTAGTGCAGAAATTGCAGGGGCCTTGGCAGAGATACTTAAAACATCCTTAGCCACAGGTGAGGTGCCGGAGGACTGGAGGATAGCTAATGTTGTCCCGTTGTTTAAGAAAGGCTCCAAAAATAAGCTGGGAAATGATAGGCCAGTGAGCCTGACGTCAGTTGTAAGTAAGTTATTGGAAGGTATCCTGAGGGACAGGATATACAAGTATTTGAATAGATAGGGCCTGATTAGGGATAGTCAACATGGCTTTGTGTGTGGTTGGTCATGTCTAACCAATCTTATAGTTTTTTTGAGGAGGTTACCTAGAAGGTCGATGAGGGAAAGGTAATGGACGTTGTTTACATGGACTTTAGCAAAGCCTTTGACAAAGTCCTCCATGGGAGGCTGGTCCAGAAGGTTAAATCACTTGGCATTCAGAATGAAGTAGTTAATTGGATTCAACATTAGCTTAGCGGGAGAAACCAGAGTGTGGTAGTAGATGGTTGTCACTTTGCCTGGAGGCTTGTGATTAGTGGTGTGCTGCAGGGATTAGTGCTGGGTCTGTTGTTGTTTATCATTTATATTAATGATTTAGATGATAACGTGATAAACTGGATCAGCAAAGTTGCAGATGACACCAAGATTGGGGCGTTGTGGACAGCGTGGAAGGCCATCAAAGCTTGCAGCGTGATATTGACCAGCTAAGTAAATGGGCTGAAAAATGGCAGAAGGAATTTAATGCAGACAAGTGAGGTGTTACACTTTGGGAGGACAAACCAGGGTAAGACTTACACAGTGAATGGTAGGGCTCTGAGGTGTGTGGTAGAACAAAGGGACCTGGGAATACAGATCTATAGTTCCTTGGAAGTGGCGTCACAGGTAGACAGGGTCATAAAGAGAGTTTTTGGCACTTTGGCCTTCATAAATCAGGGCGTTGAGTACAGGACAGAGTAGATGTGGCTAAGCTGTTTCCCTTGGTGGGCGAGTCCAGGACTAGAGGGCACAATATTAGAATTAGAGGGTACCCGTTTAGAACAGAAATGAGGAGAAATTTCTTTAGCCAGAGGGTCGTGGATTTATGGAATTCTTTGCCACATACAGCTGTGGAGGCCTGATCACTGGGGGTATTTGAGGAGGAGATTTATAGGTATCTAATTAGTCAAGGTATCAAGGGATATGGGGAAAAGGCCGGAAATTGGAGATAGATAGGAATAATTTAGTTTAGCTCATGGAGCAGACTCGATGGGCCGAATGGCCTACTTCTGCTCCATTGTCTTGTGATCTTGTGAGTTGGGATGTTATGCTGAAGTTGTACAAGGTGTTGGTGAGGCAGAATTTGGAGTATTGTGTGCAGTTCTGGTCACCTACCTACAGGAAAGACATCAATAAGCTTGAAAGAGTTCAGAGAAAATTTACAAGGATGTTGCCGAGACTTAAGGACCTGAATTATAAAGAAAGGTTGAATAGGTTAGGATTTTATTCTCCTGTGTGCAGAAGAATGAGGGGAGATCTTATAGAGGTATACGAAATTATGAGGGGTATAGATAGGGTGAATGCATGCAGGCTTTTTCCCCTCAGGTTGGGTGAGAGGAGAACGAGAGATCATATGTTTAGGGTGAAAGGTGAAATACTTAAGGGGAATAGAACATAGAACACTACAGCACAGTACAGGCCCTTCGGCCCACAACATTGCGCCGATGTTTTATCCTGTTCTAAGATCTATCTAACCCTTCCCTCCCACATAGCTCCCTATTTTTCTATCATTCATGTGTCTATCTAAGACTCTTTTAAATGTCCCTAATGTATCTGCCCCCACAACCTCTGCAGGTAGTGCATTCCACGCACCCACCACTCTGTCTGAGGGGAAACTTCTTCACTCAGAGGGTGATGCGAGTGTGGAATGAGCTGCCAACAGTAGTAGAAGATGTGGGTTTAATTGTAATATTTAAGAGAAGTTTGGATAGGTACACGGATGAGAGGGGTTTGGAGGGATAAGGTCCAGTTGCAGGTAGTTGGGACTAGGCAGAAGATCAGGCTGCATGGACTAGGCAGAAGATCAGGCTGCATGGACTAGATGGGCCGAAGGGCCTGTTTCTGTGTTGTAGTACTCTATGACTCTATAACATGCAGATTAAAATCACATATGATATCTGCATTTCCCTTCTTATATGCCTTTAATATTTCCCTGTTTATGCTTTGTCCTATGGAGAGGCAACACTTTAGGAGCCTGTAGACCATGGCCACCCATGTTTTTTTTCCCTCTGCTATTCATTATTTCCACCAAATCTGATTCCATATCACTATGCACTGTATTAATACTTTCCTTGATTAATAACACCACCCCTCCTCCCTCCCCAGTCCTGGTCATTCTGCAACCATATTTCTGTAATAGCTATTCGATCAAACTTATTTGCACTACCAGCTCATCTATCTTGTTACAGATGCTACATGCATTCAGATAAAAGTCGAATCCCACTCTAGTGTAGCAGTTAGCATAACGCTATTACAGCGCCAGAGACCCAGGTTCAATTCTGGCCAGAGACCCAGGTTCAATTCTGTCTGTAAGGAGTTTGTACGTTCTCCCCGTGTCTGCGTGGGTTTCCTCTGGGTGCTCCAGTTTCCTCCCACATTCCAAAGACGTACAGGTTAGGAAGTTGTGGGCATACTATGTTGGCATTGGAAGCATGGCTGCCCCCAGAACACTCTACACAAAAGATGCATTTCACTGTGTGTTTTCATGTACATGTGACTAATCAATGTACATGTGACTAAGACACGGTATCTTACCGTGTGTCACCGATCGCTCACTTTTTGATTTATTAAAATTTCCCAACATAAGTACCCTCCTTCCCTCTAATTAACTTAAAGTCCTGTCTACAATCCTCTTTATATGATTTGCCAAGACATAGGTCCCAGCATGGTTTAGATGAAGCTTGTTCCAACAGAATAACTCTCTCCTTCCCCACTACTGGTGCAAGTGCTCCACAAAGCAGAACCCATTTCTCCCACACAAATCTTTTACCTATGCATTCAGTTGTCTAATCTCACTTATCCTCTGCCAATCTCTTAAAGTCTCTGAAGCTTGAATTAAGAAAAAAGAGTGGGGGAGCTCTGAAACAGTTATTACATGGAGATGATAAAGGCTTGGATGATGCTGACAATGGCATAGATGGAGAGGAATGAAAACCCACAAGTGGAAGCAGTAGGCAGTCTTGGTGATGGACTAGGGGGAGGGTTTGATCTTTTATATTCATCTGGGCAAATGATTGCGAAGGAAAAGGGGCCTCTGGAGGAAGGCAAGGCCTTGCTTTCAGAAGTCAGAGGAATATGATTTATTCACCATTATCTATCAGTGTTATTCAATTATGTATAAAATTTCACTTCAGTCTGGGACACCTGCCGTGGCTTGCAGTGTGGGAATGGTGGTGCTGCAGTGATTATATTATCCAATTTGTATTTCAGAGCAGTGAATTTCAAGCTCAAATGCAACTTTGCTAGCTATGGAATTTGAATTCAGTTATTAATTTGGAATTTTTTTGAAAAAAAAACATTAATCTGAGTTTTGACAACCACAAAACAACCGGATTGTCATAAAAATCCAATCCTTTTAAGGGGAGAAAATCTACTGCCCAAATCGGTTTGAGGTAAATGTGATTCCAGACTCTCAACAATTTGCTTGACAATTACCTGCTCTCTGCAACAGCCTAACAAACCACTCTGTTGCAACACAATGATTGTGGTTGACGGAGGTAAAGGATGAGACTGGACAGATTATGTGACATCAAAGAAGACAGCAAATTGAAATATATCATAGTTGCTCTCAGCCCAGTTGATCTTCAAACACCTGGAAACTGGAATCTAAATTGGGAGAACTGTACCATGCCTAGGTCAAGCACCAGATGACATTGTACTCATAGAATCAAATGCATTATGTGCCAGACTCCTTCACTACAATCCTGGTTATATCTTAACCCACCAGTAGGAAAGACCCACTAGAGAGAGTGAGACAGTGGTGTACAGGAGGAGGGAGCCACCCGGGACCACCACAACATTGGCTCCAGACCTCATGAATTCTCATGGCATCAAGCTAATCAAGGGCATGGTTACCATTTATCATTTTCCCTTAGCTGATGAGTCAGTGCTCCTCCATTTTGAACACCACATAAAAGAAATAATTAAGGTAACAAGGGCATAGAATGCAACAGACTTCAACATCCATCACAAAGAGTGGCTCAGAAACATCACATTCTGCCAATTCTCTTCCAAATTACACAACATCCTGACCTGGAAATAAATTGCTCATCCTTCAATGTCGCTGAGTCGAATCCTGTGGGAGTGCCATCACCAGAAGGACTGCAGCAGATCTCAAGGGCAAATAAGAGTGGCTGATAAATGCAGATATTTTCGAGTAAATTAACTTTAAAAGACCCTGCGCACCAATGCCCAGTTTGGGTTTGCCAGGGGCATTCAGCCATTAGAGCCTCGGTCAAAACATGAAAAAAAGCATTGCATTCCAAAAGTGATGATGAAATCAAGGCAGCACATCAGCAAGGTTGCTATCAAGGACCCCTGGTTTAATTCACCTCGATGGGCATCAGGGGAAAAAACTCCAATGCTTGGGGTTATACTTTACTCAATGGAAATTGCTTTTGGTTATTGGAGGTCAATTATCTCAGCCCTAAGACACGTCTACAGTTCACCTGGACATTGCCCTCAACAGAACTATCAATGATCTTCCTTCCATCACAAGGTCTTGTTGGGATCTTCACTGATGGCTGCACTGTTAACATATTGTCAGCAAGTGAGACAGTCCATACCTGAAAGCAGTAATGCCCAGACGACATTCAGGTATGGGCTAACGAGTGTAAAGTAACATTCATTCCATTAAAGTGCCACACCATTACCTACAAAAGAGTTCTAATCACCTACAGTTGATATTCAATGGTATCATCACAAAGCCCCCACAACATCAACAACCTGGGGGTCACTCTTGACCAGAAATTCAATGGGACTGGCCATATAAATACCATGATTACAAGAGCAGGTCAGAGGCTGGGTATCCTGTGGTGGGTGACTCACCTCCTGACACCCCAAAGCCTTTTTACCATCTGCAAGGAACAAGGGAGGAGCATAATGGAATACTTTTCACTCACCTGGATGAGTGCAGCTCCAACGTTCAACAACACCAAGACAAAACAGTCTGCTCGATTGATGGAGTCCCATCCAGAGCCCTAAACATTCATTCCCACCACCATCAGTACACAGTGGCTGTAGTGTGTATTATCCATCATCACTTCGCAAAGCAGTGATCTCTGCCATCAAGAAGGATAAGGGGAGGAGAGTAAGGAAACACCACTTCCTTCAGGTCCCTTCCCCCCCCCCCCCCCCCCAAGTTGCACACCATCCTGATTGTCACTGGATCTAAATCCTGGAATTCCCTGCCCAAGAAAAATGTAGGATCACATTCAAAGACAATGTAGCAATTTAAGAAGGTGGCTCATTTCTACCTACTCAAGTGAAACTGCAGTTGTGCAACAAATAGTGGCCTTGTCAGTGACTGGCAAAGTCACCATTTATTGCCACATCCCGAAAAAAGATCAATATAAATGCAAATGGTGCACAGTGATCTTTACTCAGCAATATTTGCCAGAAAAGTAAATGCATAGATTCTGCGGTAGTGTAACACTTCATCTCAGATTAAGGAAAAGAAGAAACAACAGGTTTCTTTATAAGGTTTTCACTTAGCCACTCACTGCCATTTGGAGCAATGCTGTAGTAATATATAGACATCTTCATCAATAATCTGTGCCATTAAAAATATGGGGACAAAAGAGACTGCGGATGCTGGAATCTGAAGCAACACACAAAAGCACCGGAGGAACTCAGCAGATCAGGCAGCATCTATGGAGAGAAATGGACAGTTGATGTTTCAGGTCAAGACAATGTGGACTGCTAGATCCAGGGGATGGGGTCCACTTGCCAGACCCAGGCATCTCTCAAGCTTTTGGCCTTTTCCCTCCGAGCTTGACTGTAACCAAGCATGACTAAGCTTTCTAAGCACATGATCCAAAAGTGATGGGGCATTTGCATCCCATGAGTTTCCATGCAGAGTATGAAGAGTGGACCTTCTTGTGTGGACCTGGCCCACAGGTGGCATTCTCAGAATAACACAAGAATAAGCTGATCATGCTGGTACTGAAGAGGCAGCTGGTTGTCAACACTGTGAAGCTCATTAGTAAAAGACAATGAATCAGTGTAGCAATTTGGAATGGATGAAATGCACAGTGATAATAATTCACATAAGTATTTATGGCTGGCCTAGTCACCGACCATTTGATGTACACTGTCTCTCTCACCACAGATGCTGCTTGACCTGTTGGGTGTTTTCAGATTTCCAGCAGTAATTTGCTTTTGGTGTAGGCTCCATCTGCTTGTCAGGTGGTCACAAGAGATCCCACAGCAGTGAAACAGGAAGCTCTCCCCAATGTCCAGCTGAAACACTAACTCTCAGTACCCCAGATACTCTCTAGACAAAAATGCTGGTCAAATGATAACCATCAGTTTTGTCTCGAAAACAAGTAATTGTACCTCAAAAATAATTCATTGATTGAGAATTAACTGGCAAAGTCTCAAGGAAGTCATTTGTTCCATACAACTCTATTCATTCTACCTAAAATTGATTTATCTCATACATACCACACCTTAATTCAAATTGTTTGAAATTCATTCCCCAGCATTAAATACCTACTTTCTCTTATTTGTAAATGCTTAGATCAAATTATTGACTAGAACAAAGCTCTTCATTCAACAATTGACAGAATAATAAGCATCTGTATTTTATTTTAGATTTGTGTATTAAGAATCAGACACTCTTGCTTAATATTGCAATCTCATTCCACAGGTTAAGAAATAAAATTACAGCTCTGCAGTAATTATCCTTCCAGGTTATGAAATATGATGAAGAGTTCCTTGTTTCAGGATAGCCAGCACTTATATCATGCTCGTGTTCTCAGAATGAATTCAGTCCAGTTGAGCAAAGGGAAATCAACTCCTGGGCACGTTTATTCTTAAATTTATCAAATTAGACAAACTCAGACACTAATGCAGTCTGTACCTTCCCTGATCCTCATCTCCTCCTCTATGTTGACAGATTTATGCTGTACATTCTCTTTGTTTGCTTTACTCTTAAAATACCATGAGTATTTAGATGACCATATTCTATTGGCATTGTACATTTCAGCATGAGATCCATTTGATCCCATTAAAAACCAACTCCATCTCTTTCTAACTCATGACTAAAAAAGATGTCTGCTCAACATATCTGACATGGGTCTATTTGAAATTAGCCATCTTCTCATTGGATTGAAATCTGAATATTAAAATTGGTTGAAACCTATTGGAAGGCCAGTCTACAAATGGTATTTAATGCATTCATTGTGTAAAATGTTTATAATGGCAATTTTGATTCATTCTCAAGATGTAGACTTTGCTGGCAATACTAACGTTTGTTACCTAGTTTCCTTGAGGAAATGATGGTGCGGTGAATTTATGAACCACTGCAAAAATCTTTACATGTGGTTAATGCAGGTCAATAGTTAAATCTTCAAACACAAAGTCGGCTTCACAAAGTCTAGTGTTCATTGCTATGTTCACTATGAAGTGATTACTTCCCCCCAGCAAAAACATAGACACACTAACACACACCATAAGACTATAAGATATAGGAACAGAATTAGGCCATTGAGTCTGCACTGCCATTAAATCATGGCTGATTTTTGCATCCCCATTCTCCCACCTTCTCCCAGTAACCCTTAACTCCCTTACCAATCAAGAACCTAATCTCTGCCTTAAATATATCTAATGACTTAGCCTCCACAGTCGTCTGTGGCAATGAATTCTACAGATTCACTGCCCTCTGGCTGAAGAAATTCCTCTTCACCTCAGTTTTAAAGGGACGTCTCTTTATTCTGAGGCTGTGCCCTCAGATCCTAGACTCTCCTACTAATGGAAACATCCTCCCCATGTCCACTCTATCCAGGCCATTCAGTATCCGGTAGGTTTCCTTCTGAATTCCATTGAGTACAGACCCAGAGACATCAAATGCTCCTCACATGTTAAGGCCACATTACATGTTTGAAATTAATATCCTACATACAACCTTGAATCTTAATAGCCATGCAATATTAGAAGTATCAAAACCGGGCCGAGCTCTGAAAATTTAAGAATCATTTTTCATGAAATCTGTTTAAAATCAATTATAACAAAGTCTAGGAGACCTGAACAGAATCCATATCTCATTTGTCATTTTATTGTTCATAAGTTAAAGATCCATCCATCAAGTTGGAAAACAAATCCATCCCACTGTGTTCCATTGTAATCTCAAGAAACAAAAATACATTCTCATTCAATTTTGTGCTCAGCTTGTACACTATTAAAGTCAAATTAACACATTCAGCCTTTCTAAGTACAATGCATACAGTACAGTGAGATCCACATTCAATTGTACTTTTTCCTTCCAGGCCTTTGATGTATTTTATAAGAGGCTTTAGGTTAACATAAACAATTCAGGCAATGCAATCTATTTGAGCATAAAAGAACACACAATGCCCAGGGAAGCCTTTAAGGGAGGAAGTTAAAATCTCTCAGCTCCATTCCTGACTGAGAAGCCTGATTAATAGGCAGAGACACAAGAGACTGCAGATACTAGATCTGGAAAAAAAAGCAAACTGCTGGAGAAACTCAGTGAGTCAAGCAGTATCTGTGAAGGCAAAGAGATGGTCTGTGATTTGGGTCGAGACCCTGCATCAGCACTGAGAGTATAGAGGGAAGATAGCCAGTATATAGAAGTGAGAGGGACAGGTGAGGCAAATACTGGTGGTGACAGGTGGAACCAGGTGAGTTTGGGGATGATGAGCAGATGGAGATAGGTGTAGATGGAGAAGGGGGGGGGTCGGTGGGGTGGGGGGGGGTTGAAAAAACGGCTGGTGGGTGATAGGTGGAAACAAGTAAAGGTAAGGGAAAAAAAATTGGACAGGTGGACCTGGGTGGGGTGGGGAGAGGAGGGGAGAGGGAAGGTAGAGGCAGAGGTTGGACAGTGATGTGGAACCAGATACGGGAGGGATGGTGGACAGATGGAACAAGATGGGGGGAGGGAATAGGAAGGGTGGGCCGAGGGAGTAGAAACCCAGGTGGATAAGTGTGTGGATTATGGCCAGATGGAATCAGATAACAGCAGGTTGTTGGGAGGGGGGGCGGGGGCAGCAAGGATGGTAAAAATGAACAGAGGGAGAGACAAGTAGGAGTGGGAAAGGAAAACTGGGGCTGAGGGTAACCTGAAAATGGAAAATCCAATGTTTATGTCTGATTAGTTAATGATGCACATAGAAAACACATCTGTATTTTCAAAGTACTAAAGACTGAGTCAACCCACAGAGGCTTCAATTTCCCATTATTCTGGATCAGGTTTCTTGTTTTATCTCCTGTAATATAGAGTGTCATTAGCCTTTATAGACTCAATCTGCACCCAGGCACAGGCTGACTGCCCCAGAGAGCCCTTTCAGTGAAACCTTCCGGGGAAGCAGCAGAGGCTCGAGGAGCCTTGAGGGTCCAGGAGTAGTCCTTATGGGCTCCACAAGGAACATCTAGGCCTCTCCCAGGATGATTGAGACTGCAAATTTTGTTGACAAGAGTTATGCTCTCACTGAATAAGCATGGGAATAGCCATATATTCTTGTTGAAACACTGACTAGTCAATGATTGATTTTCTTTTGCCTTCCACTATATAGCTTCTTTGTTTTTTTGTGCTTTTAGCACTCATGATGGAAATATAAAAATGTGAACAATGGTATAAAATTTACAGAAGAAACAAATGACATGGCCCATCTAGTCTATACCATTGCTTACACCAAGCTCCTTCTACCATACTGCATTTCACCCAATGAATTACTTATAATTAGTTTCTATGCATTTCAACATCGACTTTTCACAGCTCTGCTCCATGAAGGCACAAATACTTCAACACACGAATTTCAAATATTTGAACAACTTTGGTTACCAGTGACAGTAATTTGCATGGCATACACGTATGGTGCCTTTTAATTTCCTTATCTGGAAGAACAAGTGTCAAAGAACGGAATCGTAGATTTATTTGGTTATCCCTCATGTGGGATTAAATGTAAGCCATTCATTATCCCTGTCAGGGAAGGTATACTGAAAAACTGTCTTTAGTCACAATTTCACTTGATAAAACCTACTTTGCAAAAGTACTGCAAGTGTCCTCAATTATTTCAGTTCTATCCTCCTATAGAGGGACTTGCATTTGACAGCCAATTGTCTTGGCCATTCCCTTACTGAGGGGCAAATCCAGCTTCAGATGAATGCTCTCATCACCACCATCTCCACATCCCACAACAAAATTTGAATAATATGTACAGCAATATAACACCAAGCACTGAAACATTTAATGAGTCTTAACCTATCCTTCAAGTGCAGAGAAAATATACCACGTTGCCACTCATTCCAAGTGCCAATAGAGTAAAGACCAGGTGGCCCACTAGTTGTCTGTGAGTTGTTGCAGTCTATAGGGTTGTCTGTTTTTGTTTTGCAGGAGTCTGCCCAGAAAACTTAATAAGCACATCTGTCCTAGTAAAAACAGAAAATACTGGAAACACTCAGCAGCTCAGGTGGTGTCTGCAGAAAGAGAAACGGAGTTAACATTTCAGGCTAAGGACCCACTGTGAGTTCTGATTTGCTTTCCACAGATGCTGCCAGACCTGCTTAAGGTCTCCAGTAGTTTTGGCTCTCAGATCAGACTTCCAGTATCTGCAGCTTAATGATTTTTGTTGAGAACAATTGATTCACAGAGATTCAGAACAGCAGCAGTGTTGAAATTTAGCCGGCCAACAGAGAAATCTGAGAGGAATCAATTACTAAGTGACCTGTGCAATTTCATTCCACGCTTTTCATAACTTCTGGGTACCCCAAAGTGTTTTACAGCCAAGAAAGTATATTTGGAAATGTTGCCACCATTCTAATATGGAGTAGTTTCTACAGAAAATTTCTGCCGAATGGTGGAAAGGGACTTCACACTTCCACTAATGTGATGGCCATGGGTGCACTTAAAAATTTTACTTCTAAAGTAAGTAGATTTCTTTTTCTAATTGAGGTTATGTACAAGGCCATCCATTTTGAACTGAAAAGAGGATACATCTGAGTATCATTTAAATGATGACAAATTAGTGATAGAAGAGCTCCAAGGGGATTTGGGAGTCCTTAACAACATTCACTGAAATGTAGCAGCTAGGCAGGTGGTATAGGTGGGTGTTGAAAGACATACAGAAATATCCAACAAACAGTAAGCAGATAATGCCTAAATAATTCGCTTTCAGTGATGCTGAAAGAGGATAATTTTTGGAAAGTACTTCCCTGCTGTTCCCCAAATGATCCGGTGGGATCTTAATCGGCTCACAAAGTACCAGCTGGGTTTCACATCCAAAGGACTGCTCCAACCTCCATCTGATATTTGTGTGAAAGTTTCTGCAACGAGTCTTGAACCCACATACAACTGAGCCACAGCTGGGGAGAAGTACCAGAAATAAAAGAGCACCTCCTGTCACTCTTTTTGCATGTTTGGTTAATATGGTCTAAATTGGTAAATTGGTTTATTATTATCAGATGTAAAACTTTGTTTTACAGTGCCATCCATACAGATCACTTCATTACAACAGTACATTGAGGTAGTACAAGGGAAAACAATAACAGAATGCAGAATAAAGTGTTCAGTGCAGGCAGACAACAAGGTGCAAGGCTATAACAAGATAGACTGTGAGGTCAAGAGTCCACCTTATCGTACTAGGAGACCGTTCAATAGTCTTATAACAGCAGAATAGAACTATCTTTGAGCCTGGTGGTATGTGCTTTCAGGTTTTTGTATCTTCTACTTGATGGGAGGGGGGAGAAGAGAGTATGTCCGGGGTGGGTGGGGTCTTTGATTATGTTGGCTGCTTTACCGAGGCAGCGAAAAGTGTAGACAGAGTCCACGGAGGAGAGGCTGGTTTCTGTGATGTGCTGAGCTGTGTCCACAACTCTCTGCAGTTTCTTGCTGTCTTGGGCAGAGTAGTTGCCATACCAAACTGTGATGCATCCAGATGGGGTGTTTTCTATGGTGCATCAATAAAATTGGTGAGGGTTAAAGGGGACACGCCAAATTTCTTTAGCCTCCTGAGGAAGTAGAGACACTGATGCACTTCCTTGGCCATGGTGTCTATGTTGTTGGACCAGGACAGTCTATTGGTGTGCTCATTCCTTGGGACTTGAAGCTCTCAACCCTCTTGAGCTCAACGCTGTTGATGTAAACAGGAGTGTGTGCACCGTCTCCCTTCCTGAAGTCTTCACATACAAACCTTCTTGTTACTTAAACTAACATTGCATTGCCCTTTTCAAATATTTTTTTCAAGCTCTTGAATTTTGGTGATTAATCTACATGGACCTCTAAATGTCTTAGGATCTATGCTGCTTCTAACTTCTCAACATTTAGACGATACTCAGATCTATTCATTTTCAGTTCAAAATGGATGACCTCACATGGCAGCATGAAATTCATCTGCCACAGCCTTCCTTACTCACTTAATCAATCAATGCCTTTTTGTAATTTTATTCTCCTGTGTACACCACTTATTACACTGGTGATCTTTAGTGGCGTTGAAAAACTTTGATATACATAGTGTTATCTCAGTCATTAATGGGTTTGGCAGTGCTAAATGGTGTATAATTCAATGCACAGAGTCTAGCGAATAAGTTAGATAAGCTGACAGCTCCAACTGACTCATGAGAGTATGATAACATTGGGATTCTGAAAATGTTTAAAGGGCAGGAATGATAGGCTAACTTTCTAGCTTTGAAGATACCTATGACAAAGGGTGAAGATAGGCCAGAAGTAAAAGTTCTAAACTGAGTATTTTTTTTATGTTTGCAATAGATTTTTGCAAAAGTGATCTGGAAACAGCTTGGGTAAAGATAAATCAGTGTTAGAACAGGAGGAGGCATTCATAGAGAAGAAAGTATGGTTCAGAGCAAATATGTTCCCACAAAGAAAATGGATGGAACACTTGACAAGAGCCCATGCATTTAAAGAGGAACCAAATAGAAGATACTTAGTTGGGTATGGCAGAAAGCTGAGCAGAATACAGAAAGTGCAAGAGTGAAATTAAAAATAAATTAGGAAGGCAAAGAATGCAAAAGAAAAAAATATTGTCAAGTAACAGCAAAGAAAACACAAATAAGTTTTGGCATGGTTCTTCAATGAATCTGTGTCTGTCTTTACGAAGAGGTACTTGACACAGTCATTGTAATCAAGAAGTGAATTGGGGAGAAATGTAATGGGGTTGAGCCTCTTTGATTGTAGGAAAAGGTCCAGCACCACATGAAACAAGTCTCAGCTGTTTATTTAAGCATGGGAGAAAAAAACCCAAAATAAGCAAAATACTGTGAATGCTGGGAATGTGAAGTAAAACTATAAGTGAACTAAAACTGTTTGTCACTGCACATATGCTCCCTGATCTGCTGTGTGCTCTCAGAAGCTTCTGCTTTTCTTATAGTGAGCAGGAGACACTCTGAATATCATCTTCCAATCTACCCTGCTATAGGCATGGTGCCCAGCAATGGGAAGACTGGTGATTTAATTCCCCATTTAAAGAGGGAGAAAAGGAGAGGCCAAGTAACCATTGAGCTTAACACTGGTGGTGGGCAAATAATGCCCCCCTCCCAAAACTAATTCTGAAAAGCTGGACAAATCATTTTTGGAAAGACACAGATTAATCAAAAATACTCAAGAATTTGTTAAAAGAGGTAGTGTCTGACAAACGTGATTCAATAATAGAAAGTAACAAGGAGGATTGAAGACACAAATGTATTTGATGTAATGCACAAGTTTGACAAGGTTCCACATGGCTGACCACTTAAAATAGCAATACCTCTATTCGAAGGAAACATGACAAGTGGGTTTCAAAACTGGCTCAATAGCATGAAGCAACAGGTAATGGTCGATACGTATTTTAGTGACTAGAGGGATGTTTGATTTAGACTTAATGTAGAACAATTAACAAATTAACAGTGGATACAAAAACTGACAACATGATTAACAGGATGAAAGCTGTAGAACACAGAAAAGATATCAATAGACCAAGCAGATAAGCAGAAAGGTTGCTTATGAAATTCTCTTGGAGCAGAGTGAGGTAAAGGATCCAGGGAGAGCAAAGCGGCAAGGAAACATATAGTAAAGAGTAGAGGGACCACAGAGTGGAGTCCATAGGTTGCTGAGATAGCAAGACAAGTCAATAAGGCGGCAAAGCACTAGTCAGGCCACAACTGATGTGCCAAGTACAATTCTGGTCACCACATTACAGGAATTGCACCAGACATGGTACAGAGGACATTTATTAGGATGCTGCCAGGGCTGACGTATTTTAATTGTAGGGAAAGATTGGCAAAGGTAGGGTTGTTTCTATTGGGCCACTGGAGGCCAAGGAGAAACTCAAATGAGAAGCATTAAGTTGTGAGCTCTGAGTAGAAGGGTCAATGGCCTAAACTTCAGCACTGATTTTGGTACTTCCCTGTGTTTCCAGTCCTGGCAATGACCGCACTGGTGGACTCCTCGTCCAGCGTGGCTGCACTAACACCCGCAAGGGCAAGAAAACCTGCCTGCTGAGCAGTGGCAGCTGCTGAAAGAAAGACAAGTGCAACCATTCTTTAATATTTATGTCAATTTCAATGCTTTTAGTTTTATCTGCACATATTTCTTAGTGTATTTAAAAATAATAAATACTGTTCTCTCAAACAAGATGACTGTTTTTCATCAAATCCAAAATGTCACTGAATGTGCGAGAATATCAACATTACTGGCATTTTTCACAGCTGGTGAGGGTTGGGATGGGGTCTCACCAACTGTCAGAGCCATTGTGTGAGTGCAGCCAGATGCCTGTGCTGAGACTCTGTGGAGCTATTGATTAACAGAAGACTGTGACCAAACAAACAGTGGGGCAGGCGGGGGGCAATCAAAGTATGTGCCCACTTATTATTCCCCAATTATAAGCAGGCACACCCTAAAGATAACTAAGTGTAAGGGTTAGAGAAGAGTTGAGGAAAAGGGAAATTCACCCAGTGTGCAGCAGGGTTGTGGAACTCACTGCCTGGAAGGGTGGAAGAAGGATAAACCTCTGTCAGGATACATTGATGTGTCATAATCCATAAGAGCTTGAACATGGGATTAGAACGAACAGCACTAATTCAGCCAGCGTGGATATGAGGGGCTGAATGACTGCCTTCCGTGTTACATTTCTATGATTAAATAATATCCTGAATTGGTGAGATCCATCCATAGATCACTGGGACAGTTCAAAACAGGACATTTCCTTCCAATTCAAAGGCATACACATTATTCTTACTCTTTCTCTTCCAACTAACCATCCTCCCAAACTAGCTAAAAATTTGCCTTTAACTCCACAAAGTTTGATTATTGACTTCATGGAACCTTATCAAATGCTTTCTACAAGTCCATTCAAGCTACATCAGTAGATATTCCATTGTCTGCTACTTCAGTTACTTTGTCAAAAAAAAACAAGTTCATAGCCAATAAATGTACACATTGGCTCTGTCTTATCACTCAGATTTCTCATTCTCCCTCAGTCAATCATGTCCTTACAAATTCCAGTAACACCTCCTCAGCAGATACCAGACTAGCGGGTCGATAATTTCCTTTGTTTCTTTCTGACATAGTGGAGCTCATTAGCATTTTTTCTGCTCTGATCTCGCAACAGAGGGAACTTTGGACATTTATAGCTAAAACATCACTAATTTCCTCAACTACTGTCTTTAAAATCCTGTGGTTGAAACGAGCAGGTCCTGGGAATTTAACAGATTTTAGCACCATTAATTTGACTGAGATTTTCTTTCACTTCTGATGAGTTCCATTCCTAAATTTGTAATTTTTATGGGAACTCTTCCTCGATGAACACTGCAAAAAGTGCACATTGTCCAAACCCCTCTCCACATTGGTTGTGGAAGGAAAATCTCAAAGATGTTTAGTTTCAGCATGCTGCAAGCTACCAGAATGTTCTATTCCTTCTCCTCCAATTCCCTCTGTCTCCTCACTGGATTCTAGTCCAGTGGAACAGTCAACCAATTAGCATCTCACTCAACACAGAGACTAAGAAGTGAGTTTTGGCAAACCGCATATTTAAAAAGGACTGTGTTTATTCTCCTTTGTGCAGAGAAGTTTAAAAGGAAATTTAATATTATTTAAGATTTTGAAGGATTTCAACAAAGTAAGCAAGAATTGTTTCTGCCTCAAGGAGAGGGAGCAACCAGGAAGCTTAAGGTATTTCAGAAAAGAACTGGAAAAGAAGGTGGAAAATATTTTAGGAAAAAGTTATTATGATAAGTAATGTTCTGGGTGAGTAGAACAGATAATAACAGTAAGCTCCAAAACAAATTGGATATACAGTACATTTGAAAAGGAGAGAAAACAAACAAAGTCAGGAGAGAATTGCACAGGCAACATGGACTGAATGGCCACTTTCTCACTGGACGATTCTTTGAGCATTCCAGCCTATTCCTCATATGTATGCACAGACAGCACACTATGATATACACAACACACAGACACACTCACGCAATCACACACATACACAGGCACACATTCACCCCCCAAACACACATTCACACTTACATGCACACACTCAGACACACACTCTCATAACTTTACACACACTCACACATCCATTTTGCTGGATATCTTACCAGGAATTCCAAGTGATTGCTCCCTACATGATCTAGGATACCTCAGGATGGGGAGAAAATACAGGTTTACCGCTGACACACATTTCCCTATATCAAATCTGTGATACATGAAGTTTAGTCAACACCAACATACTCTGTTCAAACAATAGTTGATAACTTTGAGTGAGATATGATAATAAAATAGAGGTTTTCATTTTCTTTCAAAAGCTAAAAGTAACAATTTAAATTCTGATAGTTTCCAGGGCTTCAAACGACAATGTCCAATATAATAAGCATGCCTCTCAGTACATCTAACTTGTGCTAATAAAATTTAATTGAACTACTCAACACTGAAACATTTCACAAACTAATTTAGAATCTCTATTGGGTCATAGCTTGATTGAAATAACTTACAATGTCATTTTGGTTACTTGGCTTTTCATCTAATTAAACCATAACAAAAACATCTGTATATAGAGTAATAGCTGGAGGGCAAGTGTCAAATGGCTCATCTCACTTCTGTGAATCCCTACTAGAGTAAAGTGAAAGTATATTCAAACAATTCAATCAAACCTTTTAATATTAAAAGAGAATGGCATTGTTAATTACGCGTTTAACTTCAGTGTTCTTTTGAGAGCTGGTGTACTGGTGAGGGGGAACTAGGGAGAAGCTACTGTTGTACTAAATTTAAAAAAAAGAGATAGAACTAATCATGGAAATGAAAAATATGACAATTATGATAGGTAAGATATTGAGATCTTTAATTATGGATGGAAGCTCTAAATAGTAAGTGGAGCTGAGTGAAAGAGTCAACAATGAAGTTTGGATTTAACAGTTCTGAAATGATCCTTTGAGGAGGTGGCAGAAATGCTGAATGGGAATAGAAGTGATCCTGAGACTTTCCCAAAGATTTGGATAAAGCATTGAGGACATTACTGATAAAAGTGAAAATGCATTAGAGAGAGCAATAACCATGTCTCAAGTCAATGACCTTCTGGCACAACTGGAGAAGGTAATCAGGAATGCTTTTTTTTAAATAAGTTAAATTGTGGGAATTGCCAAGGGGACACAGGTCCATACTCACAAAAAGGTTACTTCACATATCACGTAAGGTTTTTATCATGCAGATAATGATTAACAATTGCCATGGATTCTGGAATCAATGGACTGAAGAAATGGATGCAAGTTAAGGCTGTGGGGTTGTTCCATGCAGATCACTGTATCCCAGAGTTAACAGAAGATGATCATCCAAGCCAAGAGGCACCCATGGTTCTTTTAAAGAGAAGAAGCTGCAGGGCTACAGGGAAATAAGGAGGGGGAATGTGACAGATGGGATTGCCATGTTGGGTGCCAGTATGAATCTGTGTAATAACTAGCAAGTATCCAACTAGTCCCAATGCTTTATATAATTCTCTTCAAAAGTTACAGCTGAATGACTTCCTCATCTTTCTGGCAGTGCTTTCTGGATGCTAACAACTCATAACATTGTATTTTCTCTCAAGCTTGGTTCTTCTACTAATTAACAAACCTCTGTTCTTCCATCACCAACCCTTCTGCAACAGGGTACAGTTTCTTCTTTGTCAAGATACTTCTTAATTTTCAACTTCACTGTCAGATCTCTTTGGTTTGGGAGGGGTACCAACTCCATTTTCTCCAATATTTAACAGAAGCCTCTCATCTCTGGCACTCTTCTATTAAATCTCTTCACGCTCTCCAAAGCCTTGACAACTTTCCTGAAGCTTGAAGTCTAGAAGTGAAAGCAATATTCTATCTGGAGGCAAAACTGTTTGATAGCAGTTGGACATAACTTCATTGCTTGGACAGTCTCTGCTGTATAAATAAAGGCAAAGGTTCCTGTGCAAATCTTTACCAGGATTCTTATTTTGTCATCTTCAAAGATGCATGTGTACAAACAGTCCTCAGTCCTCTACTTCTGGATGTCCTATGCCAGCATCTCTAACGTACTGGAAACTAGTCAATATTCAAGTGAGCAGTAGGCACTTTATATTTTTTAAAAAGGTAAAGCTTACAGTGTCAAATAGCACTTCTCACTATTGTTTTCTCTGTAAAGACATGGACTCTAGCATTTTCCACACTAAACAATGCTACACCTCATTTAAAATTGTGTGATTTATTTTGTAATGTCTTTCTAGCAAAATAAACCACTTCACACTTACTGCATTAAATTTTTGAGGTATTGGCCTACTTCACCAGACCATGACCTCATGAGCTTCTTCCTCACAGTTTGCTCTGCTCACCAGCCAGTGGATCAGCATAGGACCATCAGCCAGCAGCAATGGACAGCTTAACTCATTCTTGACTTCCTCACCCGTGCACTGCAATGCAGAGGTCAGGAACGAGGAGGAGATCAGATGCCGGTACATCTCTGATAATGTACTCACTACTAAGTCCTAGAGCAGGGCTCAGAGAGCTTGACATGTGCAGCCTGATGCATTGAGCATCCAGTCCCTCAGCCTTATGCCAGAGATGGCAGGTGCATGTAGTAAAGCTCCATTCATTTGAATGGTGTCACCGACCTGGATCGAAGATGTTAGTGCAGAGAAATTATTTGTTTTGACCCTTTGTTTTACTAAATCTTTTTTAAAATAATTTCTGCGCCAACATTAAGTAATTTTGTCTTTTTTTTAAATTATTGAAATCTATTTCAACCATCTTCAAATGTTCCCAATTATCCAAGACATTTAAAAACAATTAATAAGGCCTCTGACAGCAGCGATCTGTCAAAAGAACATTGTGGTAGACTGGGGCAGAGCTACAGAAACCGCCAATTAACACACTCTCTGCCTCTCTGAATATCACTAACAAGCTCACCAAAGAGGCTGCAGGTTCATGGAGGATCAGCACAGAATAGTTATGAATGATGCCCCAAGTTTTCACCTTTGCTGTTGACATTCCCATAGGAAGTGGAGACAATGCAGCCTCTGCCTGTTACTTTCTCAAACTGCTTGGTTGGACCAATGCAGCCACAAGACAAGCAGGAGTGGTGAGTGCAGGCTGGATCAGGTATGAATCAGCCTTATGTTTCTGAGCTTTGTCATCAGCAAGCTTTGAAATTGTTCAGGTCACAAATTAAGATGGATGAAGATGGGCTAAATGGCTTGTGGAATTGCTCATGCTTTGAATTAAAGTAATCAATGCTGAGATTAGTCAAACATCAATTAGTTAATCCGTGGTATTGACTGAGGGAGGATCCATCATGTTTTCTTTTCCTTTAAAGAAAAGTGCAAGAAATCATTAGAGGTATTTGAGAAACTTTTAGTCTTCTCACCTTCAACAATGCAGCAATTTCTTAATAGTGCACCGAGCTATCAGTTGAAGTTGTGTACTCTTGTCCTTCAGTGTCGGATTCATCCACAACCTTTTAAACTGGAGGTGACTTTTTGAATCAGGATGACGTGTGACCTAATCACTACTAAATACAAATAGTTGAACATTGCTATATATTGCAATTTGCTTGCACTTCTTCCAATCTAGTGCACTGAATTTGTACTGAATACTTCTTCCAATCTTGTGTACACAATATGGCCTCTTCTACATTGTGAAAATCAGAAGCAGATTGGGTGACTGCTTTGTGAAGCACCTGGCCTCAGTCTGCAGGGGTGACCCTGAACTTCTGGTTGTCTGCCACTTTGTTCACCATCCCAGTCCCACTCTGAATTTTCTGTATGTGACCTTCTGCACTGGTATAATGAGGCCCAACATAGGCTTGAAGAGCAACACCTCATCTTCTGCAGAAACCAATGTTTAATTCTCCAGCTTTAGGTTCTTCACTCTTTCTGTCTGTATGTTTCAGAACTACTCATTTTTGTCATGCCATCATTTTCACTCAGTTTTTCACACATTTCCTTACACGAAGGAAATAAGTAAGTCAATTTGATTTTATAGCAGTCCAAGAGCTTCCTGGATGGGTTTCTAATGATACCAACTATTTCTTTGTTACCAGATTGTTGGTCCAGGCAGCTGGGTTACTAATCTAGTATAAACTACCATGTTACTCAACAGTATAGTTGTACTCATGCCCTCAGGATATCCCTGGATGGAAATCAATTTCATAAGACTCTTTCATTTTTATCCAATTTAGAAAAAATAATATTTCCATGAATGAAGCATAATAACAACCATTTCTGGGTCCAGATACTCCAGCTAATCCTTTCTCCTAATCTTGCACAACTAAACATCAGTGGTGGGAAGGGCCCCTGTTCCCTTCCTCTCCCTTTCCACAATCAATATTTAAAGAGAACATCAAATGCTTGTAGCTTGGTTGCTGTCGCTATCCTTGCACATGGCTCATTCTAGAGTGCTTTAAAGTTGCTAATGATTACAGGAACTGGTATGGTAGGTGCTGAAGGACTTTGCCTTGAGTTCAGGCTTCTGCATGGACCAGGTGATCTTATGTGTGAATACATTAATAATCACGTAAGAGCATGACTGGGAGAACAATGGGAGGATACATTTAGGAGGACAAGCTGCTCAAAGTCAGAGCAGGACAAGGAGGAAGGAGGCAATGTAGTTGATCCCCTTCTGGTTGGCTGTTCATTACTATTTCGACCTGCTATAATACCAATTCCACAGATGGCTACATTGCAAAAATAAAAGCCAACAGAAAATAATTATATCAACTAAAATGTACTTCCAAATGTCAAATCATCATACTTTAATGATGATTTAGGCACGCACAGTAGTGTAGCAGTTAGTGTAACGCTTTACAGCGCCAGCGACCCGGGTTCAATTCTGGCCGCTGTCTGTAAGGAGTTTGTACGTTCTCCCCGTGTCTGCGTGGGTTTCCTCCTGATGCTCCGGTTTCCTCCCCATTCCAAAGACATACGGGTTAGGAAGTTGTGGGCATGCTATGTTGGCGCCGGAAGCGTGGCAACACTTGCAGGCTGCCCCCAGAACGCTCCATGTAGAAAATGCATTTCACTGTGTGTTTCGATGTACATCTGACTAATAAAGATACCTTTAATGTACATCTTCCACCTGCCTTTGCCAGTGCTGCCACGTAACATGGCTGGTGGAAGGTTACTAATCTGGATAAGAGGGTACTATAGAAAACCTTGGAGGGTACCGATCTCAAGCACAACTGGATCTAGAAGACCCACCTTCAGACTGCAATGTTCTCAGTACGAACATCAGCAGTCTGGGCTAGGTGGCTAACAGGCAATAGCAAAAGCACTGGAGTGGCTCTGGGTGAAAAATGAATGCAGTCACCTGGAGAGAGTACTGCAGTTATGAGACCAGCAGAGGAAATGTCACTCTCCTGAGGCAGTTCTCTCATCAACTCCAGTAATGAGCCGTAGGGCAGATTGCTGGAAGGCTGTAATATTTGCAAACCCCTCTAACCACAGGCATCCATAGCCACTGTGACAATGGTCTGAGCTTCCACAGAAGCCAACCTAAGTCTGTAAGTCAGCAGATTTGTGCTGCCTCGCAACACTTCATTTGCTTGTGTTGCCATTGCATTTGAAGCATTAGCCATCACATGCTACATCAGCAGGGCTGCAAGTGCCGATGGAGTTGCCCATCCATGATGGAAAAGATGGTCAATGAGCTCCATGCCAATCCTGTGCAAGACTGATGCCAGATTCTACCATCCTCGTTGGTGTGCAGGATTTCTGGCAGATCTGTCAATCCACAAAGCATCTAACCATGTATACCTATCAGCCGTCTTCTCTTGGCTCACTCATTGAAGCAGAGCCCTCTGCCACAGAAGTGGTGTGTGAACTGGTCCTTGCAATGAGCTGCCACTTGTGCCTTCCTATGTCTGCAAGCTTCCTATCCCCAGTGCCTCATCATGTGCTCACAACAAATCGAGCAAACCTCCATAGCAAAATTGATGGCTTCACCCTCTCTCTTGCTGCACATCCACCATACTATTTTGAACAACCCAGACAGAAGAAAGGCACAAGGATGGTAAAAACTGGAGGGAAGGGAAGGTGCTTAAACCATCTGCAGCCTGTAGATCAGAAGAGATTGTGGGATAAGAGGGGGGGAAGTAGGATGTGAGAATGATTAGAGAATGTGAGAAAGTTCAGGAATGGATTGTCTCCAATGGTTCCAACCTTCACAGACATAATTTTCTGATGCTCCAACTTTATCTTTGAGGACAAAGCACTGCATTTTCCATTGTCCCCAGCTGCATGCCACCCTCCCCTGCACAGATCCAGTGACTGACATGTGGGGTGTCTGAGTGATGTACACTAAGGAGGAGTTGCTGTCAGTGTGTGCATATTGTGAGATGTGGGGATGATACAAGTAGCTGTCAAAGTTGGTGAGGGTGCACAGAAATGTTAGTTTCACAGATATTCTTCGCAATTGACCAATGGGAATGTGGTACATTGAGCACTGTCAGAAGTGCTACACAGTGCCTGAAGGTGCATTCAGACCCTGACTATGTGTGCAAATAGTTCCAAACTTCTCACAACACTGCATCCAGGACAGTGCGTCTTGATTCCTGACACTGGCCACTCAGTCTGTGGTCTCTCTCTCTCTCCGCCTGGCCAGTATGTATCTGTAGGGCCTCCTTGTGCCCTGAAGTGACGCACATATCTCCTCCTCCACACAGAGCTCCAATGCAGCACAGGAAAACTTTGGACTCTCCCATGTTGTGTCAATGCAGAATCAGTCTCCCAGCTTCAGTTCCAGAATGTATGATGTACAACTGCATTCTGTGAGGTCTAATAAGGGTAAGATATACACCAGAGGGTTTATTCAGGAACAGAGTAACCTTGGTGTACAAGTCCATAGATCCCTAAAGGTGGCAGCAAAGGTAGATAATGTAAGAACATGGGAGATTACGTTACATTATAAAACATTGGTTCGGCTACAACTTAAGTATTGTGTACCGTTCTGATCACTAGCAAGGATGTGATTACACTGGAAAGGGTGCAGAGGAGATTCATCCAGGATGCTGCCTGGGATTAAAGGCCCAAGATACTGCAGATACTGGAAGATGGAACAAAAAACAAACTGCTGGAGGAACTCAGTGGATCGAGCAATAACTGTGGCCCTTCTCCCCCACGGATGTTGCTCAACCTGCTGAGTTCCTCCAGAAGTTTGTTTTTTGCTGCCTGGGATGGAATATTTCAGACATGAGGAGTGGCTGGATGGGTTAGATTTGTTTTCCTTAGAGCAGAGGAGACTGAGGAGACTTGATGGACGTATACAAGATTATCAGGGGTACAGATAAGGTAGATAGTGAGAAACAGTTCCCCATAATTGAGGAGTCTAAAACTAGAGGGCATAGATTTAAGGTGGAAGAAGTGTGTTGGAGGAGATTTGAGGACAAAAAAAAATTCATCTTGAGGGTAGTTGCAAACTGGAACATATCACCCGAGATGGTGGGGGAATTAGTACTCCCATGGTATTTAAGAAGTATCTACATGAGCACTTGAATTACCAGGGCACATAAAACGATGGACTGGTAAATGGGATTAATATAGATGGGTACTTGATGATCGACATGTTGGGCCGAAGGGCCTGTTTCTGTGCTGTACGACGCGATGATTCTATGGTATCCAGCAGTATCCACAGCACCCATCATACACATCCCTTTGAGAGGAGCAGGTTGGATTTAACAGGTACATGAGCAGCATGATTAGCATCAACCACACGCAGCAATCATTATAATGAGCTGGCAGCATCAGATTAAATAGATGGGGTTAATTGTGCTTTTGATCCCTGCTCCTACTTTCATGAATTTTACAATTTGCATTTTATTTAAATACATGGGTATATTTTACAAACACCACTGCTTTAAGGAATGTGATAGCAGTGATAAGTTTCCATCTTTGCCTTGTAGATATCTACCTTTCAAAATATACATGCATCTCTCCAACCTTACTTCTCAGTGTTGCACAAGGAAATATTGCTTTGCTAGGATATAGAGTTTAATCTAAAACCTGATTGTTAAGTTTGATTGCGTCCTTTGTGCACGGGCCTCACAGTTTGCTCCATTTGTCCAGGTCTTCCCTGTTTATAACATGTATGGGTATGGAGGACTGAGGTAAGTGCAATGGAATTAAAAGATGAACAGCAAACGCTTCAACATCACTGGTGCAAAACCTGTTTGCACGTCTGAGGTCTGCAACAAGCTCAGGCCTCTTACTGGAAAGAAAAGATGAGGCCTGCTTCTGCTCTACTTAAAGCCAATGGCTGTTCAGTTCAGTGCAAGGATTCCCTGTCAGATTGGGTTCTGCCAAAGATCCTTTCTCACTGATCACTTTTACTAACCACTCCTACCACCCGACTCTTCCTCCTTACTGTCAATTTCATTTGGGGCCACTCTGAGTGGGGATTCCCACTCCACCCATCACTGCTGCCATAATCAGCCTGCTGCGACATTGATCTTCCCATTAGATAACAACCCTGACCCCATTCCCACACATCCTATTCCCTTCCGATCCTCAGTCCTGTCTCAACACCATCCCCCCTCACCTTAAGTTAAATTGATTTCTCCACTAACTCACTGTGAAACTAGCTAACAAAAGAGAGGCCTTTCTGCACATTTGCATGAGTAGGCCTTTTCTATTGCATATCCTTTGGCCTTTTGCAAGGATGCTGTGCACAAAACTTGTGTGGTTCCCCTGCGCATTGCCAATTTAAAGCATCTTTCAAAGTGCAATGGAATATCTAGGCCACTTTCTGCCATAAAAAAATTTTAAAAAGAGGTCCTATGGGCACACCAGATGGATATGAAGATCCCTTGGTTCTTTTGGATGAATAACAGGGGATGCTTCCAGGTCCTGGTCAGTCCCTCAACCAACACACTAATGCAACTAATGAGCCATTCATTTCCTATTTTTTGGGGCAAGGATCTTGTGTGTAAGTTTGCTGCTCTCTTTCCTATATTGCAGCAAGACTACACAAGGAGTCCATTGATTGCAAAGTGTTTTGGGCATCTTGAGATCTTCCTTCACAGACGCAATTCTTTTTTTTCTCCAATTTTTTCAGATTGCAATTGGTGAAGTTACCTTTGCCAATTTTCTCAAATGACCAAACACAAACATTTTTCATATAGTAGGTGCAGAAGCACATCAGAAAATGTATTTGTTCAATTTAAGCAAGCACATCACTTGGCCCAAGTTCAGAGTGTCTCACAGCTTTGGTGCAGGGGAGTACTGATCATTTGTCAGTTGGCTGTTTCTTGAAGTAATGAAATTGATAATTTTGCAGATAAGCAGAACATTTGTTGTGGCTTTAGAACAAAAAGTAAATCCTGATAAAAGAAAGCATGGGAGGAATCACCAGCTGAATAATGTGACATCTGCTCAAGACAGCTGCCAAATAATTGTATTGCTGCTCTGCTTAGCCCAGCAGTCTGCCCAAACAGAGGTTTGGCTTAGTCCACATTCAGATGCCATTGTCCATCTGTGCGCATCAAATGATCATGAATCGAGGAAGGCACTCCTGCTTTTTGTTTTCTGACAACTTCCAGCTGTCCCCTTAAAGATACAACAAATGCCTTTAAGGACTACTGGGTAGACAGTTTGATGCTTGATAACCCCAAGGCGAGGGTGCATGTTGCCTGGGAGATTCACTAAGGGATGATACCACACAGGTTGGGAATTTTAACTTTGAGATGTTGCTGGACCCGAAGCCAAGTCAACAGGCACAGGGGTGATGGATGAACAGTACTGAGTGCGAATTGGTTTAAGGATGGAAGAGATTTGAATGAGCTTCAGGTTATTGAGGGTGTGAGGTGAAAGAGAATTTTGGAGCAATCATGTCTGGAGGCAACAAGGTAAGGATGAGGCTTTCAACAACACGGAGTTGAGGGAAGGGTCAGACAATGCCTTGGTGATGGAAAGTGGTAAGCTCTGCTCAACGTCAAACAGGATACAAAAGTTATAAATAATCAACAACAAACAGATAAGCTCATCACCGTCTCACAACTATTTCATCAAAGGGCTTTTAAAAATGAGCATGATCGCACCAAGCTAACTCATGTCAACCGCAGAAATGGTAAGCACGTGTCATTGGTCTCAGAAGACTCAAGAAAAATGACGTGGGGGCTTTCCAGAATGGTCCCGCTGGTAGAAGGCTGAATCAAGCTAAGCCGTGACATTCCCTGCAATGAATTGCTGCTAGCTCTCACCATCTAACACTTGTGCGTTAATAACAGGCAATGGAGGTGTCAATATACAAAGGCCTAGATATTTTACATCGTATTCATGCTGCACAAGAGAATTGCATGGAAAATTGGATCGGGTGCTTTTTGCAGCCTTACAAAGTCTGGAAAAATTGCTATCTTGTCCTCCATGCATACGACATGCCGATGCAGAATGATGCCCAAATAAACCATTGAATTCATGTCACATAATTTTGACATAATTTCGGGGACATTTTCATAAGAGCATAAGAAACAGGAGCAGGAGTAGACCATCTCTCCCGTCAAGCCTGCTCCGCCATTCAATAAGATTATGGCCGATCTGGCCATGGACTCAGATCCACCTACCTGCCTTTTCCCCATAACCCTTAATTCCCCTACTAGGCAAATTTTTTTCTGCAGCTTAAATACATTTAATGAGGTAGCCTCTACTGCTTCCCTGGGCAGAGAATTCCACAGATTCACTACTCTCTGGGAAAAGCAGTTTCTCCTCATCTCCGTCCTAAATCTTTTCCCCTGAATCTTGAGGCTAGGTCACCTAGTTCTAGTCTCACCTACCAGTGGAAACAACCTTCCTGCTTCTATCTTATTCATCCCTTTCATAATTTTCTATGTTTCGATAAGATCCCCTCTCATTCTTGTGAATTCCAGTGCGTATAGTCCCAGGTGACTCAATCTCTCCTCATAGGCTAATCCCCTCATCTCCGGAATCAACCTGGTGAACCACCTCCAAAGCCAGTATTTCTTTCCTCAAGTAAGACCAGAACTGCATGCAGTACTGCAGGTGCGGCATCACCTGTACCCTGTACAGTTGCAGCATAACCTCCCTGCTCTTAAACTCAATCCCTCCAGCAACGAAGGCCAACATTCCATTTGCCGTCTTGATAACCTATTGCACCTGCAAACCAACCTTTTGCGATACATCTGCAAGGCCCAAGATAAGAGCAGCAAAATTTGCTTTGTAGGTAGTTAAGAGTCTGAACTGATCAGTTGCATAGTCCTACAGTCATAGAGCTTCAGGTAGGGAAGCCTCAGGTTAATAACCCACTCCACTTGGCTGTTTCGCACTTGCTATCCAGTCCTGACCATGACTACAACCCCACTCTCCTTCCCATGACCAAACTGTGACCCCAACACCACCACCCCACCCCCAAAAATCTCCCAGTGGCAATCAATCACAACTTGCCATGATACCCCAACCTTGTAACACTAAGAATGGAACTGTACACGAATGTAAAGGTTTGAACTGTTTTATTATTGTATATAGTTTCTTTTATTATGAATAAAGTTTATTTTTTTATTTAAAAAAATCACTATGCCCCTAAATTTCACCCCTCTCCTCTCATCTCCTCTAACCCTCAAAGTCTTTCTGTACCTCAACTCCTTTACCACAGCTCACAGCCTACCAACTTTTCTCTCCCACTCACTATAGTGAGACCTTGTGCACTATAAACGTGATGACATGAAAATTGGTGGAGTTGTGGATAGGGAGGAAGGACACTGCAGGATGTCGATCTGTTGTAATGTTGGGTGGTGGAATAGTGGTGGAGTTCAGTCCAGACAAGTGTGAGGTGTTACATTTTGGGAGGTCAAAAGTGAAAGCAAAGTATACAAAAAATGGCAGGACCCTTAGGACCATTAGTGCACAGAGGGATCTTGGTGTGCAAGTTCACAGCTCCCTGAAAGTGGAAACAGGTGGATAGGGTGGTACAGAAGGCAAATGGCATCCTTGTCTTTATCAATTGGAGCATCGTGTATGACAGTTGGGAAGTCATGTTGCAGCTGTATAATACTTTAGTTGGGCCACATTTGGAGTATTGTGTGCGGTTCTGATTGCCATATTACATGAAGGATGTGGAGGCTTTGCAGAGGGTGCAAAAGATGTTCACCAGGTTGTTGCTTGGATTAGAGAGTACTGGCTCAAAGGAGAGGTTGGACAAGGTTAGATTGTTTTCTCTGTAGTATCGGAGGCTGTGAGGTGACCTAATAGATATCAAATTATGGGAGGTGTAGATAGTATAGATAGTCAGAGTCTTTTTCCCAGGGTGGAAATGCCAGAGGGCACAAGCTTAAGGTGAGAGGGAGAAAGTTTAAAAGAGATGTATGAAGTGAATTTTTCTTTTACACAGAGAGTCATTGATGCCTGTAACGTGCTGCCAGGGGAAATGGTAGAAGCAGAAACAGTAGCAACATTTAAGAGACATGCAGACAGACACCTGAACAGGCAGGGAATAGAGGGATACAAACCATGTAGAAGCAGATGGGATTAGTTTAATTTGGCATCAAGGTCCATGCAGACCTAGTGAGCCAAAGGTCTGTTTCTGTGCAAGGGCTCTTCCATACCAAACAAAGCTTTGGGGCTCATATAAAGAACTTTGCATTTGCAGACTCTCACACAAAACATGGCTGCTTGGATCACCTAGTGCGTTTAAGCATCTTTCCATGTTCAGAAAAGAACTGAGTCATGTAGAATTGGCTAGTAAGTATAGCTACTGATGACCAGCTATCAGTTGGAACATGAGGACTCCTGAGCCGCTGACACTTCAGAAACAGAATGAAATGAAATGCAGGAATAAAGTAAGGCTGGTTAGGTTTTAGGTATTTTGCCTGACTTATTGTTAGGGAACAGGGTCAACAGAACATTTCTTGAAGCATTGAATGATCAAAAGGAGTGAACTATTTACGATTTCCTGATGAAGCACATTTATTAAGACGAAAACTGAATGATCTTTTCTGTCAAACCATGAATGAGTTGGTTATTATATTAAATGATTACCTGAAAATTGCCTTTTCATAAGCTTTTCTGAGAAAGTTATTTACATCAGCAGCAATATAGTTCGCATTCCTTGGTCGGAATTTTTGTAAATTACCCCTTCAAAATTGGGTAATCAAGCCAGCTAAAGATGAGCAAAATATATGACAAAGTAAATAAAAAGGTGACTTCAGCAGACAATTCTCCATAAACTCAAAGTCTGGCCCAACATTTTTTCTCAACTTTGTTCAGTCAGTCAGATGATTGAATTTCTGTGAGAACAAATTAGGAAAATGTGTTTTTTTCTCATTTATAATTGGCACACTTAACACAAATTACATTTCAAGAAATCAGGCTTTTATAAGACACATGATCCTACAATTTAATTATGAGGTCCATTGATTATGGAGAAATGCTGGCAAGGGAAGAGATAAAGAGATATGGCAGGAAAGCAGAGCTGAGTAGGAGATTATTCTTGCTCCTTCTGAATGGTGGAGTAGGTTCAAGAGGCTGATTGGTCTCTTGCTGTGCTCAGATTCTCCATTCTTCTGTAAAAGAGCTACAAACCTGTCACCCAGCTCTGTCACATTGTAGATATTTCATTTACACTGTATTTACAATGATGCCTTACATTTATACAAAACCCTTGATGTAGTAAATTATCCCAAGGCCTCTGAAGAGCAGTGTCACACAATATCTGACACCACACCAAAGTATGTTGGAATAAATAACCAATAGCCTAGTCAAGGAGGTAAGAGATTAAGGAGATTGAGTTAGAGAGATGTAAAGAGGAAGTTCCAAAGCTTAGGGAATTGACAATTGAAACCACTAATGGTAGAGTGTTGAAAATCAGGGATACAAAGGAAGCCAAATTTGTAAGACGATGGCGATCTCAAAGGTCAGTGCAGGTGGAAGAGGTTGCCGAGGCAGAGAGAACCGATGCCTCAAAGGAAACTGAAATAAGAGTGGGAATTTAAAAAAAATATGAAATATTGCTTAATAGGATGCCAGCATAGGTCAACGTGCATGGAATTAACTGGTGAATAGGACCTAATGCAGTTTAGGATACTGGTAGCAGAGTTATGGATGGGTCAGGCGCAAAAGGAACTTAAATTTCTTAAAGGTTCAGTCCTATAACTACCACTGCTTATTTAACACATTTGTACAGATTGCATCTTACCAGTACACCGCATCTGTCACCTCTGGGATGACTTCAAATTTGTAGAAGATGCAAGATGTGAGTTTGGGCATGAGAGCTTTGGAATACTTCTGGAGGTAACAAAAGCATGGATGAGTGGTTTCAGCAGCAGATGCAGTGAGGTGCAATTGAACTAGCAGTACAGGATAGCTGTACCATACACTTAAAATTATGCCATCATCATTGATCACACAGTTCTGTTGCTTAATACTGTGCTGAAAGGTTAACAATCCAATTTACCTCACTCCATGTACTCCCATTTGGCATTGAATCCATCAAACAAATCTATTTTGAACTTCTAACACCATCAGTAATCAGTCCATCTACCACAAAGCTCCATTGTTTTCCCACACACAGAAACCTTTAAACTAATTTTGTTTCCAGTCATCATCATCACACATTATTGGAAGGAACAAATAATTGTACCTCTCCTCAATTCAACCTTAATTTGGCTGAAGCAGCATGGAGGTGAAATGCCAAGGAAGTTCATAAAACTCTAATTGACTAACCAAACATCAGATTATTTCCACGCGAACAAGTATGTCGAAACTTTAAGCGTCTCACTAGCTGTAGCCAGTACCTACAACAATACAAATTTAGTTGCTCCATTGCTATTGTTCAATGACAAAATGCAAAGCTAAAAACGTAATTCTATTCCACCTTGAAATAGGAAGTAATCATCTATCAAAAACTTACAATGCACAATAAATAGTCCCAATTTATCCTGTAGACAACCTCTAATGAACAACTGTCACCTAGTACAATTTGAATACAATTATACCAATTGGCTAGATAAACACACAGGCGCAACCACATTATTTTATCATTGAGCATGTAGGTAGGCTTTTGTTGAGAAAAATTACTCCATGTTCAAGAACAACTATTATTTTATACTTCATACTAATGAAAAATAATAAATATGGCAGTGTGTATACTGAAGGCAGAAGCAAGATTGTAATCATCCAGATTATAAGGTAAAAGCAGAGGAACATTTATTAATCTTATCAATGGAAATGGGAACTATTAATTCTCAGATGACTTGCCCACCCCTCCCCCAATTTATACTTGTTGATAATCAAACAGTTGCAGGATCTAGCTGGCGGAGGACAAAGATCAAACACAGGAATTGAAAACAGTGAGAAAATAGTCTTATTTAAAGCTGCAGTTGTACAACCCACACTCATTATTCACCATCTCATGTATCCCCAAAGCTGCAAGCAGATATCTGAATAAGAATCATTAATTTGAGACTTCACGCCAGCCCATCTCAATGCCAGGAATAGGGAGTGCTGCGTGATCTTCAAAACCTTTAGAAAATCAGGCTCCTTGGGGAACTAGCAATGCAATAAAGCCAATCAATGTGTTTCAGTGTGCAGAGAAAGGAGGCAAACTATTGTAAAAGTGTTATTTCTACACCATATGCTCCCACATAATCTATCAATGTAAATAAACTGCTGTAGGGCATGTAATACTCTAAAAGGAATAACTGAAAATGCATTACCCTAATTTACTGCTTACGTGACTATTTTGTGGCTATGAGAAAAACATTTCCAAATTAGGATGGAGGGAAGATAGACAGTATGCTTCTTGCCTTTGTGTACTGAGGGCACCAGCACACTCAAGTTGTTGGGATCTTCAGCCATCTGTTTGCACCTCCCTCAAATCATCTCATGAGTGAGCCTCAGCAGGTAAATGAACCACAAGAGGCCATCTGTAGTCATATTCTCACCCAACAACCTCTTCTGTCAGGGGTAAGTGGTCAACAATTTGTAATTCACTCGGGTTTCCTTCCCCTATTCACGGGTGCCGAGGTTCAATTAAACAGATTGAAGACTCTGCATAGGCCAAAATAACAGGATATGTACTTCATTCATAAAATGTTCAAATATATTGTACAATCTATCCATATGTCCCTGTTCACAGCACAAGACAGATCATCCCCCAACTCTCAGAATTCACATTATAGCAGCAGTTATGGTACCAATTTTTCTTCTACTTGTATTCCATGACCAAATGGTCTGAGAGACCAAACCCACGGACACTGGAGACTGAACTAGCCAGAGATATGGTCACTCATTATCTGAAGTATCTGAGTCAAAAACATACCTATTTATAAAATGAAATAGCCTTATCCTGCAGGTCCACTTTATATTTCATTGACTAAATTTTAAGAGACTTTAAAGAGTAGAAATCCTGAGATTAGGGCCAAGACAGTTCAAGGGATGAGCACCTAAAATGCAGTGCTTAAGATCAGGAATCTGCAAAAGGCCAGTTTTAGAGGAGCACAGACATCCTGATGCCATTAATTCCAACCCTCTCCTTGGCAATTTCTGTAACTCAGACTGCTTGCATTTTGGCATGATACCCAACTCCAAGGTGGGTTTTGGATCTCAGATCCACGACATTTCCAAGAACAATTGTTTCCACCTTCTAAACATCTCCTAACTCTGGCCTTTTGGCAGCTCATCTGCAGCTGAACCCCCCATCATTACCTTTGTTACCTCCAGATTTTACTATTCCAGGATCCCACATCCTACTCTCCATAAACTCTGCTACCTGCGTTCTAATACACACCATCCCATTCAACCTTGTGCTCGCTTACTAACACTGACTCCAGGTTAAGCCAACTCTCAGTTTTAAATTGCTAACCATTGTTATCTCTACAATATCCTTCAACTCTGTAATGCACAGAGACATCCATGGATCTGCAATTCAGGATTCTTGCCCATTTCTGAATTTAATTGTCTGACACCAGTGGCCTTGCCTCCAGCTGTCTTGGTTCAATGCTCTGGAATTCCCTCTCTGAAACTCACCACCTTTCTGCCCCTCTCTAACATGCTCTTTACAACATATCTCTTTGAACAAGCTTCTGATTATGTGTCCTAATGTCTCCTTATAGGGGTCTGAGCTGGTGTTTTTTTTGCTTGATAACACTCGTATGAAGTATATAAGGACAATTATGCTCTCATAAATTATTGATGTTATCATAAAACAAAGGAAATTATAGAATAATCCAGAGGAATTATTCTAAGGAATTTAGAAGAACAGAGGAATAATTCTAAGGAATTATTCTGAAAGAACTGAACAAGTGGTTATATAAGTAGAATGAGAGAGGCTAGAATAGTCAGAGTGGAATCTTATTTCAGAGAGAAAAAAAATTACATGGCAGTTTTTATACCCCTCTAGAACCACATTTCACTTTTCAGGAAATGAGGGGAGAAAAGGAGAACAAAATATATTGAATCTTTCTGTGATTCATCAATTATTATCAGTGTGGCAGACAAGTTTGCAAGTGTCGTCTACAAAATGGTTCAGAGCACTCCGTGCCTGACTAAGATATTTCAAATTTCCTTACAAATTCACTGGAATCTCAGGATATCTATGTGACATTTGATCAATCACCCTTATTCTTGCCGGCAGATAGCTGTGGGTGATCCATCAAGAGTCCCATTCCCCTGACATTTTTCCCATGTTCTTTCAAGCTTCAAATTTCTTAAAAAGTATTCAGGATTATGGTCTTGATCAGATATGCAAGGTTCTGGCAGCCTTCCTACATGAGACAAGCTCTTCTAATCTCCCCTGCTGTTCTGGTGATGACAAACATTTGCTGTATTATTGCTGATTCATAGAACATGCATAGAACAGCACAGCATTGGACAGGCCATTCAGCCCACAATGTTGTGCCGATCTTGATGCCAATTTATACTAAATGTCCTCCTCCTGTGTATCATCCACATCTCTCCATTCCCTTCATATTCATGTGTCCATGTAAAAGCCTCTTAAATTCCACCAAACTGCCTGCTTCCTGCACTACCCCTGGTAACCCACTCCAGGCACCTATCACTCTCTGCGTTAAAACTTGCCCCTCACGTTGCCTTTAAACTTTCCCCCCTCTAATCTTAAAACCATGTCCTCTGGTGTTTGATATTTCTACCCTGGGGAAAAGATTCTGACTGTTTACCCTATCTATGCCTCTCATAATTTTAAAAACTTCTATCAGGTCTCCCCTCAGCCTCTGATGCTCTGGAGAGCACAACTGAAGTTTGTCCAATCTTTCCTTATAGCTCATACCTTCTAATCCAGGCAGCATCCTGGTGAACCTCTTCTGCACACTTTCCACAGTCTCCACATCCTTCCTATAATGAGGAGACCAGAACTGCAAATAATACTCCAAGTGTAGTCTGACTAAAGTTTTATATAGCTGCAGCATGACTTCCTTACTGTTATACTCAACACCTTTACCAATGAAGGCAAGCATGCCATATATCTTCTTTATCACCTTATCCACTTGCATAGCCACTTTCAGCGAACTATAGACTTGGACCCCTTTGTACTTTAATGCTATTTATGGGCCTACCATTGACTGTATAATTTCTCCTTTCATTTGACCTCCCTAAGTGCAACACCTCACACTTGCCCGGATTAAATCCATCTGCCACTTCTCTGCCCATATATGTAACTGATCTATAAGCCATTGTATTCTTTGATAGTCCTTTAGACTGGTCACAACTCTACCAATCTTGGTGCAATCTGTAAATTTGCTAATCCACCCATCTACATTTTCACCCAAACCATTGATATATATCACAAGCAACAGAGGTCCCAGCACCGATCCTTGCAGAACACCACTGGTCATGGACCTCCAGCCTACTCTGTCTTTTATGGGCAAGCCAGTTCCAAATCCAAACTTGCAATTCACCCTGGATCCCATGCATCTTTATCTTCTGAAGCAACCTGCCATGAGGGACTGCATCAAATGCCTTACTAAGGTCCATGCAAATAATGTCCACTGTCTTACCCACATTAAGCACCTTTGTCACCTCCTCAAAAAACTCAATCAAGTTTGTTAGGCACGACCTGCACCACTCAAAGCCATGCTAACTGTCCCTAAGCAGGCCATGCCTTTCCAAATCCAGATTCATTGACTAGTTGAAGTTGTTGCTTTTAACATTATAGCTCTGCTGAACATCTCGATCAGATTGCCTCTTAATGATATTCATTCTAATGAAGGGAACCGAATTTTTCACATCTGGTTCTTCCTCAGAGTTAACAATCTCTGCAGGACTCAACTATGCTACCCTAAATAGGATGCTTAAAATATTCTAAATGCAATATTAACCAATAATAGAAAGGTTTGATTTTACCTCAGCTTTTGCACTCAATGCCTCTATTTATAAAACCAAGGATCCTGACAACATTTATTAAAATTAAACACAGCATTATCAACTTGTTCTCCCAATTTTATTTTAACAAAATGCAATTTTAGTTCACATTAAGTTTTGTCATTATAGGTGCTTGACCCAACCTGCAGACACATGCAAGATGTTCTGATCCCTGAAGCTGCTGAGAAATCAGCAACCTCTGCTAAATCTAAACAATTGGTATTTGAAGAGGGATATTACAAAAAAAGCTTTCCTTTTGCATTGAGTACGTAGCTTTATATTTAGGACATACAAAGAAAAATCTTATATTTTAAGCATGGAAAGGAATACAAGTTTAAAATTAAAAAAAATGAATGGGAAATGAATAGAAAGCAAGATATGGACAATGCAAGTGGTAGATTTTCAACTTGCTTATTTGATGAAAAGCTGACATTGCTGGTTGGGCACCTGCTTAAGAAACTGCCCAGTTATAACAAATTGTCTCTTTCCAGAGATTCACCCTTTCTCTGTAATTGTCATCAGCCCTACAGCTACCCAAAGCCTCCGAACTCCTCCAATGCTGGTTGTGAAAGGGCTCCAGATTTTCCTATGTTCCACTATTACTGCCAGTGCATTGAATCTCTGGAATTCACCTGCCAGACTTTGCCACCTTGTCATCTCTCTCTCCTTTTAATATACTTCTTCAAACCCAAGTTTATGATCACTTATTCCAATATCCCTTTAAGTGTCTCATTATCATACTGGCTTTGATGAAGCCCTGTGAACTACTGGCGCTACTTTCCTTGCTAAACTGACATGTCAATGTAAATTGTTGTTTAACACATGGTTGCCTCATTGTTCTAGAAGTAGGGGTAAATGGAATACAGTAGCATTGTTATAATCTGGAATGGACTTCCACAAAGGTCACTAAAACAGATTCCAAATTAATTCTTTTGAAGGAATTAGATGAATACTGCAAAAATAGAAGAAAAAAATAAGATACAATGTGAAAAGAACAGGAAAACTGTGCAGCTCTTTCCAAAGGCCAGGATGGTAAATAATCAGCTTCTATCCTGTTTGATTATTTGATGGTATCAAAGTAGATGGGATGATTCCACCAGCTCCACAATGCCTGTCGCAATATTTTGAGCAGAAATAAAGGAACCTAAAGGTGACAAAAGTTGGGCATCAGAATGGCCTGTACAGCAGATGGTAATGATATCACAATATTTGCGGGTAGTATTTCCATAAGAAAACAGATAATATTATCCTGAATATCACTTTTAAGTACATAGGAAAGTGTTGCCCTCTTCAAGTCTCTTCTTTCCCTGACTTGGGCCAGATAGTGCTGCTCACTAGCCAGTGGTTCAATGGGGAATTCCTGTCTAGCTGCAGTCTATGAATCAGCATGCTCCGGATATCCATGCCTGCACTCTGCAATACTCAAGACTGAATGGAAGTAAGATGTTCACTAAGTCTGGGGGAATGAGATCTGGTCTTTCAGCTTTATGTAAACCATGGCCAAGTAGGGAGATTAAGAAGGTAAATTCAGGTAAGTGTTTTGTTTAATCATGCTTTCAATTAATTTCAATACCTTCAACCCAAATTAACATTAAATATTTTATTTAAAAAATTAGTTTAATCCTTTCTTGGATCAAAGACATTTAAAAGCAGTTCCAAGGTATTCGGGGCAGGTTCCACTACTTGAGGCCTAGTCATAACTTAGGACTGCTTTGCTCTGCGGATAGGGTGTAGCAGTGAGGCTTGGAGCTTGATTGGACCGACAAGACTGTAAAAAAAAAGATATGCGAATTGTGTGGGGAGCGAGTGTTAATAACAGGCCAGATTGAGCACGACCTAGCTCAACATTCTTGCTCCATTCCTGTGGCTAAATCCTGGATCTCCCTACCCAACAGAATTGTGCAAGTACCTACAGTGGTTCAATATGATGGCTCATTGTCACCTTCCCAAGGGCAATAAATGTGTCAACATTTGCCACCTCCTGAAAGATAAATCAAAAGAATTCAAAGAAAGGCCACTTTTATCAATTCTGCAGATGTTTTATTGAAGTTACATTGGTCGATTGGGAGAATCCTGCTAGAAACTGGAGGTGTAGTCTTTCTCAGTAAACAACCCACCTTATTCAGATAACTTCCACCCACAAGACTTAAGGTGAAGTGAAATTTTGGCACCTTTTGTACATTCACTAAGTTCAAGAAAGATTCCCAAAAGGATCAGAATGTAGATTACACAAGCATCCAAGAGTTAAGACATTTAATGGATGCATCTGAAAGTCAGCAAATTTAAAATCCATTGTTGAGAAAGCCCCTGAACTGATTTGGTAGACCAAGCACAATCAGCAATAAGCATGGGTTAATGTTAGTATAACATTATAAATATTATACAAACATTGTATAATGCAGCTGATATTTCATGATTGTCCTTCAAATGTTCAAGAATGGGAAAGATTGCACAACACTCCTTCAAAGAAAAGTAGCTAATTTTCTATGTGTTCTGGGTTATATTAATCCTTCAATCACCACCAAAATAAAGCAATATTAACTGGATTCCACTCATTATGGCACCTTGCTGCGTACAAAAGTGCACTCTACTCAAACAAAAACTTCTTCATATCAATGCAATTCACTGCATGCAACACCCTTGGGAGACATTGGAGAGATATAATGAGGTTCAAAGTTAAAGAGCAATTAGTGTTCGCAGCATTGAACAAATAAAGAAAATGATGATTTTTGATTTATTAAATTATGATCAGTATGATTCTTAGTTTCCTCACTCTCTGCAGAATAAACATATTGTGCTGATCAAGGAATATTTGCATTTCAGTGGATTGTGCCCTATGTATTACTAAATTAAGAACTCTTATTGTGTTAACAATGTTAAAGTGCCTCAGGCTAATTCACAGCTTCAGAACTGAAATGCATCACATCACTCCTATAACAAGTGTAACTCTGCACTGAGAAGTGTATTCATCTTGAATCAGAGAAGTTTAAGGAAACATTTAACGTGGGTGTGTAAGGTTACAAGGTCCTTGACTGAGTCATTGGAGATGAAGAGTTGATATTGGCTGAAGGGATGTAATCAGAGGCCACAGATTTGCCTTTGCTTAAGGGAGGAGGTCAGTGAGAGGAGTTTGTTTATTTGCTATTGGAATCCAGAAGGTATTCCTTGAAAATGTAACAGAGGCAATTTCAATACAGGCAACCTTCGTGTGTCCGTTTGTTCGGGTCATGGAAATTCGCCCTTACGGAATTCACAAATCACCATCCAAAAATCCAAGATACAGAATGACACTTGTTCTTATGGAATTTATGTGGAAAAACATTCATAAAAATTAAGAAAAACTTAAACAAAATGTGAAAGGGAACAACTTTTGTCATGCATTTCTTGACACAGATAATGTGGCTTTTTTTTAAGCATAGTAGGTTCATTTTGCTGTCCAGCAGTTTTTCTTTCAAGCATTTTCCCATTTTTCTTTACCCTCAAGATATCTGAAACAGGGCCAGCAAGTTTAAGTGCAAGTTGTAAACCTAAATGACCACTTAAAGGGATTTCACTGGATGTAAAACTTGATATTTTACAAAGGTTTGATGCTGGCAAAAAAAAACTTTGTTCAATAGCTAAAGCTGGAGCTGGCAGCATCTGCAGTCATTTGTATGTCCAATCACAGCTGCTGGACACTGAAGAGATTTGTTTTGGAAACTGACAAGGCAATCTCTTAAGTGGCCCCTCTGCCGTAAACCAGCAGCTGTGGTACAATCATTACTGTTGAGAGAAAAAAAAATCCCAGAGGAATGCATCTCCATATAAAACGTGGGATTCAATGGGAAATTGGGTTTCACGTCATGGAGACTTGTGATATAGACAGTTTTCTAAGAATGCAATCCCCCTGAAACACAGGGTTGCCTGTATTAAGTATCTGAAGGAAATTAAATATAATATGTGCAAAGGAAAACTTTGCAGAACTCTGGGGAAATAATGGGCTGAGTCGGTACAGCTGGATATCTCATTCGAAGAATGATCCTTCTGATACCCTTTGCAGCTTTAACAATTCCTATTTTCTTGGCTCCGATGACCTGCCAGGGATATCCAGACTCTCTGCATCTCCATCTCTACTTCGTCACCATGATTACTGCCCTCCTCCCTGCTGGCTTAATTTATTCTTATATTGAACAAATTCTCTGACTGTGCCCACTTCCTCTAAAATAAGTGCACGATACCACGTTAAGCCTGTTTCCATGCGGAATATTTGAAAAGCAAAAGAGCTGGTCATTGACTTCAGGAAAGGGAGCTGTGTACATGCACCTGTCTACATCAATGGTGCTGAGGTCGAGAGGGTTGAGAGCTTCAAGTTCCTGGGAGTGAATATCACCAACAGCCTGTCCTGGTCAAATCACGTAGATGCCATGGCCAAGAAAGCTCACCAGCGCCTCTACTTCCTCAGGAGGCTAAAGAAATTTGGTTTGTCCCCTTTGACTCTCACTAACTTTTACCGGTGTAGCGTAGAAAGCATCCTATCTGGATGTATCACAGCTTGGTACGGCAACTGCTCTGCCCAGGACCGCAAGAAGCTGCAGAGAGTTGTGGACACAGCCCAGTGCATCATGGACACCAGCCTCCCCTCCTTGGACTGTGTCTTTACCTCTCAATGTCTTGGTGAAGCAGCCAGCATAATCAAAGACCCCACCCACCCGGGACATTCTCTCTTCTCTCCTCTTTCATCAGGTAGAAGATACAGGAGCCTGAGGGCATGTACCGCCAGACTTAAGGACAGCTTCTACCCCACTGTGATAAGACTATTGAACGGTTCATTTATGCAATAAGATGGACTATGACCTCACGATCTACCTTGTTGTGACCTTGCACCTTATTGCACTGCACTTTCTCTGTAGCTGTGACCCCTTACTCTGTACTGTTATTGTTCTTACCTGTACTACATCAATGCACTCTGTACTAACTTAATGTAACTGCAGTGTGCAATGAATTGACCTGTACGAACGGTTTGCAAGACAAGTTTTTCACTGTACCTCGGTACAAGCGACAATAATAAACCAATACCAATGTCATTGGGAATTTCATTGCAACACTGAATGCGCTTACATGAGCTTTCCAATGAGCTTTCTTTGAATTTTTCACAGGTGAATGGGAAGCAGGCTACTTAGTCAGAACCACTCTCCCTGTCCACCTCACACACACCCCTCCCCCCCACCTGAGAAAGTATGGGACTATATGTCTAAAGCTTCACTGCAACAAAAGCAGCATTCTTCCACTGTAGGTCCTCTGTTTGAACAGGTATCTTTCAACACTTCTGGCAGGCACTGTTATCACCATTATGATTCGACATATTACATTTTACTATCTCAACTAGGTGGGGAAAGGGAGATAAAAACAGAAAATGCTGGAAAGACTCAGCAGATCAGGCCACACCTATGGGAAGACAAACAGGGTTAGCATTTCAGGTCGAAAACCCTTTGTCAGAACTGGCAAAAATTCAAAGGAGGTTTGTTGGAAAGCTCATGTATTCTGTGCATTTGATTTTGAAATGAAATTCCCAACGACGTAGAACACCACAGTACAGAACAGGCCCTTCTGTCCACAATATTGTGCCAACATAGCTAATCCCTCTGACCTATAGAATGTCATATCCCTCCATTTTCCTCTCATTCATGTGCCCATCCAAGCCCCTCTTAAAAACCCCAATGAATTTGCCTCCACCACCCTATCAGACAATGCATTCCAGGGATCCACCATTCTCTGAGTAAAAAACTTACCCCTCACGTCTCTTCTGAACCTACACTCCTCACCTTAAATGTACGCCCTCTGGTATTGGATTCATCAATAATGGGAAAAAGATATTGCTTGTCCACCTTATCTATGCCCCTCATAATTTTATACACTTCCAACGGATCACCCCTCAGCCTCCACTGCTCCAGAGAAAAGAGCCCAAGTTTATCCAGCCTCTCCTGATAGCACATGCCCTCAATCTAGGCAGCATCCTAGTAAACCTCCTCAGCACCCTCTCTAAAGCCTCGACATCCTTCCTATAGTGAGGTGACCAGACATTCCACATTTCCCAAAAGGAAACAGGTGTAGCAAGGAAACATCCATTTATTTTAGTGGAGGTGGATGCAATTGGAGAATTTGTTCAATGCAAGGATAAACTAAGCCAGGAAAGGGGAGATTTGTTTCTAAGAATACTGTTTTACTCTATTGGAAAATATTCCTGGCATGTTGGTCTTGGGAATGGCCCAACGAAGTGAAAAACAGTTGTTGATGACTGCATTCATCGACTGTCCCAAGGATAATGTTGTCAAGTTATAATCACTTCAATTTTTTTCTCTGATTTTATCTGTTATATCAGTAATGATAAATTCTGATAGAAATTTGGTCTGAAATTTGAATACTTTACCATGATTGAATAAGGTATTTCTGCTCAAAGTTGTTGAGAGCTCTTTTGCATAATGATTTTGGATTTACATATATGCTAGACATCCATCACTGGGTTGCGTGTGGAATTTATTCCTTTGTGCCGGGGTGGCTGCAGGATGCAATCAGGCTTTTGAAAAGACAACACAGTTTGAAGATTCTCCTTCATGTTATTGTGCCTTTGGCAGTCCTGTGGAGACGTATCCGCTGACTACAAAGCCCAGGTCAGCATTCTCTGGACTTCCATTCCTTCCCACAATAGCATTGAAGCTGGTCACGTGCTGGAGATTGGATGGTGATGCAACAGTCCTTCCCACCTTGCCACTGGACAGAGATCAGTTACTGTATGCTCAGCAGTGGGGCAGATCACATTCTGCTCCTCAACTACACAGTACCCACTTTTCTCCCCCCCTTATTTTACATAATTTTGCAGTAACTGTTACGTTTGAAATGCATTTGGACAAGAGGGGCAACTCCTTCACGTATATGGAATGAGCTGCCAGAGAAAGTGGTTGGGGCAGGTACAATAACAACATTCAAAAGACATTTGGTTAAGTACATGGATAGAAGGGGTTGAGGGGGATATGGGCCAAATGGGGGCATATGGGACTATCTTGTGGCACCGTGGTTGGCATGGACCAGTTGAGCCGAAGGGCCTGTTTCCATGCTGCATTGCTCTACGACTCTACTTGGATAGGGAAAGAGTAGAGGGATATGGGCCTACTATGGACAAATGGTATTAGGGTAGATAGACATCTTGGTCAACATGGATGAGGTGGGACACATGGGCCCATTTCTGTGCTGTACAATTCTCTGCAAGGGTTTCCTCCAGGTGCTCCAGTTTCCTCCCACATTCCAAAAGACGTACAGGTTAGAAGTGTGGCATGCTATGTTGGCACTGTAAGCATGGCGACACTTGTGGGCTGCCCCCAGAACACTACGCAAAATATGCATTTCACTGTGTGTTTCGATGTACATGTGACTAATAAAGATATCTTATTCTATAATTTTAATATCTTAAAATGATTTCTGTAACCTGTTTTAAAGTACATTTATCATTTTTAATATTTCTTTCCATTTAAAAAAATACTTAAATTGCCTTAAATATCTTTGCTTGTTAGATACATTTGGATGGAGCTGAAAAGGCCTTTGATAGCAGAGCTATTAAAAGACCATCAGGGCAGTCCAACAGCAGGACCACATGATCTGGGGTGGGGCCCCAGGATCCACCACCCAAGGCCCAGTCGTCACTCATGGACAGCTCCACCACAAAGGATAGCCATGGCCATGAGGCCAGTAACTGAATTTGACATGCAGCAACAGAATAGAATGGAGTTGATGGTCAGGGGAGCATCTGTGGGCGAAACATGAATGAGGAATAGTTCCATTTAATCACGTTCCAGACCCATTGTGTACTCATTTAATTTGTGTTCCCTCTGCCAAGGATGGTTGATCTGATCAAGCCTTTTCTAATATTAAAAGTACTAAATAAATAAAGAGAAGCTTTTCCCTCTGATCAATGATATGAGACATTAAACTGAGAGTCAGGAATCAAATCAGAAAAGAATTGGTCACACCAGAGTAGAAGAAAGCTGGAACTCCACACTTGAGAATGTGTGCTGGGGTACAAGATGATTGATCTTTGTGAGTGAAGGTTATCAAGGGATGTGCAGCTATGGCTGATGGAGCTGAGAGGTCGAATCGCCACAAACTAACTGAAGAAATTGTTAGGGTTCTGACTAGTTTACAATGCTCCATACATTGGCTGATATTTCAGGAGAGTCATCCATTTTCACGTTTGGTGTAACATGCTGACATTTTATTTCATTATTTCTTGTTGTCATTGGGTGCAATGACAAATCAAGCCAATGAATAAAGATCAATGTTCCTTTCCAGCATAACTGTGGGCAAGCAGAGTCAACAATGACTGACAACTGGAGCTGCACTGACTCAGAAGGCAATTTGGCCATGCTCATCACCAGCTTGTAACATGTATTGACAGTTCCAACTTGACATACCAGAAGAGGCCACTACTAGAATCCTGCCATCTGTTCCATCATAACCTGTAAAAAATATCCAAATCAGGGAAGCTACTCACTGTAGATGTAAAATTGCTACAGTAATTTTCAGGTTAGTGGACCTATCCAAGTCACCCTAAAGAGTTATTTGTTGCAGCAGGTAGCTTCCACTATCCTCCCAGAACACAGCTACCTATGTCTGGCCTAATCTCCCCCTTGGAACAGGCAAAGAGGAGCATGAGCAGAAATTTAAATCTGATTGTTTTTGGAGGACTATGTCAAACAGGCACATATTCTACACATACAAACACATCTTTAATATGCTTTACTGATTATTCAGGAGGACATAATTTTCCATAACACCCCCCCCCCCCCCAACAACACCCTTGCAATCCCCTGGTATATGTCTCTGTAGGTGATCATAGGAGATCCTGTGGCAGTTTTTTGGAGAGCAGAGTTGATACATCTGGTTTCCTGAGGGAATATTTATCCCACAAACAACCACTAAAAGCAGACCATCTCATAGCTGCGCTTTTTGTGGGATCGTGCTATACGTAACTTGGCAGTTGTGTTTCTTAAATCACAATTAAAATATTTCCACATGTTTAATTGGTTATAGAGTGATTTGGAAGATCCTGAGATCACAAACTCACTGTAGGAATTCAAATTTTACTTCCCTTCATCTCTCATGAAAGAGAATGCAGAAAAAACATAGACAGGTATATATATCTAGGAGGAAGTATAGATTTGAAACACAAATTGCTGTAATCAGTGTGCCTGTATTGGCTGGAAAGCAACCACTGACCCCTGGGAGCAGACGTAGTTCACACTTCATTGTATCTCCACAACTTTACTCGGAAGTCAGATTTCCATGAGGCCTTATTGGAATCCAGCAGGAGTTTCATGCACCTCAATATCAATGACACAAAAATAGGCTGAAGCAGTGAGAGTGGAAGAGACAATAAGAACCTCCCCATTTCAGCTCTGATCTGACTCTTCTCCAACCCCACTTTTTTTCATCACTGTTTTTGGGATCTGGGCATCACTGGCATAGCCAGCATTTATTCCTCACTCCTCATGGTCCCTGAGAAGATGGTGCTGAGCCACCTTCTTGAACCAATGCAGTCCTTCTGCTGAAGGTGTTCCCACTCAGGTGACCGTAGCCTGCTGGCAGTTATATGAAATATGATTAAAGAAAAGTAAACCATAAATGGAATCTGAAACAAAAAAACTGCTTGCTCACATCCTTACATATTGCCCAGTCTTGTTTTCCATTGCATCTGTTAAAATTATACTTACGAAAGCAGTGACTGGCATAATCATTGGTTGAAGGAACAATTCAAAGACTACTAGACTATTTGTCTAGCCATTACCCTTTAATATAAAATGCTTTCACTTTGTTTGAGCAGCATTTAAAGAAATGTTTCTGATATGCTTGTAAGAGTGTCTGCAGAAATAACATTATCCAAACATTAATACCCAGTGAATAAGGCAAGAGACACACCAGATTGCTCTGCTTTCACCATTTGACTAATTTCAATAGCCTTTGATAACCTCAAAAGATATTGCAAAAATAGCTACACTTTCAGAGTCACAAAACTGTTTGGTTCATAGCTTGCTTTTAGTGTCATACTTTAAGCTGCATCTTCTCCACTGAGGATTTAAATACCTTAAAATCTTAGTGGATGCTTCGACACACCTGACAGAGCAGTTTCATCTGATTTCTAAATGGTCATAGTGCATTTAGGCTGGCCATGCGTTCACATGCCTATAGAAAGTTAACCAGCCTGTAACAAGCACAAGTATAGGAAATGAATGTTGATGTATCGGTCACTAATCCAGCTCATTGCACCAGAATTATTACACATCTGTGTCGCACTTCGCTGGTCTAAGAGGCTTATGAAGCCCTGGTCCCATAAGAACAGGGTGATAAATCATTTCACCTGTATTTTCTTGACAGGAATTTATTATTTATTTGATAGATCTGACATTCAGTGAACAAGTAGCAACATACAAATATGAGTTTGGTTACCCATCCAACCTTTACAGGACTCTAAACATTAAATTGCTAATGCCTTGGGTATTTTTCAGATAGTGTTTACTATTGAGAAGGCTAATAGGGTCACCTAACCAGGGGAGGGAGGATGTGTCTTCAAAATTACGTGGGGGCTTGATGGGATTGAGAGAAAATATTGCTTTTGTGAGAGGGGTTGAAAACTGCAGTTTATAGATAATTATTAATAAATGCAGTGAGGTATTTAGCAGAAACCTTATTCCAACAATGGCAGAAAAATGGAACTTGCTACCACTAGATGTAGTTGAAGTAAAGTGCATTACTACAGCTACATGTGGCTGAGATAGACATACAGCAGATAGGTAAGAAGAAATTGGGTGGGAAAGGGTTTGTCTAGAATACATATGCTGACCAGCCTCTCTGTTGTAAATTCTAGGTGATCCTCTGCAACATGAAGCCTGGTGGCCATTGCTTAATTATTTCCCTGCCTTCCCTCAGCAGCAACTTTTATTTCTAGTAGGATACATAGCAGGGAGTGGTCTATGTTGGTTCTCTGAGAACGAATGAAAAAAAGCAATTTATGCAAGATTTCCTTCCATTAGGAGAACAGGAATCGGCAATTTTCATGATTATTTTTGAAATAAGTGATTTTGAACTGCATGATTTGTGAGAAAATGATTTTTCAGGTCTGATAAAGTAAATGCCAATCACTGCACCAGCAACAATCAACCACTAATATGTCCCTACTGGCCCACGAGGCATTCATGTTGTATAAAGGTCCCAGAATTCATTAATGCAGTTGGGAATGTGCAAGTGGTAGAAAATGGCTCAAATGAAACAAAGGTACAGAGATTCTTCCTGGCTTATTTTCAGGCCCAGGTACATCACTGATCAAGCAGTGCTCTCAGGACCAAGAGGCCTGAAACAGGCCCCAAAAATGAGCCTTGAGCCCACTTAACATCTTGTGCAGACTGCCAGTACCTGCCTCATTTCTGCCGACAACTCGCTCAGTTAGAGACATTGAAGTCTGTCTGCTTACCTTGCTGACAGTGACCAGAACTGAAAATGCCAGGACTTGGGTGAGCAGCAGCAGGGTTCCTGTGCAAACATGTTATGTTCACCATTCTCTCTTGTGTGCACTGATTCATACTGGACTCTGATGTCATATTCACAGTGGAGGTAGTGGCAGCAGGGAGCTCCAAGTGACTGTGGAGTGGAGGAGAACCCCAGATAGTCCTGGCTCCTTCAAATAATATTTAATTTCTGAAATTTTAATCATGCTTGGCAGCTGATTATTAGGCCACAAACATGATATTTCAACAACCTGAGGCAGAACTAGCCTCTGACATCACCCTACTCACTTTCATCACAGAACCCAAAGCAGGCATTAGGATCCTCATCTGCATACTTAAAGGGACCTTATCAATTTAGGTGACTGCTGAGAATGCCCATAAACAGAAACAAAATGGCTCAAGCCAATTTTATAAGTCTTTAGGTTTCCACTGGGCACAGGCCAGTTTGACACAGCAAGCAGAATACAGCAAGGCTTAACTTCTTGCAGTTGTCTGCATTTCCTTACACACTTTCCCTTAGTAAAATGAGCTCTCACTTGACGAAGTAGTCAGCCCATTCCTCACCTCTATTCTTTTGTTGCTATAATGACTTTAGTATAAGATGCAGAAAGCAAAGGCATGTCTTTTGAGGAAAGATAAATCATACTGGTGTAGAACTCTATTGTCATTTCAAGGACACTTCTTCCCACGGGGAAATCAAGTTACCGGCAAGAGAAACATAAAGTAACAAAATCTGTTAACATCCCAGCATGTACTGCCAGCTGTGTCTGCTAAAGCTTCTTACTTTCTATTGGCTGCAGTAAATTTAATGAAAACGCAAGTGGTTAAAGGTGGAAGGAAGCTCCAGATAGAATCATCAATTAGGTGAGCTCTGAGCATGTTATTGATTTATTTACTTGTCCCTTTGTGACTTATGGCAATGACACTAATGTTTTCGACAACATGAAATCGAAAATAATTTTAGCTTGAGATTTTCTGTTCAGGTCAACATATTTAATTAACTTGTTGATTTTCTTTATTCATCAGGAACCATAATAAGACAACATAGATGACTGAACAGAAAGCTATCTCAGAGAACTTTCCTCTAATCAGCCACCGACTCTTTTCTCCTTGTTCAGCTACAGATAATTAAAGTAAAATACCTCTGGCTTTCAAGTCTTCCATACTTGTGCTGTTAAGAGCAGGCTGCAGATGTGCTTTACAACTGCTGTCAATATAACAGGATTATAATTAATGTAACTTTCACACTGGCACATCAACAATATCAACCTGCATTTATATAGTAAGACATCCTGAGGCATTTCACTGGATCACGATCAAGTAAAATTTGATACCTAGTTACATAAAGAGATAACAGGGCATGTGAAGCATAGGTAACGAGGAAAGAGCCAAAGAGAAGTGGCGATGGTTAGGGAGGGAAGTCCAAAGCTTAGAGCTTTGCCAGTTGAAGGCATAGCCGCCAGTGTTGGGAAGGTTAAAAATGATGCTGCTTGTTGGAGTTCACAGACCTTGTACTGTTGTATGGGTTGGAGGAGATTACAAAGTTAGGGAATGTTAATGTCATGGAAGAACTTGGGCACTAAATTTAAAATGACCTGATTAAAAGCAAGAGTGATCAGAGACCAGTATGAATCAGTGCACACGAGAGAATGGTGAACATAACATGTTTGCACAGGAACCTTGATGATCTTGAGTGATCCCAAAGTTCTTTACAGCCAGCCGAGCACTTTGTGAAGTGCAGGCAGTGTGACAATGTTGGCTTGAAACACCCAATTTACACTGGTCCCCAAACAGCATTGTCATTGTCGTTTGTTTACCACTGAGTTCAATGATGTTACTTGTGCAGTCTTCGTTGGTGAGCTCGAGTGTGGCTGGCAAGACCAGTCCTGGAGGCACACACTTGGGGACACACGAGAAAGACACTGAGGCAGGTGCAGATGCTGAGGCCCCTCTGTGTTCTCTGGCTCTGGTCACTCGGTCCCATCGGCTGCCTTCGAAGTTGACACAGACCCTTTTGGTCAAAGCACACTGGCCTGTTCTGTCCTGGGCAGAAGACTCCAGATCTCTTGCGGGAATGCCACTGTGTTTGAGGCTGTCTTTGAATGCAACCCTTGTATCGCTTTCTTGGACTTCCCTGGTTCTGGTGGCCCTGTGCATAATGGAGCCGGCTTGCCATACAGGACCTGTCCATGCGGACAGTCGTTCAAACAGCAATCAACATCTACAAGGATGGAAAACTCACCCTTGACTGCAAGTGCTGAACTTACAATATTGTAGCAAATGCACATTATACTTTTCTGAAATTTACCCCATATTTGGCAATTTGACCAGAATTCAATTTCTACTCCAGTTTGTTTTATTTACAATGATCCAGGGTAAATACTGGCCTGGGCATTGAGGAAAAGTCTCCTCCAAAACAGCGTTATGGGAATTTCAACATCACGGATTGGTAGGCACGGTAGTGTAACACTATTACAGCGCCAGCAACCCAGGTTCAATTCCGGCCGCTGTCTGTGAGGATTTTGTATGTTCTCCCCGTGACTGTGTGGGTTTCCTCCAGGTGCTCCGTTTCCTCCCACATTCCAAAGACGTACGGGTTAGGAGGTTATGGGCATGCCATGTTGGCGCCAGAAGTGTGGCGACACTTGCGGGCTGCCCCCGGATCACTCTATGCAAAAGATGCATTTCACTGTGTGTTTTGATGTACATGTGACTAATAAAGATATCTTATCTTATCTTAGTTGTGTGTAGGTGAATGGTAGGAGTTGATGGGAATGTGGAGGGCCTGTTTCTGTGCTGTGACTCTATGATTCGAAAGGGAAGGGGACAGGATCTTGGTTTAACTTTTACCTGCACTTGTCAATAAAGGGCAAATGTAATTCTAAAAGTTTGATTGAGAAGTAGATAGAAAACATGACTAAATTGTGCTTTAAAACATACTATCCCATCATAATTCAGAAAAGCAGTATAAAATACTGTTTCTAATTTTTCAAATCTAAATTCCTTCTTTTTGGTCACAAAATATATATTAAAAATAAAAAATAATATAATAAAACCAAATTTTAAAAAATAGTTTTGAACCTCTCACATTTTATTTTAAAGCAAGTCACAAACTTGTATCTTTCCAAATCCATTTGTAGTAATGATTAAGGTGGGAAGTCATTAAGATTTACTGCCTTTCATCTGGCAGCGACAATCTTCACAGTAAAATTTTAGACTTACAACAAGAAGTCTGCTGTAATCTAACAAGTGTAGGTGAATGTTCAGCTGCATGTGTCCTCAACACTTGTACTTCTGCCCTGACCCTCTCCTCCTCCACTTAAAAATTACCCCAACAACCAAACTCAGCCATACCGCCTACTATTTTCTCTCTCTGGCTCAACTTCTTTTTCATGTGATTATTTTTCTATAATTCACCTGGTAGTGTTTTTGCCTTGTTAAAAATGGGAACAGCAAAATCAACTTCCATGAAAACTCACAGCTTGGAATGCTTCACTGCCAGACATAACCTCCTCCTTCCACCACAGATATCTGGAACCTGAGTTATTTTGATTATAGTCTGTGGTAAGACTTAAAAGTCTGACCTATCATTTGATCTCTTGATTGGCGTGACAGACCATTCAGATTGCAGAATGTTGCACCGATTCACTGGTAGTGGCTTCAACAAGCAAGCAGATAGCTTTCTTTTATCAAACTCACTTTTCACTGATATTTACTGATCCATTCTCAGAGTAGAGATTGTAATCCTTAGCTTTGCACTTAACGCAGACAAGTGAGGATAAATGTTTTGCCTTCATTGCTCAATCCATTGGAGCAGATCAATGGAGTGAATTGCATAGAATTTGCAGGACTGAATTAGGCAATTCCATCCAACTGGTCCGTGCAGTGCCTGTGTTCCACATTATCTTCCTCATGCCCCCTCCGTCACCCTATCAGTATATCCACCTATTCCTTGCCTTCTTTGTGTTTATCACAAAAAGTAGGTGCAGATATAGGCCATATAACTCTTCAAGCATGGTCTCCCGTTCAATGAGATCATGGCTGAACTACGACCTCAATTCCATCAGCAATTCTCTTTCTATTTTCCTCCATTTTCACAGGGGGAGAATCAAAATAACTCCAATAAGTTCCAACCGTCTATGAAGTGGGAAGTAGGAACCTGTCCTCATGATTTAATTCTAATTCCAAGTATTATTTTGGTGAATCTGTGCTGCACTTTACCAATATATCCTTTTGGAGATGTTCCTTCTAGAATACTGTACAGCACTCCAGGTATAGTGCAACTGGTGCTTTAGACAAATGCAGGAAACTTGCCCCTTTGTTTCCCTGCCCCCTTGAGATGAAGGTTTGTATTATATTTTGATTTTGATTATTATTTGGCAGCTCTTAATTTCCAATCCCAGCCATATCCTGTTTGGGCTGAGGCATTAACATCAACCGTTTGGTTATGTGAGAATACCCACAAAAAATGTTTGAGATTCATGTTGTGCGAGTTGCCCAACTGAGATGGAATAAGTCACAAGGCATCACAGTGGAACCTGGAAACCAGGCAACAATCCAGCTGTCAAGGACCTGCCAACAGAGAGATGCACATTGCCAATCAGAGCTGAGCCTCCATGCTTCACAGGATGAAAGCAACCAACTAAATTAGCACAGTAGGTTTCCTGGCGAAATAGTGAGTTTGCAAATGCAATTTCATCATTTGAACTGAGATGATGTGGTTACTGTAAATGATGTTCTGCAAGTTAATGGTGTCTTTGAACCTGTCATTTCAATATTCTGATTAAAATGAGGAGGCAAAGAAAAAGAAATCATACCATTACATCTTAAGTAAAGAGAAATATACAGCACCCAATGCATAACTCAAACTTTAAACTTTGCTTAACCCCTTCCTATCACAGTCCAAAATGGACTGGTTACTCTGAAAGTAACTGGGAATACCACCCAATAATCAGCAGATTTTTTTTTCTTAATTTTACATAAATTCTGTTCAGTCACTTAAAAGATGAAGAGGTAATGATTCAGTTTAAACAAGCAAACAATTGAAAATAAAAGCCTGTGGTTGGGATGGGTGCAGAGGGGTGGGGAAGGAAAGTTAGACATGGAGTCAGACATGGTGGCGGTTCAGAGGAGGCAGCTGGAGAAAGTGGTGTCAGGATATTTTGAATTGGGAGCACACTCATATAGAGGAGATGGGGTAATAACTGCAACTGAGTCTGGGGATTGGGGTGGATCAGAGGTGTAATGACAATGGAGATCTGGTGGTGGGTGGGTGGAGTCAGGGTCAGGTACGTGAAATGGGGGCCAATCACAGAAAAGTAAGAGAGTGGTTGTGAACACGAAAGGATTTCATTCTTAAAGCAAAGCCTATTGCCAGATGATTTCCACTCGCATCTCCCCAAACAGACCAGGCAAAGCTGGTCCCCCTTGAATGAAGACAGAAGCAGTCCTCACCTACCTCTGCATCAGCAGTCTGACCAATCCTGTGTCCCAGATGTGCAAATGAATTTTATGGCAGAAACATCAGGACATGCTGCATGCTAACATCCATGCCCATGCCTGGCAGCCTCCACCAATATGTGTGCCATGCATAGTAGATCTAAACCACGTTTTGTAAACTATGTGACCTGCACACAGGTGTTAAATCAAATTTCTCTGCACAGTGCACTAAATCCTTCAGTGTATGGTAACATTTGTAAGCCCAGGTATTTAAATATGCTCTATCAACCCAAAGTCACCGGAATCTCTGGCCTGTATCCCAAATCACTCAAAGCAGCTTTTGCCATCAGTCCGTGCTCTGTGCCTGACGTCCCTTTGAGTTTAATATCCTTGAATCCGTCCCTGAATTCACCTCCTCATTCTCTAACTTTATCCAGCCCTACACTCCTTCGGTTTGGCCCTCCTGCACACACAGGCAATCCCCGCACTATGGCCATTTGGGTTACAGAAATTCACCCTTACAGAATTCACAAATCACTACCCAAAAATTTGAGATATGGAATAAAATTCGCTCACGGTATTTATGTGAAAAGAAAGTAAATAAATCAGCACATTTTTTTTCAACTCATATTTCTTGATGAATGCATAAATGACATGGCTTTGAGTTACGGAAAATCACCATACAGCCTGTTTTCGTGGAACACAACCCCCTGTAATGTGGGCATCACCTGTTACTCAATTTTAATCACTCCACCACTAACAGCTATCTCTTCAGCTGCCTCAGCTCTAAGCCCAAGAATCCTTCACCTCCTCTGTACCATGCACTCCCTCATGAACACACTCCTTGCTTTTGCAAGCAAATTTTGATCATCTACTCCTATCTCTCATCACGTTGCGCAATGTCAATTTTTAAAATTTTATCATGCTCCTGTGAAGTCTTTGGGATGGTGGGGTTTATGACATTAAAACAATATTTACAAATTCAGCTACAGCTGCTGCCTATCTGCACCTTTCTGCTGGTGAAAAGGTCAAAGGCTACACATATTAAAATCTACCTACCTGCATATCCTTCCTCACACTGACACGAAAAGTAGCCAATTAGATCTGTGCAGGAGGCACCATTTTCACAAGGTGAGCTTGCACATTCATTGGTTTCTGTCTGGCAATAGCGTCCTTCATAGCCAATCTTGCAGCGACAGGTGTAATTGTATGTGTGATCCAGGCAGGTGCCATGCTCAGTGCACAAGTTTTCAATGCAGTAGTCTACATCAATGTCACAGAATCGGCCTGTATATCCAGGGGGGCATATACACCTAGGAGAAAGGGGAGTACATTAAAATGCAGAAGGCAAAATAGTAGTTGCAGAGAACATTAACCAATCTCTTCTTTTAATTTGTTCCATCTCCTGAAGATGTTAACATAGATGGAGTGCAGTACCAGTGTTCTCACATGCAGCAGATCCATCTTCAACTGTGTGAACACATTCAGTGAATGATTTTCCTTTGTTTATCACTTAATAGTCACAAGGTCTCACATGGCAAGCATCAAAATAGACTGTTCAGAGCTCTCCTCAAATCTTCAAACAAAAAAATTTTGACAGCACAAAAACTTTATATTTGGTTCTAAGCTAGTAAAATGTTGGCATTAATTTCAGCTAAAGTATCCCACTATCTCCTTTGAGTCAAGAGATTATGGTCTCAGGTCTTACTCCAGAGATTTGAATACAACATATAGACACTGAAACGTCAGTCCAATGCTGAAGGAGTGCTGCACTGCCAGAGGTACTGTTTTTCAGATGCGAAGTTAACCAAGGCACAGTCTGCCCTCTTGAGTTGGATGTAGAAAAAACATGACTCTACTTTGAAGGAAGGTAAGGGAGTTCTCTGTGAATCCCAGCCTATTGAAGCCTAAATATCAATGGAACACCATATAAAAAGATCTACAATCCAAGGACCACTCACAAGAAATACATTTTATTTTAACCATACATAATCAGATAGTGGTACTTTGAAACATTGGTTATTATACCGCTTCTTTGCTGCTGCACCCTTGTTGCTCTACACATAACAGCTCCATTGGTCCCTTCCACCTTGATGACAATCTCAACATCCAAAACCTGAGGGCATAGGTTTAAGGTAAGGAATAGGAGGTTTAGAAGGGATCTGAGGAAGAATTTTTTTCACCCTGAGGATGGTTGTAACCTGGAAGGCACTGTCTGAGCAGGTAGTGGAAGCAGGTACTCCCACAATATTTAAGAAGTATCTAGACAAGCATTTGAATTGCCAAGTCATAGAAAGCTGGATCACATGCTCGTTAATGGAATAAGGACAGATGGGTTGGCATGGGCATGGTTGGCCAAGAGGTTTGTTTCTTGCTGTATGACACCATGACTCCATTTCCCATACTCTTTTTTAAAAGCACATGAGCCTTCCTCTGATTGGTAAGGAGGAACGGCTTAATTTGAGTTCCAAAACCAACAATGATTAAGACGCTGTGGAGCCCCTGACATTGGCCAAAAACTGCACATGACTGTTTTAGGACTAGAACCTCCTCCAGAGCATTCTTTAACCTATCAAAACTGGGAAGTCAACACTAGGACGTCGGGGTCTTGTCGAGCCGGGAGCTGGGACAGCAAGCATGGTGAGTCCAGTGGCAAGACAGGACAGGAGTAGATTCAACTGGGTGATGAGGGCAATGGGTGTGCCCAGGATGGCAACTGCAAACTGGATAGACCAAGTACACTAAAGTGTTTAATGGAGGACCCCACCGTTTACTCAGAGACTGTACAGCAGCATCTTGAAAAATTACCTGGGAGTTCTCCCTGGAGTCCTGGCCAATATTTATCCCTTTGCCAAGCAGGCACAGTGGCACAGCTGGTTGAACCACTGCCCCACAGTGCCAGAGACCCAGGTTCAATCCTGACCTCAGGTGTCACCTGTGTGGAGTTTGCATGTTCTCTCATGGGTTTCCTCTGGGTGCTCTGGTTTAACCCCACATTCCAAAGACATGTGGGTTTGCAGTTTAATTGACCACTGTAAATTGCCAGGAGTATATAAGTGAGGGATAGAGTCTGAGAGGTGGTAATGAGACTGTGTGGAGAATTAAAAAAAATAGGATTAGAGTAGGCTTATATAAATGGGTGGCTAATGGTCGGTACACTCTCGTGGGCTGAAGGGCCTGTTTCCATACCGTAGTTCTTTATGACTCTATTATTAAAACAGACCAGCTGGACAATAGCACTTTGCTGCTTGTGGGAACTAGCTATGTATTGTGGACATGCTGCTTCCTCTATTACAGTGTGACTACACATGTGTGATACCAGCTGTAAAGCAAGCTTGGACTTCCTGACATCATGAGGCATAATAAGGGATTGACTGGATAGACTGGAAGTCAACAATGAGTAAATTGTGTATTGAGGTACAATTCAAAGGCTTTCCTTATTCCAATTTCTTTTTATGTTCTTAAAGCTTTCAGTATTACCTCAAGTGTTATTTCTGTAATGCTGTGAAGCATTCTCAAAATGATTTGAACGGCAGCCTGAAACTTAGCTGTGATTCTCCAGTCTGTAACTGAAAATCATTCCGGCATCTCAGAGATAACCCCATTTTATTGTCACGTCAACTCTAGGCAATGACTATAACAGACACAGGAAAGTATAACAGAACAGGAAAGAGAAACAGTTAGGTATTGAGAAGAAATTCCAGTTACAGGCAGAGAAACAGGTCCTTTATTCCCACTGGTCTATACCAGCATTATGCTCAACATAGACCTCCTCACTTCTCTTGTCATCTTAATGAATCAGCATTTCTTCCTTATTGTTTCCCCACCATGTAGCTTCCACTTTTTAAGGCAGCAGCTTCCCTTTACATGCATATGTCCTGGAAGCTGCTGCAACACTGGAGTCAGAGCAGTAACAATGAGTGGGGGTGTAGGAAGAAACTGAAAGCAGTATAAACTAATAGAAGATTCAGGGTAATATAATAGTTACCTAAAGATGAGAAACAGACAGGAAGAGAGAAAATATTACGGTACAAAAGCACATAATTACTCCAGGAGCAGATAGACTATCAAAAAAAGTACTAATAAATGTTTGATTGAAAATAATACAGGAATAATGAACAACAGAAGTAGGGTACATTAGATTGTATATTGAGCAATGTACAGAGCAATAACACCAAACCATTGACATTGGAGGTGATAATCACAGGTGAATATAGATGTAAAAGTGATAGTAAAAACATGCTTGCAGACAAGATATGATCGATAGCTAAAGACTGCAGGTTATAATGTAACTGGAAATAATTGGAAAAGCATGAGGAGGGATATGGTGGTACGATAATGACAGTAGCAAAACCAGTAATAATTTATATAACTAATAATAAGATAGTAACAGAATCCATATAAATTGAGATTAAGAAGAAGAAAAGTATTGTTTGCACATGACAGCCCATTAAATAATGAAAAGGAAGCGAAGGGAGAAATCCTGAGGTGAATATATAAAAACAAAGTATAGAACCATAATCAAAAGATCATTTTAGCTGCCCCAAAGAAACTAACAGGAGCTGGAAGTGAAGGGGAGTGGAGCGGGGGAATGGAGGGCTACAGAGGTTTTGCATTGTGCGCGGGACATCTTTCTGAGCCAATATTGCAAGAAGTGCAGCAAAGGAGGAAAGTCTGCGAAACGTTGAAATGATAAATGATCTGGGAAGGATGGGAGAAATGTGGAAGAGCAACAATGTAGCCAGATGTTCCACAACTGTCCCACAATTTCATGCAACTGCACAAATTGAAAAGCATAATCTGAAAGGACTGCAGAGGCTGGAAATCTGTAAAAGCAACAGTAAATACTGGAGTCAGCAGGCCAACTATCATCCGTGGAGAGGAAAGCAGATTCCTATCTCTCTCCACAGATACTGCCTGATCTGTTGGGTATTTACAGCATTCTCCATTCTCATTACATCGATAATTATCCTGCCTCACACAGCAATCCCATTGATGGTACCTTATTCCAAAATCTCCTGGATTTAAATTTAAATGTGTTACAAATGAGCATCAGCACAAATTAAAGAGAACACAGTACTCCAAGCACTGTTTAGACTGAGTTTCAGATTCACAGTTTTAAAACTTGCTGTGCCTGTGGGGCACTGGTGTTAATCACGCTTGGTGGTGATATATTCATCTCTTGCATAAGATAATTGTTTGTATATTAGGAGGGCGGACCTCAATTTAATGGACATACAGTATTCTGAGTCACACAACCAACTGCTAACCATGGTTCAAAAGACAGCATGCTTGCCTCTGAGATAGAAGGTTGTGTGTTCAAATTCCCTCAGCAGAACTAAGCAATGATGTGGGACTGCTGAATTTTGAGTTAGATCTTGAAGCTGTCTGTAAAAGAACAGCAGGGGGAGGGAGGCTACTGTACAACATTCACCCAAGCTCTATACATATTTTCATTGCTGTTTATGGGATCTTGTTCTGTAAAAATTGATAGTGTATTTAATTATTTACCAAACCGCAAGTACTTTGAAGTATACTAGGACCAAGGGAAGTGCTTATATAAATGCAAGCCTTTCTTTGATGAAAAATGTTTGAAGGATGACTTGGGGTGTCTAAACCTTTTACAATCAAGGCAGCTTTGGGGCAAAATGGGCCAAGGGATAAGATATTTATTTATTAGTCACACGTACATCGAAACACACAGTGAAATGTGTCTTTTTGCATTACTGAGAATATTCTGGGGGCAGCCCTCAAGTGTCACCACTCTTCCGGCGCCAATGTAGCATGCCCACAGCTCCTAACCCGTACGTCTTTGGAATGTGGGAGGAAACCGGAGCACCTGGAGGAAACCCACGCAGACACACGGGGAGAATAAACAAATTCCTTTCAGAGAGCGGCAGGAATTGAACCCGGGTCGCTGGCACTATAATAGCGTAACGCTAACCGCTACACTTAATTGAAGTCCATGGCACAAAGGCAAGCGGTAGGAAAACTTTCTGGAGGCTGCTGACTTAAATGCTAGATGCCAGCAGCTAATACCAACTGCCCTTTTGAGTAGCTAAATGCCATGATAGAGACCGACATCATGGGTGGTGAACATCATTAAAATCCAGTCAGCATTAATTAAAACCAACCTGCTTCTCTTTAATTCGGGGAAATACAATCTCTAATGATCCGAATTAGATCTCTGATATTTGTTGTCTGTTTTAAGAGAAGTGAAAGAAAATTTATTGTGTGTTTGTCAACTCAGGATGTCCCAGTTGTTTCAGGAGCAGTTTATTTCATTATATGAGTGGACTCTGCACATTTCAAAGTACTTCAAGTGTGGGAAGTAACAAAATGCAACTGTCCATTTGCATGGAGCAAGGTCCCACAAGCAACAATGATATAGTGTAATTACTCATTATATGCTGGTAAGTGGCAGCACAGGAGTTCCCATATAGGATTTAATAATGAATAGATTATCCCAGAGATCTACATTGAACAGAAGATGCAGGGGACATTCCTCTACTCTTCCTCAATACAGTGCTTGGGGACCTTTGGAGACACTAGAAACTGTAGATGCTGTAACCTGGAGCAAAAAACAAACTGCTAAAGGGACTGAGTGGGTCAGGCAGCATCTGTGGAGGCAGAGGGATGGACGACCTTACAGGTCAAGACCGTGCACTTATGGGAAGGCTCGATGCTTACTTTAGGAAAAAGTAAATAGAACATGGAACAGTACAGCACAGGAACAGGCCCTTTAGTCCACCATATCTGTGCTGATCATGATGCCAATTTAACTAATTCCATCTGCCTGTACACGATCTGTATTCTTCTATTCCCTGCCTGTTCACTTGTCTGCCTACATGCCTCTTAAGTGTCACTATCGTACCTGCATCTACCACTTCCCCCGACAGTCCATTCCAGGCATCTACCACACTCTGTGTAAAAGAACTTGTCTCACAAATCTCCTTTAAACTTTCCCCCTCTCACCTTAAAGCTATGCCCTCTAGTATTTGACATTTCCACCCTGGGAAAAAGTACCTTATCTATGCCTGTAGAAGTAGGAGGAGACCATTCAGCCCTTTGACCTTGCTATTCAGTTAGATCATGGCTGATTTTACCTCAGTGCCACCTTCCTGCACTAACCTCATTTCCCATGATTTCCTTAATATATAATTATGTTATCTCATTCAAAGTAATGGATTTGTTTCCTTCTAAGCTCTGGTTATTGGGTCAAATGGAGATTGAGGCAAAACTTTAGAAAGGACAGAAATGGTCCATCTCTTCCTATTTTGGCTTGGCACTTGTTGGGGGACTGTGCCTGGCAAAGCATCCTTGTCTTGATTACTGCAAGGAGACGACAAAATATTGAAAAGGGAAGTCACAAAAGTAAATTGTTTGGGATGATACAAAAGAAAATCAGAGATGGAGAGGGAGGTTTGCTTTTCTAATGACTGAAAGTAATAAACTGTATCTGGCTGATAGAGAAAGAAAACAAAATGAGTTGAATCCATTCACACTGATACATTTTTAACTTTACCAAGCTAATAGTCAGCATCATTATGCAAAGGATGAACAAAGTGATGGAGTGGGGCAGAAGCAGTCCTAGGTTTGTTTTATTTTTGATGAAGGTCATGTAATGCCAGCACTAGAAAAAATAGGAGGTACCAGAAATTCTCAGCAGGTCAGGCAGAACTTGTGGAGAAAGAAACAGATTTAACATTTTAGGTTGAATAGCTTGACCTGAAACATGAACTCAGCTTCTCTATCCATAGACGCTATCCATAGTTTTAATGCCACCATTAATATCATCACCTGATTCTCCCATCAACACTGGAGACACAAGAGACAGCAGATGCAGGAATCTGGGAGGAGATAGGCAGATGCGACAAAGAGCTGAAGATGATGGAATCAGATAGGAAAGGAAGGTGGAGCGTGGAATCAAGTGAGGCAGATGGGAAGGGCAGATGGGAACAGTCGGGGAGAGGAATCAGTGGGAGGAGTGTGTGGTCGATAGATGGAGTGAGTGGAGGAGGGGAAAGAAACAGGGTGATGAGGACTGGGACAAGTGTAGGAAGAATTGTTTAGATCAGGAGGAGAGAGAAAAGGGACAGAGGAGGAGCAGCTTACCGGATGTTGGTGTGAACATTAAATTCTCCAACTTCTTGCTTGGTCCTACCTATTGCTTGCCAGCTCTTGCTCCACCCCTTCCCGTCACCTTTTTATGCAGGCTATCTCCCCCCTATCTTTCAGCCCAGATAAAGGGTCTCGACCTGAAACGTCGACTGTCCATTTCCCTCCATAGATGCCGCCTGACCCGCTGAGCTCCCCCAGCATTTTGCGTGTTGCTCCCATCAACACTGTCTTTGACAAGCCCCGTACTCCCACTTCCCGTGCTCTGAAACTACCATACCTCAGCTTCCAAGCTCTATTCCCCAATCTTCTGAACTCCCCCACTCTTTGTACCCTGGGCACCACCTTTGATGGCTGCACTTTCAGCAATTAACCCCTATGTTCTGGAACATTTTTCCCTCTACATCTCTCTCAATGCCCTTTAAAACCCTTCTATTGAATCATGATTTCAGCTCTACTTCCCAATTACTTTACAACAGCACTTTAAAAGTACTGCATTGGTTCTAAAGTACAGTGGAATGTTCTGGGTCAGGAAAAGTGTGATACGAATTCAAGTCACTTTTTTAAATGATTACTTTCAACAAGATGAAGGAGCAATCAGAAAGCTTCTGGTGATATAGATACAACATTTTTGGGTCATTACTTGTCTTCCATTGACCTCAGACTGAGCTCATTTACAGCAATTCCCCAATGCCCTTGAAAATATAGGCCATGATTAAACACAGCAGCAAGCAGTTCTCTTCAACCCTCTACACAACAATAATGTGAATTAACATTTCAAGCTAGTTCACCAGATCTTTAAGCAAACAAAATCTGGCATTGAACCACATAAGGTGATATTAAAGCAGTTTTTTTTTATCTTCCTTTACAGGATGTGGGTATCATCAGCAAGGTTAGCATTTAATAAGCTTCCCTTGACATGAGCGATTTACTGGCCCACTTTAGAGGGCATTTATGTGGTTAAAAAGAGTGTCCTTTCCATGATGACTTTAGTGAATCAACTGCATTTTTACAACAATGAAGTCATTTTGTATCCACGATTACGGATATTAACATTTTAACTCAATGATTTCTTCGAGTAACCAAATTTAACATTCCCAGTAGCCGGATCTGAACTCCGATCTTCAAAGCAGGCACCTTGAACCCAACAGCCCCCTTGGTTGCCAGTCCAATATGCTGACCACTTAGAAAGGTAGAGAGGTTTAGAGAGCCTGAGGTCAGCAGATGCAGGCAATGGAGAGATTAAAATTGAGGATGTGCAAGAGACCGTAATTGGAGGAGTGAAGAGGTCTCAGGAGGTTTGTGGGCTGGACTGGACGAGAGAGCTGAGCCATAGAGGAATTTGAACCGAAATGAGAATTCTTAAAATGATAACCGAGAATTTTGTCTGCGCTGTTTCTCCCTGAGTTAAAAAAGTGCTTAGAATATTGATAATGTTTCAAAATACTCAAAAAATACACCATAAAAAACAGAAATTTGTCACTGCCAGAAGAGTGGAAGTGAGCTCCCTCATGTAGTGCTATCTCGTGTGATGAACAGCAGGCACGAGGAGTCAAATTTCCTGCATTCGTAGTTCTGCTCACAGTTCTAACCTCAGGAAGTAGTCCTTAAAGGTCACACAACCAGCACTCCTTCAATTACGGTGGAATATGACATGGATTGAGTGCATGTTGTAAAGACGGGAGGCAGGGGCTGGGGGCAAGTACCAGAGGAACAAGCACAGGCTATTGAAGCAGAAGGTTGACAGGGAGGAGTTTGGCAGGGCATAATTGTCTCCTGTGAATGTGTGGACTTCTGGGAGCTCTGCTCTGCAATGAAAAGCCCTTTTCAGGTCTGAGTGAGTGCAAAAGCCACATGTAACAGAAATGGAAACTTTCCCAGATTGCTCATAAAGCTGTTCTATACTTCTGAAACTCCATTGTTTGTTTAGCATTTAGTACGGGAACCTTCCACTGGTGAAGGGGGTGGAAGGTAGTACTGGTCTGCTGAGTTTTAAAGAGAACACAGAAAGGACCCCAGGCTGACTCCACCCCTGAATACCACTCTATTTTCACTGGAACCAGAGGAAATGGTTGGGAAACACTGGAGATAGGGCAATACTTGATGTGACACTCGACAAATTGTGTAAGTGTTGGTTGGGGAGCACTTTGGAAACAGTGACCATAATTCTGCAGTTTCAACGTAGTTATGGTGAGGGATAAGGTTGTCCTCAAGTTATGGTCCTAAATTGGGGGAACGCTGAGCTCAATCCTGTGAGAGAGGACCTGGCGAAAATAGATTGAGAGCGGATACTTACAGGTAAAACAACATCTGATAGGTGGGAGTCTTTTAAAAGAGAGTTAGCAAGAGTTCAGGGCCATCATGTTCCAGTACGGATGAAAGGCAAAGATAGTATGATCAGGGAACCTTGGATGACAAAGGTCATTGAAGGTTTGAGCAGGAAAAAAAAAGAAAGCATATGACAGATATAGGCAACTGGAATCAAGGGAGTCTCTTGAGAAATATAGAGGGTGCAGGAGAGAAGTTCAGAAAGAAATTAGGAGGGCAAAGAAATATGCCTGGCAAGTAAGATTGAAGAAAATACCAACACATTTTGTAAGTTTAACAGGAGCAAGAGGGTAGCCAGAGAAAGAGTGGGTCCTCTTAGGGACCAAAGGGGCAATCTATGTATGGAGCCAGGCAATGTTGGGGAGGACCTAAATGAATACTTCTCATCTGTTTTCACCAAGGGGAAGGATGTGGAAGATTGTAAGTTCAGGAAGGGATACAATGATCATCTGGAGCTTGACATTATTAAGAAGGGGGAGGTGTTGCATGTCATGGAACACATAAGGGTCGATAAATCCGGGGCTGGATGAGATCTATCCTAGGATGCTATGGAAAGCAAGGGAGGCAATAGCTGGAGACCTGATGAAAATGTTTGCATCTTCATTAGCCACAGGTGAGGTAGCAGAAGACTGCAGGACAGTTAATGTTGTTCCGTTATTCAAGAATGGCAGCAGGGATAAGCAAGGTAACTACAGATTGATGAGCCTTACAAGTTCCCCATGGTAGTCTGATCAAGAAGGTTAAGTCATATGGGTTTCAAGGAAAGCTGGCTAACTGGATCCAAAATTGGCTTGGTGATTGGAGGCAAGTGTAGTAAAGACCAGTGATATACGTAGGCATTAATGCAGGGATCTCCTAGTTTATAACATTATTAACAACTTGACAAAAAAAGTAGGAGGAATGATTGATAAGCTTATGGTTGACATGAAAATTGATGCTGCTGTGGATAGTGAGGAAAGTTGTTTAAGGCTACAGCAGCATACAGATCAGATGGAAAGGTGGATGGAGCATTGGCAGATGGAAGTTATATCATGACAAGTGCAAGGAAGCTAAACAGGGGTAGGACATATACAGTAGATGGTAAAGCACAAGGAAATGTTGATGAACAGAGGGACTTTGTGGTTCAAGTTCATAGTTCCCTGAAAATGGCAACACAGCTAGAAAAGATGTGAAGAAGTCATATAGCATGCTTGCCTTCATCGATGGGGGCATAGAATATAAACATTGGGATATTATGTTGAAACTTTATAAAACACTGGTTAGACTGAACTCTGAGGATTGTGTGCTATTCTGGTAATCAAAGGAAGGCAGTGATGTGATTGTGCTGGGGAGACTGCAGAGGAGATTCACCTAGATGTTGCCTGGATTGGAAGACTTTAGTTATGGGGAGAGACTGGATAGGCTGGGTTTGTACAACTTTATGGATCTATGACACGGGACAGTGGGAAGGCTGGGAAGTACCTCTAGATTTGAAAGGCTGTATGGAGTGGGATTGGAGATTGGGAGGGCTAGTGAGTAACTGGAGACTGGGAGAACTAGGAAATAAGGGACTTAGAAGGAGGTGAAACAGAAATTACCTGGAGCTGGGAGGGACTGGAGATCAGGAGGACTTAATGGAACTGGAGATTGGGAGGCTAGAGAGTGATTGGGGATTAGGAGGGCTAGAAAAAGACAGGAGACAGGTGGGCTGGGATGGAACTGGAGATTAGGGTGGCTGAGAAGACAAGAACATAAAAACCAGGAGCAGGAGTAGGCAAGCCGGCTCCTTGAGCCTGCTCCCCCATCCAATCTTGGCCTTAACACTACTTTCCTGTTCTGTGGGCACAGGCCCTGATTCCCTTGTAGTTTAAATATCTGACAATGTCCATCTTGAAGAGGTTCAATGATTCACCAGCATCTTGTAAAATTGCATCAACACTTCCCTACTTTTACATTCTATACCCTTTGTAATAAAGGTCAACATTCCTTTAGTTTTTCCAATTACATGTTGTACCTGCATGTTATATTTTTAACTGTCATGTACCGGGACCCCCAGATCCCTTTGTTGCGCAACATTTGAGAACATAGAACATTACAGCACTGTACAGGCCCTTTGACCACAATGTTGTGCCGACATTCTAACCATTCCCTCCCACATACCCCTCCATTTTTATATCATCCATGTGACTATCTAAGAGTCTCTTAAATGTCCCTAATGTATCTGCCCCCACAACCTCTGCTGGCAGTGTGTTCCACACACCCACCACTCTCTGTGCAAAAAAACTTACCTCTGATATCCCCCTTGTACCTTTCTCCAATCACCTTAAAATTATGCTCCCTCGTATTAGCCATTTCCACCTTGGAGGAAGTCTCTGGCTGTCCACTCGATCTATGCCTCTCATCATTTTATACTCTTCTATCAGGTCACCTCTCATCCTCCTTCACTCCAAAGAGAAAAGCCCCAGCTTGCTCAACCTATCCTCATAAGACATGCTCTCCAATCCAGGTAGCATTTTGGTAAATCTCCTCTGCACCCTTTCTAAAGCTTCCACATCCTTCCTATAGTGAGGCGACGAGAACTGAACACAATATTCTAACTGTGGTCTAACCAGGGTTTTATAGAGCTGCAACATTACCTTGTGGCTCTTGAACTCAATCCCCCGACTAATGAAAGCCAACACGCCATACGCCTTCTTAACTACCCTATCAATTTGCATGGCACCTTTGAGGGATCTATGGACGTGGACCCCAAGATCCCCCTGTTCCTCCACACTGCTAAGAGTCCTGCCATTAACCCTGTATTCTGCCTTCAAGTTTGACCTTCCAAAGACTTCTGTAGTTTCATCCCCTTAAACAATCATTTTCTTTTTTATTCTTCCTTCTGGTGGATAATCTCAGATTTTCCTACATTATACTTCTGCTAACTTCTTGTCCACTCACTAAGCCTATCTATATCCCTTTGCTAACTCCATGTGTCCTCCTCACAACTTGCTAATCCACCTGTCTTTGAATCATAAAACAAAGTTTACTGCAGTACACTTGGTCCCCTCATCGAGAGTTAAGGCCCCAGCACAGATCCCTGTGGCACCCCTCTGTTTACAGATTGTCGATCTGAACATAACCCAATTATTCTGAATCTTTGTTTTCTGCATGTATGCCACTCCTGTATCCATTTCATTATAGTACCTGCCCCACCCCACCCCCACCCCAATCTTCTGTAGTCTTGTACTGTAACCTCATATGTGGTTCCTCACTGAATGTCTTCTGGATATCCAAATACACCTGCTGATTCCTCTTTATCCACCCTGTTTATTACTTGCTCAAAAAACCCCAGTAACTGTGATAAATATAATTTCCCTTTCATGAAACCATGATTGCCTGATTGTCTTCTGATTTTCTAAATGTCTGGCCATCACCTCCTTAATAATGAATTCCAGCATTTGTCCAATGCCTTTTGTTTTCTGCTTTCCAATTCCTCTTTTCTGGAATGGTGGTTTTCCAATCTTTGGGGGGTCTCTGCAGAATTTTGGCAGATTACAACTAACGTATCCACTTTCTCAGCAGTCACTTCCTTTAGTATCCTAGGATGCTGGTCACCAGTCCAGGAGACTTGACTGCTTTTAAATTGGTAAGTCAGTTTATTATTGTCACATGCACTGAGGTGCAATGAAAACTTTGTTTTGCATGCCGTCCATACAGATCATTTCATCACATCAGTGCATTGAGGTAGTACAAGGGAAAGCAATAACAGAAAGCAGAATACAGTGTTACAGTTACAGAGAAAGTGCAGTGCAAGCAAACAATAACGGGCAAGGCCATAACGAGGTAGATTGTGAAGTCAAGAGTCCCTCTTGGGGAGCATTCGATTGTCTTATAACAGTGGGTTAGAAGCTATCCTTGAGTCTGGTGCAACACACTGTCAGGCTTTTGTATCTTCTGTCCTATTAGTTTGCCAAAAACATTAGTTTCCAGTGATGGAGATTATTTTGAATTCTTCCTCCCAATAGCCACTTAATCATTTGTTGATATTTATTATCATTGGGATTCTTCTAGTGTCCACTGGTGTTCACAAAAGGCATAGGAGATCAGGAGGGCTGGGGATACGCTAGAGATCAGGAGGACAGAGGAAGTGACAGTAGTTTGCACCTCAGAAAACATGGTTGTACTTCCCATCTTTGGACAGTCCAAGTGCCAATGTGACTATATCACTAGTGGTGGGTGCTATCAACCAACACCAAAACTACTGACCTATGATAGACTAAATTACACAATTTAAAGGGTGCTAAGGAACAGATTAATCTGGGTTAGTATATGTGCAAATCTTTGAAAGTGGCAAGGCATTTGTGAAAGTGGTTGGCAAAGCACATGGAATTCTCTGATTCACAAATGGATGCACAGAGCATAAAGGTAGGAAGGTTATGTTGAACCATTATAAAACCCCAGTTTGGCCACAGTTGGAGTACTGAATCCACTTCTGATCATCACACTTTAGGAATAATGTAAAGGTCCAAGAGAGGAAGCAGAAAAGAGTTACTGAGGTGGTTCCAGAGATGAGGGATTTCAACTACAGGGTTGGACTGGAGAAACTGGGGTTGTTTCTTTTGGAGCAAAGTAGTTGACAGGAGATTTGACGGAGGTGATAACGTCCAGAACTGGATGTAATAGGGAAAGAGAGGGAAGCCATTCCATGAGCAGATTGTTCCAGGGCCAGGCGGCACAGATTTGAAGTGACTTGCAAAAGAATCAGGGGATGTGAGGAAAAACATTTTTAAGCTGTGAGTGGTAGTGATCTGGAACACATTGTATATAGGACAGTGGAAGCAGGGTCAATCCTGACTTCAAAGCGCAACTGGATAGGCACTTCAGGGAAAGTAATTTGCAGAGCTTTGTGGGAATTTGGTGGCTGACAGAAATATTGTACAAAGAGCTATTATAGTGATTCAACAGCCTTTCTGTGCCATAAGATTTCCATGATTCCATCCTATAATGGTTGATAATATACCCCAAAATTGCCATTTCCTGATAATTTCCAAAAATAGTTCCTTCAGGGCCAACCCTATTTGACCAACAGGTCGACATTTCTCTTGGTTTCCTAAACTGTGATTAGCATTAACCCATCATATATTAATAATTTTTATGTTCATGAATACCTCCTTTGCTATCATCAGATTAAACATTTTATGTTCTATATTTACACAGTAATATTCTTTACTTTCCCAAGTAAATTTCTTAATGCTCCTCTTTGAAAGAAGTTTTAAATTGTAGGTACTAGTGAACCAAGTGTTACTTTTAAATGTAGGTTAGCCAACTCAGCTTGCATTCAAAATGTGTCCCACTGACAAAGATTGTCATAGAGTACTACAGATTAGGAGGCCACTCAGTCCATCATGTTTACGTTGGTTCACTGAAATAGCTATCTAATTAATCTAAATCACTTGTTTTTCCCCTTGAGCCTTGCAAGTGCTTTCCTTTAAAATATTTCCCTTTCAAAAGTCACTATTGAATCTGCTTCCACTACACGTTCAGGCAATGCATTCCAGATCACAACTTCGAGTGTAAAGTAAAATCTCCTCCTTTCATGAGAAGTTGATTTCTCAATAAGAAGTGCCCTTAAAGAACTGAACAACTACCCTTCTTTTCCCTTGGAGGTCTGCCAGAAGATAGTTCTACGAATTCTTCCTGGACCATTGCAAAGAGAAAATAAGACACTTTCTTCAAGCAGATACATCAGTAACAGCAGATTAAAGAGAAAGAGGGGGCGATCACGTGGAAATATTCACCTGGTTTGAAAGAAAGAAGAAATTCACTGGAGACTCTCCAGCTGAAAATTTAATAAGCTTTGAACATAAGGTTGAGTGATTGTAGTCTAAAGATCCAACAACCGTTTGTTGATCAGTCATACTCCTGATCTATCTATACATACAAATGCTTTGCATCTAGCGCATTTATCCTCTTCAAAGTGTCACACCTGAAGTGCAACATGTACACCTAATTGGCTCAAATATTTCATAAACAGTCACAATTTGCATCTGAGCCATTCCCTAACAATAAAGCATCAACAAGAAAAACTATTGAATGATAACAAGGTTTAAATTTAAAACTGGATTACAATATAGTGCACTAACATGCAGATCTCAAGCAATTACGTAGCAGGGTCAATCTTTATATATGTCGTCACTCAGGATTAACTAAACTTTTTGGTGCATGTGTTTGCTGCAAAATATTGATCAGTTCACAGTACAAGATGTGAAATATTGATCTGAATAAGGCACTAAGCAGCAAGGAGAAAAGCTATGCACTGAAATGAACATACCAGAAAAATAGGTACAGTCTGTAAGTTTAAATGAGGGTGTTGCATTTAATGAGAAAATGTATGTATATCCTTTCTGTATTCAATTAACTAAATCCTAGCAGTATTATAAAAACTCAGGAAATACATTTGCTAAAGGTCATGAAAATGAAAAATGAAGAAATGAAAAAAGAAATATTGAAGAGCATTGAATTACTATTAAAAGGAAACCTAACCAATTTAAGCTTGTGAATTGCAGAGCATTTAAAAGCAAATTTAAAAGTACAGGAAGGAGATAGAGAGCTTAGTGGAATGGTGTCATGCCAACAACCTTTCCCTCAATGTCAGCAAAACAAAAGAGCTGGTCATTGATGTCAGGAAAGGGGGCGGTGTACATGCCTGTCTACATCAATGGTGCTGTGGTTGAGAGGGTTGAGAGCTTCAGGTTCCTAGGAATGAACATCACCAATAGCCTGTCCTGGTCCAACCATGTAGATGCACGGCTAAGAAAGCTCACCAGCGCATCTACCTCCTCAGTAGGCTGAAGAAATTTGGCATGTCCCCTTTGACACTCACCAACTTTTATCAATGCACCATAGAAAGTATCTTATCTGGATGCATCATGGCTTGGTATGGCAACTGTTCGGCCCAGGACCATAAGAAACTGCAGAGAGTTGTGGACACAGTCCAGCACATCACGGAAACCAGCCTCCCCTCCATGGACTCTGTCTATACCTCTCGCTGCCTTGGTGAAGCAGCCAGCATAATCAAAGACACTACCCACCCAGGTCATTTTCTCTTCTCTCCTCTCCCATCAGGCAGAAGATACAGGAGCCTGAAGGCACATACCACCAGGCTCAAGGACAGCTTCCATCCCACGATGATAAGACTATTGAACTATTATACGATGAGATGGACTCTTGACCTCACAATCTACCTTGTTTGACCTTGCACCTTATTGTCTACCTGCAATGCACTTCACTGTAGCTGTGACACTTTACTCTGCATTCTGTATTGTTTTACTTTGTACTACCTCAATGCACTGTGTAATGAATTGACCTGTACGATCGGTATGCAAGACAAGTTTTTCACTGTACAAGTGACAATAATAAACCAATACCAATACCAGTACCAAAGTTTATCACAAAAATATCTAAGATGAAAGACTACATTTTCCATTTCCTGTATTTTGAATGGCATCTTATTCATTGCATGAGTAATTGCTCTTTAGATGTACTTCAGTGACTGTAGTATTTTGTGGGCCAGTTGGCCATGTAAGTGCAAATACTGGCACTGTGTGTGTTGCTCCAGATTCCAGCATCTGCAGAATCTCTTGTCTCTCCACTGTGTAACTGCATTGCTATTTGTGGACCCTTACCATGTGCAAAATGATTCCAACAACACAACAAAGAATACATTGCAAAGTCACTTAATTGTGAAGAACTCTAGGGTGTTCTCAAGTCATGAAAGGCACCATAAAATTGGTCCTTGTTTCGTTCTTGAAATAGGTAAAAACTAAATGGCCATTGTGTGTCTGGTTGCTGCCTTGACACACACTTCTCACATTTACTAAGATACAGCAACTCGGCATTGCCCTAGATTATATGCTTTTTATATTTGAACTTCTCAAAATCGTGAAGATCACTAAAAAATATTAGTGCCAAGAAATTCTCACTGTAGTGAAAGGTTCAAATAGCAGGGATTCAAGATGAACAATAGAAAGTTATCAGTATGTAAAGAAAGGGTAAAAGTTTACATGCAGCTGATGGATCTGTGGAATGAACTGAAGGTAACAAACGAAGTGAGACACCACAGAGGAGGAAAGGACATGTAAGAAGTCTGGATATTGGAAATACATGGAAAAGAAGTATAAAATAGTCTGTGAAGGGAAAAAAATCAGGATGCCAAGTTCAAAGTTATTCATGCTTTAAGATTATCACCACTTGAGATTTTTATAGATATAAACCTGAGAGTGCCAGCTTTCTTTCCAATCCACCAGAGATTATCACGATTGAAGGCTGGAAGAAAGAAAAACAGTAGTGGCTCAACTGGTGGCCCATGGTCTCTACCAGAGGCGCTGATCACGTATACTCTTGAATTTGGAAAATGAAATGTGATCTCTCAGTGAAATGTGTACATTTCTTTTGGAGCTTGACAGGGTAAATAACAGGAAGCTGTTTCCCTTGGCTGAAGTACCTAGAATCGGGGTTGCAGCCTCGCCATTAGAGGACAGCCATTCTATGAAGAGAAGTGAAGAAGATTTTTTTTTACCCAGAGGGTCTGTAGCATCTTATTCGTTGATTATTTTCAAGTCAGAGGTGGATGGATTTTTGGATATTAAGGGAATCAAGGGATATGTGGTTAGTACAGGAAAATGGTACTGAAATAAAAGAGCAGCCTTGATCTTATTCAATGAAAGAGCAGGAGCCAGGGGCTGAATGGCCTACCCTGCTTCTATTTCTTTTATTCCAAAATGTTCGGTGTGTGCTGAGGCTTTTGCAATAGGTTTACAGGGATGTGACTGGACCAGAAGTGAAAAGATTCAGCACAGTTGTGGTTCAGGGGTTGCATTTTTACCTCAATAGGTTGAGGATTCAAACACCACTTGGGAGATCTAACCACATAAGCAATGGTGACAATGCAAAACAGTGCTGAAGAAATGATTTATTGTAGGAGGGGTTATCTTTCAGGTTAGAAATTGTCCAAGTCCCTATTGCATGCATGTTAATCAGCCCATAGCACTACTTTGATAAAGAAAAGAGACAGGAATAATCTTGCCCTGGCCAATATTATCCCTCGTTCAACATCACTAAAATATCTGCTTATTAGCCCATTGCTGTCTGCTGGGCACATACTAGTTGCTTCCTTTTCCTCATTGTAACATGAACCACAGTTCAAAAGTGATGCATTGTCTGTAAAGTTTGTTGGAATGAAAGGTTCTGAATAAATGTAGGGGTCATCATTTTTAAAATCACTGAATCTATGAGACAGTGGGCTTGTGAAGGAAATCAATATAAAATGGGGTTTTGGGACAAGTTTGCTTTCAGTTTTTCCTAAACATTCATATGTTCTTGTTCTCAAATACTCTCACAAAACCTAGACAACATTCAGGCACGGGCTGTTACGTGGTGAATAACAATTATAATTACAATTATAATACACAGGTGCCAGGCAATGATCACCTCCAAGATGAGAGAGTTGAACCATCAACCTTTGACATTAGTCCCTCACCATCAACATCCCAGGGGAGTCACTATTGACCGGAAAATCAACTGGACCAGCCACATAAATAGCCTAACTGGTCAGAGGCTGGATCTCAAAAAACTCACAAGAAGTTTGACAGCATCCAGGGCAGAGCAAACCGCTTGATTGGCCCCCCACCCTAATCATGAACTGTCTCCCCTGTTGGTGTACCATCTACAAAAATCACTGCAGTTACTTGCCTACGCTACTCCCTAACCCACCAAGGACAAGACAGCAAGTGCATCAGAACACCATCACCTGCAAGTTACCCTCCATGTTGCAGACCATTATGATTTGGAAATATATTGCCAGCCTTCCATCATGACTGGTCCAAACCTTTAAACCCTCTGCCCAATAGCACCAGGAGGGTCACAGAGACAGTTCACCACCACCTTCCCAAGGGTGCTAAGGGATGAACAATAAATGCTGACCTTGCCAGTGAGTCCTCCATCTCAAAAATGAATAAAAATAAAATAAAACATGAACATTTCAAATCCAGATGACTGGTTGTCGTCAACTAAAAATACTCCACATCTGGTAAATGATGAAAATGCAAGGGTAACCACTTCTAACACCTTGCCACTTCTTAACTCACAGTCAGCTTGCACCCTGTGTTAGAACCTTGTTCTCTCGTGTCTTTCCTGCCCACTGTGGCAAGGCACTATAACGCTAATGTGAATACAGCATTCGGGTGGATGAATTATAATGAAGGATGTTTGAATATTTGCTCTGGGAATAGTAATTTAGAACCATGGCGAAACATGATTTAGGTTAATATTGCCGATTTGTTATTTTGGCAGGTTGGCTTCTACTGGCTTTGATCACATTTATAAATAAATATGTGCAAAGGCAGAAGTGTTTGGCTGGCAATTCATCAACATTCATAATGGACATCTGGTCAAATTTATTGCATGGCAGGGAAAAACTGTAATATAGTTATAATATATGCATGTTGGAAAAAGGAAAATTAACCTCTAATATGCTCACGTAAACTTTGCACAGTCAAGTAGTTTATTGCACGAGTGTGGTTGATGGATTTTCTGAAGTGTCATTCACATTTTCCTTGGCCGGAAATCACTGATGAAAATCTGTCAATAAATATTTATCTTGCTGCATCCTGACTTACTACACAATACTGAGATAACAAAAAAACATTGGGTATATTTGAAAACATTTTGTGATGCATATTATCTTAACTCTAAGAGATTCTGTGATGTGGGTAGATGGCTGACAAAGCAAATCAATGGCAGTCTCTTCATAGTTAGAGGAGTTTTGCTGATGTATGTTAATCACTCAGGGCAAATTAACTTAATCACTGACTTAAATGGTCAACTAATTCACTATTATTAGCCATGCAGAATTGTCCCTGGTAACAAGATTACTTTTTTAAATCACCATAAGACTCTGTTTTAGCACTTAAAATACCCTGTGGTAGAATTACTATGGCAACCTTACTTGAAGTGGGTGAATACAAATCCGTACTGTTTTATAATTTTCTTATGCTGAAGATTAAACAAGCTCTCCAATGCAGCCCTCGCCCATCCATCTGTGCACCGCAAGACTTTAAATTATTCTAACCTGCATGGTAAACATGGTTCAATAACTGTTTTAGTAAAGGAACATCGCTCTAATCACCCTTTACTTGATTTGTTAGTGACTTTATTATGCCCCAATAGTCTGGGCTCATTCCAAAGATTTGCCACATTCAGCACAACAAAAGAATCAGAATACAAAAGACCTCGAACACGTCCCCTCCGAGCTTTCTGTTTTCCAGAGAAACATGAGGTAGCCTACTCAAGCTCTAGTGGAGTTACATCCTTCGAGTTCTGGTAACATCACTCTAATTCTAATATGCACACTCACCAGGGCTTCAATGTTCTTGTTATAGTATGAAGACAAGAGCAGCATGTAATACTTCAAGCATGGCCCTTCCCTACCCTTTCTATTTCTTTGCAATTAATTCAATGTTTTTAAGCACTTACCAAAAGTTGAAGAAAAAGGGAATTTAAATCATCCTATCAACAAAAAAATGTTCTATTGCATTGATTTTAACAGCACAACTTGCCTGAATTCAAATCATCAATAAATAATTTGGAATTTTAACTTTAAAATAAAATATAATATAAAATAAAATCTGGCACCCTAGATATATTTACAAAATACTATTTTTGTGATAAATATACTTTGATAAAATACTTTGCTTCAGTATTCACTTGTGAGAGAGACCTTGATGCTTGTGAGGACAGCGAAAAACAGGCTGATAAGCTAGAACATGTCGATGTTAAGGAGGATGTACTGGAACTTTTGAAAAGCATTAGGATAGATAAGTCCCCGGTGCTGGATGGGATATATCCCAGGATACTACGGGAAGTGAGGGAAGAGATTTCTGAGCCCTTGGCGAAGATCTTTGCGTCCTCGCTGACCACAGTAGTACCAGATGATTGGAGGGTGGTTAGTGTTTTTCTTTTGTTCAAGAAAGGGAATAGAGATAAGCCTGGGAATTATAGACCACTGAGTCTTACTTCAGCGGTGGGCAAATTATTGGAAAAGATTCTTAGGGACAGGATTTATAAGCATTTATAGAAGCATTGTCTGATTAGGGATAGTCAGCATGGCTTTGTGAGGAACAGTTCATGCCTCACGAGCCTGATTGAATTCTTTGAGGATGTGACAAAGCACATGGATGAGGGTAGAGCAGTGGATGTGGTGTATATGGACTTGAATAAGGCGTTTGATAAGATTCCCCATGATAGGCTCATTCAGAAGATCGGGAGATATGGGATCCAGGGAAATTTGGCTGTGTGGATTCAGAATTAGCTCGCCCATAGAAGACAGAGGGTGGCTGTAGATGGAGTGTATTCTGCCTGGAGGTTGGTGACCAGTGATGTTCCGCAGGGATATGTTCTGGAATGCCTGCTCTTTGTGAATTTTATAAATGATTTGTCTGAGGAAATGGAAGGGTGGGTTAGTAAGTTTGTAGATGACAGGAAGGTCAGTGTTGTTGTGGATAGTGTAGAAGGTTGAAGGTTACAACGGGACATTGATAAAATGCAAAGCTGGGCTGAGAAGTGGCAGATGGAGTTCAACCCATAAAAGTGTGAAGTGATTCACTTTGGAAGGTTGAATTTGAAGGCAGAATACAAGGTTAATGGCAGGACTCTTATTAGCAGTGTGGAGGAACAGAGGGATCTTGGGGTCCAAGTCCAGAGATACCTCAAAGACGCCGGGAAAGTTGATAGGGTTGTTAAGAAGGCGTATGGCGTGTTGGCTTTCATTAGTCGGGGGATTGAGTTCAAGAGCTGCGAGGTAATGTTGCAGCTCTATAAAACCCTGGTTAGACCACACTTAGAGTATTGTGTTCAGTTCTGGTTGCTTCACTATAGGGAGGACGTGGAAGCTTTAGAAAAGGTGCAGAGGAGATTTACCAGGATGCTACCTGGATTAGAGAGCATGTCTTATGAGGATAGGTTGAGCAAGCTAGGGCTTTTCTCTTTGGCATGAAGGAGGATGAGAGGTGACCTGATAGAAGAGTGTAAGATGATGAGAGGCATAGATCGAGTGGACAGTCAGAGACTTTTTCCCAGGCAGAAATGGCTAATACGAGGGGGCATAATTTTAAGGTGATTGGAGGAAAGTACAGGGGGGATATCAGAGGTAAGTTTTTTTACACAGTGAGTGATGGGTGTGTGGAACACACTGCCAGGGGTGCTGGTAGAGGTAGATACATTAGGGACATTTAAGAGACTCCTGGATTGGCACATGGATGATATAAAAATGGAGTGGTATGTGGGAGGGAATGGTCAGATTAATTTTAGAGTAGGTTGAAAGGTCGGCACAATATTGTGGGCTGAAGGGCCTGTTCTGTGCTGTAATGTTCAATGTTCTATGTTGTTCTGTGTGTTCAAAATTGTTTGTCAGATGTCACCAATTTTTTTAATGTAAAAAAAATTATAAACAATTGGGGCATACAATATTACACAGCTACACTGGCTCATGGAAGATTTTATGCCTGCTATTGTGCAAATGAAAATAAAAAAAAAACAGCAGATTGCTGAAAATCTGAAACAGAAGATGCTGGAAATATTTAGCAGGTCAGGCCCCACATCTGTGGGAAGCGAGACAGAATCTATGCTTCAGGTCAGAGACACAAGAGACTGCAGATGCAAGAATCTGGAGCAAAATACAAACAGCTGGAAGAACTCAGCGGGTCAAGCAGCATCTGTGGAGGCAAAGGGATGATCGACTTTTCGGGTCGAGACCCTTCATCAGAACTGAATAGGAGACAAAAGAAGCTATAAAGCTGCAGAGAGAGTGGGGTATGGAGTGTTTCTAACTGGATAAAACCTGGCTGTCCATGGGTAATTGATTTCTTGGTCTATATCAGGCAGCCATCTCTAATATTAGCTGAGCTTGTTTCCTTTCTCTCTGGGAATGGAGGACACGCCCAACCTGACCTGCAGGTCTTTCTGCTCCGCATTTTATCACGCCAAAATTCTTTCATTTTGGTTCTTTTATTTATGTTCTCACCCCCTCACTGCTCCCTTTCACTCATTGACCAGTTAACTTTGTTCCCCATGGTAACCCTGGATTAACCCTATCAGAGACATCCCCTTTCACCGACCCTCCCTGCAGCTTAACAAGCTCCTTCTTTCTCCTTCCCAGTTCTGACAAAGGGTCTCTGTGTGAAACATAGACTCTGTTTCTCCTCCCACACATGTGGCGTGATCTGATGAGTATTTCCAGCATTTTCTGGTTTTGTTTTAGATCACACTGATGAATTTGAGCAGAAATTTAAATCAAAACTTTACTTCTGAAAATAAGTAATATTCCACGTCTGTTTAGTGCCCAATCTGCTGATTGCACCCGAAACAGAAACTCTTCTATGAAATTTCTGACTGTAAAATCACTCTTTTGTGGTATTTCAGTAATCTGCTCCGGCCCCTACAACCCTCAGATATGACGGAAACCAGACTCCTCTTCATGGACTCTGCCTACACTTCTCGCTGCCTCGGTAAAGCAGACAGCATAATCAAAGACCCCACCCACCCCAGACATTCTGTCTTCTCCCCTCTCCCAGCGGGCAGAAGATAGAAAAGCCTGAAAGCACCTACCACCAGGCTCAAAGGTAGCTTCTATCCCGCTGTTATAAGACTATTGAGTAATAGTACGATAGTAACCCTAGTACAATAACGTGGACTCTTGACCTCACAATCTACCTCATTACGACCTTGCACCTTATTGTCTACCTGCACTGCACTTTCTCTGTAGTGTTACACTTTATTCTGAACTCTGTTATTGTTTTACCCTGTACTACCTTAGTGCACTGTATAATGAAATGATCTATATGAACGGAGAGATGATTGTGGATTTTAGAAAGGCTCAGGCTGACCATTTACCCCTGTGCATCAATGGCATCATTGTACAGAGAGTCAGCTGTTATAAGTTCTTGGGAATACATATAGCAGACGACCTGTCCTGGTCAACTAACATCCCTTCCCTTGCCAAAAAGGCACAGCAGCGTCTCCACTTTTTACGGCGGCTGAAAAGAGCAAACCTGCCCTCCCCCACCCTCACTACATTCTACAGGGACCATTGAGAATGTCCTGACTAGCTGCATCTCTGCCTGGTATGGGAACTGTAACATCTCTGACCGTAAGTCTTTACAGAAAATTGCGAGTACAGCGAAAACGGTCATTGGAGTACCTCTTCCCTCCATCTCAGATATTTACAATACACGATGCACACGTAAGGTTTATAGAATTATAGATGACCCTTCTCATCCCTCCCACGACCTATTTGTCCCACTGCCGTCTGGCAAGCGGTACCGGAGCATCTGGGCCAGAACTACTAGATTGCACAACGGTTTCTTCCCCCAGGCTGTCAGGCTCCTGAATACCCTGGTAGACAAATGCCGCGTCAAAAACTCTGGTTTGCACAATGGCGTATAAGAACTTTGGCTGCTGCTGAACATGTTTATACAATGAGTACAACACACTGAGCTTGTATTTCTCTTGTCTAACTCGGTTTTGCACTAACTCTGCACTAAATTTGTATTTTGTATATACTGCTTTTTTGCACTATTTGTACTTGCACTAATTTTTTTTGATTTTTTGTTTTTTGTTTGTGTTTATTGTATGCCTTCTGTTCGATGTATGTCCTCTGTTATGTGAGTCTGGGGGAAATAACATTTTGTTCCGCCATGTGTTTTTATAGCATGGATGAATGACAATAAAGTAACTTGAACTTGAACAAGTTTTTCACCGTACCTTGGTACATGTGACAATAGTAAACTAATTCCAGTATCTGCAACTCCTCCAATCTGATCCTTGGACATTTATGGTTTTCATCCCACCATTGTTGGCAGCTACACTTTCAATTGCCGCAGCCCTAGACTCAGGATTTTCTTTTTCCTTATTACCTTGTGCCCTCCATTATGATGCTTCTTAATGGCTCTCCCTTTGACCAAAAATTTTGGTGCCAGTCCAAAATCTCTTTACATGACTTGGTATCAATCTTGTCTGCCAAGTTCCTTGGGACATTTTGACCATGTTAAGTATGTTCTATAAATGCAAGTTTATGTTGCTGTCATAAGATCTTTTACATCTGCCTGTTTCATATGAAAGATGCCATTTCACAAGGCAGTAGTCTCTCAGTCTAGATTATTCACTCAATTCCTGGTCCAAGGAATAGAAGCTGCAACCTTCCAACTTACAGATGTGCCAGCTCTTGCTAAACTGAAATTGGACACATTCCAAGATTAATTTCATATAATGGACAAAATATCCTATGGGATTCAATGACCTCTATATATGCAATCATGCAAGGTTGAACAATGGCCCCATGAATTCAAAATGTTGAAGCCTACAATGATGCAGCACAGAAGGAGGCCAATTGTCTCTCATCACACCACATTCTATGAAAGAGCTATCCAATTGTCTCCACTCCCCTCCCCTTCCTCATCTCTGTAATTTTACCTTCTCAATTATTTATTCAATCTCCTTTCAAAAGTTATTTATTCATCTGCTTTCACTACCCTTCCAGACTGTCCTTTCCTGTTCATAACAACTCACTGCATTAAAGATTACATCCTTGTGTCACCTCTGTTGCTTTTGCCAATTACCTTAAATCTATATCCTTTAGCTACCAAACATTCTGCCATCAGAAACAGCTTCTCTTTATAATATTCCTGCAAGGATTTGAACACAACTAACAAATCTCTTCTTAAGGTTCTCTGCACTAAGGACAATAATCCTGGCTTCTCTAGTCTTTCCAAGTGACTGAAGTCTTTCATCACTTGTACTATTACAGTAAATCTCCTCTATACCCTCTCTAAGACCTTGAGGTCCTTCTGAAAGTATTATGCCTAGAGTTGGCTAAAATAATCCAGCTAGGGTCTAACAGTGTTTTATGAAGGTTTAGTGTTGTATCTTTTCTTTTGTACTGTATGCCTCAATTTATCAAGACAAGAATCCCACATACTTATTTATCAGCCTTTTCAACTTATACTGCTACCTTCAAAGAGCATATTTCTAGACCCCCGTGTTGCTGCACTCACTTTTGAATTGTAACATTTGTTTATATTGCTTCACCAAAACAAATTACTTCTCACAAAGCTGTGATTTCCGATGCCAAGGGTTTGTGTATTTCACCAATCTAGGTCCTTCTGAAGTTTTTCCTTATTGTTTTCTGTATATCTGAATTTTGATTCATCTGCAGACTTTAAAATTATACCCTGTATGATTCCAGGTTATTTATGTATAACAAAAAGAGCAGTGTTCCCAACACCGAACTAGGCGAATGCCATTTCATACTTCCCTCTATCCTCTGCATACTGTCGTTCAGCCAACTTCATATCCATACAACTACTGCCCCTTTCATTCCATGGGCTTCAATTTTGCTATCAAATGGTGCTTTGTTTCTGCTTTTTGAAAATCTGTAAATCCATCGTCAATGGCACTGCTTTCATCAACCTTTTCCATTATTTCACCACAGAACTTTGTCCAACAAAACAAACTCATGCTACAAAACAAACCTCAAGGCTGCGTCCTCAGCCCTCTACTCTACTCCCTATACACTCATGACTGTGTGGCCAGATTCTGCTCCAACGCCATCTACAAGTTTGTAGATGATATTACCGTTGTAGGCCGTATCTCAAATAGTGATGAATCGGAGTACAAGAAGGAGATAGAGGGCTTAGTGGAATGGTGTCATGACAACAACCTTTCCCTCAATGTCAACAAAACAAAAGAGCTGGTAAATTGACTTCAGGAAAGGGGGCGGTGTACATACACCTGTCTACATCAATGGTGCTGAGGTCGAGAGGGTTGAGAGCTTCAAGTTCCTGGGAGTGAACATCACCAACAACCTGTCCTGGACAAATCACGTGGATGCCATGGCCAAGAAAGATCACCAGTGCCTCTACTTCCTCAGGAGGCTGAAGAAATTTGGTTTGTCCCCTTTGACTCTCACCAACTTTTACCGATGCACCATAGAAAGCATCCTATCAGGATGTATCACGGCTTGGTATGGCAACTGCTCTGCCCAAGATCGCAAGAAGCTGCAGAGAGTTGTGGACACAGCTCAGCGCATTACGGACACCAATCTCCCCTCCTTGGACTCTGTCTTTACCTCTCGTTGTCTTGGTTAGCATAATAATAAAGACCTCACCCACCTGGGACATTCTCTCTTCTCTACTCTTCCATCGGGTAGAAGATACAGGAGCCTGAGGGCACGTACCACCAGACTTAAGGACAGCTTCTATCCCACTGTGATAAGACTATTGAACGGTTCCCTTATACAATGAGATGGACTATGACCTATGACATCATGACCTCATGATCTACCTTGTTGTTACCTTGTACCTTATTGCACTGCACTTTCTCTGTAGCTGTGACACTTTACTCTGTACTGTTATTGTTTTTTTTACCTGTACTACATCAATGCACTCTGTACTAACTTGATGTAACTGCACTGTGTAATGAATTGACCTGTAAGATCAGTTTGTAAAACAAGTTTTTCACTGTACCTCGGTACAAGTGACAATAATAAACCAATACCAGTACCAATAAACTTAAATAAACCACATTTATTAAACTGCTGACTTTGTCTCAGATTGCGGTATGGGTCCAAAAGCTCCCCCGCTCTGGATGTTAAGCTGGCTGGCCTGCAACTGCCGTGTTTCTCCCTTTCCCTCTTTCTTTAAACATGGGTCTAACACTGGTAAACCTCTCACCCTCCCAAATCTAAGGAGCACAGGAAGGTTCTGTCCATCAGCTCCACAGTTTGTGCCCTTAATTCCTTCAGTAACCTATCATGCATCCCACCTGGACTAGGTGATGTTTCTACTTTGAGAACTGCTAAACTACTTAAGTATCTCCTTTTCTATTTTCATCCTTTGCAATATAGATGCTGCCTCCCCCTTTACTGTAAAATTGGCAGCATCCTCTTCTCGAGTGAAAACTGTTTTAATCATGCTTCCCATCCTCAAAAGAAATCTTTCTTGGTCTGTAATTTACCCCACCCATCCTTTCCATACCCCTTTGCTTGTCTGCTTGTTTACTGAGGACCTGCGGCTGCCCAACTCACCCCGCTGTTCCTCTCTTCTCATGGCAAGGGTTAAGGGCTGAACTATGTTGGTGCATTGAGTTTCAAATTGAAGTTAGTTTGCATAAGTTACTAAGTAAAAATAACCCACTGACTTCAGTTAATGAAGGTTACATATTATGGACAGATCACTCCACATGTGGAGTGTCATAGCTCCCAGTTTATTTCAAAATAATACAACAATTTGTCTCATGCCAGGCATTAGCAAGGATGAAGAGTAATACATTGTCTTATCTCAGAAGACAATTGTGCAAACACAATCTGAGAGAATATAGTTGTGGGAAAGTTTACCTGCCATGAATAGTGGGAAGTCGTTGCTCAGGAATGTGTCTGAGGTACTACTACTTCATTTCCTCAGCTCACTGTTAACAAGAGGGGTGGAGGGACATGGAAGGTGCTGATGTCGCTCACTCTTGAAACTAAGCATTGTCTAAAGGCCATCAGGGCGGTCGGTTGGCTGGCTCTCAGTTTATGTCACCTGGTGAGGCACAGTGAGTTTGTGGGTAACTACTCAGCCAGGTCTGAGGAAGTGGACTCGAAAGGAATCTGCTGCCAGAAATAAATAATCTACTGAGAGAAACCATGTATTTGGTTTACTTTATTTATGCAATATTTTAAGAAAGCAGTGAGATTAAGTTAACTATCAGCCAAATTGTGTTAGATTAGAACCGTGCCTCATGTCTGGATGGATACACGCAGTCTCACTTACCTCATGCAAGCACGCAGCCTCACTTACCTCCTACTACCATCAGTCAGTCTCATTTACCTCTTGGGACCATGCGACCCCCAAACCCCTGCCAACCTTGCTACTGTGGCCGTTCTACGAGCCACATTAAGCCACGAGCTGAAAACAGAGGTCCAGCCAATGGACTGTTCTGATTGGCTTTTTGACAGCTCATGTTGTCACGAGCCTTTTTCTACAGTTTCCAAGTTTAATGATCAGAGACATTTAGAAGCAGTTATTAAGTAATTTAAAAGAATATATTCTGTTAAAATTAAATTCGAATTGGATATATCAATTACAAATATTAATAGTAACTGAAACAAAGTGAAAACAAGCCACTTACCTTTTCAGTGAACATCAGCGATACCATTCAAATGATTTGGGTTGCGTCAGAGGTGCCACCTGAGGAGCCAGATGCCAGGTGTACCTGACTGCTCTGCTCACTGTGTATCAGAATCGCCATTGGCCTCAGTGCTGAGTCCTCCAACATCTCCACCTGTTCCCTACTACGTTCCGCACTACAATGTGTAAGTGCGAATGTTCAGAAGGAGCAGACCCACACACTACAACTAGCCAGTGCTTCTCTTTAGAAGCCACAGCTGCTGGCTAGCTGTGCAGTGCATCCCACACAGGACAAGCAGCCATCCTCTGGATGTATCATTCTTTGAAACTTCCATGCAGTGGAAATCAACTTTCCTGTCTACAAACAAAACTAATTTGAGGGGTCAAGTTTGTTCTTGTCTTAAATATTTCAGTTCATCTTTGTAAAAATGGGTGAAGCAGACATGAAGGTGCTCTTGAAAGTCATGGTAGGTTGTTCAAATCACAGGGGAGAGTCCTATTCTTACATCACTTGGAGCTATTGTATAATTAAATGATACCTGTCGGGGTACATTTCCAAATGTAAGTCATTCTGTTCTCTTCCTGAAGTGAGCAGCAGAATTATCTAAAGCAAATCTGGAACCTGTGACAGAACGGCATACTTTTGGGCACAACTACTTTCAATCTAAGAAATATGAACCTTAATTTCATATGACAGAATTGACTTCACTGAGAGTAGACTGGTATTGAGCTTGAAAATATACTTATTGGGTGTCAAGGTTGGATCATAATAGTTTCACTCTGTGCTGCAGGCTGGTATTCCTTCAGTCTCTCAAATGTTCCTCGAATTATAGCGTGATGCAGCACAGTGACATTTGGTCAGCGGTCTCAGAAATAGCTCTTTAAAGGAGCTATGCAATTAGTCCCACTCCCCTGCTCTTCTCCCCTTTGTGCTGCAAAATTCTCTTTTAAAAAATTTATCCAGTTTCTTTGTGAAAGCTGTTACTGAATTCCTCTTTTTCAGGCTGGCCATTCAAGATCGCAACAATTCACTAAAAATAATGCATTCTCCTCACTTCCCTGCTGGCTTTTTGCCAATTATTTTAAATCTACATCCTCTGGCTACTGACCCTCTTGTCAGTGGAGACAATTCCTCCCTATCTGCTCTGACAGAATCTGTCTTCTGTTAGATTGATGCAAGTATTGATTATTGGTATGTCTTTTCTGAGGACTCCTTACTTGTAATTATAAATTATAAACTCAACTCTAATTCCTCCATTTCAAAAAGTCATGACCAATTAGACAAAAATGATGTGTAAATTTAATAAGAATATTGTTTCTAGCGAAATAATAAGTTATCTTCTCTCCAGACAGGCTGACCTTGTTAAAACACTGCACTGCCTGTCAGTGAGAACTGTGCTACTTCTTCAGGATGTTGCATGGAGGATTCCTGGACAATGGACCAATAATCCAATCAAAAGAGTTAAACAACAATATAAACTATGTAAGTGAAGCCAACAGCACTAGTGTTGAATGATTATACTGGTTCCTGGATCAGCAAGACCTTAAATTTAAAATTCTCATCTTTGTGTTCAATCCTTTCTGCACCTCATCCCTTATCTCTATAACCTTGTCCAGCTTACAAACCTCCAAGAGACTGTCCATTTCCCTCCGCAGATGCTGCCTAACCCACTAAGTTCCTCCAGCATCATGTTTAATGTTCAAGGTGTATGTGCTTCTCTAGTCATTTTTAATTGTTCCACAGTTAGTGACCAGGTCTTCAACTACCTATGCCAAAAGCTCAAGGAACCCCTCTCCAAACACTTCCACCTCTTTCTTTCTGTAAGGTTCTCTCTTTTCAAACCCCTCTTTCTGAAAAAAGCCATTGGTGATCTGTCCTGCTATCTCTTTATTGCTTGGTGTCAAATTTCACTGGTAATACTCCGGCTTAAAGCAGTAGGGTTATGTTAAAGGAACTAAGTAAAAACAAGTTTGTATTGTATATGTTTGAATTAGATGCACAAAACCTTTGATTAGAATTTGGTGCTCACTTCACTTAAATGCATTCCATGCATACCAGCTGGTACAGATCTAATTATCAACTGTGTGTTGCTCTTTCTTTACTGTAGTACCACACAACATAAAATACTACATTTTATAATACAGGAGCAGAAAGGATTAAAGAGCTTCTGGCACAGCAGCATTATTTGTGAGAGCAGTTCGGAGAAATCATCAGTTCCCCCGAAGCAGCATTAGACTGAAAAGAGAACAAAGGCCAGAGCCACAGGTCTCTGTTCTCTGACATTATCATTTATCCTGGATCCGATCTGTGCAGAAATGATAGCAAGCTTGAGCTGCACATCTTGACCAGCAAACCTGCATCTAGTTTGGTCTTGTCTGATGAGAGTTATCTATGAAAAAACAACCACTGATTGGTGAAAAAAATTGACCAATCGATTCACTGTCACTTCTACCGTGTCTTTTTCCTTAAGAGACGGGGCTTGGAGGCACTTCTAATCAGGATGCTAATGAGATCAGGTGGCATGCTTCAGATTTACACTCCAGCCAATTTTAATCTCCTATGAGGTTAGTATAAAGTAGCCAATCCTGTAGTATTTTGATCTGAATTTACGTGTGGCACAAGATAAGAAGCCAGTCAGGAAGGCTCTGAAATCATCCAGTCCATAGGTAATAAGTGTTTTCAGTAGCAGATGAACTGAAACACTGTACAGTGTCCAAACCCACAACTTTTAACACTTAGAAAAAATAAGGGCAGCAGATGAATGGTACACCACCATCTGCATGTTCCCTTCATAATTCACACACCACTCTGACTTAGAACATAAAAACATAAGAAATAGGAGCAGGAGTAGGCCATCTGGCCCGTCAAGCCTGCTCTGCCATTCAATAAAATCATGGCTGATCTGGTCATGGACTAAGCTCCAACTACCTGCCTTTTCCCCAAAACCCTTAATTCCCCATCTATGCAAAAATCTAACTGTGTGTGAAATATACTTATTGTGGTAGCCTCCATGGGCAGAGAATTAACTATTCTCTGGGAAAAGCAGTTTCTCCTCATCTCCATCATAAATCTATTTCCCCGAATCTTGAGGCTATGTTCCCTGGTGCTAGTCTCAACTATAGAGCTATATCTTAGAGTCTTAGAGCTTAGAGCTATATCTAAGTCAGATTGCATCAAAATCCTGGAACTCCCTCCCCAACAATCCTGCCATAATTCAAGGAGGCAGCTCACCACCACCTTTTCAAGTGCAATTAAGGTTGGGCACACCTCCAGTTATGTCCACATCTCATTAGATTAATAAAAAATTATAAAAATAACCAACCTTGTTGATGGAGTAGATGTGTTTGAAAAGTCACCTCTCAGCCAAACACAACATTCAGGTTGTGAAAGATCTGTTTCAGCTTCAGAAAATGAGAATGTTAACCAGGAGGATGAGTTTGTGGAAGGGACCAACAACTGCTTCTCTATATTTTGTTGCCTGAAATGTTGGCTGATCTAATACTGAACATCAGATAACCAATGAGAGAATTCAGTTGTCCAAAGAGGTAGTGGTGAGATAGAGCCAAGTAGCATCAGTATACTGATGTGCTTTTAAATCATGTTATAAAGTGGCAGTATGCTAATGAGGAAGAGAGGGAGTAAAAGGGTAAATTCCCAGAGCACTCCAGAGGTAAATGTTGTGGAAAGGGGAAAGAGAACCATGGCTATGATTTGATAAACAAGAATGAAACCAAGAAACACAAAGCTGGACGAAAGAGGATAGTTATAAGAGGAGGCTGGTTAACCATATTAAAAACTGCAAAGAGGATGAGAAGAAATAGTTTACCATGGTCAAAATTCACAAAGAATGTAATTCATGATATTGAGAAAGGCCATTTCAGGATTCTCATTGAGACAAACCAGACTGAATAGATTCAAATGTAGAAACATGGGAAAGATAGGCAAATATTTGGCTGGTGTCAACATGTTCCAAGACCTTGGACTGGATGGTCAAGCTGCAGATGGGCAGCTTTGCAAAGCTAAAGAGTTCAAGGATAGTTCTCTGGAGGAATGGTGTTGATAGCACATGTAATGTATTCTCAGTCCTGGAGGGTTGTGGAGGCTAGATCACTGACAGTATTTAAAGAGAAGATAGATACATTTCTGTAGGATCCAGCATATATGAGGAGTTTGGAACCAGCATACAAGAGGAATTGAAGCCTGGAGCGGATCAGCCATGACCATATTAAATGTTGGGGCAGGCTTGAGGGGTCAAGTGGTCTACTTCTCCTTTTTCCTTGTGTTCTTTTGGAATGGGGAAAGTTATGTGAACAACACCCAAAGAAAGAGAATCGTGTTATCTAACATTGGGCCTCAGAAGGAAAGTTGAAGGATCAGCAGTTCAATTGGAATAGAATCAAGGGAACAGCAGATGGCCCGTATTGTCAGGAGGGCAAGGCAAATTGTGTTGCTGAGCATCCAGAGAGGCCAGAATGACAGAGGATCTGATCTGTTGGACCCATATCCAATAAATTGACTTTAGATGCTGAAAAACACTCCAAAATCACTGAAGGAAAACCGACAGGCAGATGTTGTGGGGGGGGGGGGGGGGCGGGGTGGTGGTTGGGTGGGTGGATGTGGATCTGGTGCAGATATCCAGTGGATGGACAAAGATTTAAGCTAATTGGGAAAAGAAACAGTAAACACTGAAAGTTATGAGCTGGAATGCAGCATCTGAAAGAACAAAGGAAATAGTTTCTGGAATAATTGAAAAAGGAAGTGGATCAGTATGTGAAGGATAAAAGTGCCAGGTATGAGACAGGAGGAACAAAATAACTTTTTCAACAAGCAAACAAAGGACCCCACAACCTCCTTCTGTTGTGTAACATTTACTGATACAATGAAATTGTGGGAACCCTGTTTTGTTAGCTATGGCTCTGTCAGTGGCAACGACTTCTTTGACAGAAGATTAAAGTCAGACTGTAGACACTTGGAGCATCTAATTCAGTGACAGTCAAATGCTACATTGAGTCACTCTCACAAACAGTGTCATTGGATGAACTGAAGTTCTATCTGATCCTTCAGATGGGTGAAACTGATGCTTGGCGGCAGTTTTTGAGAAGAGTTGGCAAGTTTTCCCCTTGTCCCAGTGAACACCAGTTCGTGCATCTGATCATTTTACTTCTTTGCTGGTTATGGGAGTCGCAAATTGACCACTGTGCTTCCTGCATCAGAATACAGTTATTGGCTTATTGACTGTGAAGTTCCAAAGTTGCAAGGGATGCTGTATCAATGCAAGTCCTCTTTTTCTTTAAAGGCTACAAAAGTTGAAGTTCACAACCAGCAAGATGAACTGATTGAACCAAAATTGCTGTTATTTTTGCCTTGTCACATATATAAGCTGCTGATTACAATGAGTCTCTGCCCATCACCACTGCTGACAAGGATTGCTGTGCACTACATGCCACTAAGACACAACGGTGTTCACACCAAAGGATTGGTGATACGTCTACAAGATTTCCCAGCAGCAGTCACTCATTGTTGATGACTGAAATACCCTGGGGCGATGATATACTATCCTTTAATGTGTTATCATATCATTTTCCTCGGTGGCTTTGATCAGTAAGGGAGGCTACAAAATACCTCATTAGAGCCATGTTTATTACGTGCTGCAAATTGTCTGCAGCCTTTAAATGCAGAGAGCTTCTGAAATGGCAGAACTCTGCGTGCAAAGTCGGTCACAGAAGGGCAAGGAATGATGCATACAAAGAAAGCAATGCAAAATTACTAAACACAATCATTTAATCATTATATGTACAGCAGGAGAGTGAAGGGTGTAGTTAGTAGAAGGCTGGTAAGAAATCTAAAACATTTCACACCAAACACAGAGACATAAATGCAAAGAAAGAATACGTTAAATGGGGAAATGGGGCATTGCTGTTTCTGACAGAAACAATAGCTTCAGTCATGATAAACACTAGCTATTGTCTGCAAAAAGTAGTAATGATTATGATAAAGATCCAAAGCAAAATACAGCAGGTGCTGCAAATCTGAAAGATAGTGAATGCCGGGAATACTCAGCAGGTCTGGCAGCATCTGTGGATAGAGGAACAGTATTAATGGTCCAGATTGATTACCTTTGATCAGGACTGGAACACATCAGAAATAAACCAAAATTTCTGCCATAGAGGAAAGAAGGGGGAGAGAGAATGAAAGGGAAGGTTTGTGACAGGAGTGATTGAATACCATAAAGTGATGCTGGTGGTAATTATGAAGAATATACCCTGTGATGACAAGAATATTTAGTGAAGTTAGCCTGGCTCTTCTCAATACAGAAATCATTGGAGCAATTTTACAAAACATCTGACCACAATTCCATACTAAATCTTCAGAACATCCTGCAAATACCAGAAAAATTGTTGTTTCAAAGCCCAGACTGAAGTACATTAATTTACCAATCCTTTGACAAATGCTGAAGTTAAGATGCTCAGATTGCAAAAAAAAGAGTACCAGCATATGGGCAGGAAGGCAGCTGACTTATAGTTACAGAGTCCTGCAAAAAACTTAAAGAGAGTAATAAGAAATCTTGCTGTGTTTCTCTAGTTGAACTAACAGGAAGACCAATATACAATCACCAAGAGTGGGGATCTAAAGCACCAGTAGTTTAAAATAGGGAGAGGATTTACTGTGAATCCTAAGGTCTGTAGAAAGACTGAACTCTTCTTCCACAACACACTCCACTTCAGATAGCTGGGACTATTCTCGCAAATAACTAAACCTGTATATGGGGTCTGAAGGAAGCAAAAAGGTAAATTCAAAAAGCTCTAAGACAAAGGCAAGGCTGTGGTTAAAAGTAAGAAGGCAGGCTTGGGGAAGGACAGAGGGCTTAATATAGCAAAAGTAATAAGGTATTAGTCACTAAGATAAAAATAGAAAAAATATTAAAAGATAAAGGCACCGTAACAAAATAAACGAATTAATGGCACGAATAGAAGTAAATGGATTTGATCTAACAGCCATCACACAGTCATGGTTGCAGATTGATATACCAGAGGAACTGTTATTTCAAAGCCAAGACCGAAGTGCATTAATTTACCCATCCTCAGACTGGCAAATGCTGAAATAAAACAAAGCAACTGCAACAAAACAGAAAATTAATGGCACAAATAGAAATAGATGGATTTGATTTTATAGCTATTAGAATCATAGTTGCAGAGTGACGAAGGCCTGGAACTAAGTATTCCGGAGTATTGGAAAATATAGATAAAATATGAAAGGTAGAATGGGAAGAGAGGAGGTAAATAGCTCTTACATATATTAAAGGATGGGATAGCTTGGAAATTTAAGGTATAGAATTAGATTGGGTAGGTAGTAAACAAAAGAAAAAAAATCAGGTGTGCGTAGTCTTAAGCCCCTTAACAGCAGATGTAATGTGGGGCAGATTATAAATCAGGCACATAGAGTGCATATAAATGGGTTTTCATATATACTGAATATATACTGAAGTATCATAACAGTTAAAAAAGATAATTTGTATTGAATCTACATATTAGTGGCACAGCTAGTAGAGCAGCTGCCTCACAGCGCAAGTGACCCATGATCAATCTTGACCTCAGGTGTTGTGTGTGTGGAGTTTGCACTTTCTCTTGATGACAACACGGTTTTCCTCTGGGTGCTCTTGTTCCCTCCCACATAGAATTGTAATCAGAATTGGTTTATTATTGTCACTTGTACAGAGGTTCAGTGAACAACTTGTTTTGCATACTGTTCATACAGATCAATTCATTACACAGTGCATTGAGGCAGTACAAGGTAAAACAATACAGAATGCAGAGTAAAGTGTCACAGCTACAGAGAAAGTGCAGTGCAGGTAGACAATAAGGTGCAAGGTCATAATGTGGTAGATTGTAAGGTCAAGAGTCCATCTTATCATACTAGGGAACCTTTCAATAACCTGGTGGTATGTGCTTTCAGGCTTTTATATCTTCTGCCTGATGGGAGAGGCAAGAAGACAGAATGAGTGGATGGGGTCCTTGATTATGTTGGATGCTTTACTGAGGCAGAGAGAAGTATAGACAGAGTCCATGGAGGAGAGGCTGGTTTCCGTGATGTGCTGAGCTGTGTCCACAACTCTTTGCAGTTTCTTGCGGTCCCAGACAGACCAGTTGCCGTACCAAGCCGTTATGCATCCAGATAGGATACCTTCTCTGGTGCATTAATAAAAGTTGGTGAGTATCAAGGGGACACGCCAAGTTTCTTTAGCCTCCTGAGGAAGTAGAGGTGCTGGTGAGCTTTCTTGGCCATGGCATCTACATGGTTGGACCAGGACAGGCTGTTGGTGATGTTCAATTCTAGGAACTTGAAGCTCTCAACCTTCTTGATCTCAACACCATTGAAGTAGACAGGTGCATGTACACCGCGACCCCCCCCACCCCTTCTGAAGTCAATGACCAGCTCTTTTGTTTTGCTGACATTGAGGGAAAGGTTGTTGTCATGACACCATGTCACTACACTCTCTATCTCCTTCCTGTACTCTGACTCATCATTATTTGAGATATGGCCCACTACGGTGGTATCATCTGCAAAGTTGTAGATGGAGTTAGAGCAGAATCTGGCCATACAGTCATGAGTATATAGGGAGTAGAGTAGGGGGCTGAGGACGCAGCCTTGTGGGGCACCAGTGTTGAGAATAATCGTGCTGGAGGTGTAGCTGCCTATCCTTACTGATTGCAGTCTAGTGGTCAGGAAGTCAAGGATCTAGTTACGGAGGAGGTGTTGAGTTCTAGATCTCAGAGTTTGGTGATGAGTTTGCTTGAAATTATAGTATTGAAGGTGGAGCTGAAGTCAATAAACAATCGTCTAATGTAGGTGCCTTTACTGTCCAGATGCTCCAGAGATCAGTGTAGGGCTAGGGAGATGGCATCCGCCATAGACCTGTATCAACGGTAAGCGAATCGCAATAAGTTGCCAGGGATGCTGGAGTTGATATGAGCCATGACCAGCCTTTCAAAGCACTTCATGATGGAGGATGTCAGAACCACCGGGGTGGTAGTCATTAAGGCATGTTACCTTGTTTTTCTTAGGTATCGGGATGATAGTGGCCTTCCTCATGCAGATATTAGGCTAATTGGCTATTGTAAATTGCCCCAAGTATATTGATGAATGGTGGATACTGGGGGGGGGGGGGGGGGGGGTCGGAGGTGGGGTTTGATGAGAATGTGGGCAAAATAAAAAAAAATGGAATGAATGTAGGATTAGTATGAATGAGTGGTAGATGATCAGCATGGATTTGGTGGGCCAAAGGGCCTGTTTTCATGCTGTCCGTCTCTATGACACTATGACCCCGAGGAATTAAAGAACTCCATGAGAAAGGTGCTCCAATCAGACTAAAAAAAACTGTTAAAAGTAGCTTTAAAGCGAGATGTTTCCATGCTTCCAAAAAGAATGGTAATCCTGAAAAATGGGAACATTTTGAAATTTGGTTGTTATTGATGAACAATACACCAACAAGAGACATTAAAAAATACAGATAGCAAAAGCTTTGATAGTTGTGTAAAAGGCATATAAAGAATGGTTAACAATGATCCCTTGGAGACAGAGGAGGCTATGGTAGCAAATAAGGACATTACAGAGCTATTAAACAAATCATTTGTATTAGTCTTCATTGTAGGAGAAACAAATATATATGACAAACGATGGGAAAACAAGGTTCAAGTGAGAATGGGGAACTTAAAACAGAGAGAAGAGTAAAGGCTAGCTTGAGAGAAATTAATGGGGTTTGCAGTTGCCAGATCAACATCCTTCCACCATCTTCAGCTACTGGATTGGCACCAAGGAGAACACTGGGCTGGTCAAAGCCAGGCAGAGGGCAGGTATTGTGGGAATGCACAGGGGTTACAACCTGTATGCAATCTGGCAGGGCTTGATGTATGTTTAATGAATATTTGAAATGGTTTACAGATGCACAATGGCAAAGTGGACACTGGCTTAGTAAGTAACAGAAGAAATGCAGTTTGTAGGTCTAGTGGTGAGTGGCGAATTGGGATGTTTATTGGTGTCAGAGGCAGATGAGGTGTTAACCCAGTCAGAAACAGGGTTTTGAGATCGTCTCACCACCTTCCCCTGCTCTGCATTCCGCTGCTCCTACTCCCCTGCTGTTGGTGTAAAGCTAGTGGCAAGAGCTGAGCCCCAGAATGCTGGGATTGCATAATATACAGGAGACACTGGTGCTACCGGGCTCCTCCAGAAAGTCCCAGGCAGCAGACGATTGTTTCAGCACAGCATTGGTCCATTCTATCACACTTCACCTGGCACTCATTGAACTTATGTTCAAATTGGTCATGTGTTGGGACAGTGATCTACTAGAGAATAGACTCTTCATCAGTTTTTGTTCAGTTATCGGGCTATGGCCACTATGATTTTGTGCTTACAGAGTCATAGTGAGATACAGCACAGAAACAGGCCCTTCAGCCCACTAAATCCATGCCAAACATCAATCACCCATTTGCACTATCCTATTCTAACCCATTTTATTCTCCCCAGGTTCTACCAGATGTTGGCCAGAAGGATTTAAAATCTCCAAATCAGCTAAGTGGAATGAGCAAGAAAAGTGGAAGCAAACTAAATGTCTTTGATCTTGCCACATGGTCTAAGGAATGGAGACTGACATTTTGTGAGACTGTTCTTGCAGCCGCCATTTTGTGAACTGCTTTGTGAACTGGTTCTTGCTCAGGGATGGCTTGATCAGGACAATTGAAAGTGGACACAGTGAGGTCCCTGCTGATGATCTGCTAAACTTGAGATCATTTCCAGATAAGGAGCTATTTATTTGGTTAGATAGAAATGGCAGGCTTGTACAAAGAACTGCCTGTGTCCTGAAGTAGCCTGAGCCCAGTGTTTGGCTGACCTGGCTAAAGTGGTTTGAACCGGTCTGATTCAGTGAGATTAAAGAAAGTTACCTGAGACACAGGTCTGGTGAAAGAGCAATAAAGTAATACTGCTTGTAGCCTTGGGCCAGATCCAATGAGAAGCTGACACAAGGCTAGTCAGATGAGCTTGAGCCAACGAAATCAAAACACAACCATTCGATCTGATAAGAAACAGGATAAGAATGGAGGGCTTCGGGTGTAGGAGCAGCAAAAACTCTGGAGACCAACCATCGCAGAAGTGGAAGACCTGACGTCGAAAACGTGGAGATTACATCGGGATCAAGACGAATGCCTGGCCAGCATGAACACCTATTCCCGGGTATTACCTTTTCTATTCTTTAACTATTCAGGGAGGGTCAGAGAAACCTAGTGGGTGTGCGCACAGATATTTAGTTTTGTATGACTTGCATGTTTATTGTACTGAAGCAATAAAGGTACTTGTCAGTTAATATAGATTCTCTCTGTGCCTTATCAACTATTGTTGTTGAGGGTGAATAGCTGCAACATACTCATTTAAACACTAGGGCCAATTAACCTACCAACCAGCACATTGTTTGGAGGGAGGTCAGGATTGAACCCAGGTCATCTGGAGCTGTGAGGCAGCAGTTCTACTAGCAGCGCCACTCTGCCATCCACATATTGCACCCAAGCTGGCTGATGAAGGACTGAAACATTCTTAATTTGTGTACATCTCTCAGTTGACAACTGAAACCCCCACAGTAGTGTTCGTGCATCAATGGCACCTCACACTAAGAGGAATCTTGCAATCCTCCAGAGTGCATGTTCACTCAACTCACTGCTCTCTGGCAAAACAGGATCAGAGTCATTTCTCTTTTCATGGAGAGTGCTGGTATCTTCCCTTATGCAAAAGACTGTGAGATAGAACATAGAACAGTACAGCACAGAACAGGCCCTTCAGCCCTCAATGTTGTGCCAACATAGCTGTTCCCTCCTACCTACAGAATGCCCATATCCCTCCATCTTCCTCTCATTCATGTGCCCATACAAGCCCCTCTTAAAAGCTGCCAATGAATCTGCCTCCACCACCCTATCAGGCAATGCATTCCAGGCATCCACCACTCTCTGAGTAAAAAACGTACCCTTCACGTCCGTTCTGAACCTACCCCCTCTCACCTTAAGTGCATGCCCTCTGGTATTGGATCGCACAATAATGGGAAAAAATATTGCTTGTCCACCCTATCTATGCCCCTCATAATTTTATACACTTCCAACAGTTCACCCCTCAGCCTCTGCTGCTCCAGAGAAAAGAACCCAAGTTTGTCCAGGCTCTCCTGATAGCACATGCCCTCTAATCCAGGCAGCATCCTGGTAAACCTCCTCTGCACCCTCTCTAAAGCCTCAACAACCTTCCTATAGTGAGGTAACCAGAACTGCACGCAATACTCTAAGTGTGACCTAACCAGAGTTCTATGGAGATGCATCATAACTTATTGACTCCTATACTCAATAGCCCAATTAATAAATGCAAGCATTCCATAAGCCTTCTTAACCACCCTATCCACCTGTGTAGCCATTTTCAATGAGTCATGGACTTGCACCCCAAGGTCTCTCTTCTTGCCACTAAGGGTCTAAGATGTTGGCAATGTCTCCAGTTTCAGCCTGGAGAGCACTTGACACATAAAACCACAGCCACAGTGACCTTTACAGTTCCTGACAGTGAACTCCTCAACTTGCACCAAGGTTGCAGTTGCAACTGCAGCAGGCAGATGTCAGAGAGTGTCCTTACCAAAGCACAGGCATCTCATTTACTGTCCCCTGAACGTCCTGGGGGGTGGGGGGGTGGGGTCCAGCCTGCAGGTGTGCCCTTCTTCCCTTGGTGTTCCTCTTGATCATTTGTCATGCTCTGCATAACCTCTGCTGACTCTCCCAGTTGTTCTATACTCCAAGCATGATGTCTACTAACACACCCATATCTGGTCTCTTTGAAGGCCCTTAAGTAAGGACGAAGTCCTTCAGCTGTAGAATCTTAGAAACTACAAGTAGAAATTATTGGTGACTGACTAATAAGTAGTTGATCACTTTAAATTTTACTTATGGTACAGCCACCAATATTGTAAGAATGGAAATAGGGAGTATACAGGATGGCGGAATTATAGATAATAATTCAGGTGGTGCTGGGGTTAAGCTAAGAAAGCTCACAAGCTTTGAAGAAATGGGGTGGCCAAGTTCATAGCCAAATAAAAATTTAGAGGTTCCTTGTCAAATTCCATCTTATCATGTTAAAGGTGCTTTATAAATACAAATTGTTGTCATCATTTCAGGTTCTAAAGTTATTTCTCTTCAGCCTGTTTGGATTTCTTTTGTTTGTCTTCATCCCAGGGAGACCACACAGATTGGCAATTTAAACAAGTCACACATATTCACTGCATGCAGCACACTTACTGATGTTGTTGTTATTTTCATTAACAGTAATTTTGCAAATAGTCCTTCATTGCTCTTGAAGCTAAATGACACCATGATGGACTGCATGAAAAATAAATATCACAACCTGTACCTACTGGACTGCACTAAAATTGGAGTGAGTTGGAGAGTGCCTGACCCAGCTGCAATCCTTACAGTTGCTCTTCGGTTCCTATTGTCCTCTAAGCCTCACTGCTACAGGTGTCCCATGAGGCAGAGTGTCCTGCGAGTGACAACTAGGCCTCACGATCCTGAGGCCCTGCCCTAGACTATCCTGACAGCCTATTGTCAGCTGTGTAAAGCCTTATCTGTTTCCAAATGTGTCCGATGATCAAAGAAATGCAAAAACATTCGAAATAGATTTTAAAAGTCAAAAACTGTTTTGAAAAAAAGATAAAAATAATAAACTTATTTAAAAGATCAGTAACTAATATAACTAAATCAAAAAATGTTAATATTAATTCAGATAAAAGAAACCCATCTTCATTTTCCTTTTCTGGCCACAGTTGCAGTATAGTTAGGGAGCTGAGTGTACCTGGCTCCTCTGTTCAGTACAACTGAGCTCAACCCCTGGACTCAAGTGCTGGATTCACAATGGAGGGGGAGGTCACTTGCGTCGACATGTCACCTCCAGAGTGTTCCAGGCCAGAGTTCAGGAACATGCTGACCTGCACAATGCTGCTAGCCTGCTGGCTGAGGAGGAGCATGAGGAGGAGCCCAATAAAAACCAGGACCAGATGAAAAGAGCTGAAATTCTTTCACCCCTGGAGGGAACTGCCTGCCGACTGGTAGTGATGCAAGCAGCAGAATCACAAAATGGGAGACAAGAACATCAATGTTTGTCAGCGTGAAGGCACCAATTCCAAAGGTATCAAATACCACACATCTGCTTCTGCCCAATGGTTTCCTTCTAAAGAACAGGATATTGCTGACTCACCAACAATGCAGGAATCCATCTTCAAATTCATGGTCAGTCCTTCAGCTGGAGCCAACATCAGACAGCTGACTGCAGAAAAATTTGCTGATGTCCAACTGTACTTGGTTTTAATGGTGCACGTCAAATGCTCCAACTTCTCAATGGTCTTTCATTCTTAGAAAAAAATGAGGGATGTGGGCAACACTGGCAAAGCAGTATTGTTGCTCATCATCGGTTGCACCGAGGGCAATAACTGCATAATGTGGAAATGGAGTCTCATGAAGACCAGGTCAAGTGGGGTAGAATGGTTGTTTTAGTAGACCAGTTGGGCTCAAGTATGATGCAACTATATGAGCTCCTTCAGTAATTCCATTAGAAAAAGTTATGCTGGTGGGGCTTTGAACTTGTAAACTCTCCTTATTGTGGTCCACTAGTTCCCATTCATGCCATAAAAGTACTGGCTTAAACATTTTTCTACTTCACTTTGGGAGTGTTAAAGCAACCTAATGTAGGAGGCTTATGCTGTTTTATGAAGTGACGGTGTGGGTGAAATGTGACAACAACACAGTATTTCTGGAGACAAAGGTTCTCCTTCACACCAAGGACACCCTCCATTGTTATGTCTAGCATTGCAATTATGCTTAGTGGGATAGACTTACAACTGATTTGGTAGCACAAAATCGATCATCCAAGAGATACCATAGACCTTCAGCAGCAGCAGCAGCATTATGCACCACCATAATTTGTTACCTCACAGCCTTACATGTCCTGCACACTGTCACGTTTGTCAATCCAGGAAATCAGCCCTGGTTCAATGACAGATGCAGAGGGCATGCTGGGAGAAGCACCAGACCTACCACAAATTAGATGCCTGTCTGGCAAAATTGCAGCACAGGACTAGCCAGCATAATCAAAGACCCCTGGGTCATTCTCTCTTCTCTCCTCTTCCATCAGGCAGAAGATACAGGAGCCTGAGGGCACATACCAACAGGCTTAAGGATAGCTTCTATCCCACTGTGATAAGACTATTGAATAGTTCCCTTGTGTGATGAGATGGACTCTGACCTCATGATCTACTTTGTTGTGACCTTGCACCTTATTGTCTACCTGCACTTTCTGTGTAGCTGTAACACTTTACTCTGTACTGTTATTGTTTTTACCTGTACTACCTCGATGGACTCTGTACTAACCCAATGTAACTGCACTGTGTAATGAATTGACCTGTACAATCGGTATACAAGTTTTTCACTGTACCTCGGTACAAGTGACAATAATAAACCAATACCAATATGTGCTAAACAGCAAAGACAGCCTGTAATAGACAGAGCAAAGCAATCTCACAACCAATGGATCTGATCAAAATTCTGTAGTCATGCCACATCTAGTGGTGAAAGGTGGTGAACAATTAAAGAGTTAATGGAATGACAATGATGGTGTCAAGGTCAAAGTCAAGTTCAAGGCTGAAGCACTCACAACCCCATTCAGCCATAAATGAAAGATATATTTTGGCTTCTCCTGAGATCCCACTATCATAGAAGCCAGCCTCCAGCCAATTTGATTCACTCCACATGATATCAAGAAAGGATTGAGAGAAATGGGTCAAAAGTCATGAGATCTGACAATATCCAAGCTGTGGTACTGAAGACCTGCACTCCAGAACTAGCTGAGCCTCTAGCCAAGATGGTGCAGTCCCACTACAACACTCCATCTGTCCAACAATGTGGAAAATTGTCCACATATGCTCTGTCCACAAAAAAAAACAGGAGCAATCCAACCTGGCTACTTACTGCCCAATCAGTTTACTTTCAATCATCGGCAAAGTGACAAAGGGTTTCATCATTACCAGCACTTACTCTCAATAACCTGCTAACCAATGCCCTGTTTCCCACTCAACTGCAGGTCTCAGACTTCAGGTCTCAGAATGACTCTTCTTGACATCATAGCAACATTTGACTGAGTGTGACATCAAGGAGCCCTAGTAAGTTTCAAAGATATCTTTATTAGTCACATGTACATCAAAACACACAGTGAAATACATCTTTTTGCATACAGTGTTCTGGGGGAAGCCCGCAAGTGTCGCCACGCTTCCGGCACCAACGTAGCATGGCCACAACTTCCTAATTCGTACGTCTTTGGAAATGTGGGAGGAAATCGGAGCACCTGGAGGAAACCCATGCAGACACGGGGAGAACGTACAAACTCCTTACAGACAGCAGCCGGAATTGAACCCGGGTCGCTGGCACTGTAATAGCGTTACGCTAACCGCTGCACCACCGTGCCTGCCTAAAAAAAGAGTCCAATGGTCAGTGCCATATCTCGCACAAAGGAAAATGGTCATGTTGCTGGCTGGACATCAATCATCCCAGCACCAGACATCTCTGCAGGAGTCCTTCCGAACAGAGTCCTGGGCCCAATCTCAATGTCAAGGGGAATCACTCTCTGGAACTCAGGTCTGAGGCCAGGATCCAAACTGGGCATTGGTGAGCAGGTTATTGGAGAGTAAGTGCTGTTATTGATGAAACCTTTCATCCCTTTACTGATGACTGAGAGTAGACTGACTGGGCTATGATTAGTCAGATTGGATTTCCCCCTCTTCATCAATAGCCTTCCTCTTATCATATAGTCAGAAGTGGGGATGTTCGCTATGAATCTCTTTTGCACCTTCTCCAATGCTTCTATATCTTTTTTTATAATATGGTAGCCAGAGCTCTTCAAAAATGATGTATTAAACATGAGGTACACACTCACTGTAGCTACCATATTAGACCATACTTGAACGATTGTAGATATTTCCGATTGATACATTATCAAAAGGATACAGAGGGACCTGAGAAGGTATTAATTACATCTCAGAATGAAGAGGTTATAATTATAATTAAGACTAATCAGGTTGGTCCCTCAAGAAAAAGAGATGGCCAAGCGGTGGCCAGATGGAGCTTTTCAAACTGAAGAGATTGGAAAGGGCAGGCATAATAAACAGGTTTTCACTTGTGGAGGAGTCCAAAACTGGGGGCTATACATTTAAGACAATGATAATAAATCCAAACAGAGCTTGGCTCCCTAACTCGAGCCTGGTGAAACCTGATTACAAATAATTAGTTCAGGTCGGGTCAGGCACAAAACTAATTATCAGTCCTCAAGCTCAGATATGGTTCAGACTAGCTGTAGTTCGGCCAGGTTCAGATTGACCAGGGACAAGTCAGTTTGGAATAGTCAAGCTCAGTTCAGTTCAGATTGGCTGAGCATGGGTCAAGTTTGCATTGGCCAGGGTCGAGTCAGGTTTGGATTGGCCACTGTCAAAACTTTTGTTTCCTGTGTAATGAATACATTCCCCTTTACAATCCTATTACTGAATGTATGAGAAAGAGATGGCAGTATATTTTTCTGCATTACCCACAGACACTACCGAATTCTTCAGAATGAAGAACTTTGTCATTGATGTAAAACATTTTAACACTGCACAAACAAGTAAGTGACAGAGTAATTGATTTTTCAGTATCTAGTGTGATATGTGCAATGGATGGTAAAATAAATTGAACAAATTGTCCCGCCTGCTGTTAAAATGCAAAATCAGCTCAGATCAGTGGAAAGCAATTTTTCATCAGGCTTTTTCTGAGTGCAGAAACGTTGTGTGCTGCTCTGTCTTCTCCCCCTCTCCTGTCAGTCTGCAGAGCTGACATTGCTCTATGTCAATGCCCCACTAATATCCTGCAGCTCATTGTTAAGGGCATTTTGAAACATCTGTGCCAGTACTGAGTGGGATAACACTCCGGCCAGGTGAACTCCTGTCTCTGAACATCAATATCTGTCTGTAGGGAAGTCTTGCATGGGTGCAAACAGCAACCAGATAGCAAGATGGCTTCTGTTATCAGAAGCTGAAGGGCTGCCTGAGGTTTTCCTGGAAAGTTTTAGCAACCTGCTTTGCAATTATATAGAATGGAAAAAAGAAAATGCTACAAATACTCAGCAGGCCAGGAAGCTTCTGTGAAGAGAGAAACAGAATTAATTTTTCAAGTTGATGACCTTTCATCAGACGAAGGTATCTCCAGCGTTTTATGTTTTTATTTCAGATTTCCAGCATTTGCAGTTTTTTGTTTGGCAAACAATATCACATACATACACAGTGACATCCCACAACTGGCAATGACCAGGTTTTCTATTTGTAGTGATGTTGCTTCAGGAGAAGCCAATGGGCTGTACACTGGAAGATCGGCTTTTCAAATACTACCACTTGAAAGAAAAGCCAGATCATCAATTTAGCATATGATTCAAAAGAATGCATCTCTAACAACATCTAACTTCTGTTTCCTTTGTCGTCAAGCCCAGCTATCAGCTGGGGTTACATACTCAACTCTCTGGTGTGTGGGGCTTGAACCTATGGCTTTCTGACTCAAAGGCACTGAAGCCGGAGCTATCACCATGATGTTCAGTTTCCACCTTTAACCCTGGACCAAATGGCCTCCTGCTATGTCATAAGGAAATATAAGGTCATTCAGTAACTAAAATAACATGCTGCAGAAGAAGGGAAGAATGCTGTCATGTAGGGGCGAGTCATGTAGAGCTGCTGCTTCATAGCTCCAGAGACTGGGGTTCAATTCTGACCTCTGGTATAATCTAAGTGGAGTTTGAATGTTCTCCTCATGGCCACATGGGTTTCCTCCAAGTTGTCCGGTTTCATCTCACATACTAAAGACTTGCGGGTTCGCTGGCCACTGTCTTTTGCCACTAGGTGAGTGGTAGAATCTGAGAGGAGTTAAGGAGAATGTGGGGGGGAATAGAAAGTGGGATTAAGGTAGGATAGATGGTTAATAGTCCATATGGACATGATGGGCTGAAGGGCCCATTTCCTGGCTGTATCTATGACTCTATGGCAAGTCAGGAGTGGTTGTCCTTTCGATGGAGTAGTCTGGCTGGTGAGTCTGGGTTTAAAACTCTGCTGATCTCTTGTACCATTCCTGCTGACATTGTTACAGCAACCTCAGGATTAACAGCCGCTTGAGACATTTGAGCAGGTCATCACGTGCTTCCTGGAATTGAACAGTGGGAACAAAAGATAAAATCATACAAAAACTATATCCAACACAACAGCCTCTATTTCTGGATGCAAATGACTGCAAAAAAAACTTTTGCTTTTATTGTGTGAAATCAATCAATACAAGAGCAAAGATGTGAACTGATATATGGACCGTTTCTTGAATATCAGCTCATATTAATGGGTATCTGGCTAGCAGCAATGATGTTTATTTCAGTGCAATGCCCCTTCCATAGAACCATAGAACAATACAGCACAGAAAACAGGCCATTCAGCCCTTCTAGTCTGTGCCGAAACGTTATTCCGCTAGTCCCATTTACCTGCACCCAGTCCATAACCCTCCAGACCTCTCCCGTCTATGTATCTATCCAATTTATTCCTAAAACTCAAGAGTGAGCCCGCATTTACTGCATCAAATGGCAGCCCGTTCCATACTCCCACCACTCTTTGAGTGAAGAAGATCCCCCTAATGTTCCCCCTAAACCTTTCCCCTTTCACCCTAAAGCCATGTCCTCTCGTATTTATCTCTCCTAATCTAGGTGGAGTCTACTCACATTAACTCTGTCTATACCCCTCATAATTTTGTAAACCTCTATCAAATTTCCCCTCATTCTTCTGCGCTCCAAGGAATAAAGTCCTAACCTGTTCAATCTTTCCCTGTAACTCAACTCCTGAAGACCCGGCAACATTCTAGTAAATCTCCTCTGCGCTCTTTCAATCTTACAAATATCCTCCCTAAAGTTAGGTGACCAGAACTGCACACAATACTCCAAATTTGGCCTCACCAATGTCTTATACAACCTCACCATTACATCCCAACTCCTATACTCAATACTTTGATTTATGAATGCCAGAATGCCAAAAGCCTTCTTTACAACCCTGTCTACCTGTGACGCCACTTTCATGGAATTATGTATCTGAACTCCCAGATCCCTTTGTTCCTCTGCACTCCTCAGTGCCCTACCATTTACGGTACACATCCTACCTTGATTTGTCCTGTAGGTGTATGAGATAAAAAGCTAAATGGGTGAGAGTGATTGTGAACCCCAACATTGGTTGATGAGTTCACACAGCTCTAGAAGTATTTCCACAATGTAACGTTAAAGGAGGCATGTCTACTCAATCATAGAAAGTACAGCACAATACAGGCCCTTCGGCTCACAATGCCGAAATACTTCGGCCCACAAACTCAACTCTGAAATGTATTTTTTCAATTCCAGGGGTGGCATGGAGATCACAAAAGTTCCCAGTTCATTTTTCAATTTTTCGCAGTTTTGATGAAGTGCTAAAAATAAAACAACTGATCTGTTCTCTCCATAGATGCTGACTGACCTATTGAGGGTTTCTAGCATTTTCAAAGTCAACCTTAATCATGCAAAAGTAATAGATCCTGGGGTGAACTATCTTTATAATCTTAATTACCAAATGAAAACTCCATCGATGCAAGACTGACCAGAAAATGTTCTTCCCTTTTGCTTGTGGCTATGCTAATATTTAATTACCTTGAAAATTGCTTAAATGTCATCTTAGTCCAATACCTGCAACACATGTTTATTTCTCCGTGACGAAGAATTCAAGAGGGGATTCATTGAATAATAGAAATTTTACAGTACAGATGAAGGATATTTAGCCTATTATGTTGTGCTGGCTCCTTAATAGACACACACACTTACGTGTACAGGCCCACTTTTTGCTCTTAATCTTATGGGTTCTTTATCTTCAAGTACCTATGTTTTGACATGTTTTAAAGAAAATTAAATGCATTTCCAATGTGGATTGTAATTAAGTTATACAGGAACAAAGAATAGGCTATTCAGTTCTTTTGCCAATTAATTAGATTGGGGTTGATCTGGATTTTTCCTTAATCTCCGGCTACGGTCCATAAATAACTCATTAGCCATTAAACAACTAACAAAAATCTATTAATTTCAGTTCTGAGATTTTCAGTTGATGGCCCTGTTTCCATATGACAAATTCAAAAGTGGAATAATTCAGAAGAAAATTTGTAAAGTTTATTACAAACTTCGACCATTCTACTGATATTGTCACTTTTCAAAGGCTGTGGCAGATGAAAACAGCATAACATTTTCAGAATTCATTACAACTGTCATATAGTTTTAATAAAAGACATGTCCATTCACTTTCCAAAATCCTTTCTAGTTCACACCAACGATAGCAATTTTCAGCCATTTATATGCTTGGAACGTGTGAGTGCTTTTCAACACTGCACTTAACTTTTAGTAGCTGCCTTTGCAGCAGAGCTACAAGCATTGATGACAAGTGCCTAATGATTATAAACTGCTAAACTGTGACCTTCTAAAGGGATTCGCACTCCGGCATAAAAGCAGCAACAGTGGCATCAACAACAGATTATAACATCTGGAGTCTGATGTCTGGAACCATAAGAGACTTGACTTGCATCAAACAGCTGCTGCTTGGCACAGTCAGAATAAGGACAATACAAGGGGGATGCTACATCAAAAATATGTATGGAATCAGTACTTAATTTCATATTTCTTAATAACATTGCCATTTGGCCCATCGAGTCTAGGCTGGCTCTCAGGGCAATCCCTTAAATCTCATTCTCCTACTTACTTCCCTGTAACTTATTCTCTTTCACATGATCATCAACTCCACCCCAGATTCTACTGCCACCCAAGGACATTACAAGTAATTTATAGTTGCCAATTAACCTACCAGTACTTTTTGGGATGTGGGAGAAAACTGGACTACCCAGAGGAAACCCACATGGTCACAAGGAGAATGTGCAAATTCCACACAGGCAGTACGCCTAGTCAGGATTGGACCTGCGCCGGTGGAGCTGGAAGGTAGCAGGACTACCTGCTGCATCACTGTGCCTCCTGCTTATGAATTTCCATGAACTTTCACTCACTTGCGTGAGATTTATCCTCTTGTTGGGCAAATAAAGAAATGAACAAAAAGAGAAAAAAACATGCAGATGCTAGAAATCTGAAACAAAAAGGAGCATTTAAAGTTCCCAGGTACAATTCAGAATTTTATTTTTGTAAGGCAGTTAGTGTGGCAATGTAATTTATAATTTAGGATCTGGAATTGATTAGCAGTAAAGATGGTCGAAACAGAATTGATCAGTGTTTTCGAAAGAGAATTTCAGACCCATGGAGGAAGAGCAGGGATAGGAAACTCAGCAAAGACTTGACTGTCTGAACGTCTTCCTCTGGTGTTGTAACACATCTGTGATCTAAATTGTCATCAGCAACTGCCGCAAAAAGCAGAGATAAGTGACCAGGAGATGTGTTTTACTGATGTTGGTTGAGGGATAATGCCAGCCATGATACTGGAAGAACAGGTATTACACACAAGGGACACAGCAGATAGGTAATAAAGTAAAACACTACCTTGGATCTAAAATATTTTGTTTATATAGAAGTTCTAAGGTGTCAGATTGATAAACTCCAATGCTGCAAGATATCCCATTCCAGTAAGATAAGGTGCAAAATCTACAATGTAATATCTTCAAAGCTATTTAGCAGTGGCCTTCAGTTTTGCAAGCAAACCTCAGTATCAACATGAAATGATAATACAATCGTTATTGTAATGGTGGCAAGAGTGAAGAGTGATTGAATGTACTAGTATAACCCACTCAGGCTACAATCCATACATGCCAGCTCTCAAGGATGAAATGTTGATGAGGGTGGGGGATGATTGTCCATCTAGTTTGTAACCACAATGAGAGAACTTGTCAGCTCCTGCAATCTGATGATTCTGCAGCCATAATCTGCACCATGCTTATTTGAGGTTAAGGTTTTCTATGCATCATTCTTCAGTGCTGGCCAATTGTCCAAGATACTGGCAGGATCAGAGAACTGGCATGACGTCCATTTGTACCTGTAGAATTATTCCTGATAAACTACTGGCATGTTAATGGAGGGCTAGAACAAGTAGTTCTTATCACAGGGCAGCCCTTACAAGCCACTGAGAGCACTGATATACACAAACAAACAAAAAGTGAAGTAGAGCAGCACATGAAAAGCACTGGAGGAACTCAATGGGTCAGGCAGCATCTATGGAGGGAAATGGACGATCGACATTTCGGGTCAAGACACTTCATATGGACTGAAGGGTCTCGACCCAAAATGTCGACAGTCTATTTCCCCCCATAGATGCTGCCTGACCCACTGAGTTCCTTAGCACTCATGTGTTGTTCCAGATTCCAGCATCTGCAGTCTCCTGTGTCTCTGTGAAGTACAGCAGAATCCATAAGTCATTTCAAGAAGGAAGGGTGGCAGTAACAGAAGGGAAGTAGTGCAAAATTGGTTCCAAAGCCAGGAAGACTCCAAATTTCAGTTAACTAAATGCCTGAGTTTGGTATTGGTATTGGTTTATTATTGTCACTTGTACCGAGGTACAGTGAAAACCTTGTCTTGCATACCGATCGTACAGGTCAATTCATTACACAGTGCAGTTACATTAGGTTAGTACAGAGTGCATTAAGGTAGTACAGGTAAAAACAGTAACAGTGTCACAGCTACAGAGAAAGTGCTGTGCAATAAGGTGCAAGGTCACAACAAGGTAGATCGTGAGGTCATAGTCCATCTCATCTTATAAGGGAACCGTTCAATAGTCTTATCACAGTGGGGTAGAAGCCAAATACCAAAGCAACTGCAACAATGACTGCAGAATTTTCCCCAGCATAATCAATACCTATCTTTTGGTCCTGTGCTAAATTATTCCACATAATAAAAAATACATTTAAAGTAGAATACATTCATCTAGGGCAATGGATATATTGAATGAAGCATCATTGATGTTGATGCTGCTATTGTGTTTTGCATCAGTTGTACACGATGTTAATCATCACAGCTTACAGTTGAACAGCAAGTTTGTTGCTGGACTGCAGAATTTTACATATTTAGAAATGTAAACCATTCACCCTAGAATCCCATTCACATAGATATTTAATGCAAAAACCTGGAGCTCAAGGCCCTTTGATTTGATTTACTGCCACATTTAATTTTAATGCTACTAGCTTGCGATTCTTAAAGAAAGAATTTGATGAACATTCATGTGAGCTGGTTAACCTTTCATCATAAACACAGTTATTAAATATTTAAAAGAGATAATAATTATCTCAATTGTGGTTGTCAATTGCATTAGTAATTGACTGCTTTGCAAATAATGTATCATGTAGAATAATTATTTAACATGTTTGCAAGGCCAGCCAGTCCATGGCAGACTGCACAGGCAGAAATTGGAAAACAAGTGTACTCCTTGGATTAATCTCTTGGGTGCTGCATAAAATTACATCAAATTCACAAAAGAAACCACCCCTTTGGCCCCACTTGTCAATACCAATGTTTCTACTCCTTACAAACCTCCTCCCACAGCAATTAACTCTTCTTGTAAGTGAAAATAAAATAAAAACTGCAGATGCTGGAAATCTAAAATAAAATCAGAAAAGGCTGGAAATATTTGGCAGGCCAGGCAGCATCTGTGGGAAGAGAAGTAGAGTTAATGTTTCAGGTCAAAGACCTTTTGTTAGAATTAGGAAACAGAGAAAGAAGAGAGACAGAGACACAAGAAGATGCAGATGCTGGAACCTGGAGCAAAAAGAAATCAGAGGAAAGAAGATCATTAAGCTGTAGGGAGGGTGGGGGACGAGGGATGTCTCTGATTGGATAAAACTGGGGATAGCGTGGGGATAAACTGTAAGTAAAGTTATTGTCGCAACCTCCTCTTCTCAACTTGCTTCTGGGACATAGGTGCTAATGTCAAGGACAGAGTTTATTGTCCATTTCACCTCAAGAAGGTGGCAGTAAGCCACAGCAATCCCTGTGTTGATGATGTCCCCTCTATTGCCTTTTCCCTTGAACACTAATTGCCTTCTATAAAACACATCAATACTATCTGCTTCAAACACTTCACCTGGCACAGAATTCTATATTTTCCACCAATGATTAAAGCAACATCAATCATTTATTAGAATCATTTATTGCCTGAATTGTATTTTCAAGTGAAAAAATGGTCCTTGAACTTTATTGTTAAATTATCTCTTCTTACAAAGTTAACATTTAAATCTTAACTTGCAGGTGAGTTAAGTGGTGCTGTGGTTGCTAGGACACACAATGGTGCTTTTTTCCCCCACGAGTCAAAAATTGTTTTGGATATGGTTTGAGCAAAAATTTAAAGGAGAATTATGGATGGCAATTGTTTGGGTTCAATATCATAGTGATTAAGCCATTCCTGAAGTCTCCTTAATGTTTTAGTACCCTCTTTTGAGTTATTTTCAATGATACTTAAAACAACATGCAAAACAAGCACAAAATAAGTATTTATGCGGAGAGAAGACTGACTGTCAGATATGAAAAATAAAAGGAAAGGAACCATCTTAATAGGTAGAAGAAAAGGTAGAAGGAAAAGTAAATGCTCTGCGAGAGTTCCTGAAACATTGAATTGACCCAGGTAGAAAACAGTTGTGCACAAGAACACCAGAAAATAAGAGTAAGAGTAGGTTATAGGGTCACTCAAACCTGCCCTACCATTCAATACGATCATGGCTGACCTGTTCCAGACCTCAGCCTCTCTTTTGTGCATGTTCTCCACAGCCACCATTCCCCAATCTTTGAAAAATGTATCTACCTCCACTTCAAACACCTCCAATATCTAGAGTCCACAATCCCCTGGGAAAAAGAATTTCAGAGTTTCACCACTCTCTGCAAAAAGAAATTTCCACACACCTTGGTTTTAAGTAACTGCCCCCTTGTAGCAGTTAGCATAACGCTATTTCAGCGCCAGCGACACGGGTTCAATTCCGGCCACTGTCTGTAAGGAGTTTGTACGTTCTCCCCGTGTCTGCATGGGTTTCCTCTGGGTGCTCTGGTTTCCTCCCACATTCCAAATACGTACAAGTTAGGAAGTTGTGGCCCATGCTATGTTGGCGCCAGAAGCGTGGCGACACTTGCGGGCTGCCCCTAGAACACTCTATGCAAAAGATGCATTTCACTGTGTGTTTCAATGTACATGTGACTAATAAAGATAGCTTATCCTATCTTGTCTCTATGTCTCTTCATTTGCGATTCTCCCACAAGTGAAAACATCTCAATATCTAACATGTTTTGGCCCCATATGATCTCATATGTTTCAATAAGACCACTCCCCATTCTTCCAATCTCCAAAGAACATAGAGTCATTCAATAATTCTGCACAGAAACAGGCCCTTCAGACCAACCTGTCCATACCGACCATCAAATACCCATCTATACTAATCCCATTTACCAGTATTTGGTACTTAGCCTTCTACTCCTTGGATAGATCCAATTTTTTTGTCCTTTCATGATAGAATAATCCTCTTAGCCCAGGAATTGGCCTATTGAATTTCCTCTGGACTGTCTCCAATGCTACTAAAGTAAAACACCGATAATCTGGCACCCTTAGGACTTTAGTTGTACCAGATTTTTCCAGACTGTTGGATGTTACTCCTATTACTACCCAGACATACTTTTATTTCACTTCTGTTTTTTTCACATATTACATGGCAATATAATAATTTTCCCAGTGAACCCGGTGAGTCGGAAATATACTCAGAACCCTGGCTATGGTTGTCCAGAGATCAGACCCCAGCCTAGCCTCTGGTCTCCTGATTTTGGCCAACACAGGCCACCAAGTCTGCACCAACCATCAAGCACCCAATTGCACGAAACCTACACTGATTCCATTTTATTCTCCCCACATTCCCATCAACAGCCCCTAGACTATACCACTCACCTGCACACCATGGACAATTTACAGTGGCTAATTAACTTACCGGCACATCTTTGTGATGTGGGAGGAAATAGAGGAGCCAGAGGAAACCCATGTGGTCACAGGGAGAACACGCAAACTCCACACAGACAGCATCGGAGGTTGCTGGAGTAGTGAGGCAACAGTTCTACTTGCTGCACCACACTGCCACCCCAGAAGTACAAGGCTTAAAGATCTGCCCAGTCCCAGCACCCATGGTAATCCCTGGCTCACTTGTTGCCCCCTATTAAAAGGCACAATGAAAATTCTGCCGGCATTGGAGATCCAGGACAAATAGGTCTTTGTCCATCTTTCTCTCTACATGCATCCATGGAGAAAACAGCATGGGTCAAGGGGTCAGAGCAAACCACTGTATGGGCCTTCCGATTCTGTTGTATATTGCTGGTAGATTAAATAGGTTAAAGCAAACACCAAGATTAACACAAAGCTGCCCACAATAGTGGAAGGATGTTCTTTAGGCAGAGACTGAGAAACTGAGAGGAGATGAATAATTATTCATCAAAAGCAAGGCTTGAAAGCATCACAAAAGATACAGAGAGATTTGGAGTAGAGGGCAAGAAAGGAAGTGGTAATTACAGTGGTGGGTCTGAGTTGGGGTGGCTGGGCTCAAGTGGAGTATGAACACCAGAATTATCCAGTTGGGCCAAATGATTCTATTCCCGTCCAATAGATTTCATGTACTTCCATGAATGATTCATATCTTCTTGGGAGCACATATTGCTGGAGTACAGGCTTTGATTGTTCTTCGATGAATACACAACATTTGGCCATTTAATTTACAAATTCCACATAAATTAAAGTCTATTTAGAGTAGTTAAAATTCCCTTAAAATAACAAAGAGGAACATGTTTATCCATGGGTCAAATAATAATTGCTACATTACATCTAGCTCTTCCAAAGGCTAGGTTTTTTGTACTTAGTGTAGAATGGATACAATATTGGTGAAGAAACTCCTGAACATCACTCTGGGCTTTGCCAGTGAGCTGAACTCTTCAGAAGCAGCAACAGCAGACAACATAAATGGGTGTACATACTGTATGTCAGGAAGGGAATAATCAGAACTAATGGAAAGTTGTTCAATCTATGTTAACTAGAGTCCAGAACTATGATTACCCAAACTTCAGTAGTTGAGCTCCAGTATACAGATAATGTTTGCATTTGCACAAGCTCAGAGGCCGAGCTCCAGTGTAGCACTTTCACTGAAGGATACAAGAACATGAGCCCTCTATTCAACCTCTCCAAGACTGTCTTCAGCCAACCTGCCCCTGCTGCACTGCACTGTCCTCCTGACAATAAAGGTTCACAGTGGGACCCTCGACAATGTGAAACGCTGCTTTTGTATCAGAAGAAACTAGTCGGCGAAGGCAGACATTAATGATGAAAATCACCATCACCTTCAAATTGGCAGCACAGCCTTTAGTTGATGAAGGAAAATGGGGTTTGAAGATCAAGACCTCAGAGCTGGCACAAAACATAATCTACAGCTGTAATCCCCTCCTATGTGCTTCTGGGATCGAACTATCTTGAGCAGGATTCTCAAGGCAATGGAAAAATCCCACCATGCTGTCTGTGCAAAATCCCCCAAATTGACTGGGAGGAAAAGTGAATGAACATCAGGGTCTTCTTGCAGGCCAACATCCCCACTATTGAAACTCTAGTTACACTCAGTCACTCTTGTTGGGCAGGTCATGTCACTTGTATGCCTGACTCCACAGATTCCCAAAACAGAGGTTCTATTCCAAGCTCTGTCAATGATTGCCAGGCAGAGAAATGAAAAGACTCAAGGTTGTGCTCAAAGCCTCTTTGAAGAAATGCAACATTCCTACCAACTACTGGGAACCTTTGGCCATGACTGCTCAAAGTGGAGAAGGAGCATTCGATATGGTATTGAGAATCTCAAGTCCGTGAATCAGGACACGAAAGCCCTGTGGAATTGTCTGAAGGAGCACACCACTCACAAACTATTCACACACCCTGCTTGGTTTATCGGTAGTGTGGGGCAGGGACAGTAGTGTCGCAGTTAGCGTAACACTATTACAGCATGAGCAACCTGTGTTCAATTCTTGCCGCTGTCTGTAAGAGTTTGTACGTTCTCCCCATGACTGCGTGGATTTCCTCTGGGTGCTCCGGTTTCCTCCCACATTCCAAAGACGTACGGGTCAGGAAGTTGTGGGCATGCTATGTTGGCGCCAGAAGCGTGGCGGCACTTGCGGGCTGCCCCCAGAACACTCTACGCAAAGGTGCATTTCACTGTGTGTTTCAATGTACATGTGACTAATAAAGAAATCTTATCATTTGTGGAAGAGTCTGCAGTTCCCACATTGACCTCATTGGCCACCTCAGAGCTCACAAAACCAGAGTGGAAGTAACTTGTTGATGATTCCCAAATGACTGCCTGAGAAGAATCAGGATTCCCACTCCTCATTACTAAAGAGTAATTACAGTTACACATTACCCAACGGTGAAAGGATGAGGTTCAATATTGCTGCTTTACAAATATAGGAACAGAATTAGATCGGTCAGTCCCTCAAGCTTCGTTGGCCATTCAATTAGACGATGCCCAATTTGTATCTTAACTCTGTCCACATAACCTGGTTTTGCAATTTGTAATTCTTTGGCTTATGAAAATCTAAAAATATGAGTCATGAAATTTTCAAGTGAGCCTTGGGCACAGAAGCTTTTTGGATGAGGAAGTTTTTTTTCAGATTTCTTTTTATGGAGAAGTGCTTCCAACATTACTTAGTTCTTGACATCCCCACCAGAGGAAATCTAAATACCATCTTAAATATTTCAATCACCTTAAACAACTCAATTAACCCATCACTTAATCTTCTCAACACAAAGGATTACAAACCTAGATACAATCTTTTCTCTCAGTTTAAACGTTATGGCTGTGGTATCAGTTTGTTTAATCGTTAATATTTGCTGTTGCACTGGCAATTTTTCTTGGTAACATCAATGTTTCAAACATAGCCAAATGTCTCAAAGAGAAGAAAATGTAAGTTAAGTTAAAAATAATTTATGAATAGAACATCAAAAGATTAAAGAAAGATGCTGCAAACTATGAGCACATTGGGTCTGAAGAGAACATTTGCTGGTACCTGTAGGCATTGAATCCATCTTCACAACTGGCTCCATTTTGACACCAGTGGTCTTCACATTCATTCCTGTTCAGGGTACAACTGTTTCCCATCCATCCAGGTGCACAGATGCAATGTCTCTGCATGTCCTCACTCAGGAAACAGAGACCACCATTTGCACATGGCTATAAATATCACCAGGTGGGGGCAGTGGAGGGTGGGGAGAAGAGGAGGACAAAAAATAGACAAGTAAAAGTTGTGGACATGATTATGCATTACATTTTAGTTATTTCATAATCTGATGGCATGTTAAAACTGATCTGAGTAACAGTAAAAGCAATGCACGGTCCTGGGTATTGGTTATCTTCAGTCAGCCACTTACTTATGCCACATGTACCATGAGATGAAGAGCTGAAATGATAAAAATGATGAGCAATGTAGGTTATCAGGCAAGGAAATAGTTTCTCATTTAGCTCAGGAGACAATTCACAGAGTGAATTTGAATCAACAAATCAATATGTTGCCCTTCAGAAATATCATCTTAATTCAGAGGAAACAACAAACTACTAACCAGAAGATCATATTTTATATCTTAAATGCCAACAGGAAATGGTGCAAATAGGCCCTGCCTTCTCCCTTTCTTCTTTTCAAAATAATAATCTCTTGCGAGAAGTAAACAGAGTCCATCCAATGACAGCTGAATAGCAACATACTTAAGACAGCAGAAGATATTTGTCACCATGCACAGCAACGTTAGCCATGGCCAGAGAGAGAAAGGACTGCGGATGCTGGAATCTAAATGAAAAATACAATGATGCTGGACGAACTCAGCAGGCCAGGCAGCATCCATGGAGGAAAGCAGGTGGTCAACGTGAAACTGCTGAGTTCCTCCAACATCATCGTGCTAGCCATGGCCAGGGTGTGTTGTCCACCCCCCCTTAACCAGTACAGGCACAAAATACATTAGGGCATCTCCATCCACTAATTTTTATTTTTGAGAGAAGTTCTGGAGAGTTGACACCATTCTTTGAGATACCAAAAGCCTTCACATTTATTTCTGTTGCAGATACACCCAGTTCCACCCATCCTGACAACAGATACACTAACACTCAGGAAACAGAAACCATCATTTGCACATAGCTACATGGAGGGGGCTACCAGACTGATTACTGGGGAGGAGGATTTGTCAATTGAGAGCAATGAAGCAGGCTGAGCAAAGATGTGGAGTTGATGTTTCCCTTTGCTAGGGTGTCTCAAACTGGAGTCACAGTCTCAAAACAAGGGGTCAGCCATTCAGTGTAAAGGTGAGACATTTTCTTCATCAATGGACAGTGAATCTTTGGAACAGTCCACCCAACAGGTCTGCAAAGGTTCAATCATTCTTCAGTTTCTGAACATGGGATTTACAAATTTTCACAATGATGCTATTCATTCTTGGGGTTTGTGGGTTTGATTTACAAAGCTGCTTTTTGTTAAAGCAATTGTGCACCACTCTCGAGTATGTTGTGCCAAAACACCTACAATGCATTTCATTCAGTCTTTTCCATTTACAAAACTTCCCCAACAAAATCTCAGACAATCCCTAACAATTTTGGAAATTGAGGAATTCAATTCAGAGATGATTAGATTTGAGCATATTAAGGGATATGGGGTTAGAGCAGGAAAGTGTTGCCAAAGTAGATCAGTGAAAATCTTCCTGAATGGTAAAGCAGACATGAGGGGCTGAATGGCCTTCTCCTGCTTTTATCATTTGTTCTTAAGACACTGAGGGCAAATTTGGTCTTCTGCCAAACTATGGAAGAGGCAATTGGTATTCAGCTTGGTGCCCGATAAAGGAAAAAGAAAACTTAGGCCAGACAATCGTTTCCCTACCACTTTCCTGATTTGTCCCTGTTGCACATCTTAAACAAAGAAACAGCTTTTGGGACCTCATCTGTAGGCCCCAAAACCTCCTTTTTTTGCCTCTCTCAATAACCTGAGATGGTTCCCAGAAGGCCCTAGGGACTTACCCACCTTAACGTTCTTCAAGAGATCCAACACTACCTCCTTCTTGATATCAAGATGCCCAGCAATATCAGCATATCCTTCCTGATCTCACTATCCTCCATGTCCTTCTCCTTGGTGAATACCGATGCAAAGTACACATTCAGTACCTCACCCACTTCCTCTGGCTCCAGGCACAAATTCCCTCCTTGCCCTTGAGTGTCTTACCCTCTCCCTAGTTACCCTCTTGTTTTTAATGTATGTATAAAATGCCTTGGAATTTTCCTTAATCTTATTTGCCAAGGGCATTTCATGGCCCCTTTCAGCCCTACTGATTCCCTGTTTCTTTCCTATTTCCTTCATATTCCTCAAGGGCCCTATCCAATTTCAGCTTCCTAAATCTTACATATGCTTCTTTTGCTTTTTGACTGAATTTTCAACACCTCTCGTCATCCAAGGTTCCCCAACCTTGCCATCCTTGTCTTTCTTCCCCACGGGAACATGTTGGTCCTGAATTTTGACCAGCTGGTCCTTAAATGATGTCAGATGTGGACTTACCCAATAACAACCACTCCTCATCTGCTTTCTTCAGATCCTGCCTAATACTATTGATATTAACCTTTCCCCAATTTAGCACTTTCCCCCAAGGTCCAGTCTTTTCCTTATTCATAACTATCTGAAAACTTACCAATGTATGATCACTGTTCCCAAAATGCTCTTGCACTGAAACTCCAATCACCTGACCATGCTCTTTTCCCAGTACAAGGTCTAGAGTGTTGCAAAGTGATTCAGTCAAACCTTTCAATGGGAACTGGATATACATTTGAAAAGGAAGGGAAAATAGGCTTGGGGGGAAAAGCAGGGAGAAATAGAATAATTGAAAACTCTTTCATGGAGCTGTCATTGCGAGGCTGGACTGAAATTCTTCCTTCTGCATGACATGATCTAGAATAGCCCACAGAAATGAGATCTATCCAAACACCCCCATACCCCTCCCCCACCCCCGCAGGAGCATATGAAAAACTAGCTGTAGATTGCTAACATTTGTCTGTACATCACTACACAGAATCCCCACCAATAAGGGATGCCTGATAAAAAATGCTTTGCCAAACGATGCTTAAATCTCAAAAACAAGTAATACTTTAATATGCTTTATTATCTGTTCAGTTTTGTGATCTGAGTTCATCTAAAAACTTGTAAGCTTTCAGAGAGTGAACTCTTTTTATTGTGCACATTTGCAAACTATTAACCAATGCCCACATAACAGTAAGTAGTTTTCTACTTCTTATCCTCACTGGATGGCTTCTCCATTAGTCACGGCATTGCACAACAGACTGAACACCATCAAGTTTTATTTTTCTCTTGCGTATGGCAATAATACATATTTCAAAACCTGTAATGAAATCAGTATCTGCCTCCAATGACCCGAGTGCATGAATGAATACTCTGCTGTACTGACCTGGTTCTCCTTATCACAATGAATCCTAACAGAAGCTTAAATAGTCTTTACAGACAAATTAGACAATTAAATGTAACTTTAAACCTGAGCTTTAAAAGAAGAGACAAGAGAGTATAAGAGCAAGGAAATCATGGTAAAAATTCAGAAAAATACTGCTTCCACCAATGTTGGAGCATTGTATCCGATCAAGAGAAAACAATGACGTGAACCAGATAACATTTCATTCATGTGAGAGGGAAGAAGATTCCAATATTGAACAGTACACCAAATAAATCATGCCTGACTAATATTCCTATCAATAAAGTTACTTACACATGCCTACATGAACCAATAAGCAAAGTTAGGGTTATGGAGTTATGGAGTCATACAGCATAAAAACAGGCCATTTGGCCCACCACATCCATGCCAACCAGTGGGTACCCATCCATATTAATCCCATCTTCCAGCACTTGGTCCATAGTCTTCTATGCCTAGGCAATTTAAGTGACCATCTAGATACTTCCTAAATCTGTCAGTGACTTAGTGTTCATCTCTCTCTCTCTCTCTCTGGCAGTGGATTCTAGGTATTCATCATTCTTTGGGTGAAAAAGGTCTCCCTCAAATTACCTCTAAATCTTTTACCTCTTACCCCAAGTCTGTTTCCTCCAGCTTTACCTACTTCTGATATGGGGAAAGTTTCCTGCTGTCTACCATCTCTGTACTCCTCATAATTAATACCTCAATCATGTCTCCTCTTAACCTCCTCCACTCCACGGAAAACAAACTGAGTCTCTCCGGGCTCTCCTCATAACTGAAACGATCCATCCCAGGTCACATCCTGCTGAATCTCCTCTGCACCCTCTCCGGCACTATCACACCCTTCCTATATTGTGGTGACCAAAACAGCACACAGTACTCCAGCTGATGCATGACCAATGTTATATAAAATTGGAGCATTATCTCCCTGCTCTTGTATTCAATGCCCCACCTAATGAAGGCCAGTATCCCACAGGCCTTCTGAACCATGTTTTCTATCTGCGTTGCCACCTTCGGGGATCTTTGGATTTGTACACCAAGGTCCCTCTGTTCCTCAATACTCCATAAGTACTTGCTGTTCTGCTGTAGGGCTACAATACAGAGGTTGACCTGATACCACATTGAAAGATCAAAACATCAGCTCCCCAAATCTCCTTTGTTTTGAACCATTGCCTCAATATCCATCACCGCCTCGTTAACCCCTTGACCATTAATTACCCTAACCACCACATTATTGCCTCATTAACCCCTTGACCATTACCCCAACCACCCACATCACTGCCTCATTAACCCCTTGACCATTACCTTCAACCATCCACATCACTGCTTCATTAACCCTTTGATCATTACCCCACCCACCCTCATCACCAGCTCCACGCTTTTATCAAATCAATCCCCATCTTGAACATTACCGTGATCACTTTTTGCAACTTCAAGGGTCGGTTTATAGATATACAGTGTGACACTAGTGGGTGGGGATCTTGGGGAAAAGGAAGGTAGGGACTTCAGGGAAAGGGAATCAATTCTTGGGGAATGAGAAGACTGGAGCTTCAGGGAATGGGAGGATCAGAGTCTGAGGAGCCTCAGAGAAAAGGAGGATTGGGATTTCAGAGAATGGGAGGATTGGGGTCATAGGGAATGGGAGGATTGGGACTGTGGAGAATGGGATATTGGGGTTCGGGGAGAATCAGGACCGGCGAATGAGATGCTCAGGGCTTGAGAAATGGGAGGATCAGGGGGGGATCAGGGAATGGGAGAAGCAAAACCTTGGGCAATAGGAGAACTGAGCCCTCAGAGAAAGGAGGATTGGAAGCTCGAGGAAAGAGAGCATCTGGTCTTCAGAATGTCAGGTCCAATTAGCCTTAGGGGATTCAGGGGCTTGGAAACATTGAAGAGCTGGGCCATTACAGAATTGGGGTAGTAGATTCTGTGGAGTCAGGGCATCCTACTTGTTCATGTTTCCATCTTTTTTCTCACCAGCAAAGTATGGCAGCAGCCCCCTCCTCTGTTGAACGAGATGACCAAGTTCTTTGGTGAAGTCACGTGGAAAGAGACCGATGCTTCTAGCCCCAAAAGCGCCACCAATATTTCCAAACCACACTTTTCCTTCCGTGGATTGCACCATGTTCATTTATACAGGTGACCAGCTAATCCATCCAACCACTTGTAGCTTATTCTGTGCTAACAATGTGGTGATAACAGTTGGAGCTGGGACTTGGCTCAGAAATATTGCACACTATAACCATTGTACCAGCCAGCCTGAGTGACTCCCATGTAACTCATCAACATAAATCAAACCCAAATGAAGCACAGGCCAGTTTCTTCTATCTGCATGATCATGATGTGAATGAAAAGCATTCAACAATAATGGCTAGGTGGTGAAGCCAATTAGAAGCATCTCAAGGTCAGCTCCAGGTTCCTAAGCCCCAGGGACATAACAGAAATAGAATTGCCATTTGTCTGCATTTATACTTGCAAACCCAATTTTGAGTGGCCTACACAATACTTATGACTAAACCAGATGAATAAATTATTGTAGTAACACTGAATAATAGAGAAACACATCAGTTCATTTTCCCATATCTGACCATTGAGCTAAATGCATTGATACAACTTACGTGGAAAATATAAGAAATATTTAAAATCATCTTAACCCATTTACTTCAGCACTTTGCTGACTGTTGAGATGATGTTGACAATCTGACTGTACATCACAGGGTCATAGATTCATCAAGTTGTACAGTGTAGAAACAGGCCCTTTGGCCCACCATGTCCATGCTGACCTTTTTGCCCATCTACATTGATCCCATTTGCCTGCATTCGAACCGTATCCTTCTATGCTCTGTCTAAATGCCTCTTAGGTAGCAACCGTACTGATTCCACCACTTTCTCTGACAGCATGTCCCAGATATCAACCACACTCTGCATAAAAAAATCTTAGCCTCAGATCCCCTTTAAAACTCCTTCCTCTCACCTTAAACCTATGCCCTCTTGTTTTTGATACCCCTACCATGGGAAAAAGATTTTGAGTATCGACCCTATCTATCCCTCTCATAATCTTATATACATGTATCAGATCACCCCTCAGCCTCCTTCTCTCCAGGCTATCTAGCCAAGCCTATCCAACCTCTCCCCATAAAGTCCTCCAATCCAAGCAACATCCTGGTGAATCTCCTCTGCACTCTCTCAACCACAATCATATTCTTCCTGCAGTACAGTGACCAGAACTGCACACAATATTCCAAGTGCAGCCTAAGCAGTGTTTTGTAAAGTTGCAACATAACATCCCAACTTTTATATTCCTGAAGAAGGGTCCTGACCCGAAATGTTGACCGCCTGCTTTTCTCCATGGATGCTGCCTAGCTTGCTGGGTTCCTCCAGCATCATTGTGTTTTTCATCTAGATTCCAGCATCTGCAGTCCTTTGTCTCTCTTATATTCTATGCCCTGACCTATGAAGGCAAGCATGCTATATCCCCTCTCCACTACCCTATCTACCTGGGTTTTCACTTTCAGGGAATTATAGACTTGGACTCCTATCTCTATGTTTATTAACAGTGATGTAGTATTTACTGTATATGTCCTACCCCTATTTAACTTCCCAAAATGCATCATCTCGTACTTATCAGAATTAAATTCCATCTGCTAATGCTCTGCCCAACTTTCCACCTGATCTCTATCCTGCAGTAGCCTTAGACAAACTTCTTTGCTATCCACAACACCACCAGTTTTTGTGTCATCTGCAAAGTTACTAATCATCCCTCCCACATTCACATCCAAGTCATTGATACATATTTCAAACAGCAAAGATACAAGCACTGGTCCTTGTGGTACATCACCAATCACAAACTTCCAATCCAAGAAGCATCCCTCCACCATTTATCCCTGCCTCCTATCACCAAGCTAATTTTGGATCTAATTAACCAGCTCACCTTGGATCCCACGTGCCTTAACCTTCTGAACCAGTCCCCTCAGAACTCTTCAAGGGACCTTCAGAACCACCAGCTGGGGAGAGCATAACAGAACGTCTCACTTCCTTTCTAATGATTGCTCTTACCATGATAAAGATTAGTCACTCAAATCATCAGGTCACTTTTGCTAAATAATTTGATTTTTTATAAGAAGACCATTATTACAATGAAAACCATGAAAGTAAGACCCCAAAATTCGAGAATATTCTTTCATTAAGAAATCTAATTTGCAAAGCTTAGTGAATAATTTATATTCAGGAGAGACCAACATGGAAAAACAGAAGCAGAAGTTGGTCAGTCGGTCTCTCTTGCCTGTTCTTCCATTCAATAAGGTCATAGCTGATCTTTTACCTCAACACCACTTTTCTGCATGAATCTTATATCTCCATATTCCCTTAATATCTGAAAATCTATCAATCCCAGTCTTGAATAAACTTAATGACTGAGCCTCCACAGCTTGATTGCAGAGAGGAGTGCAAAGATTCACCACCCTCTGGGCGAAGAAATGTCTTCTCACTTTTGCCCTGAATAGCTGACCCTTGATTTTTGAGATTGAGACCTCTGGTTCTCAACAACCCAGTCATTAACTCTGCATCTACTCTGTAAGAATTTTATTCTTTTCAGAGAGATCACCTCACATTCTTCATAATCAAGCAAGTGCAGTTCCAGTCTACTTAACCTCTCCTGAGAAGTAGGGAGACCAAAGCTGCATGTAAGTAGTCTCACCAGGTCCCTCTCTAATTAGAACGAGACCTTCCTCACTGCTTGTTGTGCCTGTATGTTAACTTTCTGTCATTCATATACCAGGACACCCAGGTCCCTCTGAACACCTACACCTTTCAATTTTTCATCATTTGAAAATACTCAACATTTTAGTTTTCTGTCGAGGTAAATAACCTCACACTTTTCCACATTATATTCCTTTTGCCATGACACTGCCCTTTCATTTAACCTGTCTACATTCCCCCTGTAGTCTTTCTGCATCCTTCTCACAGCCCACACAGCCATCCAGCTTTGAATCATCAACCAACTTGAATTCTTATATTTGATCTCCTCATCCAAATCACTGTAGAACGGCAGGCACGGTAGTGTAGCGGTTAGTGTAACGCTATTACAGTGCCAGCGACCCGGGTTCAATTCCAGCCTCTGTCTGCAAGGAGTTTGTACATTCTCCCTGTGTCAGCGTGGACTTCCTCCGGGTGCTTCAGTTTCCTCCCACATTCCAAAGATGTACAGGTTAGGAAGTTGTGGGCATGCTATGTTAGTGCCGGAAGCGTGGCAACACTTGTGGGCTGCCCTCAGAACACTCTATGCAAAAGATGTATTTCACTGTGTGTTTCGATGCACATGTGACTAATAAAGATATCTTAACTCATCTTAAATCATGAACACTTGAGGCCCCAGCACTGATCCTTGAAGTTAGGTATCAAGGGCATAATTATTTATTAAAGAATGCTTTATTTATTGATTGAATAATGGATCACAAAAGCAAGATAAGTATGCTAAAATAAAAGCAGAAGATGCTGTCAGGCAGATGCAGAAGAGATTTACCACAATGGAATCCGTGATGAGGGACTTAAAAAATGCAGAGATATTGGAGAGAAGGGATTGCTCTCTTTGCATCACAGAAAGTTAAGATGGGTTCAAAGTCACAGATAGTTTTGATTTAGTAAATGAAGGGAAACCGTGGCAGAGGCTACCAAAAGATATAGACTGTGTACAATAGTGCGGTCTAACCAATGTTTTGTACAGCTGCAACATGATGTCCCAACTCTTATACTCAATTCTTTGGCCTATGAAAACGAGGCATACCAAATGCATTCTTCACTACCCTATCCATCTGTGTTCTCACCTTTAGCAAGTTACAGTATGCACTTGCACCCCCAAGTCCATCAACACTCCTAAGGACCCTGCCATTTACTCTGCATGTCCATTCAGAATTCAACTTTCCAAAATGCATTACTTCACACTTGTCTGGATGAAATCCACCTGTTACCACTCCACCCAGCTTTCCAGCTGATCTAGATCCCACTGTATGCTTCAACAACCTTCTTTGCTATCTATCACTCTGCCAATTTTCATGTTGTCTGCAAACTTACTAATCAGACCACCTACATTCTCATCCAAGTCATTTATATATATATATTACAAACAAAGTTCCCAGCACTGTTCCATGTGGTACATCACTGACAACAGACTGACAGTCAGAAAAACACCCATCCACCATGACCCTCTGCTTCCTACCACCAAATCAATTTTGAATCCAGTTTGCCAACATGCCTCAGATTTCTTGTGCCTTAACCTTCCAGACCAGCCTACCATGTGGGACCTCATCAAAATCCTTACTGAAGTCCATATAAACTTCATCTACTGCATTGCCTTTCTCATTTTTCTCAGTTACTTTTAAAGTCCAAAAGATAAAAGCCTAGCCTGTCTAACCTTGCCCATTCTAGATACTTGCCGAGTATACTTTCTCTGAACTGCTTTCTACACATTAACATCCTTCCTTAAATAAGGAGACCAATGCTACACTGTACTCCGATGTCACCAATGCCCTATATAGCTGAGGAATAATCTTCTTACTTTTGTATTCAATTCCCCTGGCAATAAACAGTAACCTTCTGTAAGATTTCCTGAGTACTTGCTGAACCTGCATGCAAGCCTTCTGAGAATCACGAAATGGGACGCCCAAATTACTCTGCATCTCAGAAGTCTGTGGCATACAGAGTGGGTAGCATGACAATATTAGGACGTGGTAGGTTGGAAATGTGGGAGGGGGAATGGTGTTCTCTATTTCAAAATATAGGTCATCTCTCCAGAATAAAATTATCATACTGTAGCGGTTGCTACCGCGGAATAAAACAAGACTCTACTCGGAGGATTGCCAAACAGAACTCGTTTTTTTTCCCGCCTTGCGCGGGCCCTTTAAGGGAGAATGTTCCCGCCCAAAACAACCGGCAATAACGTAAGTCCTACGTCATCAGGACTTTTCCGCGCGCGGGTTCTCCCCGTCGCTCGGAAAGACGAGGCCCGCCGCCATCTTGGGCCTCGTCGCTCCGACGCCGCGCGACCCGACTACCGAGCCGGTTCGCCCGACTGGACGGTGAGTCGCCACACAACCCCCCTCCCCCAGAACCGGCGAGACAGTCCCCAAGGTCCGTGGGCTGTGCCAGCTGCCGCTTAGGGGGGCGGCCTCTGCGTCGCGGCGTGGCAACCTCAACAGGCTGTTGCGGATCCAAATGGGCCGGTTTGAGGCGGTCCGCCGTGAAAACCTGTTCCCTGCCTCCAATGTCCAAAATAAAAGTGGATCCGTTATTCCGTATGACTCGGAACGGTCCCTCATATGGTCATTGCAATGGCGCCCGAGGTGTGCCCCTGCGAACGAAAACAAACTTACAGTCCCGTAGTTCCTTGGGCTGGCAGGATGGGGCTTGACCGTGCCGTGAGGTGGGAATCAGGGCCAAGGCGCCAAGCTTCTCGCGCAGTCTTTGTAGGACTGCTGGGGGTTGTTCCCCTTGGTCCCGAAGGGCAGGTATGAAATCCCCGGGGACAACTAGTGGCGCCCCGTATACAAGCTCAGCTGACGAAGTGCGGAGGTCTTCTTTGGGGGCAGTGCGTATGCCGAGCAGGACCCAAGGCAGCTCGTCAACCCAGTTAGGACCCTTCAGGCGAGCCATCAAGGCCGATTGCAGATGGCGGTGAAAACGTTCCACCAACCCGTTGGATTGAGGATGGTAGGCCGTGGTGGTGTGTAGCTGCGTCCCGAGCAGGTTCGCTAATGCAGCCCAGAGACTGGAAGTGAATTGGGTGCCTCTGTCTGAAGTGATGTGGGCCGGAACGCCAAAACGTGAGACCCAAGTTGTGAGCAGCGCCCGGGCGCAGGAATCAGTTGTGATGTCAGTCAGGGGGGTTGCCTCAGGCCACCTCGTGAACCGGTCCACGATGGTAAGGAGGTACCGGGCTCCTCTTGAAACCGGCAGAGGGCCCACAAGGTCGACGTGTATATGGTCGAACCTCCTACGGGTAGGCTCGAACTGCTGTGGTGGGACCTTGGTGTGTCGCTGGATTTTTGACGTCTGGCAGTGCGGACAAGTCCTGGCCCACTCACTGACCTGTTTGCGCAGGCCATGCCAGACAAACTTGCTGGCGAGCAGTCGGACAGTAGATCTGATGGACGGGTGCGCCAACCCATGTACCGAGTCAAAAACGCGTCTCCGCCAGGCTGCAGGGACTATAGGGCGGGGCTGACCAGTCGCAACGTCGCAAAGTAGGGTCCGCTGACCTGGACCAACCAAGAAATCTCGGAGCTGCAGACCCGAGACTGCGGTTCTGTAGCTGGGCAGTTCGTCGTCGGCTTGCTGTGCGTCAGCTAGGGCCGTGTAGTCGACACCCAAGGATAGGTTGTGGATGGTTGGTCTGGAAAGTGCATCAGCAACGACATTATCCTTTCCGGAGACATGTTGGATGTCAGTTGTGAACTCGGAAATGTAGGATAAATGTCTCTGCTGACGAGCTGACCAGGGATCGGAGACTTTGGAGAAGGCAAAGGACAGAGGCTTATGATCGGTGAAAGCGGTGAAAGGCCTGCCTTCTAGAAAGTATCGGAAATGCCGGACCGCCAGATACAGCGCTAGAAGTTCCCGATCAAAAGCGCTGTACTTCAGTTCGGGCGGTCTAAGGTGCTTGCTGAAAAATGCCAAGGGTTGCCAGCGGCCTTCGAGTAGCTGTTCCAGTACCCCACCTACCGCGGTGTTGGACACGTCTACCGTGAGGGCAGTCGGGACGTCAGTCCTGGGGTGCACCAGCATCGTGGCATCTGCCAGGGCGTCTTTGGCCTTAAGGAAAGCAGCCGCAGCCTCGTCAGTCCAGGTGATGTCCTTGCCCTTACCAGCCAGCAGCGAGAACAGAGGGCGCATGATACGGGCTGATGCAGGGATGAAACGATGGTAAAAGTTGACCATCCCAAGGAATTCCTGTAGGCCTTTGACTGTGTCGGGGCGGGCAAAATGGCGGATAGCATCCACCTTGGCGGGTAGGAGTGTTGCCCCGTCGCTGGTGATTCTGTGGCCGAGGAAATCGATAGAGTCAAGTCCGAATTGGCACTTGGACGGGTTGATCGTGAGGCCGAAATCGCAGAGGCGGGAATACAGCTGGCGGAGGTGGGAAAGGTGTTCCTGGCGGTTACGGCTGGCGATCAGTATGTCGTCCAAGTAAATGAACACCAAGTCCAGGTCTCGGCCTACCGCGTCCATCAGCCGCTGGAAGGTCTGCGCGGCGTTCTTAAGGCCGAACGGCATCTGAAGGAATTCGAACAGGCCGAATGGGGTGATAATCGCAGTTTTGGGGACGTCATCTGGATGGACCGGGATTTGGTGGTATCCCCTAACGAGGTCCACTTTGGAAAAGATGCGGGCCCCGTGTAAGTTCGCTGCAAAGTCCTGGATGTGAGGGATGGGATAGCGGTCTGGGGTGGTGGCGTCATTCAGCCTGCGGTAGTCGCCACAGGGCCTCCACCCTCCGGTGGCTTTGGGGACCATGTGCAGGGGGGAGGCCCAGGGGCTGTCTGACCTGCGAACAATCCCCAGCTCCTCCATGTGACGGAACTCTTCCTTTGCCAGGCGGAGCTTGTCTGGAGGTAATCGTCGTGCTCGGGCATGAAGGGGTGGCCCTGTGGTAATGATGTGGTGTCGTACCCCGTGTATGGGCCTAGAATTTGTAAATGAAGGTGCCAAAATCGATGGGAATTCGGCTAGGAGCTTGGCGAAATCGTCGCCAGAAAGGGAAATGGAGTCCAGGCGCGGGGCTGGTGGGCTGATTTCTCCCAGGGGATAGGTCCGGAGAGTGCTAGAGTGGACTAACAGCTTCCTTCGCAGGTCGACTAACAGGTTGTGGGCCCGAAGGAAATCGGCTCCTAGGAGTGGTCGGGCGACGGTGGCAAGGGTAAAGGTCCAGGTAAAACGGCTGCCGCCAAAGTGTAATTGAAGCGTACGGGTGCCGAAAGACCGTATCGTTGTACCGTTGGCGGCATTGAGTAGAGGACCTGGTGGCCTGTCACGAGTGTCGTGGCCTGTCGGGGGCAAAATACTGACCTCCGCTCCAGTATCAACGAGGAAATGCCGTCCAGATTTCTTGTCCTGAACGAAGAGGAGGCTCTGTCGGCGGCCAGCCGCCGTAGCCATCAGCGGCGGCTGGCCCTGGCGTTTCCCTGAAACTTGCAGGGTGGGCGGCATCCACGGGCCTCCGCACCCCACCTCTGATGGTAGAAGCACAGCTGGTCACCCGTGTCGTCATCTGCGTTCCTGGGGCGTGGCTGCACGGTTGCTGGGGCCGGGCGAGGCGGGCGTTGGGCTCACGGCCTGGTGATTTGACTGACGGACGAACCGCTCTCGCGCTTGGCCCTCCACAGGACATCTGCCTGGGCGGCCACCTCACGGGGGTTGCTGAAGTCGGCGTCAGCTAACAACAAGTGGATGTCATCGGGGAGCTGCTCGAGGAAGGCCTGTTCGAACATCAGGCATGGCTTGTGACCCTCGGCCAATGCCAGCATCTCATTCATTAGGGCGGATGGGGATCTGGGCCCAGGCCATCCAGATGAAGCAGGCGGGCGGCGCGCTCACGACGGGAGAGGCCGAAGGTCCGGATCAAAAGGTCTTTGAAAGCCGGGTACTTATCTTCCTCCGGAGGCAACTGGATGAAGTTTCCAACCTGGGCGGCTGTCTCCTGGTCCAGAGAGCTAACCACATGGTAGTACTTCGTGGAGTCGGAGGTGATCTGCCGAAGGTGGAATTGCGCTTTGGCCTGGTCAAACCAGACACTGGGCCGAAGTGTCCAAAAGGTGGGCAGCTTGAGGGCCACTGCGTTGGCTGCTGCGCTGTCGTCCATTTCGCGGGTCCAAAAGCCGTTTGGACCGTCGGGGTCACCAATGTAGCGGTTGCTACCGCGGAATAAAACAAGACTCTACTCGGAGGATTGCCAACCAGAACTCGTTTTTTTTCCTGCCTTGCGCGGGCCCTTTAAGGGAGAATGTTCCCGCTCAAAACAACCGGCAATGACGTAAGTCCTACGTCATCAGGACTTTCCCGCGCGCTGGTTCTCCCCGTCGCTCGGAAAGACGAGGCCCGCCGCCATCTTGGGCCTCGTCGCTCCGACCCCGCGCGACCCGACTGCTGAGCCGGTTCGCCCGACTAGACGGTGAGTCGCCACAATACAAAGGTAGCATTGAAACTGTTTCCACCACCTTTCAGGCATTGCATTCCAGATGACTATGTTTTGCCAGAAATCTGTGCCTTCTGGTTCTCAATGCTTGGTGAAGTCATCTATAAATAATGTACTGTACTTATTATCGAGGGCTGCATTCCACCCATTATTTATCAGCTTGCTAATTTAGTAAGCTCCTCAAATATTCCAAACTTAAAAACAATAGCTTCAGTTTGTAGTTCTTTATACCTTTTCCCCCATTTGCACTTCTACCATTCTTTTCAATTTCCTAACAATGCTTCATGACTGCGAGAAAGGATAAGTATTCTGAGACATTAAAATGTTCCTCACCCTTATAATTAACTTTACCAAGACATATTTGATTACTCACCAATGACCTGCTCACTAAAGCCCAGTTTGTGTTTTGCAAGGAACGGGCTTCATCACAGACTTGGTCTAAACGTGGACTAAACAGTTGAAATCCAAAGATGTGGAAAGAATAACTGTCACTGACATCAAGACAAAACTTCACTGAGTGTGTCTCAAAGGAAAATGCATCAAGGGGAAATGACTCCAATGGTTGGAGTCATACCTCGCATAAGGGAGATTTGGTTGTGGTTGTTGGAGGTCGATCATCCCAGCCCAGGACATCAATGCAGATGTTCCTCAGGGCAGTGTCCTAGGCTTAACCACCTTCCTTCAATGACCTTCCTTCCTTTGTAAATTCAGAAGCAGAGATGTTTCTCAATATTCAATCTCACTCCAAAACTTCATACAATGAAACAGTCCATGCTTCAAACAGCAAGAAGTGGACCATATTCAGGCATGGGCTAATAACTAGCTGGTATCATCTGCACCATGCAAGTGGAGGCAATGACCATCTCCAATAAGAGAGAGTCCAACTGCCTATGACCTTGCTGAGTCCCTCACTATCAATATCCTGGGGATTACCACTGAAGAGAAACTCAGGTGGACCAGCCACATAAATATGGCAACTATAGAAGCAGGTCAGAGGTTAGCTCATGACTCACCTCTTAACACATCAAAGCCTTTTCACCACCTACAAGGCACAAGTCAAAAGTGTTGAGATATTCTCTCTATTTGCTAGAAGAATACAACTCCAACAATACTCAAGAAAGTCAACACTATCCAGAATAAAACAGCCCACTTGAATGGTATCCTATTCACCTTTCTAAACATTCATTCACTCCAGCAGTGATACACAGTGGCTGCAGTGTGTACCATCGACAAAGCGCACTTCCATTTACTCAGCTAAGCCTATTCCAGCAGCACCTTCCTTTATCTCCAAGAAAAACAGACGGATAATGACATCACTGCCATCACAAATTTCATCTCTAAATTGCATATAATCCTGGATATATATCATCAATGGGTTTTAATCCCAGAACTCACTCTCATACAACATTATGGGAGCACCTTAACCAGAATGACTGCTATGTTTCAAGGCGATGGCGCATCATTACCTTCTCAAGGGCAATTAGGGATGGGAACAAATGCTGGCCTTGCCAATAAAGCCCCTACCCTGTGAATAAATTACATTAAATTTCCTTTGAATAATAATGTTTTGAATCCTTTTTATTTGCATGCTTCATGTCCTTGTAATGAACATGTTGTACCTCCTTTAAATTAGCTTATTCCAAGTCCTTCTGATCTTTGGAATTAACTTGTTCCATAACTTTCCAATTAGAAGCTGGGGTAACATTTGTTCTCATTTCCTTTGCCATTCCAGAAAAATGTCCAATTTCTATTCAGTTCATAGCAATAACGTGGCTGAGACTGTGTAAATCAGTTGTGAGATATGTGCATTGCTGGAAAGGTGAGCATTTATCACCCATACCTAATTGCTCTTGGGATGCTGGTGCTGAGCTACCTTCTTGAACTGCTCCAGTCCAAGTGGTAAAAGAACTCCTACTGTGCCCTTAGCTAGGGTATTCCAAGGATTTAACCCAGCAACAATGAAGGAATGACATTGTAGTTCTTCTTGTGCCTCTGCTCTTACCCTTCTAGGTGGGGGAGATTATGAGTTCGGAAGTCATTACTATTTGTTTTGAAAAGTTAGGTTCTATTTTTAAAACACTACATAATATAGTTCACAAGATCTTGTCATCAATTATTCATATATCAAGATGCTATTTGTGACGGGGAATGAAACACAAAGCTGGTTCTTTCAATGACTCAAACAGATTTAGGTCACAAAAATTATCTGCAAGCCACCATTTGGGAAGGCTTATACAGCACATCATCCCTGCTAATGTCCCGTGTGTATTACATTCCTTTTCATTGTGCTGATGGCTGACAGGAATAATCTTCTCCATAGCACCTGTTGTACTTCATCCTTGAAGAAGAATATTATGCCAAATTTTGCTCAAGAATGACAGCATCGGAAACATGCAGACTATTATTAATTCACAAATCTACCAGCAGCATTGGGCGTGAAAGAAATCTTCTTGAATCATGAACCATCACATATAGATGTGCAACAATGCAGATAACCTTCCTATGATTTTCATGAGGATTAACATGTTTCACATTAATTTTGTCATTAAACTTACCACAGAAAGTTAAGTCAATAAGTAAGTGTGCAACTGACCTCTGTCGTCATGATGAACAAGAGTAGTTATTTACCTAAACAAGTCAGCTTCACATTTTGCATGGCACAGCACCAGGTGCATGCAGAGAAATTTAAATTTGACCATTTTTGGAGGGACATGTTAATTACGAACTTACTTCATGCATGCACAGATAAGTGCATGTTCTTAATGTGCTTAGTGATTGTTGGGGAATCTCATGCTCCTGTTATTTCCCTCACAACCAACCCTTAAGCATGGTTATAATTGTTATGGACTGTCAATGACTTTTTGCCAAAAAGTAAGGAATTTTATTCTGAATTTGATTCATTCAGTTTAGGAATAGTTCTGACAAAATTTAAAAACATAATTTTAAATTAGAAAAAAACACTTCTCTCAGTATATTTCCCCTCACTCCTAATCCATTCTTTCTTCTCTACTTTTATATTTTTTTCCAGATGTCCTATTTACCCTCACTCAAAATTCCAGCAGTTTGGTGGGCACAAAACATTGGAAACTAAACATGAAGTTATAAACCTAACTTGGCGTATCACAAGATGCCTTGCACCAGCAATGTTTGGCACTGTGTATTAGTTACTCATTTATATTGACTTTAACTGAATTGTTTTATTTAATTAAGGTCGTGCAACAGGTTGGAATTCCAGTGGACTCCATGACCAGAATGTAGACTCTGAGGCACACTGTCCTGCATAGTTGAACAAGACTGTGCTGTGTGATGCTTTAAATCTCAGTAACAGTGGGTTTTAGTTGTATTTGTTATGGGAAATGAATGATAGAGACTCCAAACTGTCATGCACATAGCATTCTTGCTCAGTCAGCTGACCCATCCTGACAGCCACATGTCCCTGTCCAGTCAGTTAACTTGTTCCTGTTGACAGCCTCATCACAACTATTCAGTTAGCCTACCCACTAAGCTATAATTGTCAGGTCCCTTGGTGCATTCAGTCTATCATCTTCCTCACCAGTTTTCATGTGGTCTTGTCAGAATGTTTTCGATGTTCTATTGTAGTTTTTCTGTGCTCTATCTATGGGTAAGCCTAGTAATTTCTAGGGTAGGGACATGTTTGGCACAGCTTTGTGGGCCGAAGGGCCTGAATTGTGCTGTAGTTTTTCTATGTTTCTATGTTCTAATCTACTTACCACTGGCTACATCGTGGAGAGATACAGCTAGTAACAATAGAGTAAAACAATAGTCACCTATTTAAGATAGATATGAGGTGAGTTTTTTTTTCTCTTGGTGGGTGTTTCGAACTTTCTTTCTTAAAGGGCAGTGGAAACAGCATTTTGCAACCTCAGAAGCAGAACCTTGGAATGGGAGAGGAGGATAGATACTTGATAAGCAAGGGGTTGAAAGGGTACTGTGGACAGATGGGAATACAGAGTTAAGGTTAGTCAGAACAGTTACAATCTTACTAATTGGTAGAGAATGCGTTAACCCATATGTTCCACTAATCTAGAGGCAATGCAGCAAGAAATTCAGCTGACCAGTTTGTGACTGGTGCAGTTGTATAATCTTGCACCCACTGATGAGATAATATTCATTATCTATGGACTGACTTTTCATGAGTTTGTGCCCAGTGACTCATAGCGTGGAAGATTATCATATCCTCTTACCTAATCTTCTTTGTCACATGGATATTTAAGATCAGTGAATGTAAGTTCAAATGCTATATCCCATCAACGGCATCAACAGCACCATAACCCAATAGTCTGTGCCACCGACTGCCAACAAACTCCATCACACAAGACTCCCTCCCAACATTCTTTGAGACACCACAACATCACACACTTACACTGCAGCAAGCGTCATGGCCACATCTCGCAGCATTCAACCATCACTGGCACATCGCCTAAACACAAGCACTTTCATCTCTGTTGCAAGACATTGTGGTGTACAATGAACAGCAACTGCTATCCAGTCCAGAGCAGGTGCCGTTGCATCAGTGTACACCTGCAGGGTCAACATGGCTTATCATTACTGAACTACAATTCATGCTCTGTGATCCATATCTGATCCTCCTTCTCACGTCACACTTTCCCCTCAACCCACACTGCATACAGTGGGAGACTGCACTTCCCAACTTCCTACTTCCCCCACTGTGACCTTACCTTAATGACTTTCCTCTTTCAAATAGACAAGAACCGCCACTTGGTCACATGATGGAGAAGCTATGGGGCACAATGGCTTTAGATTAAGGAATATCAGCCACAACCTTAGATACTGTTGTTCTGTGCAATTTTGAGATTAACTTGAAGGACAAGGCAGAAATATGGCTCAGATACCACCTTGAGCGAGATGAGGTCTGCATGACCTCTGCTCATTCTTCCAGTCATAATGAACACCAAGGGAATGCCTACAAATGTACCCATCTCTAAGTAAGCTATTTTATGCAGAAACCTTGAAGTCACAACAAAATCTTACAGCACCTAGCACATCACTCCCTGAGAACTTTGGTAATTTTACTGTATCCCCGAAAATGCCCAATCCTTGTGGAAAACAGCCTGTGGGAAAGAGCACTGGTTTTTCCCATCACTGAACATGTTCAGCTGAGTGAGTTGAAGAGACCATACTAGCTAATGCACAGGGCTTCAGTTTGAAATGCAGAAGTCAAGTTGGCATTGCACATTTGCTGGCTCCATAATCTGCAAACATAGCATATTTCGAGAATGTATTAATTGATCATGCTTTGTTGTTCCTGTTAATGTGGTGCCCAGGGTGCCTTGAACCAAGTACTTGTACGAAGTCACTTGTTGCCATATTGGAACTGGCTTTGCATATTCAGAGCCCAAAAACTAGCTTACAGAGTTGAACTTTGCGAAAGCAGTACTACAAACATTATTCTTAATTGATTAATCATTTCTGATCAGCTACCTGAGTACTAGCAGTATTTCGCCATTGACATAAATTATGACAATATTGATACCCGTTTTTCCTTCAAAATTGCTAAAAATAGATTAATATTGAAACCATCCAGATCAGCTATAACATCCACAGATTCTGGTGTCAGTGGTAGTTCTTTGTAGCTAAAAACTTCTGGGTTACATCATGATCTGAGATGCATGTCTCTTTACCCTTGCTCATTACAAGACAGTAAAACACTTCTCCGAGCAGTTTGGAGACAGCTCTGGGTGTCTACATGGCTTGTGCAACCTTTACTTCAGTTCTTACTGATGGAGCGAATTAACACGTCGATCTTCCTTGAATATTTGTCTATCCTATGTGATGAAGAACGTTACAAGTCAATACAATCTGTGGTGGCAATTATCTATTTCAAACCATTTTTTATATAACTTCCATTCCTTTCTATTTTACATTTTTGCGTACCTCAAAGGTCTGTTCAACCTTCAACTTTCCTCTCCAGAATAGGACTATTATAGAGTTGTGCCAATTTTTATGTCATTTGTTTCTGAATATATGACGACTGATGTGTTCTCTTGTTGTTAATTGTTGTGGTCAAGTGTGCATTGTCAATCATTGTGATCACGTATCTATTGTCAATCTTTGTATTATAATACATGTTGCCAATTTTTGTGGTTAACTGTGGATTGTCAGTGCTTCTGGTTAAGCTTCTTAAATGAGAAAAAGCTATCAATACTGTCAATTACTTTGGCTATTTGTGATTAAAACATTTTATTCATCATATCAGCAGGAAACAGCTCTTTGCCCTCTCTCAGATAACATAACCATCATGATTTGAGGACTGAATATCATTTTCTGTAATCTTACAAGTCTGTTAATTGGATTACTTTTCAAAATGACTTTCAGGATTTATGATACCATTCTACTGCAATTTTCTTTTCAAATACACACAGCCCGAATTACTTCAAGCCAACAAAAGTGGCAATCATTTCTTTTGTCTTTGGGCATGACTTATCTCTTTTCTCAGTATGAGTTCTTGAAGTGAAAAACTATGAGTTAATCCTGAAGAGAAAAGTGTTCAGTTCTTTTTTTTGTATGTCACATAATTGGCAAAATGGAATTTACTGCCTCTCCACAGTCAACAGAATGGTTTCCAGATTTTGCATCAACCCTCAGCCAGTTTGGAGGTGGATTGCTTTTGCCCACAGTCATAACACATAACCTTTCCAACAGGCTCTCCAATGACTCAGAAGTTTGGGTTGTTGAACCAATCAATCTTTTCTTAAAGCTCTGCCTTAGGTCCTCATTTACTGCAGAATTGATATCCAACCTTGGAGACACAAGAAAGGCTGCAGATGCTGGAAATCTGGAGCAACACACAAAAAATGCTGGAGGAAGTTAGCAGGTCAGGAAGCATCTATGGAGGGAAATGAACAATCGATGTTTCAGCCTGAGACCCTTCATCAGGACTGGAAAGAAAAAGGGCAGAAGCCAGAATAAAAGGGTGGGGGGAGGGGGAAGGAGCATGATCTGGCAGATGATAGATGAATCCAGGTGAGGTGGGGCGGGGGGAATGTAGGTAGGTGGGGAAGGGGAGGATGTGGGAATGATCCAAGAAGCTGGGAGGTGATAGGTGGAAGAGGCAAGGGGCTGAATAAGATGGAATCTGAGAAGAGAGGACAGAAGACCATGGAATAAAGGGAAGGAGGTGGGGAACCAGAGGGAGGAAGGTGTGGGTGATGGGCAGGTCGTGAGGATGGGGGAGGGGAAAGAGAAGGGGTAATGCGGTCAGAGGGACAAGGGAAAACAAAGGGGGGCAGAGGGGAGTGGTCACCAGAAGTTAGAGAAATTAATGTTGAAGCTATCAGGTTGGAGACTACCAAAACGGAATATGAGGTGCTGTTCCTCTAATCTGCGTCCAGCCTCAACTTGGCAGTGGGGGAGGCCGTTGACAGATATGTCAATGTGGGAATGGTAAGTGGAATTAAAATGACTGGCCACTGGGAGATCCCAGCTGTTAAGGTGGACAGAGTGAAGGTGCTTGATGAAGCGATCCTCCAATCTGCATCGGGTCTCAATGATGTAGAGGAGGCCGCACTGGGAGCACCGGATGCGATAAGTGACACCGGAGGATCCATATGTAAAGGACTGCCTCACCTGGAAGGACTGGTTGGGGTGTTAAATGGTGGTGAGGGAGGAGGTGTAGGGTCAGGTGTCACATTTAGTGCGGTAGCAGGGTTAAGTGCCTGGAGGGGGATCGGTGAGGAGGGACGAGGGGACAAGGAAGCCACAGTGAGAGTGATCCCTGTGGAAGGCAGAAAGGGGAGGGGGGGGGGAATATGTGCCTAGTAGTGGGATCTCGTTGGAGATGGCGGAAGTTGTGGAGAATGATCTGTTGGAGATGGCAGAAGTTGTGGAGAATTCTCATGCTTGCTCCACCCTTCAATATGGTCACAGCCGATGTTTTACCTCGGTGATAATTTTCTGCATTAACCCCTCAAAAACAGCTTCTTCCCCATTGCTATCAAACTTCTGAACCAATCACCTCTTTCACATCCCCCTCCCGATAGTGTTGCCACATTCTCAAACCCTTAATTCTACCTCTTCCTTTATTGTCGCTTTAGCATTTCTTTTTGCACTACTTCAGTTTGCACTACTATACTTTGCACCATCCCATTGTTTTTGCGCTCATCGCTGTTTTCATTGTTGTATTTATTATTACCATGTACACTATTTATACTGTGAGCTTCATGCGAACAAGGAATTTCCCTACATCCTGTTGTATATAATAATGAACAAATCAAATCTAGTCTAATCTAATATCCCTTCCTTCCCTTAATATCTATGTTTGTAATTCTACTTTTACCCATGAATATCCAGGAAGTGTTCCCATCTTGCTAAGCTCCACATATCTTCTGGTCTATAATTGATTACATATTACTACTGCCTTCATCTCTTTTAATCTCACTGGAATTATGAGGCCAATTGTACTTACATTTTCAGAACATGGAGTGAGGCACATGTACTCCAAGCCGATTGGACGATCCACACATTGCAAACCACTTGGGCAGGTGGCATTAAGTACTGTACATGCATTTGAATCTACTTCACAATTCTTCCCTTCAAATCCTGCAAGAAATTAAATAGCAAGATACAAGGGGGTAGGCAATTCACTATGGAGAGTTCAACACCAGTAACCAGGACTTAATACACTCGATAGAGATTAATTACATCATTTTACAAATCAATGTTAAAACTCATGCAAAATTTAACCTTTGCTGACATTTGAATAGATCGTGACTGTGTTTACACATTGCTGTGTTTTTTTTTGTTTCCCTGACAAATCTGAGTGACAGACTGTGCCCAGGGTATTGTTCCTTCCAAATAAATCAGGGAGATGGCTGTGACAGTTCCTGAATATTTGTTTGGGGAACGCCTGAGTGATTTCCAATGCAATTTCTTAACATGAAGCATAATAAAAATTTGGAACTTCCTCCCCCCAAAAGCTGTTTTAGTCTGGAGTCAATTAAACATTTCAAAACTGAGAGTGACAGCTTATATTAGGACTGAGCACTACAAGGTTATGGGACAAAGGTAGATGTCACATTCAGATACAAATAAGCCATCTGAATAAAGCCCCATTGGAATACAGTCCTCTGCCTATGTTTCTGTGATGCTCAAAATATACTCCTGGACCCTTTAGAGATTTGTATGTCTAGTAATTAATGTTGGTGATCAAACCCAGCATCCTCACAGTGGCAGAGCCCAAGGTTGGATCGTGTCCTCAAGTGCTATCTGTATGGAGTTTTGTCCTGGCTGCTTCTGCCTCAATGATGTTGAGAGAGCTGTTGGACTTAAACTAACCCAAGCAAATGGAGAGTATTCCATCATACTCCAGGCACATGCCCTGCAGATGGTGGAAAGGCTTTGGGATGTCAGCAGTCAACTGCCAGAAGGCCAGCGGGGCAATTTGGGAACAGGCCCTTGTGATCTTCTCCCTGAGGCCTTGACTTTGCTCACCGCCCAGGAGAGCTGTGGCTGTGAGTCACACAGAGAGCTTTTGGACCAGTGGGAATGCCACAAGCAAGCGTTGTTATGGGAATAGTGCAGGCAGTGAGCCAGATTGTGCTTTGGTAGAAATACAAGAAAGTAGTTTGCTTAGCATTTTCAGAGGACAGCGAGAAGTCATCTGTGTTGCTGTGGGTCTAGAGTCACGTACAGGCTGGACTAGGTAAGAACAGCAGACGGACATTAGGGAATAAGATGGATTTCACAACAATCCAATCATTTCATGCTCACCATTACAAAAACTAGCTTCTAAAAAAATGGAAAAATATTTAATTAACTGAATTTAAATTCCCCAGCTATCATGGGAGAATTTGAACTCATGTGTTTTAAACCTCTAGATTATTGGTGAAGTAATTTAACCACAATGCCAACATTCCCAGAATGTCATCTCTATATCACAGTACTAGAACACTGAAAAAAATAAACAGAATCCTCTCCTGTTATATGTGGACTGATTGCCCTTCAGCCCATCAATGCTCAAGCCCTTATTCTTACACAAATCCTACTCTAACTTATTTTATTCTCCCTACATTTCCATCAGCTACCCGCCCCCCCCAGATTCTGCCACTCACCTACAGACCAAGGGAAAAGCTGCCAATCTATCTATAAACAGCACTTTTTTTGGGATGTAGGAGGAAACTGGAAGACCTGTAGCACCAGAGGAAACTGACTTGATCAATGGATCAATGGGAGAATGTGCCATCTCCACACAGACAGCACCAGAGGTCAAGACTGAACCCAGATCACTGGAGTTGTGAGGAAGTACCCTAATAGCTGTGCCACTGTGGTGCCTGAGGACTTCTTGTGTGTTTTTTTTTCCCCTGGTGTGATCTGAGAAGTAAGCAGGCAAAATGTAAGAGGATTTTGTAAACAAGGACACTGATCTAAACTGAGATATCACACTTCATTAGCCCACAAAAGCCACTTATACAATGCCTTACAAAATTGCTCATTTGATGAAAACCGGCTGCAAGCCTCCAGAGGATGCTCACGTATTCTGTCAGTTTTCTTTCATGCATTCTGCATTGCCCCAGTTTTTTAAGAAAATCACTGCAGCCTCCTAATAAGATGTCTGAGAACACCTTTTTACTTTCTATCATCCCTGTGGATTACCAGCATTATATATTCTCCTTCCTGCCATGCACACAGGTCATTACTCCTGTTGCACACAAGTATTCCTGTAATGAAGGGAACGAGCATTTAGTCCAGCGCACCCAATGTTGTGGCATGCCACAATCTGAAGATTTAATGCTGCAGTTGCACCCACTAGACAAAGATATTTCAACATGACCCACCTAAGGTGGTGAATTCCCCTCCAATAGGAATAGGAGGAGGCATTTCAGTCTTCCCACCCTGTTCCACAATTCACTGAGACCATGGCTTACATTTTCTTCACTATCCCTCAGCCTTAACATAATTGCACTCGACAGACTTTTAGGGGAGTAAGTTCCAGATGTTTGCTGCGTTTTGTGTGAAAATCTGCTTCCTGATTTACCTCCTAAATGACCCAGCTTTAATGTTGAGGTTCTGTCAATAATAATTCTGAATCTGATTCCGTTGCTGCATTCTTGGTTGTTCCATCAGAGAAAATTGTTTATCTGCTTCAATTCTATTGAATCATTTCTTTTACAATATTTTATTAATTCCACAAAGAAAGTACAGAGTACATGAATCAAAAAGAAGAAAAAGTACTACAAAATGCATTGTGTTAAATCACACTTGAAGTCACAATACTCTAGATTAATAATCACACATGGTAACTAATTAATAACAAATAAATTGGAATAATTTTATTATTGAAAAAAACCCTAAACCCACTACCAGGACCGGAGCTCTTTAATAAAAAAAATGACAAGGAAAAATCCTGGATACATAACAATATCAGCCAACATCTGTACTTTAGCTACCAGATCAAAGGTTTTGAAAATAGTTCAAAAAAGGTTCCCACAGCTTTTGAAAGTCTAAGTTAGATTCAGAAATTGAACAATGGATCTTCTCTAAATTTAGGTATGAAATAACATCCCGTAACCATTGAGCATGAGTAGGCGGAGTGACTTCCTTCCATTTAAGCAACACTGCCCTTCTGGCTATAAGAGAAATAAAAGCCAGAATGTGTAGATCAGAAGCCTCCAAAGTAATGTCTTTTTCTCCTACAATCCCAAATAATGCAGTCAAAGGATTAAGTTTAAAATTTATCTTAAAGAGCACAGAAAAAGTCTGAAACACCTCTGTCCAATATTTTTTAAGACTCTGACATGTCCAAAACACATGAATTAAAGAAGCCTCTCTGTTATTGCATTTATCACAATAAGGAGATATATCCAGATAAAAACGGGATAGCTTGTCTTTAGACAAGTGAGCTCTATGGACCACTTTAAATTGAAGGAGAGAGTGACGGGCACATAATAATGAAGCATTGACCAGTTTAAAAATTTCATTCCAAGTTTCCTCAGAAATTGAAATCTGCAAGTCTTATTCCCAAGCATTTTTAATTTTATCTAAAGGAGCCTTACTCATTCCTAATAACCTGTCATAAATATTAGATATTGAGCCATCATAAAAAGGCTCCAAATTAAAAATTACATCCTAGATTAAATAAACATCCTAGATTAAATAAAGCTCACTTTCAGAAGGTTAAAAAGAATGGAGGTTTAGCCTTACCTAATTTTAGGCTCTATTACTGGGCAATCAATATACAAAATCTTATGCTTTGGCTACATTACATTAATCATGAGGCCTGTCCAGTAGGGGTTTCTTTGGAAGCTAACTCTGTTAAAAAAATTTCTATTATTTCTTTGCTTGGCTCTTCACTTCCTTTATCATTAAGTAAACTAACTGATAATTTAGTAGTTAAACATGCTTTGAGGATTTGGTTACAATTTAGAAAATATTTTGGCTTACCAAGATTTTCTTTGTCTAGTCCATTTTTTCTAATTGTTTTTTTAAACCTTCTATGACTGATGTAGTGTTTAACGAGTGGGACAAATCAGGTATTACTTGTTTTCAGGATCTGTTTGTTGGAGGAAATCTTTCTTCGTTTGAACAATTGTCAGCCAAATATAGTTTACCAAAAACTCATATTTTCCGATATTTACAAGTTAGAGACTTTCTCCTATCTCAATTACACTCTTTTCCTATGAGTCCTGATAAGAACTATTGAATCCTTTCAGCATTTTAAAGACTTTGATCAGATCATTCTGAACATATTCAGAAAACAAGCACCACTCTCAGTCATCAGCGAAGTGATGAAAAGCATTGTCAACAGTGCTATCAAGCAGCAATAACCTGCCTACTTATGCCCAGTTAGGGCTTCGCCAGGAGTGCTCTACTACAGACCTCATCACAACCTTGGTCCAAACAAGGACTCAGTTCTAGAGATGAGCAAGAGTGGAGGCCCTTTATACCATGGCAGCGTTGAACCAAATTTGGCACCATGAAGCCCTGGATAAAATTGAAGGCAGTGAGCATCAAAGGGAGTTGGAGTTGCACGTTCACAGAAGAAAATGGTTGTGAGTATTGGAGGTCATTTGTCCCAGCCCCAGGACATCATTGCATCAGGGCATGTCCTAGGCCCAATGATCTTCAGCTGCTTCATCAATGATTTTCTTTCCATCACAAGGTCAGAAGTGGTGATATTGACTGATGATTGCAAAATGTTCTGTTATATTCACAACACCTCTGCAAGTGAAGCAGTCCATGCCTGCAAGCAGCAAGACACAGACAACATTCAGGCATAGGCTGACAAGTTACAAGTGACATTTGCGTCACTCAATTGCCAGACAACAGCCAACAGAGAGTCTAATCACCTACCCGTGATATTCGACACCACTACCATTGCAGAGTAACCCATTTGGCAGTCAGCATTGACCAAAACCACTCAAGCCATGACCCTTAAATGCCCTCTAAGGTGAGATAGAACAAAAACATTCAAGAATATTACCAAAATGCTGAAACAGAGAAAGAATAAAACAGGGCAGATCCAGCATCATAATGGGCACTGAATTCAGACATGGCAAAGCTGCTCCCAGCCCACTCAACCTTGCAAAACCCTCCTCACCTATCTTCTAGTGATTAGTATTGAATGCCAATAAATGGTATCCAAAATATCGATACAAAACAATATTGTCTTCAGAGCTGCAAGCTGCCAATTGTTTCTGGTCATGGGGCACAAACAAAATAACTAAACTGCCAAATTGATAGTGGCCTGAATCACAAGAGGACTGGAATATGAAGGGGTAGAAATAACACTGCTGTATCAAGCTCTGGTTAATCACATTTAGTTATTGTACACTGCACCTCATGAAGGAACTATTAACCTGGGAAAGACTGCACAGGTACATTAAAATGAGGCTGTGGCTAAAGGATAGAATTACGAGGACAGGCTGCAAAGACTAGGCTTGCATTCCTTTCAAGAAAGCGATTAAAGTATGATGCCTTCCTGTGCACCTTGCAGTTCCCATTCTGTTACAAGTATGAAACTTTTTTTACCACTGCCATTGCAGCATTCCTTCCAGTGCCATTTGATTCTGGTTTCTTGGCAGTGTTGCAAAGATCGCATAGGCTACCATTTACATTATAAAATTCTAAATCATTCTGGTTTGCATTTTGATGATATAAGATGCTCTGTGGGGAAATATGGATTGTAATTCAATTTCTGTTACCTTTTGATGCTCATAAAAGAGCCAAACAGGTTCCCTGTGATTAGCAAAGTAACTAGAATGCAATGATGAAAACACAGCTTTGTAAAGTGTCTTCGTATGCAAGTAACTTTCAAATTCATGTAGGTGAACATCCTTAATCTTTCCCACAACTTGCAATTATGTCAGGGCTTTCGACATTTGAAAGCTACCCAGTGGTGTTTCGCAGGAAGGTAGGGAAAATGGATGCTACGATGAGAGAGCGACGTTTGAGAAGATTCCACCAGTTCCATCAATGGGATGACATTTTATGGGAGGTATTAAAGAAAGAGACATTAAAGTAGAGAGGAGGAGGGGTCTGGGAAGGGTGTTCTAAGAGCGTGGGACTGAGGCTGCTGAAGTCGTGGTCACTGACTGTAGGCCTCAGGAAAAGGGTTAATATACTGGAGTTAAAGGTTGTATAGGTTGTGAGACTGGATGAGTGGAAAGGATGGGAAAGTCAAGATCATGTGAGGACTTAAATATAAGGACAGAAATTTTAAATTTGAAGATACCATTTAGGTCATTGAAGATAGAGGTGATAGATAAATGGGACTCAGCCCCAGTGAGGACATGGATGAGCTTCAGATAGGATTAAGCTGAATATGCCGGAAATTCTAAAGTACTGAAGTTTCGGACAATTAGCACAAGGAGGGAATGGTAAACTTCAAAGGACTAAATACCAGAAAGCCAAAATGTGGTGAACTTCGGATGGGAAAGAAAATTCTTTGACCACAATGATGCTATTTTCATGTAATTGGGACAAGTTATTCTCCAACCTCCCCAGTGAAAACAGATCATAACTGTTATCCTAAAGTAAAATGCTCCAAATGCTGGAGATCTAACACAAAAAAAACCCACAAACTTCAAGACAGATTCACCCTGTGGAGTTTACATTTTACATCAGAAATTTTTCATTTAAACTGAGAACAGTCAAGGGTAAAGAAAGGTTTGAGTTGCAATGGAAGGTGGGGAAGGGGCAGAGAGAACAAAAGGAAAGATCTGGGATAGGGTGGAGACAGGGAAAATTGAGTGGTGGTGATGCCTGCTGAAGGAGAATGGCAAAGGCTTGGGAATAACAAAAGGAGACAATTGATATCTGAAACTACCAGAAGAGGAGTGAGGGAGAGAGAGAAAAAAAGCAAATGTGAAATACAGAGGCTGGAATACCTGATTTCCCAAAACAATTGAATTGTGTGTTGAATCCTGAGGACTGTGGTATATCGAGTCAGAAATTGAGGTGCTGTTTCATGAGCTTACATTGAGGTTTGTTGGAACAGTGTGAGAGGCCAAAGATCAAAGGCCTTACACCGAACTATGAGGCCAAAGGGTCAGAGTGGGAGTAGGCCAGAGAACTAAAGTCACTTACAACTGCTCTTACAGATTACATAAAAGCCTCCTGCAAAGCAGTCACCCAAACTGTATTTGAATTCCCCAGTGTAGAGGAGACCACATTGTGAGCATTGAATGAAGTACACTAGATTGGAGGAAATAGAACTATTATTAGCTTGCAACACCCTGCCGGAAACCTATCACCCACACCTCACAGTCAGACCCGAGCATTCATGACATTGTTTTTAAATTGCTTTGGGGATTTTGGGTTTGACAGCCAGAACTGGGAATTATGCCAGTCTACCCTCCTGCTGGAAAATCTTTCACAAACAGGTTGGCAGGGAGCTTTCATCTGCCAAAGAAACCAATTCCAGAGAAAATGCATGAAACAAAAAATGTTACCGAATCTTCCTGCTCTGAGAAGAAAGACAGGTATAACGCCCCACATTACACTGACAGTAATTCATCTTTCAGTGAAATTCCATCTTAATTTTGAACATTTGGCAATGGATAGCGCATCAGGTCTGGTTCCAAATTCTAGGTTAGAAGGTTGTGTATTCAAGTCTCATTCCAGGTACCATTCTATTAAATCTCCTCACCACCCTCATTCAGGGCCTTCTGCTCTCATTAGTTAGTCTCCCTGCAGATAGGAACACATAACTTGCTGATATTCCAGTGCAGTGCTGAGGAAGTAGTGCAATCAGTTGAATGAGATATTAAACTGGGTGCCTGATTGCACTTTATCTCCATTTTGAATTTTTAATTAAATTCGAGTGTTCTTTGGGAAGAGAGTTCTAGATTCCAGGAAGTGCTTCCTGTCATGACTGAATATATGGCACAGCTGTTTCTAAGAATATGAGATTTTTAGATGAGCTGAGGCTTTAAGATGTTTTCAGGATGAGAGAGAACCAGGAAAGTTTGGGAGTATTCCGTGTGACAAAACCATCCATGAGAGATTCAGTAATACAATAAGATTTATGAGAATTTTGACAGGACTTAAGGGCCTGAGTTATAGGTGAGTTATAGGGAGAGGTTGGGCAGGCTAGGACTTTATTCCTTTAAGTGTAGGAGACTGAGGGGTGACCTTATAGACTTATATAAAATCATGAGGGGCATAGATTGGGTGAATGCATACAGTCTTTTTCTCAAGGAAAGGGAATCAAAAACTTGAGGGCATTGGTTTAAGGTGAGAGGGAAAAGATTTAAAAGGGACCTGAGGAGCAACTTCTTCATGCAGACGGTGGTGGGTATATGGAAAAAGCTACCAGAGGAAGTGGTTGAGGCAGGTGCAACAACAACATTTAAAAGACACTTGGACAGGTACGTGGATTGGACATGGATCTGGGCAAATGCAGGCAAATGGGACCAGCTTAGATAGGCATCTTGGTCGGCATGGGCAAGTTGGGCTGAAGGTCCTTTTTCTGTGCTATTGGAATCTGGACATCTCTTCCCAAAGAACACTGGAATGTAATTAAAAATGAAATAAAAGGCAATCAGGCACCCAGTTTAACATCTCATTCAATTGATTGTGTGACTTCCTCAGGAATATCAGCTTCAGTTATATGCTCCTATCTGCAGGGAGAAAAATTAATGAGAGCACAAGGGCCCATTTCCATGCTATATTACTCTGTGACTCTGTATCTGAACAGAACCTTCATTTTGGACACCCCTGCCAATGGAAACAGTTTTCTTTGCTTCCTCCAGAACTGCTGCAAACGTCTTAAATACCTCAATTGGATCACTCCTTAATATTCTGAATCAAGGATATACAAGTTAACGTTCACAACCTGTTCTCATAAGTTAACTTGTAATACTTTGGTGAAAACAAAAACTGGTCCAACTTACCAATGGGACAGTTGCAATTATAATATCCAACATAATCATTGCAGATGCTTCCATGCTTGCATGGGTTTGAAGAGCATTCATCAACTTCTGTCTCACAATGAGCCCCTGGTAATTTGAGAAGAGCAATTAAGATGAGTTTCAAGTGAAATGTTCATTACTGCTGTCTTTGTTTATTTTGCACCACAATAGCCAAGCAATTTATTATAACATGCACTCTAATCACTCAAATGAGTTTTGGTGTGGTGCACTGATTAATAATGAACAGACATAAAGGTGTTTTGGGCTGACTTTGGGGACTAAGGAAAACATGATATCCATGTTATTTTCTTCTGCAAATAAGTACAAATAAAGATAATAATCAATTTAGAATTTATTCCACAGAAGAAGGACTGGTTCATCCATCTGTACTCAAGTATCAACAGTCATTGTACTCCAAGATGATCATGTTGAAACAACACAAAATGGTTTATAGAACTCATTATTTTTGGATTTTAATTAGTAGCTAAGTACTTAAATTGAACTGCCATTCACAAAAAAGGTTTTGTCAATAAACGAATGATTAGTTAACCTCTCTGGTAAAATTAGCTGAGGGAAGTTCTTCACTAGATGGTATACACAGACCTGCTGTAGAACAGGCAAACAAGACCCCTGGACACAGCTACAGATTTTAAACAACAAATTATTACCAGCTACTGTAACATCTGTACTAATTGCTCAAGTTGCAATCACCAGCACAGTTATAATGATGCCTTTTGTCATGACTGGTGAAGTCCCCTGTGCGGTAGCATGCAGAGTAGAGATATCAAGAAGGAGGTTGATCAGACAGATCAGAATGGGACTAATGCCATGAACCACTTCTGAACATGAAATCATGATGGAAAACCTACAAATTGCTTCCCCGAAAAACTGTTGTGGTGGGATGGGACATCAACTGAAGATTTCAAAATAGAGTTAGATATTAGGTCTGGTCATGAAGGTCTACAGAGCCAAGAAAGGTGAAGAGTTAAGGTACAGATTACAGATCTAAATGGTGGAACCACCTCAAGAGGTGAAGTGGACTTTTGTCTGGGAAACAATGACTGACACACAACTGAAACTGAGAATGAAACAAACAGAAAGTCACCAGCATAACCTTATGCCCCAGGAACAGTACAAGCTTAAGCAGCACCTACTCTCCAACAACCTGCTCACCAATTCACTGACCAAAGTACTGAATTCCAGAGCTGAAGGTAGAGTGTCTGCCCTTGACAGTATTTGACAGAGTGCGGCATTAAGGACCCTTGGTAAAAGTGAAGGCAATGCGCATCAAAGGGAAAACACTACAATAGCTGGAGCCACACCTCACACAAAGGAAGCTGGTTCTGGTTGTCAGAGGTCAATCATCCTAAGTCCAGTGCGTCACTGCAGGGGTTTCTCAGAGCAGCGTCCTTGGCCCAACCATCTTCAGCTGCTTCAACAATAACCTTCCTCCCATCATCAGGTCTGAAGTGGTAAACTTCCCTAATGACTGCATTATGTTCAATTCCATTCTACTCGTCAGCAAACGAAGCTATCCGTGCCTTCAGCAGCAAGACCTTGACAACAGTTAGAATCAGAATCAGGTTTATTATCACTGACATATATCGTGAAATCTGTTGTTTTGAGGCAGCGTACAGTGCAAGACATAAAGACATAAAAATACTATAAGTTACGAAAATAAATAAATAGTGCTAAAGAGGAATAATGAGGTAGTGTTCATGGGTTCATGGACCATCCAGAAATCTGATGGCAGAGGGGAAGAAGCTGTTCCTGAAACATTGAGTGTGGGTCTTCAGGCTTTCTGTACCTCTCCCCGATGGTAGTAACGTGAAGAGGGCATGTCCCGGGTGGCGAAGGTCCTTCATGATGAATGCTGCCTTCTTGAGGCACTGCCTCTTGAAGATGTCCTCAATGGCAGGGAGGGTTGTGCCCGTGAGTCTACAACCATCTGCAGCCTCTTTTGATCCTGAATATTGGAGCCTCCATACCAGGCGGTGATGCAATCAGTGAGAATGCTTTCCACTGTACAACTGTAGAAATTTGTAACAGTCTTTGGTGATGTACCAAATCTCCTCAAACTCCTAATGAAAGAGAGCCACTGACGTGCCTTCTTCATGATTGCATCAACATGTTGGGCCCAAGATAGATCCTCTGAGATGTTTGATGCCCAGGAACTGTGAAGCTGCTCACCCTTTCCACCAATGACCCCTCAATGAGGACTGGTGTGTGTTCTCCCGACTTCCCCTTCCTGAAGTCCACAATCAATTCCTTGGTCTTGCTGACACTGAGTATGAGGTTGTTGTTGCGACAACCACTCAAACCAGCCGATCTATCTCACTCCTACACACCTCCTCATCGCCATCTGAGATTCTGCCAACAACAAGTGTCATCAGTGAATTTATAGATGGCATTTGAGCTGTGCTTAGCCACACAGTCATGAGTGTAGAGAGAATAGAGCAGTGGGCTAAGCATGCATCCTTGAGGTGCACCTGTGTTGATTGCCAGAGAAGAGGAGATGTTACTACCGATCCGCACTGACTATGGTCTCCCGATAAGGAAGTTAAGGATCCAGTTGCAGAAGGAGGTACAGAGGCACAGAATTTGAAGCTTGTTGATTAGTACAGAGGGATGATTGTGTTGAACGCTGAGCTGTAATCGGTAAACAGCAGCCTGATGTATGTTTTGCTGTGGTCTAAATGCTCCAAAGCCAAGTGGAGAGCCAGTGAGATTGTGCCTGTTGTAGATCTGTTGTGGCGGTAGGCAAATGGCAGCTCGTCCAGGTCCTTGCTCAGGCAGGAGTTAATTCTAGCCATGACCAACCTCTCAAAGCACCTCATCACAATAGATGTGAGTGCTACTGGGCGATAGTCATTGAGGCAGCTCACCCTGCTCTTCTTGGGCACCAGTATGATTGATGCCCTTTTGAAGCAGGTGGCAACCCCCAACTGCAGCAGTCAGTCAGGCATGGCTGATAGTCATGCCTGAACAGACAGGCATCACAATAGTGCCAGGCCATGAACATTTATATTAAGAGAGAGCCTTGACATTTAATTGCATTACTATCATTGAGTCCCCTACCATTCTGGAGGTCACCAAAGGCCAAAAGCTCAACTTAAAATACAGTTGCTACAAGAGAAGGTCAAAGGCTGGGTATCCCGTGGAAAGTGGCTCACCCCCGGGCACCCCAAAGTCATTCTACAATTCAGGAGTGTGAGGGAATGTTCTCCATTTGTCTGGATGCGTGCAGCTCCAACAACCCTCAAGAAGCTTGATGCCTTCCAGGACAAAGCAGCTGCTTGACTGGCATCCCGTCAACCATCCTCAACATCCTTTTCCTCCACGACAAGTGCACACTGCAGCCAGTGCACTGCAATTACTCACTGTGGCTACAGTGACAGCATCTCCCAAACCTGTGGCATCAACCGCCAGGAAGGACAAGGACAGCAATTACATGGAACACCACCATCTGCATGATCCCTTCCAAGTGACACACTATATTGACTAGGAAATATATCGCTGGTTCTTTGTTATCAGTGGGTCTAAATCCTACAACTTTCTGCCCAAGAACACCTTCAGAGAGACTGCAATGGTTCAAGAATGTGGCTTACTACCACATTAGTGATAGGCATTTAGAGATGGGCAACAAGTACTGCCCTCAGCAATGCCCAGAACTTGAAAAATGAATCAATAAAAAAAGTTTGTCAATATTTAGACTTTGTTTGCTGGCTAAATACGTTTTCTTCTCAAATAGATTTCACTCTGCAAGAAAAAGAATACTGACTGATAACTGGATAGCATAATTCTTTCAAAACTTCTTTTGATTGCTTAAAAGGATCAAACCCCTGAAAAAATACTTGTTTAAAGGGGTGCCATTGCCTGATTAAGACTCCAATGGCAGGACATAACATGGGTAATCCTGTGGCATAAAAACTGGCATGAGCCACCAACCAGTTCCTGGTCACGGACCCTCATGCTCACCTGCTTGGACTCGATCTGCCACATTGTCAGTGTGCCCTTCTTATCTGCAGGCTGATGACCTTTGTTAGGGATCAGAGATATAAAGAATGGCTGGATTGCTTTGGATTCTTAACTCATATTCATATTCCTCATAGAACAGGTGGTTATTCAGCCCATCAAGTCTTTGTCAGCTCTCAGAGCAATCCCATTCCACTCATTCTTCCACCAGAATAGGGAGCATCTCATTGATTATCTCAAGATTGTTTGGGCTATAGTAAAAGATAAAGCCAGATTATCATTCTAAATTAAACATAATGTGGTGGATTCTTTGATCAGTTCTCATGGGCACAACTTGCTAAACTGTTGCAAACCCCAAGTGTGAAATTTGGTGTCACCACAATCAAATCAAACACAAGGTTATGTCAATTGGTCCTGGGCCTAAGTGACTCTTAAAATTAAGCCTTTCATTTCCTTCAAGAAAACTAACAGGCACCTTCGAAAAATATTTTAAAACACTGTCAATGGTCTACAATCCTAATACTCGTTATCCAAGAACATCCAATCACCAAATTTCATAAAGCAAGTGACTCTGTAAGATTTATTTGCAAATGTATTATATATTATTTATGTATTATTTGTAAATACATAAATAAAAATACAAGTACCTTTTAAAAGTTTTATATCAATTTGTAGTATTAATTTCCTAATAAAACATAACGCACAAATAACATTTAAAAATTACATTGGGTATACAGATCTACAATGGAAATAAATCTGCATTCAAAATACTGCTCAGTCCCGTGGTATTCAGGCTGGAAATATCTTCTACTGTATTACATTTATGAAAATCTTACTAATAAAAGGTTATGCATGCTTTTTCAGACATTATCAAATACTTACATTTGGGTGACTCACAGGTAATGTATGGACATTCCGATTATAAATACATAGGCTTGGTGATAAGCCCATTTCTAGCTGCACATAACGAAACTGGACCAAATTACCACTCTTAAATTTATCCTTTACATTTACTTTTCAACTTGAGGAAAATTAATAGACAATTATACACTGGTTCATAAAAGATTTTATATTCATGACTATATGAATGTATTTTAGCTTGAATGGTTGATTTTGAACCAAAACTTCATTCGGAAAATCAACCCAATGATGCATGGAATTTGTGCCTGGCTTGCCAACTGTGTTCTTACGTAAATTTTATAGAGATAAATTTGGGAAGCCAGGTTCAGAGTTGTAGTGACTGACATCATTAATTTTTTTCTTCACACAATCTAGCTTCATTTAAAAAAAGACTTGCAGAATCTCAGAATCCCAAGGTGTTTTAAAGTAAATCAAGCACATTTGAAGAGTAGCTACTGTTGTAATGTGATCCTGTATGACGTTAAGCTCTCTCTAGAATTCTAACGGGTTGAATAGACTTTCTCGCCTCTGACTTTTGCAGTATCTCTTAATTAAGACATCCATGACCTCGCCTTGGGACCCCTGATATATCTAACATTTACGCCTTTGGTTGGTTCCAATAGCATAGTGCCCTCTTTATATAGATTGATTACTATTCCAGTTTGTTCAAAGGAAAGTCCCGTTGCAGCATGACTAATTCTCACTTTACTTGCACTGGAATAAAAAAAAATCAGGAATACACAATTGAATGTTCTGAGTGGAATTTTAAAAAAAATCCATAAGTATCTGAAAGGTAGTTTACTGTCAATGCTTGCCTCATGCAGAAACCTGTAGTTCATGGGGGTGGAATCAAGACCCGACTGCAATACAGAGATAATATAGAGACAGAGGCAGATCAATCTCAATTTAAGCTGGATGAGGTGCACATGTACATCACTGATAAATCCTATAAGGAATTCAGGAGAAACATCTTCACTCGAGTGGTGAGAATGTGGAAGCCTCTACATCATGGAATGCTTGAGCAAATGGAACAGATATATTGAAGGAGAGCTTAATGGGAGTGAGGAGTATTAGGAAGTGCTGATAGAACGAGATAAAAAGGGGAGGGACGTAACTGCTGGTATAAACCAGTTGAAACGTGTGGTCCGTTTCTGATTGCTGAGTGCTAGGAACATACTAGATGTGTTTTGCAGACCGAATGGGGTGCAATCGAGGATTGCCGAGTAACATGCCCATCTTATAATGTCAAGGATGCCACAGCTGTTGCCAGCTTGCATGGCTCCTATTGTGGCCGAGTAAAAGGCTTGTTAAATGGAATATGTGAAATGGAAGGAAAGTAATTTGCCATAACCTTCAACACCCTTAAGGCCCAGAACTCTCTCACCCTTCACTGCTTAAAGGATAATTACCCACTTCAGAATTCCAGCAGCGCACTGCTTTGGGATAGGTTCCTGGTGAGGACCAAGTAGCAGGTGTATGCCCTGCATCTCCATGCTCAGTTCATGTTGACAGCATTTCTTAAAGGAAAGAAATTGTATTCAAGCAACACCTTTCGTGATGTCAGATCTTCCTTTGAACTTAAGGGCTTTGCCCTAATCGATTAAGTGCAGTGGCCAAGTTTGCTTTGCAAGATGTCACAAAATACAATAAAACCCAATTAAGCTGTGCTCATGGTTGAGAGATAAATGTTAGCCAGAATACCAGTGAGAACATGTCCAATCTTTTTCTAACATTGCTATGGGACCTCTAACCCTTCAAACAAGTGGGGCCTTGGTTAAAGGTCTCATCTGAAGGATGACCTCTCTACTGCAAATGTCAGCCTGGGTTACCTAATCAAGCAAGTGACCTACTAATGCCCAAGAAATGCCTTCACCCACAGTATTAACCTCTCTATTTTTCTCCTTTCACATTCTCCTCAATCTCCTGCATCTTTCTGTATTTATTTCATATGGATCAGTCAGGCGTTTTCTAAGTTTCTGGGATGAGAGGCTAAATAATGAGGGGAGACTGAACCTAGTAAGTTATACTCTCTCATGCAGACATATATGATTTTGAGACAGATGCTGAGAAGCTGAAATGGGGACAGATTCTCAGGATAACAGATCAATCACTTAAGAATGAAATGATGAGGAATTTCTTGTCCTGGGTTTCAATATCTATGGAACCCTCTGTCCCACAGAGAACCCATGGAGGATTAATTGTTGTGTTCTTTCAAAATGCAGATCGATACGTTTCTGGAGATTGAGGAACTCAAAGGATGAGGGAACAGAGCAGAACAAAGGTGCCATGGTAGCTAAGGTTGGACATGATCTTAATGAATGGCAGAGCAGGTTTGAAGGGATGGATGACCTACTAGTTCCTCCAGCATCATCGTGTTTTTCATCTGGATGACCTACTGTTGCTTCCTTTTACATATGAGATATGGATGCCGAGCACTGAGTTTACTTAGAGTCAAGGTAGCAGATCTGTAGGGGAATGAAGAGTCAAGAGGATTGGGCTATAAAGTGTCATTCAAAACCACGATCAGAGCAGCCGTGATCACACTGAGTGGCAAAGCAAACTCTAGGGGCTGAATGGCTTTGATTTCTTATGTTTATTAATCTCTACTGGTAGAGATTAATTTAAAATGTATCCTGGATGAAAGTCAGTGAAAAATGCCTCTGTTGCTTCAGTCCTTCAGAACTTGGAGAATTGCCCTTTGAAGAGGCAGGTTTTTGCATGTACAGCAAGAGCTTTTCATGGAGATTTGCAACTAAATTAACCAACAATGTGATTAAGATTTATCTATTCAACTCATGGACATAAACACTTCACATGGTATTTTATTCAGAATGTGCAGCTTTGAGTTAATTAAAGCAGCACCTCCAGCTTTCAATGGTTGTCAATCCTTTCCAGTATGAAGAAGGCTCCAATTTGTATTATAACTCATTTTTTTCTCTGTCCTTAGAGTTAAGTCAATTATCATTTTTTATGTTTCATTTTTGCTTCAACCATAAAATTGCTTTGCCACATGAAATGAAAACGATTCAAATATGAAATTCTAACATAACACAACAGCATTAGTACATTCAGTCTTTCTTCCTTGCTAACTAAAGGAATGTTTCAACCAGGAGAAATGTAGTGACATTAACAATGGAAATTGCCCTTGATGTTGTAATGTCTCTGGCTTTTTCGTGCTTGGCTTGGAACTATTATCCAGCTATCAGCATTATTTGGGCTTAATTTCTGTTCATGTGCAGACTTCCCCTCATTATTTATCTTCTCATGCCAGAAACTTAAAAAAAACACCTGACTTATTCATTTTGCACAATACAAGGTGCAATGTTCCTCAGGGGGCTCGGACCGTCAGAAGGATAGAGATCGAGGACACTCATCTAGTGAAAATCATGAGCTCAGAGGAGACAAATGGACAGCATGTTCACACCTGCCCTTCGAGCCTATAAAGAGAAAGAAGTGGCTCTGGTGTTGTCTTTAAATTCACTGTTAGGCAGCTTATGTTTCACTCTTTTATTTTGGACTGCTATAATGGGGCAAGTGAGCACCCTTATTTCTCCCCATTGGCCCACTCCCTGGAAAAAAAGATCATTAATGATGTGTTCTTAACAATCTTCCTTTGCTAATGGGAGACTCTTGAACAAGACAACTTAGTTACAAGAGCGGGGTCATTTAAAACTATGGTGCAGAGGAATTTTTTTCTCACGGGGGGGTGAATCTCTGGATTGTAGAGGCAGGTATTTAAAGAGGAGAGAGGTGAATTTTTGAAAGATTGGGAAATTGAGGATAATTTGGGACTGGCACAGAAGAGGAGTTGAGACCTGGGACACATCAGCATGATCGTGTTGATTGGTGGACAGAGGATTGAGGGGTCAGGTGGCCACTCTTGCTCCCAGTTTCTTGTGCCCTTGTTCCTGGGTGAGCCAGCCCTGCAGCAGGTGAATTAGCATGAGTGGGTTTGCAAGGTTATGCCAATAACATCTCAGATGGCAGCACATGCATCTAGAAGTCTGGAGGATATAGTTCAAATCCTGCTTCAAAAACTTGAATCCAAATTCCAGTGGTGTACTGAAGAAGTGCTTTCGTTATCTTTGGGATAAAATGTGGCATCAAGATAGCTCCCCCAGATGGACGTCAAAGATCTTATCAATTTTACTGCCCCATGGTGACACAGTGGTGCAGCTCGTGGAGCTGCTGCCTCACAGTGCTAGAGACCCAGGTTCAAACCTGACCTCGGTGCACTCTGTGTGGAGTTTGCACATTCTCCATGTGACTGTGGTTCATCTCCCTGTCCTCTGGTTTCCTCCCACATCCAAAGGACATGCTGGTTGGTAGGTTGACTGGCCGCTGTACAATACCCCTAGTGTGTAGGTGAGTAGTAGAATCTGAGGGTGAGTTGACGAGAATGTGGGGAGAATAAAAAATTGAATTATTGTAGGATTATTGTAAATGGGTGGTTGATGGTCAGTGCAGACCTGGTGGGCTGAAGGGCCTGTTTCCATGCTGTATCTCTGACTCTATGACTCATTTAGGTTTGGCAATTTATGTTGTTATTGCCCTGTTAACAATGTGATTCATAGCCTGACTTAACCTTTCCCAAAAAAAGGCCCAGAAAGACAACAATTGAAATTGTGGAGACTCAGTCCAGCAGAGAAAGAATTATTCCTTAACATGTTTCCAACTTTTTGTCTGTCTTGGCCATCTTTTTGTCACAATTGTGTCAATCATACTCCGATTAGTGACAGAAGGCAATTATTTACAGGACGCAAATTCATTTACAAGGCTTAATTAGGCAAATTTATTTCAAGAAGTAACTTTGCGTTGCAGTATTGTAGTGTAAAAGGTCATGGCCGTCATGTGACCGTGACAACACTGACAACACTGACCCCTCTGGCTGGGATGACACCATTGAGCACATGGCCGAAAGCGACACCACTGTCAATCAAGGTTTGGCTCCACCCCACTAGGTAAACACCTTTGTCCTTGCTGGACCACTCGGATTGGTCTTTGCGAGCACCTTTGTTCCTGGGCACACATACCACTGGCCCGTTCAAGCACCTTTGTCCTTGCTGGCCACTCAGTCCCCCCAGGAGTATAACAGTGCTGCATGTTTGGTTTTCTCTCTCTCTGTCTCCGAGGATGTTGAGGTAAGACATGCACTACTTCAGGGCAGTTAGTTAAGGACTCCCGAGACCAAAGAGCCAATGTTTGTCCAGAATATCAGGGTGTTCAAACATTGTATTGTTTATTCTCTGATCATTTGTAACCAGTTATTTTGTGTGTGTGTGTGTGTGTGTGTGTGTGTGTGTGTGTGTGTGTGTGTGTGTGTGTGTGTGTGTGTGTGTGTGTGTGTGTGCACCCCCTGTTGCAATTCCCTCCACATTCGCGACCTCCTGCTTGAGAGTATGTGAGAGTGCATTTGTTCCTTTCTATTCTGTTCCTGCGTCTGTCTTGTAAATAAAAATTCTCCTTTTTGAAGTACAAAGACTGTGTGTCCAGATCTCTATCTTTAAGATCCAAAAGAACCTTTCTCACAACAAGTATATGATTCAGAATATTGATACAAATCACCAACTATACTACCATTCCCTCCTTAACTTCTCAAGAACTGATACCACAATTCCCAAAAGCAGAATAAATACAGACAGTATTTTAACCTCGTTGCTTTTGGGAATTTGTTATTTTCTGTCCTTCTTCCTCCAGTGTGCAATTTGTGGCTGTTACCGTTACCTAATTGATTCCAAAATTGCACCTGATGCATGTGCATAAATTTGTAATTCAGCTCACCGCAGACTCCTTGCTAGTGAGTGGATCATTACATGGATAGCTAACCCTTGCAAGAAGTAATCAGAATCAGAATCAGGTTTTTTATTACTTACGTATGTCGTGAAATTTTTTGTTTTGCGGTAGCAGTACAGTGCAAGGCACAAAGACATAAAAATTACCATAAGTCACAAAAATAAATAAATAATGCAGAAGAGGAATAACGAGGTAGTGTTCATGGGTTCAGAAATCAAATCAGTTTGAAACGTTGGCTAGTACTTTAGTCTTCCTTGTCTCTATTCCATCTTCTCTCCTTTTCCCCTGCTTTGTTCTATTTCATTCACAACCCTTTTCTCTGTGGATTAAAAAGTGAGAGCATTGAGCATGTTGTGAGGCTCCAGGTGCAACATTGATGCTGCTGTACCAACATCAATTCACATTTCCACTGTTTGATGAGGTTGCTCAGTGCGAGACACACATCTCAAGAGATTTCTAGACCATCAGCTACAACAATAAAGAAATGTCCTGCTCTTCATGTAGGCTGCTTGTAGCCTGAATTCCCCAAGAAACACACACCACTGTTAATTTTACTCCTGAGATCTTCAGGTGTAGCCACAATGTGCATGAAGTCCCAGGTGCAACATTGACACTGTTGCACCATTATCAATTTGCATTTCCAACAATTTGCAAAATGTTAATTGTTGTGTTTATGAAACAAATCCTAGCAGCCTAATTACATGGTGATGAAAAAGACTGTTTTGTACACGGTTAAATAGTGGCAAGGGAATATTTTCATATCAACACATTTTGAACAGCAAGAACATGCACTATCAGTTCATCATCCAGACACTGCTGAAATATTGAAGCGTAAGTAGAATTATTATTAGTGGCTCTGCTTTCAGCTGGCTTAACCCAACACTCTAGAATTCTCTCCCTGTATGTCTCTGTCTCCCTTAGCTCCATCTCCTCCTTTAAAACCTTCTTAAAACCTTACTTGTCCTAAAGCTACCTTCATTTGCAGGGTTTTTGTTTTCAGATGGTGTTCTGCAATGCACAATGGGGCATGAAATGAGTTAGATAAATCATAGTACTAAATGAGCTGAAGTGAATCTTTGCTTGACCATCTGAGTGTTGCCCTGTTTGGAGTACAGGAGAGAAAGCTCAGCAGGGAGAATATCACAATAACTGATCCAAACTGAATTTCCTTAGAAAGAAGTTGGTGGAAGGAAAATCTTCCAGGTTCTGGAAGGGTTGTGTGCTTTTTCCTGAGTTTAAAGCACAAACGCTGCAAAAACATTTATGCCACTCTCTGCTGCAGACCTCTCAATCTGCAAAATGCCAGAAATGTCTTTGGTTTGAGGCAACGTTGCAATTTCAAAGGAAGTACATAGGCTAATTCGTCTGAATTCTTCAGCTTGGGCTGTTGCTCTGATCATGGTTCAGTGTTGGATTAGCCTAAGATAGTGAAATGTTGTGACTGCTGAGTGGTTGCATTTTGATCTCCCTTCTTTTATCCAGCTTAATCCCCTGTCGGTTGTTGGCCAGAAAATTATCATAAACAGCCCTCCAGAAAGTCACTCGCTTTCAGACATGAACAAGTCTGCTTATCCCAACATGCAGCAAAATTAAACTTTCCTTTAAGGCCACTATTCCTTTTTCAAATGCTTGTCTAATCTTTGCAGTTATGCATTCTGTCACCTAAGGTGTCTATATAAACTTCTAATAGAGAATAAAATCCCCCTCTATTTTTAATTCCATTCATAAAGACTAAGATGTAATATCATTCTTTATCACTCAAGATACTCCACCTCCTGTTGACTGTGCTTGGTACCCAGTCCTAATATTCTTGCATCCATGTTTCAGTAATGGCTGCCATGTCAAAGCCTTCTGGTTGAATTTGTAAATGCAATTCATTCATTCTGTTCCTTATATTCTGAACATTTGTGTAAACAACTGGGACCATTTACTCTAATCCATTCTAAGCAATGGTTTGCTCACATATTCTCTATCTCAGTCTCCTCTCTGTGACTTGCTTTAGCATTTTTACCAATACTACCTTTTTCATCACACCCAATCCATGCTATTTGCTATGACCAGTTTTTGTTATCCTTTCTGTTTGAACTCTGGTGCTGCCCAAGTATATATTTCCTGTCCATTCCAGATGTGGTGCAAGTGTACCATGAAGTTAAAGGCTACCTTCCCATACCATGCTTTAGCCATGTCATCACCAAACTATTCTGCCATGTTGTTGTATGTTTGTGTGTGGCTCAGGTACATAGATCATATCTCTTGGTAGCTCTAAGAAGGACTTCTTGGCTATGCTCTCCTACATTATTGGTTCACAACAACTGGATCTTCTCCTTTCATCTTTCTCTCTAAAATCATTCTAGCAGGTACAAAATGTCCTTTATCCTGGCACCAGCAAGGCAACCTATCTATTGGGGTCCTTACAAAGGATGCTTACAAAGAAATCCTCTGCAACAATCTCATTATACTTCTCTCTGCCATTCCACTTGAGATAGCCTCCTGCTCCAAACACCATGATCATCATTCTGGCTGTCCTGTCAACAGTTCTCCTCCTTATTCTTGCAGGCAACAGCACATTGTCCCTATTGGATGGGATTGGTTTCTCTAGATGCTTATTCTCTACCTTGTAGGTTCCCTTTAGATAGACTCCAATTCACTGAGCCTGAGCCAAAGGTATTCAGGATTGAGACATCCAATCCAGGAAGTTTTGCTGTCTATAATCTCCAATATCCTGCTCTTCTGATACACCACCTGGTCCAGCGTAACACAACTCGTATAATTTGTCTTTTGCTTTCTGGGATTTTTAATGAACAGACTGGACAAACTACTGTTACGGACTCAGTGAAAGTCCCTTTAAGTCCTCATAATAAGGTTTTAGCATATTTACATGACAGAGTTGTGTTTTCTTGCGTCTATCTGGTGTTTTGATTGGTTTTGCATCCCCAACATCAACATCATGGGTAATTATCGATGTTCTGTTTGGAACATCTGGGAACAGATTTTTAAATTTTTCCCAAGAAAAATTTAACCGCGCATACAGTTAGTAATGTTAATAATTATCATGCTACACAACTACAGACTATCAGATTAGTACAGATACATGTTTCCCATTCCACCATAGAGAAAGAATTACTGTCGCTTGTTTTAGCCTTGCAACATTTCAGTGTATATGTTTGCACCGCTCAGAAACCATTGACTGTGTATACAGATCATAACCCATTGGTGTTTCTGAGCCGAGTCAAAAACAAGAACAGAAGGCTGTTAAACTGGAGTTTAATTTTGCAAGAGTTTGATCTCATGATAACTCACATTAAAGGCAAAGATAATGTGATTGCTGATTGTCTTTCCCGATGTTAAATGGGAAACATGTATCTGTACTAATCCGATAGTCTGTAGTTGTGTAGCATGATAATTATTAACATTACTAACTGTATGCGCGGTTACATTTTTCTTGGGAAAAATTTTTTTTAGGTGGGAGGTGTTACGGACTCAGTGAAAGTCCCTTTAAGATAGAGAGTGTGTGTGTATGTGTGTGTGGGGCGTGCTTACATCAATAGAAGATAAAGGACGTAATGACGTTGTTGAAGAGGTTAGAAGAAGAAGAAGGAGAGAGAGAGAAGGGAGAGAGACACCAGCCTGCTTGTTTTCTCTATCGATGGATGAGAAACAATAACTGTGTTTGCCACTGAAATCCATGTATGGAAGTTGGAAGTAATCCGGTGGAGTTCACTTTGTTGCTGACCTGTAGAAGGAAACAGGTATTTGTGTGTGGACGACCACGGTTCGGATGCTTTTCGGGGTGAGGAAGTCACTACCGAGTAAACACTGAAGTGTCGTTTGGGTTCCATCGTGGAACATTTGGATTTCGTATGTACTCTCTCTATGTTTTTCTACATCTACATCTTATCTTCAGACAACGGTGGTTGTTGAAGAAGCCCTTGCTCATGTTTCACCTTATGCTTGCGGAACTGAACTTTAAGAACCATTCAGGAACTGGGAGTTTTGGACTTTGTCACACACACACACGAAGAGTTTAGTTTTGGGGTTAACGTTCGAGGTTTAACATTTTTGAATTCTAACATACTAACATTTTACTTTTATTTTACGTATTATCATAAGTAGTGATTAATAAAATAGTTTTTAACACTAAATCATGCTCAGTGTGTTTCTTTTGTTGCTGGTTCGTGACACTACTAACTATCTTAAATGCTTCTTGCCTCAGTGCAGATGAATCATTACAAACACATGGGCAAGCCAACTCTGATAAAATTCTCATCATTATCAGGAAGACTTGACCTAAGAAGTCTATCCAACTATTCAGATTCACAAAACCAATGTCTATGTTTTGCACATGTTTTACAAGATTTTTACATTAGCTGATTCTGTGAGAACTGTTCTGGTAAGGTTCATGTTAATTGCTCCACAGCAGAGTAAGTTCCACATTTACATTCCTCTTTCGCTTGGCCTCTCATTCATCCATTGATGCTCAATTCAGGCAGCATTTCACTGCTTCTTTTGTAATGGTTGTGATTGGCTGTTTTATTATGAGGCTAGAGGGACATAAGAAGGCCTTGGCAAGTAGGATTAAGGAAAACCCCAAGGGGTTCTGCAGGTACATGAAGAACAGGAGGAATGACCAGAGTGAGGGTAGGACTGCTCAGGGATAAAGGGTGAAATATGTGCCTGGAGGCGGAGGAGGTAGAGGAGGTCCTTAATGAACACTTTGGTTCAGTGTTCACCAGGGAGAGGGACTTTGACAAATGTGAGGTCAGTGTAGAAAAGGCCAATGTGCTGGAGCATTTTGAGGTTAAGGAAGAGGTAGTGTTGGAGCTTCTGAAAAATATTAGGATAGATAAGTCCCCAAGGCCATACGGGATATACCCCAGGTTATATGAGATGTGAGGGAAGAGATTACTGGGGCTTTGACGATGACCTTTGCGTCCTCCCTTGCCACAGGAGTGGTAGCAGAGGATTGGTGTGTGGCAAGTATTGTCCCATTATTCAAGGAAGGTAATAGGGATAATCCTGGGAATTATAGACCAGTGAGTCTTACGTCAGTGGTGGGCAAACTATTGGAGAGGATTGTTAGAAACAGGATTTATGAGCATTTGCAGAAGCATAGTCTAATTTTTTTGACAGTCAGCATGGCTTTGTGAAGGCAGGTCGTTTTTCGAGAAGGTGACAAAACAAATTGATGTAGGTAGAGTGGTGGATGTGGTGTAAATGGACTTTAGTAAGGTGCTTGACAAGGTTCCCCATGGCTGGCTCATCCAGAAAGTCATGATGCATGGGAACCACGGAAACTTGGCTGTGTGGATTCAGAATTGGCTTGCCCACAGAAAGCAGAGGGTGGTTGTAGATGGTGCGTATTCTGCCTGGAGGTCGGAAATTAGTGGTGTTCTGCAGGGTTCTGTTCTAGGATCCTTGCTCTTTGTGATTTTTATAAATGACTTGGATGAGGAAGTGGAGGTATGGGTTAGTAAGTTTGCAGATGACATGAAGGTTGGAGGTGTGTTGGATAGTGTGGAAGGTTGTCGTAGATTACAATGGGATATAGACAGGATGCAGAGTCGGGCAGAGAAGTGGTAGACGGAGTTCAATCCAGGAAAGTGTGAAATGATACACTTTGGAAGAACGAACTTGAAGGCAGAGTAGAACGTGAATGGCAGGATTCTTCGTGGAGGAACAGAGGGATTTTTGGGTCCAAGTCTATTGATCCCTCAAAGCTGCCATGCAAGTTGATAGGGTGGTTAAGAAGGCGAATGGTGTGCTGGCCTTCATTAGTCAGGGGGATTGAGTTCAAGAGCCTAAAGTAATGTTGCAGCTCTATAAAAATCTGGTGACACCATACTTAAAAGAGTACTGTGTTCAGTTCTGGTGACCTCATTATAGGAAGGATGTGGAAGCTTTAGAGAGGGTGCAGAGAATATTTACCAGGACGCTGCCTGGATTAGAGAACATGCCTTATGAGGAAAGATTGAGCAAGCTCGGGCTTTTCCCTTTGGATCAACAGAGGATGAGAGGTAACTTGATAGAGGTGTATAAGATTATGAGAGGCACAGATAGAGGGGACAGCCAGCACCTTTTTCACAAGGCAGCAATGACCAATACCAGAGGACATCTATTTAAGGTGAGTGGAGGAAAGTTTAGAGGAAACATCAGAGGTAGGATTTTTATACAGAGAGTGGTGGGTGCCTGGAACGCAGGGCCAGGGGTGGTGGTAGAGGCTGATACAATAGGGGCATTTAAAAGACTCTTAGATAGGTAGATGGATGTAAGAAAAATGGAGGGTTATGGGCTGTGTAGGAGGGAAGGGTGAGATTGATCATGGAGTAGGTTTATATAGGTCGGCACAATATTGTGGGCCAAAGGCCCTGTACTGTGCTGTAATGTTCTATGTTCTACTAACACTGCAAATTGGAAGCTCTGAAGTTTTAAACCACACACATTGCAATGGACATTCCTCCATCATGCAAAATTCTTGACCATAACTGTTCTCTAGAGAAACAAAAAACAAAGCACGCTCTCCAGAAAAATGCTTTCAGGAGCACAATGGAGCTGTGGATAGATAGTTTGCTTCAATAGTGTTGGTTGAGGAAGCGGATCACGGAAGCTTGCTGCCCCTTTGGGAGTAAAAGCAGGAAAAACAATTGCTTTTTAATTTAAAGGGCAGTAGAATTGTGGAATCTCTCCCCACAAAGGATCATGGATATGAGGGAAGCTTTCAAAACTTAAGGTCAATAGTAACCAGGGAAAGAGGAGCTAGTGGGCAGATCACCCATGATAGTATGGAATGGTGGAATAGACTCAATGTGTAGAATGGTCAGTCCCTGTTATTATGTTTCTATGAAGGTCTCACTTGGAGTATTGTGTTCAGTTTTGGTTGCCCTGCTATAGGAAATATGTTATTAAACTGGAAAGAGTGCAGAAAAGATTTACAAGGATGCTGCCAGAACTTGAGAGACTGAGTTATAGGGAGAGGTTGGACAGGCTAGGACTTTATTCCTTAGAGTCCAGGCTAGGACTTTATTCCGAGTGGCACGGTAGAGTAGCGGTTAGCATAATGCTGTTACAGCGCCGGCGGCCCGGGTTCAATTCTGCCGCTGTCTGTAAGGAGTTTGTACGTTCGCCCCGTGTCTGTGTGGGTTTCCTCTGGGTGTTCCGGTTTCCTCCCACATTCCAAAGGCATACAGGTTAGGAGCTGTGGGCATCCTATGTTGACGCTGGAAGAGAGTGGCGACACTTGCGGGCTGCCTCTAGCGCATTCTCAGTAATACAAAATGATGCATTTCACTGTGTGTTTCAATGCACATGTGACTAATAAATAAATACCTTATCTTATGGAGGTGCACAAGATCATGAGGGGCATAGATAGGGTGAATGCACTCAGTCTTTTTCCTAGAGTTGGGGTATCAAGAACTAGAGGGGATAGGTTTAAAGCAAGAGGAGCATGAGGGGAACTTTTTTGCACAAAGGGTGGTATCCATGTGGAATGAGCTGCCAAAGGAAGTGGTTGAGACAGGTACAATACAACTTTTAAAAGAAAGTTGGACAGGTACATGGATTGGAAAGGTTTAGAAGGGCCAAGTGCCGGCAAATGGGACTAGCTTGGATAGGGCATCTTGGTTGGCATGGACCAGTTGGGCCAAAGGGCCTGTTTCCATGCTGTATGACTCTAAGGACTAAAACAATTTATAACCTGCAAATTATGTTTGCAATGCCTTCTGTGATATAATAGGTAAACATAAAACAGAGCAAGGCCTTATCATTAACAGCAGCAGGAAGTTACCACTGGATTCAGCTTTATTCAGGATTAGAGTGGTCGAGGAAGAATGTTCACACCTCCCCAATGTTGCAGAAGAACAGAATAATTGCATTGTCTTCATCAAATAGATCCCTGAATCAGCAGTAAGATAATTACTAAATAATGTTTTAGTTATGTTTGGTTGTGATATGGCCAGAACTCTTAGGGGAAACACCTTTGTTCTTCTTTGAAGTAATGTTCTGGGATCTTTCAAGTCCACCTGATGGGGAGGAGTCTTAGTTTACTGTCTTGTCTCAAAGATGGCGCTTCTGACAGTGCAGCATTCAGTCAATGAGGTGGTTATCTTTGTTGCAATTTTCAAGTGTTCCAGTTGATTTTTGTACATTTAAGCACAACCGGTGGTTAAGTAATATAAATTTGTTCATGTCACTTGACTAATCACAGATCTTCCATTTCTAAGTTCTTCACATGTTGTATGTAAACATGTGATTTTATTCCCTTGCAAGCTTTTGTTTATCCATTAAGTTGAATTCCGTTCAATCTTCGGGTAGACCAAGCCATACTGTGGCACAGCAGTTAGTACTGCTGCCTTTGCCTCATAGCTCCAGGGACCTGATCTCGGGTGCATTCCATGTGGAGTTTGTACACCCATCCCATGAACGCATAGGTTTTCTCAAATGCCCCAGTCTCAAAGATGTGCTGGCGGATTAATTAACTCCTGTAAATGACCCCTTAGTGTAGGTGAATGGCAAATTTATGGGCATGTCAGAGAGAGTACAGGAAAATAAGATATTTTGATCAGTCACATATACATCGAAACACACAGTGAAATGCATTTTTTGCGTAGACTGTTCTGGGGGCAGCCCACAAGTGTCGCCATGCTTCTGGCACCAACATAGCGTGCCCACAACTTCCTAACCCGTACATCTTTGGAATGTTGGAGGAAACCAGAGCATCCAGAGGAAACCCACGCAAACATGGGGAGAACGTACAAACTCCTTACAGACACCAGCCGGAATTGAACCCGGGTCGCTAGTGCTGTAATAGCGTTACGCTAACCGCTGCACTACCATGCCGTAAATAAGGAAGGGGGAATGGGACTGATGGAAGCCAGCATGGACCAGATGAACTGAATGGCTTCCTTCAGTGCCATAATAAATAGGGAATAAATCACCATGCAATCTTCTGAATTCATGTGAATACAATAAAGTATGATTCTCCTAATTTATTCCTCTAAATTTTGATATTACTCCAGTGAATGCAATCCTCCAAGGCCATTATATCCTCCCTGAGATGTGGCATCTGAAGTATTTCAGATGGAAGCTAACCACACCTCTATACACTGAAGCATAACTTGTACCCCTTTGCACTCTTGGCCACGAGAGAAAAGGACAGCATTCTATTAGCCTTCTGATTGCTTTTTTGTACCTGTCCAAGAGCTTTAAATATGAAATGTGTTTTTGAAATTCAAGTTCTTTCACATATGAGCATCTATTGTTTTCAGTTTGATGTTACCATGGTCATATATCATTACAAAAGTCCTGACTCCAGGAAAAACAGCATCAGTCAACAAGATTGAACAGAATGCAACCTCACAGATAAACAAATTGTGTAGAAGAATAAAATCACATGCTACATACATCATGTAAAGACCTGGGAGTTGGAAGATCCATGATTACTCTGGTAACTGTTAAGTCCAACCCATAAATTAATTGTTAATTAACCACTGGCTCTATTTAAATGTATGAATGTTAATTGTTGAGCTTCCAGCAAATTGGTTAAAATCAAACCCTGTTGGAACTTAAGAGTTTAGGAGTTATTTACTAACCAGTAAGTTTAAAAAAAAGTGAAGTATAGTTTGTTACTAAATTACCAGGTGTTTAAGAGAAAACAAAACAAACATGTGCAGGAGACAAGTACAAAGGCATGCTGATAGAATTAAATGGTGGCTCCTTTGGAGCATAACACCAAAATTTGGGCCAAATGGCCAGTTTCTCTGCTGTAAACTGAAAGTAAGTCCATGTAAATATGAAACTGAAAATATTTGTGCGTTCCAATAGATTGGTTAAATGAATTTGAATATTAGTTGAGAAAAGGGCAGTATTGTCTAAGACTTAGGAAAGTTGTCTATTCCATCAAACATTGATACAGGATGCCAGTTTTCCTGCAAATCCCACAGAGGCAGTAGGTTGGATGCAGAGTGACTGGTGATGTTATCATCCAGTTTATCTTGAAGACTGGTGACTGGGAGGGGTGCTGCGGAGGTTAAGGTGATGGAGGATTTTGAGACCCTGCCCGATGGCTTCTGACAAATTAAAAAAATACTTAGACCCCTTTAAGTGCTGGAACATAATTAAAACATCAAATAAATGAATGAATAAAAAAACCCAAACCACTTCCCAGCACAAGTCAAGGTCAATGACTCCATTCAACGAATGGAGCCTCACCACATCTGTCAGCCTATATGGAGTCACAGCAATGACCAGCATGGAGTCATTGCTGAGTCCCCTGTTGGAGTGGGAGGTCTGGGTGCCAGCATCTGATGTTCAGCCTGTTCCTGACATCTGCATTGCAAATACCAAGGCCTGGGAGTCTAGAATGAGCTACTAAATGCACTGCAGTTAGCCAGTTCTCTATGGCTACAAATCAGTAAGTTCCAGCCCATTGTCTGTTAACCATAACTTTTTATCTAACATTATTCCTTCCTGTAGTGGTTACTAATTTCTTCATCTGCATTAATTCATTTTATCTTCTTTATTTAAGAAAAACATACGATTTAGCCAGATGTTGGATTTATTGAGTAACATTAACTGTAGTTAAAAAATTAACTCCTGAAGTATTTACAATGATATAACTGCGACTGATAATTCATCTTGTTTTATTACAGATGTTAGGGAACCATGGAGGAAATAAGAAATATTTCTATTGGAATGCAGCCAGAAAGGGCGGACATAATTCTTTTTTCTATTACCCCAGTACCAATGACAATAATGGATAACACAAGATTCAAAATTATACACCTGTAAATGTCACCAGCCATAACAGCAGTTATGATTTTATTCAGCATATATGCTTTGAGCTTCTGCATGATATTAAACATGTCACAACTTCATCGCTTCTTTACATCCTTGAGTGCACACTGAGGGAAAAAAAGATTTACATAAATGTAACACCTTTGATGACCTCAGGTTGTCCCAAAGTGTTTTACAGCCAATGAAGTACTTTTTCAAGTGTACTTATGCTGCAATGTCAGAAATACAACAGTCAAATTATACACTGTAGTCTGCGGGAAACAGCACTATGAAAGTACGGGGATTACACATTCACTCATGATGTTAGTAGTGGGTCCAGAAAGTGAGCCCTGCCATTCTCAAATCATGATGTGGTAACCTTTAGGACCATCGGAGGCACCAGGGCATGATGTGAAGTCTAAGATAAAAGACAGGACTTGGGTGATTGATGGATAGTGCAGAGTCAGTCGGCCAAAGGGTCTGTTTTCATGTTGTATCTATCTATGGCGTTATGACTTCCAGCAGTGTAGTGCTACCTCAGGACCACACAGAGTGGTTATTCCAGATTATGTGCTCAAATCTCCATGGTGGAACAACAAACCAGAAATTCTGACTCAGATCCAACAGTGCTAATACTCAGCCACAGCACACGCTTAAGCACATATATTTTATCCCAAGGGAACACACATTTTGTAAAACTCCTCCCTGCCTCATATGTACAGGTATCTTATGTAGGCACCAGTGATTCTATTATAATTCTGCATCCCAAAATAATGGAATACAGTATTTTGGCCACTACATAAGTTATACAGAAGTACAAGAACAGCCATTCAGCTCAACAAGTCCACACCAGCATTCATGCTCCACTTTCTTCTGTCTTTCTTCATCTAAATCTATCAGCTTGACCCCCTACTCCCTCCTCCCTTAGGTTTGTCTAAAATCCCTTAAACGTTTCCATACTATTCTAAACCACTCTGCTGCGATAGCAAGTTCCACATTCTCAACACTCTTTGGGTGAAGTTTCTCCTGAATTCCCTCTTGGATTTCTTACAACTATCTTCTATCCATCTTCTGATGGCCTCTAATTATGTTCTTCCCCATAAGTGGCAACATTCTCTCTGTATCCTTTTATCAAAATCGTTCATAATTTTAAAGACCTCTATTAAGTCATCCAAGCTTTCTTTTCCCAAGTGAAAAGAGACCTAATCTGTTCATGCTTTTCTGCCATCGATACCCTTGAATTTCTGGTATCACCTTGTGAATTTTCTCTGAGCCGTCTCCAATGCCCTATATCTATCTTATTCTGCCTTGTGGAGATCAGGTTCATGGTCACTCTTAGCTTCTCAGACTCAGGATCAGACAAGCCAGTGCTGCTGCTAATCTCAGCCACATTTCGCAATATGTTGCTCATTGCTCCATTGGGGAATCCATCTTCAAGGAAAGAAGACTTCATCTACTTTGCCTCTGGCCCACAGGAGCAAGAGAGTTGGTTGCAGTGCCAGCTTCCCAAGGTCCAGAGATTCATCATTGTGCTCATGTGTGTCCAAACAGCTTTGCGCTGGAAATGCTTGGCTGAAGTCCTGAATGGTCTATATTCATAAGGGACTAAGTGTCATTAGCTTAATTAGTTCGGCACAACGTTGTGAGCCAAAGGTCCTGATCCTGTGCTGTACTGTTGTCTGTTCTATATGGCTTCCCATGCTGCCTGTGAGCACTGTTCTTTGGCAACCTGTGCAGATCCTTCTGGCCCCCTGACAGCACACTCCTACCCACTCACATCATTGGAGCATCCAGTTATTGAGCTTCTGGAAGACCATTGCTGGTAATGTGATTATCCCTCTTAGGAGCTGGCTGCAGAGATTGCACCTGTAATGTTAAACGCCAGCTGCTGAGAGAACTTGCAACACATCAGTTGGGAACACTGGGCTGCAACTAATGATCAGCTTCGGTATGGCCTTACACAGGGTAATTCAACAATACTCTCCAGGGAATCTCGCCAGTGAGGTTTTCAATCTTCATGTAGCTTTCACCAATAAGCATCGGGTGGTCCACAACATTCTAACAATGCCACCAAAAGGTAATGATGGGATTTTCAGCCTGTTTATATTAACGATTAGGTGGCCTAGAGTTTCCCAGAAATTAGGCCTGAAAATATGCCAGTGTTTTGCTGGTGTCATGTTAATCTCAAAGAAAGAAAAAGATCTGCATTTGCAAAGCACTTTTCAGTACATCCCATAGTACTTTAAACCAAATGAAGTGCTTTTTTAAGCATAGTCTCTGAGAAAAATGTGACAATGGCCAGATAATTTGGGTGAGGGATGAATATTGGCCAAGACACAGGGGACAACTTCCCTGCTCTTATGCAAAATAGTATCGTAAGACAGTTCACCACCAGCCAACAGAAAAAAAAGGTCTCAGTTTAACATCTCATCCAAAGAATGGTGTTCCAGTACTCTTGCTTTGAAATCTGTCTCAGTTTCTCTCTTATTTACTCTCGAAGAGACTGGAAGTGGTCAGTAATTTAAATTATCAAGTATCGAATTCATGCATGTATATACAAAGCCAGCTGTCTTCCTTCCAGTTGCTTTCTTTCCAATAATCTCCTTCCAGAACTTTCTGTTCCCAAACACTGTTGCAGTACTGGTCACAATTAGTCACATGAAACAATACTAATAGGGGGGACAGCATGAAAAAACTTGTCACAGACTAATAATTATGCATGAGTACAGGCCATTCCTGGGTTACGAACACCCAACTTATGGACATCCTTATATACAAACAAGCTCCCATAACCTTATTAAATTCAAAAGTCCGATGCACAGATATATGTTCGTTCCAATGAATGGTAGAACTAGTTTCTTCTCTTTCACTCTACTTAAAGTCATTGTTCTTTCTTATCAGTCTTATGTGCTTTTGGTGCTATTCATTACAACACTGTGGAGGTAGTGTTACCATATCAAGTGATTTTTGTGTACTTTCCAACTTACAGACAAAATCGACTTATGGACGTCTGTAAAAATGGAAGCTGTTCATTACCTGGGGACAGATTGCATGCACTTCCAACTGTGCATCACCCTCTCAATACCACACTGGAGTGTCAGCCAAGATTTTCATGCTTAAACCTCTGCAGTCAGATTTGAAATTATAACCTTCTGACTCAGAGCTGAGCATGTCACCAACTGAATCTCACTGACACAGTCAAGTACAATTCCAAACTCATTCATGCATGCCAAATGAAAAATGCTGAAAATACAATCATGGAACACAAAATAGAATATTTCATAACTCATTTCACATCATTCTTGCATACAAGATAGAAGAATTGCAGTGGGGATGGGTTTTATTTTTTTTTTTCATTTTTTACAAGATTCTAAAGTTGTAAGAAAGCATGACATTAAAAGAAAATAAAGAGTAATGCAATTATAAAGAACCTTTTCTAATGCAGTCACAGTGCACCCTCGGTGCAGCACTGGGAATGGAAAACTATTGTGTTCATCCTGATATAGATTCTTAACCCCACAGAATTCTGCCTCAGAGGTGTTTTGGTTTATTATTGTCATTTCTACTGAGGTACAGTGAAAAACTTGTCTTGCATACCGTTCGTACAGATAAATTCATTACACAGTGCATTGAGCTAGTACAGGGTAAAACCAATAACAGAATACAGAGTAAAGTGTTACAGCTACAGAGAAAGTGCAGTGCAAGTAGACAATAAGGTGCAAGGTCATAACAAGGTGGATTGTGAGGTCAAGAGTCCATTTTATTGTATAAGGGAACCATTCAATAGTCTTATAACAGCAGGATAGAAGCTGTCCTTCAGCCTAGTGGTATGTGCTTTCATGCTTTTGTATCTTCTGCCTAATGGAAGAAGGGAGAAGAGAAATGTCCCAAATGGGTGGGGTCTTTGATCATGCTGGCTGCTTTACCAAGGCAATGAGAAGTATAGACAGAGTCCATGGATGGAAGGCTGGTTTCCATGATGTGCTGGGCTGTGTCCACAACTCTCTGCAGTTTCTTGTGGTCCTGGGAAGAACAGTTGCCATACCAAGCTGTGATGCATCCAGATCAGATACTTACAATACTTTCAATGGTTCAGTAAAAGTTGGTGAGTGTCAAAGGGGACATGCTAAATTTCTTTGGTCTCCTGAGGAAGTAGAAGCACTGGTGAGCTTTCTTGGCCATGGTGTCTATGTGGTTGGACCAGGACAGGCTATTGGTGATGTTCACTCCTAGGAACTTGAAGCTCTCAACCCTCTCGACCTCATCACCATTAATGTAGACGGATGCATGTGCACTGAACCCCTTCCTGAAGTCAATGACCAGCTCTTTTCTTTTGCTGACATTAAGGGTAAGGTTGTTGTCATGACACCATGTCACTAAGCTAAGGTCCAGTAAAGCAAGGTTTGAAACAGAAACACCAGCTGTGGTTACCTGGTATGGGATAGTCTAGACTCAGCAAAAATCAGAAACAGGTCCAATTGGGCACATGCCCACAAAGAAAGTCACTGGATTTTCTTTCTCATCTATTCAAGAGTGGCTCGTCAGCTTTTGACTCTTATCTCCAGCTCTGTGATTCACTGGGCCATCTCCCTTGTGTGCTGTTTGCTAGTGATACTGCAGAGCAAACAGTCTTGCCTTCATATGAGAATAGTATACAATAAGGCTGCAATATTTATACTTAGAATCCTTTTTCATAAGAATATATTTGACAAAGCATTTTATCAAAACTAAACACTGGCAGTGCTGCCAAAAAGCCTGTTCTTTTGTAATTGCTACTCTGGGGTAATTTAATCCTCACTGAGGCATGCACAAAAGCTTCTGGATCAAGACAATGCCCCTTAATTACTGAGCTGATGTCTTACTGCTAGTCAAATAAATAGAACCTTCAATCACTCCTGCTATTTTTTTTATTGTGCATGCGTGAGGTAGCTCGCAACCTGCCGATGATAGCGACATCACCTATTGCTACCAAAACTGCTCACTGTGTTCTTTTTGTCTGTTTAGCTTTTGTTGGCAGATCTTAGCTTCAAGGCTTTTATTTCCACTGTATCCTCTTGTTCTGCAGCAATCATGAGTGTCACATCAAATTAGATGAGAAAACATAGCCATTACTTTGGAGCCGGCTTTGGGCCACAGCCAATGGCAATATTATCCACACTTTATCTCGGGCAAAAGCAAAGAGAAAAACCCTTGGCTCCTGTAGAAAGAGAATGTCAGACACAAAATGTAACCCAAGAAGGTCCTGGGCAGGAGAAATTCATTGGGTTGCTCTGGATTGCTGCCTGTGCCACGCGCCAGTGAGGGTAAAAATAGGTTGATTTGGCAGATGAATGCGTGGCTGAGGAATTGGTGTAGGGGGCAAGGTTTCAGATTTGTTGATCATTGGGATCTCTTCTGGGGAAGGTACAACCTGTACAAAAGGGATGGGTTACACCTGAACTGGAGGGGGACCAATATTCTTACGGGCAGGTTTGCTAGAACTGTTGGGGAGGGTTTAAACTTGTTTGGCAGAGGGATGGGAACCTGAGTGATAAGTCAGAGGTTGGTGGATTTAGTGTACAAGTAGATGCAGCGTGTAAAAAGACTGTGAGGAAGGATAGGCAGTTGAAAGGGTAAAATTGCAGTCAGTTGGATGGGCTGAAGTGTGTCTACTTTAATGTGAGAAGTGTCAGGAGCAATGGTGATGAACTTAGAGCATGGGTAAGTACCTGGAACTACAATGTTGTGGCCATGACAGAGACTTGGCTGTCACAAGGGCAGGAATGGCTGCTGGATATTCCAGGGTTTAGATGTTTCAAAAGGGACAGGGATGGAGGTAAAAGAGGTGGGGGAGTGGCTTTGCTGATCAGGGACAGTATCACAGCTGTAGAAAGGGAGGATGTCCTGGAGGGATCGTCCACTGAGTCAATGTGGGTGGAAGTCAGAAACAGGAAGGGAGCGATCACTCAACTGGGAGTGTTCTACAGACACCACCCCCCCACCAATAGCAGCAGAGACACCGAGGAGCAGATTTGGAGGCAGATTTTGGAGAGGTGCAAAAATAGCAGGGTTGTTGTCATGGGTGATTTCTACTTTCCTAATATTGATTGGCACCTCCTTAGTGTAAAGAGGATAGATGGGGCAGAGTTTGTTAGGTGTATCCAGGAAGGATTCCTGACACAGTATGTGGACAGACCGACTAGACGAGAGGCCATACTAGACCTGGTACTAGGCAATGAGCCTGATCAGGTTTCAGATCTCTCGGTGGGACAGGAGAGCATTATGGACACAGTGACCATACCTCCTTGACCTTTACCATAGCCTTGGAGAGGGATAGGAGCAGATGATATAGGAAAGTATTTAATTGGAGGAGGGGCTATTAGGCAGGAACTTGGGAGCATAAATTGGGAACAGATGTTCTTGGGGAAGTGCACAACCAAGATGTGGAGGTTGTTTAGGGAGTACTTACATGGGGTTCTGGATAGGTTTGTCCCATTGAGGCAGGATAAAGATGATAGAGTGAAGGAACAATGCTTGACAAGAGATGTAGACTATCTTGTCAAGAGGAAGAAAGAAGCTTGCCCAAGGTTTAGAAAGCAAGGATCAGACAGGGCTCTGGAGAGTTACAAGGTAGCCAGAAGGGAGCATAAGAATAGACTTAGGAGAGCTAGAAGGGGGCATGAGAAGGCCTTGGCGAGTAGGATTAAGAAAAACCCCAAGGTGTTCTACACGTATGTGAAGAATAGGAGGATGACTCGAGTGAGGATAGGACCGATCTGGGATAAAAGAGGAAACATGCCTGGAGTTGGAAGAGGTAGGGGAGGTGCTCAATGAATACTTTGCTTCAGTATTTCACCAAACAGAGAGACCTTGACATTTGTGAGGATGGCGTACGACAGGCTGATATGCTAGGGCATGTCGACGTGAGGAAAGAGGATGTGCTGGAACTTTTGAAAAACATTAGGATAGATAAGACACTGGGGCCGGATGGGATATATCCAAGGTTATTATAGGAAGTGATGGAAAAGATTGCTGTGCCTTTGACAATAATCTTTGCGTCCTCACTGGCCACAGGAGTAGTGCCAGATGATTGGAGAGTGGCAAATGTTGTTCCTTTATTTAAAAAAGGCAGTAGGGACAATCCTGGGAATTATAAACCAGTGAGTCTTACTTAAATGGTGGGCAAATTACTGGAGAAGATTCTTAGAGACAGGATTTATGCACATTTGGAGAAGCATAGGCTGATTAGGGACAGTCAGCATAGCTTTGTGGGGGGCAGGTTGTGCCTTACAAGCCTGATTGACTTCTTTGAGGATGTGACAAAGCACATTGATGAAGGTAGAGCAGTGGATGTGGTGTACATGGATTTTAGTAAAGCATGGGGTCCAGGGAAACTTGGCTGTGTGGATTCAGAAATGACTCACCCATAGAAGACAGAGGGTGGCGACAGATGGAGAGTATTCTGCCTGGAGGTCGGTGACCAGTGGTGTTCCGCAGGGATCTGTTCTGGGACCCCTGCTCTTTGTGATTTTTATAAATGACTTGGATGAGGATGTGGAAGGGTGGGGTAGTAAGTAGGCTGGGCTGAGAAGTGGCAGATTGTGTTCAACACAGATGTGTGAAGTGATTCACTTTGGAAGATCAAATCTGAAGGCAGAATACAAGGTTAATGGCAGGACTCTTAGCAGTGTGGAGGAACAGAAGGATTTTGGGGTCCACATCCTTAGATCCCTCAAGCTTGCCGTGCAGGTTGATAGGGTTGTTAAGATGGCGCATGGTGTGTTGGCCTTCATTAGTCGGGGTATTGATTTGAAGAGCCGCAAGGTAATGTTGCAGCTCTATAAAACTCTGGTTAGACCACACTTGGTGTAATGTTTTCTGTTCTGGTCACCTTATAATAAGAAGGATGTGGAAGCTTTAGAGAGGGTGCAGAGGAGGTTTACCAGGATGCAGCCTGGATTGAAGAGCATGTCTTATGAGGATAGCTTGAGCGAGCTAGGGATTTTATCTTTGGAGCGAATGAGGATGAGAGGTGACTTGATAGAGGTGTACAAGATGATAAGAGGCATAGATCGAGTGGACAGTCAGAGACTTTTTCCCAAGGTGAAAATGGCAAACACGAGGGGGCGTAATGTTAAGATGATTGGAAGAAGGTATAGGTGGGATGTCAGCGGCAAGTTTTTTTACACAGAGAGTGGTGGGTGCATGGAACGCACTGCCGGCAGAGGTGGTAGAGCTAGATACATTAGGGACATTTAAGAGACTCTTAGACAGGCACATGGATGATAGAAAAATGGAGGGCTATGTGGGAGGGAAGGGTTGGATAGATCTTAGAGCAGGATTAAATGTCGGCACAACATCGTGGGCTGAAGGGCCTGTACTGTGCTGTAATGTTCCATGTTCTATACGACCAAAAAAACCAGTTAGACATTATTGGCAATCAAACTGAATTTCACAGGACCCAGCTCAGCAGGAAATGTCAGGAAGAGCTTCAGCAGCACCTAATTAATATGGAATAAGTGAAATAAGTAAAGGGTATTGTGTGGGAGATGGTTTTAATGCTGATTGATAATTCCCCTGTAACTCATGACAAGAAAATCCTTGGTGCGCTCTTGGAGGTCGGATGCAGTGAAAGAGTATGAATTAGTAGTTGCGGATGCTGCAACTTATACTCAATGTGTAGGGAAGGACATGACCCGGTTGTGGGTCAGAATGGCCTAGATTTCAGGCAGTCGGTGATTTCTGTGGCAGCAAGATCAGAGAAATCAGGAGAATGAGTTTCCAAACTGATTCAAGGATTTCACTGCAGGGTTGCATTAGGTTGGGTTAACACCGGTAGGCACCAGGATTGAAGGGGCTGGAGGTCGTCTGGACAAAGCCCTTGAGAGCAGATAGAGGAGTGAGAAAGATGTGAAACATGGTAAAAACCCAGATGGAGCTCTTGACTGTGGATGTGGATGAGTTAGGCTTGTGGGCAAGGTTTCTTGCAGGGCTAGATTGAAGCAAGGAGGAGGTTGGTAGAGGGCTGGAGGAACTGACGTTATTGCAGAAGAAGGCATGGTCAGTTGGGGAGGGAGCCTGATCAGGGCCTGCCTTATGGTAGTTGAGGTGTGGGTCCCAATGCTGATGGTGGGAGGTAGATGTTGAGATTAGAAGAGGCTATCCATTCCAAAACAAGAAACAAGGAGGCCTGCAGACACGAGAGACTACAGATGCTGAATCTGGAGCAACAAACAATCTGCTGAGGAACTCAGTGGGTTGAGCAGTATCTGTGAGGGGAAAGGAATTGTTGACATTTCAGGCTGAGACCCTGCATCAGGACAAAGAATCCTGATTGTTCTTAAATGTTCATGCAATGTGTCACTTGCACGTCCAGTCACATGTACAAAGTGGAAGTCAATTTGCGCCTATTCTGATTTACCCCAACCATTTGCCTCATGCTGATCTCCTAGCCTGCAGGAAAAAAAAATCTGCTCAACACGTAAGCAAATATGAAAAGGCCTCTTCAGAGTTGATGTGGAGACAAGATGCCACGTGTGGCTTATGGTTTCACATCCTTACTTAAATGTCAGGTCTGGTGTTGGGCTGATCAAAAAGATAATGCAATCCCCAGTGTTTTTATTTCCCCATATCTGGCAAAGTCAATTGCTAATGCCTGGCTGAAAACTGATTCGAAAATAAAAGTTTGAGAAGCAAAGCATGAAAAGGAAAGCATACACAGAGTAAAACGAACAATGAGTTGAAAGCTGTAATCTCATGGTTCATATGCTGGTTCTAAATAGCTTAGTCACCTGCTTTTCTAATTAGTCATGCCATCTGAGCACTTCAGTTAGATTAGCTCCTTATAGGCATCCGGTTGTATCTATTGTCTCTATTTAAAATGGAATTTTATCTTTCAGGTTACTGCTTGGTAGGTAAAAGGCAACTTTTCACAAACAATTTGACCCTGATTAATCATGTGGTATGATTGGTCTGCATGAGCAACTAACAAGAAGAGTGAAAATCAAAAAACTGCAGATGCCGCACATCTGAAACAAAAACAGAAGTTGCTGGAAATACTCAGCAGGTCAGGCCACAGCTGTGAGAAGAGAAACAGAGTTACTGCTTCAGGTTGAAAACCTTTGTCAGAACAAACAAGGATTTTGGGCTGGATTTTAACCCCACCCAAACAGATGAATGGGGTAAGCTAAATGTTTCAACTCCCTCGAGGACATCTTCAAAAAGGCTGTGCCTGAAGAAGCAGCATCCATCATTAAGGACCCTCATGGCCTTTTCACATTACTATCATCGGGGAGGAGGTACAGGAGCCTGAAGACCCACACTCAACATTTCAGGAACAGCTTCTTCCCCTCCGCCATCGGATTTCTGAATGGTATTGGTATTGGTTTATTATTGTCACTTGTACCAAGGTACAGTGAAAAGCTTGTCTTACAAACCGATTGTACAGGTCAATTCATTACACAGTGCAGTTACATTGAGGTAGTACAGAGTGCGTTGAGGTAGTACAGGTAAAAACAGTAACAGTACAGAGTAAAGTGCACAGCTACAGAGAAAGTGCAGTGCAATAAGGTGCAAGGTCACAACAGGTAGCGTGAGGTCATAGTCCATCTCATTGTATAAGGGAACCGTTCAATAGTCTTATCACAGTGGGGTAGAAGCTGTCCTTAAGTCTGGTGGTATGTGCCCTCAGGCACCTGTATCTTCTACCCGATGGAAGATGAGAGAAGAGAGAATGTCCTGGGTGGGTGGGGTCTTTGATTATGCCTGCTGCTACACCAAGACAACGAGAGGTAAAGACAGAGTCCAAGGAGGGGAGGCTGGAGTCCGTGATGCGCTTGGGCTGTGTCCACAACTCTCTGCAGCTTCTTGCTGTCCTGGGCAGAGCAGTTGCCATACCAAGCCGTGATACATCCAGATAGGATGCTTTCTATGGTACATCAGTAAAAGTTGGTGAGAGTCAAAGGGGACAAACCAAATTTCTTTAGCCTCCTGAGGAAGTAGAGGCGCTGGTGAGCTTTCTTGGCCGTGGCATCTACGTGATTTGACCAGGACAGGCTGTTGGTGATGTTCACTCCCAGGAACTTAAAGCTCTCAACCCTCTCGACCTCAGCACCATTGATGTAGACAGATGCATGTACACCGCCCCCTTTCCTGAAGTCAATGACCAGCTCTTTTGTTTTGTTGACATTGAGGGAAAAGTTGTTGTCATGACACTATTCACCTAAGCTCTCTATCTCCTTCCTGTACTCCGACTCATCGCTATTTGAAATATGGTACACTACCTCGTTATTTCTCTTTTGTATTATTTATTTATTTTTGTTAGTAATTTTTACGTCTTTATGTCTTGCGCTGTACTGCTGCTGCAAAGCAACAAATTTCACAACATACGTCAGTGATAATAAACCTGATTCTGATAGAACTATTTCAAATCAGCCCCAAACTGCCCACTTCCAGATTTAACAGAGACAGGACAGGGTGCAGACATCTAGCCTCCTTCCAGGAAGGAGATTGGTAATTAAAATATATTAGTAAGTGTGGCAGCCTGATTTCACCCAAGCTGGTTAGGTTCCCCAGCAATCAGGTAAAAATCTAGTGACTAAATGGAGGCAAGGACAAGGAACATAAGCACTAGCCAGCCCCCCAACCTAATCAACCCACATCTCACTTAATGCACCCAGTCTGGTACAGCCATCTGTCCTGTCTGCCCTGACCTACGTTGGCTCCCAGTTCACCAACCTCTCAAGCTTAAAATTATCACACCAGTGTTTGAACCCCTCCTAGCACTGGCCCCTACCCTCCTTTATATCTTATTTCAGCCCTACAGCCCTCTGAGAACCATGAGTTCTGCCAATTCTGGCCTTACCCTGTGCACCAATCCTGCTCTGTTCAGGGTGCATGGATTGAGTTGGTGTGCACTCCTCTATGCTTAAGCTAGCAGATCCAGGCTAGTCATGTGCAGTTTCAAGTGTTCATCTGAGTTACTTTCCAGACTCCACCAATTCCATAGTCAACAGGAAACCAGGCTGATCATTTTTTTTTCAGAAATAAGCAACCATCAAAGCAAAGCCACGTTCGCTTTGGAGTAAGATCTCCACAGCATATGAATAACTCAAACTTCCAGATTTCTTTGTGGAAGCCAGTAGGGATGGAAATGGGGGATGGACAAATGACCAGAATTGGAAGAACACATGGTTCTCAGAGGGTTACAGGGTGAAAAGAGGATATAATGGAGAGAAGGCACCCCTACCAGAAGGGGTTCAAACACAGGGATGATAACTTTAAGCTTGAGAAGCTGGTGAACTGTTACCAACATAGTTTAGGGAAAACAGGATTGATAACTGTATGGGACATGCTGCATTACGTTACAAGCAGCAGCACTTCAGAAAACATGGCAGGAATATAATTGATTGTCCACCCATTAACTTTTTCATTCTGCTAAAGAACAGGTTAGTAAGCTTTTCATTAGCTGCAAAATGGTAAGCTGCAGATTTCCGTATGTTTAAGCTCTAATTACCCAAAAACGGAGTAGTGTAGATAAGCAGTATAAAACAGCTCACTGTGCTTGCACAAGTGGCTCCAGCTGCTTCTTCTTATTTCTTTCTCCAAGGATGCCATCATCCCATGGTTCAAATAGCAAACAGCCTCTGACAGGAAATCTGGGAGCGGTCAGGGAGGAAGAATATATTTGGAAAAGGAAGGCGTACATAAATTCTACCTGGAGCTCGTCTTAAATGGTCTCAAACTGCTCTAACATTGACACAAAGCACTTCAACAGTGGGTTTGTTTTTCTAATATTCACTTGTTCAACAGGAGAGTAAAATATAATGACCATTGCTCTTCAGGGATCACCAGAATGCTGTGGTGGAGAACATTAAATAGACACAAGGTTCCCAGCTCACCATGGACAGATTATCAGCAGACACTCACATCTGTCACTCTCAACCTCCAGCTGCACTTGAGGTTCTGGAGGAGGAAGAGGAAGAGAACCAAAGGAGATAAACCAGACAACACATCTTCCGGGACCATTTAGGAGGAGCTCCTTTAACTGTGTATATGTGTCCTGGTCACCTTGAAAGATGCCCAAACATGGAGAATGTAACTAACAATGAAAGAAAGGGTTGGCTTAACATAATGGATTTCACAAACCCAGGACATCCCAAGTCATTATAACAGCCACGTAGGTCCCTTTGAAGTGTAGTCATTGTTATAATGATGCAATGATACAAGATCCCATAAACAGCTACAGATAAACCATTTTCCCAATGTTGATTGAGAAAGAAATATTATTCAGAAGGGTCCAGTGCTAGGAGGGGTTCAAACACAGGGATGAAACTTTTAAGCTGAGGAATCGGTGAACTGGGAGCCAACATAAGTCAGGGCAAACAGACAACTCACCTACTCGACTTTGAATTCATACATGAGGTCCTCTATGCCCACCTAAGAGGGCATATGGAAGGCCATTGCAGAACTGTACATATCCCAACAACCTTTCTGCCACTTCCACAAGGTCTTTGCTCAGTCATTTAGTGATTGTGACTGTAATAGCTTATCGAAAACTGACAAATCTTGTCTCCCATGCAACAGCAAGTGGTATCTGCCAACTGCAACACTCAGTTACATTACACAGATTTTCTTTGCACAGAAATGTCATTAGGTACACAGATGGCACTTAATCCTTCCTTCCTACCAGCTCACTCAATCCTGCACTCACCTTCTTTTGTCAGACTGCAAACCAACATCCAGCAGAAATTTATATACTGTAAAAATCAAAGCCATTGTCCTTGATCCCCAGCACAAACTCTGTTTCCAGCCACTTATTTCAGCCCCCTTCTGGGTAACCCCCACCCTGAGGGTGAAACAGATCCTTAGCAAGCTGGTGTTCAGGTTTCATCACTGATTCTGCTGCTTCCATCTCTGCAACATTGGTATTGGTTTATTATTGTCACTTGTACCGAGGTACAGTGAAAAATTTGTCTTGTATACTGATCATACAGATCAATTCATTACACAGTGCATTGAGGTAGTACAGGGTAAAAACAATAACAAAATACTGAGTAAAGTGTCACAGCTACAGCAAAGTGCATTGCAGGTAGACAATAAGGTGCAAAGTCATAACAAGGTAGATTGTGAGGTCAAGAGTCCATTTCATCGTAAAAGGGAACTGTTCAATAGTCTTATCACTGTGGGATAGAAGCTGTCCTCGAGCCTGGTGGTATTGCCCTAAGGCTCCTGTATCTTCTGCCGAATGAGAGAGGGGAGAAGAGAGAATGACCCAGGTGGGTGGGGTCTGTGATTATGCTGGCTGCTTCACCAAGGCAGCAAGAGGTATAGACAGAGTCCATGGAGGGGAGGCTGGTTTTCGTGATGTGTTGGGCTGTGTCCACAACTCTTTGCAGTTCTTGCAGTCCTGGGCAGAGCAGTTGCCATACCAAGCATGTCGCATCCAGATGGATGCTTTCTATGGTGCAACGATAAAAGTTGGTGAGTGTCAAAGTGGCATGCCAAACTTCTTCAGCCTCCTGAGGAAGTAGAGGCACTGGTAAGCTTTCTTGGCCATAGCGTCTACGTGGTTGGACCAGGACAGGCTATTGGTGATGTTCACTCCTCAGGACTTGAAGCTCTCCACCCTCTCAATCTCAGTACCACTGGTTGTAGACAGGTGCATGTACAACATTGTCAAACTGCATCAACTCGTGTTGCAGCTGAAGCCTTCACTCAAGTGCCTCTTAGCTCCCGACTTATCTACTTCAATGATCTTCTGGCTGTCCTTCTTCTTCCATGTAACATAAATTGGAGTCATTTAAACTCTGCTGCCTCTATTTTCGCTTGCACAAAGTACCATTCATCCAAAACCTTTTGAACCCTAAATTTGTTGGTGGACCAGTAAAATCTCAAATTTTAAAGTTCTCATAATTGTTTTCAAATTACTTTGTTCCTTTCCCACTCACTATTTCCATAACATTTTCCAGTTCTACAAGCACCTCAACTGCAAGGCTGCCATCAAAAAAGGCCCAAAACTCTGTCTCCCCATCTTGCTCTTTCCTCATTGTTCTCTTACCACTTTGGCCTATCATGTTCATGCCAAATATCAAGCACCCATCTACACTGGTTCCATTTATCAGTACCTGATCTATATGCTTTTATGCCTTGGCATTTCACGTGCTCACTTAAATACTTCTTCAATGTTGTGAGTCTCTGCCTCCACTACACCCTCAGGCAGTATATTCCAGACTGCAAGTGTCCTCTGGCTGAAAATGTCTTCCTTGAATCCCCTCTAAAACTCCTGCCCCTTACCTTCAACCTACGCTCTCTAGTTTTAGACACTTCTACTATCAGGAAAAGTTTCTTCCTATTTACCCTTACTATACCACTCATAATTTTGTACCACCTCATGCAGGTCCATCTTCAGCTTCCTCCACTCCAAGGAAAACAAACACAGCCCATCCAACTGAAATACTTCATCCCAGGTAATATTCTGGTGATTCCCCTCAGCTCCCTCTCCACTGCATTCATGCTGTTCCTCTTACTGTGGTGACCAGAAATGCACACGGTACTCCAGCTGTGGCCCAAGCCATAACCTCCCTTTTTTCGTAACTAATGTCTCTGCTAATGAAGGGAAATATCTCCATGATCTTATCTGTCCATGGTGTCACCTTCAGGGATCCTTGGACTTGTTCACCAAGGTGCCTTTGTTCCTCAGTACTCCCCAGGGCCCTATCATTTATTGTTTGTGCCCTAACCTTATTAGTTCTCCCAAAGTGCATCACCACCTACATATCAGGATTAAACTCCATTTGCCATTGCTCTGACATTGGCATGGTAGGAATTGTTCTCTTGTGAAGCACCTGTGGACATTTTAAAATATTAAATCTATAAAAACAAGTTATAGTGTTCTATTATTTGTTTGCCAGTCAATTAATTCATCCATCTATCTCTTCTGAGGGAAAATGAATGAACAATACAACAGGCATTGTTCAACTGCATGTAAAAAGGTCAGCTTCAGTCTGAAGCATTTTCACCTCTGAGTCAGAAAATTGAGATTCCAGCCTGTGGATGCTCCAGTGCAGTACCAAAGCCCTGCAGTGAATAATATCTGCAATGAGATATTCAATGGAGGATGCGTCTTCCTTCTCCAATGGATATACTGTAAATATCCAATAGTAATATTCCAAAGAAGTGGCACAGTGGCACAGAAGGTAGTGCTTCTGCTTCACAGCTCCGGTTGCCCTGGTTCAACCTTACCTCCAGTGTTGTCTGTGTGGAGTTTGCACATTGTCCCCATGATTGCATTGGTTTCCCCCCCCCCCCGGGATTCTCCAGTTTCCTCCACCTGCTAAAGCCCACGCTGGTTGGTAGGTTAATTGGCCCACTGTAGATTACCATCTGTTGTAAGTGGGCAGAAAGGGAAGCAGGGGAGTATTATTAGGCATGACAGAGAAAAGACTAAAGGGAACTAAAAGGGGGAATGGGTTTGATAGGATCACTCTGAGACCTGGCAGCAACTTGATTGGCTGAATGGCCTCCTATGTTGTAAGTAGTGTAGGCAGGCAGGCACGGTAGTGTTGTGGTTAGGGTAACACTTTACAGTGCCAGTGACCTGGGTTCAATTCCAGCTGCTGTCTGTAAGGAGTTTGTACGTTCTCCCTGTGTCTGCGTGGGTTTCCTCTGGGTACTCTGGTTTCCTCCCACATTCCAAAGACATATGGGTTAGGAAGTTGTGGGCATGCTATGTTGGTGCCGGAAGCGTGGCGACACTTGCGGGCTGCCCCCAGAACACTCTACGCAAAAGATGCATTTCACTGTGTGTTTCGATGTACATGTGACTAATAAAGATATCTTATTTTAAAAATATGAAGTATGGAAAATGTAAATACAAGACAAAGTAGATGGGTTTTTCCTGATGTCCTGGCAAATATTCATTCCTAAGCAACATTAATAAAACATTTCATCCAGCCATTTATCACATTATTATCTGTGGATCCTCCTTTGCTCATATAGTTGCCTTGTTTCCTGCACTTCAACTGAAGTCATACTTTAAAAGTATCTCATTGGCTGCAAAATACTTTTAAGACCCCCTGAAGTCATGCAACATGCTACATAAATACAAATCTTTTATTTTTCCCTGGACAAGTGGCTGGAACCCTGAAAGTGCATGACATTGTCAATGGCGTGAATTTGTTTCCAAAATCTATACTGCCTCCATAAATAGAATGGAGTTCAATTCCATGAATGGGTAACTGAGCTCCAAACGCAGTTACAAAATTAAACCTCTCCCATGATTTGTCCATTATTTTTAAGAGTTAAGAAGACCACACACTATAGTCATGGCCGTCCATTCCTTTGAGGCACCTCAGCCTCAAGCTGAAATATCAGACAGTGCTTTGCACCACTTGGTATAGATGATTATTGACATGCTTAAGCAAAAGGTTGGGTGCCTTGACTGATCAGGGAATTAAACCAGCAAGGTTGTCAAAAGGGATTTTCCCTGCTGAGTCTCATGCATTTTGCACTGCCTTGGCATGTTCCCCATGACAGCGTGTAATTTGGTCAGACGGCCATGCCACATTACACACAAGTGGGTTGCCAATCTCCACAGTGGCCTTCAAATGAAAGGCTATACATGAATCCAGACTGGTGCGCACATGCATTCATACCCTTTGTAGTTTCCCTGAGTGGGCAGCCTGCCAAATTTCTTAAGCTGAATAGCAAACATTCTAATAATGTGTGCAGACAAAATCTGAGCTTTTGGGAAGTAGATCAATGGCAACCATTGTGACTTTAAATGCCAGAGTCAAGTTTTTACAGAAGTGTTTACAGAAACTGTGGAAGTGTTGCAAATGTCTTCCCTTCTTGTAGTACCTCTAAGACAACATCAGTATCTTAATGCTTCCAATTTGGAGCCAGCTTATTTTTAAAGGGCAGCCAGCAGCCCCTAGAATGCTGTTAAGACGTGACATTCTTCCACTTGAATCCCTGTGTACTGCATGCATGTCGTGTGCTGTGAACCAGGAACTGTTAAAATATTTACCACATTTCAAACTGCAAAGTCAGAACAATGTGCTTCAGGAAGTCACAATGCCCAAGCATCAATGTTCCCAGTACCTCTGACTCAGGATATTGTTATAGATCTCCATATACTGAATGGGCAGGGCTAAACTACCTGAATAAATAGTCCAGCCAACATAGACTCACCATGCCACAGCACAGAGCACGAATCTGACCTATTATACCTGCTCTGACTTTTTGCAAGACCTCCTCGTCGAGACCCATATACAGCTTTTTGTTGTTAATGTATATGCCCAAAAAGAATGCACATTCAACCTGGTGAAAAGCATGACTTAGGGGCATAACTAAACAAACAGGACGAGAATCAATTGCAGAATATTTACTTTATACATCAGATAATTTCATTCCCTTGTAAGGAGCAACTGACTGAAGCTCTTTAATGAACATAGTCTCCATGTTTTCTTTCTCATTCCCCAACCACTTGCATAAGCAGTAGCAGTTTAGGAAACAGTATGACTCTCGATGCTTGTGGCAGATGTTCACGGCAAACTACAGATAAAAGAACTAAAAATCTATGCTGCCAGCAACTTGTAGCTACTTTAGCATGCTAATTACCATTGCCTGTATGCCCCTAATATAATGGAGAGCACTTTCAATTCTAATTTGAAAAAAAATTGTGCAGTACACTATGCAGAGTGTTAAGGTGCATAGTTTATGGAATATAAAAGCTGGCTGTGCCTTTAGGAAATCCTCATCCATTAAAAGAAATGAAACTTTGAATAACGTGTTTAATTATCATAGGAATGATGCTAATATATTTTCTTTTTGTAAAAAAAAGTGTTCCTAAAGGATCTCAGTGTTATCCAAGACCTTATATTCTAAATGCACATGAAAGAGAAAGTGGCCTTTTAAAAGTGAAAAGGCTGGAAGTAACAGTTTACTAAATCATCTGAGGGAATTGAACAGCACCCTCATTCCCTTTCTCCAACAATGCGCTAGCACTGCCTTCCAGTTTTATGATGCATTCAGGAAATGTTGTAATTAAAACTGTGGGACTCTACGCTGCTTTTTGTGGCAATTTTACAAACACTTAAAAAATATGTGCTTTTTTTATGAGTGAAAATGGTCTAAAGGATGTGATGGCATAACTACAGAGTACAAGCCAGTTACAGTGATACCCAGTGTGAAATAGAAGGCATATCTTCTAAATACTATACATAGTTAAAAATGGTTGGCTGTAGTTCTTTTTAAAAAGTGTGATTTAAATTTGCACTTTTTTAAAAGTTATTTTGTATACAGTACTGATACACTGCATTACATGTATTCTAACCCTTCATACCAGGGTCATTTTACTAGGTGTCTGTTTGGCTGATCCTGTGGTCAGACTTGCCTAGAAGCAGGTCATTCATCCAGCCTAGAAGAAGGCCTTTCAGTCCTTCCTACTGATCCCAGTTCTCTAAAAGAGATAACCAATTAGATAGACCGACCTCACTCCCCATAATTCTGGAAATTTTCAAATGTATGTCCAAGGCACTTTTGAAAGTTATTATTGAACATCCCATCACCTTTATGGGTTGGACATTTCAGATCACATCAACTCATTGTTTTAAACAATTTCAGCTTGTTGCCATTACTGGTACTTTTGCTAATTATCTCCCACTGAAGCCAAGGCTACAAACACTATCAAGGCTATCAACTCCTGGAAAGAGTAGCTCACCAATTTCCCTGTCCTCTTCACTGCAGAGAACCTATACCCATATCAAACCATCCCTCTTCAAATTATTTCTGAGTGTCAGCCATGTTCTTTTTCTTATCACCCATATACTTTTAAAATGAATAGATTCATGAAATAAAGAGAATGCTCATAGCAGTCATGGAGATAAATCTTTAACTGAAGGGTAAACAGCTATGTTTCTCTCTGAAGGGGTAGGAGGATGATCATTGCACTTGGCTGCTTTCCAGCTCCTGATTTTGGACTGCAGTGTGGCGACTCACCGTCTAGTCGGGCGAACCGGCTCGGCAGTCGGGTCGCGCGGCGTCAGAGCGACGAGGCCCAAGATGTCGGCGGGCCTCGTCTTTCCGAGCGACGGGGAGAACCTGCGCGCAGGAAAGTCCTGATGACGTAGGACTTACGTCATTACCGGTTGTTTTGGGTGGGAACATTCTCCCTTAAAGGGCCCGCGCAAGGCGGGAAAATAAACCAGTTCTGTTTGGCAATCCTCCGAGTAGAGTCTTGTTTTATTCCGCGGTAGCAACTGCTACATTGGTGACCCCGACGGTCCAAACGGCTTTTGGACCCGCGAAATGAACGACAGCGCAGCAGCCAACGCAGTGGCTCTCAAGCTGCCCACCTTTTGGACAATTCGGCCCAGCGTCTGGTTTGACCAGGCCGAAGCGCAATTCCACCTTCGACAGATCACCTCCGACTCCACGAAGTACTACCATGTGGTTAGCTCTCTGGACCAGGAGACAGCCGCCCAGGTTGGAGACTTCATCCAGTCGCCTCCGGAGGAAGATAAGTACCCGGCTTTCAAAGACCTTTTGATCCGGACCTTCGGCCTCTCCCGTCGTGAGCGCGCCGCCCGCCTGCTTCATCTGGATGGCCTGGGGGACAGATCCCCATCCGCCCTAATGAATGAGATGCTGGCATTGGCCGAGGGTCACAAGCCATGCCTGATGTTCGAACAGGCCTTCCTCAAACAGCTCCCCGATGACATCCACTTGTTGTTAGCTGACGCCGACTTCAGCAACCCCCGTGAGGTGGCCGCCCAGGCAGATGTTCTGTGGAGGGCCAAGCACGAGAGCGGTTCGTCCGTCAGTCAAATCACCAGGCCGCGAGCCCAACGCCCGCCTCGCCCGGCCCCAGCAACCGAGCAACCACGCCCCAGGAACGCAGATGACGACACGGGTGACCAGCCGTGCTTCTACCATCAGAGGTGGGGTGCGGAGGCCCGTCGATGCCGCCCACCCTGCAAGTTTCAGGGAAACGCCAGGGACAGCCGCCGCTGATGGCTACGGCGGCTGGCCACCGACAGAGCCTCCTCTTCGTTCAGGACAAGAAATCTGGACGGCGTTTCCTCGTTGATACTGGAGCGGAGGTCAGTATTTTGCCCCCGACACACTCGTGACAGGCCACCAGGTCCTCTACTCAATGCCGCCAACGGTACAACGATACGGTCTTTCGGCACCCGTACGCTTCAATTACACTTTGGCGGCAGCCGTTTTACCTGGACCTTTATCCTTGCCACCGTCGCCCGACCACTCCTAGGAGCCGATTTCCTTCGGGCCCACAACCTGTTAGTCGACCTGCGAAGGAAGCTGTTAGTCCACTCTAGCACTCTCCGGACCTATCCCCTGGGAGAAATCGGCCCACCAGCCCCGCGCCTGGACTCCATTTCCCTTTCTGACAACGATTTCGCCAAGCTCCTAGCCGAATTCCCATCGATTTTGGCACCTTCGTTTACAAACTCTAGGCCCACACACGGGGTACGACACCACATCATTACCACAGGGCCACCCCTTCATGCCCGAGCACGACGATTACCTCCAGACAAGCTCCGCCTGGCAAAGGAAGAGTTCCGTCACATGGAGGAGCTGGGGATTGTTCGCAGGTCAGACAGCCCCTGGGCCTCCCCCCTGCACATGGTCCCCAAAGCCACCGGAGGGTGGAGGCCCTGCGGTGACTACCGCAGGCTGAATGACGCCACCACCCCGGACCGCTATCCCATCCCTCACATCCAGGACTTCGCAGCGAACTTACACGGGGCCCGCATCTTTTCCAAAGTGGACCTTGTTAGGGGATACCACCAAATCCCGGTCCATCCAGATGACGTCCCCAAAACTGCGATTATCACCCCATTCGGCCTGTTCGAATTCCTTCAGATGCCGTTCGGCCTTAAGAACGCCGCGCAGACCTTCCAGCGGCTGATGGACGCGGTAGGCCGAGACCTGGACTTGGTGTTCATTTACTTGGACGACATACTGATCGCCAGCCGTAACCGCCAGGAACACCTTTCCCACCTCCGCCAGCTGTATTCCCGCCTCTGCGATTTCGGCCTCACAATCAACCCGTCCAAGTGCCAATTCGGACTTGACTCTATCGATTTCCTCGGCCACAAAATCACCAGCGACGGGGCAACACCCCTACCCGCCAAGGTGGATGCTATCCGCCATTTTGCCCGCCCCGACACAGTCAAAGGCCTACAGGAATTCCTTGGGATGGTCAACTTTTACCATCGTTCCATCCCTGCTGCAGCCCGTATCATGCGCCCTCTGTTCTCGCTGCTGGCTGGTAAGGGCAAGGACATCACCTGGACTGACGAGGCTGTGGCTGCTTTCGTTAAGGCCAAAGACGCCCTGGCAGACGCCACGATGCTGGTACACCCCAGGACTGACGTCCCGACTGCCCTCACGGTAGACGCGTCCAACACCGCGGTGGGTTGGGTACTGGAACAGCTACTCGAAGGCCGCTGGCAACCCTTGGCATTTTTCAGCAAGCACCTTAGACCGCCCGAACTGAAGTACAGCGCTTTTGATCGGAACTTCTAGCGCTGTATCTGGCGGTCCGGCATTTCCGATACTTTCTAGAAGGCAGGCCTTTCACCGCTTTCACCGATCATAAGCCTCTGTCCTTTGCCGTCTCCAAAGTCTCCGATCCCTGGTCAGCTCGTCAGCAGAGACATTTATCCTACATTTCCGAGTTCACAACTGACATCCAACATGTCTCCGGAAAGGATAATGTCGTTGCTGATGCACTTTCCAGACCAACCATCCACAACCTATCCTTGGGTGTCCACTACACAGCCCTAGCTGACGCACAGCAAGCCGACGACGAACTGCCCAGCTACAGAACCGCAGTCTCGGGTCTGCAGCTCCGAGATTTCTTGGTTGGTCCAGGTCAGCGGACCCTACTTTGCGACGTTGCGACTGGTCAGCCCCGCCCTATAGTCCCTGCAGCCTGGCGGAGACGCGTTTTTGACTCGGTACATGGGTTGGCGCACCCGTCCATCAGATCTACTGTCCGACTGGTCACCAGCAAGTTTGTCTGGCATGGCCTGCGCAAACAGGTCAGTGAGTGGGCCAGGACTTGTCCGCACTGCCAGACGTCAAAAATCCAGCGACACACCAAGGTCCCACCACAGCAGTTCGAGCCTACCCGTAGGAGGTTCGACCACATACACGTCGACCTCGTGGGCCCTCTACCGGTTTCAAGAGGGGCCCGGTACCTCCTTACCATCGTGGACCGGTTCACGAGGTGGCCAGAGGCAACCCCCCTGACTGACATCACCACTGATTCCTGCGCCCGGGCGCTGCTCACAACTTGAGTATCACGTTTTGGCGTTCCGGCCCACATCACTTCAGACAGAGGCACCCAATTCACTTCCAGTCTCTGGGCTGCATTAGCGAACCTGCTAGGGACACAGCTGCACACCACCACGGCCTACCATCCTCAATCAAACGGGTTGGTGGAACGTTTTCACCGCCATCTGAAATCGGCCTTGGTGGCCCGCCTGAAGGGTCCTAACTGGGTTGACGAGCTGTCTTGGGTCCTGCTCGGCATACGCACTGTCCCCAAAGAAGACCTCCGCACTTCGTCAGCTGAGCTTGTATACGGGGCGCCACTAGTTGTCCCCGGGGATTTCATACCTGCCCTTCGGGACCAAGGGGAACAACCCCCAGCAGTCCTACAAAGACTGCGCGAGAAGATTGGCGACTTGGCCCCGATTCCCACCTCACGGCACGGTCAAGCCCCATCCTGCCAGGCCAAGGAACTACGGGACTGTAAGTTTGTTTTCATTCGCAGGGGCACACCTCGGGGGCCATTGCAACGACCATACGAGGGACCGTTCCGAGTCATACGGAATAACGGATCCACTTTTATTTTGGAGATTGGAGGCAGGGAACAGGTTTTCACGGCGGACCGCCTCAAACCGGCCCATTTGGATCTGCAACAGCCTGTCGAGGTTGCCACGCCGCGACGCAGAGGCCGCCCCCCTAAGCGGCAGCTGGCACAGCCCACGGACCTTGGGGACTGTATCGCCGGTTCTGGGGGGGGGTTGTGTGGCGACTCACCGTCTAGTCGGGCGAACCGGCTCGGCAGTCGGGTTGAGCTGCGTCGGAGCGACGAGGCCCAAGATGGCGGCGGGCCTCGTCTTTCCGAGCGACGGGGAGAACCCGCGCGCGGGAAAGTCCTGATGATGTAGGACTTATGTCATTACCTGTAGTTTTGGGCGGGAACATTCTCCCTTAAAGGGCCCGCGCAAGGCGGGAAAATAAACCAGTTCTGTTTGGCAATCCTCTGAGTAGAGTCTTGTTTTATTCCGCGGTAACAACCGCTACAGCAGCCATAAATTATAGACTGTCCCTATTGGTCTGACAGAGGGTATCTTGAGCTCTTCACACCATGAATGTGCCTCCTCCATATTTGCGGCCCATGCCTCCTTCCAAGGGATTGATCATCAGGGCTACAAAAATGCATTGAACCTACAAATACCAATGTGGACTCAGCTCCCTGACCCTTTGGGTGAACTCATTCCAACCCTACCAAGGCAAGAGGAGATTGCTGTAAATTTAAAAAAACACTGCAGATACTGGAAATCTGAAATAAAGACAGAAAAAGTTGGAAACACACAGCAGGACAAGTAGCATCTGTGGAAAGCAAAAAAAAAGTATTTAACATTTCAAGTTGCAGACACCTTGTCAACAAGGCAATAGAGACAGATGGAAATCCCATCAGAGAAAGGAGAAGGATTTCTTCAAGGTGAGCATTCCTGGAAGAGAAGTGGCCATGAATTCAACAGTAGATGAAAATAAAACAAAAACTGCAGATGCTGAAAATCTGAAATAAAAACAGAAAATGTTGTGAACACTCAGTAGGACAAGTAGCATCTTTGAGAAACAGAGTTAAAATTTCAGGTTGAAGACCTTTTGGGTGATAGTGTTGGAGGGATGGGCTATTTGAATGCTAATGGAGATGCAGCCATCCACAGTTTTCATGCCAACTCAATAATAACAGTTAAATGCAAAATCCTGCAGAAAGTGGAAAACTGAAACATGATCAGGATCTGAAAGACCTGGAAGTAAACAGCAGTTTTGAATTAGAGTGCATACCTGAAATACTGTCTGCTGACTACAGTTCCCCTTGTTTTTGTTTTGCTGCAGTTGCTACCTTCGACCCACACCCATCCAGCAGACAAAAGACAACTGCTGCACTCAGGGTATGTGAGTCTTGGGGAATAACATATACACAATGAACATATGCATCACACCCTCAGAAGATGAAGTAGGTGGGATACAAGCAGATTATATGTCGTCTTTAGATTGAGTGGCTTTTAGACTTCCACAGATCAAACTCCCAGATAGTGCAGCAGATAAACTCCAGAGAAACATTGTAGGAGCCATTAGGAAATAGTGTTTCACTTTCTTTGACTATTAGTTATATAGCTTAAGGACTTGCCAATAAAAGTTTACTTAACAATCATGTATTGTCCATTTGTGGGTGAGCAATGGGAGGTAGTAGGTAATTTAACAAAACCTTCAGGAATAGGTTCAACCAGAGTTGCAACCTTAAGTCAGCCAAATAAGCAACTAGCATTCATTGCAGCAGATATTAGCCCGGTGAAGTGCTGAAATATCACAAGAATAGCTTGTGTTTAAATGAGGCCTTTAATGTTGATAACCCTGACGCACTTCGCACAAGCACAATCAAAAAAAAATGACATAGAGCCAAAAAATGAAGTAGTAAGATTGGTGACCAAATCATGGACAAAGGTGTTGGTGTTAAGGAACAGGTTAAGAAAGAGGTGTTAAAGAAGAGAGAGGTGAAGAGGTGCTGTGGTTTTGGGAAGGAATTGCAGAACTCTGGGTCTCGGCTGCTGGAGAGAAAGCAGTCAATGTGGCACACATAATTTCTGAAATATGGGAGAGTAGTGTTAAATTCATGGAGGATTATGAAGCTGGATGAGGAAGGGAGATGTGAAAAATGGAAGGATTTGAAAACAAGAGTGAGAATATTAAATAAAAACAGAAAATGACAGAAATACTCTGCAAGTCCAGGTAGTACAGTACCTGGGAAAAGAGAAACAACCAGCATTTCACTTCCAGAACCTGTTGGTAGAACAGAGTGAGAATTTTAAAACCATGGCGCGGCTGGAATTGGAGCCAATGAAAGTCAGTGAGGGTAAAGGTGATGGGTGAACAGGAGCTGGCATCAATCAAGAAAGCCCACAGAGTAGAAGACTTTGACTGGTGGAGTCCACTCAAGTGAAAAGCATGGCTTTAAAGTTTGGAAGCAGAACCTGAGCATACTTGGAATATTCCTGACAATAGACCTAACAGGGAATACACAGAGCAAAGGCTTTTTCCCAGAAGTATTAGTTGAGGGAATAACAGACATAAATAGAGTTACGACCCATGTAATGGGTTCCCAGAAGCTTACCTATGGGAAGATAAAACCTTGGGCACTAATGCATCAACTTGCTACTATGGGTTCCTGAGAAAGAAACAAAAGCAAGAATAGAAGCAACAGGGACAAATGGCCAGAGGCAGTGACACAGGTCGTGAGGAAATGGAATTTTGGAGAGATACCTGTGTTCTGAATGCAGTTTCTAAAGTTACTTACTTAGGCATGTGATTCATGCAGAATTTGATAAAGAAGGAAAAGAACTGCTAATAACATTCACCATAATGTCCAGTGTGCAAGTCGAAAATTGTTTTTCAAAGGATACTTAATGTGGCAGTGCAGCTTATTCAGTTTGCTGAGCAGCGACGGGTTTACAGGAGAGCCTGAACTGAAATCTGAGCTGCATATATATCTGATTCTGCAGAAACCTCCCTTATCACATGAAAGAAAAGCACAGGAGACTGGATTTTATGGACTGCACTTACAATGTGCTTGCTGTGATTTATCACCAATGGGTTACATTGTACAACAGTGTCAAGTACAGCAGCAGTGTGTTTTATTAATAATATTTGCAAGGAGGAAAACAAATGATCGGAAATACCAGATCGGATGTGATGTGGGGTGTTGTTGTGGGGAAGGGGGGAGGGGACTGAAAAATGTGGATAATTGAGAACTTGAAAAATAAAATCGGAAATAACTTGCCCAGAAATTATAAGGGAACTGTTGCTGTTAAACTTTCAGTCTTTTGCATATTTCTGGGATGTGGAAAGATATCAGTGCAGCCAGAGGTAACCCACGCAGCCACAGAGAGAATGCCCAAACTCCACACAGATGAGACCCAAGGTCAGGATTGAAGATGGCTCCCTGGAGCTGTGAGACAGCAGAACAAATGCTGCTCCCAATTCACTGTAAGTCCTTGTACTATACTGGATCAAAATCCACTTGGCTGCTGGAGCTGGTTCACGTCCCAAGAAAGGGAGTTTTTAAAAAAGTGCAAGGAATGATACTCCCTAAATTTTTCACAAGGCATTTAGTGTTAAAGTTGTCTGAAGAATAATTCATTTTTCTGTTAACAATGGCCTGCTAATGTAAAAATAATTTCAGGGAATGAGGGCTAATCAGCCTCTGGCACTAGAATGACAGGCTCCATAATATATTCTGGCAGCTGAAACTTAATAATATTTTTAACCTATTTCATGACTATTAAATTGCATTTACTTCACCTACTTCAGTCTTCCTGCCTTCCAACTATTTTACAGAATTCCTCCCTGCATTTCCTTATTATTTCTTTCTCTAAGTGGTAGGTCTTAATTTATTCAGTTTATCCACTCATTAAATCTGCTAATGGCTGCACTCTGAAGTTCTATGAACCCATATGTTTGCTAACAACATAGGAGGCTGCTATCCTGCCCATGGAGTCTTTTGGCAGTTCTCAGAGCCATCTCATCAACCCCCACTTACTTTCCAGTAGCCTACTCTCTCATACATGCCCATGAACAGCTGCCTGGGGTATTACCCTCTCATATGAGGGACAATTTATAGGTGCCAAATAATCTAATAACTCACACGTCTTTGGACTGTGGGAGCAAACTACATAATCACAGGGAAAAAGGTGCAAACTCCACACAGACAGTGCTGGATGTCAGAATCGAACCCGGGCTGCTGGAGCTGTGAGACAGCAGCACTACCTGCAGCACCACTGTGATGTTCCAGACATGCACAACCACCATATACACAAAACCCTCCACGACACTGATAATCCCCACTCTGCTCAGTGAATAGTACTGCAGGACAGAATCTTATAAAGCTCTAAACAATCTGCTGGAGGAACTCAGCGGGTCATGTAGCTCCTGTGGGAGGAAAGGAATTATCGACATTTCAGGTTGTAATCCTGCATCAGACTCAACGAAATGTCAGCATTTCCTTCCTTTCCTCCCACAGATGCTGCATGACCTGCTGGGTTCCTCTAGCAGATTGTTTGCTGCTCCAGATTCCAGCATCTGCAGTCTCTTGTATCTCTATCTTATAAAGCTTGTTAGTATAGCCTACTCTGAAGTGTGATTGCCATGCAGGCTAGCACAGAGTACACAGCACAGAACCAGCTTAGTCACCACAAATGACCTGTGCCAGCAGTTAAAATCCACATGATATTCCTCTCACCCAACTTCATCGAACCCTCTAGGTATAACCTATTCCTTTGTCCCTCATCTTTTGTATTTAATTTCCCCAAAAATGCCTTTATGCTGTTCAGCTCAACCCTACCATGTGGAATTAAGTTCTATATTCGTTCTTCTTTATGAATAAAGAAACTTCTCCTGAACTGCTTATTGGATTTATCAGAGGCTACTTTATGTTGATGCTCTCCAGGTCTGGACAGTTCATATGAAAATATCTTCTCTGTGTTAGTGCGTACACAGTCTACACGATGTAAGTGGATAGAGACGGTTACTTACGAAGAAAATCTAGTCTTAAAAAGATACACCCCAACAAAGGTCTTTATGCCTGTGTATGGATGGTTGCTACTCCAGCCTTCATTACAAAAGAAACTGGGATACAGGAGTGATGGTTGGTATGGATGCAGTGGGATGAAGAGCTTGTTTCCTTTAACTTTAGAAGTGGCACTTCAGAGGTTACTGACCAATATCAGCTTCCCTCCAGTGATAATTCAGCTCGAGTGTTTTCCAACCTTTTGTTTTCAATTTCTTCCATGTCCCACCCTTTCCTTGTGCTCATCCAAGAACTCTGCACTGCTCCAGTTCTTGATCATGGCCACTGCTCTTCCAATGGTGACTATGCCTTCAGCTGGTAAAGCTCTAAAATTTGGAATCCCCTCACTGAACCACAGAAGTCCTCCTGACCTCTCCTTCCTTAGAGAAACTCCTTAAAATCTGCCTGTTGAACCTGTCCTGATAATTCCTTATGTAGCTTAGCATTTTGCTTTGCTGAAAACACCTCAGTGAAGCGCTCAGCAATGTCTGACAATGTAAAGGTGCCGTATAAGGGCTATGGATGATATAGTAATTGCCAGAAATTCCCAATTGCATTCATGTATTGAGTGGGTGACACTCTCAAGAAATACTTCTGAAAAAAGAGACACAACTTTAAATAGGTCAATGTGCCTGAGTGTTGATTATGATCACAGAAGTTGCTTTCATCAAACAATTATTCAAGAACTGCACTCTTTCACTTGGATGAGAAACACTGATTCAAGTTTTCTGGCAACTCCTACTAACATTTATTTTTTTCTGTTTCTACCTGCTGTGGATTCCTAACAAATTAATTCCTTGAATTAATAAAAATGATGCTTGGACTTCTAAAATCAAAAGAAAGGTGCTTGAGATGGTTGAGATTCACTTGAAATTACACTGCCTTTTCCCACTCTTACTTCAGCTTACCTGAGTAACCTGGGGGGCACCTGCACTCATACTGCGGAGATTCATTGGATTCACTGATGTCCATGCATGTGGCTCCATTCTGGCAGCGACTCGGATAGATTAAGCAGGCATTTTCCACAAGCTGGCACAATCTCCCTGTCCACCCTGAGACGCAGAGGCACTGCAGAAAGAGGAAATATATTTACACTTCGGGCACATGTGAAAAACCCTTAATTCCATGCACAATTGATAATTCCTCTTAATTTGCTCCAACATTTTAAAGTACATGTATAAACTTCTGTTCATAATTCTAATATCTGCATAGTGTCTTGTACAATGTCTGAAAGAACTTTACTAGTATTAAAGCATCTTTGGTTTTCTGAAACACTGCAGCATCAGAAATGTGAAAACCAATGTGTATACAAGATCGAACAAACCACAAGGTAATAATGTGGAGACACGAGACTACAGATGCTGTAAGCTGGAGCGAAAAAAGAACAAACTTTTGGAGGAATTCAGTAGGTCAAGCAGCATCTGTGCAGGCAAAAGGATGTTTTGTGTCAAGAGCATGGAGGGATGAGGCAGAGACTCACAGTTTATAGGTGGAACCAGATGAGGAGGCAGATGGGCTCAAAGACAGCTTCTATCGGTGCCCTGGTACGATAAGGTGGACTCTTGGCCCACAATCTACCTTGTTATGACCTTGCACCTTATTGTCTACCTGTACTCCACTTTCTCTGTAGCTGTGACACGACATTCTGCATTCTGTTATTGTTTTACCTTGTACTACCTCAAAGCACTGTGTAATGAATTGATCTGTATGAACAGTATGCAAGACAAGTTTTTCATTGTACCTTGGTACATGTGACAATAATAAACCAATTCCAATTCCAGATGGAGCCAGGTGGGGGAGGGGGAGGGGGAGGAGTGGAATTGGGAGACAGCATCTAGTGGGTGACAGGGAGCGATAGATAAGGGGAGAGAAAGAAAAAGCAGAAGGAGGGGAGGGTGGAGGTAGAGATAGAGGCTGAAGGTGATAAGTGAAGATATAAGTGACTGCAGATGCTGGAATCTGATAAGTAAGGAAGATAGTAATGTGGTTCTGCATTGGTGACTTTTCCTGAGGCGTAAATATTAGCCAAGATGCCAGGGACACCTCTCCTGCTCTTATTGATAAAAGTGCAGGAAATTGTTTGCTTCCATCTGTGAAGGAAGGCTGGATCTTAACATAACTGTTCCTCTAAAATATGGCACAATACAGTCCATATCTCCCTTAGTAGTTAGCTGGTCAGGATTTAGTTTTTAAATTTGACCATTACAACTTGAAACACAACCTTCAGGTTCCAGCTGAGAGGTTGAATTTGGCTGTGCAAAACAGAAATGTGTTTTACTGTAGCAGTCAAAAACTTGTAATCATTGCAAATGCAATTAAATTAGCTCCTCCTGGGTGATAATCACCTGTTGTCACATTGGATTCTGGCTGTGTATAGACGTCATCTGGGCCAAGACATATGTTGCCAGGGTCAATTCCACATGTAAAGTTACAATCAATAAGAATAAGGTAGGATGGGAGATGCAGAGTAAGAGGGAATGAGACCTCTAATGGCACTCTCAGTCTTGGATTAAATCCCACGTTGAAGCAGAATGGGCAAATGTTAATCATTTCATCATGTTGATCAATAAATGCAGAGTATCATCAGCAAACAAGAAGTCTACTTGGTCCTTCAAGTTAGTGCCATCTCTGTGCAAAGCTAACTGAAATGTTCTTCCTCATTAATTCATATGCTTGGATAAGAGAGGCAACCACAGTAATCCTGTGCTCCAAGACAGGCCAATATCAGGAACTCTAGTGAAGAATTTTACATACTTGCCTTACAACACCAGTGACAACCTGCACTCCCACCATGGCTACAGCCTTCACCCAACCTAATCTGATAACACCCCCCTCCAATAACTGATCATACCCCAATCACCAATCCAAACCCCCAATCACTGAGTCCCACCTGTAACTGATAGTTACAAGCCCATGACCTGACAGTCCATCAACCCCTGCTAGTGACCTATGATCACCATCCCATGACTACACTATCCCCATCCATGACTGGTGACCACATTTCCTCTGATGTATCATCCATTCCTGGCAGCTGTGCCCTGGCTCAAACTGGCTTCTGAGCCACAACCCTTACCCCTATGTCAAGGCCTCTCCCACCCACAACTCCTCCGCATTATGCCCTGACTTTGGACTCCCCGATTTCCTTTGCATGCTCCAAGCTTGTGCTTGTGACTCTGGCTTGCAAGCACTATTAAAGGAAGAACACTTGCATTTATCAGGTGCTCATTAACTCCTCAGGACACCACTAAACACTTCATGGCAATTGAAATGTTTTTGAAACATAGTGACTGCGCAGCAAGCTCTGACCAGCAAATCACTCAGCAAGGAGAGCACATGTGAGAAATGAAAGTACAAGGACTGAAAGAAGAATGAGGAAAATCTGGATGCCATGAGGGCAGGATCAAGTTGTCAAGTAGGAGCAGAAGTAAATGGAAGGATTCAAGAAGGATGCAGCTCTGTGCAAGTGACCATCTCATCACCAGCAAGTGGGTGACCTCTCATGAAGTTCTGCATCAAGTGATCATGGGATAAGATCATTGAACCTGGACCACATCAGCCCCTGCACTCTTTCTTTGCCCGTACTCCTCTGGTACCCTGGTGGAGATGTAACCTTTTGGGCCTCTGGATCCTGGAGGCATCTGGAAAGATGCAGTGAGGTCTCAGACAGCATAGTGCAGAGCTCCCACTCCTGGAACCCTGCTGGCAAACACTGAAAGGGGGCAAAGCTGGCACCAGAGCTCTGTCTGCTGTCAAAGCTGACAAGGAACTTCAGAGTTCTTAAAATATGTCTGACTTTCAGCGTGGACTCTGATCTTATGCCAGGCCTGACCTGGCTTGAGATCCAAGTGGTAATTCCCAAGCATAAAGCCAGGGAATCCCTTCATTCCGGCAGCTCCAGATTGACAGTGGCTCTGTCTATGTCCAGAATGTACTTTGGTGTGAATGACTGAATGCAGGCATTTCCAAACCAACTGGCACCACTTGGCCCATTACTTGCACGATGTGCACCATAGAATCATATGAAACTAAGAGGTAGACCACTTAGCCCCAACTGTGCCCATGCCTTTCAAGAAATGTCTCTCCAGCCTAATACTACCTTCTAGTATCCTGCCCATAGCCCTTCAGATCACATCCTTTCAAGTACAAATCCAAGCAATATTTAAATGTAGTCAGGATTTCTACCACTCTTTAAGACAGTGAGTTCTGGATCTCTATCACCCTCAGTTGGAAATATCTTTCCTCATCTCCCCCTGTAATCCTTCCACTAATTAGAGTACTTTAAATTTATGTCCACATGATTTTTGACAACTAGGGAAATAGGTCCTCTTACTTACTCATTCTGGGTCATCTCCTAATTTTATATACTTCAATTAAACTTTCCCTCAGGCTCCTCTCATTGAAAGAAAAGAGCCCCAGATTGTCCAATTTTTACCTCTGTGTAAAGTTTTCAGTCCCAACTCCTTTCTGTACCCTCTTCAGTGCAATCACATCTGTACTGTCACATGGTGAGTACAATGGTACACAATATTCCAGCGGTGGCCCAACAAGTATTGTACACAGTTTTAGCATAATCTCCTTGCTGTTGTTTTATGCCTCAGCTAATAAAAGGAAGCATCCTGCATGCCTATTTAACCACACTATCAACCTGCCCTGCTTCATTTTACAGGTCTGTGGACATTCATTCCAAGCACAGACTCCAATTTCAAACAGAAAGAAACAATCAGAAAAGGGTTGATTTACTTTTTAGCCTCTGTTTAAAATCAGAAATATGGCAAATTTAGTCAATCTATAGACAAATTCAGCATTTAACTGATCCCACTAAAGTCAGAGCAGATTGACAGGCCTTGATTTAAGTCAAGAGGTATATCAGGGATGCATTTGCAAACTTATTTAGGTAATGAATATCAGCCGGGAATAGGGAAAAGTTCCACTTATTCAGACATTAGCACAGCCACAACCAACATACACTCACACTTCTACTTTAACCACTATGTCAACACAACTCACATGGTTTCTCATTAGAAGGAAGCTAAAATAGAACTAAAAGGAGTTAAGCAAAAAAAGTATTTGTGACATGAACAGAGCGCTCAGCAGTACAATAGAACAACTGAGTTAAATTCAATCTTTGCTTTGTCTTCATACAAGATGTTATATGAAGTAAATCCCTGATAATCTAAGACGATTTCAAAAATGAAATAGATTTTAAAATCAAGCAGCAGCTGAGCAAATAAGTCAATAGTGATTTTCTTTGTTCACTTGGCACTTCTAAAAATATCTTTTTTTTGTACTGGGATTCTCTTCTGAACACTTCTGACTTCTTTTTTAGTTGGCTTTGCTTAATTCATCAACTGTAGTCACATTTATATTGGTTGGCAGATGCATGGGGGTCATGCCATTATTTCCTACTAAGTTGGAACCCCCTGTTACTATACTTAATTGTGTCTCATTACCCTTCCACTAGACCATACTCCGTGCTTTGGACTTTGAAATTATGTCACCTAGAGACTGCTAACACAGTGGGGAAGGAACTTCTGACCTTTCAGAACCAAACTGCTCACAATTCAGCTGTAATTGGCAGTCTCATGAGACAGACAGCAAGGATAAATAGTGTCTGAGTTGAAACTTGCCCACAGGTTCAGGAGATGAATTGTGTTGATGTAAAGTATGAATTAAGTCAATTGGTTCCAGATTATTAATACCGCATCTAACCTGGGAGTACTTTACTCTGACATTAGGAGCAGAAGGACTACTTTTAGGCTAACCCTCTTCATCGAAAACTGATCTACTCATTTGATGTCATCTCGCTTAATGGGCTTAACAGCCAATAGGCTGGGCAAAAAGTACCCAGTAGATGCAAAAGAAAACAATAGTTCTTTGTAGAAGTTGCTGTCTGTACATAAACAAATTACAAATAGCTTTTAACCTTTTTCCCTTCCTCTTCCCAATTTGAAGATCCAATTCTAGCATCATTACTCAATGCTATTTTAATGTAAGGCAGCAAACAGCAATGGGTGCACTAAGACCAGGCAATCTTGAAATAAATGCTGATACTGAGATATCTCAATGGTAAACTTCACAGCTATTAATGTTGTTAAAACAGAATAGTTTGGCCTACAGCCTACATGTATTTACCCTAAGAACTGAGAAAATAACACAAAGCTAAAAGCTGAACTCCCATCTCTATTAGGGATTATGTCATAACTCAAATTAGGAAGACTACATGTTTCTTTTTCTTTTTAGAAGCACGCTTTTTCAGGAGAGGGTTACCAGTGAGAAAATTTGTCACTATGAGCACCCTGACAACATTGGACATGTCCACATCAAGTATCGAAAAGCTCTTTTCTTTCAAAAAGAGATGACTGAGGGGTAAACTGGTGGGGGCCCTTAAGGTTATGATGGAATTCAATATATAGATGTAGAGAAGATATTTACATTTGTGAATGAGTCCAAACCCAAGGACCAAAAATGACAGGCAATGCTCAGTCAAATAATGAGTCAATATCCAGTGGTGAGAATGTGGAGCTTGCTTTCACAAAGAAGAGCTGAGACGAATGGCATGCATGCATGCATTTAAAGGAGAGCTTGATAAGTATATGAGAGAGAGAGAAGAAGAGGTATACTGAAATGCTGAAATGAATAGGTTTGGAGAAGGCTCACAAGGACTATACAGAGATGGGCCAGTTAGAATGAATGGGCTGGTTTTGTGCTTTGTAATTCTGCACACTGCACTAACTGTGTGTTGACATCCACCACCTGCCTCATTCCCAACCTGGGAGCAGGTTCTACTGCGGTAATAATAATTCCCTCTTCAGGAATCTGTGCAATCTATATGAAAGGACATTGCCATTTCAGTACATATTTATTTTAGATTTGCCAATAGGATTCTGGGGAGGGGATGTTTGTTCTATGAGGTGAGGCTAAACAGCCTAGGCCTATTCTCTCTGGAGTTGAGAAGATAATCTCATTGATACAAGCAAAACTTTCACAGGACTTTTCTTGGGAGTGACAAGGATGAGTTTTTCCTCGACTAGAAGCAGGAATCACAGTCCTAAATTAAGACTGAGATGCAACAAAAGGTCTTCACTCACAGGACAGTGAATCTTTGGAATTCTCCATCCAGACACTCAGTGTTGCTGGGTATATTCAAGGCAGCAAACTATAGACAATTGGATATTTAAGAAAATAAAGGATATGATGTCAATACAGGAAAGTGGCATTGAGGTCAAGGTTCAGCTGTAACCTCAGTGGAACAGGTGTGAGGGTCTAAATGAAAAAAAAACTGCATTTCTCTGTACACTGAGCAGACTTGCAGAGAACTGGTTAAATCTAACAGTCTTTATGCAAACAAATGGTGTGAACTGCCTTGTGACTATGGGCTAATATTCATAACATATATACTTATTGGAAGCCAATATGACATTTAGCTACAAATGTCAAAATTTTGCAATGACATTATAGGAAGCAGATGCTTTCCACCACAATAGATGGGGAACACGTTGGTAATTTTCAGATAATTGATTTTCTTTTGGAAGGACTGAAAAAAGACTAAGCAAAGGAAGAAATGCCACCGAGATGAACTAGAATTTAATGCATGGGTTGTCTCATGGTGCAGCCCATTAACCAGTGCTTGTATCTCATCCTTCAATTCAAAATGATTTTGCAGTGCACATTGCTGGAAGTGTGAGTTTATGATTGTGGAATGGGGGTAATGGGATAACTGGGAACGTGGAAATTAGCCAATGGCATTTAAATACGGAGAAACTGACAAAGGAGGTAATAGGGTGAATTAAAGGTAAATCCAGCATAGAAGGAGAAACAAAGAGATTTAAGGTACAATCAGATTATGGGGTCATCAGGGGGTTGGAACAAAACTGAAGATAAGGAGAGTAATTAAGAGGGAGGGGAGTAATAACAAAATTAAATGGAGCACTTCAATTTTAAAAAATCTCTTCAAATTTACTCTATGTACGAATGAATTGCCACAGTCTATATAATTCTTTTTCTGCCCAGAAACTGAGAGGTTTTGCAGAAGTGTCCACCTTATTACTAAAAGCTCCCTATCTTGCTCAGGGGAAGCTCCTACTTTCTGCAGTGAGTTACACGCTGAGAAATTCAGACACATCAAATGTGTATGAAGCTTTCTTTTCTCCCAAGTTGAACAGGTTTGTGATCCCTTTTGATCACTTGCAGGTCAAATTGTGTCACTTTGGAAATTTGACCAAGCAATTCCCAATGACCATCTTGGAATGTGGTGGGGTTACTTGATTCAGTGCATGAAAGGAAGTATCTAAGGTAATACTAATGAACAGAATTAGTTTTAGCCATCATGTTGTCATTCTTAGAATTCCTATTTTTAGAATTCTTTCTAATGAAAAAGCATTCCTAGAATAACAAGCTTTAACAGAACAGCTATCTCTACAGCAGCATGATTTAAAGGAACCTTCCCTGAGCAAATCCCAGAGGAGCAATGAAAATCTGATTCAGGAAGGTTCCCTTTAATTTATTTACCAGTTCCCACACCACTTTATAGCCACTCACATCTCATGATTTTCAGTTCATCCTTCCGGTCTTTGTTCTTGATCCTTTGACCTCAAGCCTCTTCCTTCAGACCCTTCCCTTGCAGGAAAGTGTGCAAGGCACAAGAGCAAGCAGCATCCATTTTAACCATTGGGTCCATGACCAAGGAAGGCATTGGTGCACAGGGTAACAATGGATTATCACATCCCTGTGGGCACAGAAGGATTTCTAGGCCACACTTTCTGTGGCCAAGTAATATACAAATAAAGCAACAGCATGAAACTCAATCACAGGCATGCTACCATTACAGGTTGTCCCCAGGTAATTAACGGGTTCCATTTTTACAGACGTCCATAAGTTTTATTGTACCTCAGCACCACAAGTTAGAAAATATATAAAATTATTTGATATGATAACTGTACCTCCACAGCATTGCAAAGAATGGCATCAAAAGCACATAAGACTGTTAAGAAAGAACAATTACTGGAAGTGGAGAGAGAGAGGAAATTAGTTGTGCTGTTTGTAGGAACGAATGTATGCATGCACATCAGACTTTTGAATTTAATAATATTATGGGAACTCATTCACATGTAGGAGGTGTCCAGAAGTGGGGTGTTCATAACCCAGTGAATGGCCTGCAGTGTGAAGCTAATGGCAGAGAGCTGCAAATCATTCAGGATCTTACAGTTCATAGTTACCACTTCACATCTACAGATAATGGCAAGCATATTAAACTGGCCCATAATTCCCCAACAAATACTCAGGCATATTCCCCTGTTCTTCTGTTCAGTGAATGCACACCAAATGGAATGAAGGAGGAAGTGTTGGCCTTCCAACAAAATCCTTGACAGAGTGGATGCAGGAATGATGTTTCCCACGTGTTTGCTGTCTAGAACTAGGGATCACAGTCTTACAATAAGGTGTGGACACTTAGGGCAGAGATCAGAAGACATTTCTTCAACCAAACAAAGGTGAAACTTTAAAATTCTCTACAAAGTGGGCTGTGGAGGCTTCGGCATCAAATATATTCAGGATAGAGATTGATAGATTGTTTTAAGGGAATCAATGCATAAGGGGTTTCGAAAGGAAAGTGGTGCTGAGGTACAATAAACTTAGCCACAATCCTACTGTATAGCAGAGCTGGCCCATACTTGCTCTGTTATATATTGAGATTGTGCTGTCAGGAGTCATAGAGGAACAGAGCAAAAGATGTTGGGCTTGGGGAAATCAAGATTGGAGCATATAAAATTGATAAATTGGTTCATTACTGTCATATGTACTGAGGTTCAACGAAAAATTTTGTTTTGCATACCATCCATACAGATCATTTCATTACAACATTGCACTGAGCTATTACCAGGGAAAACAATAACAGAATGCATAATAAAGGTTACAGTTACAGAGGAAGTGCAGTGCAGGTAGACAATAAGGTGCAAGGCCATAAGGATGTAGATTGTGAGGTCAAAAGTCCATGTTATCATACTAGGGGACCATTCAGTAGTCTTATAGCAGTGGGATAAAAGCTGTCCTTGAGCCTGGTGGTACGTGCTTTCAGACCTTTGTATCTTCTGCCTGATAGAAGGTGGGAGAAGAGAGATTGTTCAACTTCCCACCCCATTTCAGAACAGTTGAGTAAGTCTTAGTTACATCAGGGTTTCAGAAATTTGGCATGTTGCCTTTGACCATCACCAATTTTTATAGATGCTCCATAGAAAGCATCCTATCCAGATGCACCACAGCTTGGTATTGCAACTGCTCTGTCTGAGACCACAAGAAACTGCAGAGAATGGTGGACACAGCTCAGCACATCACGGAAGCCAGCTTCCTCTCTGTCTACACTTCTCACTGTCTCGACAAAGCAGCCAACATAACCAAAGACCCCACCCACCCCGGACATTCTCTCAGGTCAGTGTGAAAAAAATTCTTCCCTGATCAGAGGGAAAAAAATGGGATTGGTCTAAGCATACCAGAGCTATTGAAATAAGCTCATCCAACAACTGGTATAAAGATATAACCTCAACTAACTAAGTTTCCTGCAGTGAATTAGTACAGTCCCTGCTGTATGAGTTATACTGACAGCTGAAAATCCCTAATGTAAAGCAATCACCATCATCATAAAATGTTATAAAGGAGAAAAATTTCCTTTAACAAGATCTCTGTAGATTTGAATTGTTTTGAAGGTGAATTTTAAGCTTGGAAATAGGCCTCAGTGGCCAATATAAGTTAAAAGGTATCACAAGACCAATCCACAGAGAAGATTGCACATTTCCCTCCATTCTGAACTGGCTTGCAATCAGATCTGAGGCAAGGACTGACTTGTCAATAAGCTTGTACCCAAATTAATTCATCTCCCTTCTTGTCCAAGTATGTAAAAATTAATACATCCAAAATAATTACAATGACAGAAATGAATTAAGATAGTCTGCATTGTTATTGTTACGTATTAATCCTCCCAGCCCACAGTCTTGACTGTCTGGATATCAGATGGAAAATTGTTGGTGCAGATTCTAATATCTGTTAAATTGTGATACCCCATATATTTACTCTTGATTGTTAAGGAGTAGAGATGGGAATTAGAATGGATAAATCTATGGAAATACTGATGTGAATTTCCTGGATGGACAAGTGTAATTTTAAAGTAGGATGTGCACGTGCAGCTGTCAAAGAAGGTTGCTGTCAAAGTTGGGGTGGGAGGAAATTCTCATTTTGTCAGCTTAATGTCGATCTGTTACAGAAGAGGCAAGTAATTCTGGGTTTACATAACAGAAAAACGACTGAAATATTCATCAGGTCAGGCAGCATCTATGAAGGCACGGTAGTGTAGTAGTTAGTGTAACGCTATTACAGCACCAGTGACCTGAGATCAATTTCACTGCTATCTGTAAGGTGTTTGTATGTTCTCCGTGTGTCTACATGGGTTTCCTCCCGGTGCTCCAGTTTCCTCCCACATTCCAAAGACGTATGGGTTAGGAAGTTGTGGGCATGCCATGTTGGCGCCAGAAGCGTGGCGACACTTGCGGGCTGCTCACAGAACACGCTACGCAAAAGATGCATTTCACTGTGTGCTTTGATGTACATGTGACTAATTAAGATATCTTAAGAGAGAAACAAAGATAATGTTTCAGGAACTTAGGGCAAAATCGTTCAGATGCATCCAGGAAGGTTTCTTCGAACAATATGTAGATCATCCAACTGGGAAAAAGGCTGTACTAGATCTTGAACTGTGAAATATGTCTGGTGATCAAAGTTTCAGTGGGGGAGCATTTTGGAAAGAGCGATCATAATTCTGTAAGTTTTAAAATAGATATGGATATGAGTAAGACTGGTCCTTGGGTGAATTGGGGGAGGGCTAATTGTGATACAATTAGGCACAAACTGGAGGGAATAGATTGGAAGTGGCTGTATGGGGATAAATCCATATCTGAGATGTGGGAGTTGTTGAAAGGCTAGTATGTTCCTGTGAGCATGGAAGATAAGGATAGCAAGGTTCAGAAACTTTGTACGGGGGAGGTCCTATCCCACAAATTTGATTGAGTATTTTGAGGAAGTGTCGAAGATGATTGACGTGGATAGGGCAGTGGATGTTGTCTACATAGACTTTAGTAAAGCATTTGACAAGGTTCCTCATAGTAGGCTGGTCCAGAAGATTAAGTCATGTGTGATGGTAAGTTGGATGCAAAATTGGCTCGTTCATAGAAGACAGGTGGTAGTGGTGGAGGGGTGTTTCTCTGACTCGGGATCTGTGACCAGTGGTGTTCTGCAGGGATCAGTGCTGGGACCTCTGTTGTTAGGGATATGTAAAAGATATAAACGTTTGGGACAAAATGTAGGTGGGCTGATTAGACAACACGAAAATTGGTTGAGCTGTGGATAGTGAGGAAGGTTGTCAAATGATACAGCAGGGTATAGATCAGTTGGAAACATTGGTGGAGAAATGACTGATGGAATTTAATCTGCACAAGTGTGAGATGTTGCATTTTTGGAGGTCAAATGCAAGAGGAAAGCATATAGTAAATGGGAAGACCATTCGGAGCATTGATGTACAGAAGGACATTGGGGCATATATCCATATCTCCCTGAAAGTGGCAACACAAGTAGATAGGATGGTAAAGAAGGAGTACGGCACGCTTGCTTTCATTGTTTGGGGCATTGAGTATAAAAGTTGGTAAGTCATGTTGCAGCTGTATAAAACTTTAGTTGGGGCACATTTGGAGTATTGTGTGCAGTTCTGGTTGCCGCATTAAAGGAAGGATGTGGAGGCTTTGGAAAGGGCGCAGAAGAGGTTCATCAGGATGTTGCCTGAACTGAAAAGTATTGGATATAAGGAAAGATTGGACAAACTAGGATTGTTTTCTCTGGAGCGCCGAAAACGGAGGGGGTGACCTGATAGAAGTATATAAAATTATGAGCGGCATAGATAGGTTAGACAGTCAAGAGACTTATTCCCAAGGTAGAATTGTCAAATAATAGAGGGCATAGCTTTAAGGTGGAGGGGGGAAGGGGGAGGGATTTAAAGGAGATTTGTAACAAAGGCAATCATACGGTAAGCAGAAGCAGATAAATGGCCAGAGTCTATCCTTGGTAATCCAAAAGTTGCAGTGATAGGGTGAGGTTGTAAATCAATATTCAATACAGTTGAGATAATGTTAAAAATGTCTTTCCAATACTTTTCCAAAAGAGGACAGGACCAAAACATATGTGTCAAAGAAGCCACATTCAATTTACATCTGTCACGTACAGGATTTATATGGTGATATCTTTTGACATATGGGTCCTGTGGACTACCTTAAACTGTATCAAAGAGTGTCTGGCACACATTGAAGACATATTAACTAAATGAAGAATTTTCTTCCATGTCTCTGTAGGTAAAGATGTCTGTAGTTCATTTTCCCATTCATTCTTAATTTTGTCCAGTGATTCTATACGTATTCTCATAATTAAATCATAGATAATTGCTATCGAGCTCTTCTGATAAGGATTAAGACCTAAAATTTTTTCCGTAATTTCAGTTTTGTAAGGTGTCGGAAAAGAGGGTATAGTAGCTTTTAAAAAATTTCTAATCTGCAAATATCAAAAAAGTGTGATCTAGACAAATTGTATTTGTTAGACAGTTGTTCAAAAGATGAAAAACAGTTATCAATGAATAAATCACGAAAACACACGATTCCCTTCCTTTTCCATATGGAAAAAGCTGAGTCAACTCTGGATGGATGAAGAAAAAATTAGATCGAATGGGACTTGACAAGTTAAATTTATTCAATCCAAAACATTCACGAAATTGAAACCATATTTGTATTGTATGTTTAACAATTGGGTTAATCATATGTTTACTTAATTTGGTAAGTGCAAAAGGGAGTGGAGCTCCTAAAATAGAAACTAATGAATAAAGGAGATTTGTGAGGCAATTTTTTTTTACACAGAGAATGATAACTGTCTGGAACACGCTGCCAAGGGAGGTGGTAGAAGCAGATATTATAGCAACGTTTAAGAGGTGTTTGGACAGACACATGAACAGACAGGGAATAGACCTTGTGCAGGCAGATGGGATTAATTAGATTGGCATCATGATTAGTACAGATATGGTGGGCCAAAGGGCCTGTGCTGTACTGTTCCAGATGGAGATCGTTCATCACACCTGCAGCATTTTCTTTTTTTATTTGGCATTATTTTATTTTGATCACATTGAATTCTTCATGATATGGATAGATGTTCCAGCATTATTGGCTAAATTGGTTGGATGGCACAGTGGCAATGGCATGTATGAATATCAATGAATGGAAAGTTATGGGAATGAATCCATGACATCCTGTTATGGTTTCCTGATAGATTAGGCCATGGAGCAACAGGAACACAGAACAAAGATGGACTTACTTTTTTCAGAAAGAAAAAAAATATTGGATGCTTTGATTGCAGTTTGTAAAATTAAAGAAATTGAAAAAGCTGTCTGCTCCGGTGGAGGTCTCAAACACCTTCAAGCACAGGTTAAAATGAGTTGGATGGTGGGCAAATGGTTTCACCCATAGGGTTAATGGAATGTACTGACAGTTACAAGAGCATGCATCAGACAATCATTTAAAATGCATTACAAGACAATTAAATACTACTATAGCTGGAGAATAGGTGATGTTAATATATCAATCAAAGAATAGACCATCTCTTCTCTTGGAACACAGAGCAATCCCCTGACAATGACTTCTTTCTTATGTAATATACTAAAATGTCAGGCTCACTTATGTGGTACAATCCTGGAGGATCCATGAGTTTCTGACCAGACTGCAATTTTTCATTCAATTTTATTGAACATTCTGATATTGTGGCCACAATATGTCAGCTTTGTGTGTTCAATTGTCTGGGTAATATTCCATTGTTTACTCATTCTTTTAAATGGTAAGAGAGTGAGATGTGTTGGTATTCAGCAAGACCTGGGTGTCCTTACTGCAAATTAATGTGCAGTTTCAACAAACAACTAGGAAGGCAAGCAACATTTTGGTCTTCATTCCAACAGGTTTAAGTACAAGGGTATTGCTCCAATTACAGAGAGCCCTGATAAGATCGCATCTGGAATATCATGTACAGGTCTCATCTCCCTACCTAAGGGAGGATTGAGCTGTGATGGAGAGAATATGGTGAAGGTTCATGACATTCATTCTTGGGATGGCAAGTTTGTCATATATGGATTGATAAAGCAGATTAGGCCTCTCGTCTTTTGAGTTGAAAAGAATAAGAAGTGATCTAATTTATAACGCACAAAATTCTGACCACGTTGGCTTGACAGAAATCGAAATTTCGCTGGGATGTCTAGAACAATGGGTCACTGTCTCAAAATAAGGGGTTGGCCATTCAGGACAGAAATGAGAAGAAATTTCTTCAACAGATGGAAGTGAATCTTTGGAATTCTTACTCTGGAAGGCTGTAGAGCCTCTTCCACTGATTATACACAAGTTAGAGACCAATAGATTTTTATATATTAAGGGAATTGAGGGATATGGGGTGAGGGAAAGAAAATGGGGCTGAGGTTAAAAAAAGTCAGCCATGATGTCAATGAATGCCAGGGCAGGCACAAGAAGTTAAATGGCCTACTTCTGCTTCTATGCCTTATGTTCTTTAGTCTCCACTGAAGTGAAGTTTAAGTATATACCAGGAACCAAATTATTATCATTCATATGGGATGCCTTCAGAATATTTTCTCAGAGATGTTATTTTCTCAGTGAAACTACATAGTTTCAGTTGAATGTCATCAAACTACCAGGTGCAATGTCAGATCTGTAAAAATAGCTCAAATTCCAACAATGAAATGGATTTAAAAACATGAATCATTGTCACATACAAATGAACAGTTAAATTTACTATTGATTCATTGGATTTTTGGAAGGTAGTAGTATGAAAAAAACAGAAAAGCAGAAATCTGAATTTAAATTCATCTTCCACACCTGCACTAACTATTCTGCTGACTTGCCAATGAGACCCTATAAATCATCCAAAATCCTAATTGCAAAAGGAGAGGACACTACTGTCAAAGAAAGTGCACATCTCTTCTGTCTCTACAATCTTCTGAAATGTTTGTGCCCCTCCAATTCTAACCACTTAATCAGCCCTGATTTTAATTCCTCAGCTATTTGTGGTTGTGGAGAAAATTCCCTGGGCTCTGAAGATGCTCACCTGAACCTCATTACCGCTCACCTTCAAGAAGAACTCCTTAAAGCATAACTCTAATCAAATTTTTGGTCTCCTTACGTAGCTTGGAGTCCAGATTTAGTTTTAAGACCCTCTTGTGAATTGCCTTGGAACATTGTACAATATTAAAGTTGCCATAATTTTATAAATTGCATTGTTTAACTGTATGTAGGAAGTGGTCCATAATCATTTTCATTGATTTTGAAATTACTGTGTGAAACACTTGGAGAAAGCTACAGATTCACTGCGTGGGAAATTACCATCATTCACACCAACGCAATGCTTTGCAACCCAAATTGCTTGGTGTTCCAACAAACTGGACATTCCAGGATTCTGTACACATTCTCCCCCAAACTACATTCCAATTCTCTCCAGCCCTGTTTTGTTACCTGCTGGGTTACTATGCCACAAACACTACCAGTCCTTTCAATGTTCAAGCCTTCTTCTACTTCTTCTTCTTCATCAGTCCCTCAGGATTGAGAATGACTTGTTTCCACTTCAATTTCTTGTGTTCTGTGGTGATTAATGAGACCACTGTGAGAACCACAGACTCTTCCACAGATGGGTCAGAAGCGTCTGACTGGACGGGCAGGCAGGTGTTTGGAAGGTGCTGCTACTTTTGCCCACCATGCTGGGCTATTGTACACTCCAGTGACGTGAAAGGGATGACTCTGCAAGGTTGAGCTGGTTCATAAGTTCACGTGTAACATTTAACCGAGGAGTTACAAATTGTTTCACAACGGCAGGCTTCCAGCACTGACCAAATGATAGTTATGAGATCTGGGTGTATAAGTCTGGTTTGACATCTGAAACCTCCTTGGAGTATTTAGCAACTGAAGCAGTGAGGAAATCCACTTTTAACAATTCTTTTTCAATAATGTGAGATCAACCTAATCTTGATATTTAATTCACTCCCAGAAAAATAATAAAAATCATGCACAAAAGATTTCAGACATAACAACATATTTGGACAAACAGTTTTCTTGTACATTCTTTGCCAAATGATTTACTAACATGTTATCAAATGATTTAGAATCACTTACGGCAAATCCATCAATTAAGTTCAAACACTGTCCTGAATGAAAGCAGCTGATGTTAAAGAATTTGCAGCTGTCAATCAGCTCCTCACAGTTTCTTCCATTAAATCCTGGCAAGCATCTGTGAAGAGACCAAATTATTAGTACACCAGACATAGAGGGAGGAGGCAAGGGCCAGAAGATTATCAGTCCTGGCTGTTCTTCCTATGGTACATCTATTCCACCACACATGCACTTCATGCAAACATGAACAGATGCTAAATTTCTTTAATCCATCACAAAACTTTTAATTAATCACAAATTTTAAAAAGGTTGCATCTTATGTAATGTCTTTCACAATCTCGAAGCATCCCAGAATTCTTCACATTCGAGAAGTTGTTTTTGAAGTGTTATTACTGTCGTCCTGTGATCCTTTCAAAAGAACAGAGATGCGACATTTCACTTTCTCAATAACTCAGAGGGTCCCTCCTGTATGTGTGCCCACACCAGTTTGCTCCACCTCAATGGAAAATGGTGGAATTATTTCAGACTCACATCTTGGCCTATTCCAGACCAACTTTCTGCAGTATCAATGCACAAATTTACAGGTACTTCCTTAATCAACAATATGATATTACTTCCCTGAGGCATGCAACACATGCTATTAACCTTTTATTTCCAACGTTTCATTGGCTGAGTCTACTGTATGTATGAAACCCCAGCTGGACTGTTCCACAAACTTACCCCTTGCTCTGAGTGCTATTGTAACCACCATCTTTATTGGGACTTATACCCCCATGCAATATACCTTACCCTGTGACAACTGCAGCATCAGGCTACCTTGAATGGATTGTCGGAGAACCAGGTGGCTGTCAGAACATTCATGGCAAGGCTTCCTACCTTCTGTGCCCATGTGACCTGTTATTTTCCATGTGGTTTCCATGTCATTTGGTCATGAAGAAGAAGACCACACTGCCATCACTGACACTGTGGGTCCATTTGGGCTCACGAATGGGAATTCTGCAATTTCTCTGCAGGTGTCCATTCTATACACTCCCTTGAATGTCAGGTTCACCACATTAAGTAGTTTCTCCTGAACTTTCTCATCTGCCAGTCCACACACTAACTGATCCCTCAATGGCTGATGTAAAAAGGTCTGGAAATTGCATCATTTTACCAATGTCTTCAGCCTGACCACATAGCTGCCAACCATTTCCTCTGTTCCCCAGTGATACGTGCCAAACTAGCAGCTTTCAGAAATGTCCAACAGTGTCAGACAGCAACTTCCCTGCAAGGCTTTCTCTCTGTCCTCATGACTGATTGCTTGCAGTGTCATTAGACTCATCAATGTTTCACATCTCTCCAGCTCTACCGCCTGACTTCATCTTGGAAAATAAATAAAACTGGAATCTAAAAAAAAACAGAAATGCTGGAAGAACTCAACCAGTCAAGCAGCATCTGTGGAAAGAGAAACCATTTAACATTTCGAGTCAGGGACCCTCTCTCAGAACTCCGTGAGGTGATTGTTGGGGCTTTTACTGTTGAGCATTGTGAATATAGTCAATAAATTAAAACAGATTAGTTTCAGGTTCAGCCTGAGGAAGTTTGGGACTTTGTCAGCTACCTTGAAGTTGGGAATGCTTTTATCAGCAAATTGATCCAGAAACAGTTCATTTTGAACTCCTTTGAATCCATAAGTTGTGGGTTTCAGGCTCAAAGCAGTGCTTTCAGCACAACAATCCAGACCGATTCTAGAGGTGGATGGCGAGAACAACCCACAGCATCATTTTAAAGGTGAGCAGGAGAGCTTTCGCCAGTTCTGACGAAGGCTCTTCGACCTGAAATATTATCAATCTGTTCACTTATTTCATTGCTAGCAGAAACTTCTCCATCTGCTGCTTTTGGAGCACGTTCACTGATTTGCTACACCTGGTGCACAGAGTAAATTACCTTTCCTCATCTTCCTCAAGTGTCAGGTTCACATTACTGCAGACAGTTGCTATTAGCTGCATTTCACAAATGGTTATTGTCAAACTGACCCATGCAGCTGCTTTGGTCAAACCAAAGTACCTTATTCTGTATTAAGGAAATGGAGATTAGCTACTGAATATAGCAGGCACATTCATGAGGTGTCTGTACCAAGACTAGGTCAATTGGTATTGGTATTGGTTTATTATTGTCACTTGTACCGAGGTACGGTGAAAAACTTGTCTTACATACCGATCGTACAGGTCAATTCATTACACATTGCAGTTACATTGAGTTAGTACAGAGTGCATTGTGAAAATCTTGAAGCAGAGATTTAGAGATTTTGAGTAGGTTTGGCTATTAATGATTATTAATGATTATTGAATCAAAGTGAGCAAAGGGTCCAATACTCTGATGCCTGTGTCCAAATTTGCACCAAGTCCAGTTTACCCAAAGTCTCCATATGTACTGACCAGTGATAGGCTTTCTGTACGGCAAAGCTTTAAATTTAAAATTTCCACTCAAATCGCTCCATGGTCTCTCTCCCCCTTCTGTCCAGAATCTCCTCAATCCCTAGACCTCTCCATGCACCACCAATTTTGTGCTTGAGATCACCCACATAAGTAATCACTCCATTGGAGACCGTTGCCAAGGCACTAAGCTCCAGAATTTGCACTCTGCAATGTTCCACCTTTCCACCTCTTTCTCCCTCTTTCAAGCAGTTTCTTAAAAACCTCTATGACTGAGCTTCCAATCATTTGTTTATTTCTTCTCATGCAATTAAATGGCAAATTGTGTTTCATAATATCCTTGTGCAGCACATTGGAACACTGTGTTATGTCAAAGGCACTGAGTAAATCAGTTGTACTAGTGGTTGTTGTTTCAGATCACCTCATAACAGAACTTCAAATGACAACCAGCTTCCTTTACAGAATTTTTTTTTCGATTCTCTTTGACTAAATGCTGATGTCAAAATCTAAGAACAGCCATAAGACTTCTTGGATGACCTCTAGTTTACAGCCTGTAGAATGAGAGAAGCTGACCAGACAGCAGTGCAGTAGTCAAATCCAGAGGAAGGGATGGCATAGACGAGGGTTTCAGCAGCAAATGAGTTGATGTAGGGGCAGAACTGAGTTCCACTGTGGAAGTTGGTGACCTTATTGAGGGTGTATATATGTATTCCAAAGTTTACACCTGCATCATGTAAGATATCAACTCGTATATTCAGAAGACTCGCAAGGTGAAGGATAGCGTTAATGACTAGGGAATGAGTTTGTTACAGGGACTGAGAAGCATTGCTTCAGTATTCTAAATATTTAGTAGCAGTAGTAGGCCATATCTCAAATAATGATGAATTGAAGTACAGGAAGGAGATAGAGAGCTTAGTGACATGGTATCATGATAACCTTCCCCTCAATATCAGCAAAACAAAAGAGCTGGTCATTGACTTCAAAAAGGGGGGAAGTGTACATACACCTGTCTATATCAATGGTGCAGAGGTCGAGAGGGTTGAGACCTACAAGTTCCTTGGAGTGCACATCACCAACAGCCTGTCCTGGTCCAACCACATAGATGCCACAGCCAAGAAAGCTCACCAGCACCTCTACTTCCTCAGGAGGCTAAAGAAACTTGGTATGTCCCCTTTGACACTCACCAACTTTCATCGATGCACCATAGAAAACATCCTATCTGGATGCATCACGGCTTGGCATAGCAACTGCTCTGCCCGGGACTGCAAGAAACTGCAGAGAGTTGTGGACATAGTCCAGCGCATCACGGAAACCAGCCTCCCCTCCATGGACTCTGTCTATACCTCTCACTGCCTTGGTAAAGTAGCCAGCATTATCAAAGACCTCACCCACCTGGGTCATTCTCTCTTCTCCCCTCTCCCATCAGGCAGAAGATAAAGCAGCCTGATGGCATATACCACCAGGCTCAAAGACAGCTTCTATCCCACTGTGAAGACTATTGAACGGTTCCCTTGTATGATGAGATGGACTCTTGACTCACAATCTACCTTGTTATGACCTTGCACCTTGTTGTCTACCTACAATGTACTTTACTGTAGCTGTGATACTGTACTCTGTATTCTGTTATTGTTTTTACCCTGTACTACCTCAATGGACTGTGTAATGAATTGATCTGTACAAACAGTATGCAAGACAAGTTTTTCACTGTACCTCGGTACAAGTGACAATAGTAAACCAATACCAATATTTAGTCACCGGATATTTCTCTTCTTTCAATTCCAAAGGTTAGAACAACCATCAGCCAGTTGGAAGAGTGTGAAAAAGTCAAGTGATGGTAGTGAGATACAGCTAGAAGTCATTGACGTGCAAATGGAAATTGTTGCTATGTTCTCAGATGACTGTTAAGGGATAGCCTTTAGATGGAAAATAAAATGCAGCCAGGAATAGATCCTTGTGATGGACTAGATGAAACAGCACAACCAGAAGAGCTGCCATTACCAGTGATCCTCTGGACAGATAAGATTGCTGAGTGCAGTTGTCCTGCAGATAAGAGTAGAGAGGAGTTGAAGCAGGGTGTTATGATCAACTGTGTCAAAGACTGCAGACAGGTTGAGAAGGCTGAGCAAAAATAGATAACCTTTATCAAAATCACAGAGGATGTCAGTACTTTGATAAGAGGAAATTCAAAGACATGACAATGGGGGAAATCTGACTGGAAGTTTTCAAATTGGGAGTACTGGGAAAGAAGAACATATACTTGGTGGGCTTCATGTTTAAGGACATTGAAGAGAAAACAGTGACATGATGGCAATTTGTGAGGATGGAGTGGAAACAGCTGGTTAACCCTGAGGGTAAGATTGATGATGAGGACCCTGCCTGACAAAAGAGAATCACTTCCAACATTAACCAACATGAGGCCGGGAAAGGAAATTGGGGATGAACTTGTTGGAATAGGTGCAGGGGAACGGGAGGCAGGTCTCATAAACATCATGAGTTGGAAAGGACATGTGGGAAACAAGAAAGAAACGAGAAAGCAGTAGATTTTAGGAAGAGAATGGGGGAGCTTTAGAAGGTAAGTTTGTCAAGCTAGGAAGGTAGAAAAATCTACAGATACAGCTGACCATTTGGTCTCATTCTTAGTCAAAACTTGCAATTGCTGTTGGAGGGATGGTGGAGGTGAGAGAGAAGGGCAACTTAAAGAGATGTCTGCGGTAGAAGAGAGGCTGGGGTCATATTTGTATTCTAGTTCATCTGGAAGTAGAAAACAGCTTTGCACAAGGTACAATGATTTGTACTCAATAAAGTAATTCCAAAGTGTTGTTGCTGTGGTAATGTAGGAAACAGAGCAATTAATTTGGACACAACAATCTCCCACCAACTGAAAGGTAATAATAACCAATTAATCAGTTTTTTGACATTGGTTTAAGGATAAAATATTGTCCAGGAGACGGGAAATAGCCTCCTTCCTCTCTTTCAAAATCAGCCGCAATATGTTTATGGATGGCCAGGGCCTTTTTTACTTAAATGAACATTTTGAAAGTAGATGAGGGAAAAAAGGACGTGATGAAGATAGATTTTCTTGGGATAATCTTAACTTTTATTGGTGGGTGTAAAATAAGTGACATGAACTTTGTTGCCTATTTTCCATGAGTGACAAAGGAACTATTGGATTCAAAAAGAGTAAGCTCCATTTAGTTCACCTGCCCCCATCCAGTTGCATGATAAAGTAATTTAGCTGTTGACCAAACATGCCAATTAATGCCTATCAAGTAGCCTACAACAAACTCAAAGGTAAAACAAGGAAAAGCCAATGCAAGGGGAGCTTTGTGAACTATACGATCAAAGTATACTGCATTTCCCAGCAGAACATTACTTTATGTCACATCTCACATCCTAATACACTGTATCATAAAGACTTCATTACAAGACAAAATTGATGAATTTACATTTGGAGTGAATCAATACTAACTGCTATCTCTATCTCCCAAGGGATCTTTCATATAGATTGATCAATTACTCACTGAAATATTATTTCTGCAGTTTAGTTTTGAATTTATTCCACTTCAACAATATCCGCTGGTTCTCTGGACAAGGTGAATTAGATTATGAGAGTCTATATTATACAGTCCTTTACCATAAAGAATGGGTAAAGATAATTGGCTGATCCATCATTATCCATTTTTTGACTGGCAGTAAAGCATGTTCATTTTCTTGCTCTAGTTGGGCACCTAATTGGTTTCAATAACAGACTAGCACCCATAAGAGATAGTTGAAATCATATCTGTTTATCAGGAATTCAGCTTTTGCCACACAGTTATATCATCCTAACCGGGGCCTATCATATCAATGATATCTTGTCAATTATAGTGATACATTTTAGTGATCAGCATATTAAGACTGTCCACAAATGTTGAGCTTTTCATCATTTAAAACGTGTGTTTTTTTGGTTCTAAACAAATGACTTCATGCTTAACCTAAGTTGAATCGATCGACCATGGGTTTGTCCACTCATTTAATTTATCAAAGCCTCTTTGAAATTTTGTGCTTCCCTCCACATTGCTTACTACACCATCAGATGGAAAACTGGATCTATGGCTCTCTATTATGTTATCTATCATCAATAAACATAGACAGGCACTCGCACAAGGTTCTTATGGGACATGACTACTCAGTTACTTTTCATTTGAGTGCCTATCAATTTTGCCTACTCTCCAAAAATTCCCCAAACTAAATTAATGATTTGTGTTCAATTTAATGAGCTTTAATTTTAACTATTTATCTCACAGGTGGAACTTTATTAAATGCATTTTGAAAAATCATATCAATTGCATCCATAGGCATGCTCATGTTTTCTTCTTTAGTTATTGTCTCAGAACACTCAGCTGGTTTTATTTACAAACCCAGTCTTGTTCAGTCTAATCTGCTCAACATTGGATGCCCAGTCATTCTACCCTAAATTGTAGATTCCAATAATGAACTTCATAACAAACATCAGAATAACAGGTTCATCATTTCTTAGCTTCTCTCTCAAGCACAATTCTTTAATATTGATGTTACAGTTGGAAAGTTCCACTGCAAATGCACAAATGCTGAGTACCTGCAGTAATAACCTGTCTCTGTGTAGACGCAGCACCCATTGTTCAAACAAGAATCACATGGTCCAACCACATTCTCGCACAGGTCTCCAGCATACTGAGCAGTGCAGATACATGTAAAATTCTGGAAAGGAATAAAGAACATGCAGAAGAGAAAATAAAATATTTCAGTAATAGCCACCTGAATGTTTAACTTGCACAATTCCACTGTGCTTTAAACCTGAGGTTAACATGAGATTATATCACCACACTAGATGAGTGATCCTTAAAGATTATCTAATGGTGAAAGCTCGATGGATCTAATCAAACTACCGAATAAAATGAGCCTGCGGATATGTATTCAATGAACATTTTATATCCCAAGGTTTGGTGCAGCATACTACTAGGAGCACTTTAGAATGTCAACCAGACGCAAAATTGATTTTTCTTTCCCCGGTTAATTACTAAGAATTGCTGTGTGAGAGGTGATGTTTTTGTGCTTGTGAATAGAAGGCAACATTGCAAGAGCAATGATTCAGAAGCTTTTGCAGACCATGTAAAATGTCTCTCTGCAAATGCAGCAAATTCTTGAATGTGCTGTGGGTCAGGAATCAATCTCAGTTACCAGGAACAAAAGGGGAAATACTTGCAGAGCTAAGGAGAAACAGTGTAGGAGTTGGACTGTCTGAATGGCTATTTCACACAGGTATGATGAATGAGAAACAAAGGACTGCAGATGCTGGAATCTAGATGAAAAACACGATGATGCTGGAGGAACTCAGCAGGCCAGGCAGCATCCGTGGAGAAAAGCAGGCGATCAACGTTTTGGGTCAGGGCCGTTCTTCAGGACTGAAGATAGGAAAAGGGGAAGCCCAATATATAGGAGGGAAGAGCAGAGCAGTGATAGGTGGACAAAAGAGGGGAGGCAGGGTGGGCACAAGGTGGTGATAGGTAGGTGCAGTTAAGAGATAGTGATAGGCAGGTGCGGGGGAGGAGGGGATGAATGAATTGGCCTCCTGCCGTGCTGCTTGCATTATGATTCTGTGAGGACAGGAAATGATGGCAGAGTAAGACATTGCAAATTTAAATCAAAGGCAGAAGGCCTTGGATGAGCTGAAAATGAAGGTGGTTGGAGGAGAGGAGAGGAACCATGACAGTGGCAAAGGCTCAGGAGACCCTGGATTAACATAAATATTTAAATTGTTTTTTTTTTCTTTTTCCATTGCAAAATGAACCACACTTACATCTATTCCATCAAGGCATGCACCTCCATGCAGGCAAGGTTCAGAAGAGCACTCATCCATATTGATCTCACAGTTGTGTCCAATGAAACCAGCTGGGCAATTGCAGATATATCCTGGCATTGTGTTCCGACACACTCCTCCGTTGAGACATGGCAGTGAATCACAGTTCCTCATCACCTCCTCACAATGGGGGCCTTTAAAAGACAGCATCACAGCTAGTTTAGGAGCAGAAAATGAAAGCTTAGTCATTGTTAGATTTGAGGTACTGTTGTCAATGTAATATCAGCTATCATTTCCTTAAGAACAATTTCCAGAAGGCAGTCTGTATGATGTTTCTGACATTTTTAACAAATCAGTTTCACCTGACAATACAAAAGGAAGGGAGAAGAGTTGTTCTGCATTCAGGTCCAAAGAAATAGATAAATACAATAAACACACTTATTGCAAGAATTAACATATCAATGGTATGTTACCTCTCCTCTTACATGAGCAAATAATGCTTTCACTGATTATCATAAGCAACTGCAACTTTGATCATGAAGAATTTAGTCAACATTTTCAGGTGCCTTGTGGTGATGCTTTAGGGCTACATAAGAACAAAAGGAATAGAAGTGAGACTAGAACATGTGGAACTTTGAGCATTGTCCATCACTCACTGATCATTCAGCTCCAGATCCACCACTATCCCCATACTCTGATTTCCTCAATAACCAGCGATCTCTATGTTGCAATCAAGCATCTATAGCCCTCTGAGGTAGAGAATTTTTGAAGAGTTAAAACCCTGTGAATGAAGAAAATTTCGTCTTATATCTAGAAGGCCAACATCCACATTCTGTGGTTATGAATTTCATTTCTAGTCTCCCCATAAGGGACAAGATTCTCCCAGAGACTATTCTCATTTTTTTTTCAGAACTCCAGGAGAATACAGGCCCAATAATCTTAATCTCTTCTGCCAGGACATTTCCCCTTTTACAGGAACCGGGTTCGTCCCCACAAATCAGTCTTTTACGGTGTCATGTGAAACTGAGAAGACCAAAAGCAAGCTCTAATTAAATATCCACCTTCCTGTTGATGCTCATAGAGATCAAAGATTTGTCATAACTCACATTTAATAAAGGTCTATATAATTCATTGAGAGTTGTTATGATCAGTAATGCACTGCCTGAAAGGAAGTACATTCAATTAATTATATACTTGAGGAGGAGAAAATTACAGGCCAGTGGTGAAAGAGCAAGGGAGAGGGACTAATTAGATAGCTCTTTCAAAGAGCATAATGTATTGAACAATTGGGAGTCATGAAGTTTGTACTTTGGAAGGCGTGCTGGGGAGGGTACAATTGGTAATAGTAGAAGGGTAAGTGTCCTTCAATTACATAATGGAGAGCTCTCCCATCCTTCATTGAAACAGTAGTGTGGGACTTTTTTACATCCGGTGAAAAGGAAAGCAGTTTAATATTTGTTCTGGATGACAGCACCTTCAACACTGGACTGCTCCCTCAGTCGTTCCCTTGTTCTCAGACAGTCCCTCAGAGACAAGCAGTTTTGCTTCCAGTCCCGTTATGGGGTTCCGAAGAGCATGGGAGCTGAAGAGACTGATGTGGGATCTACAGACCCTGGTATAGGTAAGACTGGTAGTGCTTGGAGGTTCAGATGACTTGGGTTATTTTAGATGTTTTGCACCCACTCAGTGGTCTGCAAATGGTCTCCATGTGCTTCCAACTGCATCTGCCCTGAAAGTTTCTTCTCGAGTTTAAATAGTCACAGACTAGGAATTTCAATGAGTCACTGAGGATGTCACATTTTTCCCAGGTACACTTTGAGAATGTCACTGAAGCATTTACTCTTCTGAAAATCTCTTAATCTTACATGCAAGATCCTATTCAATGTCTTTTGGAAATCCAAATTCACTACATCCACAAGCTACATCCTGCTAGCCAAATCCTCAAAGAGCTCTAATAAGTTTGCTGAAATTGATTTTCCTTTCATAAACCATGTTGACTCTGCTAAAGCATGTGTTCCTGAGTGCTTTGTCATTAATATTGGATTCCAACATTTTCATGACAACAGATGTTGAGCTAACTAGAGTTTCCCTCTCTATTCTATCTTGAATAGTGACAATAAATCTGCTGTTTACCAAACCACTGGGGCATTTCCACTATCTAGGGAATTTGGAAAGTCACAACCACTGCATCATTATCTCTCAGGATACCTCTTCAACAACCCTATGATGTAAACCATCAGGTCCAAAGGATTTAGCATTCCTTAGTCCCATTAGTTCACAGAATTGCAAAATGGTTACTGCGGGGAAAGAAGTCATTCAGCCTGTCTAGTGTGCAGTGGCTCTAAGTAGCAAAAATCTAGACAGTGCCAGTCCCACTTCTCTGCCCTCATCACAGAGCCCTGCAAATCCTTTCCTTTCAGATGTTTATCCCAGCTCTCTTTTGAATATTGCAATTGAATTGGCCTCCATTACTACCCCTGGCAAGCAGACCTAACCTTAACAATTCACAGTGTTTAAAAAAAAACTCATCACTTCTTTGTTTGCAAATCCCTTCATTCTTTTCACCCTTTTTTCCACCACTGGGGACAATTTCTCTTGAGCTACTTTGTCTATACCCTTCAGAACTTAAATGCCTCTGTCAGATCTTCCTGAAAACTCCTCTGTTCTAAAGAGAATAGGCCATCTTCTCCAGTCTATACACATACCTGAAAGCACTTCACCCTTAGAGTCATTTTGGTAAATATTTTCTGCACCTTCTCAAAAGTTTTCCCTTCTTTCCTGAAGTGTGTCACCCCAGAACTGGACACAATACTCCAGTTGTGGCTGAACCAGTGTTTTTGAAAGATTTATCATGACTTTCTTGCACAATTATTTAAATTCTTTTAAGTTCCTCACTATCTTTTGTCTCTTGATTACATACAATTTTTGTTTTGCTTTCAGTGACATTGATGCAATCACGAAGAAGGCATGGCAGCAGCTCTACTTCGTTAGGAGTTTGAGGAGATATGGTATGTCACCAAAGACTCTTACAAATTTCTATAGTAGTACAGCGGAGAGCATTCTGAGTGGTTGCATCACCGCCTGGTATGGAGGCTCCAATGCACAGGGTCGCAAGAGGCTGCAGAGGGCGATAGACTCAGCCAGCTCCATCACGGGCACAACCCTCCCCGGCATCGAGGCTATCTCCATGATACGGTGTCTCAGGAAGGTGGCAACCATCATTAAGGACCCTCACCATCCAGGACATGCCCTCTTCTCCTTACTACCATCAGGGAGGAGGTACAGAAGCTTGAAGACCCAAAGTCAATGATTCAGGAACAGCTTCTTCCTCTCTGCCATCAGATTTCTGAACAATCCATGAATCCTCGAAAACTACTTCGTTATTCCTTTTTTTTGCACTATTTACTTATTTTTGTAATTTATAGATGTTTATTTCTGTACTGTGCTGCTGCTGCAAGGCAACAAATTTCATGTCATATGTCAGTGATATTCATTCTGATTCTGATTTCTGTTGTGAAGATAAAAAAAATATTTGTTTAGTGTTGCTGCAAGTTCCTTATTCACCATTATTACCATAGATCAATGGTTATCTTTGCTACACTCACAGAACAGTACAGCAAACTTGCCTTCTTCATACTTCCCCACCTCACCTTAAAGCTATGCCCTCTAGTGTTTGTCATTTCCACCCTGGGCAAGAGACCTCTTGTAATTTTATATCCTTCTATCAGGTCACACCTCAGCCTCCTGTGCTTGAAAGCAAGCAATATAAGTTTGTCCACCCTCTCCTTATAGCTAAATCTCTCTAATCCAGGCAACATCCCGGTGAACCTCTTTTGCACTCTCTCCAAAGCCTCCACATACCTCTTGTAATGTGGCAACAAGAACTTCACACAACACTCCAAATGTGGCCTAACCAAAGTTTTATACAGTTTCAACATGACTTCCCAAAATTTATACTCAGTGCCCTGACTGATGAAGGCAAGCATGCCGTGTGCACGCTCTCTCTATTTGTATTACCAATTTCAGGGCTTTGCAGACTTCCACCCCAACATCCCTCCGTACATCAATGTTTCTAAGTGTCCTGTCATTTTATATATACTTTCCTTTTACATTTGATCTCCCAAAGTGCAGCACCTCACACTTGCCCAGATTAAACTCCTTCTGCCATTTCTCCACCCATATTTCCAACTGATCTATATCCTGCTGTATCCTTTGACAATCTGCCTCACTATCCACAACTTAGCAATTTCCATGTTGTCAAATCAGCCCAACAATATTTTTGTCCCATATATATCACAAACAACAGAGGTCACAGCACTGATCCCTGCAGAACACCACTGATCACAGACCCCCCCCCAGTCAGAAAAACACCCCTCCATCACTACCGTCTATCTTCTAAGAACAAGCTAATTGTGAATCCAATCTACCAAGTTTTTTGTTGATCCCATGTGCCTTAATCTTCTGGATCAGCCTACAGTGAGGGACCTTGTTGAATGCTTTACCATGTAGGCAACATACCCTCATCAATCATCTACACACCTCCTCAAAAAAATCAATCAAGTTTGTAAGTAATGACCTCCCCCTCACAAAGCCATGACTAATATATCCATGCTTTTTCAGATGTGAGTAAATCTTCTCCAATAATTTCCCTACCACTTATGTAAGGCTCACTCCCCTGGTTTGTTCCTGTTGACCTTCCTAAACAAAGGAACAATGTTGGCTATTCCCCAGTCCTCTGGGACCTCACCAGTGGCTAAAGAGGATACAAAGATCTCTGTCAAGGCCCCAGCAATCTCCTCTCTCGCTTCTCTCAATAACCGGGGGTAAATCCCATATGGTCCTGGGGAATTATTTGCTTTAATGTTCTTCAAAAGACCCAATGCTTCCTCCTTCTTGATATCAACATGTTCTGGAATATCAGTATCCACCTCCCTGTTTTCACTATCCCGTGTCTTTCTCCTTGGTACACTCAACGTACTTGAAAAAATTCTTACATCTGCTTTCACATTTCTTTTCTCTTTTTCATTTTTTTTAGTTATTCCTTTACTGGTTTCTAAAATGTTGCCAATACTCAGGGCTACTTCAACCCTTTACAATAATGTAAGTCTTCTCTTTAAATTTGACGCTATCAGTAACAATTTCACTGATCCTTGGATGGATAAGTTTCCCTCTGGAGTCTATACTTCTCAACGTAAATAATTAAATATTTATTGAAATGTCTGCCACTGTTTATGTACAGCCATGTCACTTAATCTAATTTCCCATTCTTCTTTAGCCAACTCTCATTTCATGCCCAGAAAATTGCCTTTGTTTAAATTCTGGTATTGAACTTGTTTGTCACTCTCAAACTGAACATGAGGTTCTGTGATATTATGATAACTCTTCCTCAGAGTATTATTTATGAAGAGATTCCTAATTATCCCTGCTTCATTGCAAACAACAAAATCTAATAGAGCCTGTTTTTATTTGAGTCCATAAAATATTGTTCAAAGAAACTGAATAGAATGTAATCTGTGAACTCATCCTTAAGGCTACCTTTGCCAACTTGGTTTTCCCAACCTATATGAAGATTAAAGTATCCCATATTTATTGCATTAACGTTGCTACAAGCTCCCATGATTTTTTAATTGACAGTCTGTTCAACAGACTAGCTACTGTTAAGCATCCAATATCAGTCACTCACAAATATTATCTGTTCCTTATATCCACCAAACTGATCTACTTCTGCATCTTTTGAGCCAAATACATTCTCAATTACATCAAACCCATTCATCTCTATATATGCAACTAATTTATCTATACTGTTCCAAATGCTTTGAGCAGTTAGATGAAGATCTCTTGATTTTGACTACTGCCCATTTCTCCACACTGACTCATTTTTTCCTTCCTTTCACACAATACTTATTAATACCCATTTTGCTGTACTCTGCTATCAGTTTGTCAGTTCTCTTTAATTTTCTAAATTTCTCCTCACTTGACTGTTCCCACATCTCTTGAGTTATTCAGTCCACCAGGACAACTGTCCCAGTTGACGCCAGAAACCTGAAATAAAGAAAGGAATATTAGCGACACTCAGCAGATCAGGTAGCATCTATGGAGAGGGAGAGTTAATGTTTAAGATTGATGACCTTTCATCAGAATTGGAAAAGTTACAAAACAAGTGTGCTTTAAGTCACAGAGAGGGGGTGGGATAGATGAACCAAAGGGAATATCTGTGGTGACCAAAGTTGGTCCAGGTGATACCATTGTTGTCAGTGCGAGTTAAGGGAGGATGATTTGGGACAATTTGTCTGATATCTATCTTTGATAAATGAGAGCTGAGCTCCTCATCCCCTGCCATCTGATCAAATCTTGTTTTATAAGTTCAAATAATTGAAGTTTCTATTCACATGATATTTAGTTGTTTTTTTTAACTGGATAATACATCCATTAAAAGTTAATCTACAGGTGAAGGTGTAAGATTTCCAATCTGCAGTCTTTCAGAAGGACATGCATGCATGTCCTTAATGCTGTGAAGCCACTATCCTTTATTTAGATGGTTATTGGGAGTGGCCATGTCAGCACTTGTTCTTTCCTGTGCATGCCCCTGTGAATTTGTATTACTAATATCGACCTTTCAGCTTTCTGTAAAACTTTTTTTTAAATAAAAGGACACACAAATTTTTCACTGTACACTAGAAAAAATTGAAATAATAATTTGTGGGAGCTGATACAAACCACCACAAGTATTAGAGGCAGAAAACACCCCCTTCCCATTTTGTACCAGGTTCTCCACTCTGTCAAGAGACACAAGAGACGGCAGATGTTGGAATGTGAAGCAACACACAAAGCTGGAAGAACTCAGTAGGTCAGGCAGCATCTATGTGTGCTGCTCCCAATTCTGTCAAACTGTTTCAAATTGCACTCCATTTAAATTGCACTCTGCACTAACATTCTCAATCTCATCATCACATGTTTGAACATGAACCAGCAGTAATCAGTGAAAACAAAGAGGGCCTGAAAAAAGGGTAACCATCAAGCTAGTTAACCAACATTTGCGTGCCACAGCCAAAGCATGTTAAAGAACTTGCAATTATTTATGGTCTTCAATTTTTAGTGTAGCTCATTGTGATGTGTTAAAATTCAAAGAAGCAGCATATGCAGAGCAGGTCTCAGTACAGATGAGTGAAAACAATGTTTTAAAAAATTCACAAATACCAGAACATTTATTGCTTCTGACTACATCTGGAATTCTGGGCTAAATGTGTTCTTACAGAACATCTTATGGTTAGCATGGAAGTGAAGACATTGCCATAAACAAAAAAATGTTAGAGCATAAGAAATGGTGACCAATCACAAAAGGTTAGGAAATTTGAATACAATGTATTTCATGTTCACCTCACTTGGACCCAAGTTTGCTCCTGGGTGTGTCCAATCATGTACTAATTTCCCAGTTTTGGAACTGGAAATTTGCCCTGTGTATTTTACAGCCAAGACACAAAAAGGATTATACCAATGGTTTCTTGAGCGAGTTGAATTAGGAAGGTCCTTGCTTGGTGGTCTAATCACATGTGGGTAACACCTCCTGGACCAGAAAGAAGAAAAATCTATTGTCATTTCTATTATTGATTGGGATCAGATAAACTCCTATTGCAGAAATCCTGTTAGGGTGAAGTCAGACTAGTCTCAGCTGTGACAGCCCCAAGCCTGTCAACATTCAAACTGCAGAAACAAGAAGGCCGGATGAAGCTGACTGTGCCAAACCTATGTGTTAATTCAAACAACATAATTCAGGTATATCGTACTCACTGTGTAGCCTCTGAGACAGAACGTTCGACTTTAAGTTTCACTGCGAAGACCAGAATGAAACTCCTAACACATTACTAAGCATTAGCACCATATTTTGTAAGTTTTACCTTTGAATAAATTGTTAATGTTCCTGACACCCATTCTGGTTGATATAAACATTGCATGACAATGTTCTAAAAAGAGTGGAGGCGTTCTGCCCAGTGAAATTATCAGAATTAATTTCTCAATCATCATCACAAAAATTTAGGTTATAATCCTATTGCACTTTGTGGGATCCTGCTGTGCAAAAATGATGGAACAGAAGTATTCCGTTGACTGTAAAGATCTTTGAGGTAGCCTAACTTTGTGCACCAGATAAATGCAAGTCTTTCTTTCTTTAGAGGAAAAGGAAGACAGTGAGCAAGGAGGAGGAAGTGGGAATCTGATGAATGTGAACAGATCCACAATTAAACAATATATATTGGGAGGCCTGATACCTCATGGAGACACTATCGCAGACATGTGCAGTGGCATCCAACACGTGTACTCCGTCCATGTATTGCAATCTGCAGCTTGTTGATGCAGAAACAGGGATCTAACACACCTGTGATATTCGTTTCTGCATCACCTAGAGGGATACCCCTGCATAAGTCCCAGACGAGGTCAGGGAATCTAACTTGGATAGGTCCCCTTTCAAGTAATTTGCTTTCCCTGCCCTCTTTAGAACCGCATTCTCCACACTAGCAGCGAGCTCCGCCCTCCACCCAAGCTCATGGCCCTTCCCCAATTCACTCCACACACAGACTAAGTTTCCCTGCCAGTGCTGCTGAAGATCTTTGTATAGGGAATTATGGCATTATATCCGTGTCCAATGCAGGAAAAGGCTGATCTGCACAAGCACAATTTGACTGGTTTACTCCGTTAAATTTCTGGAATGGTGTAATTCACCTGAGAAACTATTGCATCTACATTCCATTTTGGGGAAAATATATTTTCCTGTACATAGAGCCAAAAAAAAACCCCACTACATGAAATGGGAATGAATATTTCAAACACCATATGTCTGCAATTCTTAAGGTGCTTAACATCATCCGGGACAGAGCAATGTGCTCTATTGGCATCCTACCTACTGCCCTAAACATTAATTCCTCCATTACCAGTGCACAGTGGTTGCTGTACATGCCATCCCCAAGAAACAATGCAGTTACCTGCCCAGGCTACTCTTAACAGCTCCTCCCCATCCCACAGCCTCCTTCAGCAGGAAGTGCAAGGGCAGCAGATGCATGGGTACACCACCGCCAGTCGACTTCCCTCAAGTTGCACAACATCCTGACTTTGAAATACATCCCAGTCCATCTTCATCAATGCATCTAAATCCAGGAACTCTGACCCCAACAGTATTGTGGGAGCACCTTCTGCAACGGGGAGGCAGTTCACCACCACCTTCTCAAGGGCATTTCAGGATAGGCTATGACTGCTGGACTTACCAGTGATTTCCAGATCCCAAAATATGAATGAAAAAACTCTGTCTGTGCCTTATATTATGTTTTAACTTGCTGTTGATTTGAAATTGAAAGATAGCTTGAATTTTCTTCCAGAGCCTGACCTTCACTGAAATTTATGATGAACCTCTGCCACCTGAATACTAAGTACGTAAACATGAGAGACAGGAAATGTTGATCAGTTGACCTTTCCAAAATTGTGTTTCACAGGGTTAAGACATCCAAGGAACTAATGTGTGGAACACAACCTCGAGACCTTCCATTTTAGAGATTTTTTTGTCTGCTAAATTTTTTTTAAATAAAACATCCACTGGTTTAAAAGCTTTACAGGAGATAACACCTGCTTGTCGCTCTAGTAGGTATTAAGAAATGGAAGGTAAAAGAAAACTCATATTTTTCAGTGAGGCAATTCATTTCATATTAACTGGAAATGGAAAGGTGATCTGTATAAGAATTTGGTCATTTGGGAAAAAAAACAAAAAACAGTTGTTTTCAAAGGAAAATTTCAAAGGCAGGCACGGTAGTGTAGTGGTTAGTGTAACGTTATTACAGCGCCAGCGACCCGGTTTCAATTCCAGCCGCTGTCTGTAAGGAGTTTGTACATTCTCCCCATGTCTGCGTGGGTTTCCTCCGGGTGCTCTGGTTTCCTCCCACATGCTAAAGACGTATGGGTTAGGAAGTTGTGGGCATGCTATGTTGGCACTGGAAGCGTGGTGACGCTTGCGGGCTGCCTCCAGAACGCTCTACACAAAAGATGTATTTCACTGTGTGTTTCGATGTACATGTGACTAATAAAGATATCTTATCTTATCTTAAAATTTTGTTACATATGTGTGATATTTATATTGATTAAACATATTAGGATAAAACACAAATTCCATTCTACCCCGTAATGGTAACAGAAAGCATAATATCAAACCAAATCAGAGACTTTGCTTAAAATTTATAGTTATCATGTTTTCGAGCTGGCACACTAAAAAAGAAAATGTCTGATATCATCTATGAAAAGGTAAAATAACCTTTCTGTTGTACATGTCATATTGGTCAAATAGGGAAAAAAAATAAGCAGGATATGCTAATCATAGCATTATTTAATAATTTATTTTAATAGAAAATTGCAGAACAGTGGCAATTCTACTTGAAAAGTAAAGAAAAAACTGCAGATGCTGTAAATCTGAAATAAAACAACGCTCAGCAGGTCAGACAGCAAGTGGGAAGAGAGAATCACTTAGCTTTGATGAAAGTTCATCAACCTGAAACATGGACTCTGTTTCTCTATCCCCTAATTTTCCTGACCTGCTGGGTATTTCCAACAGCCTCTATCTTTTAAGGTAGCATGTCCATTTTTAGGTTTTGGGTCCTTTTGTTCTTTCTCCATAACCCGAACTATTCTTGAGCTTCTGAGCCTACACTGAACCTTAATAATCTTGTGATAGATTTATAGTCTTGGTGGGCCAGCAGGTGGCTTCATGGCCTCAATCTTTTGCTTGTCCATCCATCATGGATTGAAAGTTACACCAGATGCAACTCAAAGCAATCAGCAAAAATTCAATTCTTCAATTCATTAATTGTTAAGAATGATCCATGTCTTCAAAATAAGAGGAAGAAACATGAAGTAAAAAGGGGAAGGGCCTTCAAAACTAACAAACCTCCTGTTTGAAATTAGATTAATATTTTTCCCCCTTAAAGTAGTAGTTCTACGGAGAGAATATGGAGAAAATACAGTTTCAGGTGGATCAGCTGGTAAGAAAATGAGCCAGCCATCTTGGACCGTAATGAAAGGTTACAGTGGTCGCATGGAAACAAAGAACTTGCATACGATGCCTTATTGTGATCTCAGAATTCCAATTGCCTTGCAACCACTGAACCCTAAGAAATGTTCTCATTTCCCGGTAGAACTGCTCCATTTTCCCATGCGTCTGCCAGGAAGACTGGGAGTCTGTATAAGCATGTGTGAATGCTAATGTTCCAAATTTCCTAAGAGGTGCTTTGCAACAACATCCTGACTGTGCATCATGGCAGGTTCCTCATGCACTCCGAGCATCACTTTCTTGCAATTCCCCAGCAGATACACTGGTGAATCTGGCTACCAAACTCTGCCAAGTGAGACCTGGAGCAGGTTCAGTGACTGCATTCACTTCAGTGGAGACAAAGAGTTACAAGGGAGGTTGTAACAAGGTTACATGGCACACATGACACACATTATTTTTGAATTGAGTTGATTGAGGAATATTTGTTTTTCTGTTTAGATAGTCTTTTTCTAAAAAAAAAGTTTAATGACTTCTACTTTTAACAGTGTGACAAGTTTTTTTTAAGTATTTCTGAACAACAGTGACATTCAGAAACACCCTTTATTGTAATAGTTTTGACAGCCAGTTGAGGTTTGAGATTGGAGGTACTGGCTTCACCTTCTTTCAAAGCACCAACAAAGGCAAGGCTCATTCTGGCCTTGCTATGTGTTGCAATTAAATCTGGAAGGTGCTCCACTGTGCAGGCAGGTTGGGGTTAACTTCATTGAGGAATTTAAGATAAGGAGGAATTTAATGGGAAGATTAAGAGAGAGCGAGGGGCATGTTGGGGTGGTGATGGAGTTGGCAGTGCTTGTCACTGCCAACAAATTCTGGGTCAAAGCTGATGAGCCAGATTGATTGGGTTTCTCAGAGCATTGAGGCATCTCCTTCAAGGAGCATCTGCTTATACTTGTGGGGAAGACCAAACTGCAAGCATAAAAATAAATTATAAACTAATACATGGAATAAGAAATATCTTTAGTTTAGTATATATTCTCTCACAGAAGGATGAGTGGTATATTGAGGAGAGCTTAGTTAAGTACACGAGTGAGAAAAGGAATTGAAGGTTATGCTGACAGTGTGGGATGAAGCAAGGTGGAAGGACACTCATATAAGTGCAATACCAATATAGATGTCTTTGCCTGAATGGTCTGCTTCAGTTATAAATTTCTAAAATAACTTGTTGACATAAGTTTTAAGAACTTTAAAGAAAAATGGTTTCCACCTAGACTACAAAAAGCAAGGTAGCAGATGGGGCAAACATCACAGGCACAACCCTCCCCGTCATCGAGGACATCTTCAAGAGGCAGTGCCTCAAGAAGGCGGCATCCATCATTAAGGACCCTCACCATCTGGGACATGTCCTCTTCACATTACTACCATCAGGGAGGAAGTACATGAGCCTGAAGACCCACACTCAACATTTCAGAAACAGCTTTTTCCCCTCCACCATCAGATTTCTGAACAGTCCATGAACCCATGAATACTACCTCATTATTCCTTTTTTGTACCATTTATTTATTTTTGTAACTTATAATAATTTTTATGTCTTTATGTCTTGCACTATACTGCTGTCACAAAACAATAAATTTCATGACATATGTCAGTGATAATAAACCTGATTCTGATTCTGATATGATACACCAGCAGAAAAAGGCACAAGAGACTGCAGATGCTGGAATCTGGGGCAGCAAGCAGTCTACTGGAGGAACTCAGTGCATCAAACAGCATCTGTAGGAGGAAAGGAATTGTCCACATTTTGGGTTGAAATCCTGCATCAGGACTGGATGCAGGGTTTCAACCCAAAACAGCGACAATTCCTTTCCTCCCACAGATGTTGCTCGACCCACTGAGTTCCTCCAGCAGATTGCCTGTTACACCAATAGGGACAGGATCCAGTCTATGATGAAAAGGACTAAACCATGTGGACCCAAAAATACCTGCCGCAATCCTACACTAATGAAATCTAGTGTCCTCTTGTGGAGTGCATGGGAGTTTGTGAATTTAGTGGATAAGTTCACATTTTTCACGGGTTCTGTGAGTACTCATACATCTTTAAAAAGTTACCTGCTCTTTTGTACCAGAAACATCAACATTTCATCACCTTTGGGTGGGGCTGGAGGGGCTGGTCCAGTTGAGATTCAGGTCAGTGCTGACCCCCAATAAATTGATGGCAGGAATCTCTCTTGTTGGACATGATCATTGTCTGATACTTTTTTTAGTGTGAATGTTACTTGCCACATGCATCAATGTTGTCTAGATCTTGCTGCTTGCAAGCAGAGACTGCTTCAATTGCTGTGAACTTATGAATGAATTAAACATGGTGGAATCATCAGTGAACCTTCCCACCGATGGGTAAGGTTGAGTAAGTCCATTAGTCTGCATCAAATAGCCCAGGGAAAATTGTTGCTTTCACCAATAAAAATGGCAATGAGTTGCTTCAGTAATTGCATTCCATGTATATGAGTCATTTAGTAACAGTCAAAATAATAAACCAATACCACTTAAGGACATTGAGGAAGCAACTGAATGTGGTTGGGCCAAGGACACTGTCCTAAGGAAATCCTGCTGTGCTGTCCTGGGGCTGGGATGAATTACCTCCAAAAAACACCACCTTCCTTCATGGCAGTGGACGAGTAAATGTCAGTTGTCAGAATGCTGCTCCTTAACTCACTGTGGCAAAGTTTATTGATACATGAAAAGGCTGCCTGTTAGAGAGTGCTCTCCTTTTTAAGATCAGCCAAGATCACAATGCTCAAGGTAACCTCTGCTGCTGAGATGTTTGTGAATGCTTGAGACCATGTGGAAAGATGTTTGACTGTTACTAAATGACTCATATACATAACATAGAATGCAATTACTGAAGCAACTCATTGCCATTTTTATTGGTGAGAGCAACAATTTTCCCCGGGCTATTTGATGCAGACTAATGGGCTTACTCAACCTTACCCAATAAAAATATTCTTTCATTTATTTTGCATTAGGTGCTGCAGACTAAAGATGCCGGTGACAATCTGTAATTTTTAAAGCAGCCGATAATGAAATTGAGATTTAGTCACCTGTTACTAATAAGACAATGCCTAACTTCTGATTACAGTGAGCTGATCATTCACCAGAGAAGGTGCACAAAAGATTTACAGCTATTATATCTGGACTGAGTATTTGCAATTGTCAGGAGACTGGTGGCTCATTTCAAAAGAAAAAAAAAGGTTGATTGGTAACTCAAGAGGTTTGTGTAAGTTAGGAAGGGGTTTGATGCAGAAGATGGTGAGAATATATTTTCACTTGTGGGGAAGGCCAAATCTGTTCAGGAAATGTAAGATAATAATAAATCCAGTCAGGAATGCAATAGAAACCTTTAGTCAGAGAGTGGCTGTAATATGGAACTTTCTGCCTTGGGGAGGGATTCAAATTGATAGCATCCATGCCTTTAGAACAAAGAACATGAAGGAGAAATGAGCTGGAGAATGTTGGATGAAGTGACATCGAGGAAGGTCATGGAGTGCTTCAACACAGTGACAGAGCAGCTGGACCCAATAGTCTGTTCTGGTGCTGTAAATTCTGAATAATTCAATGCAATTCATCAAGAGTCTGCAATCTAAGCCCACCAGGTGATATACTGTCCTCCATCCAGTAGTTTATTATTTCATTTGATTCTGGAATAATTTAGAGGGGTTCTGATTTCCTACAGAGTCATGGAACCCTGGCAGTTTCAGCATGATGTGTGCTTCCATACCACTACGCAAATTTGTAATAAGTTACAAGAAAGTATCTTTCACTATTTGCTTCCAATCATGGTATTGTTGACTAAAAATTCATCTACAATCATTAGCACAGAACACACTTTATATTTTAGGCAATATGATGTACTCAGCCTGTGAAATTCACTCTTCGTGTTAAAGCACAATCAATAAGGAATGACCTTTTCTTCCAGAGTTCTGGCAACAGCTTTAAACACTCCAAGATCAGCTTTCCCCAAGCCAAAGAAACTCATATAGCGTTAACCCGAAAACACCTGAGTCTTACAAATTTTGTGGGAAATTTAAAGAATATCCAGTTCTTGGAGACCACATTTTCATGAATGTGAAAAGGCAGAGACATAATTCTTCTTTTCAGGATTGCCTCGTCTTCTTGAATGAACAAAGTTCTAGTGTAAATTCATGGGTGCTGGCTATTAAAAAGAGCCATGTGTAAGATACAAGCCGGACTCCTCCAGGTTCCTTGACATTTTCTGCAGACTTTCAGGCAGTCCTTCTGATGGCCTAAGATTCTTGATGTTGTTTGTTGCTCCAGATTCCAGCATCTGCAATCTCTTGTGTCTCCAAATTCACAAGGATGTTGACTGGACTGGAGATCTTTAGATATAAGGAGAGACTGGATAGGCTGGGACTTTTTTCCCTGGAGCAAAGGAGGCTGAGGGGCAACCTTAAAGAGGTTCATAAAATTATGAGGGGTGTAGATGAGGTAGATGGACACAGTCTTTTTCCCAGGGTAGAGGAGTCTAAATTTAAAGGGCATAAGTATAACGTGAGAGGGTAAAAATTTAAAGGGGACCATTTTTCGCATGGAGGTTGGTGGGTTTATGGAACAAACTGCTGGAAAGTGGCAGAGGTGGGTACACTTACAGCATTTAAAAGACATTTTGACAGGTACATCATTAGAAAAGGTTCAGAGGGACATGGGCCAAATGCAGGCAAATGGGACTAGCTTATGAAGGCACCCTGGTTGGCATGGACGAGTTGGGCTGAAGGCCCTGTTTCCATGCTGTAGAACTCTATGACTCCATGTATGTTTGAGCCTATTAGCCTTCTTCTGTAGATCTTACTCTGAGACTTCTGGAGCAGAACTTTGAAATGACCTTGTCTTCCAGGAAGACTGTCCTTTTCCTCTGTTCTGGCACCAGGCCATATGGCCAGTGACTCACCACCAGACAGCCCTCATTTAATCTACCCTCTGCAGTACACAGAGTGTCAATATCTGAGCAACTGCAAGTGTTAGAATGAGTAATGACTCTCGTGAGGCTCGACTACCTGAGCCGGGGCAGATAGGTTTCTTGGCCAACACAAGAGGTGCAGATGCTGGAATCTGGAGCAACAATCTGCTGGAGGAACTCAGCAGGTCAGGCAGCATCTGTGGGGGGGGCGGGGCGGAAGGATATACCGACCCTGCATCAGGACTGCATTGTTGGCCAACGTGGTCCTGATGCAAGTTTTTGACCCAAAACATCGACAATTCCTTTCCCTCCCCACAGATGCTGCTTGACCTGCTGAGTTCCCCCAGCAGATTGTTTGCTACTCTAGGTTTCTTGGCCATCTGACAGGACAAGAGTCATGATGAGGGGCAGGAGAAGTGAGAAATGCCTGCTTATACCATTCACGCTGTGCAAAGCAGTAGATGTTCTTTGAGAAGGAAACAAATGAGATGTGAGAAGGTGGATTAGGTTTAAGCACAGCTGCACAGCCTGAATGATCTGTGATGATTCCCCAGTAATGGCGAGAGAAATCTCCTCCAAGCTACTGGGCATGGTATTCCCCAGTTTGAATCTATTTTCTACATGAAAGAGAGAAATGATGTGCACGATGTGCTTTCACAGCTGGTTATCTGGTAGTGTGTGAAAGCTGTAGGTTGGGGTGTGAGGGTTGAAATGACAGTAAAACTTGAACATGTAATGAAGTGTATGATTGCTACAAGCTGAAAGGTGACCTGATGGAAGTTTATCAAGTGATGAGATAGGGTAGATAGAGTCTTTTTCCCAGGGTAGAAATGTCTCATACTGGAGGGCATAGGTTTAAGGTGAGGGGGGAAAGTTTAAGTGGAATGTGCGGGTTAAGTTTTTTTTACACAGGAAGTAGTGGGTGCCTGGGATACACTGCCAGCGGTGGTGATGGAAGCAACATGACAGCAGCATTGAAGATGCATTTAGACAGACATGTGACCGAGAAGGAAATGAAGGGATATGGATCGCGTGCAGGCAGATCGGATTAGTTTCATTTGGCATCGTGGTCAGCACTGACATTGTGGGCCGAAGGGCCTGTTCCGTGCTGTTCTATTCTATGTTCTATGCTATTCATAATAAGTAGAGATTGCTAGTGAGTTTGTGATCGGGCTGTACAGCCTGACACAGTGCATGAGTGTAATGATGGAAACAGTTGTGTTGTGATGGGTGAATTGAATAAATGCTTTTAGTGTTAGGGCCCTGGGTATAAAGGGTCACTCTCCTGCTCTTCACCATGGCATAGGTTGGCCAATTTTTACCCTCATCTGCTGTGGCTTCCTACAACAGTCCAAATTATATGGAATAATAATATATATGAAACAAAAACAGAAAATGCTGGAAATACTCAGCAGGTCAGGCTGCATCTTTGAGAAGAGAAATCAAGCTGACTTTTCAGATCAAAGGCCCTTTGTCAGAACTAGGAAGGAGACAAAAGGATTTTGTTAAGCTGCAGGGAAGGGTGGGGGAGGAAAAATGTCTCTGATGCAGTGAACCCGGGGTGATCATGGGGATAAGTTGTAAACAAGGTTATCTGGTCAATGAGTGACTGGGAGCAGTTAGACGGTGAGAACATGGACAAAAGAACATAGACAAAATAACATAAGGGTTGCAAAATGCAGAGCAGGAAAATGTACCACTCTTCTGTTCCCACCAATCACTCACCTTCTTATGGAACTTTCCCTTGTTATGGTAGGCAATGCAACACTTGTCCTTTCATCTCTTCCCTTCCCAACATCCAGGGACCCAAACAATATTTCCAGGTGAAGCAGTGATTCACTTGCACTTTGTCCAATCTAGTGCACTGCATTTGGTGTTTACAATGTATACTGTAAACACCAAACGCTTTGCGGAACACCTGTGTTCAATCCATAGGAGTGACCCTGATTTTCCTGTTACCTGCCACTATAATTCTCCATCTCATTCCCACTCTGACTTATTGACCTGTGACCTCCTTTATTGTTACAATGAGGCCCAATGCAAGCTCGGGGAACAGCACCTCATCTTCCATCTGGGAATGTTGCAGCCTTCTGGACTTAATATTCTATTCTACAACTTCAGGTAATTTGATTTCTGTCTGTATCAGTCATCCATTTGTGATATTGGCTCAGCTTATTTGTTGTTTACGTTCCCCTTTAAGATAAGATAAGATAAGATATTTATTTATTAGTCACATGTACATTGAAACACACAGTGAAATGCATCTTTTTGCATTACTGAGAATGTGCTGGGGGCAGCCCGCAAGTGTTGCCACTCTTCCGGCGCCAACAATAGCATGCCCACAGCTCCTAACCTGTACGTCTTTGGAATGTGGGAGGAAACCGGAGCACCCGGAGGAAACCCATGCAGATACACAGGGAGAACGTACAAACTCCTTACAGACAGCAGTGAGAATTGAACCCAGGTCACTGGCACTGTAATAGCATTATGCTAACCACTATGCTACCGTGCCGCCCACTAGCCGCTATGCTACCGTGCCTTTATTTCCCTCTGGGCATGGAAGACGTGCCTGGCCTGACCTGATGGGTTTGTCTTCCTGCTTTGCATTTTGTCTATATTGCCTTCTTATGTCTATGCTCTTTTGTCATCATAGGCACAGATTACCCTGCTCCCATTCACTCATTGACCAGATTGGTCAGAGGGCATGGGATCCAGGGAAGCTTGGTGATGTTGATTCAGAATTGGTTTGCCTGTAGAAAGCAGAGGGTTGTGGTAGAGGGAGTGCATTCAGATTGGAGGGCTGTGATTAGTGGTGTCCCACAAGGATCGGTTCTGGGACGTCTGTTTATTGTGATTTTTATTAATGACTTGGATGACGGGGTAGAAAGGTGGGTTGGCAAGTTTGCAGATGACACAAAGGTTGGTAGTGTTGTGGATAGTGTAGAGGATTGTCAAAGGTTGCAGAGGGACATTGCTAGGATGCAGAACAGGGCTGAGAAGTGGCAGATGGAGTTCAATCCGGAGAAGTGTGAGGTTGTACACCTTGGAAGGACAAACTCCAAGGCGGAGTACAAAGTGAATGGCAGGATTCTGGGTAGTGTGGAGGAGCAGAGGGATCTGGGGGTTCATATCCACAAATCACTGAAAGTTGCCTCACAGGTGGATAGGGTAGTTAAGAAAGCTTATGGGATGTTAGCTTTCATAAGTCGTGGCATCGAGTTTAAGAGCCGTGAGGTAATGATACAGCTCTACAAAACTCTGGTTAGACCACACTTAGAGTACTGTGTCCAGTTCTGGTTGCCTCATTATAGGAAGGACATGGAAGCGTTGGAAAGGGTGCAGAGGAGATTTAACAGGATGCTGCCTGGTTTGGAGAGTATGCATTATGAGGAGAGACTAAGGGAGCTAGGGCTTTACTCTTTGGAGAGAAGGAGGATGAGAGCAGACATGATAGAGGTATACAAAATATTAAGAGGAATAGATAGAGTGGACAGCCAGCGCCTCTTTCCCAGGGCACCAATGCTCAATACAAGAGGACATGGCTTTAAAGTAATTGGGGGGGGGGGGGGAAATTGAGGGGAGATATCAGAGGAAGGTTTTTTACCCAGAGAGTGGTTGGGGCATGGAATACACTGCCTGGGACGGTGGTGGAGGCAGGTATATTGGTCAAATTCAAGAGATTACTAGATAAACATATGGAGGAATTTAAAATAGAGGGATATGTGGATGGAAGAGGTTAGATAGTCATAGGCGAGGTTTAAAGGTTGGCACAACATGGCGGGCTGAAGTGCCTGTATTGTGTTGTATTGTTCTATGTTCGATATCGTTGTTTGCAGCTTATCCCCATGGTCACCCCAGTTTTACCCTATCAAGATATCCCTCCTTCTCCCACCCTTCCTGCAGCTTAACACATTTCTTTTGATCCTCCTTCCCAGTTCCTACAAAGGGTCTTTGACCTGAAACATTAGCATTTTTTCCCTTCTGACAGATGTGGCTTGACCTGCTGAGTGTCTCCAGCATGTTCTGTTTTTATCTCAGATTTACAGCATCTGCAGTTCTTTTAATTTTCACTGAAATGTAGAATGACTTCCAGCAACAGGTCCAGGCAATGAGTATTTCCTCTTTGATATATGTAGTTCTATCTTCAGTCAGTGCCAGCTACCTTCAGCTGGTGCTCATGACTCTTGAAATTGCACCCTCTGGATATGCATTAATTTGATAAACAATTGTCTTAATGCTGACTGGACGATAAAGAGGTACGAGCAGAACTTCAGATGGGAACTGCACAGTGTTACACTTGTATTGTGATTCCAGTGTTCATTTTCCAGCAAGATCCAATCATACATTACGTCATCCAGTCTTGCATTAGCTGGTAACTGCTAGGTTCAGGAGTCCTCGTGGAACATAAATTTTATCCAGCTTAACACTGCCCCAAGTCATTGAGGTTTTTCAGACCTTGTTTCGCATCATTGGTCATTTCTGCTTTGCAGGATTTTCTTTTGTAAATATGTCAATTATTGGATCAATTTATTTCAGTAGGGAGTCAAATATTTCCATTGGACTTGCAGATTATTTTGATCACTCCTAATTCATATTGAACCTGGAATTAAGCAGACTAAGACTTACATGAAGCAAATGGTACTTACTTCCAGAGACAGTGTACAGCTTTCATTCAGCATTGCGCTGAATGTTTAGTAATTCCACCAAGGAAAATTTCCCCTGCAAGGATTTATTCATCTTCCTTCATAAATTAGTCTCTTGACAGTTGGGTTAAACTTCATGATGTTTAATGCCTATCTCATGTCTCAGAATTGGAGATAGAAATGAAGTAGCTGCAAATAGTGCATTTTAATCATGAAGTTCTCTCATTGCGTTATCTCAGTTCAAGCGTTTTAAGCCAATGAGTACATTTCCCTGTATACATTGCAATGTGTCCCAAGCCACACATTATACCGCTTTCCATTTGGGATATGGTGCTACATTCCTCTACTTAGTTAGCATCACTAAAAAAAAGACGTCTGCAGTGTTTTCCAATGATAAACTGTTCCAAATATTCTGTGTAAGGAGTTGATAACTCAGCATTAATAAAAGATTCCAATAATTTAATTTAACTTCAGCTGAAATCTGTATTCTTAGTTTATTAATTCTATGACCTCATCACAGAATCTGCACTTCTATTCATTGAACTTGTGTGGCCACTACCCAATGAGTGAGAGTATTACCACATTATAAAGTAAAATAATGTAGATTGCTGGAAATCTGAAATAGGAAGAGAAAATGTTGGAAGCACTCAGTTGGTCAGGCAGTATCTGTAGTTAACATTTCAAGTCAGTGATTTTTCAGTCATGTTATAATGAATCTATTATTTCCCCTTTTTTTATTATATATTAATGTAAATTCAGTTTTATGTTTCTATCTTTGTAAACATGGTACATTCCTGTAAGGAAAAAATAGCCTTAAACAATATAGAGAGATTCCAGAAAATCTTTTTAGCAATGTTGCAATTAGCAACACTTCAGTTGGTTAATTTTGTTAAATGTCATGAGTGGTATCTGTGCTGTTACAAAGGAACACAAGAAAATATAAACCAGAGTAGACCATCTTGAGCCTATTCTGCCAATTAATGAGATTGCAGCTGATCTATAACCTCACTTCATTTACTTTCTTTGCCCTACATCTCTTAATATCAGTGCTTAACAAAAATATACCAACCTCCAATTTGAAATTAGCACTTAACCCCATATCAGCCACCCTTTGCCCCAAATTTCTGTCATTCCTCTGCAGACAATAGTGTTTCCAAACTTCAGTCTTGAAACTCCTACCTCTAATTTTTAGATCATGCCTTCTCGTCCTGGATTCCACAAACAGTTGGAATAGTTTCTCTCTTGTCTGCCTTCTTATCTTGAATACTTCAATCAAGTCACCCTTCAACTTTCTAATACTCGGGGAGGGATGTGTATAAAATTATATCTAAAACTAAAGTCATGGTAGAGTTTTTAAAATTATCACATTTAATGAGTAGGTAAAGGAATGCAGAATACCTTACAGATATATAATGAAAGAGGGTAAAAATAATTTAAAAAATAAATTACATATTCAAAAAATAAAGATATTATTATGCATAGATATAAGCAAGACTTTTCTTTAGAATAAAGTTATGATTTCTGAGGGAACCAATGAAGTCACTGTACAACCCTCAGTATCTGAGATAGGCAGGTGGGCAGGTGTTTGTGAGGTGATGCACTCATGCTGGGCTTTTGCTTGTTTCTAACACATGAGCTTGAGGTTGTCAATACTATCCAGAATGCTGCTTCTCCATTTTGAGTGTTCATGGGTCAGGATTTCCTAGGAGTCAGTGAGAATATTGCACTTTATAGGAGGTTTTGAGGATAGCCTTGAATGACAGAGCTCAGAATAGAGTATCTGTTTTGGTATTGAGTACTCAAAAAATATGGTCTGCTCAATGGAGATGACAGTGTAACTAGGGCCCCAGTGCCAGGGATGTTGGCATGGGAGAGGACACTGAAGGATTATTTGCTTATCCTTCTCGTGGATTTGGAGGAATTAGAGGAAACAGTGTTGGTGGAAACTTTCCAGTGCCTGGAGGTGCCTACTGTAGCTAGTCCAATTCTCAGAAGCATTTGGAGGGCAGAGATCTCTACTGCCATGGGTCTTATGCCAAGTTTGAGAACTTTATCTTCAACCACCTTTTTCCACAGATGGCCACAGGCTACGGTGATGCACTGAAGGTGATAGTTAATCTCATCATCATTATAATCTATGCTTTCCAGGGTGCCATTTTCCAAGTGTCCTTTACTTTCGCAGTGCAGTATTGTACTGCAGGGGCAGATTAGTAGAGGATCTTTGCTTTACAAATGTTGCATGTAAGGCCTATCCTCCTTTATGCTCCAGTGAAAAGGTCAACATTGACTTGGAGTTCAGCCTTGGCATAAATGCAAATGCAAACATCATCTATGTACTACAAGTTGGTTACTATGTTTGGGATGATCTTAGTTGTGGGGTAAATGCAATATGAATTGAACAGTTTACCTTTATCCTGTAGATCTATTCTGGTTGGAAACTTGTTGGATGAAAAAAGTAACAGCGCCTTGCTTGATACTGATCTTGACTAAGACTTGCCCTGTTGTGGATCCATTGGTTAGGATCACAGCTTGCATGCCATCATGAAGCAGGTGTAACTTGGAGAAAAATTTCTGCTGTTAGCCAAATTTGAGGGGCCTCCACAGTCCCAACTGACATGAGTCAAAGATTTCTGGAGAACTTGGTACCTCTGTTGAAATTTCAAAATTTGGCAGAGAGGAACCTCCCTCAGTAATTGCAATCTCATCGTCCACATCTGCAAAGAGGAGGACAAGCCAAGGGATCTCACAGATATTATAATCATAGCTGTCTTTAAGAAAGGAGACAAATCCAACTGTGACAGAGAACAATCCCTGCTGTGTACCACAGGGAAACTCATCCCCAGGGCGATCCTCTCCTTGACCGCTTTCTCCCAGTGGCCAAGCAACTGCTCCCCAATCGCATTGTAAATTCTGTCCATTTTAAGGCACAGTGGGCATGATCTGCACCGTGTAACAATTCCAAGAGAAAGACAGAGAGCAGCGACAACATTCACAAAACAAAGGTCGTCTACCAATCTGCACCCTATAACATGGCCTTTTTTGATCTTACTTTAGATATGTCAGCTTAAGAGCCAAAACAAGGCTGAAACTATTAAACTGATATGAGAAACATAGATGGTGAACACCTGGCAGAGGCAAGGTAAATAGCAAAGTGTGAAGTATTTTCTCAAGAATAAAACCAAAATACTCAATGGAAAAACATTAAAGGCAAGCAAAAGAATAAATGAGACCAGAAATCTCAAATACATAGCTCCCACAGCAGCGGCTACATTTTAAAAAGTGTGGTTTTGAGATAGTCCATTGTTGTGAAAGATTCCATATAAATGTCAGTCTCTTTCTTCTTTCTTGGAAGTGTGAACACTGAGAGATAAATCCATAAAAATAGCTAAAGGCATTTTTGGTTTTAAAAAAAAAACTGAAGTATAAGACACGTGAGGACTTAATAAATGCATGTGAGCCAATAGCCAGAACCAAACCAGAATACTAGATGTCAAATTCAGAAAGAGGCATTAAACCTATAGAAATCATACAATGAACTTCTCATCAAGAATGAAAAACTTTTGATATGAAAAGACAGTTACAATGCTAGTACTGGCATTACTACAATAAAGTCAGTTCAGTAGCAATCTAATAGATGGTTATTTAAATAAAAGATATAAAGACTTTTGATAAAAGTGAAGAAGAGACTATTCATTCAGATTGTGGAGGCCTTAGTAATGAGTTATCAATTTAATAATAGTCAGGAACAAAGCAAGAAAAGCTGCAAATACAAAAAATGGTGAAGTTGAAATCCTTAGCCACAGGGACCAGTTGAGACAGAGATCTCTGAATCTCCTAATGGGTCAACATTTGATGCAGAGTCAAGACATAGAGTAAAGCAATGAGATTAATTTTAAATTGTTTCAGTATACTACCATTAATATTTTAAATTCAATACACATCTTCTGTACATTATTGTTCTGTACCAAATTATTCTTTGGATTATAATTCTTACTCATCTACATTTCAGATTGGCATACTGTATGCCTGGGAAAAGAGCATCACACACTCCAAGGATATGCTCAGCTCTGCTCGCGCAGTTTTTAAAACTTGAGTACAAAATCAATCTCAAGGTTGCAAGTGTGCCAAATATGTTTTGTAGGTCCTCTGTTATATGAAAATTGCATTGACTCTACAGTTTTTCCTAGATTGCTACTTACTGCTATTTCAAGACAGTTATGTGCATTTCAATTCCTATGTTCTTATTAATGTTCTTTTGAGCATTACTGCAAACACACAAGGTAACATCATCACTATTTTTCAGGCCCATGGAGGGTATAAATGAATATGTATATACTGATAAGGGACATGGATAATGTAGCTGTCAGCAGACTGTTTAATTTGGACTGTAATCATAGAATTAAAGGGCACAAGTTCAAAACTAACAAGCTTCTAGCAAGGACTGAAGATGTGGAGAGGCTTTATTTAATCTTTACTGAGTATACATGGAACAACTGGCAAAAGCAAAGTGGTGTCAGCTCATTGTTTTAATTCAAAAATGGATGGCTGTCTAGTTTGGCAAAGGACTATAATCACGATGGTCCCATTCAATGCAAAACACCACTTACAAACTCAGCAATTAAAACACACAGAGATCTGGGTAAGCAGCCATTTTTGTTTTGTGCACTCATTCACTGCTGGGTATTGAATAACAACACAAGGATCCTCCCAGGGTTCTTCATCTGCCTTGGCAATCACACCTCTTCCCCTTTAATATGAATGAAACATAAAGGAATGCAGCCAAACATTATCATTGAGAAAGTCCACTGCTGAATACAAAGCTGCAAAACAGCATTTCCTTACTTAAAAGTTCAATCTGCCTCATGGTTTTCTTGTTCATCCTACATCCTCTTTTATGGGCAGCACGGTGGCACATCAGTTAGTGCTGCTGCCTCACAGCTACAGTGACCCAGGTTTAATCATGACCTCCGGTGTTTTGTTTGGAATTTATACACTTCCTTGCTGTCACGTGACTCTGTGGGTTTCTGCTGGGTCTTTTGGTTTCCTTCCATATCCCAAGATACATGGGTTGTTCAGTTAATTACTCTGAGTGTAGGTGGGTGGTAGGAACATCAAGATCACGTTGATGGGCATATGAGAGAGAACAGGTCACAGTGAAATAGGTTGGGAAATGGGATTACTCTGAGAGCTAGCAAAGACTCAGTAGGCTGATTGACCTCCTCAATATGGTTTCATGAGAATGATGCAGCTCAGTAGATAGTAAAACCTCATTCTAAGGTGTCTCCTCTTGCACCACATCCATTTCAGTAGAAGGTGAGGTATCTTCTGGTTCCAGCACATCGTCATCTACTTTGAAATGGCGATGAAGAGCTCTGACATCAGGTTGTTCCTTCTACCACACTTGTTTAAAGCACACAGTGGCACTAAACCCTGGTCATACAAGTACTTGTAGAACTTCGACACTCCATGGTTGACAGTGAAACTTTGTCCAGTGTGGTTGCTTGACCTCGAAAAGAGACCTTAATGCAATACTAGCTGGCTACTCATCTACATGCTCCATACACAACAATAATACAGCAATGTTATATTGCAGGACAGTCGCCATAGCTTTTCTGGATTATAGTGAATAGCACCTACAAACTCAGCAGCAACTACTTCAGCTCTCAGAACAACGTTTCTTGCTTATGTCCACTTCCACATTGCCTTGTGATTTAACAACTTTCATAGGGCCCCTAACGTTCAACTTAAAGATGGCAAGAAATGTTCATAGTTATTGAGAGGTCATAAGCAAATACAGGTCATGCTTTACAAAGGTTCAACATCCTCCTTCAGGTGAATCCTGGTCTCCTTACCTTGCATGTTTCTAAGCTCATCACGAAACACCTCAGGTTACTTGTCATAGGCAGCTGGAATAGATAGTTCCTTTATACTCTTGACCTCTGCCCATTCAAGCTACATCTTAGATAATTGATTCTGGGACAGGACATTGGAATAGTGTACTGGCACAATCAGATAAGGGAGTTTTGCTTTACCTTCACAATTTCTCAAATCACCATCAGCTTGATGCCAGTGTGGATATGAAGAAAGGTAAATTCCTTCAGCTTCACTCTACATTTGGTCAACAACCACAGCTTGACCTACCCAGACATCACCAAAACTTCAGTACCAACATCAGTTTCCACTGACAGCCTTCTTTCCTTCCTGATCTTTACTGACTTACAGGAATTTTCAGTAGGATTCTAACTTACCATGAACAGACCGTACAATCCATTGTGGTCTCCAACTTCTAGCTCATGCATACTTTGATTTACTATTCCTCCAAATAGGCTTCCTACTGCCTGAGTTTGCCCTAGTGTCCATATCTCAAAACACATGTGGGTTAGCAAATTAATTGGTGCTGGTGGTGGAAGGAATGATGTTTTGGGTGGTGGATGGGGTGTCAATCAAGCAGGCTGCTTCATCCTAAATGGTGTCAAGCTTCTGAGGAGTTGGTACTACACTCATCCAGGCAAGTGGAAAGTATTCCATCATTTCTGCCTTGTAGATGGTAGAGTGTTCTTGGACTAGCAAAAGCTGAGTCACTCACCACAGAATACTTAACTTCTGACCTGCATATTAATGTGGCCAGTTCTGCTGTGTTTTTGGTCAATGGTGACCCTATCACGTTGATGGTTGGGGACTCAGTGATGGTAATGCCATTTAATGTCAAGGGTAGATGGTTAATTGCTCTCTTGTTGTATTTGATCATTGCCTAGGGCTTTTGTGTTGCAAATGTTACCTGTCACTTGTCTGAATATGGTCTTGGTCTTCCCTCGACATCCAAAGTTCCTGTATTTGTGACCCTTGGCTTTCGCCCTTACTGGAACATGATGGCCCTGAACTCTTATTATTTCTCCTTTGAATGCCTTCCGCTGTGCAGATGTGGACTTACCTGCAAATAGGTTCTCCCAGGCTACCCTTGCCAGGTCCCTGTTTTACTCTAATGAAATTGGCCATCCCCCAAATACAGACCTTTATTCCTGATCTAGCCCTATCTTTTTCCATAACCACTTTGAAACATAAGGAGTTGTGCTCACTATCTTCAAAATGTTTCCCCACAGACAGTTCCTCCACCTGACCAGCTACAGTCCCCAAGACTAGGTCCAGAAATGTTCCTTCCCTCATTGTCAACAGTACCTTCCATCATTTTGCTAATGATTGAGAGTAATTAGCTGAGTTGGATTTGGCCCTGTTTTTTTTAACAGGATACAGCTGGCCACTTTTCCACATAGCTGGGTAGCTGCCAGTGTTATAACTGTACTGGCAACAGTTTGCCCAGAGGCACAACCAGTTCTGGAGAGGCAGGTCTTCAGTACTACAGATGAGGTGTTGGCCACTCCCATATCCAGTGTTCTCAGCTGTTTCCTGGCATCATGTGGAGTGAATTGAATTGGTCGGAGATAGGCTTCTGAGATGGTGGCAATACTTGTATTTGAATGGAATCACCAATCTTCAATAAAATGTTTTTTTCAAACTTTATTTGAATAGTTATATTTTTAGCTCATATATGTCAGTTAAATCTGTTTTATATCTTTTATGTTTTTATTAATAATTTTAAATGTTTTATTTATTTCAACTATCTGTAAACATCTCTGATCATCAGTCTGCCAGCAGACTGTGTCTCACAGAGAAAGCCAGCCAAAGCCAGCAGGACCTTTGGAGCTGTACAGCTACATGGAGTTAGTGAGGCCACAGGATGAACATGGAGGTTGCCTGTGAGGTACACAGTCCACGTTGAACACAATTCAGCCCATTGTTATTTTATCACGTTATTTTTATTTGACATTTTATAGTCACAAAGCATGTTTAGGATGCCTCCTGTACTGGGATAAAGACTGGCTCGGCTCTAGGGCAAAGTGGTTATTATTGATGTGTAACCCTCAGCCATACATTTCAACCAATGAAGATCAACAAAGCTAAGCCTTGTCCTCCCCCAAGAATTCCAACAGTAGTTACCAGGTCAACTGGGAGCAGGAAACTTGGTGGATTTTCACCACGAGCCAAAAGGTGTGGAGGTTATTCAAAACGAACTCACTTTTCAGCTGAGATAAGTCAGCTCATCACAGTCTGAATATCAAATCTGTGTTATGGTTTTACAGCTCATATATTGCAGTAACTGCTCAGGCAACACAGTCATTACTGATGCTTTTATGGAATTGTACTTCTCAAATTCAGATAAAGGTTGACATACTTGGACCACTGATTAATTCCTTGGTCAAAAAACATACCAAGAAGTCTTTCGATTAGATCACAAATAATATTGAAAAAGATCCATTATCTCTTCTTTTATTTTGTTTCACTGACACTGTTGTGTTCTGTTTAAATTCTACATAAAATTGTGTTCCTAATTGAATCTACCCTGGCAGATTATCCAAAGTTAATAATTTATTTAGTTTGATATTCATTTTCATTTTCATTTTACAGTGCACATAAATTCTGATGTTCTTTCTGAAGATTTAAACTGCATAAATCCCATATCTTCCATCCTTTTGTTCAAATTAGGTTTTTGAAAGATGTCATATTTAAAGTGCTTATCACAACTGTCCAAAACATCTCAAAGTACCACACAAACTGAAGGGTGATTATTGTTGTTACTTAAGAAAATAATATCTAAATAAAACAGGGCTTTGCAAGGAAAGAAAGCTCCAAAAAGCCAGCCAATGTGTCATTTTATTCCCAACTGCTCTGACATTGTCAGCCTGGTTACAGTACCCATCCAATTCCATCATCATTGTCACCATGGTCATAATCCCAATCACATCACCACCACAATCGCTGTTGAATCACAGGGAAATATTGTCTTTGCAGTAAAGCTCTCTCCCTAAGCATAATCATCTTATTCCCAGCAAAATCATGTTTTTGATTGCATAGTTTGGCACCACTTTGATCCTAATTACACTTTCTGCCTCAGGTCCTAGTAAAAGCCCTGTGACTATCATGGATAAAGATTGTCCATCTCAAGGATGGATATTGAAATGGGAAGGAGCTTCTTGAGGGCTCTGTTGATATATAACTATACCAGTTTTGCAATGCAAGAAGTTCACAGGTTATATTTACTTGTTTTATCATGCTTAATTCCACTAACCACAGTATCAAATATCCTGGAAATATGTTCCATGCCTTGAGAGATGGGTTAAAACGAAGGAGCTGCAAATGATTCTTTTGAAAGTTTGTCATTACCAAATCTTATTATGAAGCAAGCCCAAGGCATGTGCCTTTGGGGATGTGGGCTGACGGGATTGTTCCTGTAAGATTGGGACTGAGAGTTTGGGTGGGCTGAAATCAGGGACGTGGTTTGGTTGGAAGTGCCAACTGAATGGGAGATTGGGGGGCGATAACAAGTGTAAAGGGAATGATTTTGGGAGGTGGATGAGAGAGAGCTGCTATGAACAGTAAGCTTTTTTTAAAGTTAAAGAGAATCAGTCCAAAGCCAGTTCCCAGTGCTGGACTCTGTGGACTGGGTCTCTTCAGGCAGCTCCTTTAAGCCTCCACTCTTGTTTTGAAGACCTTCTTCCACACAAGTGACCTGCACCACTTGTCAGGGAAAGTCACTAAAGTGGTGCTCAGACCTGCCTTGCCTGCCATTAGAAGCCAAAGAGCATGTCCATGCACTTTCCTGCATTACTACATCAGACACAATGCTGACCCAGATGAAAATTGTAGAACTCAAGCAGCATGGTTAATAAACAGTCTACAAAAGAAATTGCGGTGCATGTAAATATTACACTGCATGATAGAATTTCAAGGTTGGAAACTTTTGAATGGTGAGGTAGTGAAATATGTAGAAAATTACTGCAAAAGTCAAACACGGAAAATCTGTTCAAGATATTTATTTGTCAGCAAATTACTGTCTGCATCCTTTTTGTTCAATTGTAATGATAGACAGAAGATAAATAACATGAATATAAATATGGAACTCGGACTAATAACATGAGGGCATTCTGCATGCTCAGTTTAGTATTTCAAATGATGAAGCCAAATTTTGATTAACAGCACTTGAAGTATTTCAGTTTTGTCTCTAGGGGAAAAAATTGACATTGACTTCAAAGTGATCAGATGAAAATATCAGCACAGGAAAGTGGACGCATTAGCTCCCATTAAGCCAATTTTGAAGGTACATCAAGATAGAAGTCTGCATGGATGCTCTAGAACTTAGAAATACCATTTTAAAATATTGTTTTCAGTCTCTACTAACAGCACATGCCGTTTGCAGCAAATCATCTCAAATACATTCAAGGAGGAGATGTAAATTAGAAAATGAGGAGACAGCTAAAGGCATCAAGGTTAAGGACTAATAAAGGAGGAGGATTCTTGCAAAAGAGAGAAGGAAAAGTGAAAGGAAATAAGAAAACAATTAAATTGCCACAGGGCTCATTATTTGGTGAAAATGATTTGGATCAAAGGATGAGGCATGAGAAGTGGTGAAGGGAAGATATTCTCTAACAAATGAAAAATGACAAAATAATTTAGTGTTTCACACAATATCTATGAGCTTTCTTAAAAGACACCTATGTGAGTAGTTTTAGACATATTCTTAACTAAAAAAGAACAAGACTGATGCACTAACCTCCTGAGATGAACAGGGCTTGGGAGTACAGCAAATAGTATTCCTGCAGTGCGAGGGATATACATCAGTTAGACAGCAGCGGTTGGATGGGGAGTTGCATCAGGCACTGAGAAATCAGTAGCCACTCATTCTGTGCCAAGTGCAATGAAGCCTGACTTTATATCCAGTAATTTTCTGTTTAATCATTTGTCATGTCTTTAATAAAAAGTAATTGATATCCAGTGATCCAGAGAAAGTGAATTGGTAGAAGTGCCAACTTTCAATGACTGGAAGTATCACATTCAAAAGTTGAAGGTCAGGCAGTGCTCTGTGCTCCTCTATTCCACATTTCTAGCTATTGGAATAGACAGCCTTCTGTATCGATTAACCAAAGGGAAATTCTCAGGAGTTTGGGTCAAAATTGAACCAATGTGCTCCAGTTCAATACTGCAAGGAGATAAGATGCCTTTACTATTTAGCTGAATTCAGTGAATTCTCAATTTATTTAACAGTTAAGAAGCTTCTAAGTCTCAAAAGGATATTAAATCTAAAAAATCTTTGAATTGATGCAAGATAACATCAAATGAATAAGACAGTGCATTTATCTTGCTTAAAGATAAAAAATACGCAAGTTGGAAATCTGAAATAAAAACAGAAAATGTTGGAAACACTCAGCAGTTTGGGCAACACCTATGGAAAGACAAATAGGATTAATTTGTTCAAATAGAATTAATCAGGTTCAAGGCCCTTTGTCAGAACTGACTGGTGGGGTGGAAGGTGGGGGACCAGTGGAGTTCTTGTCATTTCTCTATCCAGGAGGAGACGTGGTGAAAGCAGAGGTCTGGGAAATAGACAAGATGCAGACAAGGTTCTGTCAACAATGGTAGAAGGCAAGCCATGGTTCAGGATGAAGGAAGAGGCACATGTACAGAATGTTTCATCGTTGTTAAAACAAATGAATGGAGAAGGAGGAACTGGGAGAATAGAATGGAGTCTTTATTGAATGCAGGATGAGAGGAAGTATACTTAAGATAGCTGCGGGAGATGTGGGTTTGTTATGGCTGTTTGTGGCTATCCTAAAGAGTCAGAGATGGGCTATGTGAGGGTGAGAGCAGTATGGAAATTGGCAGAAAAGGTCATGAAATTTGAGTTCTGGATGAAGTAGCACCAATTTGTTGATATAACAGACAAAGATTTGAGTGAGTGGCCCTAAGTACAATTGAAACATAAACTGTCCCACACATCCCACAAAAAAGACAGGTGTAGCCTGGGCCATGCAAGTGCCCATGGAGAAAGTAAGTGAAGCTGAAGGAGAAGTAATTTAGCGTGACAAAAAATTCAGCCAGGCAAATGAGTGTGTCAGTGGAGGGGGACTGTTTGGGCATCTATTCCAAGGAAGGAGCGGAGACCCCTCAGACTCTCCTGACGTGGGATGGAGGTGTAGAGGGATTGTATGTTTCTGGTGAAGATGAACTGGTTCTGATGAAGGCTCTGGGACCTGAAACATTATCTGTTTCTCTTTTCATAGATGCTGTCAAACCTGCTGAGCGTTACTAGTTTTTTTTGTTTTTATTTCATATATGTTGCCTAAAGGGCAGTAGTCAACAAGGGAAAACCAGTCAGATGAAGCCATGATTTATTATAATACGCTCTGGTTAGATTTCACCCTGGATAAGGTGCTCAGTTTTGGTTGTCAAGAACCAAGGAATGCACTTAAGGATCAGAAGCAGCAAAGAAGCAGCTGATTCCTGGCTCTACAATAGGAACCGCTCAAAATTTTCAACCCAGAAACGAGGCATCCAGGGACGATCTTAAAACATGATATACCTAAAGAGGCCCCTTTCGCTCCTTAAACTAAACTGTGAGTTCAATAAGGAAACCCAGCTTCCAAATAACAGAGGATAAACCCAGGACTGTCGTTATTAACTTTCACTTGGGATAATAAGTGAACAGGACTTGGAATTTAATCCTGATAGAGTAATTGTACTGGAAAACATAATCACATCACAACACTGCATTTAGTTTCCATTTAGGCATAATGAGAAATGTTTGTGCCATAGTGGACAATTGAATCATATATCTTACAACACAGGAGATCATTTGAGTCATCATGCCCAGTCTGGCTCTTTCCCCATAGCCCTGCAAAATATCTTCTGTTTCAATATAGATCCAATTCCCATTTTAAATTTACTACTTAATCTGCTTTCATCTGGCTCTCTGGCAGTGCACTCTAGATAATAATAATATGCTGCATAAAAAAATTCTCATCTCCTCTTACCACCACCTCCTCAATCTAACTCTTGGCCAATAATCTTTAAAAAAAGCCTTGTCCTTTGGTTCACAACAATCTGCCAGCTGAGACAATTTCTCTTTGTTTATTGTCAAAATCTTTCATACTATGAAAACCTCTATTAAAGCCTCCTTAAGCTTACTGCTATAAGGAGAATAGCTCAAGCTCCTGCAGTCTCTCTTCAACCAGAGGTCCCTAATGCCAAAAACCAACTGGGTAAATCTTCTCAGTACACCTGATACTGCCAAGAGATACTTCTTATTTATTAGTGACGGTATTTATTGCCCATCCCTAATTGCCTTGGCACAGAGGACGCAATTAAGAATTAGGCATATTGGCGGGTGTGGAGTCACATTTGGCCGAACTGGGTAAGGAGGCTGATTTTTTTCCATGAAAGACATTAGCAAAACTGATTGTTTTTTAATAGCAATTTGGTAGTTTCTTGGTTACCATTACTGAGACCAGCTTTTAAAAAGCAACTTATTTATTTGGTTATAATTTTCAATTCCTCAACTGCCAAACTGTAATTTCAACTCAAGTCTCTAGATCAGAGGTCCAGAATTCTGGCTGATGGGCAAGTAACTAGTGGTACAAAGACGCCCTACCTCAACTTTAATGATATCCATAATCATATAGAGACCAGAGGTTTGGGGAGATTTCTTTGAAAGGTCATTCACAACGCATGCCGTTCAAAGTCTGTTATTTTCTCCTGGGTCAGTCATGCATGTGACACACCAATGCAGAAAGGCGCATGGACAAAGCAAGCAACGCATCTCTGAGCATCACTTTGGTGATTTCCCCAACAGATGGTGCAGGCCACTGGTGGTCTTCAAAGCATGAGTGGAGACCTGTTTTGGTGTAGCTGCCTGAGGAGATCTAGTCCATGGAGACTGGCACTGGGAACTGCTTCAGGTAGGTGCCCTTTAACTTAAGAAATACTTTTTCTTCATGGCAGCTATCTCTCTCAGCAACTCTACAACCCCCATCTTCCAAAATGTATTACATATTACACTATCTGGGACCTGCCTGTGATTTATAAAGATTTAGGAAATGTATTGGTATTGGTATTGGTTTATTATTGTCACTTGTACCGTACCAAGGTACAATGAAAAGCTTGTCTTGCATACCATTGCAAGATGCCACTGCTTTTGTGCTTATGACAATGTTTTGATCACAAGACAAGGGAGCATAAGTAGGCCATTCGGCCTATCGAGTCTGCTCCAAAGAAAAGGAAAAAAGAAAAAGAAATGAGAAATTGGTGGGGGGGGGGGGGGGCAAAAAAAAACCTAACCCCAATTTCCGGCCTTATCCCCATATCCCTTGATACCCCGACTATTTAGATATCTATCTATCTCTTCCTTAAACGCCTCCAATGATCTGGCCTCCACTACTGTACGTGGCAAGGAATTCCACAAATTCACCACCATGAAATTGTAAATCCCTTATGCTTTTTAATAGCCTCATCAGCTCGTCCTGCCATATTTAAAAATTTGAATACCTCCAGCACAAGATCTCTCCGCCTTGTACCCTTCCTCAAAATGTACCGTTTAGTTATATGACCACTCCTTATTCTTTCTAGAATAAATAACTTCATTACTGTAGTTCCCTCAATTTACTTTTTTTTAAATCACTACAGATGCCGTCAACATTCAAGGGCAGAGATAACATTGCTCCATTGCTTACGTACTCAAAGGACTGCAGCATGGAAATAACAGGAAAGGTTTTGTTGCAGAGTACTTTCCTGTATCTTCTTCATAAGGGCTCACTTGGTAAGGATTGCCTGTGATCAAATTTACACATTCCAGGAATTCAGGTTTGATTTCTGATTCTACTCAGTCTTTAGTTGTATGGGGATTTGGGCCAGGCACATACCTCATTGTGCTCAGATTTGAGAAAATGTAGGTAACCAGGGCATCCAACTTCTAATCACAGTCCAGCAATGGACATTTACAATGTATGAATGTCAATCCTATATGTTATTGTTATAAGTTAGGTTAAAAGAAATAACAGGCATTTATGCCATGCCTTTCATTCTCTCTGTTTGCCCCAAACTACTTTACTACCAATGAACTCTGTCTTTAAATTGTATTCGCTGTTTGTACAGGAAACAGGTAAGCCAACAAGCACATGAGTACCACAAACAGCAATGTGATAAAGCCCAGAGAATCCTGCCCAGAGCACATCTTTTCATCTGAGATGAATCTGTGCATTTCAGGAGCATTTCTATCTGTGAGAGGATATCGTGCTAGGGAAAGGTTGGGCTGAGCTGTGACACCCAACATGTTGTTCAGTGGCTGAGGTAGCCCATGGAGACAGCACATTGAAACCAAAAAACTGGAGATGCTGCAAATCTAAAATAAAAACAGAAGGTCAGGCAGCATCTGTTTCTCTTTTTGCAGATGCTGCCTGACATGTGGTGTTTCCACCATCTTTTGTTCATGTGCACAAAGCTAGCAGCTGGACGAGGAATTGGAGGTCATCCACTAAAGAAAATGCTTTAGAAGGAGAGTGGAGAGAATACAATGAGAGATGTAAATTAAAAGAATTGAGCCTTGAACGAGCTACACTGCTGTACCAGGGCAAATGTGAAGGAAGCAATGTTTAAGGGATTATTGTGTTAGAAATGGTAAAAAGGTCAAAAGATTCAATCATGTAGTGCATGTGTTTTTATGTGCTATGGGATTGAACTGCAGTGTAAAATCAATAGCCAAGCACAATCAGGACATTCTACTGTGTAAATACATACTGAAACTCTGGATTGAGCGCTTATGTAAATGCACATACAGGCAAAAGATCCTGGGTGTGCAGGAGTGGTGTCATTTGTCATGCAAGGCACAATTGATACTGATGCTGCTAAATCGAACTGCAGAAACTGCTGTCAGATTGTGACATTCTCAAGTCCAAACTTCGGCTCACAAACTTAAATAAAGTCAGTTGCAAAGGTAGGATGGGTAAACTGATTAAGGTGAAGTGATAAATTAGATTGAGAAGTATGATATTAGATCAGCAAAGACGCAGATCAGCAAAGTGAAGATTTTAAAATTTGCAATAAAATTATTTTTCATTGCAAAATAAACATTTCACAGGAAAACTGTTCCAAATGTAGCTAACTAAAGAACGATAACATTTGAGGCTGATAGTGTTGTGGGGTAAGACTGAGAACGGGGAAGATGTTCTAATAAACAGCAAAGGATGTCCAAAATACTGATTCAGAGAAAAAAATGAACAAGTAAATTAGCAGGTAATAAATTGTGAGAGTTTCTACATTTCTACAAAAAGGAAAAGTGTCTTAGAGTCAAGGCAGGAGAAATTGTGATAAGGGATTAAGGAAATTAATGAGAATTTAAACAGGTATTTTGTATTTGTCTTCACAGATAAGGACACGAAGAAACATTTCAGATATAGTGGGGGAACTAATGAACACAATCTCTGTAAATACAGAGTACTAAACAAACTAATGGGACTAAAAGGCAACAGGTCCTTAGGAATGGAGACACAAGAGACTGCAGATGCTGTAGCTGCAGCAAAAAACAAACTGCTGGAGGAACTCAGCAGTTGAGCACATATGTAATGGCAAAGGGATAGTCAATGTTTTGGGTTGAGACCCCACATCAGGACAAAAAAACAATCTGCTGGAGGAACTCAGCGTTCAAGCAGCATCTGTGGAGGCCAAGGAATAGTTGACATTTTAGGTTGAGACCGTGACTTTGGGTCTCAGCCAGAACTATCGACCTTCCATTTGCCTCCGCAGATCCCTGGGATAGATGGCCTGCATTCAAGGATTCTAAAAGCTATGTTTACAGATATATCAGGTGCATTCTCTGTGATCCCCCAAAATTATCTAGGTTCTTGATCAGTCCCAGTCCATTGGGGAAACAGCAGATTTAACACCACTGTTTAAGAAATGAGGGGGAGAGTAAACAGACAATTGCAGGCCAGTTAGCCTGACACCATCTGTTGGGATAATGCTGTTGTAAGTGCTAACAGTATGATAAGAAAGCACTTAATGGGCTTAAATGTTTCAGAATGAGCCAAAGAGAAAGCTCTTCATTCAAATGTTTCTGATCTTTGGAATTCTCTGCCATTAAGCCTGTGAATGCTGTCAGTGAATACATTCAAGGCTAAGATCAATAGATGTTTGAAATCAACAAATTTGAAGGTCATTTAAGAAGCTGCCATTGACACAGAAGATCAGTCACAATCTGGCTGAAAGATAGAGCAGCATCAAGAGCCCGTGTAGCCTTCCCCTGCTCCTGTTCCCTACTTCCTATGACTTTATGTGCTGCAGTGAAACAAGACAGCCCACACATTGCAAAGCAGGCATGGCAGTAATGGCATGCTCCTTCTCTGCATCTTTGTTGTTACAAGGTTAGATCGGCTTCAATAATGGACTAGATATCCGATCATTACTCTACCTTTTTGACATTGATCGGAGTGGGGCTGTCACAAAGCACTCTGACACTTACACCAGGATCTGACTCAGCCACCAGGATCTCCAAGCAATTGCAGGACTTCCAACTTGTGTCTGTCCAGACACTATTTAGAGCAGTTCAACCAGAGTCATCTCATGACATCCAGCAGTGGTCACAGTTGAGTGGTGCTGCTTTAAGAGTTTCTACTTTTGCAAACTAGTGCGAGATTCAGATCCAGATATTATGGACTGTAAATATGCACAACAGTGCAAGGGATCCAGAATCACCTTGCTTACATGCATGAAGCAGTGTGCCCAAAAACACCAAATCAAGCTGATGCAGGTTCCCCCATGTAGCACAATTTTGGTAAATGTTTTCATGGCAAAATATCTAGGTCCAAGAGTCCAGTGTTTGGTCCATGCATATGTGCTCAGTAGTAATATTTGTCAAGAAAATTAAATTGCTGTAAGCATGATAAAAAATTTTTTAAAGTGCACATCCAAGTGGAAAAGTTAAATGGCTCCAGGTAGGATCAGATGATTATACAGAAAGATTTGTTCAATGCAAAATGAAAGAAGAACATCTGGTAAGAAGTGCTATTTCATTATCTAATCTACTGGAAAAGACATTAGCTACTTCAGGCTGATATTTTATTTGATTCCAACATCACAAATTTTCTTTATAGCAATATTTATAAGTCAGTGAAAAAATCTGATGCAAATTGTTTGTTGAATGAAATCAGTAGCAAGGACAGATCAATGACAAGAGAGAGGGACTTTCAAAGGTAGGAATAAAGAAGGCAAGGGGCTACAACCATCAGCAAAGATTGAAGAGATTCGGACCCTTTCTGGAGAAAAGTGAAAGTGGATGCACTACCACAACAGGAAGTCAAGATAAATGGTGCATTTAAGGGGAAGCTGGATAAACATTTGAGGAAAAAAGAATAGAAGAATATACTCCCATAGTTAGAGGTAGGAGGACAGAGCAGGTTTGTGTGGAGATAGACCTGTCTGGTTCCTGCGGTGTAAAGTGAGTCATGTAAGGTGGGATATTATCTACAGGATACTGTGCGAGCAGGTATCTGAACGTCCCAGCAATCATAATAAGTAATGCTGCTGTAATTCAATATCAGGACATTACAGGGCAAGAAACACAGCTGCAACTAAAAAAAATGAATGGATCTTCAACTGTCATTTTTGCACATATTGTTTGTTTGAAATATATACCATTTCTTCATGTGTGTATTTGGAAAGTGGCAAGGAATAGCTCTAGCTTAACTCTGACTTAAATAAATCTCTGACCATGTGAAAATGTGTGATGAACTACATCACTGACTGAGCTTCAAGCTGTTGATGGTGGTTGATCTTCAAGCGGTTGATCTTAATGCCTTTTAAGACCTCATTGCAATGTGCTTTACAGCCAACAAAATATATCTTAAGCAGGAAACTTGTGGGAATTTTTACACAATATGTTAACTGTTGTGTAATAATTCCTGTTAACTAGGGATAACTATTAGGCTGTGAGGTAAAATTTCCTAGCTCCACTTCAAAGTAATGGTGTGGAGCACGGAGGAAGGTAGGAACTCAAGCATGACATCTCATGATAAAGATGCCACTTACTCAGCTTGGTATTAGAGTGTCAGTCTGGAACTGGGCTCCTGTATAGAGCAGTCCTTTTGACTCAGCAGCCTGACAGCTAAAAACCAAACACTGCGCTGCATGTGGCCATGTTGTCCTCAGGTTAAGGAGGAATGAAATCACCAAAGAGTCCTACGACTGGCTGCTTTTATCCTCAATAATAGTGTAGACATTGAATGGTAACAAGAATGATGCTGCAGCAACAGCCGAATAACACTCTGTGCCTGGACTAACGTATGAAGAGTGACCAGCTAGGTGAGGTACCTAACTCCAACTATTTTCATTCTCAGGATATTACTTGTTGCTAGGTTAAAAGGAAAAGGAATATTTTGGCAACAGTTTGTGAGAAGCTGACTCTAATGGCTGTTAATTTACAACCATTGGGATGGTGTAAGATCTTTATTTACACAGATAATTGCATCGCTAGCAAGGTCAGCATTTGCAGTCTTTCCTTAACTGCTCTTGAGGCGATGATGGTGAGCTGGTGCAGTCTGTGTGGTGAAGGTGCTGCTGTAGTGGGGTAAGGTGAAAAGTTCCAGGAATTCATCCCAAGGAACATAACAAGGTGCACATAAATTAGTCTGTCCACTCCCGCACACAGGTGAAGCAGAACCACATGCCAGATCAGCTGTCCAACCCACACAGCAAGTCCCATTCATCCATCACCTCTGGGCTCACAGGAAAAACTGGGAAATTTTGAGGAATGGCAACACAGAGAAGGAAAGGTGAATTCTGTGGTCTTTATATGCTTCATTGGAAGCTTGCTTGTGAATGAAGGAATGATGTCCTCTATCCTGAGGGAGCCAGGTGCTCCTGCCAAATGCTCAGAAGGCAGTGAAAGCAGTCAGCACTAGACTGCATGCATGAAATCAGGATCTAGGGAACTTGATTCTGTGGGCCAAAGAGCTTAGTGGTTCCACAGTGGTTGAGATGCGTGACTGCATCTTCAAATATGATTTGTACCAGTAGCATTAGATGTTGCTTAATGCACCACACACCAAGTCACTCACCTACCAATAGTACTTTCCCATGAATGCCATACTTATGTATGTTATAACATAGCCCCATTTAACCCTGCTGCACACCAGATTTCAGTTTGGACACACTGCCAGCTTGCCAGCACCCAGATGACAGTGTACACACTTCATGCTCTTTCTCTTTTAAAAGACACGGTAGCTTAAAACTGGAGCAGCAAGAGCTCACTATTGTGCCTCCTAGTTGTTTAATTTATGTTCTACCTGCGAATGCTGCTTATATGATGCTATGTGCCTGTGATGCTGCTGAAAGTAAGTTTTTCATTGCACCTCTGCATACACGTACTTGTGCATATGACAATAATCTCGACTTTGATCTTGACTTTTTGACTTCGAAGAGTCTCTGCTGCCCTGAAGGAGAAGAAAGTAGCGAGACAGAGATTGAGGTGGGTTTTACTGAGGGCATGAACAGTGGAGGGGTGGAAAATATTGACGATAACAGCACGATCATACCTAACACTAATTACACCTTACTTTCCACCCAACAAGTTTTCTTCTGCAGCAACAAACAATCTGCTGGAAGAACTCAGTGGATCGAGTAGCATCTGTGGGGGAAAAGGGATTGTCAATATTTCAGATTGAAACCACTTGCCCCAGAAGCAGCTCGACCCTTTGACTTCTTCCAGCAGATTGTTTATTGCTCTAGATTCCAGCACCTGTAGTCTCTTGTGTCTGCATGCTTTCTTCTGATTTACAAGCTGCAGCAGATGGAAGCTGACACTCCGACGGAGCCCACCTCTGCAGACAACCTTACTCCATTTCAGATAACTCAGCAACCTAAAAACAGAAAATGCAGGCGATACAGGAAGAGAAAATCAGTGATGATAACAATTACACAACATCATTTGAGTTTTTCCACTCACAACCACAAGCTAAAATACCAATAGCACACATTGAGAAACCAGGCATCGGCAGCTTCCTTTCAGGGGAGAGGGAAAGGAGAATACAGGTGCAAGATTGCTGGAAGCCAAAGTTTCACACTAGTTCAGCTATAGTGGATTTGGATCAGGACCTTGATAGATGGGGCTGATGGGGATACTTGATGGAACGCAGTGGATACTAACAGGCCTGCAGGAAGTTCAGCATAAATGTGAACGAGAATGAAGAAGAATCCATTATCAATGTGACAAACACTTAATTGGAGGTCATACTTTCCAATAAGAAAGTCATGGGCAGCTGCATTTGTGCACTGAAAAAAAACTAAGCATAATGTTCTGATGGTTAACGTCAGTTCCAATGAACCACAACCTGCTCGAAAAAACATCTGAGTGCTGCTGTGTGAGCTCAGGTGCAGCCAACATGTCCAAATTGTGTGAAGGGATAATGAGGAAAGTATTAACATTTCAGGTCAAAGATTAATTCTGACGAAGGGTATCCCACCTGAAACATTAACTCCATTTCTCTTCCCACAGATGCGACATGACCTGCTGAGTATTTCCAGCATGTTCTGTTTTTACTTTAGATTTCCAGTATCTGCATATTTTTTTGATCTTCATCTTCACGTTGAATCTTCTTTTTCCCATGGGTATCGGATTTAAATTTAAATTCTTGGATTACCCATTGTACAGAAGTAAAAGTGCACTCAAACTGAGAATAATAATTCCAACTAAGTAAAAGAATTAGAGTCATAGAGTACTACAGCACAGAAACAGGCCCTTCGGCCCATCTAATCAATGCCGGCCTGGTTTTCTGCCTAGTCCCATCTACCTGCACCTGGACCATAGCCCTCCATACCTCTCTCATCCATGTACCTATCCAAACTTATCTTAAATTTCACAGTTGAACCCACATCCAACACTTCCGCTGGCAGCTCATTCCACACTCACACCACTCTCTGAATGAAGTAGTTCCCCCTCAGATTCCTTTAAATATTTCACCTTTCACCCTAAACCTATGACCTCTAGTTCTCGTCTCATCCAACCTGAGGGGAAAAATCCTGCAGGCATTCACCCTGTCTATACCCCTCATAATTTTGTATACTTCTGTAAGACCTCATTCCCCTGCGCTCCAGGGAATAAAGATATCTTTATTAGTCACATGTACATCGAAACACATAGCGAAATGCACCTTTTTGTGTAGAGTGTTCTGGGGACAGCCCACAGGTGTCGTCACGCTTGCGGCGCCAACATAGCATGCCCACAACTTCCTAACCCGTATGTCTTTGGAACGTGGGAGGAAACTGGAGCACCTAGAGGAATTCCACGCAGACACAGGGAGAATGTACAAACTCCTTACAGAGGCCAGAATTGAACCCGCGTCGCTGGTGCTGTAATAGCATTGCGCTAACCGTTACACTTCAAGGACAGCTTCTATTCCCACTGTGATAAGAATATTGAACGGTTCCCTTATACGTTGAGATGGACTCTTGACCTCACAATCTACCCTGTTTGACCTCACACCTTATTGCAATGCACTTCCCTGTAGCTGTGACACTTTACTTTGTACTCTTTTTTTTACCTGTACTACCTCAGTGCATTCTGTACTAACTCAATGTATCTGCACTGCGTAATGAATTGATCTGTACGAAAGGTATGCAAGACAAGTTTTTCACTGTACCTCGGTACAAGTGACAATAATAAACTAATACCAATACACTACCATGCCTTCCCAGTCCTAACCTATTCAACCTATCCTTGTAACTCAGGTCCTCAAGTCCTGGCAATATCCGTGTAAATTTTCCTTGCACTCTTTTAAGCTTATTGATATCTTTCCTGTAGGCAGGTGACCAGAACTGGACACAATACTCTAAATCTGGCCTCACCAATGTCTTATACAACTTCAACATAAGATCCCAACTCCTGTACTGAATGCTCTGGTTTATGAAGGCCAATGTGCCAAAAGCTCTCTTTACAACCCTATCTACCTGTGATGCCACTTTCAAGGAATTATGGATCTGTATTCCCAGATCCCCTTGTTCTACCCCATGCCTCAGTGCCCTCGCGTTCACTGTGTAAGCTTAACCCTGGATGAACCTTTCTGCAAAAGGAACGTGGCCCTTCAACCTTGCTTCGGTGGAGAATCAATCGCCGCATTCATTGATAATCATGCCGAGAAAAGTTTGATCACAAGAGGTACTGATTCTTCAAAAGCTGAGTTAACTGAGAGAAAGTTATTCCTCTCCCCACCCCTTGTAGGTACCTCTTATGTAGTTTGATCTAAATCTTAAAATGAAATCCATCCTGCTTAAAACATCCTTCCTTGCTTCAGCTCTCTTAGATTATAAAAGGCATGCATTTCTGGTCTTAACCTTTGCATCCATATCAGTTGATCTTTAATTTAAATCTACAATATCCAATAAGCTAGAATTTCTGACACATGTTGCATTTAAACAGTAGAATTAAAATTGACAATTGCACATTAGTCAAATTACAATGACTCTGTGATGTCACTGAGCAGTTTAAGTATTTCCAAGTGCTGAGATCTCACACTGTCATTCATCTTTTGGGCACATTCTTCTGATTCCTGTCTAAGGAAACAATGTTGTATTGAGGAATGTTTGAATCCATCCTCAAAGATCATAACCCAAGGACTACCAAAGATCAAAAGAACAGGACAAATGATAAGGTAAATAGAGATATATTAATCTCAATTCTTAGTTTGAAAAGCTTATGCTTGGACTTATATTTTTCAAACAAGAGCATTCTGCCTTTCTAATAAATCCCTTGCTGCCTTGGGCTTACAAAACTGGTGCTACATTATAGGTAGTTAACTGTTCAGCATGTGGTGTTGTGCTACAAATCTAGAGGAAAAATATCAAGCTTGGCAAAGTTACAGAGAAGATTTACTCAAATAACATCTGTAATGAGAGTCTTCATTTTTGAGGAGAGATGGGAGAAGCTGGGGTTGTTCTCTGAGAGAAGGGAACTTCAATGGGTGACTTAAGAGAGGTATTCACAATTATCCCTCTGGGTACCTGCACTCCTCAAATTCTTGCTTCAAACCCCTGAAGTTCTGGCTCCTTGAGTATCGCCCAGTTTAATTGTAGGTGAACTCATGCCTTCACCTGCCTCAGCTACAAGATCTGGAGTTTCCTCCCTCAATCTCTGCCTCACTACTGTCTCCTCCTTCAGGGCATTTCTTAATCTTGCCTCTTTGACCAAACTTTTCATCATTGGCTCTAATCTCTCCTTGAGGCACTTCACTACTTTGAAAATGACAGATGAAGTTGTTGTCATTCTGAAGCAGCTTGATAAGGACAAATCCAGAAAGTGTGCCAGACAGGATGGCAGCCAAAAGACACAGAATTCAAGTAACTGGATTCAGAACCGGAGGGAAAAAATGTAGTGGAATCTTTTCATTGCACTCTGGTGTTATGATCTGCAATACACTGCATGAAAGAGTGATGGAATCAGATTCAGCAGTGATTTTGGAAAGGGAAATAGATAAATATTTGAAAAGGAAAAGAAAAAAATATCAGGATAAGAGGATTGTGCAAGATTGTGAGGCTAATTGGATTGATCTTCTAAAGTCCTGGCACAGGACTGGAAGAACAAATGGCCTCCTTTTATGCTGCCGGATATTATCGGAATTAAATTTGACAGCTTCTCAAAGTGAGTATTGGGGGTTAAGACTGGGATTAACCTGCATCCTATTGCTTTGATTGCAGCTACAATGAAACCACAAGTCAGTTTTAAATGCCAGCCCTTGTCACACGATGGCCATGGTTTAATTTGTCAGGGTGGCTCAAATGCAGAGTGAAGTAATGCTGCCAATATACTGGGAATTGACCTCCACTGCGCATGGGGCACATCAACATGTTGAGGGTGTGAAATCCCTCTCATCTGTGGTGCACCTGAGGGTTGACGTGTGGGACAACTAACAGAAAACGCAGGTTTTCAATTGTATCCTTCACCAGGAGGAAGGCTGAAACCACAGAAAGCTCCATATTGTACTGGATAACTACCTTCTGGGACATCAGAATAAAATACATTAGCTTGCTCAGAAGACAAAGTATCAGTGACCTCATTCACACACCAGAAGACAAAGCAAATAGCTGCGTCACCAGCCCGTGGGTAGCCCAAGGCATTAAGCCCACGGCCATTGTCACTTTGACACCCCTGCTCCAAGGATGCAGCAGGTGACTGATATCAATGAGGACATCTTTACTGAGGGTTGATGTCTCACTTGTTCCTCACTGAGGTTCAAGTAGAAGAATTGTTCCCTGAACTTGGGTGAATAGGTCACCCTGACAAGTCTCAATCCTCCTCCTCCCTATCTCAACAACTTGTCCTACTTCTCAACTCCTCTTTTCCATCCCATATCTGGGAACTTCACCTTACTGCAGGTGCAGTACCTGGTGTACATGAGCAGCCCCAGGGATAGAGTGAAGGGTAACGTTCTTACAGTTTTGCACCACACTGCAACTATTGCATTATGTGTGGTTTAAATATACTGTAGCGAATTTACAGCTCCCATATTTACCAACTGGTCTGATCAGACAGACGTGTCAGCTTCACATAAGCTTTTTCCTACTCTGTTTACTTTGACGTTGACCTCCTGCCCCAATGCCAGCACAAACACCAAGCTTACTCATGTATCCCCACTAAAGTCCAGGTTTGCAATGCTAGTGTTGGTCTAATATCACCAGTGGCATCTTTTGCCCTGTCGTAGACTGTGTTGGCACCTAGCCCCATGCTGGTCCTGTGGTCACCACCTGAGCAGCACAATCTTCCACAGGTTGAAGCACAGCCCTCCCTCTGTAAGTCAATGGGAGATATTAGTTCCCTAGGGGAAGGTAAGTAATTATGTTTTATTATTTAATTAAGTTAGTTTTGATGACTTTTAAATGCTATTTGGTGTTCTGGGGTGTTTTTTAAATGTAAAGAAATATTAATATTTTAAATTTTTTGTAAAACCTTTTTTATTGTTTTACATGTCCTGAGTGTGTCTAAGATGTTACAAACATTGAATGTTCCTGCTAAACTGACAGCCCAGACAGCCACTGAGCCTGGGACCTCACAGGCTATCAAAACCATTGTGTATGTAGAGCCAGCTGCCTGCACTGAGACAGTCTCTGCACAGCGCTCAGCCATGCAGAAGTGTTGGGAGCTGGGAGACTACACCCCCTAGAACATACAGCCAGCCCAAGGCAGATGGCCAGAGTTCTGAGGGAATGGAAGATCTTCCCCTTTACTCATTCTAATGGTGCTTCTTTCCATGCTGAATAAAAATTTAAAAAATGTTGAAAATGATCAGCAAGTCACGCTGTGTCTGTGAGGGGAGAAGCTGACTCAACCTTTCGAAGTCAATATTCCTTTCTGTCCATCCTTTGCCTACTTGCATACATCTCTTGTCTGAATCGGCTACTCCTTTTGATAGAATGTTCAGCAATCGCTCCATTTTCTCCTGAATTCTTCATTGTTGGTATCTTCATGCCCTTAGTTTCAAACCCCTGTGTAGAGGTCCCAAGAAAATACAGTTTAATTCCTCCCATAAACTACAACTGTTGGTCAAACTTTCATGCTAACCTGGATGAGAATTATCTCTGCCTTTGTAGTAGATTGCATTTTCATTTTTCCCTGCCTGTATTGGACACTAATACTCTCAGTCAGGTACACAACATTTCAATGCTGACTAACTCACTTTCTAATCGGCCTCAACAATGGCTAGCAATTTGCAGATTCTGTCATAGAAATTTGTTATTTATGATCTAGAAACAAAATGGTAATACAGCATAGTTTTGAAATACGTAGTTTTGTTGACGGCACTTTTAATAGTGATTTTGAGAACCAGCCAGTCAGCATATACCATTAACATTTCTTATGCAGCGACATTATGTAAAGGGATGAAAGATTCTGTAATGTGAGTGAGGAATGCACAATATTTTTGCAAAATTTGAGAAGCCTCTTTTTTTCTTTTCATCATGTCCTTGTCAACTGCACTTTGTAACAGGCAGAAAGTTGGCCTCTTATTATGTTATGGAGCCAACGAACAAAGCAATACGTCAGAGATAATGTCAACAGTACAGGACACATATGCAAATAAAGGAATAGAACAATTCTTAAAAATATATGCAAGGAATTCTATAGTCTCACACAGGAATGTTAACAAGGTGAAAAGTATTAGGAATGAAAGTAATAAGCTTATGGAATTTAAAATAGAGATAACTTTGCAGCAAACATAATGTACAGCAGGAAAAGATTATTATGCAGCATATTATTCTGACTTAGTCAGCACTGCTCTCACCTTTGTCTGCTGCAGTTCACTGTACAGCTTGCCTCTGCTTCTGAGTCAGAAGGTCGTGAGTTCAAGACCCAATTCACTTCACACAAAATTTAGGCTGACACTGCATTGGCAGTGATACAGTTAACGTTACAATATTAAGTAAATGTGTTAACTTTACAATATTTGTCCTTGCAATCCTTTCCACTTGCCTTGGTGGGCCAAAGGGCCTGTTTCAGTGTTGTGTCTCTCTATGACTCAAAGCAAGTTGTCCCTGGTAGTCTAGTTAACATTTGTCCTTCAACCAACATCAATAAACCTGACAACCCAGTGGTTACTATATTGGTGTTTGCTGGACCTTCAGTTGCTCAAATTGGCTCTGACATTAGAACAGTGACTACACTTCATTGGATGCAAAGTGCCCCCTGAGGTTTGGAATGGCACTGTATAAATTGAAGTTGTTCCAAAGGTTAAAAATGAATACCACAGGATATCACAGGGACAATATCATGTGAACCAATAACCAGATTACATGACATATGTTTTTCAAATTTTGTTTCCCTCAGGATATTCCCACTTCCCCAATACAAAGTCAAGGAAAAGTGGGTGAAGATTCCATATGCTAGATCTTGTCCTTGATAGGACTCTGGAAATTTGAGGGATTCAGAAGATCTGCTCCTGTCTAAGATTTAGAAGTAAAAAGGTGTAAATGTTGCAAAAATATTGCATTCATCAGCTAGATCACAGAACCTTTCATTGTTTTTAGAAAAAGTTGCTGCATGACCTCTATCTGTGCTTTAACATGCATGTGCTGCCCAGTTGTAAGAGGTGACTCAAAAAGCTGGAGGATGGTTTGCATTACAGTTTCTAAATGAGGCCCTGCAGCATTCAAAAAACGTTTAAAACTGTGGGGTCGTTTGGTGGAGACAATGGAAAGGGGATGAAAATGGGTAAGCCCAAATCTTAGGCCATAAATATATGAAAGTTACAAATAAATTCAATAAAGAATTCAAGATAACTTTCTTTGTTCAAAGGTTGGTCAGAATGTGGAATTTGCTACCATTTGGAATGGCTGAGGATGATTGAAGGGGAGGTCAGATAAGTTCATGAGAAAGAAAGCAATAAAAGAACTTGCTGATAGTGAGATAAAGTAACTGGCAGAGCTTCTTGGGCCACAAGGCCTACTTTTTCTTGGTAAATTTAATGTAAAAAACTACTGCCGAAGAATTCTACCCAAAGGATTGACTGGTTGACTGTTGCAATAGAGCAACAACAATCATTTCAAGCTTGGGCCTCCACTGTCTTGGGCATTGCGAAAAGGAGTTTACACATTTGCATATCTGAAAGTATGCTGCTTGAGACTGAAGTTGGGTCCAAGGATTCAGGGATAAAGAAGGGCCATAGGCAAAGAATCGTGGCCTGTTGTCAGAGGCTGGAGATTGGTGGGGGGGGGGATGGGTAAGAAGGTTGTCAAACAGAATGCTGGGATGCTGGGAGGGGGTTTTGGCAGAAAGATTGGGTCTAAGAGGTGGGCATGGACAGCAATCAGTTAGGTTTTCAAGGATGGGGGGCATTGGAAGATTGGGGCCATCAAGGCAAAAGAGAGTCAGGAGTTAAAACATCAGGAATCAGAGGTTCAGGGCCACTGGGAGAAACCTGAGGCTCAGGGGTTCTGACTTAGGCTTTGGAGGAGTGCAGTGGACCCATGTGAGCTTGAACAGGGATCACTCTTGAAGGTTCAAAGGTATGTATGGACTTACCTCACAGGGGTCCCAATCCAGTCCTCTGCTGGTAAAACCTTTTTATCCCAAAAGAGCCTAATCACAGGTGCTCCCAGGCCACCTGGTCTAATTTCCCCTGCACCACTCCAGAAAGGAGCATTCTATAATGAATGATATCATCCTGTGCACAACTGACACAGGCATTATCTCAAATGTGCAAAGGTGAATCACTCCATGAAGTGCCCAGTCAGATTTTGGGAATGTCATAAATGCTTGTAATTGCCTGTCACTCTAGGTAAAGTCAATTTTCAATTGCACAATATTGGAAACATGCTATGCCATTGAATTTCTAGACCAATGTACCAATAACTAGCTAAAAATCAATGCAAAATCATTGGGACATCATGTTCCAGCTGTACAAGACGTTGGTGAGACCACACCCGGAATATTGTGTGCGGTTCTGATCGCCTGAGTACAGGAAGGATGTCATTTGGCTGGAAAGGGTGCAGAAAAGATTCACAGGGATGTTCCCAAGACTGGAGGGCTTGAGTTATAGGGAGAGACTGGATAGGCTTGGGCTTTTTTCCATGGAGTGTAGGAGGCTGAGGGATGATCTATAGAGATATATAAAACTATGAGGGGCATAGATAAGGTGACTGGGCAGTCTTTTTCTCAGGGTAGAGGAGTCTAGAACTAGAGGACACAGATTTAAGGTGAGGGGGAAAGAATTGAAGGGCATCTGTAGGACAACTTGCTCACACAGAAGGTGGTGGCTAAGTGGAATGAACTGCCAGAGAAAGCAGTGGACATGGGTACAATTAGAATTACAATAGGCGGCACGGTAGCGTAGCGGTTAGCGCGATGCTATTACAGTGCCAGCGATCAAGGTTCGATTCCCATTGCTGTTTTTAAGGAGTTTGTACATTCTCCTGTGTCTGCGTGGGTTTCCTCCGGGTGCTCTGGTTTCCTCCCACATTGTAAAGATGTACAGGTAGGTTAATTTGGGTTTAAAGTGGGCGGCGCAGACTCGTTGGGCCGGAAGGGCCTGTTACCATGCTGTAAATAAAAAAAAAAGAATGTTTAAAAGACCTTTAGGCAGGTACAAGCATAGGAAAGGTTTAGAGGGATATGGGCCAAACATAGGCAAATGGAACTAGATAGGCAACTTGGCTGGCATGAACAAATTGGGCCAAAGAGCCTGTTTCCATGCTGTATAACTCTGTGACATCATAACTATGTGCCAATGTAGATCAGGAGTGAAGGTCAAAAGTGCTATTAGGGTTTCAGTGGTGGAGGTGATTAGGGGTTGCCAGATGTGGAGTTGAATGAGGGGTGTGGAGCTTGTAGGGAACAGTATTGCGGGCACTTCCTGACCACTGAGCATTGTGAGGATGTAAGTTATATGAAAATGCAGTTTGGTGTCACCAGCTGTTTTGCATCAGGATATAGACCTGTGGAAGTGATAATATTCAGGAGCTCTGAATACAACAAGATGGCAGAGGTTGCTGAAAAGGACAACCCAGTGCTAGTAAAGATATGAGGCGTGGAGGCTTCCACTTCCCCTGAAGGTGCAAAGTGAGCTAGATCAGTAATTAATATACAGAGATTAAAGAAAAAGAATAGAAAGCATCTTTAGGTTTCTCTGGGTACTGGCCTTCCAAGCATGGGCCGTATATTATAAAAGTGTATTCTTTGTTTACCAGGATAAAACAGTCTGCTTGATTAGCGTCTGATCAATTACCCTAAACATTCATTCCCTCCACCACTGGCACATGGTGACTGCAAAATTCCTGTTTTGCCAGCAATGCCTGGACACTAGAAGGAGAATAAACTAAAAATAAAGGCTAGTTTGCTATCGACCACACAGTCCACTCATCTTCTGTAACTTCCAATAGCCCATCGGGATGGTGTGCAACTTGGAGGGGAAGCTGCAGGTGAGGTGTCTGTCTGAGGCCGATGTTCTGCAGCTTGTGCCACAGGCAGAGACTTGGCAATAAAAAGTAATGTGGTGAATTGTGAAGTCATTCTTTTGGGTATGAAGAAAAAGGGAATAAATGCTACTAATGTCATGGACAAATTTTTATTGGTTGAAAGACAAGTTTCTAAAAAGGCATTCAAAATCCTTGGCTTTACAGAGGCATTAAAGCAAAGATAGTCTGCTAAAGCTTTGAATCTTTTGCACTGGATATTATTTTTTGCACTATGACTTACCATTTTACAGTTGTCTGAAATTCAGACTGTGAAACTCACTGTGATGATTGGCAACTACATTTCTGTCCTTGTGCCCAAAATGACTACTCAATCTGAGCCAGTTCAATCGTGTGTATTAGCTATCACTATAAGTGTTTAATGCTGGTATTCAGGGGCATGCAGAAGTTCTATTAGTCATGATTTTAACGTGCAGTCAATATTCAAAGAAACAGGTCTCTCTCCTTACTGGCATCTCAACTTATCTGCCTGCCTCAGAATGAGATCAGCGTGCTACCCCTCCCTGTTATCAACAGAACTACCATTTTACTGTTGCATGGGTTACACAACAAATATCCTATTTGAATATGGGCATTTCAGAGACTGCGTGAAGAGCCTCTGCAATTTTTGTCATGGGCCTGGTGACACTGCTAATACCACACAGTTGGTGGGATCGAGTGGGAAGGCCACCTTGTAATCTGAAAATTTAGAGGGATGGGGGAAGCAGTCCAAGAAGAAAAAGTCTTAGCTTTTCATGTTATGTGTGTACAGTAATTCCCATTCCCCTTGGAAATTCAAGCTCCTCACACACAGTGATCTCTGAGGTTGTTAAAGCAGTGGCATCAAGGGGGAAATAAGTCATTAAGACAGCAGGGCTGCTGCTTCAGCACCCCTGGTTCTCATTACAAACATGGTATATTGTACTGTAAACACACACTGTGAATATCTTTGAACACATATCCCCCATGTTCTGATCCCATGCTCTTTGCAGAACTTCACAGAGGTGCTGACAGGCAGTGTATCATTGCTCTGCCTAACATTTATCCTCAATCTATACCTCTAAAGAATGGTGCCAGGGCTGTACTGTGGTACCGCAGGTGGTGTAGCTGTCTCACAGCGTCATTGACCCATGGTTGATTCTGACCTGCAGTGCTGTTTGTGCAGAGTTTACTCATTCTCCCTGTGACAAGGTGTTTTCCACTGGGTGCTCCAGTTTCTTCGCATGTCCCAAAGATATGTGCTTTTTTGGCTAAATGGCTACTGTAAATTACTCTAGTGAAAGTAGAAGCAGATTTGGGGGTTGGGGGGGTGGAAGAGGGTGATAATAGGTGTGTAAGAAAATAAGTTACAGGGAAATCAATAGGTGAAGGGAATTGATGGGATTGGTCTGAGAGTCGGAAAAAGGAAGAGCATGAATTTATGCAGCTCAGGGATATTTCCTTCCTGTAGCTTTATGGTGAAAGAAAAATGGCAGATCATTCAAAGTCTGAAAAATCAGGTCATAGATGTGCAGTGTGCTGCCTCCCTCCGCACACGTGACACACATAATAAGTGCCTTGGTATATTTCACCAAGATAAAGGTTCAACATAAATATGACATGGTTGTTGCTATGTTATTGTTAGTATGTGCAAGTGAGATAAAAGAAAATTCATGCCAAATTTACAACTGTATCCAGCTCTGTGTTCATATTTAGTCAAAGGTCTAGATTCTTTTCCACCTGTGACGCTTAATGGACACATAATGTGGTTCAGATTTCCAGAAGAACCTCAATGAATTATTGGAATCCTTCCCCTCTCAGAAAGCTGACAGTTAATAGTTCCTCATGACATTGCAAGAGCTATTTGCTCAGCATCTTACTGGCTATAAAGAACATCTGTGTGATGCTACAGTTAATCTTAAGAGGTGACCTAACATGATTAATCTCTTAGCCTTCTTGAACAGCAAACTCAAAAAGATTAACCAACAAAGTCATTGACTAAAAGACCCTCACTTGATACAAAATTGAACATGAAATATGTCACCTCAATAACAACCTGCACAAGAGTATTATGGTGACAAGAACAGACAGCAGAAATACTGGAAATGCATTTGACTGAGAAAATAAAAAATGTTATCTTAAAGAGGTTTGCCTAATAACCCTTAAATGCTTTTCTCTTTAGCTCTTCACCTTTGAAGATGGTCTTGGAAGCTGACAATAGTTACAAGGACATGGGAATAAGGACTGTATGTTCTGCCCCTTGAACCTACTCCACCGTTCAATTGATTTGTGAATGATTCTGCATTTTCATTCCACTTCTTTGTCCTGATTCACTTGTTTGATAAAAATCTTTCACCTCAGGTTTGAAATTTCCAACTGACTCAACCTCAGCAGGTCTTTCATGGACAGAGGTACATCTCCACCACTGCTTGTATGATGAAGTGCTTGCCAACATCACAACTGAGCAGATGAATAGAGTTAAGCTGTTTTTGTTCCCTTGTTCTGGATACTCCCACCCAAGGAACTAGTTTCTTTCAATCTTTCCCAATCAATTACTTTAATCATCTTAATACCTCAATTATGTCCACAATCCTTTCAGTGCTGCAGCCCTTCCAAGGGTAATTTCTCTTTCCCAAGGTCTGATGCCCGATGCAGAATGCCGGACTCTAAAAGCATTGGATGATAGCACATTTCATATTTATGCGCTGGCAGCATTCTTGAAGGGTATCACAGCTCCCCTCCCACCACTCCCCCTTTCACTGCATTACAAACCCTGTCTAATCTCTAACTCATCCACTCCAGATTAAGGGTCTCAACTCGAAACATCAACTGTCCATTTCCCTCCACAGATGCTGCCTGACCTGCTGAGTTCCTCCAGCAGCTTGTTTTTTGCTCCAAATTCCAGCATCTGCAGTCTTTTGTGTCTCTGTCCAACTCCCTAACCTGTTCTATTTCAGATGAAAGGTCAAAGACTTGAAATGCTAACTCCATGTCTTCCTCAATAGATAGAGTCTGACCTCATTTTATTTTTATGCTTATTAAGGGATTCTGAGATGACTGCTCGCACTCCCCATTCTTTCCCACTTTGAGATCAGCTTGCAAGCTACACACTTGGGATCAAAACTGGGAACTGTCAATATCATGCAACTCATGCTCACCTCATAAAATTAGCGCACTTTAGGAAACTTTAATATGAGTCTTTTAGGTTGCTATTCAACTTATAATTATTTCTCTAAACCAACAACCATCATGGGTCAACAGATAAATCAAATTACAGCCAACTTCATACTTCTGGGTTGTAGTCACTGTTGTAATGTGAAAGCAAGATTCCACAACCAAATAATCTGTATCCTTCTGATCAGGGTTCGAAGACCACTAGTGCTCAGGACATCAGGAAGAACTCCTCAGCTCATGTTCAACATTATATGATAGGATTTATTATATCCACCTGATAAGGTAGATACAGATTCAGTTTAAAGTTTCTTAGAGGCAGAGAGAGTCACACAGCAATACAGCAGATACAGACCCTTTGGCCCAGTCAGTCCATGCCAACCACGGTGCCCACCCAACTAGTCCCAATTTCCTGCGTTCGGCCCATATCCCTGCAAGCCTCGTCCCTCCATGTACCTATCCAAGTGCTGCTTAAATGATACTATTGTACCTGCCTCAACTACTTCCTCTGGCAGCTCATTCCACATACTCACCACCCTCTGCATGAAAAAAATTACCCCTCGGGTCCTTTATAAATCTTTCCCCTCTCACCCTAAACCTATAACCCCTAGTTTTGGGCTCACCTACCCTGGAGAAAAGACTGTAACCATCCACCTTCTCTAGGCCTCTTCTAAAAGATGGCCCCTCTAACAGAATCACAGAAAGGATCAGCATTAAAGGAGATAATTTGGTCCATCCCATTCCCCCACCCTCTTCCCATAAGTCTGCAAATGTTTTCCTTCCAAATACTGATCCAGTTCTATGTCCAGCACTACAATTGAATTTCCCTCCACTACCCTTCAGGTAGTACACTCCATCTCTTCTTTCAATGCACCGGGAGCATCAACCTAGACTGAGTCACTTGGAGAACTCAAACCCACAACTTGTTAAATCAGAGGAAAAAATAAGATTATATGAACCATGGAACTGTCTATTTTGGAGAAATGACAAACATTTGGAGATGTTCTTATCCATAAGAAAATCTCTGATCCTCTCTTTATCCATAAAAACAGGCTGTAACTCTGAACTATTCCAGGAGACACATGGGCTATGCAGCTTTCCAGGTCTCTATCACTGGAATACTGGCCGGAAATACCTGACCTTCCAGTATGTATCTTTATCTCCTGTCAGAAGATGAATGGGTGGAGTTTTTTCGCTAATCATTGACCTTTCACTCACTGGTGAAGCTGGTCCTTCTGCACACCCCTGGGAACTGGAATCTTCTGGAGTTTGTCTCTGCCCCCAGCCTTCCAGGATCTGCCAAGATTTTCTAGTGTATTTGAACTGCTGAATGATTGGAGGACTCTGGCTAGGGGAGACCCTGGGAAGGAATGGCTTGGTCTGGGACTCTGGGGTGGTGGCGATAAGGCAGGGGCTGGTGGGGGGAGTTTAAAATTTTGAGTCTTACAATATTCAGTTGAATTCTCATTGAAACCGCTGGTGGAAATCAATCGTGGACTGTGGCCAAGAAACAAGACGGGGACCTCAATGTAAGTGATAAATGTCGTAAAAACTGCTACAATTATCCCTTCCTCAGGACCCTCCATACTTCACCAGCAACATCCAGCATCCACATCACTTACAACTCATCACTTGTTGCTAGTTGTAAAAAACACTCCACTGTCAGATTTTCCATGTCGAACAGGAAATCCACTGGATTGTCAGTTTCTCTCGGATGCACAGTACCGCAACAGTTTCTGTTCAACACTACTCCCCCCATCTAAACTGTTCCAAAGGAATATGACAGGGTGGCAGGGAACAGAATATTCTGAATGCATCTAGGCATAATCTTATATAAACAAAATTTTAACATAACTTCATTTTAGAACTGGTTTTGTTAATGCAGGCTGGTTTTGTTCATGATTTCAGTTGTTGATATATTTGATCAGATGGTGTGGGAAATTCTCCAATGACTTATGTTACTGCATTGTGGTTAACGTGAGATAACTACACAAAACAAACAGGATTTGAAAGATCTACCTGCCAAAAGACTCAGTTAACTGTGCATATTTTTTTTGTTACTGATTTTTAGTTATTTTCCGATCAATCATGATGACCACTTACAGTTTAAGACCTTAAGACCATGTAGTGAATTTCCTTTGCATCTTCAGAGTCATAAGAATGAATATTAATACATTTGAGAAACACGATTTGACCTTTTGAGTACTCCTTAACATGATAAACTATTTTTTTGAGGGGATGCCTCTTTAATGCTAACGTCATGGACCAGTCAGCAATAAGACCACTACAGTGTTAGATTCATTGGTTGAGGGATAGCCAAAGCAGTGAGGCAAGTAGCTGATAAATAACGATGGAGCCGAGGTCTGACCCACTTATGGTACAGTCTCAAGGAGCTTTATGGCCCCCTCCTGTTGCTATCTTTCCCATTTCTAAAGCAGCCCCAAAGCTGTTGAGGAATAAATAATAGAAAATCCAGATCATCTGTAAAATCCATTTACCTGAATGGCAAATCAAATATCTCCAAGTTTGACTGTTTAGTTATGCCAGAGATTAGAAATGAAGAGGAAGCTGCATTCATAAGAAAGAAATCAATTTAAATACAATTTTCAATACAAACTGAACAAAGGAATGATTTATGTAATTTCAACTCTTATATTGGCCTTAAATTTCTATTTCTCACTTTAAATGCAAAGGTTCAGAATCCAAAGACGGATAAACATTTGCTGATGCCATTCAACTATATTATGTTAATTTTCTTTCGTTATGCCTGACCTTCCTTTCATGCTGTATTTGAGTTCCTACTGTTCCATTTTTGTCACACTCTGTGTCACTATTTTCCATTACAAAAAAACCCTCACCAACATGTATAATGGATTTTACCAACGTAAATGCTAATTGTGCTGTTTGAGTTTCTCTGCACAGCTTCTCCATCTGTTTGAGAGAGTTCAGCCACCACCTTCTCAGTTACTCAGATCAGAGACTAGACTCCTCTCTTGGAGTCACAGAGTCATACAGCACAGAAACAGGCCTTTAAGCCCAAATGGTCCATGCCAAACAAGATTCCTATCTAAGCTCGTTCCATTTGTCAGTGTTTGGCCTATATCCCTCTGAATCTTTCCTCGCAATGTACCTGTCTAAGTGTCTTTTAAATGTTGTTATTGTATCTACCTCAACCACTTCCTCTGGCAGCTCATTCCATATTCGGACCACCCTCTGTTTGAAAAAATTGCCCCTCAAGTTTCTATTAAATCTTACCCCTCTCATCTTGTTACATTCAAACAATCTTTCTCTGCCTGGCTATTTCTAAAGCTGATTTACTCACCCTTCATCATTCTAGTGGTCATACAGCAGTAGGTAACTGATAAAAGCAGAATATCTCCTCTCAGTTCACAAGTATAACAACAAGCTTCAAAATGCTGGTCACTTTAACTTTCTGTCTCATTGCCTCTCTGTCCACTCTTCTTGCACTATTTCGATAAAGCTCAAGCAACAAGCATCATATCAAGTTTAACAATGAGTATTCCCAGAAGTTTTATCTCAAGGTTTCCAGCATTTCTTTTAAATTCTGATATTAGCTCAGCTTGTTTGTTTTTTGTCTTTTTTCTATTTGGGAGTGGAGGATATGCACAGCCTGACCTTCGGGGCACGACTTCCTCCCCTGCATTTCACAATTTCCACATTCTTTTGTCTACGTTCTCACTCATTAACTGCTCCCATTCACTCACTGACCAGATAACCTTGTTTACAGTTTATTCCCCATGGTCACCCCATTTTACCCTTTCAGACACATCCCCCACCGCCTTCCCCATCCTCCCTGCAGCTTAACAAGTTTCTTTTGTCTCCTTCCCAAATCTGACAAAGGATCTTCGACCTGAAACTTTAACTCCGTTTCTCTTCACACAGATGTGGCCTGATCTACTGAGTATTCCCAACATTTTCTGTTTTCACTCAAGTAGTTTATCTTCTTGAAGAAATTCATCTAATTCATATTGGGATGAATCAATATCAAGTGCTTCCTCACCTTATCCCATGGAAATCTGGTCTGTTTACAGAAATAATTCTGAAGTTATCCCTTTTGCTCAGTTTACATTATCTATGGTTTTGCCGCTGGGGGCAGTGAGGAAAGCTCATCACAGTCTACACTATTCATTCACATTTAAATCTGAAAAGCAATGAAATCACATCTCAATGTTCTCTATTCAACCAGATCATTAGTATCTTTATTCCTTGGTGAACATCAAAAGATAATTCAACATCAAGGTAAATATAATATTTTACGCCTTGAAAACTTGTGACTGTCAGTGCATTTCTTAATGTTTTCTAAATTTCTTCTAGTTCTCATTCTCCCAGATCCCCACATTTCCGCTACAGCCTCCAGTCATTTTCTTCTCAAGGTTGGGGCCCACTATATTGTCACTTGCCTTGAGACTCCTGTAAACCATGACCCATGTCCATCTCTGTGCTGTTCTTCCCTGAGTTTGGTTTATAACCTAACACAGGTAAAGTAATTTCCACCCTTTTACCTGGCATGGCGTAAAGCAGCCACCATTATTGTAAATTTTGTCTGTTCAGACTTCTGACTCCTTGGAATCGTATGCCATGTAGCAATCTGCACTAATACACACTTGTATTTAATTTTAAATATTTCCTGTCCATCAGACTCTGGACTGCAGGATAAAATTTAAAAAGCATTTATGTGACTGATCTATTTTTTGGGGTTTCAGAAGTCTTTACTTGACAGATCATTTTTTTCAGTGAACTGCATGCCTCTGATTCATCATACACAGGGATTAAAACTGCAATTGAGGATGGTTGTGTGCTGAACTGGTAATCTGGAGAACTGGATTTTTAATCTAGAGAATCCATGTTCAACATCACACTATGGCAGGATGAGAGCTTGAAATTCAGTTGCAGTAGGATGCTGGAAGTAATAATACAAAAAATATCTGACGTCAGTAAGAAGAGCACACCACGAAACTGGGAGATAGGCATGAAAAGCTGTTGGGTTCACCAATGAACTTTCAGGCAGGAAAATGACCACTTTTACCTCTGCATGCCTGATAGTAAAATAGTTCTGGATAGGAGGAGGCCAGTCTGCCCATTGAGCCTGCGAAAGTTCCTTAGAAGTGCAATGTCGTTAGTCCCATCACCTTCTTCTTTCTTTGTATCCTGACAATTTCTCATCCTTTAAGGAATTATGGAATTCCATTTTGAAGGGGACTGTTGTACCTGTATGTGCTGTCCTGCAGCTGTGTATTGCAAATCCAAAGTCCACATTTCATTTTGAAGTGGATTGTGCCTCCTCTGCACAGAGACATACAGCACGGAAACAGGCTCTTCGGCCCAACTGGTCCATGCCAACCAAGATTCCCATTTAAGCTAGTCCCATTTGCCCATATTTGGCCCATATCCCTCTAAATCTTTCCTATCCATGTACCTGTCCAAATACCTTTCAAATGTTGTTAACGTATCTGCCTCAAACACTTCCTCTGGCAGCTCATTCCATATACTGACCACCCTCTGGGTGAAAAAGTTACCCTTCAGGTTCCCATTAAATCTCTCCCCTCTCACCTTAAACCTATGCCGTCTATTTCTTGATTCCCCAACCCTGGGAAAAAGACTGCGCACATTCACCCTTTCTATTCCCCACATAATTTTATACACCTCTATAAGATCACCCCCCATTTTCCTAAACTCCAATTAAAAAAAAGTCCCAACCTGCTCAACCTCTCTCCATAATTCAGTCCCTCAAGTCCTGGCAACATTCTCATAAATCTCCTCTGCGATCTTTCTGGCTTACGGCATTATCTTCAATCTGGTTATCGAACTAGAGAAGACACTAACTCGATGTAGTTGACATCTGATAGCTCCTTGTACCTAGCCTTTCAGTTGCATCACAAAACCATCAGGTGAACTGCAACAGTTCAAGCTGAAGGCTCACCTCTGTCCCCTCACAGACCTCAACGTGGGTAATAAATACCACTTGTTAGCAATGCCCACAATCTTCAGAATGATTTCTTTAAAAAAAATGAAGATACCCAAAGACTTTTCTTTCTCCAGATGGATTTTCCATGTGCTAATCAATGATTGTAGCCCCAGCTGGCAGGCACCATCTACTCATTTTGCTTCAATATTGCTTTACAAGGTAGAAGGGATCATTCGGCCCATACAGTCCATCCCACCTGAACTCTTCTGACAGTTGTTGTACACTGCTGTTGCCTTTGCAATATTTGCAAAAGAAAGAAAAGACTTGTATTTACATTGTTCCTGCATCCCACAGAGCATTCCGTTGAATGAATTACTTTTATTGCAAATACTGTAAAAGTACCAAGCTCCTGCCAACAGCAAGTTAATAATGAACAAACAATTTGAATTCCATATTTCCACATGACATAAGAGGAGGTTATTTGGCCCACTGAGTCAATGGCAGCTCTTAGAACAATCCTATTGTTCCACTTATTTTTCGTATAACCTATCCTCTCACACTCACCCTGATTCTCTTACCACCCAGCTGCATCAAGGGTCACGAAGAGGGACTAATTAACGTAACTATCAACATATCTTTGGCATGGGGGGGGGGGGGGTGGGGCACGGTGATACTGGAGCTCCCAGCATAATATCAAAGGCATTCTTTATGTCTAAATGCATCACATCTGCAGTAAAAAAGAAATGCTGGAGATACTCACCTGGTTAGGTCATCAGGTCATCCATTCTGATAAAAGATCATCGACCTGTAATGTTAACCCACTTTCTCTCTTCCTATTACCTGGCTTTTATGCATGTATATTTTAATTATATTCAACAATATACTGCAGGAAGCAATACAGGTAGTTTACAGTGTATACAGTGCAAGCACCCCTGAATTACAGGGAGGGTTGCGTTCCGAGAAAATGGTCTTTATCTCAACTTTCTGTAACATGAAGCCACGTCATCTATGCATGCAGCAAGAAATGCCGGTTGAAAAAAAATAAATTTTGTATTTAGTTTATTTCACATAAATTTCATACAAGTAAATTTCTATTCCATATCCCATATATTTTGGTAGTGATTTGTGAATTCTGTAAGGGCGAGTCTCCATCAGACTGCTGTAAAGCAGGGATCAGCTATATAAGGAAGAAGATGGATTTTCTAGGCTTGAGTCTATGGGAAAGAAAAGCAAAAGGAGAAGATTGCAGAGATAAGCGGGGAACAGAAAGGGATTACTGGGGCGGGAGTGTCTTGCAAAGATTTGAAAACGATAGGAATTTCACATTCCAAAAGTTGGTGACTAGAAGCTGATTTAGATAATTGATCACAGGGATGGAGAGTGATAAACTTTTATCACTTTTACATTGTGAGGAAGCTTAGATGGCCATCCTTATGGTATTTGTTTGTGTACACACTTACTATATGGATAATGATTGGTTGCTTATTGGTACATATTTCAGAGTACATGCAGCACTAATTAAGAACTTACCCACTGGGGCACTTAGCTACTGTGGCAATGTTTTGGATAATTTAAATGGGAGGATCCAATGTAACAGTTTCCTTATAATAAAACTCTGGTTCGCAATGTGGGCTTTGAGGAGGATAAAGGAAGATGTTGGGGGATATAGATAGGCTAAGTCAATGGGTGACAACATAACAGATAGAATACATAGTGTGGGAAAATAAGAGGTCATTCACTTTGGTAGAAAACAATTGAAAGGCAGAGTAGGTTTTAAATGGTGATGGATTGAATAATTTTGGTGTTCTTGTACACAAATCACTGTAAGGTTATGTAATGAAGAATTATGCAATTAAGAAGTAAAATGGTATGTTGGCCTTTCTAACAAGTAGATCTAAATAAATGTATATAGAGGTCTAGTAAGCCTACATCTGGAATATCGTGTACAGATCTGGTCAGGTCTCCCACCTAAAGAATTGGAATTTGAGAATGCCTGCATTGGAATTGGTTTATTATTGTCACTTGTACCAAGGTACAGTGAAAAAGTTGTCTTGCATACCAATCATACAGAACAATTCATTGCACAGTGCATTGAGGTAGTATACAGTAAAACAAAACAGAATGCAGAATAAAGTGTCACAGCTACAGAGAAAGTTCAGTGCAGGCAGACAATAAGGGGCAAGGTCATAACGAGGTAGATTGTGAGGTCAAGAATCCATCTTATCGTACAAAAAGCATATACTTGCAACAGAGAGAGAGTATAATAAAGATTCTCCCAAATGATTCCTGTGATGGGTAGTATAAGAAGAGATTAAACAAACTGGGCATGTATTCTCTTCCATTTTGAAGAATGAGAGGTGATCTCATTCAAATATACAAAATTCTTATGGGGCTTGACAGGTTGGATGCAGGGATGATATTTCCCATGGCTGGCTTATCTAGTGAGAGTCTCAGAGTAAGGGGTTGTCCATTCATGACAGAGATGAAAGAAATATCTTCACCCAGAGTGTAGTGAATCCTTCAAGATAAAGATTGGGTCCTTCTGCTGCTCACTAGGGGCCTCTATGTGCCCTCAATGCATGGCCTCAGGGTTCTCAATAGCATCCTGAACACTCCTTCTTACTTTGAGCAGTAATGGCCCAGAGGTTCCCAAGAGTCAGTGGGGATGTTGCATTTCTTCATGAAGACTTTGAGCACTTCCTTGAATTGTCTTCTCTGGCTGCTGGTAATCTCTTCCCATGACAGAGCTGAACTGAGTGCCTGTTTCAGGAGTCTGGTGTTGGGCATGCAAACAACATAGCAGCCTTAGAGTAACTCGGCCTCAATGCTGGGGATGATGGCTTAGGTAAGGACACTGATGTTGGTTCACTTATCATTCCAGTGAAGTTGGAGGGTTTTGCAGAGACAATGTTGGCAACATTTCCTTTGCCTTGCGATATCTACTGAAAGAAGTCCATGACTTGGAATCAAGGGACAAGGGGTTAGTTCAGGGAAGTGGCATTGAGCTAAAAGATCAGCTATGATTGTACTGAATGGTACTGCTGGCACAAGAGTGCAAATGGCTTACTCCTGATTCTTTTTTCATGTTCTTCTGTCAACGACCTTTCATTAAAACAGAGTTTTGGAGGAACAGCTGGATTGAAGTCATGGATGTCAAGTTGCATGATTTTGATCTCCAGTTTAAAGGTGACTCCATGACAATAGGTATTTAATCAGTGTGACATGGAAAATGTTAAATTCTGCTGTACAGTGAATATCACTTTGACTGGAAGTTATCTTCCAACTGGCTGTCCAAACTATAAACTCCTGCTATGACAACCTTTTGCATTCCTTTGATGATCCTGTTTATTTTAAAAAAATAAATCATTGCTAAGATAGATCATATTACATTACTGCATCCATCATTGCGCAGTCACAAGAAATCTGCTGATTAAGTGCGTACAAGGTCAGGAATCATGAACCCTGCAGCTCCTCCCTATTACCACTGCCAAGTAGATAATATTTTGAAGTAGCACCACAGCAAAAATATCAACAGTTCATTTGTTATGGTCCAATGGACTTTGGCTTTACCACAAATGGACTATGCAATTCTGACTTATTATAACCTCTAAATCGACAGCAGGTCATCAGTTCAGTTAAACCACTAAAAAGAAGTTCTTTAAAATAGTTAACATTATTTTCAAAACATTCATTGCCTTCAAATGTTCACACACTGTGCTCCTACAAATGCAAAACTTATATATCTAACTTGATTTCAGCCCTGAAATTTTTAACAATGCATCCTCCCATTATCAATGCTGGAGGGAAATGATTACAATACCTAATGAAGGCTAAAATAAAACAAATCCTCTCTGTAAAGATGCAAAAAGGCCACGCAGTACATCTACCGACTGCCACAAGATGGTGTTCCAACATTGTAGGCACTGATTAAAATTTCTGTGATTGCTTTTCCTTCTCTTTGATCATTTGGATGAGTTTGCCATGGGAAACATTATGAGCCTGAAAATTATCTTGTTACAATGCTCCCCTGTGATACGAGACCAGTAGAAGCAGTGATATCTCCACAGTACCATTTGAGAGTTGATAATTTCATCCCTCGGTAACCACATCGGCCATGTTTTCTCTAGTTTGCCTTTCAGGAGTTCATGACAAGCAGAGGTAGAGCCTTATTACAAAATACTGTGGCAGCACAACCATAACAATTGGCAGCAGTTCTGCAAATGAACTATATTACATATCTTTTCTTCCCAGACATGTGGCACATTTTGTCAAAATACGAAGCTGAGAAGATGAAACTGGTTCAAAATGCCCACAGTAAACTAGATAAACCCTTGGGCATGAAAACAAAACTAAATTATTCACCCTGACTGGGGTGAATGTAACAGAGCTCCACCAGTGAAAACAGCTGGTTTTATTCGATTAAATTTCTGGTCCGTCAAATAAGTGTCTTCATTTATTTTAATGTGGGTGCGTGGCTAGAGCTACTAATACAGGACATATCAATTTAAAAATAAATAAATAACAAGCAAGACCTGATGTGACCAAGTTTGGAATTTGAAGGCCTGCTGATTTTAGGAAGCATGGAATTCCTTCAATTGGAAGAACTGCTGAAGATGGCGACCAAGCAAAGAGGCGTCAACAGGAGAGGAAAAACAAAGTCTGAAAGGTTAAACTTCAATCAGTTGTATGAACTGGACAGGTAGAATCTTGAAACATGGGAAGCAAGGTGAAACGGAAGGTACCTGGGGACCTGGTTATGCATTGTAGCTTTGGCAGAAAGAAGTGACCCAGAGAAGCTGAATGTGCTTCCTCTACATCACCTCCTGTTTCTTCAGAGCTCGAGTCAGGAATTTTCCTGCATCTTATATTCAAGAAAAAACTCAGTCAGCATACTGTGTGGCACCGGTGCATTTTATCATGCAGAACCGTCAAGCAGAAAATGATGTGGAGACATCCTTGTTACACCTATAAAATACATTCTCTGTTTTTAATACAGGGGCTTCAATTATTGTTGTGCAGATATGCAGGAAATAGCAATAATCAATGGCAAGGGCCAGTGGAATCTCAGAATGCAAAGCAAAAAGAAAATGTTCAAATAGAATGGTTAAGATTGAAGTGGCTGGTACAAATGAAAGAACTACACAGGAGAGGGTTTCTACTTCTTTATTCTTTCACTTTAGTGTCGGGCATTTTGCATTTTGTAACATTAAACATGAAGAGTGATAACAAAAAAAAAAGAAACTGCAAGTGCTGGAATTTGAAACAAAATCAGAAAATGTTAGAAGAACTCAACCAATCTAGCAGCATCTGGGGAAAGAGAAAACAGTGAATGAGTTGGGTCAGGGACACTTCCTCAGAACAAGGGGAAAGAATATAGTGGTTATGGTTTCAAACAGAGCTGGGGGTGGTGGGGGGGTGCTAGTGGCATGGTTAGTGGATAAGTGAGCTGCAAGACAAAAGACAGGTCAGGAGAAAAGGAGCATGAGTGCTGATCACAAGGGAGGTATTTTATCGAAATGAGGTTTGAAAGTGATACACGCACGATAATGGGAAACAATGAGAGCAGTTTATCTGAAGTTGAAAAATTCAATGATGATTCCAGAAAGCTGCAAAGTACCCAGTCAGAAGATAAGATGTTGAAAATCAAAAGAAAAAAAAAACTGCAGATGTTGGAAATCTGAAACAAAATCAGAACATGTTGGGAAAAACTCAGCAAGTCAGGCATCTGTGGAAAGAGATGTTTCAGGTCTGCAACCCCTTCAGAACTGGGAAAGAAAGAGATGCAAGTAGGTTTTCACTGGGAAGGAAGGTGGGGAGGATGTAGAGAATAGGGAGTGGCTATAATGAAACAAAATGGTGACAATTAGCAGCATAGTAAGCTACTTGGCCTGTGTAATGTGTTGTTAATGGGGGATGCTAGTCAAGGTAATATGTTCCTCTAGTTTACATTGGGCCTCACTACAGCAGCGAAGGAGTCTACACACAGGTTGGATTGAGAATTAAAATGCAATGCAACAGGAAGATCAGGGTCATCCTGCAGAGTGAGCATGGATACTCTGCAAACCAATCACCCTATCTGTGTTTTGTTCTCCAATGCAGAGGAAACCACATTGTGAACACCAAATGCAGAACAGCAGACTAGAAGTGTAAGAGAATCGCTGTTTTACCTGGAATAATTGGATTCCTGGATGGTGGGAAGGGAAGAGCTGACTGGAGATGTGTTGCATATCCTCCAGTTGCATGGTAAGGTGGTGTGGGATGGGGAGTGGTGGGTGGGGATGGAAGAGTGGATCAGAGATCCACAAAGTGAGCGATCCCAGCAAAATGCTGAAAGGGGATTTATGGTAAGTTGTGATTTAGGGGTTTCTATACTTGATCCTCTCTACATGCTCTCTGTTTCCTATATCATTTTCATAGTGCCTGGTATAGGATAACATTTTCCCTCTGGAGTCTGTGCAAAATAGTATTCTTTTAAAGAAATGCCTTGTAAAGTCACCAGATCCAAATTTTCAGCTCCGAATAGTTTTACATTTTGTATCTCCTCCTTGGTGGCTTGGGAACTCACCAAGAACCAAGTACTGAAGACAACTGGAAGCAGCCAAAAGAAGTCAACCACACTGCAACCACAGAAACGTCAAAGATCTGAGGTCATTAAAACTGGAGAGGTGGTGAGGATGAAGCCCACAACAAAGAAAGCAGAAGGCAACACACCTTCACACCTCTGATCATATGAGGTTATAATGGAGGAGATCACCCACATCAAAGGAACAGGTGCCATCTCAGAAAGATGCTTACCTAATGGAAGCAGATACAGAGATACCAGAGGATGCAAAGCAACACTACAACATTTCCACAACAACATGTCCAGGGAGCACTAAACCAAATAACATCAGATCTGGCAGACTTTATGCCAAACGGCAGCACACTTGTGCTGTTGGTAGTGAAACTGCTGTACAGCTCCAGCAACTGGATTCAATCTTGATCCCATGTGCTGTCTGTGTAGAGTTTGCATGTTCTCCCTGTGACCTTATAGGTTTCCCAGGTGCTCTGGTTTCCTTCCAAATCCCAAATACATCCCAAAGATGCACTGGTTGGTGGGTAAATAGGTAACTGTAAATTATGGGTGACAGGAGAAATGGGGAGAGGGGATGCTTGTTAATGGACACGTGTGACAGAGATTGAACTGTTTTTTGGATGCTGACTTTTTTAAATTTCTGTCTTTCACTTTTAACAGGGAGGTAACATATCCACTAATGGTTGTGAACAATAATCAGTTTTAAGGATGGTATCATGTTCTCTATGTTGCTGCAACAATATTTAGTGTGGAAAGTCCTGGAGATTTTCTGCCTCTGTTAGACAAAACTAGAGTAAAATACTATGCTGACATTGTGAGCTTTTCTTTAATTTAGTGAATTTAATTTAAATTTCAGAATATTTTCTAGTGTTGTAGGGAGAGGTACTCAGGATAGGAAGGTGACCCAAAATTTCTTTGGAACATTCAGTTTTATGATCACATTTTCTTTGAGAAATTGGAAAAGTGTGAATCTTTTAAAACATCCTCCCATTTCATTCAGAGCTGCATGCATGTGCAAGTGGATCTATTTTTTAAAAGAGAAAAGTTTCCAAGTGCAGCATGTTCCATACTTTGTTCTTAATTTCAGAAATCTTGAACTTGTCCCCATTTTTTAAGTAAACTAGACATTGTTAAGTAGTGACTTTGGCACTGTGGTTAAATTACTGGATCAATAGTTCAGAATCATGCCAAGACAAGAGTTTAAATTCAGTTTTTTAAACAATCTGGAACGAAATTTAAAGGCTGTCAGACACCGTAACAGTGACCATGAAACAACCAGATTGTCATAAAATCCCAACTGATTCACTGTTGTCCTTCAGGGAAGGAAATCTGCTTCCCTTACAGATGAGACTGGGTGTGTGACTGCCAACCCATTACAATATGGTTGACTTTTAATTGCCCTCTGTCAAAGTCAAGTCAGACACTTTGCAGACAAAATGCAAAACTGTTTGGAGCTGAAAATTTGGAACTGGAGATTTGGAGCGAGAGGTTTCAAAAGAGGTGAGTCTCTGTGCTTGTGAGGATTCACCTAGCAGCAGTCTAAAAGAGGCACATTTGCAAATTGTTAATAGTTGATTGGCTCACTGGTGAGTTAACAGCAGCCAACAAAAAGAAGTAAGGGTCAAGCAGAGTAGCCATTTTGAGAGGGGCTGCTGTCTAGTTTGTGCTGCTGGTTGTTGAAGTGTGGGCTTTGGTGAATACCAGGCTTCAGTAAGGAGGGTGAGCAACACTAAGCTAAGGTGAGGGTAGGTTCTTACTCTTTTTTTTCTCTTTATTTTCCCTCAAAGCTTTTTAGTCATGGCAGGTGAGCTCAGGCCTGTGTCATGCTCCTTCTGTGCAATGTGGGAACTCAGGGAGGATGCTAGTGTTCCTGATGACTGTGTGTCTAGCTGCAGCTCCTGACAGACTGCATGATGGCTCTGGAGCTGTGCATGGATTCACTCTGGAGCATCTGTGATGCTGAGAATGTTATGGCTAGCACATTTAGTGAGTTGGTCACACTGCAGTTTAAAGGCTGAGGGAAAGATTGGGAATGGGTGACCAACAGGCAGAGCAGTAGCAGGAAGGTAGTGCAGGAGTCTCCTCTGGCCATCTCCCTCCAAAACAGATATACTGTTGGGGGAGATGGCTCATCAGGGGAAGGCAGCAGTAGCCAGGATCATGGCACCGTGAGTGGCTCTGCTGCACAGGAGGGCTGGAAAGAGTTACAGAGCTATAGTGGTAGGGGATTCCATGGTAAGGGGAATAGACAGGAGCTTCTGTGGCTGCAAACAGGACTACTGGTTGGTGTGTTGCATCCTACATTGCAAGGGTTGGGGATGTCTCAGAGTGGCTATGGGGCATTCTGGAAGGGGTGGGTGAACATCCAGTTGTTGTGGTGCATGTAGGTATCAATGACATAGGAAAAAAGTGGGATCAGGTCCTACAAGCTGAACTTAAGGAGACAGGTGCTAGATTTAAAAAAGTAGGGCATCAAAGGTGGTAATCTCAGTATTACTACCTGTGCCACATGCTAGTCAGAGTAGGAAAAGCAGCACAGTTAGGATGAATATGTGGCTTGAGCAGTGGTGCAGGAGAGAGAGTTTTAGATTCCTGGGGCATTGGAACTGGTTCTGGAGGAGGTGGGACCAGTTCAAACCGGATGGTCTACACCTGGGAAGGACTGGGATCAATGTCCTTGGGGGATTATTTGCTGGTGCTGTTGGGGAGGGTTTAAACTAATATGGCAGGGGGATGGGAATCCATGCAGAAAGACAGGGAAGCAAAGTGGAGATCAGAGCAAAAGTTAGAAAGAGAAGTAAGAGTGGAGTCACCTGGACTCCACTCAAAAGTAAAAGTCAAATGCAAAGGACCCAAAGGTTACTAGATTTTGAAAGGACAATGAGTGTAAGGGCATTTTATCTGAATGCTCATAGAATTCAAAACAAGGTCAGTGAATTTGTGGCACAAATCAGTACAAAGGGGTATCATTCAGTGGCCATTACAGAAATGTGGTTGTAGGATGGAGGTAAGTGGGAATTAAATATCCAAGGGTATCAGGAAGGATAGGCAAGGGAGGTGAGGTAGTGTTCTTAAGAATGAGATCAGGGTGATAGTGAGAGACGATATAAGATCTAAGGAGCAGAATGTTGAGTCCTTCTGGGTAGAGATTAGGAAAAATAAAAGGAAAAAAATAACTGGTGGGAGTTGTCCATAAGCCACCAAATAACATTAGTGGCACAGGCAATAAACCAAGAAATATTTGATGCAGGTAAGAATGGAACAGCAGTTGTCATGGGGGAACTTTAACTTCCACATAGATTGGGTGAATCAAGTTGGTCGAGGTGGTCTTGAGGAGGACTTCATAGAAAACATCTGTGATAGCCATCTTGAACAGCATGTTAGTGAACCTACAAGGGAAAATGCTATCTTAGATCTGGTCCTGTGCAATGAGACAAGTAAAATTAATGATCTTCTAGTTAGGGATCCTCTTGGAAAGAGTGATCATAGTGTGATTGAATTTCTCATACAAATGGAGGGTGCAATAGTTCAATCCAAAACAAAGGAGACTACAACAGGATTAGGGAGGAGTTGGCCAGTGTAGACAAGATATACAGGCTATATGGTGGGACAGTTGAGGAACAGTGGAAGACTTTCAAAGATTTTTCAGTGCTCAACAAAAGTATATTCCGGTTAACAGCAAGAACAGTAAAGTTGGGGAGAACCAGCCTTGGATAACTAAGGAAATAAAAGAAGGCATCAAGCTAAAAGCTCATGCAAACAAAGTCGCCAAGAGTAGTGGGAAACTGGAGATTGGGAAAACTTTAAAAAGCAACAAAGAACCACTAAGCAAGCAATAAGGAAAGGGAAGATAGATTATGAAAGAAAACTAGCACAAACTATAAAAACAGATAGTAAAAGTTTTAATAATTGTACAAAGTGGGAAAGGGTAGTTAAAGTGAACAAAGGTCCCTTAGAAGATGAGAAAGGGGAATTAATATTGGGTAATGTGGATGGCCGAGGACTTGAACGACTCTTTTGTGTCAATCTTCACGGTGGAGAACACATCTAACATGACAGATATTTATGGATGCAATGGGGGTGAGGACCTCGATATAATTATTGTCACTAAAGAGGTAGTAATGAGCAAACTAGTGTGTCTAAAGTTAGACAAGTCTGCTGATCCTGATGAGATGCATCCCAGGGTACTGAAAGAAATGGTGGACGTTATAGTAGAGGTGTTTGTAATAATTTGCCAAAATTCTCTGGACTCCTCGGAAGGTCCTGGCAGATTGGAAGACAGTAAATGTCATGCCACTGTTTTTAAAAAAGGATGCAGGCAAAAGGCAGGTAACTATGGGCCAGTTAGCTTAATGTCTGGTCGAGAGAATGCTTGAAGCTATCATTAAGGAAGAAATCATGAGACATCTGGATAGAAGTGGTTCCATCAGGCAGACACAGCATGGATTCAAGAAGGGCGAGTCCTATTTGACAAACTTACTGGAGTTCTTTGAGGATATAATGAGCACAGTGGATTGAGGGGAACAGGTGGATACTCTGTATATGGATTTCCAGAAGGTGTTCAATAAGGTGCTGCATAAAAGACTTGTCCATAAGATAAGGATGCATGGAGTTGGGGGTAATGTATTTAACATGGATAAAGGATTGGTTAACCGATAGAAGGCAGAGTTGGGATAAATAGGTGTTTCTCTGGTTGGCAATCAGTGGTAAGTGGGGTGCTGCAGGGGTCAATGCTGGCCCACAACTGTTCCAAATATACATCCTCTATTTGGAAGAGGGGACTGAGTGTAGCGTATCTAAGTTTGCTGATGACACTAAATTGAGTGGAAAAGAAAATTGTGCAAATGATGCCGAGAGTCTGCAGAGATATAGATTAAGTGGGCAAGGGTCTGGCAGATGGAATACAATGTTGGTAAATGAGGTCATCCACTAGCAGAAAAAAATAGATCAGATTATTGTTTAAATGGTGAAAGATTGCAGCATGCTGTTGTGCAGAGGGACTTAGGAGAGCTTGTGCATGAATAGCAAAAGGTTGGTTTGCAGGTGCAACAGATTATCAAGGTGGCAAATGGAATGTTGGCCTTCATTGCTAGACAGATTGAGTTTAAGAGCAGGGAGGTTATACTGCAATAGTACAGGGTGTTGGTGAGGCTGCACCTGGAGTACTGTATGCACTCTCTACTTGAGGAAAGATATACTGGCTTTGGAGGGTGTTCACCAGGTTGATTCTGGAGATGAGGGAGGTTGGCCTCTGAGGAGAGATTGAGTCACCTGGGACGATACTCACTGGAATTCAGAAGAATGAGGGGATCTTGTAGAAATATAAAATTATAAAAGGGATAGATAAGATAGAGGCAAGAAGGTTGTTTCCAATGGTAGGTGAGACTAGAACTAAGGAACATGGGCTCAAGATTTGGGGGAATAGATTTAGGACAGATGAGGAGAAACTGCTTTTCCCAGAGAGGAGTGAATCTGTGGAATTCTCTGCCCAGGGAGGCAGTAGAAGCTACCTCATCAAATATATTTAAGACACAGTTAAACAAATTTTTACATTGAAGGGAATTGAGTTATGGGGATATGGGGAAACAGCAGGTAGGTGGATCTGAGTCCATGGCCAGAACGGCCATGATGTAATTGAATGGTGGAGCAGGTTTGACAGGCCAGATGACCTACTCCTGCTCCTATTTTTTTTGTTATGTTAGCTATATCATGACCATTTCAGCCACACTGAAATACAAACAGCATAAAATCATGTCAACCATTGGCATTGACATCAGTTGTGGATGCAGAGACATGAAACTCAACAAGGCTGATTTTTTTTTTGCATAGACCTCCTCAAATGTCTGAGATTGAATTGGGAAAGCTGTCTCGTAGACTGGTTAGGTCAAAGCTTAACATTGTCACACTCAATCATAATTTACAGCTTGTGTTCCTCATAATCCCAGGATACTTGTCCCACAGCAGGACACAATCAACAGAAGTGTTGATGGGGTAGTCAAGGAGGAATAGTCCTGGGAACCCTCAACACCTCTAGTCTCCTATTTAGCCTCATGGCTGACTGAATCTCTGTCTGATTACCCCACCTACCACCCTCCCTCAGCTGATCAATCAGTGCTTTTGAACAACATTTGGAATAAGCACTGAACATGGCAAGACACTCACAAGACAGTCTGGGTGGGGGACTTCAATGTCCATCATCAAGAATGACTTGGCAGCACCATCACTGACTAAGCTGGCCAAGTTCTTCAGGACACAGCTGTGAGACTGGAGCTGCAGAAGTGGTGAGTGAATTAACATGATGGATAAACCTAATAGAACTCATCCTGCCAATCTATCAATTGCAGTTGCATCAATGACAGGATGGTAAGAGTGACCAGTACACAATAGGGACATTTAAAAGACTCTTAGATGGGCACATAGATGTAAGAAAGAGGATTATGGGCTGTGTAGGAGGGAAAAGATAGGTTGATCATGGAGTTGGTTTATATCAGTTGGCACTACATTGTGGGCTGAAGGACCCATACTGTACTCTACTGTTCTATGCTCTATCACTCTACTAGGGAGTCAGCCCTACTTCAATCAGAAGGACATGCAGGGAGCAATATCTTCTGTACTTAAAGTATGAGTTGCCAATCTGTGGAACTAACACAGGGACCAGATGTGTGTGAAAACATCTATTTCATACTGTTTTTGCAGAGCTAGTCCAAGGATTAGATCATAGCTCTGCAGCCCTGCCAAATCTACTTGTCTCAAGTCACCTTGCCACTGACTGAAGGCTAACATGGTTCCACTTGTGAAAATGGTGAACACCCCGTGACCTCTTGGCTCACTCTAACACAGCCAACACATTATGGTCATCAGTGCACATACCCCAAACCTGGAGGCAATGGATGATGCTAAAAAGGATCTCTACTCTGACCTGGGTGTGGTTGGAAGGAACCCTGGCTTGCATCTGAGAGGAGGTGAATGTTTCCTCTTGGATGACTTCAAAAGCAGAGTGGGGAAGATCACAATACTCTAGCAAGGCCATGTGAAAGTTAGTGTGCAACATTTACCCTACATTAAAAGAAATCAAGCAGAGGTAATTTCCACTCCACAATATGAAGTTCAGCACCTGGAATGCAGGACCCTCGTGGACAGTTTCAATAATAATGGACAAACGTCACTCTACAACCTAGCTCAGAAACTCATTCTCTTTAACAATAACATTGCTGCCCTGAGGTGCAAGCTCAAAGAACAACAACTTTTCCTGGAGGGCAAACCAGAGGAAGAATGCAGTCCTCACTGACCAGGCTTCACCATCAGGAGTGAACTAGTCTGAGTAGCTCCCCTTGTGAAACTAGTGAATGCTTCGTGACCCTTCAGCTCACTATATTATGGAACCAAGACGCTATAGCCCACTGTGCACATACACCAATCTGAGAGGTGATGGATGAGGCTAAAATGCATCTCTACTCCAACCTTGTAAAATCATGGCCCATATCCTAGAAAAGCAAAAAAAAATCTTTTTGGGTGACTTCAAAGCCAGGGTGGGAAAAGATGCCACTATCTAGCAAGGTGTGCTCAACAATGGCAATGGACACCAATACGGTCTTCCTCCTGCCAAATGTTTGCAGCACATCTTGTCACAACCAAGACCTTGTTCCATCAAACAGATTAGCACATCATGTTAACATCCCAGATTTAGGCATTGGCATCTGTTAGTCATCCACACGAGGGACGGCAAGGCTGACAACTTCATCCATACCATGACAATACTTAAGACTACTAGACTCATGACCTAATCCACCATCAGTGCATCATAGTTAGTGTATACTACCTGCAGAAAGCACTGTGGTTCCTTGCCTGGGTTTCTGCAACAGCACCTCCCAAACCCTAAACTTTAATACCAAGGACGAGGGCAACAGATGCAAGAAAACATCACCACTTGCAACTTAACTTCCAAGTTGCACACATCTTGCCTTGGGAATATCACACAAATTTCTTCACCTCTGGGTTTAAATCCTACCACCAATTTCTCACATACACAACAAATGCCGGTCTTGCCAGCAATGTTCACATTTTCTAAATTAATGAATTGTGGGGAAAATTTTTTTAAACAAAGGCATCGTTCACCATTATCTGACAGAGGGGTAAAAAAGAGTCTCAATTCATGTCTAATATAGCATTGCATGTGGACGTCTCTACCTCCCATGAGATGTGAGTTGTACAGTGGGTAAATGGTTGCACAGTTATAACCATATCCTAGAGCAGGATAAGCAGGTTAATGACAGATGAGATGAAGTATGTGTAACAGCTGAATCTGACCCTTGTGAGCTTCATAGCAAATGGAAGCTTGTCCTCTCATCAAGCAGTGAACAGCTTGCAAATTGAAAGCACATGAAAGGCATAAGTTTTGCACAATGAAGTATACCATGAGACATTTTACCCAATATGCAAATAATGAAAGTTTCTTTTTAAAGTTATTTCCTAATAATTAATTGTGGAATTATTATAATGTATTATTCATCTGTCATTATCTTTCAGTTTCCATCATTGAATGTGAAATAAAGTCCCCATCTTCAGCAGCAAGAAGGAAAAAGGGCAGAAGATCTCTGATTTAAAGGGATTTAGAGAGGTTTCCATTGTGAATTGTGCGTAATAAAATCACAAACCTGTGCTTCCTAAATGCTTTATGATAGAGTGCACAGAGAAAATCTCAGTTTGAGTCATGCGGCTGATTAAATAAGCATCAGAAACAGACTACGTAACATAAGGTGCCTTGGGTTGAGTGCGGCGGACTTTAAAAGCTCATTCTGGAAAAAGCGAGGAGATTTCACAGAAGAGTAAACTGCAAATGATTCCACTGCAATTATACCTGTGGAAATAGAATAATGATTGTGATTTTAGATAAGGGAACAATGAACAAAATATCAGAAAGAACTCTGTTCCCTCAAGGTGTTAATATATGCACACTAACATTGAAAATTCTTTAGAAAGGCAGAAAGACAGATTTAAGCTAAGGAATTTTTAATATGAATACACAATTACTCTGCAATAGAGGGGCTATACTGTATTGCAGATTGTACTTTCAGATGACAGAGTATGGATTTTCACAAATGGCTAAATTGACAATTTATACCAATCCATACATTAATGACCTAAACCATTGTTTTCTTCATAGTCAATGAATGAAAATGATATAAATATCATAGTAGGGCAAGCTGTCATCAGGGTAAACAAATAAGAGACCCAATCAGAAGCAGAATTTAAACCCATCTCTAAGACCCTGGAGCACATTTGGAAAGGTTGAGAAAATGGCGGTGTCCGGAAGGAGATTTGCTTTGATGTGAAAGATCATGGGAACTGAGGTGCGGCTGGTAAGAGGTGACCAGTACCAAGGCAGCCAGATCTTCCCATGACTGCTGGTCCACTTCTGTGCCCGGGCTCCTGCAGCTACAGGCTTTGGCTTGGTTGCCAGGTGATGGGAGGCACAGTGGAGTGCAGGGGGCGATACCTGGCATCAGGTGAGCGGCAGCAACAGTCAGGGGCAATTGGAAAATGGCACGACGTCTGTTGAGTGGGAATCAGGTCGAGCACACCCCCTGGTACAAGGTTTGGGGTTCAGGTTCCATTCTGGATAGTTGGGCACAAACTATGCTCGCTTTCCAGTGTCTGAGTTGCTTTCTCAGGTAGACATGCAAAATCCCAGAGCATTATTTTCAATAAGAATGGGAGAATTATCTGCGGCATCCTGGCCAATATTTAGACATTACAGAAACATTGACACATCACAGCTTGAGATGGCAACTGCTCTGCCCAGGACCGCAAGAAACGGCAGAGAGCTGTGGACGCAGCTCAGCACATCAGAGAAACTAGCCTCCCCTCCCTGGACCCTGTCTACACTTCTCGCTGCCTCAGTAAAGCAGCCAGCATAATCAAATACCCCACCCACCCTGGACATTCCCTTTTCTCCCCTCTCCCATCAGGCAGAAGATACAAAAGCCTGAAAGCACATACCACCAGGCTCAAAAACAGCTTCTATCACTGCAGTTATAAGACTATTGAATGGTTCCCTAGTACGATAAGATGGACTCTTGACCTCACAATCTACCTCATTATGACCTTGCACCTTATTGTCTGCTTGCACTGCACTTTCTCTGTAACTGGGACAGTTTACTCTGCATTCTCTTATTGTTTTACTTTATACTATCTCAATGTATTTATCTATATGAACGGTATCCATGACAAATTTTTCACTGTTCCTTGATAGAAGTGACAATAATAAACCAATTCCAATTACGTTAGTATGGTAGGGGAACCTTAAACTTGAGGGCATAGGTTAAAGGAGAAAGATTTAGAGGGGGTCTGAGGGACAAGTTTTTTAACACAGAGGGTGGTGAGTATATAGAACAAGCTGCCAAAGGAAGTGGTAGAAGTGGGCACAATTACAATGTTTAAAAGACATCTGGATAGGAAAGGTTTAGAGGGATACAGGCCAAACGCAGGCAAATGGGATTAGCTTAGGTAGGCACCTTAGTCAGCATGGATGAGTTGGCCCAAAGGGTTTGTTTCTATGCTGTATAATCTTGTTTGGCACAGCTGAAGATGGGTTGTAGGAGTTCTCCAGCATATCCAGAGCCAACATTAAGTTTGCAGTGACACTCTCCAAAATACCTGGCCATAATCTTCTTGCCATTGGTTGGAATTTGCAAATGGATGGTATGTTTTCCTTCTTTAATAATTGTGAGGATACTTATAAAGTATGTCATTGAAAAGAATTTATTTTGCATTTACAGCAATTGGCACCTCGTCTGGAGTCCCAGCATAACTTTTTCCGCGAAGAAAACATCTTGTCTGGAGTCCATTCATTCAATATTTTCATATGATATAGATCCCTTTTCAATAATCTTTGAACTTAGAGGAGTGGAGTTGACAACATAATAATGTTCTTTGTTTATCGAGAAATGTCAGTCCAGTTTTTTTTCTTCTGAAATTTATTTCTAGTTTGTTTCGTTTTATTACTTATAACTTTTTTTTCAATTTGGGTTTTTTTTATATAATAAATCTTTTCCTTTCTCATTTTGATTTTTTTTGTAATATATTTGTTTACTAAGAAGTGGGGCTTAGAAAATATCTTTTTTTATTCTTTATGACTATATATGTCATGATTGTCCTCCCGATCTCTTTGTATTATGTGTATAATTACCGATGTTATATGTATTATTCTGTATTAATTTGAAAATTAATAAAAAGATTGAAAAAGAAAGTAAGAAAATATCTGTGGACTTGCAAGTTTTGAACAATTTGAAGACTTGGAAGGCAATAATGTAAATGCAAACACAGCTGTTCATTTTGTATCTCAGTCATTAAAATTTTAGAAATCAAAAATATAATTTAAAACAAAAACAGGAAAGAGAATCAGAATACTCAAATGTAACTAAGTGTATCTAAAGGCCCAGACTACTATAAAGACAAATTTCTGTATAATGTTCACTATTATATGTTTTTGAAATGTTCAGTATCTCATGTTGAAGAGATTGCCACAGTTTACAACCCTCTGCAATTACCCTCATGAAAATTGTGTTTCAGACTTCACCTCTCCATGATTCATGGCATTGCTGCACTTACATGTTCATGGCCCATTAAACTCCCTGCAGAAAGTTAAGTCAAGCAATCAACAGTCGAAGTACTCTTTAAACAATATAGACATTGTTCGTAGTTGTCAATTAATCCCTCTTACACATAAAATGAACTCCCTGTGTTGCCTTATTCCCTCATGTTCCAAATTGTTTTATGAGACTCTAAGATATTATATTTCACATCTTAAATTATTTTTCCTGTCATCTCTATCTTTAAATTAGGTTTTCTCCTTCTCGTTATTCTTCTATTTCCAGATATGATTTTGGCATTGAAATCTTTCACTCCAACTCATCTTTCACTCCAACTCATCTTCCATCTCAGACCTTTTGCCACTTGTTGCTAATCCTTTAATCTAATTCTAGAGACAATACAATTTTTGCCCAATCATGTGCCCAGTTCCTGGAAGCTCTGTTGTTTTCCCAATGTTCCCAATTTGTACTTCCAGCAATTTTGTTGGTAAAAGAATGTTACATCCTAAACATGCTGGAACAACTAATAGTTTGCTCCAGGGACCTCTGTTTTTGGTGATACATGTGTGTATAAATATAAAAAATAAAATGATTTGAACGAAAATGTAGGTGGGCTTGATTTGATTAGTAAGTTTGCAGGCGACACATAAATTGGTAGAGTTGTGGATCGTGAGGAAGGTTGTCAAAGCAGGATATAGACCAGTTGTAAATATGGGCAGGGAAATGGCAGATAATCTGGATAAATATGAGTTATTACACTTTGGAAGGTCAAATGTAAGAGGAAAGTATACAGTAAATGGCAGGACCCTTGATGTATGTATAAAGCAATCTTGGGGTGAAAGTCCATAGCTCCCTGAAAGTGGCAACACAAGTAGATAGGGTGGTAAGGGTGATGTATGGCACACTTGCCTTCATTGGCTGAGCTGTTGAGAAAAAAAAATCGGGAAGTCACGTTGCAGCTGTATAAAACTTTGGAGGGGGAAAACTTAAAGGAGATTTATGAGGCAAGTTTTTTTTTAACACAGAGAATGGTAAGTGCCTGGAAGGCAATGCAAGGGGAAGTGGTGGGAGAAGATATGATAGCAACATTTAAGAGGCATCTAGACAGGCACATGAACAGGCAGGGAATAGAGGGATAGAGACCACATGCAGGCAGATAGGATTAGTTGAAATTGGCATCATGGTCAGCTCAGACATTGTGGACTGAAGGGGTTGTTCCTGTGTGGTACTCTTCTACGTACTATGAACATCTGGACTTTTAGAAAAAATATATATTTGATTTGTTACTTCAAGACTTTGGTCCCACTCTCTCTCAGAGACCAAAATAGGAAGTTTATATTTCGACTCAGGATTAGGTTCAGGAAGGTGTGCAGTATGAAATGTACATTCTCCACTATTTCCCAATCACCATCAGTAAGATTTTCTCACTGCTGTTTGACTTTTGAGAGGATTTTGTGCCATACTTAAATCCACATTATTCCATGGCACTGCAGGGAATAAATTCTCATTTCTCTTCTCCTTTCAAGTAATGCTAATTTTTTAAACTATTATTTATTGCTGAATTAATTTGGTTGTATTTTACCCTGGAGACAAACAGCAGGTGCCTCTTCTGTTATTTATTCCTGAAGCCCCACAATGAACCTCAGTTTTCTCAGTGGAATGCTTCCTTCTCCTTCATTTTGACTTCACACATTACTCAGGATTTTTCACTTTTCTGTTGAATGAACAATTGCAGCTCTGAAGCCTGAGATATAATCAATTATTTTAGCTGAAAAAACATCCTGACGATAGTATAAAAGTTCTTTGGCAAATTCCACGTGACCTTTCAACCCAGATTTTCCTGGGTGGGACCCATCCATCACCTGTACACAGCACCTCCTGTTCTCACTTCCCCCCACATTTACTTCCTCTGGGTCAAGTCAGATGATCCCACTGGTCTGGAATGTCCCAGAGCCAAGTGTTAATTGGGGAACGAGAGAACAATTTTTATGCATAGGAAAGGAGTATAAAGCAAACCAAGGTTATTACAGGAAGCTAAGGAAGAGATTGCTGTGCCTTTGGTGACAATCTTTGCGTCCTCACTGGCCACAGGAGTAGCGCCAGATGATTGGAGGGTGGCAAATGTTGTTCCTTTGTTTATGAAAAGGAGTAGGGGTAACCCTGGGAATTACAGACCAGTGAGTCTTACTTCAGTGGTGGGCAAATTACTGGAGAAGATTCTTAGAGACAGGATTTATGGGCACTTAGAGAAGCATAGGCTGATTAGGGACAGTCAGCATGGCTTTGTGAGAGGCAGGTCGAGCCTCACGAGTCTGATGGAATTCTTTGACAATGTGACAAAGCACATTGATGAAGGTAGAGCAGTGGATGTGGAGTACATGGATTTTAGTAAGGCACTTGATGAGGATTCTCATGGAAGGCTTATTCAGATAGTCCAGAGGCATGGGATCCAGGGAAAGTTGGCTGTGTGGATTCAGAATTGGCTCGCCCATAGAAGACAGAGGATGGTGGTAGATGGAGCGTATTCTGTTTGGAAGTCGGTGCCCAGTGGTGTTCTGCAGGGATCTGTTCTGGGACCCTTGCTCTTTGTGATTTTTATAAATTACTTGGATGAGGATGTGGAAGGGTGGGTTAGTAACTTTGCTGATGATACAAAGGTTGGTGGTGTTGTGGGTAGTGTAGAAGGTTGTTGTAGATTACAACAGGATATTGATAGAATGCAGAGCTGGGCTGAGAAGTGGCAGGTGGAGTTCAACCCGGATAATTGTGAAGTGATACACTTCAGGAGATTAAATTTGAAGGCAGAATATAAGGTTAATGGCAGAACTCTTAGCAGTGTTGAGGAACAGAGGGATCTTGGGGTCCACGTCCATAGATCCCTCAAGGTTGCCAGACAGGTTGATAGGGTTGTTATGAAGGCGTATGGAGTGTTGGCCTTCATTAATCGGGGTATTGAGCTCAAGAGCCATGAGGTGATGTTGCAGCTCTATCGAACTCTGGTCAGACCACTCTTGAAGTATTGTGTTCAGTTCTGATTGCCTCATTATAGGAAGTATGTGGAAGCTTTAGAGAGGGTGCAGAGGAGATTTACCAGGATGTTGCCTGGATTGGACAGCATGTCTTATGAGGATAGGTTGAGCGAGCTAGGGCTTTTCTCTTTGGAGAGGAGGAGGATGAGAGGTGACTTGATAGAGGTGTACAAGATGATAAGAGGCATAGATCGAGTGGACAGTCAGAGACCTTTTCCCAGAGCAACAACGGCTAACTCGAGGGGACATAATTTTAAGGTGATCGGAGGAAGGTATAAGGGGGATGTCAGGGGTAAGTTTTTTTTACACAGAGAGTGGTGGGTGCATGGAACGCACTGCCGGCAGAGGTTGTGGGGGCAGATACATTAGGGACATTTAAGAGGCTCTTAGATGAATGTTAGAAAGATAGAGGGCTATATGGGATGGAAGGGTTAGATAGAGCTTAGGGCAGGATAAAATGGCAGCACAACATTGTGGACCTAGGGCCTGTACTGTGCTGTAATGTTCTATGTTCTATGTTCTATTTTCAAACAAAAAGAGTGAAATGCTGACAAAGGAATGGAGAGGGTGAACAAAATGTGAAGCTATGGTTAAAATCAATCACACATCTAGTTTATCCTTTCTCACTGCTACTCTGTTGCAAATCTAATTATTGCATCTCCCACCTCCAGTCTGCTGTTGCCTCCACTGTTCAGCTGGACCACCATTCACCAACCAGATCCAGATTATTAGCCTTTGTACCACTGCCCATACAAGAAAAACAGATCTTGGGTTCTAAAATCAGTTACACATCATGATGTAAGTCAACTATTGGTCAAAGCCAATCTGGTCATTTCTCTTTTATTCCCAATATATTGTTCATGTTGTTTGATCCTCAGATGTTTTCCCCAAGGCCCATGAACCTCCCCTTGTTCACAGGGATGAATGGACTAATACCTATCTTGTGCAATCCTCACCAAGATTACCAGAGTCAACATCCTTCTCCCCCTTAGTATACCCAGACACACACCCCAACACCACTAGACCCTGGAAAACCCACCCCCACTGTCAGACTGTGCAAATACTATCCCTCTACCTACTATTACCTCCCTTCATCATTCCTAGATCCTGCATACATCCCCATTTCAACCAGGCCAAGATACCTTGTCTCTGTACTACAAGAGATGCTACTTCCCATTTTTCTACACTGACTCTGTTTGATCTTACAGCTTTCCCAACCTTGTCAATCTCAAGCTGCAATCTCTTCACCTCCACCAGCCCTCCCAACATCAAAACTCTTTACTGCTTCCTCCAACCCAACTAATCTCCAGCCTCTCCTCCAACTGCAGTAAAACTTAGAGGGAGCAGACCAGACCAGCCACTGGGTCAGGCAGGGCCCATGCACCCCAGAGAACACTAGAAGAAAGAGGATGCTCCAAGTGTTATGTGACTGGGAAGCTTGCCAATCATGGGAAGATCCAGTCCATTATCCTGACTGAATGAAATGATCGGAAGGCTGATTAAGATTAGAGTTGCTTTGACTGTTGAAGGCAAACTGAGATAATACATTTCATAGATGAGAGAGATGTCAAGCATGACCTTGAGCATCGGTGGAAAGTTGCAATGAGCATCAGATACGGTGGTATGGACCATTACAGGATGTCTTTGCTGGTGAGAATGACCCCAAGACCAAATCCATGAAACAAACCAGAGAAAAATCACAAAGGATATCAAAGAATTAAAATCTCAGTCACCCTGAATTAGGAGAACGTGTACTCTCTGAGCTGAAGTTTTAATCAAAACATGAAAGCATCACAATCTGCAGAATTGTTGTCTTAATATCAATAAAACAAATTGTTAATAAAGTTAAATAGTTTTAGATGGTCTACCCTCTATTACACCAAAGAATAAAGGGAGTTTTTCTTAAAACAAAACCTATTTGGATTTTATTCACTACCTGGATAATACTATCCCATGACAGAATGTTCATGGGCACAGGAGCCAAAATGTATGGCTATTTCTCTTAATGGTAAAATGTAATAGTTGTTCTGTACAGTGAAATTTGGCATTGCAACCGGAATGAGACGTTTTCTCTTACCCTGCGGATCTGGTTGGGATATGAATACCCTCAAAGCACACTCCACAGAATCGCATGGGAAGGTTGAGCTGATTCATGTTCAAGTTGAACTAGTTGGCTTAAAATTTACAAATGTAATGTATATGCATAAGCCAAATACTTCTTTGAAGAACTGTGAGCCAATGCTGTTGATTCTGGCACATGGGTATGTCAGTGCTCAGGCATATAGCATTTGACAAAGAGTGAGATCTCATCACTACAGGTGATCTGCATCTGCTCACTCAGGGAGCAGTTCCTAAACCAAGTTGGACCTTTCAGGAAGATTACAGGCAGTAATACCAGTGGGCGTTACGTCAGGCTGGTAACTGGATTGCACAAGATTCACAAATGTCCAGCTCCCTGTCATCAAATGTCAGTCCATGTACTCCCACTACTGATCACCTGATAACATAACCTTCCACATGGCACACAGCATTCCCAATCCCTTGGCAAGGGAGCAGGTTCCTGGTTGCTGGATTGATGACCCTTGCCTTTCAAACAACCTGATTTTTCATCTCAGCAATGTAATTAAAAAAAGAGAAAGAAGTTATTTTCTTTGAATGCTCCAGTAATTTTACACCAGGGATGTTAAATCACAGGATTTGGGCAATCATTGTTGATTCCTCCAGATTCTAGGACAATTACAATGAGTTGTCAAATCAGTACTCACTCTCAATTTTGGCTTCTTTATCATTGATCTGTACTAAGGCCTTAACAAATGGAAATTAACATGATGTCTTTGTGAATTTTGTTCTTCTTTAAGTTAGCTGCTTTTCATTGAGAAGTAATAAACAAAAAGTGTATTAATGCATTTTACTTTAGAGCACACCTTGTCCAGAAATGACATGGAGACTGAAAAAGGTGCTCAGCCTGGAAAGGTCCATTAATGCAGTGATGCATAGCAAGCCACTAAATATTTTGTTTGAGAACCCACCAAGGTGTTGATTGGTACAGAATAGGCCTTGCATACTTTGTGCATTCAAATATCTTCCCTTCATAAACTTGGCCATTATAAAGGACATCAGGCAAGTCATTGTTCCTGGGTGGCATCTCTCTGCTCTTGTGGAACAGTATTTTGCTCTCAATTGATAGGTTTGAGAATCCACTGAGGCACCTGGTCTTTGAATGGCCTCTGCCCCTTTGGAAGAATGAATCAGCTTCATCAAATGATCCATTGCACCAAGCACTGAGGTCTCCACCTCTCCCAGACTCCAACTGATACATTCCTGGCTCTGCATAAAGTGCTGCAGGAGATTGGAGATGGACACCCCATACTGCTTGACATCTCTTGCACTTATATATATTGAAAGCTAATGTGGCTGGTTGTGCTCCAACCTCTAGAGAACTTGCACAAGACTCTCTACACTAACTGCAGCCTGCTAGTGCTGGATATGTCCCTACGTGAAACTTGAGACTTGAATTTACCCTTTTCAACCAGTTTCCCATATCAGAGCTGGTGCTTTGTCTGATGGTGTGTGTCTGAGGAATGGTGGTGTCTGAGGTACTTCTTGAGCCTGCTCGATATTTACAAAGACAGAAAGGGCTTGGTGATGACGAGTGTGTGATCATCTTAGAAGGAAAGCTTAAAAATGCACACATCCATGTAAACTGAACATAATCGCTATGAAGGAAGAAGGCATGGTAAAGATTCTGTACATGCTTGCACACATTCTATACTTGTGGCATCTTCAATTCTGACAGCAGTTTCAGTCTATGAACACCCCTATCCACCATCCCCAATCCCCAGCAAACTCTTGAGGAGGAAGACTCCACCCGCTCACCACCAGCCAGTCTGTTACAAAGGTAATGAGCAACTTTAATATCTCCCTTTTATCTGAGGGATAATTTAAAAGTACAATAATGACATGATTTCATTGCTGTGATTGATATCTGTGTTGAGCTGTGTGAGTTGCTTAGAAGGGCAAATGGGGAAATGTCTAAGTTGAGAGCCAAAGGGTGCAAATGGTGCATTTGTGTGCTTCAAGGCAGGGTTCAGTTCAGAGTGTCAGAGTATTAGTCTTGCCAAATCTTCTAAGGTCATGCAGTTTCTTCTAATTACATGCAGACTCACTCGAGGTAATTTGCACTAACTCCTTACCCCCAACACCACCGGTGCAGAGCACACTTCTTCTTTGTTATACTTCATCCACCAAAATGAAGAAATTCAGATCAGTAAAGTGGGGTTGGGGAGAGAGGTGTTGGGATACTCCCTCCTCGACAGAGTCTTTCTCGTAGCCAGATCAGCACTGAGGATATACGCCGTGGCATTCTGCCTTTCTGCAGATCACCCTGTCATTTAGTGCACCAGTGGTCGAGGTGTTCAATATTGGCTGTTAATGACCAGGCCCTGAATATTGATGACTTAGGAACACTCTCAAAGAGCATAACTATTTTCACTCTGATCATTATTAAATATGGCATCTGATTTGTGCCAGCATGAACCAACAACAGTAAACCACATGGTACAGGTTTGCACTCCTGCTGAGAGGCAATCCAATTTCTAGGCACTGGTGCACTTGCAAGTCTGTCAGCAAGGTAAGTCTTACATCCTAGGTTTCCAAGGTTTGCATCCTGAGTTTCCAAATACTAAAACATGGATATTGTATCCAGCTTTTACAAATGCATAAATTAACTTACACTGCCTTTGCAAGTTTGTTCCACTTTTCCATATGTTTCTTAAAATTTCCATTAAACATGGCTTTTGGTAAAGTTCACAGACATCACTTGAGTGCCACAGATCATCTTGGAAGAAACTGTGTGCATTCTACTTTCTATAAATTAAAATTCCTATCTGCATTGCACAGATCAGAACATTAAGAAAGTGCTCTAATTTCTTCCCACATAACTGGTTCCATACCACAGAAATACTTTCTTACCCACGAGAAAATGCTCCAGACAAAATGATCTCTATGATATGAAATAGCACAATGAGTGTCTTTTCCATAGGACACAACTATAGCACAAAGCTCAACATTACCAAAAAGCCAACGCTGCAGTGACGATGAATTGGACTCCAGCATTAAAGATGAGAGAAATTGAAGACAGTGCAAGTTCTTTTTTCCCATTAAATAAGCAAACACACAGTTTTGGGGTCTGTAGATTGGCATCCAAGTCTGTGTAAAATGAACTGGGAAATGACAGGGGAACAAAAATAAAAGGAATCCACTTGGAAAGAAGAGCAGGCAGAATGAAGAACCAGAAAATAGAGTAGTCTTACCAGGGAAGTCAAGCACAAAGTGCAAAGATCCCAAAGTCAAACGAGTAAAAAGGAATGATAACCAGAAATGGTTATTTCCAACATTTTTTCAGCCTTCTCCTTCTTGGACAGTGCTTTGTAGTCACGGCATGACTTGCTTCCACTCTTGTTCTGATGTTGTTAAGGTGTTCTACATGGGATCCAGAAACCTGTGAAGGAGGTGGTACTTGACCGGGCTGGTGGACGGGTTGTACATGCCTTCCAATTTTATGCATGGCTTCCATATGCTCCTGTCATGGAGGCACAAGGTGTTCAGTGGTTTCTGAGATGCCACTTCTCTATTTTGATCAGTCATGTACCAAGGATTCCCATGAATCAGTATTGATTTGTTTTTCCCAAGGAGGCTTTGAGAACAATATTGAAACATTTCTCTGTCCTTCTTGCCATGACAGAACTTGGAGCAGAGTTTATGTTTTGTGATTCTGGTGTCAGGCAGGAAGACAATGTGGCACACCCATCAGAGTAGCGTATGATCAGTGCCTCATTGTTGGGGATGCTGACCTGGGAAAGTACACTGGCATTGGTCCACCTACCCTGCCAATGGATTTGGAGAATATTGCAGAGACTTTGTTGGTAGAACATCTCCTGTGCTTTGAGATACCCACCACGGTTGTCCATGTCTCTGATGCATCTGATAGAGTAGAGATCACCGCTGTTCACCATGCCTTTCGCAAGATATAGTAAGTGGTTCTTATATGCCAAGGTCTTACTGCTGATCTTGATTGTCAGGGAAATGGTGCTGTATGGTGAGGCAAGTAGGTAGAGAATCTTCATCTTCAGCATGTTTAGTACAATGTTATCCTTCTGTATATTCCAGTGCAGAAATCAGCAGTGATTTGGAGGCCAGTCTCTGAACGTGCACATATGCAAGCATCGTCTACATTCTCCAACGTTACTATTGACTTTGGTGTGACTTTGATTTGGAGTGGAAATGAAAGTTGAAAAGTTTCTCATTCATCCCTTTGATCAAGTCCACTCCTGCTAGAAGCCTGATGGTGGTGTGATGCAGCCCTGCAGCAAGGAAGATTGAGGGTCTGTGCAATGGGCACAGCTTTGCTTGATCCCAGTGAGCATTGGGACTGGGTCTACAGTAGTAGTGTTGGTGGGGGTCACAGCTGCATGTCACCATGTAGCCCATGCAGAATGGTAATGAGTTTCTGAGGACAGACACATAATCCCTTTTAGTTGACTGAGCCAAGGTTGAAAAGACTATGTACAATGGTTGGGTTTCTCTTGGATTTTAAAAAAATTACATCAGTGACTATGACTCAAAAGTATCTCCTTAGATGTAAAGCAGTTTGAAATGCTCCATGTCATGAAAAGTACTGTATAAATGCAAATTCTTTTTTTATTATATACATGGCTTGAAAAGAGCACTATTGAGAACCATTATCATTTTACATTGCAACATTGATCTACAGAATGCCACCACCTTTATGCTTATGGACATTCACATTAACTCTATCACCTGATTAACCATGTAAAAAATGCCCCATCTGGAAATAAGCCACTCCTGCCAGTCGGTTTATTTCCCTTAATGCTCTGACTTCTTCTCTACTACTCCCATCTCCTTTACCTCAGCTGCTTAGTTTCTGAAACACTGATTTTGAAATGAGGGATTATAGTAAGACTTCGATGACCCAGCATGCTGGGGACTATGGTGCTGCCAGACCAACAGATTTTCCAGACTATTAGATGTTTAATACCCAAACACATCTTTAATACACTTTTTTTAAAAAAAGATGTTTCATTATTATAAATTTCACAAGGAAACCTGATATGATTAAAGCGAGTGTGGTGAACAGGACCCTAGTCAGTTCTAAGTCAGTGGAGGAATCAGGTTCTGGCGAATGAAAGGGACACAGGGATCAGGTCCCTAGTGAGCCAGATGTCAAACCATTAGGATTTCTGAATAGATGAGTTATTGGAGCTTCTTCAGAAATGCGATAGTAACATGGTTAATGGCAGGCTGAATGAGAAAATTAACAAGTGATAGGCAAAGAATTGAACACAATGCCAGAAGTGGTTGAAGGTGCTTCAATAGCAGAGAACAAGAAAATACCCCAAATGGACAACAAAGAGGGTTAGAAGTTTTACTTTATTTTCTGAAAGTCATCTAAAGACCCCTATGAATTTATATTGAGCAATATAGAAGAATTGAGGTGATGGGTGAATGGAATAATAAGAGAAAAAAGAGAGAAGGACAACCGGCCATCATGAAGGTGTAATTAAAGTGAGTTCCGAGGCTAATTAGAGAGCTAGGAAAAAAAAGATGTGCAAAACATAGATGAGTGATCTCAATGTGGATCACAATTCCTTATTTGTATACCTTTACCCCAGGGCATAATGCAACAGTAATGCAATCACTTCTGGAAAGCAATAGTGGTGTTCAATTGTATGTTGACCAGAAGCCAAACGTTACTCATTACCTTGATTTTCTATTCTATATAACTCCAAATTTAAATTATAATTGAATATACTCCACTGATGCCACATGAGAAATAGACAAACTAAATTGAAATCAATAATTAAATGAATGAAAACCAAAGTTTCTGTCTCTTGAAATAGAACAACCACACACAAATAAAGCAGTAATTCAACCTTGAACAAATTTGTCATCATATTGACATTGAGTTGGCTCAAATTTCTAACCATGGAATGTTTAGCAGTATTTATGATAAGTTTGGAATTTCAAAAAACAAATAAAAAATTCCAAACATCATACACATCATAGCAAATCATATATTTTTGATATTAATTTTTTCATATAAACCTCATTTTAGCATAACATGACATAAAGCCAAAAGAACACCCAAACCTCAGTGCAACAATTTCATACAGGAAAAGCTATAGTTCATGTCTGGGTTATGTCACCACACCTTCCAACAGCTCGTGCTTGGACTCTCTCACTGTTGGCCCATGACTTTTAAAAATAATTGTCTGAATAACTTAAAGAAACACAGCCCTGGGTTTTACTTTGCAGAAATAATAATAAAACAACATTAGTGTGCTTAAAATTCTCTCAACCTCTTGCCTTGTTGCCACAGAAATGCACAAATGACCACAGGCCCCAAGAGAGGCACATAATTGGGCATCTGACCCCTATTAAATTTTTATGCCCAAGCTGATGCTGCTTACTCAGGAACCGAGGGGTTAAACAAATGAAATGCATTCTGTCTAGTGCCCAAGGGACACCTGTCTGTCAGAAAAGATAATGGAGACAAAGATAAGTGTGTTGAGCGAGAGAGGGCTGTAAGAATGGGAAAAGAAAACACAAGAACAGTCTGTAAAAAGGTAAGGGGACAGTGAAGAGGGTAACAGGCTATCACCCATCCTTGTCCACTGACTAATGTTGGGGAAATCAAATAATAGATAATATTTCACAGCAGTTTTGCAATTCAAATATAATGGGACAAACATGATAATCTACTGTAATTCATTTATATTAAGGCTATGTAAAGATATTAAATTGAACGAAGTTTATATAATGCTATATAAGGTCTTGTAGTATACATTATTTCTCATTAAGTATACTTCATAGCACTCTATATTGAATCAAATTATATCAAATCATACAGTTTCAACTCATTTCTCAACTAATTGCAATTATTCAATTTCCATTTATACTTCCACATACAATGACATTTATCTATTTATTTATTTATTTATTTATCAATTTCTAACCGATGTTAACCATATTTTGAACACCAGAAATGATCAGACTCATCAGCACATGCACAATAGGCAGCTGCATAATGTACATGCTAATTTAATACCAGTGCTGCCAGTCAGGAATTCAAACCTCCAGTTAAATACTCTTAAGCCTGCACAGCTGAACACACGTTCAGCAGCAGGCAACACACTCTTCCAGCACCATTTTAAGGAATCAACAACTACTTGCAGGTTCATCACTGATTGATTTTTAAAGGATGTTCATTTTAAAGGAAACAAATAATTACAGTGCTGAAGAAGGAATCTCCAGGAATCATAAGAAAATGAGGAAAGTTTGTAATATGGTCAACTTAGGTGCCATACCTACTGGAAAAGGTGGAAAGGGATTATGGGAAATTAAACCAAGCAAGTGTAAGTTGTTTGAAGGCCATGTTGTAAGTAATTAGAGTAGAGGAGTGCTTAGACTGCAAGGCAGAGTTAATTAGAGCAAAGATAGTCATGTAGGGGAGTTAAAATGTAGGATTATGGACAGAAAAGCAAGGTCACATGATGTGATAAGGACAGAAAAACGGGTCCACAAATAATTCTGTACTCACAGATGCTCAGAGGAGGAATCACTATGTACTAGAAGAATGGGGAACTACTGTCAGGCAAGTCCAACATAAATCAATAATTTATAAGTATGATCCACAACGTAAAACAGGCTTTTGATGATTTATTGTGAAACTGTAAATCCCACATGTAACTACTGTAATGTGAATATTATAAAGTACTGGAAGTTTTTTGGTCAACACTTTGAGCTCTTACTTGACGATGCACTCTGGTGTACATTGTAAACTAGGCTAGAATAAACAACTTGTTTGAGAATCTCACCACAGCTGTATTAGTTTTCTTCAGTGTGACATCTTGTTCTGAGCCGTAATTAAGAAGGCAACTGGACACCAGAGACAGACCTTGAATGCCGCGCAGCACAATAGGATGTGATAATCTAGCACCTTTTAGAACCAACAACCAAAGAACAATTCTGCTCCCAAGAACTACTAATGTCTATAGAGAGTGGTGTGCCAGGTGCTGAGTACATAGACATAGAGAACAAACATAGAACACTACAGCACAGTATAGGCCCTTTGGTCCACAATGTTGTGCCGACATTTTATCCTGCTCTAAGATCTATCTAACCCTTCCTTCCCACATAGCCCCCTATTTTTCCCAGTACGTTGCCTTAATTTCACAGCCCCTGAAAAATTTGGGAATTTGTTATGTCTTGCATGGGGACATTGGAAGGAATTCTCTCTGGTGTCATCAAAGCAGAAGGAACACAGAAGGACAAGGTAGAAAAAGGGAGAGGAAGGCTCTCAGCAGGAGGCCATAACAACAACAGATGTTCAAGCAACAATTCTCCTATTTGAACTTTGTAAGGAACAGTATAATCAAACTAGGTTATCCTCAACAAAATCTGCCAGCTGATCCAGATGGAGCAGTTCAGAGCAGTTCAAGAACAACATTGCCTGAGGGTGTCAAGGTTTGCATGGGTTAAGCTTTTTCCATTGTGGAGCAGTGAATATTTTCAATACCACATTATTTGTCTTCCACTGTTGCAGAAGATAGGCCACTGATACCTTCTGGTATTTGACCAGGTGCTCGTGCCTCTGTTTGTTTGCCACTTTCCCTTGGAAGACAGCGGGAAGTGTTAAAGTGATATCTTGTAACATGCTTCCTTGTTGTCCCTGTTATGGCTTGACAGCTGGTACCATGTGCAATCTTTGTGATGCTTGTGTGAGATTTTCAGCTGGGCTTGGCCTTTAAGGGTGAAGTGAGATATGAATGTTGTTCGACAGAAATTGTTGATGGGGCAGTAATGGAAGCTGTGGGCCCTTCAGTGGCATTAGTGATGCCATTGTTAGATTCAGTATTTGAAGATGCAATTACGGATCTTGACCATGGAGTCAATTGACATCGTTGGCCCAAGGTTTGAATCCTACCATTCACACCAGAGCTATTTGCTCCCATTGGTTTTAGAGTGCAAATCCATAAGGTCTTCTGGCCCTCTGATGGTAAAGCACTGGATTACGTAAAGCTGATTTTTTTCAGCACTGCATGATTTACAGTCAATGTCTTCCATGCAAACCTCAAACATCCAGCTGTTTTATAAGAATCAGAAAAGTTTAAGTATTAAAGGAGTTTATTTAGCCCAGAACCAATGCTGGCTCTATGTAAAGCAATACGGCTAGTTCCACTCTTATACCCTCTCCCCATAACCCTAAAAATGTTTTCCTTTCACAGACTTAACCAGTTCCAGTTTCACCACTGAAACTGACAATGCAATACAGATTCTAAGCACTTTCAATGTAAAAAGGATGTTTTTCATGTCTCTTTTAGTTCTATGTCCTCTGCTTCCTGACCTTTCTACCAATGCCATGTTTTCCTATTTCTACTCAGTCTAAATGTTTCATGATTTTAAATACTGGGATCTGATCTTGTCTTGACCTCCTGAGTTCCAAAGAGAAGAACCTCAGAATCTCCAGTCTAAAGTTCCCTATCTCTGGAATCATTTTGTTAATCATTTCTCCAGAGCCTTCATATCTTTCTAAAGGGTGTCTCTCAAAACTCTGCACAATATTCCAGTGGTGGCCAAACCAGTGTTTTATATAAAGATTAATCTAGACTTCCTTGCTTTTGTACTCTATGCTTCCATTGATAAAGTCCAGGAATCAAGATGCCTTTTTAACCAGTCTTTCAACTGCCTTGTTACTTTCAATGATTTGTGCAACAAGATCTCTGCATTCCTGTACCTTTATAATTGTGCCTAAAAGCATTCCTCAGCTGTCTATTCTATACAAAGGAAGGTTAAATGACAACTTTCTTATATTAAAAAAGGATTCTTTATCTCAAACATTCATAGAGTGAGTGGTTCACATATCAATAGTTATGGCTTCATCAGCGGCAGCTGTGCTCATGAGGATTTCTCAGAATACACAGAGGAATCATTCATTCTAATCACATGGATTAATTAAGGATGTTGCAAAGAAGCATTCTGATTAAAGTCTGCACACCTGACAAGTCAATAATGGCAAATGCCAATCTCAGTAGTAGTGAAGTCTGGAAATTTGTATTTCTGGGACTCTTGGTGATATCACGTGGATTTTGCAGCTGGATAACGATGGCATTTGACCAACTATCAGGAGGCAGCATTTGGTCAAGAAGAATCATATCTGAGGGGCTCATGGTGTATGAGATGTTGTGCTAATCTGTGAACCTGGAAAATCAATGATGCCACATGGATCATTTATAAATAGAACAATGCCATACAAAGCCGACAAGCACAACCTTGAGCATCAGCAATGCAAGTAACATAGAAATGTGGGGAGCAACCATCAAAGGTATTCATCCATCTTTGCAGTGGACTTTGTAGTATTACTATCATAACCCACCATATAAGGAGTCCACGTCATTACATGTTTCAGGAGAGGAAATGACAGTGATAATCTTATTCCACTGCAATATTTCACCTCCCAGTTGAGGAATCAATGAAAGTGAATGAGCGAAGTGAATAGCTAATACTTAACTATGCTGAAAGTCTCAATATCTTGTTGAACATAATACAAGCAAAGAAAATTAGCTATCTATCAAAATACTTGGATTATCTGCAAGATTCATAGCTGGACCAATGGATGCCACGCAGCAAGGGCTTCTTCTGAGTGAGTATCTTGTTATGTACAGGTCCCTGACAGTGGTCATTTTTCTTAAGTACCAGACGACTGACATATTTTCTGCAACAGTTTGGTTTGCTTGCTGATGGATCGAGATACATTTGCACAAGGATGCAAAAAAGGTTTCACATTTAGACTGCACCTAACATTAGTAGGTGAGGGTTAACTGTACTGCACAGTATTGGTGTTCCTTTCAGAAGCAATTTCTAAGCATGCATCTCTCTGCTTCCTGCATCAAAATTCCAAGCTCAGTGTCAGAAAATCTCAGAGCCCCAATTCTCCAGTAAAATCATGTCCCATTTAGCCTTTTCAAAGACTCCTCCCATTTCTTACAACCATAATGTACCTCATAATCAAGAGGTGTAGGGTGGCATTAAGTGGTGCTAGCTACTTGCAACATAGAGCCATGGGCAAAGATGAAAAGCTAATTAAAATTACATTTGCTACTGTCTGTAAATGAACAAGCTGCATAAAATTAGTGAAATAAAACAGAAAATGCTGCAACCACTCAGCAGGTCAGGCAGCAATGGTGGAAAGAAATAGAGTTAATGTTTAAGGTCAAAGGACCTTCAGTGGGAAGGTGAAAAAACAAGTTAATATCAAGTTTCAGAAAGGTGGGGGAGGATGGTCAGATACTGCCTGACCCAAGTGTTTCCAGCATTTTATTTCAACTTTTCTTGATCTTCGCATAAAGTTAGTGTATTGCTTACAATGGAATACAATGAACAGTATATTGCTTAAGGCTTGAATTAATTGCATATTGTCATCTTTATGGTTATTTTCTGGTCTTCAATATATTCTCACTTTGTGTGAGTAATGCCAAAACTAATATGAACATCTAGAATTGAAGTTCACCCTCTTTAGGCACATGGAATGTGATGTATATGGTAACCCCTTCTCTAATCTCCCAAAAAATCTCAAAATTGGGCAGTGTGTTAAAATTAATGCTATAGCGTTTTGCATGCAAATTCATGCAGTTGGATAGAGTCTGTATGGTTCCAGTTGTAAGTTCACAGCCTCTGCATCGTCTTCTCCTTCTTTGTCAGTCCATTGGGATTGAGGATGACTTGCTTCCACTTTGGTTTTGTAGGTTCTGAGATAGCTGATATGGTCACTGTGGGAACTACAATCTCTTCAAAGATGGGACAAGAGATCGCTGACGGAGCAGGCCAGTGGAAAGTTTGTGAGGTAGTGGTCCCCTTCCACCACTTGCTCAGGGCTTCTCTGTATTCCTGATGCATAGCCTCGAGGTTTCCAATGCCACCCCAAATGCTCTTTATCCACTTTGAGTGGTCATGGGCCAGAGGCTCCCAGGAGTAACTGGGGATGTTGCATTTCCTTAAGGAAGCTTTGAGCATATCGACTCTTTTCCTCTGTCTCTGTGGTAATCAGTACCCATTCAGAGCACAGAATAGAGTGTCTGTTTCACAACTGTGGTGTTGAGCATCTAAACAATGTAACCTACCCAACAGGGCTGACAGAATGTAACTAGGATCTCAGGGCTGGGCATGGTGGCCAGACAGAGGAGGCTGACGTTGCTTTTCTTATGCCAGTGAATTTAGAGGATTTTGCAAAGATAATGGTGATGGCATTCCACCAGTAGCTTGACATGCCTGCTGAAGATAGTCCAGGTTGCAGAAGCCTATAAAAGGGCAAGGATTACTATTGCCTGGTAGACCATGTGTTTTGTACCAGGTCTGAGTTCTTCATCTTCAAACATTATTTTCCTTAATCAATTAATGACAGTGCTGGTGCAGTGAAGGTACAATGAATGTCATTATCGATGTCTGCTTCACCAGGAGATGGCTGCCGAGCCATGGGAAACTAAATAAATTGGTGTGTTGCTAAATTGGTTTATCATTGTCACATGAAGGGAGGTACAATGAAAAACGTATCTTGCATACTGTTCATACAGATCAATTCATTACAACAGTGCATTGAGGTAGAACGATTATAATAGAAGTAATGAGCGGATCTGGAGAGAGCAGCTTGCAACGAGTTGTCACGTTCTGGTGCCAACTTGCCAGGTGTCCCTGGCCATGTCCTTAATCCAGCATGGATCAGCTGGCAGGGGTATTCACATTCATTTTTAACCTGTCCCCACTTCAACTTGAGGTTCCCACCTGCTTTAAAAATACCACTATCATCCCAGTACCAAAGAAAAACAAGGTAACATGCCTTAATGACTACCGCCCGGTGACCCTGGACATCCACCATCATGAAGTGCTTTGAGAGGCTGGTCATGGAACACATTAACTCCAGCCTCCCAGACAACCTTGGCCCACTGCAATTCACCTACCGCCGAAACAGGTCAACAGCAGATGCCACCTCCTTGGCCCTGCACTCATCTCTGGAGCATCTGGACAGTAAAGACACCTATGTTAGACTATTGTTTATTGACTACAGCTCTGTCTTCAATACTATAATTCCAAGCAAACTCATCACCAAACTCCGAGACCTGGGACTCAACACCTCCCTATGCAACTGAATCCTTGACTTCCTGACGAAAAGACTGCAATCAGTAAGGATAGGCAGCAACACCTCCAGCACAATTATTCTCAACACTGGTGCCCCACAAAGCTGTGTCCGCAGCATCTACTCTACTCCCTATAAACTCATGACTGTGTGGCCAGATTCTGCTCTAACTCCATCTACAAGTTTGCAAATGATACCATTGTAATGGGAACCTGTGCAGAATCTATTCCACAGAAATTTGCTTCTCCACACAAAAAATTGTGGGCAACTGAGTTCAGCTGCCAAGCTATCATGTACATTGGGATCTACCATCTCTGGGAATCCACTACCTTTTAATGCTTAGTTTTCAGGCTTTCTCCAACCTGTAAGGACGGAGAACAAAGTTCTGCAATTTCGTTATTCATGATATGTGAGGCAGCTGGATGCAGAATTGTCTTTGAGTCAGAGGTTGAGAGTTCAAAACCAGATCGAAAATTGAGCACATAATCAAGGCTGACATTTCTCTGCAACACTGTAGAAAAGCTGCATTCACTGACAGAGGTGTCACATAACTGCACTGTGTAATGAATTGACCTGTACGATCAGTTTGCAAGACAAGCTTTTCACTGTACCTTGGTACAAGTGACAATAATAAACCAATACCAATACCTTTTGATGAATCATGATAAAGAATTCCATAGAAACATGAGAAGCAGCATTCAGGTCAACCAGCACCAAAAAAAACAGGCGATCTGGGCACTACTTCATGGTTGTATATGGGAACTGACTGTGAAGATATTTGGCTCCCACATTGCCCTCATTGTAACAGTGACTGTTCTTCAAAAATTCTTCATTAGATGTTTTTCCTCTATCATGTGATCATGAGAGAGGAAACGTAGGTTCAGGTTTTCCTTTAATATTCTAATGTAACAGTGGAATTACATTCACTTTTCTTTGGTATACTACTTGTAGTTTTTATGTAGGCATCAACATTATTCTCTGAAACATTGACTAAATCTACCATAAGGGCAGGTCAAGTGGGGAGGGGGCAGGGATGGCTGAAATTAGGATGTTATTTGTTGTTACAGAGTGTAGCTGACTGCAAGGTTGATGTTTGCACATTTCTGGGATGTGGTATGGTGGTAGAGATTGTCATTGGCTGCAAAGCATTCAGGCATATCCTGGGATTGTGAAAGGTGAATGGAAGTCTTTTTTTATTTGCAATTTTTAATTGCTGAACACATTTCATAGCACTGTTTCTGCTGGACAGCAAATACTGATAAAAACATTCTACGAATATGTCTGTTACCAAGGCAGTATCACATTAGCTTCTGACTATTAAAGTGGCAGTTTAATACATTGACACTGGATGGGTATTAATTTTATTCAGTGACCAGTCAGCTTCATAGATATAAGTTGACCCTCCATTAATGAGTTCCCATTGCTTTCCAGCAATGTGGTTAATCACGTGTAATTATCAACAAGCAACAGTCAAATTGATAACAAAAATAAAAGACCTCAAAAATCTAACACCAATCTAAGCTTCAGCTTTGTACTCAGTCACAGTGTAGTGGTTAGTGTAACGCTATTACGGTGCCAGCGACCCGGGTTCAATTCCAGCCACCGTCTGTAAGGAGTTTGTATGTTCTCCCCATGACTGCGTGGATTTCCTCCCACATTCCCCAGAACATTTCACGCAAAAGATGCATTTCACTGTGTGTGTTGATGTACCTGTGACTAATAAAGATGTCTTATCTTATACTAACTAAAGTGTCATGTTGCTGCAGTTTCCATGGACACAGACATCTGGCTCACACTGTCCAATCATCTCAGAACAATATTACCTGCACAAAACATAAAAGTTAAGAGTTAATTATAATTCACCACAACTTTAGCCCACTGACAGCAGCACTAACCTACAGACCTTTTACAGTAAAAGGAACTAATTACAATAAATGTCATGAAGCATAGTTAAATGCCAACTCTCATTTCTGAGCGATTTATTTAATAATCAGCTGCAGACTAGGTTGGAACAAAAATGGTAAACTAAGTGCTAATTATTACCATAGCTGTTTTGTTCCCTCCACAGTTAACCATTCAACCCTGCAGTGTTTTCTCTTTGATGGAGCAGTCCACTAACAGTTTATGGATATTGTTGTGACACCACAAAGTCTGGCTAGCACTTCAATTGCGAAGACAGCAGGCTGTCTATAATTCCAAGCAAAGCTATTTCACCTCGCCACTATGGTATACTTAGTTTTAAACAGACTCATAATATGTTTAAACTTTTTTGTGAAGGACTTTTGGACAAAACAGGTAACAGATCAGTTACTTCCGAGAAATGTATTCTGCTATTTTAATGCACAAGATTGAGTCATTGTGCACCTGATTTCAACCTAACACTCCTTTTATTTTAAGATGTAACCTCTGTCAACAACACAAACATGTATCTTTAACGTAGGAGGACACCCCAAGTTTGCTAACATATGTACAGACTTTGTTGCTTATTTACATGGAGAGATGTGAGGGCAGGATGACAAATGATTGGTTAAAGAGGTAAATTTTAATGTATGTCTCGAAGGAGGTGGCTGAGGTAAAAACATGAGGACCTTTAGAGAAGGAATTCTAGACCTTGAGGCATAGAGAGTTGAAGATGTGGTTGGCAAGAAAGGGGCAAATGGTGTGAGTGGTGCACAATAGACCAGGATCTTGTGGTTCTTGAGGTTTGCAATGCTGCTGCAGATTACAGAGTGAAAGAGAAACTTGACCAGTTTGATGAGTATTTTACAATCTGTTGGAATAGAGGAAACTACCCATTGTGATGCTGGTAGGCTATTATTCGCATTGCAGTATGTTTCTATTGTGCTGCAATTAAATATCTACAAGACTTGTTAAGCAGATGAAATAAACTCTGAATTCTAAATGCACTAAAGGAGAGAAAAACATGACCACCTGGATTTAGATTAGGACTTGGATGATTGAAGAAGATATGGCCAATGACAGGACCACGCTTAATCCTACCTTATGTTTCCTTTAAAAGTGAACAATAGAACAGGAGAACAGGAGAACATCATTAGTCACTCTCAAACCTGACTCATCATTCAAATATGATCATTGCAACTCTGCACACCTAGCATGATTCTCCCAATTATAGATGCTCTCCCCCAATGATTTCCACCTACTTCTGCATTTACTGGTGATCTTCCTAATTCCTCCACTTCATGTTGGATATTGGATGGTGCAGACTCACTCCACATAACACGGGATACGAACATTGTCTGCTGGAATGAGTATTAAGGCTGAATATAAGAAATATTTTGCAGAGATCTTTGGAAATTTATAAATACCACTGGCTGAAAAAAGTAAGATAAATCCAGATCTGAATGTGATAATTTTCTAATCAGTATCTTTTACCTCTCGACTTTAGATTCACAATTCTGAACAGCAGGTGTAAGTTCCCATCTAAAGATCAGCGATGAGAGATCAGTGATGAAAGATCAGCTCAACACTACCAACTAGTTACAAACAAAATCTTAAGATTTTTAAAATTGAGCAGATGGAACAAAACTGCCTACCATGGGCAGGCATGGCGGTGTAGCAGTTAACGTAACGCTATTACAGCGCCAGCGACCTGGGTTCAATTCTGGCCGCTATCTGTAAGGAGTTTGTACGTTCTCCCCGTGTCTGTGTGCATTGCCTCCGGGTGCTCCAGTTTCCTCCCACATTCCAAAGATGCACGGGTTAGCAAGTTGTGGGCATGCTATGTTGGCGCAGGAAATGTGGCAACACTTGCGGGCTGCCCCCAGAACACTCCACGCAAAAGATGCATTTCACTGTGTGTTTCGATGTACGTGTGACTAATAAAGATAACTTATCGTACCTTAAAGCTATACCTGCTTTATGACAGGTATTTAATAAGATTCAAAAATCTGAATCAATTAAGTATTTAAGTTGCGGGAAGTGAATTTCGACATGAATTAATGCAATAGTAAACATGAAACATGGGTATGTGAGCAGCTGCCCAATAGCAATGAAGGGAATGAATAAAAAGGTTTTTCTGTATGGTTACTGAGCATTCCCTTGAGATTGCTTGACAATGTGATGTTGTTATCAACCACACTAATAACAATTAGACTCAGATTTAATATTATTTAGAATGACAAATACCATTGGAGAATGCATGTTGGCACTGGAAGCATGGCGACACTTGCGGGCTGCCCCCAGAACACTCTACGTAAAGATGCATTTCACTGTGTGTTTCGATGTACATGTGACTAATAAAGATATCTTATCTCATCTTATCTTACTTTGGTAAATAGAGTAAAATTTTGGGTATTCATTCCTTCAGAAGTACATTAAGTTGCTTGTTGTTGAATGTATGGGAATCCTAGGAATGGATGAGAGTGAGAAATGGAGCTCAGGGTACAGCCAAAGTAGCCGAGTTTGTTTTCAGTGGCAATTAATATTAAAGAAACACAAGACTACACTTAATAAAAGCTCAACATTGACTTGGTGGGATCCACAATCCTGTAGTCAAGATTAGTTCCTGCACTGAACCTGCTGACAGTAACTTCCTCTCTACACACTTGCCATATTTGACTGGAAAACCTGCTTTCCACCTGCATTTAATGGGGTAGAAGAGTATCCAGCCTCCTGCCTTCCTGACCCCACCCCACTCCTAAACTGCCAGAAAACTTAGATATCTTATTTTATCGGATAAAATGTTTTTTCTCCAAGGCTCAAGTTGCATCTTCACCTTGAGCTCAGTTCATCCCAAAATGCATGGCAGCCACTTAAGCTCCTTTTGATGATAGTGAGACCTTCTGCAGGGAAACAAAAAAGCAATTTGTACACAGGAAGATCACACATATGGCATGAAATAAGGGCCATCTGATCTATTTTGAAGGATAAATATTGGTCAAGATTTCATAGAAAATTCTCCATATTTCTTCGAATCATGCCGTGGATCGGTTACAACTGGCCGAGAAGGCAAATGTGCCTTGGTTTAGCATTTTACCCAAAAGGATTCAAATCTCACTCCCTCTGATGCCATGACATTAAGGACTACCTACTGAATCACTGCTGATCTCTTGCTCCCAGCCTGAAACTCACGTTAACAGCAGGCAATACCATGTTGATAATTCTTGTAATATTGCAGTGCTAAATGATTGACTATTATCAGTTTCGACAGCTTCTCAGATTCTCTGAACAGCCGGTAGTTTGGCCAGATTTAGGTTTGTTCATGAAACAGACAACCACTTGAGTATTTCGGTTTCCACATATCTTGATGATCATCAGTGATCACAGGCAGAAGCATGCCATGTGACCATCAGCAGAAATCATACAATTGTCACCTCTGATTTTTTTTTAAGTAATGACTCCATCAATCACATTCAGCTTTGCTCTAAGATGAATTGAATATCAATGCAATCTCAATTTTTGATGGTTTTCTTGAGGTCCATGCATAAGGAGAGACAGATTTATGTTTCACTTCTGCCGGCCTCCCTATTCATCCCACCTTCCTTGAAGCTGGTGGGTGCCCTGGTTGCCCCTTCACATTGGTGGCTTCTTCTTCTCTTCTCAGGCAGCCCATCAGGATGAGGCTGACCTGCTTTTGTTCTGGTTTTGTAGGTTTTGAGGCAAACTAATGAAGACTCCTTCACAGAAGGGCAGATGATGGCTGACAGGGAGAGTGAGTGGGTAGCTTGTGAGATGATTTGCTCTTTCTGCTATTTAAACAGGTCTTCTGTGTATTCCTAATGCATGGACTCAAGGTTGTCAATATCAGTAGTTTCAGGAACCCAATTTAACCAAATGGTTCCTTCATGCAACCAATTGATAATAATAGGTCCAATCAAATCACTTTTGTTAACTCTAAAGAAGCACTGTCATTATACAATGATATATTATGGACATTTCACTTTACATGCCAGTAGCATGGGTGGGTTTAGAGAGGCAGGATGTGCAGTTGTCCAGTGAATTTTTGTTTAATTACAGGAGCAGAAGTAACAGTTGTTTTAATGAATACATATTTTCAGTAGTTTCTTCTAGGAGTTCTCTACCATAAACCATAGTAAACAAAGCAAAAGCACACCCATTGCCCAACTAAGTTCCTGGGACACCTCTCTCTCCTGCACTCCCCCCCCCCCCCCCCCCCCCCCCCCCCCCCCCCCCCCCCCCCCCCCCCAGACCTCTCTTCTACTTGGTATCTATACTCCTTGGGCTGCACATCACTGACCTTTGCCTGATTAATTTTGGTGACCCATGTTTTAATCAACCCGCAATCCATCCAAGAGTTGCGAACCCCACTTTGAAAGCCACTGCTCTATACCATCTAGAATGCTTCTTCTCCACATTGAGCATTCATGGACCAGTCATTGCTGGCAGTCAGTTGGGATGTTTCATTTTATTCAAGGAGGCTTTGAGCTTTGAACATTTTCATCTGTCTGCCTGGTAATCTCTTCCCATGACGGAGCTCGGAATACGTGTCTATTTCACGTGTCTAGTGTTGGGCATGCACGTGACTTGCCCAAAAGTGTCAACTGAGTGTAATTAGATCCTCAGTGCTGGGGATGTTGACCTGGGAGTAGACACTGATCTCGGCTCGCTGATTCTTCCTGTGAATTTGGAGGATTCTGCAGGGACAGCGTGAATGGGATCTTTCCAGTGCCTTGAGGTTCCTCCTGCAAGTAGTCTGTGTCTCAGAACCATATCGCTGCCTCCTGTAGCATGACCTTCGGCTAGATCCACACAAATAAGGTACACTTGCAATCACTGTGTCTACTCCAGTGGCCAGATCTGGGACACACCAGCCCAAGAACCTCGGTAACTTTACCTTTGGACAGCTAAATACATGCTTTCCCACAAAGTGTGGTTCTGAATTGTCATATGCTAGTGATGGAGCTTTCCTCTTGAACACACTTCTGGTTTATTTTTCAGTTCAGTGACTCATCACATTGGAGGTGCCTTGGGGGTTGTTCAACACTTTTTTCTTCCAGAATGGGTTGGGTGGAGTCATCAGTGCAATGCTTTATTGGGTACATTGGAGTTCAGTTAGTAGATGCTTACCAATGGGTCAGAAGGTTGAGAAAAAGTCTCAGGTTTGGATTTGAGCCCAAAATCTGTCAATGCCTCAGTAGTGAAGGATACCATTCCACGATTAAGACAGTATACTCAGAATTATTGTGCTGGTTTTGGTGAACGATGAAGTTATAAAATCATAGGGTTAGAGAGTCACACATCACGAAAAAAGACCATTTGGACAACCATGTCTATGCTGACTAATGGGGACCATCAGTATTAATCCCATCTTCCAGCACTTGGCCCATAGCCTTCCATGCCTAGGCAATTCAAGTGCTCATCGAGACACTTCTTAAATGTTGTCAGTGACTCTGCTTCCACCACTCTCTAAGGCAGTGCATTCCAGGTACACACCACTCTCTGGGTGAGAAGGATCCTCTGCAAAAAGTATCTCTGGCACCTTACAAAGCAGATGAATATCACCCTTATTTCCTACCCAGTCTTTCTACATCAGCAAATGCCATTCATGATGTAGCTTCAGTGGTCATTTGTGAAATATTCTTCTGCACAAACTGACTGTCCTGCTGTCAGCCAGAGATGTCAGTGTGCTTAAGTGAAAAGCTTAGGGAAGTTATAGGGAAATGAATGTTTTTAATCAATTTTGTGTCTTTAAAGTACCATGAAACAAACACCAACTTTATGGGTGCACCTTTGAACTAATACACATCCAACACATCATCTCATTCACCAATCCCTCTTTTTGTAGGATTCAGACAGTTCACCTTTCCCAAACTACTCCTGACTGTCAAGTGATACATTTGACCCGGCAGGTTTTGCTCCTTTATTCATTGCTTTTCTCCTGGCAATCTTTCATTCCAAATCCACGAGAGGTGGCACAGAACTTATAAGAATGAGATAGTCACTCATATATCCTAAAAGTCATTCAGAAGTAACTTCACTTAGTCAGTGGTGAGAGTGTAGAATGTGTTACCACAAAGAATAGTTAACATGAATGGTAGTGTTATATTTGAGGGGAATCTGTATGAGAGAAAAGAATAAAAACAGAAATTGTTGAAAACACGAAGCCAGAACCTCAAATAACAGGTACATTTTTGCTAATTACAATACAACAACAACCTACATTTATATAACAACTTTACAGAAGTAAAACATTTCAAAGTGGTTTGGAAATCTGGTGGACCAGTGCAAATGGTGTTTGATGGCCAGAATTAAAGAACTGGGAGAGTTGCAAAGATAGAGTTGGTTTTCAGAGATTGGAAAGGGCAAGGGTACAAAGACTGAAATTTCAAATTTTGACACACTACCAGAAGTGGAATTAAGTTAACTTGACACATTGATCCAGGGAATTTGTCATTACTGTCAACCATCCATCAAACAGCAGAATAAATTAGAAGTTTGTGGGAAAGTAAAAGTAAGGTCCAGAAGTGTGGGCCTTTGCAGAGTATGGTACCAGAGATGGCCATTGAAACAGGCAGTAAATCTAGGCTCAAGAGACTATTTGATATGCTGTGAAAGAGAGTTGATTGAGGAATATGGTGAGAAGTGGCACTGACAGCAATTAAGAGTCCTGTGTTTAACCTGATTAAATAGAGTAATGTCACTAAAACATCAAACCAGATAACGGGTTACAGTAGTGAAAGGACTGGACATAAAATCGAGAGATATAGAATCCAGGATTTTTTTAAAGAGCTTGCAAAGGTATCCATGAGTAATATATTTGATTTTACAACAAAGAAAGAGTTCTGCTTCTCAAAAGGCACATTAAGATAGTGATGCTGCAGTGCAGTGCAACACGTGCAACAGTGCAACACCCGTTGCGATATTCGATTGTGCCCAAGACCGAAGGCATCATGCTATTAGGTTCAACCTTGCACAATATGTACCTTTCCTCTGCTAGCTCTCCCATTATGCAGCAAGCAGTGGAACCTGGAGAGAACACTGATCATAGATTGCAGAGAAGTCAGTTTTGTACAGAGTTTCAAGGATCAAGGGTCAGGCCAACTATCTGCAAGACAGGAGATCAGAATCACAATCAGATGATGGAGTAGGGGGGAAATCTGTGAACAATATCTGGTTGGGGCTGAAAGGAATCTCAATTTGAATGGGGGGGCGGTGGAATGGGAGTCAACCAGCGCACAGGAGGATCTACAACTTACTTATCAGGTCCACTGCAGAGATAACTTAAAAGCATACCTTTTAAATTACACTCACGCATGCTTCACATGCAATGTGAAGCATGTTTCTAAAGGTACGTCAAGAAATCTGAATGTCACTTTAAGCCACTGTGCATGTCCAGGTGTCTCCATAAATATGCCAAAGTTGTCCAACAAGAACCATCCAGTGAAAATTCTCCTTGCACACAAATATTGCATTGTGCAAAGGCATTTTTCACTCAATGTTTCTTGATTGCTCTCCATGTGAAGGCTTTCCTGCAACCAACAGAACTGTTACCAGCAAAATTCAAACAATTTCATTTAGCTGTGGAAACACCAAACAAGCAAAGGACACTGCAGCATATTAAGTTCCCAATGGTACATCAGCGACTGAGCAACTACTGGAAGGTTAAAATCAACCAAAGAAAGATGAGCAAAGTCTTCCTCTCACAAAAATAGGTTAAGGTTAGAATGGAATAAGTTTCAGCTCTCACCATTCGGAGTGAGGGTAATCATCTGGCATATTACTGCTATGACTGCAGCACCTAATAATTACTACCTAGAAAATTATCTGTCTTTCAGTCATAAAGCAATACATTTAAATTTAAGTTTACTTACTCTTTTTTAATGTTTTTTTTTTCAAATTAGTCATAATCACAGACCTATTGGCAAAAATATTTTACAGAAACACTATTTCAATAGGTACTGGAAATATTACGAATGACAGCTTGGTTCAAAGGAACTGACGAAGGAACTAATTATCCATCTGTATGCAGCTGAGCAGCAGACTTGGCAATTGGTAACAGTCAAAGGGAGGGATTTTTGTCTCAGTTCTATCCTTCAAATACTGCCTGCTTGTTTTAAATGGACAGCACAGCAGGAGTTTCATATTAAGAATGGACTTGCCATCTTAGGTTTGCTTGATACAATCTTCGAGCAGTTGACATTTGGCTGGTCAGTGTTCTATCCCAGTTAAGGAGGCAACTTAGACAAAATGTCTAAATCAGGATCCAATGTCATATTGCAGATAGAAATACAATGCTAATTGCTTAAAAGCAGGGATGCACAACACTGCTCAATAATTCAGACTGCAGAGTAGCAAATATAACCTTTGAAGAGGTTGCTTGGGAAACACGGCTACACAGTTTGTTCTGTTTCAGGTTATCTTTTGTTGGGAATGATTCACCTGGACTCTCAAATAACATCCACAATCCCCATCAAACCCAGCTCCTCTGGTTAATGAGGTTCTGCCATCTTGGCTCTACAGAGAAAGTATCTGATATCCAGCCTTTGAGGTGCCTGATAGTACTGAATGAATGCTGAGTGCTATAATGTAAATTAGTCCTTTATCATCAAAATGAAACAAGACTCCCATCTTCCAACATCTGGAAGAAAATTTGATCACTCTGCCCCATCTCCGTTCAAATTCAAAATGACCTCACAGTTTCCACTTGTTAATACCAAAGAGTTAGAAAGACAATGAGAAATAGAAAGAAATGACAGAGAGACAGTATATTGCTCATGCAGTTATTGGATGCAAGATCATGAGCCTGAAATGTTAGCTGAGGATTTCCAGCATTTTCTATATTTACTTCAATATATCTCCTTTTTGACACAGAACAAATCTCAATGGGAAAATGAAGGGTAGCACATTTTAAGAGGGAAGAGAAGGAAGGACAAAGGTGTAAGGAATCTGTTAGGAATAACAAAGTAAGAGTGTGTGGTGGGGGGTAGGTACTCAGAGCAGTTAAATATCTAGCTGAGCACTTTAATAACCAAGGCAGAGAAGGCAATGGACCAAAAGCTGGTAAATGGGATTAGTATAGATTGGTACTTGATGGTTGGCACTGACATGGTGGGTCGAAGGGCCTGTTTCCATGCTGAATTACTCCATTACTCTCCATGACTATGAAATGGAGTGCAATTTGTTGGGCAAAAATAAACCTTAAAAGACATACATTATTATCAAGAATCCTGTGAGTTCATATCCTATCAAATACATTTTAAATGCATCTAGATCATCCATTTCACCTACCTGAAAGGAAGGTGGGATAGCATTAGAATGTAGAGAGAGAAGCATAGGTGATGGGAAGCATCAGAACAGAAAAGATAAAAGCAGAAGTACCATAGCAAGGAGCGAATCAGCAACAGAGCCTGGTAGCAAGACCACGTTTACCCACTTACCATGTCCCATCATGGGATGACTGAACAATAAAAATATAAAACATGAACAACAATAGTATTACTAATATAACTAATGCTGAATCACCAGTCTTCATTCCCTTCTGAACCCTAATTTTAGACCCAAACCTTCTATGATTTTCCAACTTAGTACTCTTTTCCAACCCACACCCTGAGCTCAGTGTTACTGCGCAGTTGAAATAATACAAGCTTTGTCCTATTTCAACACGTTTATTGAGAAAAATTACTTTTGTACCCATCCTGTGGAGCTGTTCATCTGCTTCTGAGTCTCTATAAGAACATATGGGAAGAAAAGAACAGCTGTTGCACAGAAATGAAAGAGCAAGAAAAAAGAGAAAGGGAGAAATAGCATTTGAGTAGGTTCATGGTTATTAACATGTTCACGTGCATTTTATGTAGAGAGGCACAGAAAGAGAGCGAGGGAGGAGCGTAGAAACAATGGTTAAGATAGAAACTATCCAAGATGCATAGAGACGAAGAAAGAGAAAATGTCAGACAAAAATAAATTTAATGCTTCATAGTACAACTGGAAATGAAAATGTTATGGCGTAAAACATGTGAAAAGCCACGTACCTGAAAACTGTGGTGGACAAGTGCAGTCATAACCTCTTCCTTCAAGCCCTTCTTTCCTGTCAGCACAAGTACCTCCATTCAGGCAAGGTCTTGTTGAGCAGGCATCATACTCTTCACAGAAAAGACCAGTGTAGGGATGCTGGCAAAGGCAATAATAAGCTGCCTGCCAAGGTTGTGTTCGACATTTTCCATGACTTGAACAAAGCACTGAATTGTGAGAAGCTCTGCAATGTTCTGGTTTAACAGTGAGATTAATCCGAAGGCCAAGTCTACATAATGGAGATCCATCATCGTGAACTTCTACCAGAAAATGTGTTCCAACATTCAGCCACTTTGGGTCAATCTGCTGTATGCCCTTTGCTCTTCTACCAAACAAAAGCTGGGCTTTTGGAAAGCCCTTCTGAGAACAATCCATAAATTCTCCCTCTGAAACATTCGCCAGGTTCCTTCCATGCTTCACAAATGATGGATCTGGCAAAAGAAAAATATTGACTCCCAATTGCACTTCCAAAGGGCAATTTTGGGCCAAGTTAATAAGTGTATTGCTGGAAGAAATATTCCACATGCTAAGGCTCCAACATTCTGTATAAAAGTCTGAGCATACAGTATCGGTAAGTGTCCAGTTCACGTGGAGTTTTTTAAGGTCTGGATACCATTCAATGACTTCATCTCGCTGACATACTGTATGTCCACTCGCATTCCAGTTTGGGGATGAATGCAAGATACAAACTACTGTTATAACTTTGAAGTATGTGGTGGCTGCTTGAATCATGTGGGCTCCAGTTTTGCCTGTCATAGTTTCTAATCAATAAAATCAAGAACAATAGAAACAGTTTTCCCATAAGCTCAGTGTTTTCCTTTAAACATAGTCAAACCGTGACAGGCAATGATGAGAATCAGTATGTGATCTGCAACTGGGAGTTTTCACATCTGTCTCTTAGTCCAGTAGATTGGAATATGGTGTACTTTCCTCCAAGGTACTGACTCTAATATTCTGTTTGTTCAAATGCACCGGGAGGTTGGAAGTGAGTCTGAAGAAGAAAAGAAGAAATAAAGTCATTAAAGCACAGAAACAATCACTCTAAAGAAGCTCAGGGTCTTAATGATCCTTCCTTGAAGCAAGACTGCAACATTTGCACTTGATTCACATTCACTTCATTTGTGAGCAGCAGGGAACAATACACTCACATTTATCTTGCTCTGTTGTATAACCTTTTCATTTTTTTTCATTACACAACTCATCTCTGCATATAAAACAAAGCAATTTCAAATAAAAAAAATCAAGAATAGGTATAGATTATCAAATATCTCCAATCAACACTTTAAAATAAAACATTGATTACATATTCAAAAAAAACAGTGGAGGCACAGTAATTTGACTTGAAATTGACTTTTATAGAAGTGATATGGATTATTTCCCAAAAGACTCCCCATCACCCTCAGCAGTCCCAGAATAATTGTCCATCACTATATTCATTCACCAAGGAGCAATTACACATTTGTCAACACAGGCACAAACTCACAGAGTGCTGAATGTTTGATTTGGGTCAGAATTTATGTCAGCAGCCTCAACCAAACAGATAAAAAAAATCAATAATATCATGCTTTTTTTCTTTTGAATCTAACCCGACAAAGATGTTTAAAAAAATATGAAGTTTTGAATTCTCACACTTAATGATTCTAACTTAGTTCATAATTTGAGAAATTTATTTCCTGTTTAGCTGAAATTAAAACAACATCATAAGATGCTTGTAGTGTCATTTATTTCAGAGAGTTGTCTGAAAAAATCTAGATAAATGAGTGTTTTTTTTATGATGTTGTTCTAATGAGGAATAATGATGTCAGCAGGGCACTAGGAGTATATTTTTATACAAATGTAGAACTATGGTATGATTTGCAACAGAGCATTTGGCTTCAATTGAGAAAGAGGAGCTTTTATTGATACTGAAACTTGACTCCCCTTCGAGGATAGTTTTTGTTGTAGCTTGGCAGACTCATCATCTAGAATGGCCCATAATGGCAGATGATTCCAGCTTGGCAGAAGCAAAATCCTTTGGGGAAGGATGCGGCTGTATATCCTACCTCTCTCCTGCTGGCTGAGGAGAGTTCTAAAGACATCAGTGTTACTGCAAAAGAAGCTGCTTCCTCTTTCAGTTGAGTTGATGATACAGAGATGGAAAGGAATCCAAACAGAACAAAGAAAAATGATATTTCTCTCCTTCCTTCAAACAAATTTTTATTTCTATATATCGCTGCAGTATCAAAACCTACTTGCTTTGAAAGATGGATAACTAGTTTTATTTTACGTGAGGTAGCAAATAAAGCCAAATATTCCCCTCTTCTCATATTAATCACTCAGAAATTGTAATGGGCCATTTGTTATATGGTCACTGCATGGTGAACGTAACACCAGTCGTGGGCTTGCCACTGCAAAATTTTGGAACATAAGTGAAAGGGAGTTACATCTTTTCTTTATGTGCTCTGCAGCATAAAACGGTAAATGTGCCATCCAGGACCTCAGGGATGGGAAGCAGAGAGGGTTCAGAGGCCATGTTGAGGCCTTGATGGGTGGAAGTGAGAGCTGGATCTAGCCGGCCATCATAGGATGAGACCAGAGTGGGGATGGGGTGAAGACAGAGACCTCCATCAAAGAAATCAACAAGATGTAAAATACCAATAGAAGATTTGAGCCTTGGAGTTTCTGGTATTGGTGGGTTGGACAATCGTGGCCTGGAAGAGTTAGGTCGTGGGGAGCATCAGAACTTAGATGGATCTGAATGTTGATAAAGTTGGTGTGTAAATGATTGAGGGTTTTGGGGCCAGGAGAAATGGGATAGTCAGAGTGCCAAGCTGTAAGCTCGGGCCATTCACATTTTGGGGATGGGATTCATGGGTCAGGGCAGTCAATACCATGGCAGTGCAGTGTGTATGGTGGGGTGGGGTGGGGGGGTGGAGATTGAAATTGCACATGAACAGGAAGCAGCCTATGGGATAGAAGTAGTCATGTGGGGCCCCAGTTCAGTTGAAGTTCAAGTTCAAGTTATTGTCAAAGGCATACAGTACATACACAGGGTATAAACGCTATGACAATTAACTTTTTTCTGGCAGCAGCACAGAAAGCTAATTTTCATGGTATTTATACTCGGACTGTATGTCTAGGCTGTACAATGAAAACAAAGTTGCCCATGAAAGTGACCAAAGATGTTCACTCCTGGGACATCACAGATTAATTTCCCCAACACAGGGAATGATATCACTGAAATCACCCTTGCCTCATCCTGGGATCTGCTCAGCTGAACTTCAGAGTGACAAGAAATGACTCAGAGTCGCTATTACATTTCACTCCATCTAAGTTCCATTTTTGGTTACTAGTTCTGGTTACTAGTTCTGAAACAAACAGTGCTATATGATTTAATTCTTAGGTCATTTTTCTACAGGTAGTTTTCATTTTCATTATAGATGATGGAAGAGCTAGGGTTCAGCTACCATACACATCTCATGAAATTAGATCATTGTTTGAAGATACAATGGCAACTTCTTCTATGTTTGCCAACCATGAGAACACTGAGGTACCTACCATATAGTGAAAGGAAGTTTAGCTGCAATTGTAAAGTACCTTCGTTAGTACTTGGTACAGTTTTGCTCTTTTTTCCTAAAGAAGGGTTTACTTGCTGTAGAGGAAGTGTGATAATAAGATGACCAGATTTATTCTTGTGATGAGACTGATGAACAAGTACTGAAAGAAAGGGCCTATATTTTTAAGACTTCATAAGTGTGATAGGCCACCTCTTTGAAACATGAAATTCCAGGAGGGTTGACTAGGTAGATACCGAGATGTTTGTTTGTTCTGCCTGGGGAAATTGAGAATTATGAATCATGATCTCAGGCTAAGGGATGGATAAGGGGAAAGGGGAAATGGGATCCTTTGGATTCTCAATCTCAGCAGCTTGTCATTAAATATATCCAAGGCCATGAGTAGTAGATTTTTGGGCAAATTCAAGAGCTGAATAAACCGTTCCAGTTCCTATTTCTTATTTTCTTGCAACTTTCACATCTCACACATTGGAGAAGATGACTTAATTTACCATGGGCACAGAACTTGTCAATACAGAGTTAAAAGAGAAAACCACAAGCAAGGCAATAACCATACAGCTAAGAACGGTGAAGGCACAAATACTCAATCATTAAGAACATGTTTTAAATGGAAAGCACCCACACTTCCACCATAACTTAACTAAAGATTTGCAGAAGTCCCAGAGAAAGAGTGAAGAGAATATTTGGGAGAAACCTTGTAGTCTGTAGTACCAATTTTTTTTAAATGTTGAAGGGGAACAAGGAGTTTCAGATAATAGATGGTTGATGAGAGTTAACTTTGTTGGAACAGAAACAAAATGTATAACTATTTTCTTTACATCCATGCTCTTTCAGTAGTTGCTTTCCTACTCTCCTTTACCATCTCCTTCCCTATTTTGATCCTCATCTATGCCCATGCTGGGTTCATTATCCTCTCTTAACTCAGCTTGACAAATTGTGCAACATCCACTGGACATTAATTAGTGTTTATTCCTAGCTGAGAAGTCAAAGAGAGAAGGAAAAGGGCAATTCCTTGTGGGCAGAGCTGCAGACATTGCCATCTGCAAAACAAAACTGCAGCTAAAGCATAAACAGAAGGATGTGGCTTCAACACTGACCTCACTATTGCGAGAACCTCTTGTAACCCATAATCCTCCAAAGTCTCCGAGCTCCTACAACTCTGGCCTCCCCACCCAAAGTTCTTTCTGCTTCTCCATGGCATCAAGCCTTCAACTGTTAGACTCTATAACTCCTTCAAACCTTTCTTTTGCTTCTTTTTCAACCTATTAACTACATTTTACCTTGCACTATTGTCTTTTCTGTCAATTAATCTGTGCTACCTTCACTGACCTTCCATTTATTCACTCCTCCTCTCTCTGCATTTTAAATTTTGTTTCATCTACAAATTTCTCCCAGTGTGATGAAAAGCCATTGACCTGAAACATTAATACTCTCTGTACAGATGATGTCTGACCCACTAAATATTTCCAGCAGTTCCATTTTTATTATCCAAGTTTTTCAATTTCTTCTCTGAAACCTCTTCATCTTGCATCTCACTCTGCTGCTTTAAGAGATTTCATAAATCCCACCTCCTCCTGTGAAATAATACTAATGTCTGATAACACTCCAGTGTAAAATTGTACCTGTAACATCTTTGAGAAAATGCAACTTTAAGGGATTGTGCATTGTGACTACCTCAAAAAACAAAGTCATGTGATTAAGCAGTAACATAGGAGTACGTTACTACACATGTAGCCTCATTGAAGGTTGACTATCATAATAAACACTTATACTTTATTTGAACTTCAGTGTCAAAATGAGTGAATGAGAGACAGTGGGTACTTAGCTGTGGAACATGAACTTCCATTTTCTCTGCAACTTAAAACTTATTTTTCTACTTTCCCAGTTCTGACCAAGGGTCTGTGACCTGAAGAGCTAACTCTGTTTCCCTTTCCACTGATGCTGTCAGATCTGCTGAGTGTTCCCAGCATTTTTTGATTTGATTTCAGATTCCCAGCATATGTAGTTTTGCTTTTTTAATGGCTAAATCCACAGAGAAAAAGAAGGAATGATCTGCAGCCAGAAGCCACTAGGTACCTTCAATGTATGCAGAATGAGATTCACGGAAAATGAATTATTGGTATTGGTATTGCTTTATTATTGTCACTTGTACCGAGAGACAGAGAAACACTTGTCTTGCATACCAATCGTACATGTCAATTCATTACACAGTGCAGTTACACTGAGTTAGTACAAAGTGCATTGAGGTAGTACAGGTAAAAACAATAACTGTTCAGAGTAAAGTGTCACAGCTACAGAGAAAGTGCAGTGCAATAAGGTGCAAGGTCACAACAACGTAGATTATGAGGTCAGAGTCCATCTCATCGTATAAGGGAACCGTTCAATAGTCTTATTACAGTGGGGTAGAAGCTGTCTTTAAGCCTGGTGGTGCGTGCTCTCAGGGTCCTGTATTTTCTACCTGATGGAAAGGAGAGAAGAGAGAATGACCCAGGTGGTCATTCTCTCTTCTCTCTTTGATTATGCTGGCTGCTTTGCCAAGGCAGCGAGAGGTAAAGACCAAGGAGGGGAGGCTGTTTTCCCGTGATGCGCTGGGCTGTGTCCACAACTCTGCAGTTTCTTGCAGTCCTGGGCAGAGCAGTTGCCGTACCAAGCCATGATGCATCCCGATAGGATGCTTTCTATGGTGCATCGATAAAAGTTGGTGAGTGTCAAAGGGGACATACCGAATTTCTTTAGCCTCCTGATGAAGTAGAGGCACTGGTGAGCTTTCTTGGCCATGGCATCTACATGATTTGACCAGGACATGCTATTGGTGATGTTCACTCCCAGGAACTTGAAGCTCTCAATCCTCTCAACCTCAGAACCATTGATGTAGACAGGTGCATGTACACCGCCCCCTTTCCTGAAGCCAATGACCAGCTCTTTCGTTTTGTTGACATTGAGGGAAAGGTTGTTGTCATGACACCATGCCACTAAGCTCTCTATCTCCTTCCTGTACTCTGACTTATCGCTGTTTGAGATACGGCCTACAATGGTGGTATCATCTGCAAACTTGTCGATGGAGTTAGAGCAGAATCTGGCCACACAGTCCTGAGTGTATAGGGAGTAGAGAAGAGGGCTGAGGACGCAGTCTTGTGGGGCACCAGTGTTGAGAATAATCGTGCTGAAGGTATTGCTGCCAATCCTCACTGATTGCGGTCTGTTGGTTAGAAAGTCAAGGATCCAGTTACAGAGGGAGGTGTTGAGTCCTAGGTCTCGGAGTTTCGTGACAAGTTTGCTTGGAATTATAGTATTGAAGGCAGAGCTGTAGTCAATAAACAATAGTCTAACATAGGTGTTTTTACTGTCCAGATGCTCCAGAGCTGAGTGCAGGACCAGGGAGATGGCATCCGCTGTAGACATGTTTCAGCAATAGGTGAACTGTAGTAGGTCGAGATTGTCTGGGAGGCTGGAGTTGATGTGTGCCATGACCAGCCTCTCAAAGTACTTCATGATGGTGGATGTCAGAGCCACTGGTCAGTAGTCATTGAGGAATGTTACCTTGCTTTTCTTTGGTACCGGGATGATAGTGGTCTTAAAACAGGTAGGAACCTGAGATTGAAGCAGGGAGAGTTAAATATGTCTGCAAATACTTCTGCCAGCTGATCAGCACAAAATCTGAGCACACGGCCCAGGACACCATCTGGGCCAGATGCTTTCCTCATGTTCACTCTCCGGAAGACTGATCTTACATCCTCAATGGTGACCACGGGTTCAGCTGCATTGGAGGCTGTCAGGGTGGGTCGTGCCAATCCACTTCCCTTCTGTTCAAAATGCGCATAGAATGCGTTAAGCTCTTCAGGAAGGGATGCGCTGTTGTTAGCTATGCAGCTCGACTTCGTCTTGTAGCCTGTTATGGCATGTAAGCCCTGCCATAACTGATGGCTGGTCTGGGACTCTATTTTGTGTCAGTATTGCCTCTTGGCATCCCTGATAGTTTCCTGAAGGTCATACCTCGATTTCTTGTAAAGATCAGGATCACCAGATTTGTGTGCAGCAGTCCTCAACTTCAGTAGGGAGTGGATCTCCCGGTTCATCCATGGTTTCCTGTTTGGGAACACCTGTATTGTCCTCCTTTGGTACACAGTCCTCCACACACTTGCTGATAAAGTCTGTGATGGTGGTGGCATACTCATCTAGGCTGGCAGCTGAGTATTTGAACATGGACCAGTCCACTGTCACAAAGCAGTCACGTCAGAACTCATCTGTTTCCTCAGACCAGCACTGCACAATTCTCTGTACCAGATCCTCCCGTTTCAGTTTCTGTTTGTTTGCAGGGAAAAGAAGCACAGCCCGGTGGTCTGATTTCCCAAAATGAGGGCGAGGGGTGGCTCGGAAGGCAGCTTTGATGATTGTATAGCAGTGGTCAAGGGTGTTAGCGCCCCTGGTGGAGCAGGAGATGTGCTGGTAGTATTTTGGTAACACACTCTTGAGGTTGGCCTGGCTGAAGTCACCTGCGATAATGAAGAGGGCCTCAGGGTATCCTGTCTCAAGGTTGTTGACCACGGAGTATAGCTCATTGAGTGCAGGCTTCATGTCTGTCTGTGGTGGGATGTAGACTGCCATCAGGATAGCTGAAGTGAACTCCCTTGGCAGATAAAGTGGTTGACACTTCACCATTAGATATTCCAGGCTAGGTGAGCAGGAGCTCACCAGGACCATCACATCCAAGCACCACAAGTTATTGATTAAGAAGCAGACCCCTCCACCCTTAACTTTGCCTGAGGACGCTGTATGCCATTCGATGGATTGAGAAGCCCTCAGGTTGAATGGCACAGTCAGGTGAAGCAGGTGTGAGCCATGTTTCAGTGAGACAAAGCACACAGCAGAATTGAGGAACAATGAAAGACTGCAGCATCCTATACTGGTTTAGCACCAGAGAGTTAGAGTGAGACATTCACAAGCTACTCTGTTACCAATTTTTATTCTTTGGCACTCAACAAAAATGTTTTCCCATTCTTCAAGATTGTTAGTTTATCCCTGTTAATATACAATATTTAAATTTCAAGTAACAAATTTGTCTTTTGCTTCTTCCAATATCACAGCTGGAATCCACACTCCTCAACTGTCAAAAGGATTGGCAAATGTTCAGAAGGGAGCAGGTGAGTCTTAACTGTAGTGCAGATCACAGTCCTCCAATGGAAGTTCCTCATGTATTTACCCAAAAAAATTACTTGCTTCTTTTTACAGAAGACCCTGCAAACTTTGGAGCTGCCTAGTGTGAAGGTAGGAGTGGGCAGTTGGGGAACAGTGGCCATAATGTACTTCATTCCTCAACAGTACGCAGGAGGGTTGACAGAACCACTGGCCTTCTCCTGTTCACATGTTATTAATATGCTTAGAACTTATGAGAATGAGATCATGTCAAAAACTTTCTCAATGCACCTTTCTGCCAAAGGAACAACACAGAAAATCATTGTTTATATATCAATATAAATTGGTAGTAGTAATTGTGATTGGTGATAGCAATTGGGTAGAGCGTAAACAAATAAGATTTTCTGCAAATCTATAACTGACACCCACTGTTGATCAGAGATAAAATGAAGGCTTTCATTTTCCTGGATGTATAATGACATCTGATACCAACTTAATCAATATTATTCAAGTTGAATATTAAACAAAATGCTTCACAGCATTCAGAGCTATGCAAGGAAAAAAAATTAATTTCCTATGCTGTTTGTAATGACAAAATGCATTATTGAGTAACTTTGCCCCAACAATAGCACTTGTAATTTGAAGGTACGTGAAACGTTCATCGATTGAGTGCATCATTGGATTTCACTTTATTAAGATCGATAACCATGTCTATAAATATACATTAGTCCATTTTTATAATGATATTTTACTCTATTACAGAAAAGTCACCTCTCCCCAGAGCTGTGAATTAGCCAGGAACCAATTTAACTTGTTTCATTCTTGCCCAGTTATTCAACACTAGTGGATGCGCATATGCTTGGTAAGGGTGAGGGACTGGAATATTCCCCAGAATGATAAAAAGAAACTGTCTCTCTTATTTACTTAAATAGTTAATGCCGCTGCATCATGTAAAATTGAAATGAGCAGAAAAAGGAATTTGGTTGTGCAAACACACAAACATATAGACAAATACATCATCACAGATATACATGCATACAGATAAACACACATAATTTAGAAATCTCTAGATACCTCATTTAAAGATAGACTATGGACCAGAAACCTGTCTGATGGTATCCTTGCTATTTTGGAGACGACTGGGTGTCCTGCATATCTTACTTTGGAAGCAACCTCACAGATGTTACATGAGAGTTGCTGGATGCAGCAGAAATGAAGTCAATTAATTTCATTCCTCATTCATTAAAAAATGCTTCACCTGAGTGTGGATGGTGCCATATAATGTTCTTTGTTGAGGAAGTTAAGTGGAAATTTAGTAAAGGTATTCAAATAACAAGCAGAATTAATACAGCAGATATCTGTAACCAGTCGATATAATTGTATCCACAGACAGGAGAGTCAGTGACAAGAGGACAAAGATATAAGGCACTTTGCAAAAATGCCAAAGGAAAGTTATTTTACTCAGCAAGTTGTTGTGAAATGTAATGTACAGTGATGACAGCACACTTAGAAGCAGAGAGAATAGGAATAACTTTCTTTCAGAGAGCTAGGTCATGCCCAATGATGACCTGTTCGGCATGATTCCATGTTGACATACTTGTTTATTACAACCTGCATTGCTGCAATGTAACTGATGATGAGACTAGTCTTCTGCTGATAACGCAATTTAAAAAATTAAGCAAAGCGCAAACAACGGTACTTAGGATTGGGATTTCATTAAAGCAGCTTCTCATTTTAGGAAGGATCATATTTACTGTCTGACACAAGTTAGAAATGTCCAGAAATCAAAATATATGTCAATAATTCCTTACTCCTTACTGCAGTGCTCTCGTGGCCAGTTTCCTAATTAGTGTGGTCTTACTATAGTCTGTGGCTTCTTCAGCAGTGTCAAATAATCTACAGCCCAAACATCCAAAGCCAAACCTACTAAGAAGAAGAACGGAAGAGTGTTCATCAAGGACAATGAGGCAGTCAGCACCTGGAGATAGAAGTACTTCAATGGACTCCTCAACCAAGACTTCATCATTGACGTAAGTATCCCTAATTCTATCATACAGCACATTGTCTGGTCTAGTCTCATCCCCAATATGAAGTTAAAAAGATTTCATGAAAACTGAAAAACAAGCCCTCCAGGGCAAATGGTATCCCAGCTGAAGTTCTAAAACTTGGGAGATCTCACGGATATTCACAGTGTCACCTCCCTCATCGTGATGTTCAATCATCTTATATAGTCTTATCACAGCAGGATAGAAGCTGTCCTTGACCCTGGTGATGCGTGTTTTCAAGCTGTAGTATCCCAATGGGAGGGGAGAGAAGAGAGAATGCCTGTGGTGGGAGAGGTCTTTGATTATGTCGGCTCCTTTTTAGAGACAGTGAGAAATGTAGACAGAGTCCGTGGAGGGAAGGCTGATTTTCGTGATGGACTGAGCTTTGTCCACAGCTCTCTGCAACTTCTTGTGTTATTGGGCAGGGCAGTTGCCACACCAAGCCGTGATGCATCCAGATTGGATGCTTTCTCTGATGCATCTATAAAAATTGGTCAGGGTCAACGGGGACATGCCGAATTTCCTTACCCTTTTGAGCAAGTAGAGCTTCTACGTGGTTGGACCAGGACAAATTATTGGTGATATTTATATCCAGGAACTTGAAACTCTCAACCATCTCCACCTCAGCACCATTGATACATACAGGGGCATGTGCTCTACCCCACTTCCTGAAGTTAATGACCAGCTCTTTTGTTTTGCTGACATTGAGGGGAAGGTTGTTGTCCTGAATGTCATGACACCATTACACTGGGCTCTCTATCTCCATCCTGTATTCTATCTCGTCGTTATTTGAGGTCTGGCCCACTACACTGGTGTCATCTGCGAACTTGTAGATGGAGTTAGAGCAGAATCTGGCCACACAGTCATGAATGTACAGGGAGTAGAGTAAGGGGCTGAGAAAGTAGCCTTGTGGATAATCATGGCGGAGGTGTTGCTGCCTACCCTTACTGATTGCAGTTTGTTGGTCAGGAAGTCAAAGATCCAGTTGCAAAGTGAGGTGCGGAGTCCTAGGTCTAGGAGTTTGAAGATAAGTTTGTTTGGAATTATGGTATTGAAGGTGGAGCTGTCCTCAATAAATAGGAGTCTGATGTAGGTGTCTTTGTTATCCAGATGCTCCATAGATAAGTGTAGGGACAGGGAAATAGCATCTGCCATGGACCTGTTTTGGCAGTAGGCGAATTGCAGTGGATCAAGGCTGTCTGGGAAGCTGGTGTTGATGTGTGCCATGACCATCATCTCGAAGCATTTCATGATGGCGGATGTCAGAGCCACCAGGCGATAGGCATTAAGGCACGTTACCTTATTTTCCTTTGGCACTGGGATGATAGTGGTCTTCTTAAAGTAGGTTGGTTCCTCAGATTGAAGTGGGGAGTGGTTAAAAATGACTGCAAATACTCCCGCCGGCTGATCTGCGCAGGATCTAGGGACAAGGCCGGGAACTCCACTGCCAGTTGCTTTCGGGTTCACTCTTTGAAAGGCTGATCTGATCTCTGAAATGGTGTCTGTGGGTTCAGGTGCGTTGAAGGCTATTGGGGCAGATGATGCCATTACATTGCTCTTCTGTTCTAAATGTGAATATAATGTGTTGAACTCATTGGGGAGGGATGTGCTGTTGTCAGCACAGCTGGCCAACTTCATCTTGTAGCCTGTTATAGCATGCAAGCCCTGCCACAACTGACGGCTGGTCTGGCACTCAATTTTGTTCTGGTATTGTCTCTTGGCATCCCTGATAGCTTAATGAAGGTCACACCTCAATTTCCTGTGTAGGTCAGGGTCACCCAATTTGAATGAGGCACACCTAGACCTCAGAAGAGGGTGGATCTCTTGGCTCATCCAAGGTCTTCAGTTGGGAAACACCTGATTTGAGTTCTTTGTACATAGTCCTCTACATGCTTGCTGATGAAGTCTCTGACAGTGGTGACATACTCATTTCGATTGGCTGCTAAGTCCTTGAATATAGATCAGTCTACCGACCCAAAGCAGATGCGTAGAAGCTCATCTATTTCCTCAGACCAGCACTGTACAACTTTCTGCACTTGATCTTCATGCTTCAGTTTCTGTTTCTATGAAGGGAGAAGGAGCATAGCCTCATGGTCTGATCTCCCAAAGTGCAGGTGAGCGATGGCTTGGCAGGCATCTTAAATGGCTGTGCAGCAATGATCAAGGGTATTTGTGCCCCTAATGGGACAGAAGGTGTATCTGAGAAAATGAGCACTTGAAGAACATGAACTGAAACCCAGCACTAAGTCCATAGCCTACCCAACATTATGCTTCAAAAACCTGGACTACCATTAGCAGGCACCTCAAAGCATTGAAGAGGTACCATAAACACCACCTCCACAAAATCTTCCAAATCCATTGGTGGCATAATCACACGCAACCAGTTCTGATCGACAAGAATGACACCAGACTCATATTAGAGTAGGCATTCTTCTCTGAGTTTTATCATGCGAGAAATTACCAGGAAGTCAAAGAAAATGCCTCAAGGATGCTTCCAAAGCATTCTTTGAAAAAAATTCACACCTCCGTGTGCCCAATCAAAATGGGGAAGCAGGATCTGGGAACCCCAAATCCTTCCCTCAACAACACAGAGAAGCCCAGCTATAAGTACATAGTACCTCTTTCACTCCCCAGCATTGGCCCTGACAAGCACCCGCTGCCCCACCTGCAAAGTCTGCCAATCCTCTATTAACCTTTGGAGCCACTTCAGATGTGCAGAAGTGGATGGAAGAAACCATCCTTTAGATAGGCTATACATAAACTGCAGCTTATCCAAAACTCTTCTTACACACACCTCTTCCTGTTTTCAGTATTTCTGTTGGATGTTCTGTTGTCCAGCAAAGTCTCAAGGTTATGATTGTTATTCTTCCATGACCAACACCTTACTCTCTCTGTAATTTCCTTGAGCACCAACAAGATCTCTGCTTCTTCAACTCCAATCTCTAGCACATTACTGCTTTCCTTCACTCCATTACCTGCTGCCTTACAATTAGTCACATAAGGCCTGAGCTTTGCAAACACCTCCTTCAATCTCTTCACCTCTCTTACTTCCTGAAAGTTGCTTCTTAAAATCTGCCTTTTATACCAAGCATTTGGCCAACTGTCATAATGCCTCTGTAGACAACATCAAATATTTCTCTCGGCTCTCCTGTTAAGTGCTTTAAGGTCTCTTCCTTGAAAGCAGTGTGTAAGTGAAAATTGTTGTTGCTGTTATCTTTATTTAATAGCTATCAGGTGCACTAAGCCACACTCAGGTACAAGTCATCAGAAGAAACAAAGTGTTCCAGAGATGAGAATAGTATGAACATTGTTCATCTTTGCCTCTTCGTGCTCTGATTAATTAATCTTCTTCACTGGGTAAGGTTCTCCTCTTTCATTTTTCTAACTGCTTACCCTTCTCTCCTAAAGACATCCTTAGGTAAAGTTTAATAGGCACTGGCCTCTTCCACGTTTGCATTCAGTTGATCATTCCTCCCCTTTTTTTTATATAGCACACTGCCTTTTTAATTAATGTCATCAAAAGAATAAAGTACTTTTTTTTTTTACAAGGCTTCATTTAGTTCTCATCATGACAATGTCATATTCTTCCAATTATACTTTGGTGCAAAAATAATAAACCACCAGGTTCTTGGGTTTAATTAGTGGTCCATGCTAGCTGAGTCAAGATCAATAATAAGGCAGAACAAATGGCTTAAGTGAACTCAGATTGGGAACGGATTAAATATAGACAGATATAGCAATCTATTTAAAATCTTGTGATACCTTTAGCCCAAGGTTTTTTGGACTAAGGTCAGAGACAAAACTGCAAGAGGACAGCCTAGAAATCTCCAGATATTGTTAAACTCTCTCCTGCTTACAGCATCAGATGTGATAAAACTGTGAATCCTCTGGGAGTTCAGATATTTGTCATTGGGATCAGGCCTGTATTAAAATATGGCACAGAATGGCAAATCCCACAGGTTATTAAATAGGATAAATAACCTTTCTGTCTGGAAACCATTTCAGTCCTCAGAGACGAGCTTTCGATAACCCCTTGACAGTGAATACCTTATTTATCCATCCTAGACGAGCAGATAATTATACTTATGAGCAATGATTTCCCATAAGTAAATTGTAAATGGAATCAAACCACTCACACTGCAACAAATGCCCTATCTGTAATATTGTTCCATGAACAACAATCATACTTTTAATGATGTCACCCTTTAAGAACTGTACCATTTGTAGGCAGATATTGCAAGGGGGTTTGGGAAGAAGATTCAAGAAAAAAAGAGCCTGTTTGAAAGCAAGTCATTATAAGGGTGCCTACTTGCTCTGTAAATTGATTTTTTTAAATAAATTGCCATTGATGATAGTTGAAATGACCACTATTGCAGTTTATAAGATACTGAGATATGATGTCAGAAGTGCGAGTTGATATAATTACTAAGCTACAATAGCAAATCTGAATAAAAGTATCGAACTTTTATTCCCAATTCCCAATTGATAGAATGTGATGTGCACTGAGAAATGACAAGCTGTGTGGTTCAGTTGAAAAAGTACATGATATAGGCAAACCAACCACATACAGGCAGATGGAAATTATGAGATTGGCATCATGGTCAGCACAGACATGGTGGGTTGAAAGGTCTGTTCCTGTGCTGTACTGTTCTATGTTCTGGAACAAATGAGCCACCCAAGCCAATGGGCTTCCAGGCAATGGGAACAGTAGAGGAGCAGAGTTAGATCATGGCCGGAAGCTGAGAGCCCTGATGAGCAGGTGCAGAGAGTAACAACTGAAGGTGAATGAGCAAAATGTGAAGTGCAAATTGAAGGAAGTCTCCTTCCCGGCGATGTGAATGGCAGAAATGGTGTGAAGCCAGATATAGCCAAAGTCAAGGCAGTGAAGAAGATGCTGAGCGTGGCGGATATTGTAGGAGTGGGGTTCATCGACTATTCAAGCAAGTTCCTACCTTACCTAAGTAAGATGGGTCAGCCATTCAGACAGCTGGAGGGATGTGGAACTGTGTTGGTTAGACACCCATGAGTAAATAGTCAGATGAATCAGGGAGGCAATCACAGCAGAGCTTACGTTGTGATACTTTGATGATTAGAAATAGCTGACACCACAGGTAGATGGTTCAGAAAAAGATCTGGAAGCAACAATCCAGCAGGAGTCAGAAATACTGTATTCAAGTAAAGTCTGACAGATGTGAAGAATCAATATGCATAAACTGAGAAGGAGCTACTGTCTGTGAGTTTTGGATTGGAGAAGTTCCACTAGGACACATATGAGAGAAATGTAAAGATTTGATCCTGTTTGAGTAAACACATGGCTGTAACCAACATAAAAGGGCACAAAATGCTAAGGATACTGAGCACGTGAGTTACATTTGAATCTCTCAGATATTGATGTAGGAGACTGAGATGACCAGACATGACTTGGATGGGATGGAAAGAGACACAGTATGAGGCTGAGACTGTTCACAAACCAAACTTCCACATGAGGGATGAAGTGGATGCACAAAGTGACTTGATCTTCCAAGTCAAAGGGATCATTCCATCCAGGCTGCAAAGGTATAATTAACCAAGCTTTTTCAGTCCACAAATCTGGGAGTGAATGGTTACCTTCACAAAAATGTCTACCAACCAGGGATGAATAGCAAGGTCAGGGAACATGTACAGAAATGTGAGATCTTCAGATCTGTAGAATGGAACCAGACAAAGAAAACACTTGACCCTTATCAAGTCCTAGAGAGACCTTGGGCAAAGGTCAGCTCAAATCCTGTTTGCCTAGCAGGGAAAATGCATTTGGCGACCACGGACAATTTGTCAATTTTCTGGCAGAGAGACTTAGAGAATGCCCACTTCATCAACGATCATTTACAGGCTTAAAGGATAGCTCTCCAGATATGGTCCAGTCCTGATGCAAAGTCTCGACCCAAAATGTCAACAATTCCTTTACCCCTGCAGATGCTGCTCAACCCTGTAAGTTCCTACAGCAGACAGTTTGTTGCTCCAGATGTGGCATCCCTGAGCTGCTGTTCATAGACAATGGTCTGCCATTCACAACAGACAACTGAGGTTTTCAAAGGACTTTGATCACTGGACAATATCACCTCAATTTGCATGGAGTAAAGGAGGGACAGGGGATGCTCTGAAAATATCCAAGGAACAGCTGAAGAAGGCCAAATCTGCCAGACCTATATTTCAGCATCTCAACTTTCTGCAATAGCCCCACATCAAGAGATAACCAGCAGTCCAATGCAGACTGCTGAGTAGAAGACAGGAAGTCTGCTCTGGATAACTGCGAAGACAAATAGAGGCACCAAAAGACAGGTACACAACTGCAGTAAAGGTACCAAAGCCTTGCCAGCAGTAAAGGTGGAGACATAGTGAGGAATAAGGCCAAATTACACAAATAACAGATGTAACAGGAGGCAGTGGTGCCTCATGACACATCCACAACCAGATCGAATTTGAAGGCAGAGTACATGGTTAATGGCAGGATTCTTAGCAGTGTGGAGGAACAGAGAGATCCTGGGGTCCAAGTACATAGATCCCTCAAAGTTCCCAAGAAAGTTGATAGGGTGGTTAATAAGGTGTACGGTGTGCTGTTTCTCATTAGCCGGGGGATTGAGTTCAAGAGCTGAGAGGTAATGTTGCAGCTCTCTAAGACTCTGGTTAGACCAGACATGGAATATTGTGTTCAGTTCTGGTCGCCACATTATAGGTAGGATGTGGAAGCTTTGGAGAGGGTGAAGAGGAGATTTACAAGGATGCTGCCTGGATTGGAGAACATGTCTTATGAGGAGGGGTTGAGCAAGTTAGGGCTTTTCTCTTTGGAGAGACAGAGGATGAGAGGCAACTTGATAGAGGTATATAAGATTATGAGAGGCATAGACAGAGTAGACAGCCAGCATCTTTTCCCCAGGGCAGTAATGGTCAATACTATAGGTCACCAGTTTAAGGTATGTGGAGGAAAGTTCAGAGTAGATGTCAGAGGTAGGTTTTTTTTACACAGAGAGTGGTGGGTGTCTGGAATGCACTGGCAGGGGTGGTGGTAAGGGCCGATACGAAAGGGTCATTTAAGAGTTTCTTAGATAGGCACATGGATGAAAGAAAAATGGAGGGTCATGGGAGTGAAGTAGAAAGGGGGACAGACTGAATATGGTTAAGTTTTCTATAGGTCAGCACAACATCGTGGGCCGAAGGGCCTGTACTGTACTGTTATGTTCTATGTTAAATGACAGATGGAGTTTAATCCAGGCAAGTATGAGGTGTTGCACCTTGGAAGGTCAAATGAAAGGAGAAAGTATGCAGTTAATAGCATTGAGATACAGAGAGGCCTTGGGGTCCAGGTCGATAGTTCACTGAAAGTGGCTAGGCAAGTGGATAAGGTGGTAAAGAAGGCATATGGCATGCTTGCCTTCATTAGTAGGGGTGTTGAGCATAAGTGTAAGGAAGTCATACTGCAGCTTTCTAAAACTTTAATCAGACCGCACTTGGAGTATTGCATGCAGTTCTGTTCGCCCCATTATAGGAAGGATGTGGAAACTGTGGAAAGGGTGCAGAAGAGGATGCTGCCTGGAATAGAGGGTATGAGCAGAAGGAAAGGTTGGACAAACTTTGATTGTTCTCCGTAGAGTGCAGAGGCTGAGGGGAGATCTGATAGAGGTTTTTAAAATCATGAGAGGCACAGATGGGATAGACGGTCAGAATCTTTTCCCCAGGGTAGAAATGTCAAACACCAGAGGACATGCTTTTAAGGTTAGAAGGGGGAAGTTTAAAGGCGACATGAGATGCAAGTTTTTTTTTTACACAGAGAGTGATAGGTGCCTGGAATGGGTTACCAGGGGTAGAAGAGGAAGCTGGCAGTTTGGTGGAGTTTAAGAGGCTTTTCGATGCTCAGTGGGAGAGCACATGCTTTGCACGTATGAGGTCCTGGGTTCAATCCCCAGCATCTCCACGCTGGTGATCTTGAACTAAGGGCAGCACAGTAGTGTAGCGGTTAGCATAATGCTTTTACAGCACCAGCGACCCAGGTTCAATTCCACCACTGTCTGTAAAGAGTTTGTACATTCTCCCCGTGTCTGCGTGGGTTTCCTTTGGGTGCTCCAATTTCCTCCCACATTCCAAAGACATATAGGTTAGGAGTTCTGGGCATGCTATGTTGGCGCCAGAAGAGTGGCGACACTTGTGGGCTGCGCCCAGCACATTCTCAGTAATACAGAAAGACACATTTCACTGTGTGTTTAGATGTACATGTGACTAATAAATAAATATAAATAAGTAAATAATCAAATAATAGACATGAATACGAAGGTAATGGAGGGATATGGATGATACACAGGAGGAGGACATTTAGTATAAATTGGCATCAAGATCTGCATAACATTGTGGGCTGAATGGCCTGTCCGGTGTTGTACTATGTTCTGTTATAGGTAACATACTGGACCATGGACAAAAGTTGTTCTTTTAATCCTGTTAGCCCTTTAAGAATTGTATGATGTAACCGGACATGGCTCCAGAAGGACAGGCAGTTAGAGCCAAAGCGACTTGGTTGATGCATGTTGCAGGCTGTTTCATGAATAAAGTACCTTTCTTGATAGTTTAAGTTGCCAACTCATTTCAGTATCTTAGAAAGTTAATCGGGGAGATACTGCCTTATTGTCTTAGTGAATACCAAGACTTCAAAAAAAGAACATAAAGATTCTGACATGACTAAATTTTGCCTGGGTGAAACAGAAATCATAATTACAATAGGAAACTTTCCATTACTGGCTCTTACTTCTCTCATGGTTGTGAGCAGAGACTTGGGGACAATACTTGCACATAGTCACCACAATTCCAACTGGTAAGTGCAAGGAGAGCTCTTTCAACCATGAGGAAATGTTTCCTTCCACCTCTGATAAAATTTAAACACTTTTTTCCTGAAAGTGAATTAATTATGAATATACAAACAAATTAAATTGGATGCTTGGAAACACATTAGTGACAGCGGGCACAGCATATCTGTTTGGATATAGTAAATCTAGCACATTACTAGCAAAATCTGTGAAATTTTACAAACATGTTGGAAACCCACTACAAAATGTTCTGTTTTCGATTTATATCAATTGTATTGTAGTGGTCAGTTTAATGTATTGACCACATTTCTTAATTTAATTAAGTTTTATACATAAGCAAAACAAATTTGCAAATCTTTCTCTGTTTTTTCATGCATACTCCTCTTTAATTAGGAGTAATAGTGAAACAAGACTGGTCATGGATAGCCTTAAGACAGAATGACTGCCCATTAATAAGATGACCTCAAAATAGATAATGGTCAACATACATCAAAACCTAGCATCAAGATCCTGAAGGGTTTTGACCCGAAACATCGACAATAACCTTTCCCTCCACAGATGCTGCTTGACTTGCTGAGTTCTTCCAACAGATTGTTTGTTACCTGTCATTCTTTTGGAGCTTCACATTCTATTCACTATTTGGATAAAGATGGTTCTTCTGAATTCCCTGCTGTGTTTATAAGTGTCTTAGGCTCACTGAGTCCATGACAACCATCAAGCAACCATTCACACCAATCCTACACTAATACTATTTTATTCTCCCCAAATTCCCATCAACTCCCCCCAGATTCTACCACTCAAATACACACTAGCGCCAATTTACAGTGGCCAATTAACCTACCAACCTGCACATCTTTGGGACGTGGGAGGAATCTGGGGCACCCATAGGAAACTCACGCAGTCACAGGAAGCACGTGAGAGCAGGATTGAACCTGGATCATTAGAACTGTGAGGCAGTAGGTCGATTAGCTGCACCACTATGCCATCCACAGTGGTACAGTTAGTAAAGCTGCTGTCTCACAGTCGTGGTAACTTATGGCCTCTAATTTTCTTCCGTAGCAGTTTCCAGGATTAGAAACTGATTATGAGATCAGATCAAGCAGCATAAATTGCAATACTATCCCTCCTTGGAGCTGAATTTTGTGATTGATTTCATCAGGAATTTTGCACAGCAGACATTGCCTGCTCAGGTCTCCAATTGAGATTAAATTCCCATTGCATGATGAACCATAGAAACTATATATAATCTGTATCAAGCTGTACTGTGAAACAGCAGGTTGATGCAGGACCAGTGCTGGCATACAACCTCATCAGTTAGTGGTCACTAAACTTATTGAACTATTCAAAGGTGCTTAGTGTCCTTATCCACCCTCTTTCGCTCCTTCTCTGCTAATTGACCTCCAATTCGCTTACTAAAAGCAACATTTTCTCTTTTGGAGAAATTGAACGTAAAATTTAGTTCAAAGGGAAGTATAAGCTTTGGCGTTTCTTAGTTGAAATTCACGTCCTTTATCACTGTAGCAACAGGCTCAATTAAATATATTAACATCAAATTCAATTTAGAAAGTCACATTACATTTTCAAGGTATGGAGTGACTACTTCTCTTATTACTTAGTTCCAGTATTGTGAGGACTTAAAGCCATAGTGCTGTAGGAAATGGTAATAAGGAATGCATATATATGTGTGTGTGTGTGTGTGTGTGTGTGTGTGTGTGTGTGTGTGTGTGTGTGTGTGTGTATGTATATATATAAAATATATATTTATATATTTTTTTATATATATGTAGCGAGAGAGAGAGATTTGATTATTTTATGGTGAATTTGTAATTCAATTTGAAGATGCTGTGTAAATATAACTCAATAATAAACAATCTTGACTTGAACTGGAATAGCAGAATAACCCAATTTCCTGACCAT